>NC_140602.1:16485451-17827951 GCF_057381915.1 Diplotaxodon limnothrissa | reverse complement strand
TTTCATAGTAATGGCCCTTTGAAATTGCCGATATTTGACTTAATCTCCTAACGATTCAAAATGCTCTAAAATGAAAAATTCTTGTTTCCACAGGATAATTCCACTTTAGATCAACAGTATCCAACCCGACAGTAAAACCATGTAAATTTCATGTTGGTCTGATTTCGCCTTTCAAATTAATGGCCCGTCGAATTTGTCCATATGTGATATACTCTTTCAATTATTTCAGAATGTTTTAAAAATGAAAATTGCTGTTTCAACACATATTGGGTTTTCATTTTGAAAAGCAAAATCAGACTCAATTGATTATGACAGAATTGAATCATAAAGATGATGTAAAAGGAAGCTGAAATTGCCACTAGGTTGTAATTGATAGTACGTTTATATTTTAAGTCTGTGGAAAGATGTCATGGTTGGTTTGCAAGCTGTTTTGTAATTTCTTTATTTAGAATGACATCTTTCCACAGACTTAAAATATAAACGTACTATCAATTACAACCTAGTGGCAATTTCAGCTTCCTTTTACATCATCTTTATGATTCAATTCTGTCATAATCAATTGAGTCTGATTTTGCTTTTCAAAATGAAAACCCAATATGTGTTGAAACAGCAATTTTCATTTTTAAAACATTCTGAAATAATTGAAAGAGTATATCACATATGGACAAATTCGACGGGCCATTAATTTGAAAGGCGAAATCAGACCAACATGAAATTTACATGGTTTTACTGTCGGGTTGGATACTGTTGATCTAAAGTGGAATTATCCTGTGGAAACAGCATCTTTCAATTTAAGAGCATTTTGAAATCGTTAAACGAGTAGGTCGTCTACGGGCAATTTGAAAATACTTTTATTTTGGAAGGCAAAATCAGAGTGACTTGATCTTAACATCGTATCTCTGTGGGGTTGTATACTGTTGATTTAAAGTGAAATTATTCTGTGGAAACAGAAAATTTCCTTTTTAGAGCATTCCGAAATCACTGAAAGTTAGGTAAGTTATTGGCATTTTCAACAGGCCATTATTTTGGAAGGCATAATCAGAATGACTTGATATTGATATGGTAACATCGTGAGGTTGTATACTGTTGACCTAAAGTGAAATTATCCTGTGGAAACAGCAATTTTCACTTTTAGAGCATTTTGAAATCTTTAAAAGAGTAGGTCGTATCTTGGCAATTTGAAAAGTCTTTTATTTTGGAAGGCATAATCAGAATGACTTGATATTGATATGGTATCACTGTGAGGTTGTATACTGTTGATCTAAAGTGGAATTACCCTGTGGAAACAGCAAAATTCTATTTAAGAGCATTTTGAAATCACTGAAAGTTAGGTCAATTATGGACAATTTGAAAAGTATTTTATTTTGGAAGGCATAATCAGAATGACTTGATATTGATATGGTGTCACTGTGGGGTTGTATACTGTTGATCTAAGGTGGAATTATCCTGTGGAAACAGGAATTTTCCATTTTACAGCATTTTGAAATCACTGAAAGTTAGGTCAATTATGGACAATTTGAAAAGGCTTTTAATTTGGAAGGCATAATCAGAATGACTTGATATTGATATGGTGTCACTGTGGGGTTGTATACTGTTGATCTAAGGTGGAATTACCCTGTGGAAACAAGAATTTTTCATTTTAGAGCATTTTGAAATCACTGAAAGTTAGGTCAATTATGGACAATTTGAAAAGGCTTTTATTTTTGAAAGCAAAATCAGAATGACTTGATATTGATATGGTATCACTGTGAGGTTGTATACTGTTGATCTAAAGTGGAATTACCCTGTGGAAACAGCAAAATTCTATTTAAGAGCATTTTGAAATCACTGAAAGTTAGGTCAATTATGGACAATTTGAAAAGGCTTTTATTTTGGAAAGCAAAATCAGAATGACTTGATATTGATATGGTGTCACTGTGGGGTTGTATACTGTTGATCTAAAGTGGAATTACCCTGTGGAAACAGGAATTTTCCATTTTAGAGCATTTTGAAATCACTGAAAGTTAGGTCAATTATGGACAATTTGAAAGGGCTTTTATTTTTGAAAGCAAAATCAGAATGACTTGATATTGATATGGTATCACTGCGGGGTTGTATACTGTTGATCTAAAGTGGAATTACCCTGTGGAAACAAGAATTTTTCATTTTAGAGCATTTTGAATCGTTAGGAGATTAAGTCAAATATCGGCAATTTCAAAGGGCCATTACTATGAAAAGCAAAATCAGAAAGAATTTATTTGATATGGTATTACTGTGAAAAAGACTGCGGTTGGAAAGTGTTGATACAAAGTTCAAATAGTATTTGGAAATACGACTTTTGCTTTTAAGAGCATTATGAATTCATTGAAAGAGTAGTTCAAAAATGAAGATTCACAGGGCTTTTACTTTGAAATCCAAAATAAGATGGCCTTGACAGGGCACAATTAGGGTACAAGGCTGTGTCATGTAGATGTAACATTAGAGTTTCTAAAAAAAAAAAAAAAAAGCCTAAATTATATGTTATTATGTTCTTAACATATCTGTTAATTCACTCGAAGTTGGCTTTTATTTTGAAATCTGGTTTCCACATCCATTCCCGTAATACTTTGAAAACACAGGGAACGTAAAATCAACTGGAGGCTGGCTTGACTGCAAGTCTCGAATTGGAGGCTGGCTTGACACCAGTCTTCTGTCAGTCTGCCCCAGGGCAGCTGTGGCTACAACCGTAGCTGCTTCCACCAGTGTGTGAATGTGAGAGTGACTGAATAGTGGCATTGTCATGCGCTTTGGGTGCCTTGAAAAGCGCTATATAAATCCACTCCATTATTATTGTTATTATTAAATTACTTACGAGTTTAATTTGTCAGCAACTTTCTGCCAGCCCTCTCTCCTTGCTTTTGCAGCCTTTGCAGTGTTCCCTTGCGTTCTGATTAAACTCTGAAACTCCTGAAATCCCTCACTCAAGAGTTCTTGCTCTGCTGCCGAAAAATACCGAGCGCGCTCCTTCGACATTTTCGCCGACCAATCAGAGGGTTGCCGATCAATGTTTCTACTATCGATGCGTAGCCCCTTTTACGACACCCAGTGATCTCACATTACTTCATCCAGCTATACTAATCGTCAACAGCAGGTGTGTTCGGAGAACCGGAATAGCGAGCTCACGGTTAGCGCGATGATTTGGTCTTGGATGTGTCATTTGATCTTGGATGTAGTAAGCGACGTACGAAGAACGGGCCCTTGGTTTGATTTTTAGCTAAAAGGGGGGTTTTGTTTGTTGTTTTGGCCTTGGAGACCCTGAAGAAAAGAGCTTCCCTGTGTTTATTTTTACTGTAGTAGTTTTGGGCAATAAATCAAGTTCAATGACATCTATTCTCCAGTAGTTCATGTTTTCTCTTTCACTTTGTGTTACCCCTCACCCCAGTCAGCACTTCGTTTTTAAGTGGGGCGTAACAGTTAACAATATTTAGAATAATCAGAAAAGTACAGATTGTGTATTGTACCTGTGCATTAAAAAGTAGGCATGTAACTTCCAATAAGTTAGTGTATATGTAAACTGAGAAAAGTAATGTGCAAGTTATAACAGCAGAAGTTGTTACAGCGCTGATGTAAACATCTATGTTTGTTGGGAGCAGTTTTGATTGTAGTCTGACAGCTCAGGGAGGAAGGACCTGTGGAAACGCTCCTTCATGCATCTAGGATGCAGCAGTCTGTCACTGAAGGAGCTCTGCAGTTCAACAGAGTTTTACCAGACGGATTTGGAGGAGGAACTCTGTCAGAGCAGCTTCTCTCTCCTCTTCAGTTGATCACTTTCCCCCTGCTAACACAATATAATCTGAATGGGGGAAAAATGCATCAAGAGTGATGCATTTCTTATTTAAAATATTAAATATAATTCTTATATATGATTCTTACACGCAACATGACTTTTCTCACATTACAGGATACTATACACATATATTATGTTATTATGTTTAAATATTGTAAACAATATTTACAAATGTGATGCTGGGACGGATGCAAATATAGTAAATTCTCTGCATGTTTAGCACAGCTGGGCTGTATGCTGAGTATTGGTGATATGATGTTTATATACCCATCCCACACATTAATTGTCCTGTTAAAGCAGATCAATGAATTTGAGCATTTTACTCAAAGCTTTTTATTTTTCAGTTTCTCTGTTGTAATATAGAGGTGGATAGACATACATGGAAGACAACAGTGTTTAATTTGCTCTTAGTGGATAACATTATGAAAGGACAAGACAGTGCTCTATGTTAGTGACAGTAGTAGCAATAACTGTGTATCCACTGCACTGGATATTGATCAGGAATCTGTCCCTATGATGCCAGACAGTTCGCTTAGATGCACCTCAAAACTGCATGCATGAGTCAGTGAGTATGACAGACAAGCACTAATGACTATTTGACAGGCAGTCAATCCATTTTATAGTGTTGTACTAACGACTAACTACTGAACGAGTGTCTAAAATAGAGTCTTATCTGTGCTGCTGCTACTGTTTGTTCACCAAGAGAAGAATTTAATGTTGTGCAATGCATCACTACAATTTTCGAATAGAAGACAGTTAAACTTAATTTCTTGGCTCAGAATTTTGGGTGTCCACCTGTTAGTGGATGTGACAGGAAGTATTTAAAGAAGTTATTAAACTTATGTCAGGTCAGTCACATTCACATTATACCAGAGTCAGATCAGATCCAGCTGTTAAGAAGTCAAACAGCAGGGAGAAATCAACTAAGAGTGTTGTCATGTATTTGCTCTGCAGCTTTATTTATCAAACTAACGTGTCCATCTATAGTGCCACTATCGAAAATACTTTCCTACAGCGTAGTTTCTAGTGGGCACAGCTGATACACATCACAATTGCTTTATTAGGGTTTTAAAATCTCATTGCAAAAAGTCAGAAATAGTATATTTAGTGCACATCATCTGCAAGTTGTGATAGCACATTACAGGAACAGCTTGGAGTTAGAACAACACCAAAGGTTTGTCCTGCTTTATTTAGGGGAATAGAGAAATGAGGACAGGTGCTCGTCAGGGCTGGTGGTAAACTGAGCCAGTGTAGAGTTCAGTTTGCATCAGTGTTGTAACCGGGAGTTATGTTCACTCAAAAGGCTGCAACTCACATCCTCACACAAGGATTGGTAGACAGCAAACAATTAAATAAGAATGCTGAAGTGCAAGTCTGAGATAGTTAAATGCTATATTTAGACTCTTAATATTTGTTTTGAAGTAGTATCTCACTGATTTAGTGGTACAGTAACGTTGAGAGTGGTACACTAAAGTTCAAAGTGGTCCTTAGCACAGAAAAAGCTCCAAAATCCTTCATCCTGCACTTCATATAATGTGATCAGTGGGATATTTTCCGTAACTCTCTTTGCCTGGCCGACCAGAATAAAAACCTCTACATTTACATTTACTTCCACTTTCTAATGATGTGCATATCAGGCTAGCAGACAGTGTGCTGGTCGCATGAATTGCTGCGATCTTCACCACACTTAAAATGTTTATTTACTTTCCATAATCACAAAATTTCCCTGTCCTCATTTTAGGTTCTCAGTGCATTAGTTGTAGAAAGTGAGAATTAAAACGACCTTTTTGTTAGATTTTTTATTGAGGTTTATAATAATAATCCTCCCACTGTCTCTTTGAGTTTTTATTTAATATGTTTTATGTATCTTTGCCATCGTGCACCACCTAATCTACAATCGTACTGCATTTGCTACATTAAATTTCTGTCGAGTTAGGGAAAATTGCAACCCTGTGTGTTTTTTCATCTTGCAAATCATTTTTTTTTGTAATATTTGAATGAAATAGTTAAAAATCGGAATGAAAAGAGCTTTACTCCAATTTCTCACTCAGTTAACAGACTCTTTTCCCCCCAACTCTGCAGGTGCTGATGTGTGGCAACGGTATGTGCTATAACAACTTCTGTGGCTTTAAAAAAAAGTACGTAAAAGATGTAAAAGAAAAAGTACAGTGGCAGGTTTCTGCATCAGAAGTTTATTGTTATTATAATTATTGTTGTTGTTATTATGATGATGATAGTATTTTACAGAGATTTTAAGATAAAGAATAAAAGCAAAATCTGCTGTTTTCTGACTGTGGTGAACATACAAACCAGATAAAACTTCAACAAAGTGCAATTTGTGTATTTGTAAAACATACTTTTTCACTCCAATTAATATTTTTGCAAGTCTTTTAACACACTGACACTAAAACATACACTTTGTAGTTACTCATTGTGCACCGTGACATTAAGATTTTATTTTAAGTGCTGTCCAAAACGTGAATCTATTGTCCGGCATCAAACAGCTTCTTCCTGCCCTCCATACCAGACATGGCCTCCACATTCTTACGCCAATCAGTCACCTCCTCTTTCTGTTCACAGGAAGAAAATAATTCTTAGTGAAATGTTTCCCTAAAATAACCCTGAAATCATTTGAGCAATACTATCAACTTGTTGTAACTCGAATGTAACCATTATTTCAGATTAAACACTTTAAGCCAAGGGGTCAAGTTACCTGAAGTGATCTTAACACACTGACTGTGGCACTTACCTTCTCCTCCTCTTTCTTCACTGTCTTCAGGTTTGCCTTAAAGTCCACAGACTCTTTGACCTTGGATCCCAGCAGAGCACTCAACATGGCGTCAGCTGAGATCTTCACCCTCTTGAGAGCAGGCCGCTTCATCTTTCCTTTTAAGTCAAAGACTTTTTGAGAAAGATTTTCAATCTGCAGGAAACACATTAAAATGATAAGAATGAACTATGCTGTTGTGCAGAACCTGTTTCTAAATAATGATAACATTTGAGATATAATGACAAAAAAGGACAAGTAAAACATGTAATGTTAAGAAAGCCATTTCTGAAGGTCATAAAGAATGAAAAACCTCCTTGTTGTTTTTGGCAACTTTCACTTCACTATCATACCGTTCTTCATCTACCACATCAATCTTTTGGTGCAGTTCTTTGCACAGAGCCTACATAAACAGAACAATATCAAATTGTTAAACAGAAGAGCATGAGCAAAAAAGATTCCTGCTCATTCCAGTGTCATAAATTACCAAAAATAAGATGGAGAAAACAGCACACATGAAAATGGTGTATATGCATGGCATCTGTACACATTAGAGAGTTACTTATGTGTGGGGCATTTCCACTGTGTTATTTCAGTGATGCTTCTGCAGTGACCTGCACATACCTGAAGGTCCTGCAGAGACAAACCAGACAGCTGAAGTGGAGGGACTCTCTCCCTCAAAGTCGTCTCTCTCTTCAGCTTCTTTTGCTCCTTTTCATCCTCCAACATCACAGTTGCTGTTTTCAGCAGCTTGGTCTAAGTTGTAGAAAATGCACGTAATGACTCAAATAACTGATAATAAATAACTAATATGGACTCCTGAATGAACAGCTTTCTAGTTTTGCTATGCATATTTCATCTGTTTTAGTAAAAACAAAGAAGAAAATACCTTAAGGGCAAGTCTGCGGGCTGCAGAAATCTTTGATTTTCTCTACAAATAAAAAGTAGACAAAAATACATTTTTTCAAATAATAATGTTAAACAACTGTTTAACTTCTTTGGAGATGTTAAGAACTTAGAAGAACTCACAGATCTGTGGTGGGTATGATGGTGTGGAAAAGGATAAGAAATAACAAGAGTTTGTTTCTACATGTTAAAAATATTTTTTAAATGCCTGTGGAAAAAAATGTCACTTACGCTTCAGCCATGGTTGACTTTTGTCTGTAAAATAATTAATACTGAAGTGAGAAAATCTACTTTTGGTAAAAAGGTTGTAAGAGAAGCATTATTAGCAGCGTATGAATGCATGATCACAGTATTATAACGTTTTAACAAGCTTCTAGGCTATGGTTCAATTTTGTAAACTATTTTCACTAGCCTGTTTTTTATACTTCTTCGCATGCTGTCACATCTTTTTACCGAGACAAGTCAAAGTAATCCAGACCTTGGACTGCTTTTTTTTTAAAAATATAAATGTTATGAAAGTTAAAAGTTTTAAATTGCCAACACTGCATGCTTGAGGGTCACAGATACTTTGAATGATATTCCTTTTTTAGTCCCGTTTGATAAAACCCAGATCAGAATAAAAATATAAATCTTTTAATCAGTTTAATTTAATTTTTAAAATGATAGATCTAC
The DNA here is from genome assembly GCF_057381915.1 of Diplotaxodon limnothrissa. NCBI lineage: Eukaryota > Metazoa > Chordata > Actinopteri > Cichliformes > Cichlidae > Diplotaxodon > Diplotaxodon limnothrissa. The sequence goes on along the minus strand of NC_140602.1, from coordinate 17,819,801 downwards.
AAAGATGGATTTTTGTAGAAAATGTATATAGCTGCTACAAATGAATAAAAGACACATTAACATCGAAATTACTTAAATTAGTTTAAACACATTGATGTGACCCAAGATTAGATATAAATGTGGCCAGTATTCTTATAAATATTGAACTTGTGAAAATACTATATTTCTTATACATTTTTTCATGATAGCTTTGTGTGTGTCATAATCTAATAAGGCACCTGTCAGTAATAACATCATAATAGAAAAAGAAACCCTTAACCTACACAACCATCACTCATACACATATATTAAACATACCTTTTTTAATCTCTGCAGAACACCCAGTTGGTGTGATCAGTCTCTGTCTTTAAATGACTGCAAGAAAACTCAAGTCAAATTTAATGACTCCTATTGCCTTCTCTGAGTGGCCAACCCAAAATAGCCTCCTCTATCCTGACAGCCAGTATATTGCATATCACTACACTTCTATCCCCCAGCAGTAGAAATATGTCAACACTGAGCCATTATCACTGATGAATACTTGTTAATCTACACTGTGCGCTTATCTTGAGCCACCTCTCGTTTTTTTGCATTTTGCTTAAAGGAGCCTGATCTTTTTGTAATGTTTTCAAAAGTGGTCTTACGCAGCAGTTCTCTGAGCTTTCTGAAGGTCTGTTTGTCAAAGTGTTTCTTTGAATATTGGCTGCTTTTTCACTCATTCTCAGTCGTGGCCATTTTCAGAAGAATGTTTGTTTGTTAATTTCTTTGATAATCATTAATGATTCAAGAATATACCAGGTAATTAACTCAAGGAATGAACCAACGCTGTGTCTACAGATGACAGGCTGCTTAGCAGATGATCTGCTCACATTTCTTTAGTTGAATCTACAAAACCTACAAAAGATAACGCACGCATTTCACAGGTGTTGTAGTATTTTTGCACCAGCAAAGTGATTCCCAAAAAGTATTAGCTGAAAACTTGTTAAATCCCAGCATGATGTGCAGTGTGCATTACAAATAAAAAGGAAATTGGACATGTAGAGAACAAAATAAGGATTGGCAGTCTTAAAAACAGTAGATGAACAGTACCTGAAAGTCATGTCCTTATGAAATAGAAAACAATCCGACAAAGACCTGACACGGGACCAGAGAGATACGTCTGGCCCTTAAGTTGGTATATCAGCTGTTCACTGAGGTCTCATGAGAAAGTGCATCAGTTGAAGGGTGGCTGTCAAAAAGCAATTCTTAAGGAAGTGAAACAGGAAGAAAAGGCTGAGGCCAAACTGCACCAGAACTGGATTGAAAATCAACGAAAACTCTCACGAATCCACATTTGAAATTTTTGGTTCAAATCATCATCAGTATGTACAGAGGTGGTCAGGAGAGAGGTAAACCAATAAGTGTGTACAGCCATCTGTAAAATACGATGGAGGCTCTGTCATGGTTTGGGGACGCATTTAAGGCAGTGGTGTTAGAGAGCTTTAAAAATTGATGGAGTCATGAAAACAGAAAAGTACCATCAGATTTACCTACCATGCAATACCACGTAGAAAGCATTTGAGGCAACGCTTCATTTCAATGATCCCCAACACACTACCAATGCAGTAAAAGCATACCTGGATAGAAAAACACACAGTGGAGTCACGAGCTGGCCTCCCCAGAGCCTGGACATCAACAGTGTTGAAGTAGTCTGGGATCATCTTAACAGAGAGTGGAATGAAAGGCAGCCAACATCGAAAACAGAGATTTAAATGCCCTTTAAGAAATCTGTAAAACTATTCCTGGAGACTACTTAAAGAAATTACCAAGAGTGTTCAGGTTGTGTTTAAGATTAAAGGTCAATATTTGGTCAGTACCACATCTACTTTCAAGCCAATTAAAATTGTACAAACTGCTTTCCCTTATATGCTGTATTTCCATGTATGTTTGCACACACCTGTCAGTAATTCACTTCACCGATTTCCCATTTTCCAGGCAAAAATACAAAAAATTTAAAAATAGGAAAAAAATGAAAATCTATTTTAAAAAAAGGCAAAATCACTTATACAGGCACATTTGTTTAATTGGCATCACACATACTGCAGATATTGGAATAGCGATAAACAATTAAAAACACTTTGAAAGGAAAAATCAAAATCCAGATAATCTGGATTTTCTTTAGTGCAGTTTTAATGTGCAAATATTAGAATTTATTACATAATTTGTAGGGGTGCAACGATACACAAAATTCACGGTTCGGTTCGATACTTTGGTGTCACCGTTCAATATTTTTTCGATACAAAAAAATGTTCATGCTTTTTTAATTTGTCATTTATTAATATTATAAATATATATTTTAACTCAAATTTAAATTTAATGTTGCTGAAACAACAAAGGGATAAAATAATAAATCTATCTGATCGAGAAATCACTCATCTTTGGAAAAGAGAGTTTATTACAGAGAAATGGCTCTTTCCGAAATAAAAGCTATACTACTCTTCTTCTGGGCTATATTCTCAGCAGCATATTAAACATATCAGGTCCCCATAAGGAGAATCATGTGCTAACGGCTGTCTAAATGACTCTGGTAAAGTTTGTAGCATGCGTGCTTGTTGTTTTTGTCTGCTTCCACTTGTCTTTGCACTAGGATGATGTCAGCGTAAATGTGCAGTCATATTCATTTTGTTCCCACTAGTGCTGTCAGCGTTAATCTGAAATGACGTTAACGCAACAACACGGCAAATCTCCGTCAACGAGCTACCCCTGATCGCCCTGTGCGTGGGGCTGGACGGCGTCAACACGTTAACGAGCTAACTGCGCTAATGCAGTAGTTCCCACCAATGTAATTGAGCATTGCGTGGCACATCCGACATACTGTTTTACTTTTGTCCATGACGCGCTTACCTTCAGGGTCATACTTCACATGAAGACCAAAATAGTTCCAAAGGCCAGATCTGAATGAGGGTGGGGGAGGTTCAATTCGCCATGTTGCAAGGAGCTTAGCTTCTGTCATGCTAGTTTGTGCTGCGCTCAGTGGATCTGCGCTTGACAGTGCAGCCTAGGCGGAGTAGTCGAACGCAGATCCACTGAGCTCTCAACACAGACAGCATCATCAGAAGAAAAGTTGATAAAATAAATAAAAAATGTTGTATTGTTCGATCCATATGCGTACCGAACCGAAAGCACTGTATTGAACGGTTCAATATCGATACGAGTGTTGTTGCACTCGTATCGTATTTTCTACTTACAAGTGTACATTAAGTCATGTTGACAAGTTTTGATTCACTCAGATAAAAACTCACTCACTTCAGCTTATGTATTGCAAACTAAAGCTTTATTTTAGCAAGATGTGTTGCTAATATAGCTTTATTTTTAACATGAGCAAAATTTTTATTGTCCAGCATTAAACATCTTCTTTCTGCCTTCCATGCCGGACATGGCTTCCACATTCTTCCTCCAGTCCGTCACTTCTTCCCTCTGTTTAAATATTAATTATGATTATTAAAATAAAAATACACAGATTTTAAGTTACTCATTAATTTAGTTTAATTTCGTTTTTTGTGTAATTTTTGTTGCCATTTTGAAGTTTTTACCTTTTCATCTTCTTTCTTTACTGTCTTGAGGTTGGCCTTGAAATCAGCCTTTGTTAGTCTGGAGGTCTCGGTGCATGCACCCAGCATATCGTCTGTTGTTTTCTTGACCCTTTTCAAATTGGGCTTCTTTATACCCTTCAGCTCAATGATCTTCTGACTGAGTGATATAATCTGTGCAGCAAACATCAAACATGTGTATAACGTTTACACTCTGACAATGAAAGTACCTGCTGTTATTAACCGCTGTAGGTTTTAACCAACCCGTTCACCACTAGGGGCAGCATATTACCACCATTTTTTACACGCAGGACTATACAAAAAGTACTTTTACACTGTGATTCAGAATGTTTGTACCTCTTTCTCGTTTTTGCCTGCTTTGACCTCCATATCATAACGTGTTTCATCCACTACGTCAATTTTACGATGTAATTCTTTGCAAAGTTCCTGTACAGAAGAAAAAGAAAGATGTTTAAATGACATAAATTAATTAATTACCGATCATTTAAAATTTGTTTGGTCAGTACCTGGAGCTCCTGGACTGACATTCCTGACAGCTGCAGTGGAGGGTATGACTCATTCACAACTCTTTCTTTCTCCCTTTCCTTCTCTTCACCTTCTACCACCAGCATAGCAGCAGCCTTTTTCAGCAGTTTGGACTAAAATATAGTAAGGATTGAATCACTCTTTATAACATTAAAAACAATGGCTCTTTTGAATAATAATGATGATAACTATAAAAAATTAAAATGATAATAAAAAACCAAACACAACAAATGCAAAACACAAGTTCCTTTGAATCTATAAGACCTACTTTCAAAAGGAGTCGGCGTGTAACAGCAAACTTTCGCTTTCTCTTGGACTAAAACCAAAGGAGGTAAATTAGTGTAGATGATAAATATCATATGAAGTGCATAAAACTTCGAATTTGGATTAGGGATCAATTAATCGTTGTGAACATTGGCATTTTTACTCACCGGTCTTCATTATCAACATGGTGGTATGAGTACACACACACACACACACACACACACACACACACACACAGATCACTTGTTTTATTTTTTTTTAACCTGAGAAAGGTTTTTTAAAATAGGTGAATGATGTAACATATTAAACAAATTATACCGTACTAGGAGAATACTCACCCCTCAGACATTGCTGCAGCTTATTGTGCCTTTGGAAGAGAAGTACATTTTTTAACATCTAGTATCACAAATATAGATTCACAGATTTTCAGGTTAGTTTAAATTAATGTTCAAGCAAACATTTCAAAGGTTAAAGGTTTTGAACGTGATACTGTGAAGCTTCTCTTTCTCATATCTTGGTGTAAAGTTAATATTTTGGGGGGCTTTGGATGCAAACTACATTTATAATCCAGGTGATGTTGTCACCTAATTTGTGGACTCTTATTTTGAAGGCTGAATCCCATGGTCTTGTTTTTTTAACCGCATATTAAGAGCAAAGGGTGGAACTAAGCAAGAAATAAATTAGTGCATATGCATACAAAAGCAACTTGCAACTATGACCATAATTGACAAAATGAACAGAATCTTGTATTTTTAAAATATTTTTATTTAAAAATGTAAAACTAGTGATTGAGACCAAAAACCTAGGAGGGATTTACTGAGGTCATGGGTCACATAAGCTCAATGGTTATTTTCCCATAGACTTCAAAACAGCTGGAATTCTTTTTAAAACCTCTTTTTAGAGTTGCCCCCTGCTAGTCATTAAAAATAATGCATGATTAAGGCTTTTGGGACCTGTAGGCCATCCTTTAGTTACAGTATTGGGTTTGGATTTGTGATCAAAGAAAAAACATACTGGAATATATTATCTTGTACTTTGGGAAGCTGTAACTAACAACTATTTTCTTATTTTGTTCTCTTTTATCCTTTTTTTTAAACTTTTGTTTACACAAAGCAATCAACTATGTGAAAAGACGTACAAACTAATAGATAATAACAATTTAAAAAAGCACACATTATTATTATTCCTAGTATTCTCTGTTGATAATAAGATTAGGGAATTCGAGATCTGCTAAACAGATTTATTTAGTCTAATAGCTCTCAGGGGCTTTCAGATAGTTTTCAGCTTTCTTCCCAGGAGTTGCCTGTTGCACAGCTATATTTGGCCACATTGCACTGTGTCCCATCAGCTGCTGTGGCCTTGATAATGCGAGAGACAGCCAAGCTACAAAAAGTTTGGCAGCACAGAAAGTGGAACAACACCATACCAGCAGATACCAGTAGATCTCATCCAGATTCATATTGTGGCACATTTTCTATCTTAGAAGATTGTTTATTTTGTTTCTCTGTTACCAACACTTAAATTTAGCTGGCTAATGTCTTTGAATAATCTCTCCATGATATATATGCTTTCATATTACGTAGCCTTCTCCTTATCTATATGTTTTTATTTACTCTGTATCTTTACCTTTAAAAACGTACTACTGATTACTACATTGTATTAAAGCGAATTTAATCGTGATAAACAGTTGTAGTTCTAAAAATAAAAAGCTCTCCTCACTTGACGACATTATCCAGTTTAAAATAAGCCATTCTAAGAGAGGGTGAAGGTCAAAGTCAACAAGCAAAGTCACAGCTGGTTTAAGGAAGCCTTCAGCCTTAGCTAGAAGGTTACCAGTTCATATGAGCAAACTATCGTCACTTATTACATTAGCTTTTAACTGCAGTGAAGGATCAAACGTGTTGTTACCAGAGCCAAAACACAGATGGGCAGTTTCAGCCTCAGATTACATTTCCTCACTCAAAGGGTCAAGACATCATTAAGAAGCCTGAGATGTTGTGGGAGTAAAAGCTAGGCTGCCAAGTTCAAAAAGTTTTAAGACCTTGACAAAAGTAGCCACATAGCTGTGATCCTGTCACATAAATACCGGCTGCAGTATCACTGTCAGGGGCAGATATGCAGTATTCCTCTACCCCTGAGTTAAAACAAGACTCAGCTCGCCTGAGACAGCCAAAGGGCTTTAAATGCAGGTACTTTAACAACTCAGAAAATAAAACAGAATGGACCTTTAATGCCATTGTTAAAAAGAAACAATAGAAAAAAATTATTTTTAACTATAGTATAATAACTATGGTCCACTGAATCACCTTTAATGAGCCATCACTTAATCTTACATTGCTAGGTCAAAAGTCTCATTTAATATCCATGTTAAAAATCTCTGACTTTAATTTTCTTTTATTGTGTGAAACTTACCTTGGCGTTGACGGGAAATCAGACAAGGTAGTGGTGTGCTGAGAAAAGGAAAAGCACTTTATGGTTATTGCTCAAAGATTTACGTGCCCAAAGTATTGTGTGGATGGCTTGTTAAAATAGACACCCCCCCTTCTCTGTCCACCTAACAATTGCTGCACCATGCAGCACAATCCATTTTTGATTTGCCCTCAACCCATGACCCATTTATTTTCATGTGATTGCATTGCACAAGGCACACCTCACGCTCCCCTCACCTTGCTGACAGCTGAGCTATCATCTGTAGATGCCAGGCACTAAAAGCATGGTTGCTTTTTTAAATATGCGCCACGGTGAGCCCTCATTGTTTGCTGGCAGAGGCCTACATTAAAGACCAGTTATTTCAGTGGTGCATGCTAATGTGAGTTTGTAAAAGTTGAAGTCTTGAAGTTTATTTCAACCTAACCTTTGAATCTGTACGTAGAGGCATTAAAAACAGGGTTTTAAGTGTATTTTCAGTTTTAGGAAATGTTTTAGGTGATTTTAAGTGTATTTATAGTCTATGTAAGTAAAGAATAGACTGCAGAGTAGTTTAAAGCAAGTGTTTGGATCATTTAAGTCTAAAGCATGGCTTTTATAAAGTGTCTCATGGTTACAGTATTATGAAGTACTTATTAAAGTGTATTTATCAATAAAAATCATTCACTAAAAACATTTACATATTTTGATCTACTTTGCAAGCATGATCAAGCAAAGCATATGCAGCTTTTCTAAAGTTTATATATCAGGGGAATGATACATTTTAAGGGTGAGGAAGTATAGAGATGAACACACACACACACACACATTTTGATCACAGCTACACTAAGGTATTTGATAAGGAGGAACACAGCACTTCATATCGCAGCCTGGGGCTGCTCAATAAAAGAGTATTTTTATATTTGGACTAAGATGCCACCCTGGCTTATGAATCATTGCCATGACTGCACTCACACACAGAGGTCAGATCTACAGTCTATTCTGGGCAGATTTCAGTGGAACAGGACTGTCTGTCTCTCTGTCTGCTTTAGTGTTATGTAAACTGATACAGTTGAGCTCAATATCCAGTAGGAGGCACAGTAACTCAGACAATGCAACAGGAATTATCACATAGCCACGTACTATGTTATAGCTGGTAACCATGTAGTGCATTGCTCTAAGTTTGTTCCCCACAATGCTGGACTGTCTCCTGGCTTTATGTGTTGAGCCTCTGAACTCACACTTTCTGTTACATGTGGGTCACAGTGGAAGTGGAAACTTGATTTAAGAGACGTTCTCACTAGCCAGGAGAGGTTTATTGTTCAAGTCTTCATTCCAGGTCAAGGCTCAAAAGTGTCCAAGAAAGAAAAGCAGTTTAAAAAATTTAAAGAAAATAAAAAAAGATTTAAATTAAAAGTTTTTGTTCCTTTTGGTTGTTTGTATTAGCCTTGCAACTGGAATTTAAATGTCTTGAAACAGGGGTCATTTCCTAATTGTAAATTTGGCCACTGCTGCCTCCTAGTGACTGTTTGATGTTTTAATATCTTTGTTGTTGTTGTTATTAATCCCTAGCATTCAAAAACACTGCACTATCTAATTTACAAGCAGCTTGTGACATAAAAAAAAAAAAGGTGTCGTGCATTAGAATGGAAACTACGAGATACCGCTTCCTGTTTAGATGGCGATGTTTGATAAAACTGAAGAAAATCCTTGCTGAACTCACACCACAGATAGCGTTCGCTGTGTTTGTGCATGTTTTCAAGTGGGGATCTTTATTGTATTCATTTATCTTTCTCATTTGCTCTATTGCTTTTAAAGCTTTTCCAAATTGAGCTACAGGATCAGGATCTACACCAGCATGAGCCACTTTCTTTTTTTCTGTTTCTGTTTGAGTACTGGACTCACAAACTCGTCTGGTCTTAGGATGCTGGACAACCGTCTGGACTGCAAAAAGCCAGTGAGAATTTTATGCTACATTAACAATTTAAGCAGTCTGATTAAAGTTAGAGGTTGGGGATTTATAATCTTCATGAACTTATCCTGTTTGTTTTTGCATTTTTTTTTGTCTTATCTTTGCAGGGCCTTAACAATTGCACAATTAGTAAGTATATTATCTATCAGACCAGTTGAATAACGTTGACATACTGCTGTATAAATGAGGAAGAGTTCAACCATAGATATTTGAATAATAAAATTGAATAAAGTGCTGAAAGCATCATATTACTGGTATGCCAAGCAGTAAAATACATGCTACTTAAATAAATGGTGGAAAGATGGCTTTCTTTGCTGTACATTTACATATTACCTTTTATCTTGTTAATTATTGTCAAGGCTTAATAGAATCTTATCTAAAAATCATCCATAAAATGTTGCACAGTAGAACGTAACCTAGTTTTTGAAAGGAAGAAAACTATGAGGAAGTAAAATGTATGTATTTTAAAATTATGCTTAAGGTAAAGGAGAGTAAATATGCTATATATTCCACCACTGCACACATCAGTGAAATATATTTTAGCATCATAATATAGAAATCCCTCGATGTCAGATAACTGCTCAGATGAAGAGAAAGTACCTAATACAGAAGCTCCTACCGGCCCAGATTCGCTGGATTTGAAACTCTGGAAGGGCAAACATGAGCTTGTTCCTGTTTTGAATGTGACGTGGAAAATACACATTGACTGTAAGTAAAGCTAATATTAATATATTTACTGTAGTTCACATTTTTTGAATATGTCAAGAGAAAAATGAAAACCTATTAGTGCTTCATTTAAAGGCGAATAGAAAATGAAATATTAAAAATGGCAACAAATATACCACTTTTTCTGTTCACAGCATCCATATGGGCGCTTAAGGGATCTCAAATTAATATTGTGGATCAAACTACAAATCAAAGTCTTTGTGTGCAATTAAGTTACACATTTAAACACAGTACAAAATTGCACAACGAAAACCATAAGGTAGAAGAAATAATTGATTCCGTAACCTTTACTTAACTATTACACATTCAATGAGAAGTTTAAATATGCGTGATTTTTTCTTTTTTCTTTATTAGTGGACCTTTTCTTTGGATGAAGTTGAGGTAGACTTCGGCCACACATACATGGTGACTGTTTTTAATTTGCCAAAACCTGAGAATGGAGATAACGGGAAAGGGAAGTCAATTGCCATTCCAAGTAAGTTACCACCAGATCTAGATGAACTGGAGAAGAAGACCTTTTTCAGACTCACATGTCACATAATACTTGTCCACGCCAGTCAATTTTTTAAGATGTTTGGTAATTGTAATCATTTAAAGGATGAGAGCTGCTTACTGTTGCTGTGTGGTTTGTGGACAGGAGTTGCAGCTGCAGATCATTGAGCTTTGGTTGAGGTTTGCACTTTGACTGGGCCATTGCAACCCGTTGATTACTTCCTTTTTCACCCACTATGTTATAGATTCGCTGCATTGTCCTATTGGATGATTAACTTTGAGCCAAGCTCTGGCAGATGGCCTCATGTTTAACTCTAGAGTACTTTGACATACAGAGGAGTTCATGTTTGACTCAGTGACTGCAAGGTGCCCACGTCCTGTGCCTGCAAAACAAGCACCATTTTTTTTTTTTTTTACAGTCAGTGTGAAGTGTTTGTCCTTATATGTTGTGCAAACATGATGCTCTGCATTATGGACAAAACATCTGTCTGAAGGTCAGAAGTGGGTTTTTTTTTCAGATGCCACTATACAAGCCTAAGCTGTGTTGCTGTGTTCTTCTTAGAAAGAAGAGGCTTTCCAAACAGGGCGCACTAGTTCAGTCCTGTTTTTTCTAAATGTGCCATTATCTACTTTAACATTTAACAGACTAACTGAGGCCTGTAGAGTGTGAGATAAAGCTCTTGGGTTTTCTCTAAGCATTGAGCATTTGACCTTTTGCTGAATTTCCTAGGGCATCGACTGCTGGGAAGATTATGGAACATCTAAATGTTGCAAACAAGCAAGATGCCAAAACGTATACTTTTATAGACGTTGTCACGCTTGCTGATGGTCAGTTAATCAAATGCATTTGATCAGCATTACCCGGCTGCTGCCTACCATCTTAAATCATAAGGATGCAATAAGGGAGTACTCAGTTTTCTCACAGAACTGTAGCTCATTTTAATCCAGGTGTAAGCACAATATGAGCTAATGTGGAAGTTACAGCCACAAAATGTTGCAATCAATACCATTAAACAGCAAGAAGAACAAGAATCAATGAAGCAGTAATTATAATAACAGTAATTAAAATAATAATCAATAATAAGAAATTAACAGGCTCACTGCTGATTCTGTCACGGGCTGCGACGGCAGACCGTGGAGTTGTAGAGAAAGTAGGGCCCAAACGCGAGACTCAAGTGAAGGACAGTGGATTTATTTATGGCGAGTGGACAGAAACGACAACTATATACAATTCAAGCACTGTGACTCCTGTGGCGATTCCTCCAAGAATCCCACACAGTGCACGTGTCCATAGCAGTGAAAAGGTGACAACTCCAAAAACCCGATTCCACTCTGTGATTTCCCCTCGTGACGACGTTCCTGACTCCCTACTCCTGGTGACACAAAAACACACACAGCTCAGCAGGCAGCCTTTAGTAGCGAAGCCGATCACAACACACTAATCTACGGAGGTACTTAACAGGTTCGACTTAGTATAATCCCGCGCCGACTGGGGCTCCGCCACCTTCTTAAATAAGGCGCCCCTCATGAAGCCATCAGCTGCAGCTGGTGAGGGCTAATGGGCGGCAGGTGCGGCAGTCCCCAGTGCGGGAACACTTCCGGGTCGCAGTCCCCTCAGCGACCCCAAAACATCCGGGAGCACCCAGGGAGAAAGGACAAAAAGGGAGAGAAAACCACCATAACATATGGAAAAACATATACAAGAAATACATGAGCTCTGGGTCATCAGACCCAGACCATGACAGATTCTTCTGAGTCTGAATCACTTTTGCAGCTGTAATTTTCATGTTTGACTTTAATATGTCCTGGTTCCCTTCTTACATCATCTACTACGATTCCCAGGATGTGATGACAAAACAATCCAACAGGTCCGAATGTGTCTGGAAAACGGTACATTTCACATTTTTTGCTTCTCTTGAATTTTAAATATTTCAGTATTCCTTTAGACCCAGAACACTGAAACATGTTCTTATTCTTCGTCTTTCATTTCAGGCAGCCTGTGGGATCATAGCATGCGGACTGAAGTGTTGACTAATGGTAACATCAAAATGTTGTCCATTGTTGTAACATTTAAGGCTTCACAGTATTCAGAGAAATACAGAGTTTCCATCCTGAACAGTGGCATCCTTTGCTCAAAGAATGTCTCAAAGGTAGTTCTACTTAAACTCGCCACCTTTTTATATCAGTCATGACGAGTAATCGACTTTCTTTTAATTCCCCGTAAATAACAAGGAAAACGCAACGATTGTGAACGTGACATTTGAGTTTGAGCGGTGGCAACTCAGGCAGTGTGAAGTATCAGTAATGGTGAGTTAACTTAGTGTACCAATCTTAACAGTTAGTGAAATAATTTTCCATATAGAGATAATATGTCAAGAGCTCATTCTACTCTGCTTGTGTTGAAGGTCCAACCATTTTTTAGGCAATGCCAAAATAATTGTTGGAGCCCCAAGAAAACAATTGATTACTGCCAGTGTAAGTGCAATTTTTACCAATCATATTGTAGGTATCAGAAGTCTTACATTAACCTATAGTCATGTTGTAATTCATTTTACGTATGTTTAGTTATATAAAAAGTATGTAAGTATGAGTTTCTTTCTTTTTAGATTATCCAACTAGGACTTATCTTATAAAGGCCGCCGTTGGACTGCTGTTAATTAGTATTTGTCTGGCTTGTTTGCTCTGGAGAGCATCTCATAAAGGTTTGTCTTCTTATAAACATGCACTGTATTAAACAGAAGCTTGAATAGATAAATAGTTAATTAGCGATTTTCTTTATTTCTCAGATCCTTTGGACACATCTTCACCCACTGCCAGAGACCAACCACAAGTTTTGCAAGTCAAAGAGAGAAAGAGCGTCCTCATCATCCACTCCCTCGATCACCCTTTATACAAAAATATTGTTCTCAAGCTTTGTGCCTTCCTGATGAACAAATGTGGTACGGAGGTGGTCCTGGATTTGCTGGATTCCAGTAGACTGGGAGTGCTTGGAAAGATCCAGTGGTTGGACTGGCACAAAGAGCAAATTGAGAAATCCTCTGCTAAGATACTAATCCTGTGCTCACGAGGCGTACAAGCCAAGTGGAGAGCCATGTGTGGTGACAAACAGGTTTTCATGAGAGAAGACGCTTGTTCATCTGTAGGTGACATGCTCACACCGTCCCTCAGCCTCTTGGTTCCTCATTTTATCCGATCTGCATCGTTCAAAAAGTACATTGTGGCTTACTTTGATGGCGTTTCTTCAGAAGAAGACGTTCCTTCGCCTTTCAACATTACAGTACGATACAAGCTGATGAAGCAGTTCGAGGAGGTCTTTTTCAGAATCCTGGACTTAGAAAAACATGAACCAGGCATTGTGAAGCAAGTTGAAGGGCTTTCAGAAGACACTTACCATCTGTGTCCTTCAGGTAGAGCCTTGCATGATGCTATAGAGGCTTTCCGTGCATACCAGATGAAGCATCCACGCTGGTTTGAAGAGGAGCTACTGGAAAGCTCAGAATTGGAGTTTGAGGAGACTTCATATGAAATCTATAAAAACCCTCCCATATACCCCAGCTTTAAAACAGATTATGTTCTTCACCCAGTCCAAGTTATCAGTCATCACGTGCAGACAAAGGACAACTTCACCGCAGATGAAACAAAACTTTATCTGTCAGAAAATCTTCAAATGTTCTCTTCAGTGCACTTCCACCCACTAATTGTTCAGAACTCGTGACCGTCCTTCTATCCATTTTCTTAACCTCGTATCCAACTTAGGGTGGCAGAGGGGCTGGAGCCTATCCCAGCTAACACTGACTGCAAGGCAGGTACATGTGAAATGTAACTAGTTCTCAGAACTTAAAAAAATTATGGAATCATTGTCGTAGAAAAACTAAGTTAAGTTTAGATGACTAAAGTTGGGCAACTTATTCATTGTGAATACTACTACGTTCCAGTCCATCATGGTGACAACACGGAGAAACTGACAACCACAAACTCTTATATTTACATCTATGACCAAGTTAGTATCACCAGTTAATCCAGCAAGAGTGTATTTAGGCTATAGTACAAAAGAAAAGCACCCAGAGGACACCCACACAGGCACAGGCAGAGCATGCAAGCTTCACACGAAAGGGCCTTCCTACTGAATCTTCATGCTGCGACCTTTGAGTGCTAACCACTGTACCACAATGTAGTTCATTTAACAAGTTAAATAGAATAGCATCAAGACCTTCTCATACTTGTGATAACCATGTCTTTATATGTACACGGGAGAACAGAAACTAAGTAATACATGTATCATTCCACTACAAACCATAAAAACTGTATTTTTACTAGGACATTTTTGTACATTTATTTAAAAATATTCTTATTTACTGTGTGTTGTACTATATTGTGCATGATCTGCTTGCTCTTTGTTCTGTGTGGTTTTGCATTGATTTGATTTGCCAGGAAACAGTAACAGAGAAGGTTAAACTATTGAAATGTGCTGTTGATGCTTGTGGGCTGTGTAAACAGTGTTAACAGGGTCAAAGTTCAACCTTGTGGGCAAAGTTTGTAGCATTTTTGTTGCAGTGGAGAAGGTAAGACCCAAACTTTGTTCTATATATTAGACCTTTTTCTCATTTTGAATGTTTTTGATCAAGGCAGGTCTATAAATGTATTCAGTTTTAAGTATTGTGTGTTTTTTTCTAACTCTCTCAGCAGTATTTCTTTACTTTCTTTTGGATTAAAGGGAGTCTTTCACATTACTATGCTGGAAGTAATAAATGGCCTTTTTCCTTATTTATTTATGTAGAAAAATACTCACAGTGTGCTAGTGTCAGTGCCCCCCCCCCGAAAAAAAAAAAATTGGGTCAGGGTGCTGGGAACTTATCCCAACTTTCTGGTACACAGAGTGTCTCACAATGACTGTGCAGGCATTGTGCCCTGCTTTGGCAGAAAACACACTGTAGGGTAGAATAAATTTGGGAGGCTAAACAGTTTTTCCTTCAAAAACACAAGGTAAAGTTTATTGCTTTTAATTTATAGACAAAAATAGAGTTTGATTTTTTCTGTAGTCCCTTTTTAATGTCACTGTTTGCATTTTGTGTTGAAGAACCATGAAATCTAAATGCTGTGTGTGTAACGCTTGATTCAGCAGCAAGAATGTGTTTTTCTCAACTTTGAAGCAGCTTTCTCTTGTAATCTCTTTCTTGTTTCGATAAGTTGACATTAAATATTTTCAGTATTGTGCAACAGTCTTGCTGACTTTTTTCTGTCAAGAGGATCCCACACTGTTTCAATAATGTTGAGGTCTGAGCTCAGGGGAGTCCAGTCCATGACATATAGTTTTCAGCTGTGTTTTTCTATCCAAGTATGCTTTTACTGCATTGTCAATGTGTTTAATGCTGAGAAATGAAGCCAGTGCCAAACAGACGCTTTCCACTTTCAACTTTGCCAAGATTCCCAACTGGCTTAAATGCAGCTACAAACCATGACAGAGTTTCTATTGTATTCTATAGATGGCTGTAGAAACTCACTGTTGTACCTGTCTCTTAACATACTAATGATGTTTAGAACTAGAAACTGTAGCCATCACTCTATAAGGTTTTTGCCACTTATTTGCAGTCCAAGTTTTTTGTAATTTGGCATACTTCAGCCTTCCTCACTGTTTCCCTGCCTTTAAAACATCAAATGAAGGGCCAGAAGCATCTCTTACTTTATGATGAAGTTTGTCACATGGACGGGTTGACAATCATCGGGGAAGAGAACATACAGGAGAGGGTTCGTCACACATTCTTGGGAACCAGTACATTTGCATAATGACCAGAATCAGAACCACGTATTAACAATGGGAATCAATTTTGGGGGATTTCCTTGCCTGGATGATTGCACACGCATCAAGACCAGTGTTCAGAGTGATGATTGCGGTTGTGTGCTTTACTAACCTGACACTAGAAATCAAAAATCCAGCTACAGATGTCCAAGTTCAGGCCCAAGCTACACAGTTAGACTGGTTGGTAAAATGGTGTTAAAGACTTAACTGAAGTCCAGAAAGAGCAATATGAGATGGATTTCTCCAAGTGCAGGGCGATGTAAAGGGTGATACTGATGGGCTCCTCTACTGACCTGTTTGCATGATATGCAAACTGATGCTGATTTAGTGTGGCAGGGATGGCATGTCAAAGCATTGTGCTATGAAAACTGCTTCATGGCAACATTTTTGGGCAAATATACAACTTTATGCCTGTCAAACTGTTTTCTTTGACATTTATTGTATATTCAACTAAAGAAATTGGTATAATTTATGTGTTTTTGTGATAGTAAAGCACATTGATAGTAACAATGTGCCCAAAGATATAATTTACAATTATTTCTTTGCTAACACTGGTTCAACCCTTGAATTAGGTCCTTTTTTAAATGTTTTTTTAAATGTTTGACCTTCACAAACTAAAGAGAATCTGGCTTCATACATGTAAAATATTTTTTTAAAAATGATAGGTGGCTAACGACTTTTGTGCAGCTCTGTAGTACAAATGTTATTTTAACTATCTAACTAAAAAGCACCTGCCATCTTGATTCACGTAAGTTGATCAGAAGAACAAGATCACCTGATACAACTTTATTGACACTAAAATCATTCATGCTCTCAGGGTTGACCCACACAAAATGAGGATACTGAGGCAAGTCTCTGCTCTTGTACTAAGAAGAGAAATAACAACATGCCAGAAGACAATGCTCAAAAAGGGTAAATGCACTGTATCACTGATATTAAAAGCTATAATATTAACACAGTTTATAACCAGTTTATGGAAATAATGATGATTACTTCTTCTTTAGATTGCCTCCTCAGAATTCACCCATCTGTGTCACAGGCAATGGCAGAAAACAAACCCGTGGTTGCCCTTGAAAGCACAATTATCACACACGGCATGCCTTACCCACATAACCTGAGGTGCCAAAAATGACCTTCAATTACCAACAAACTTGGGTACCAGAAGGTAATATTTGTTTTAAGATTAAATGATGAGTTGGAGTGTTATACAGGACAGCCAAGGAGGTAGAGGCTATTGTACGAGCTGAAGGAGCCACTCCCGCCACGGTTGGCGTCATCAGTGGGGAAGTCCATGTTGGACTGTCGTCCGAGGAGCTTGACCACCTCGCCCAGAGCAAGATCTCCCAGAAAGTGTCACGGCGTGATCTGTCCTACGTCATTAGCAAAGTGAGTCTTTGACACTTTGATCACACTCTAAATGAAATACTGGCAGAGTGTCATCCACTTATTAGATGTATGTTCTTTTCTCAGGGACTCTCTGGAGGAACAACGGTGTCAGCCACTATGATAGCAGCACACAGAGCTGGGATTCCTGTTTTTGTCACTGGGGGTATTGGAGGAGTTCACAGAGATGGAGAGAACAGTGAGCTGAGTCCCACATTTTTTGAAAATACCTTTTACACATTTTCATATCATTTCACAAAGAGCTGTGCTTGGAGTAAACAAAATATGTTGTCAGGTGGGCAAATTTTACATTTCTGTTAATTTTGCCACAAAGGAAGGAACAAAGATGGTGCTGTGCACACGGTTGGTAAAGAAAAGACACATCTGGTTACAGTTGTTTAAGGTCTTAATGTGGAAGGATGTCCCAACAGTAAGGTCGCTTACTGTCCTGAGATTTTATGTAAACGTGAAGGAGTTTGATAACTTCAAAAGTCTCTTTAACTGTATTTAGGTAAAAGCTTAAAATAGTTTCTCTGATTAGATTAATAATCTCCCAGGTCTGGATATCAGTGCGGATCTCACAGAACTTGGTAGGACTCCCATCGCTGTCATCTCTGCTGGGGTCAAGTCCATTCTGGACATCGGTCGCACACTGGAGTTCCTTGTAAGAAATTTTTACACCCCCCATTCTAGTGTGACAGGCTTAATAAAGTGGTGCATATTTCAGTATGAAGAGCAAATATGTATTAGTAATCAGTGTATTATAATCCTTAACCTGTATGAATTCATCTAAAATGTATATACAATCGATTGTCTAGGAGACACAGGGTGTCTGTGTAGCCACTTATGGACAGTCAAAGAACTTTCCAGCTTTCTTCTCTCCACAAAGTGGATTCAGGTCTGCATGCCACGTCTCCAACCCTGAGGAGGCTGCAAAACTTATTGGTATATCACAATTTTATGCCATAATAAACACTGATAGAGCACTCACAGGTTAAAATTCAGTACTAGTTACTATCTCATTTTACCTCACATTTTAGCAAATAGAATGTTAGACACTCACTGTACAGCAAGTTTGGGTTACTATTTTTTGTATGATATTTATTTTATTGTTTTGCGGTTTTGTTTGGTCACTCAGCAAGCTCTTTGTCCCTGGGACTCCAAAGTGGCGTCCTGTTAGCTGTGCCCATCCCAGAGGAGCACGCAGCATCTGGACAGCAGATTGAAGATGCTATAAAAGTTGCAGTGGCAGAGGCAAGGTACGGAAAATCTGTTTTCGATTTTCTCTCAGGAGCCAACTTTGGATTTGAAATGTGGCCACTTTACGATACCTGATGCCCCACGTATCCTAAAGTCACTGATTAATATCACTGATATCAGTATTAGCATCATTTTCTGTTCTCGCTTTGAAATCTCAAGGGCTGAAGGTGTGATGGGAAAAGATGTGACGCCATTCATTCTTCAAAAAGTCAGTGCCCTGACTCAAGGGAAGTCCCTTCAGGCCAGTATCCTTTCAAAAGTCTGGCTCATCAAAAAATTATGCAGTAAACATGATTGTATCAAACACTTTGGTGAAAAAAGAGAGAGAGTACGAAGATGATTGACTGGCATGACAATGTTACTGTTGGAGACTTTTGGCCTACAGTGTATGAGAACTAATGTGTCCTTAACGTGTTCTGTTTCAAGACATTGCTCTCATTCATAACAACGCAAAAGTTGGCAGTCAAATAGCCTGTGCTCTGTCAAAGCAGATGAATGACAGAGGATTAAAACGTCAAACTTCTCCAAAAGCGTCAAAATTTCCATCCAATTCAGATTCCAATATTGTGAGTATAAACACATATTTTTTTCAAATTCTAAATTAGTGAAAATCAAACAGTCATACATAACAGTGCATGCAATGACTATTCTGTTGCAGGTTGTGATAGGAGGAATAAATGTTGATTTTATCGCCAAGGGAAAAACAAAAGCACTTAATGTAAGCTTCATTTACGACATGGAATCAGCCACAATAGTGCAGAGGAGGTGAACCAGACTGAGTTCTGAGAACTCCCGTTATCTCTTTCAGTTTGGACAAACTAACCCAGGAAGTGTCTGTCAATCATTTGGTGGTGTAGGAAGAAACATCGCTGGTTGGTTGTTTTTTTTATCTGATTATATTTTACATCATGAACATAGTTTCGTGAGTTTCGTGAGTAATTTCTCTGAATGTTTCCTTAAAGACTCTCTAAGCAGATTAGGCCAAGAAACCCTGTTCATTTCAGCTACTGGAGCTGATTCAAACAGTGATGCAGTGTTAAACTACTGCAAACATATGGTATGTGAACAATGGTGTTTAGTCAATACCATGCACGGCTAAAATCTTATTTAAAGATGAAAATAATATATTTGTTTTTTCCTTTTCAACTTTTTGTAAGAACACAAGTGGTGTGGCCAGGCTCAAAGAGCACAGCACTGCAACCTACTGTGCTGTCATCACTGAGAGTGGAGAGCTGAGTCTCGGTTTGGGAGACATGGATATTCATCAGCAAATCACAGAGCACTATGTAAGTGACATCAGACACTGTTCATGCTAAGAGACATAAAGCACAAAGGGATGAAAACTGCACATATAGAATCCTCAGTCAAATGTGATAGATCTACTTTAAACAGATGAAGATTTTGCCCCTGAAAGACACTTTAAAAAGCTTTTTTCCACACACGTTATACTTCTTTTTTGAACGCACAAATTAGCACAACACTATGCATTTTATCTACCACACATCCATTGACTATTTAGAGCCTCCAATTAACTTAACTGTGAGCGGTAGCCAGAGTAACCAGAGTGAGCCCACACAGGGTCAAGGGGAACATGGAAATCCCCCAAAGAAGGGTTGAGCAAGTCAGGAGATTCAAACCCAAACTCTTCTTGCTGTGTGGTGTCAGATTAGGACACTCTTGCAAAAGACATTTTTAATCTCAAGAGTCAAAAGGTTAATAATCCAAATACATTTTCTTATAGATGACTTTGAGTGCCATTGCGCTGTCTTTGTTTCTATTACAATATTGTGAAGCATATTCAAACACAAATTTTGACACCAGTTTTATGTACAGTGGTCCGTCGCTATAACACGGTTCACCTTTTGCGGCCTCGCTGTTTTGCATGCTTTATATATAGATATAGATATATGTAGACCATTGTCAGTCTCCTTGGTGCCGTGTCTCCTGTACAGTACAGAATGCGGTGAGCTTGTCAAATTTACATAAATCTTCAATCGCTAGCAGTGTGACTCTGAAGTGCTGTACTGTATGTTTGTAAGATTTCTCCCCAACAAACACAACAATGTCGACGAAACGTTTGCATTGCCAAAGGCACCTGTGGTAGCACCCAAAAGGCAGAGGAAGATGGTACCGCACAAAAAGTTGGACTTCTGGACATGCTAAAGTAAGGTAGAAGTATAAGGCACACCGGATTATAAGGCGCATTAGGCAAAACAAATTTCACCTATTGCCGGTTATTTTTAGAACGTAACTCCCGCGATAAACGAGAGACCACAATACACAAATTTTTAAAAAAAATTACATATGATAAAGGATCTAAAGGTAAGGACATTTATTAAGACGAAAACAGAACTGCACTGTGTTTGTGTCTTATTATGGAAGAACTCCACATTCATTTCTTATGTACTTGCTAACATTTGTGGTGGCAGTACTCATAGCTTTCTGGCTTTGTATGTTTTCAGACAAGCTAGCTTCTGACATGATTAAAACATAAATTTTAAGATGACCTACCCAACTAAGAACGTTTTACAGACATGGTACACAAAAACACTTGCAACAGAGGCAAAGTTACCCAAGTATACGGGAACTGTATATACAGGAACTGTATACTTGGCTGAGCACATTACTGCCCTGTAAAACAGGAGAAATAGTGCAGAGGAAACACGCTGCAGTTGGCCTGGTCAGTCTTGCCAGAACTATGTGCACAACTCAGTGCACAACTGAAGAGAAAATCTCCGTCCCGGTTTCCCTCCAAGGCGTGAGCACCGATAAGCAGAGTTTTGTCCTTTCCTTATAAGATTCCTAATTATTCAAAGTAACGCTCAGGTATGCCGTTCAGCGGGTTAGTTACAGCGCCGGGAGTAGCTTGGGAGAACAAGGAAACACAGACTGCTTCAGGTTGCCTTCCCAAACCAACTCAAAGGTTTATTTAGTACAAAACAGCTTATATAGAGGAAAAAAAGGTTCGTGTGTCAGCAGATTCTCAGTTCAAACCGGTACAGACCAAATAAGGAAACGTCTTCCTGCCTTCTGAGCAAAGAAGTATCCTGTGTGTAGTTTATCAGTTCAGCTACAATTTATGATCATCCCAGCAAAATACACTCCTAGACATAGAATACAGAGTTCTTTCATTAGTGAATTCTGAAACAAACCACCTGGCTTTTAACAAGCTCTTTTATAAAAGATAAGGAAGGGAGGATGGGAGTAAGGAAGTGGTCTCGTCTCTGTGGTATTTTCGACCTTGGGGTACCAGCCTGTGATTCTTACACATCAATTCTTGGGTCACAGAGAAAGAGAAAAACAACTAGTAAATGGGCCTTATTGAGCAACTCTTTTCTGTATAATATCACTACAAAACAATATCCTGTAAATGCTACCATGGTATCAAAATATCACAACAACAACAACTTGCCTACTGGTGTTGGCCAGAGGGGCCGATGGCGCGATATGGCAGCCTCGCTTCTGTCAGTCTGCCCCAGGGCAGCTGTGGCTACAACCGTAGCTTGCCTCCACCAGTGTGTGAATGTGAGAGTGAATGAATAGTGGCATTGTAAAGCGCTTTGGGTGCCTTGAAAAGCGCTATATAAATCCAATCCATTATTATTATTATTATTCAGTCCTAAGGTACTCTACTGCCATCTACTGTCCAAAGTGATATGCATGCATTTGCAATACAAAACTTGGAGGACTTCTTGAACCTTATCATACCAGTAAACAAAGTGAAGCATCCATGATTGCCTACATATTTAACAAGACTTGATTCACAATTTTGACCACATATTTGTGTGGGTCACAAAGGCTATAGTAACACAAATAATCTGTGGTTGCAGCCAATGTATGCAGAAGAGCATCTCTAAATAGTATGGAGCAGCAGATGACCACACCAGGCTCCAGTCCTATCAGCTAAGAACAGGAAACTGAAGCTAACGTTTGCACAGGCTCACTTAAATTGGACAGCAGGAGATTGGAAAAACATTGCTTGGTCTGATAAGTCTTGATTTCTGGTGGTGATTTGGGGCCAGCATTTGAAATAAGCAACATCAAACCACTGAATGATCATGCCTTGTATCAATGGCTCAGGCTGCTAAGATATTTTCTCAGCTTCTTCCAGCAGGTCGCCACGCCGTGTCACAAAGCTCAAATGATCTCAAACTGGTTTCTTGAACATGACAGTGAATTCACTCTACTCAAATGACCTCCACAGTCACCAGTTCTCAGTCCAATAGAGCACCTTTGTGATGTGGAGAAGCAAAAGCTCCTCATCAGCTGTTGAATTTACGAATTAAGGCAGTTCTGAAGGCAGATGGGCCCAACCCCGTAGCAAGATGTACCTAATAAAATGCTTGGTTGGTGTATTTGGGTTTTGTACAGTTTTGGACAGTTATATTTTCTCAATTTGCTGACTGATTTATTAAATTTATGAAATGATTGATTTACATTTTGCCATTGTTTTCCCTGAGCCCCTGTGAAGAACCTCTGGTTTTACAAAATGCTAAATACGCTGTACTTACCATTTCAATATTCTGTCACTGAATAATTTTTTGTAGGTGTCACAATTCAAGACGCAACTTTCATCAGCCACACTCGTGTGTCTGGATGGTAACATTCCCACCTCAACCATCAACTATGTTTGTTGTTTTGCTGAAAAGCGCAACATAAATGGTAACCAATGGAAAGACATGATTCTAAAAAATCTCAAAAATGTGCTTTTATTGATTGTAACACTAAGATTTCCATATGTATCGCAGTTTGGTATGAACCGACCGACTCAGAAAAGGCTTGTAAGCCTTTCCTTTCAAATGCCTGGAAGTCTTTGTCCTATTCATCTCCAAACCTGGCAGAGCTGTGCACCATGAATAAAACACTGGGTGTCAAAACACCTGAAGGTAAACTATGTTACTCCTCTTTTATCAGCGAAAGCCATCAAAAAACAAATTCACACCCTCTGCTATTGATGTTAGAGCTCTTGTCAAAAATGCAAATACTCTGACGGAAGCTGAGGATGTGGTTTTGTATTGCGGCAGTGCTGCCGAGCACACTCGACGAGACGCTCAGTGTTGCTGTGGCTCTCTCGCGCCCTCTTCTGGAACATCTTCACTGCCTGGTGGTGACTCTAGGGGCTAATGGCGTGTTGCTGTGTGGAGAGTATGATGAAGGCACAGTCAACTTGCAGCCAAGAAAACAGAAGAGGGTAAGGATGGTCTTCATGCCAGCCTGTAACGATTTGCTCTGACAGTAGTGGTAAAAATGGCTTTTTTCCTGCTTCTGTTTGCAGAAGAGGCAGCTTTGTGGTCTCCACTACCCAGCACTTGCTGTGACCCCAGAGGAGATAATGAATGTGTCGGGAGCTGGAGATAGGTGCTAAAAATTTGCTTGACCTACTTCATCCATCTTGTTCTTATTTGACTTTCATTTCCTTTGTTTCTTCTGCTGCAGTTTTATCCACTTTTCAATTTCTATGACCTCTTTCTCTCCCCATCTCACTGGCATTCTTTCACTGAGTCACAAAATGATGGTGAAACACTCAAACAAAAGACTCTCATCTCCCCTTTGTTTCCAGTCTTGCAGGTGCCCTAATGGCAGGGATTGTCCTGGGGAAAGACACAGACAGCTGTGTTCGGATGGGACTCTTGGCTGCAAGGACATCTCTGGCATCCCCGCACCCCATCGCTCCAATGCTCACTTTAGATGCTGTAAACCCCAACAAAGTCCACACTCAGACCTGGCCCAAACCAAGCCTTGTGTGGATTGATTAAAAAATAATAAAAAATTGTGTTAGCTTTGTAATATTCTTATGGAAACTGTGTGTATTGTGACCGAGGAAACTATAAAGAACAAAAGAAAAAATATTGAATTCTAATTTTCCTTGATTATTAATGTTCTGTAATAATTGTATCTTGCAAAATATGTCAAGCAGCTTTGTTAATTTTATACAGCCATATGATAACCAAGTTCAATAAACAGATTATAAAAAATTATGAATTCAAGGGCATTCTGGTGCTTTGATTTCTAAAGAATGAGACAGTCAATGGCTTGCAGTTGAATAATTACTATGATGATTTTGTGAAAGGCACTAAATACAAAAGAATCTATAAAAACATTACATTAAGGACAGACGGAAAGCAAGTTATTATGAACCAGTGTTTTTGTATAAATATTTTCTATTTATGTTTTAATTATGCTTACACAATAACATATAAAAACAAGATTCTATAATATTGGATGGGTAAGATATTCCTTTATATTTTTGTGTCACCGCAACTATATATTGAATAAAATCTGTTAAAAAAAAAAAAAAGCTTAAATAATCAGAATCAGAATCTTTAATGACATTGTAGGAGTGAAACAAACATTGAACAACGAAATTGAGTGTCAATTATCTCAGTACAAAAGAAGACATAGATAGATAGATAGATAGATAGATAGATAGATAGATAGATAGATAGATAGATAGATAGATAGATAGATAGATAGATAGATAGATAGATAGATGAAAAGTACACATAAGGAGCTAAAGATAAAATAGTGTAGAAAATAAAATAATGGCGAAAAATAACACAAAATCTAAATGTAGTGCAAAGGAATGATATGTAAAAAGTTGAATATAACTAACATAGTAATGACGGCTGATTTAAAATATATGCATTTTGAATTTAGAAAATAATGGCGAACAAAATTTCTTCGTAAGTGCGTTGCAGTGGGAACTACATTCCTCTTGAACGTAATGGAACGATGGGAAAATGTAAAAACTACATCTCCCTGAAAGCATCAGCCCATCTGCGCAGACTCAGTGGCACTGAATACTTGCCCCACTCCCTCCTCCCAACTATAATGCTAGCTAAGATGGTGGTTTGAGCGTAAATTGTCTCCACAATACCAAGAAAAGAAAGGGGCAAAATATCTTTATAGCCTTTTAATTACAACAGAACAACACAACTACTGGTATCTTACGTAACCCTCTATAGATATTTTGACATTTCAGATACATTGGCTCGCAGTCCCCGCCCAATTTAGTGTGACTCCCTTGGAGAGGAATCCTAAGCTAAATACGGACAGGGTAAGTAACGCTAACCAAGCTGCTAGCTGAGCTAGCCAGCTTCCATTCTGCCTCAATAAATGAAGGGCAATTATGTCTGTTGCGATTTTACTGACTGACTGTAAAGTTTTCTCACTCTTCATGAATTTCTGCCCAGCTAATCTTAATGTCGTTTGAGCAATGACAGTTGTTTATAGTGCCAACAACTTGTTCCCTGTTCAGTGTTAGCTTATGTAAGGCCTCGTCGTCAGCTCAACTCCAAACCCTCGTACACTCTGATAATGTAGCCGGCTAACTACGGGTTAGCTTAAGCAAGCTGTCACTTTTTATATAGGGGGGCACCATAACGTTATATCATACGTTTTTTTTAAACTACGAACGTCAATATTGGGGAACGTCTCATGTCCACATGCATTATATTTGTGATTAACATCGCAGTTGTCACGGAATACTTGGTCTCAATCAGACCGGCGTCTTTTGCCAGTTCGCGGCTAATGTTAGCTTAGCCCGTGGTTAGTCAAATAACATCTGTCATAACGTACGATCCAGGAGACTAAGCAGCTAAAGTTACCAGCTTGGCCAACACGATTTGTTCACGACTTTAGTGGGGATGTCTGCGAGTGAAAATGCTAAACGGCGATAGCCGTGTACGTGTAGGGTTATTTGCGAAAATGCTGCCCGGCATTGGATGTCTATAGTCTTTTAGGTTTTTATCGAGCTCTCGATGGGCTCGTCTGCTGGCAGCGGTGTTGTCACGTAGAAAACAACAGGCGATTCATTCCTAAATAAACCTATTTTATTGTATTTGTCTTTAACGTCGACCATGACGTGTCAGCCCAAGAAAGATACCACAACATCCGCATTATCACTTTGCGACCATTAGTTCTGTTTTTTTAAGGATTGGGTTGGTACGTACACCAATTTGGCTTATTTTAGACCTAGCTAGAAAAACCAGTGCCGCCCAATGAAAAGACCTCAACAGAATGCAACAAATCTTCCATCTGTGGAGGCCAGAATGACCCGTTATTATTCAAGCCTTTTCGTGGTCATCTGTAGAGGTGTTACCGATGAGTGTTTCTCTTTGCGCGATGTAGCACACTCAGATATATTTAACTGTTATTGAGGACTAACGAAAACGGTCGGATATATTAATTTAGGACCGTTTGAAATAGTATTGAGACACAAATGTGTCAATTGTTGACACCTTTTTCTTAATCTTTGATGTATCACTTAAATATTACAGCTCTGTGTGTAGCACAATGATTTTCAGCTGTATTACTCGGGAAGCACTGAAATCCTGAGCTGATACAATGTTTGAAATAACAGTTTGGCCTATAGCTGATGCCGATAGGGGTGGGTGTGTTGTTGTTTTCATTTATACCTCCCCCCCCCTTTTTTGTCTTTTTTTCTTTCTTTTTTTTACAAAAGAAGCAAAAAATCTTGACCAGATTGTTTTAAAAATCTCCAGGTAATCAACTAGGCTGATACTGATGTTTAGCTATTATAGTGGTGCTTCTCTACTTTGTGCTGTCATTTGATTAAAAAACGTTGTTTTAAAATGCTGGGTGATCTTAAGTAACTGTTTTGGCATTCAAAAAATTGCATTTAAAAATGCAATTAAAAGTATTTTGGCGTGTTCACTGATATATTGTCACGTTGGAAGTTCAATTGAAACTGCTATACCTTTCTGCTGTTAAGCATCTGCACTGACAACAAGTTCAGTCATTCTAAATAAATTGTAAATATATTGCTTGCTATATTTAGTCAGTTCTGAGTGGAGCTCTTATACTCTTCATTTATGTTTTGGTAGCCCTGTGCTCTGTGATCCGCTTCAGTACTCAGCCTTGCTGCGCCATAGGATGTCCCACAGCCCTGAAATGAAGGACGACCCCATGGAGTGCCCACTGTGCATGGAGCCGCTGGAGATTGATGACGTCAACTTCTTCCCCTGCACCTGTGGCTACCAGATCTGCCGCTTCTGTTGGCACCGCATCCGTACAGATGAGAACGGCCTCTGCCCCGCATGCAGAAAGGTGAAATGGATGTAGATGCCATTAAGCTCATTAAACAGGAGGATGATTTGTCTGGCTCAGCAGTCTTGTTGGAGGAGACATCATGTAATTAGAATTACACAGGTGTAGCTTGTGTGTAACCATGCCTTAAATTAGTAATTTTTTTTCCTTTGAATGGGAGATATTTCTGTTTGTAATGCAGTTCTTTGTGTTTTTGTGTAGCCTTATCCAGAGGACCCTGCTGTGTACAAGCCTCTGTCACAGGAGGAGATCCAAAGGATAAAGAATGAAAAGAAGCAGAAACAGAATGAGAAGAAGCAAAAGGTGACAGAAAACCGCAAGCATCTGGCCAGTGTCAGAGTGGTCCAGAGAAATCTGGTGTTTGTGGTGGGGCTCTCGCAGCGACTCGCTGACCCAGAGGTGAGTGTAATGCTGACATTACACTTCAGCTACCTGTGACAGGAGCGTTGAAACTTATGGTATTCAGTTTGATGCAGCTAAGGAAGTGGCTGTGTCACTGTAGATTTGGGCTTGACAGATGCAGTGAAGTTTAAATGTACTTTGTTGGAGAATGATCTTTATGTATATTTAAATGTTTTTACCTGCAGCTTCCTCGTGATTCGTGATTCTGTTGAATATTCAGTTTGAAAGAGCTCAGTATCTCCAGCACTTTGTCACAAGTGTTGCTGTGTTTTACCCACAGGTCCTAAAACGGCCGGAGTATTTTGGGAGGTTTGGGAAAATCCATAAAGTGGTCATCAACAATAGCACATCTTACGCAGGTTCACAGGTGAGGAGGGTGGATTAGGTTAAAATGGCAATTTAATAATGAAAATCCTCTTTCATAGCTACAGTGAGCTCATAAAAGTATGCAACCGCATCAATGCCATGTTTATTTACCTGTTTTGTTTTTTAGGGGCCTAGTGCCAGCGCTTATGTTACTTACATCCGCTCTGAAGATGCTCTAAGAGCAATACAGTGTGTGAACAATGTGGTTGTTGATGGCAGAACACTCAAGGTGAGAAGTTGACCCAAAAATCTTTGTTAATTTTTAGTGATTTTAGTAGTCTTTTAAAGTGCACAAAAATTAGTCATTTTATTCTTCATTTTCTTTTCTGCTTCTAGCTATTTAACACAAACGTCATTGTAAACAATGTAGATTACACAGAGAAGATAAAGAATTCTTTGAAAAGAATTAGTATGAATTTCTATGTAAAAATTTCTTCTTCTTCTATTTCTTTCTTTTGCAGGCTTCTTTAGGCACAACAAAATACTGCAGTTACTTCCTCAAAAGTATGCAGTGTCCCAAACCTGATTGTATGTACCTACATGAGTTGGGGGATGAAGCAGCTAGCTTTACTAAAGAGGAGATGCAGGTAGACTTTTTTTTTTCCTCTTCCCACAATGAGAGTCAGTTGTGGTTTAAAGCACCTTTTTGACCCATGTTATGTTGTTTCTTCAGGCAGGAAAACATCAAGAGTATGAGCAAAAACTCCTCCAAGACCTCTATAAAATTAACCCTAGCTTTCTACAACCTCCAGCTTGTGGAACAGAAAAGTCAAAGAGTAAATCCAACTCCACACAGAGGTTGGTTTTTATTAATATTTAGATTTGTTGTATTTTTATTATTTACTCACAGTGCAGCGGAGGCTAATTTCTGTCCTGCTTTGTAACAGAACCAACAGTAGCAATGGTAAAGATGGGTGGCCGACGCTGTCAGGGCATAACAAACTGTCCAACGGGCTTTCAGAAGACCGCAAGTCCCCTCCACTGCTAGACTATCTAGACCAAGAAGCTATTACTTCAGATGGGCTAGAAACAGAGCTAGGTCCAGGCCAGCGTACTGCCTTGTCCCCCTTTTCCTCTAACTGTGACAGTAACAGGTACATGGATTTTTCCTCCGGAAAAGGACTTGCATGTTATTGAATAAAGCAATTGTGTATTTATTTTGCAATGACCTTTTTTTTTTTTCTGTCTATATATAAATTTTCTACCTGCAGTCCCAGTGACAAACCTCCAGAGTCTATCGGCATGGTAAATGGCGAGACTTTACAACAGGTAATATAGCATTAACCAACCTCTGTGGTTCTTTTGTTTGAATATAAATCTGAGTATGAATCAGCAGTAATAAGGACAACTTCACAAACATTTTCTTCTTTCTTGGTTTTTTTTTTCTTTTTTAATAAAGATACCCACAAGTGACTCGCCCTCCCCTCCCCCGGGTTTAACTAAGCCCAGCCTGGTAGTGCCCATCAGCATGTCAGACATCACAGCCCGTTCGCCCTTTGAGGGTGCTGCAGCTGAGTCCCAGTCACTCTTTTCAGACAACAGTAACTTCAGACATCCAAACCCCCTCCCTGCTGGTCTGCCACCCTTCCCCAGCTCCCCTCGCGGCAGTTCCGACTGGCCTATGACCCCTGAACCACAGAGCCTCTTCACATCAGGTAGAATAACACCATGTTTAATCTAGCTGTCAAACATTTAGATTACTTCTATCTGCTGTATTCTAAATTTTCTGTTGAAAAATGTTCCGTTTTCTAAACATTGAGCCAATATTAACTAATGCCAGTAATGTAAATGATAAGCAGAAAATGCTTAGGCACAAGTTGCACTTAAATTTTAATGTATCTAATACCTATTCAAGCTCAAACGTATAAGACTATAATAAAAAGGGGAAGTTTGTTTAATTTGCATGTAAGGAAATTTCAAAACTATTGCAGGTGTAATCTTTATCATCTAAGTTTATCAGGTAGTCGAAGTTTTGTGTCTCCTATAACCTCTGTGTTTTCTCTCCCTTCAGACACAATACCAGTGTCGTCCTCCACAGACTGGCAGGCGGCCTTTGGCTTTGGCTCATCCAGCAAACAGCAGGATGACGACCTGGGCTTTGATCCTTTCGATGTGACTCGCAAGGCTTTGGCCGACCTGATAGAGAAGGAGTTGTCAGTACAAGATCAGAGCCCTTCATCCCCAGGGCCCCTCACCCAGGGGAGCAACCATGGACCCAGCCTGCCACCCTCCAACCCTAACCCCAGCGCTTCCCATCACTTCCCCAGTGGCCTCCCACGTGTCCCACAGCACCACAGAACCATCTACAGCTCCTTCAGTTTCCCCAGCACTCACAACAGCCAGGCCAGTCAGCAGCAGCCAGCTGCCAGACACCCCTGGTTGGGCGTGCCCACACGGAATAACCTCACACACTTGAACCACTCAGCCAGTGCTGCCTCACACAGTAATTTTCTGGACCTGAATCTGCCGCCTCAGCACAACACAGGGCTGGGAGGGATCCCCATCTCAGGTACCAGACCCGTGGGTCACTTTGGCACCTTTCTGTGTCACATTGCAGTAGTGCATGTTAAAACAGACAATCAACAAGCTATTTAATTTCACAGCACATGTGTGCCGCGGCATGGCATTATGATACTTGTTTTGATTAGCATGTATTGATTTTTTTTTTGCTGGCAGATGCAGTTTTGTACTTAAACACAAAAACACCTGAGGAGCTGACATGTCTGTTTACTTCTCTCTTGTAGAAAACAGCAGCTCTATAGACGGCTTAAATGTGAAAGAGTGGCAGGATGGTCTCAGGGCTCTTCTGCCCAACATTAATATCAACTTTGGGGGCCTCCCAAATTCCTCGTCCTCTTCCTCCTCCTCATCCTCCAACAGTGTTAACCACATTGGTGGGCCAGCTGGACCTGCAGGCATGTCGCACAGCCTGAGCTGGGACGGCACAGGCAGTTGGATGGACCCCGCTATTATTACAGGTTGGCAATTAGTTCACAGCAACATTTCACATCTTTTATGAAGCAAAAATCCAAAATAACTGGTTTGGGCTTTTGTTTGTTTGAAATTATTGTTTAGTCCTAAAAGATTGGTCTGTAAAAACATCAGCACTATTAGTGAAATTACTTGATATTTAATATTTAACATGATAAAGGCTGACACGTTTAAGCAAGTTTAAAACTGGGTATATACAAATCATGGATGAGTTATTAGATTCTTTTTTTGTTTTGTCTTTTGTGGTAATGGAAATCAAGTTATTATCTTTCGCCAAGTCATAATTGTAAGCAGTCATTTTCCATCTGGTCTGGTAGTGAGGATGAGTAGTTTGGTATGACGTCTGATTTGAATGTCAAACATATCCTGGGAAATTCCATCAGCGTATTTAGCAGAATAATAGCAAGGAAAGAGCACCATAAATATTTTACAGGCATCAAAATGCTTCCTCCTTTTTTAACTATCATAGAAGTGGGTAAAAACAACTGGCACAATGTGGTCATTTATGACATTTTTGAGCAGAGGGAGGAGCGCGAGCGACAAGCTCACACAAGACTAACCCTGGAGTTCTGAAATTTTTACAGCTTTGGATGACAAAATGAAGAAAGTATGAAGAGTTTCATTTTTTTAGCATAAAGCGTAAATGTGTGCCAGCTATTATGACTGATAACAGAAAAGACAAAAAACATTTTAAAGTGTTTTTTAAACTGATTTAGTGTCTTAACTACATGATTAAGAAAAGCCTTTCAAATGAAGTTGCATAACTTTTCCATTTTGATGTGTCATATAAGCAATATATTGTTATATCGAATAGAAATGATGAGTAAAGTCACCAATGACAGCACTACTCTAAATGTTTCAACAAAGCAGCTGATCACAAAAATCATTGTCTTTATGTCAGATTTGTGTTGTGGTGTTTTTTTTGCCATCACTCATCTCTTGTCCTCCCTCTCCATAACTCCCCGCAGGCATCCCAGCCTCAGCCGGCAACAGTTTAGACTGCCTCCAGGACGATAACCCACCACACTGGCTTAAATCCCTGCAGGCGCTCACAGAGATGGACGGCCCTGCCAGCTCAGCGATGCCCACTCCCCAGCCCCTCCACAGCAGCCTCCTCGATGCCCACATCCCTCTTCACCACAGAGCCGCCGCCGGCTGGGCTCCCTACCTTCCCCCTCCCACAGCCAATCCCGCCAGTCAGTTCCACTCCCCTCCCCCAGGCTTCCAGACCGCCTTCAGACCCCCAGGACAGCCCTCCACAGAGCTGCTACAGAGTGCTGCTGTGGACCGCCACTGAACCTAGACTACAGCAGACACCCATCCATTGCCCCACTACCACTTTATACCCACTCATCTTGTACCCTCCCCCCTCCCCCTCCCAATGCAATACACACCAATCTGCAGAGTATGAAAAATTAACAAAGTAACAAACATGCTTTCATCTTTTTTCTCTTCATCCTTCCTTTTTGTCCACTCTGAAGGCATTTTATTTTGTTTTGTTTGTGGCACACAAGTTATCAGTACCTTTTTGTCTGCTGCATTCACCACTCCTTAGACCTAGTTCTGGGTGTAACATGGGATTCATTATGTAGCTTACTGTTAACGGAGAGCACAAGAATCAATATAGGATCGAGCACCCAGTGGTGACATGAGAGTTAACTCCACAAACTGGCAAATAAACAAATTAGCTGATGTGAGGTCTTTTTATTTTAAAAGTAACTAATAATTAAGCATGAACAGCATTTGTGTTTTTGAAAGTTGAAGTCTTGATTAGTTTTCGAGGAATGAACCAAGCTGTGAATCTGCTCTTTGAAGCTTTGCCCCAAAGACCCTCATCCTCCCCAGTTTAACAGGAGTCTGTGAAACGGTTAATTCTTACAGTTGTGTTGAGAATAAGGAGAGATGATAGAGGGAAGCCCTTTTCAGACATGGGATTCGTGACATCACCTCGTTCAAAGGGAGTTGTCATTCTGTCTTGAGTCACCTTTATATTTATGTTTATTCAGATAAATAAGGGAAGGGAGACAAAAAAAAGAAAAGACTTGCTGCTTTGCTTCTCCTACCGTACCCTGCTTCTTACACACAGGCATCGAGACAGATCTGTCTTTGGAAATAGGCAAATCACATCAAAGAAGATTGTAGTAATCACATTGTGAATGAGAAAAGGAGTCGATTAGATAAATTATCATTGTGTACATGTAATTGCTGTTTAGAGCCGCCTCCTAGTGAATCATCATCGTGTGCGTGCCTATCCACCAACATGCCTGTTTGCAATCAAACTTCAAATTGATTTGTAAATGCCGTCAGGTCCAGCCGTACAAGACGGTGATTGAAATACAGAAAAAGTGACCATCTAGACGTTTAGCTGATGTGTAAGATTAACAAAAAGAAGCGCATGTCTGAAGGGGGCTGGAGAGAAGAGGGGTTGGTCTTAGCTTTTTGTTGAGTGGGTTCAAAAATGAATAAATAAAACGAAACCTCAAAAACAAAAAAAAGCTAAGAATTGGTTAGTAAAGGTCAAAATGCAGATGAGACGGGGGAGTTGAGGGCACAGGCTATGCATGGGCTCCCTGTTAGGTAAGGACACAAATGGCCTGCTTTGAGAGGCCACTTGGCTCACATTCTCTTTAGTCGAGGGGAACTCCCATTGGCCCCGTCCTGCTGGAGGGAAAATTTTGCTGAACCTCTGTATCAGAGGATAGAGCATCGCCTAACCGCAGGGAGCCAGGGCTTTGGGAGATCGTGGCACACATCCTGAGCACTAGGGTTAGACTCACAGTGCCACTGTGTGGTACCTACAATAGCTAGCCCTAACATGGACAGCCACCACTTAGTAAGGACAATGACTAGATGGATGAGGATATGTCGAATACTAACGAGGGTAATAAAGGGGTTAACAGGTCCCTTTGTTTGACCCACGAGGGCTTAAACGAGGCCTTAAAATGGACAGATGAGAGAGAGTGAGAGAGAAGCTTGAGCGATAGGAAGGAGAGCATCAGGACTGCTGAAAAATATGCAATATTGTACATGACTTTGACAACTGTATCTGATCATGTGTCACAAAGGAAGGTGCCGCAAGACAATACCAAGTACTGTAGTAGTGATTTAAGGAGCCTTTAGGATTTGAAATCAACCACCACCTTTTTTTCTTTTTGAAGTCTTAATTCTGATCTGTGTTCGCTCTCTCTACCGCTCTCTTCTCTCTCAATCTTGCTCTGTCTCTCTGATCCCCATCCTCCCCCCCTGCTGTTCTCTATTTAACAGTATTCACAAAATGAACAAAGTCATCCAGGAGAAACCAACACAGAGTCATACAATGGGTTTTAACATGATGTTGCAAGGAAAAAATAAACAAAACGACAAATTTGAGGCGCTTAAAGGAAGTGAACTGTCCTCTGCAGGTCTGGAAAAATGAACCTTAAATAAAACTAAAAACTCTGAGCTGGTGTTTGTCTGCTGTTGTCTTCTCATCACTGCCTTTCTGCAGAAAATACAAATCCCAGGAAGCTCACTTTTAAGTTGCTCCTCTATTATTCCAAATCCTTCCACTGGGGGGCAGATCACTTTTTGTCAGCTAGGAAGCTCTGCAGTCAAACTTCAGCTGAGCACACAAGGTGACACAGAACGACACAGACTACAGTTTTTCAAATACACCGCATTTTCACCACTAAGCGTTTTCAGTGATTGGATATAGGCAGAGTACTGATGGGCATGATCCTTGGTCAGATTTCTTTGAATGCAACATCTTTTCATTGCAGCATTGCTGCCAGGAGCAGAGCATGTGTGCGTATCACTGTCCTTTAGTTTGCAGCTCTGCACTCTCCCCAGCCAATGCAGCAGTAGATACCTGCTGCAGCGAGGTCTCTTCTTTTTTTTTTTTTTGTCCTGCAGGACTTCTGACAGACACGGGGAGGAGCACAGTTATTACTCTTTACAGTGTCTCCACTATTTCTGCAGTCAGTTAACTGAATCTGATGCCTCCAATATGCTGTTTAACTCTGAATATTGTTTCTATGGGAGATTAATTACACATACATGATCTGAAGGTCCCAATTAGAACCAGAAGTAAACGTTTTTATTTGGCAGTTTAAGGTGTTAAAATTACTTATAACTGTCATAGTTTAAAGTCTTTCAAGCTCACTATCCTTCTGTAGCATGTACAATAACATTTCAAGTTCAACAATATCATATCAATATCACAATATCATTTTCAAGTTGTTTATGAAGACTGTCCAGATTCAAATGCAATAGTAGGTATGAGAATGCTTTAATAATAAATAAAAATAATGATGTGAAAATATTAAATCCTTAATATCCAGAAATAAGCATCATAATAATGAAAACTAAAGCAGAAGCAAATCACACTGAAGAATCAGAACAAGCAGCACTTGAAACTGTTTTTTCTTGGCGTATTTGTCTATGATCTCCAGATAAAGTTTCAATAAACAAAACACACTCGGTGTATTCGCCGATCAATCGAAGGAAAGAATTATTCAGTTGTTCAAATGGCCAATGACGTCTTTGTTTCTTTCATTCGATTAATCGATGAGTCGGCTGGTGCTAAGTGGACATGTGGCTAAAATGAACACCCCGGGATGCTTGGAGCTGCCCCGCCTCTAGTTTTAGGCTGCAGGTGCTGAGGAGGCACCAACAGAGGAAGGTGAGTGTAAATAATGCAGGCAGGCAGCAGATTCAGGGGTTGTGACAATGAGTCAGCAGCAACACAGATGGAGGGGGTGGGTTGGGGGGGCTCCGCTGTGAGTGTTCCCGGGCCAACAAACACTCGTGCAGACTGATGAAACATAATGGAGGGATCGTAGCGATGATGCATGACTGACGTCTTTAGAAATCTGTTTTCTCCAGCTATGGAAAATAACTCTGGCGTTTGGCGCCGTTTCTGCTCAAGTGGAAAAAGATCGGCACTGAAGAAGGCACGATGGACTTGCGGATTAGTTTATTGATTTGCTTGCTTTGATGAAGCTGCATAATTACGTTCATCATAAGGCTAAAGAGGATGGTGGATGACTAAGGTGTAAAGGTTAGAGGTAATTCGTAGAGAGGTATCGATTTTTGCAGCACATCGCAAAACACCTGGGTCAAAGCAGATCATATTGGATCATAAAAGAACGTTTATGCTTATGAGACTTTAAATTCCAGGCTTCTTTTGTCTGTTTTTCTACAAAACCAACTCATTTTGCACTGAAGTTAAAAAAAAAAAACACACACATGAAACTCTGCTCAGGTGTTATCTCTGGATGAAGCAGAAAAAGCCCTGATTTTTCACTCTTCCACAGAGCTGTCCTCTGCAGGGGTTCAGTCTGTTAAACTGCTGAAGCCTCGCTTTCCTTGAGGACTGCAGCTACAGTATATGAGGATGTGTGCAGAGGGCACAGTAGCTGCAGTCACTGTGAAGTATGACATTGACAAATTATTGACCCTTACTAAATTAGAACTTTAAACTTAAAGATATACACAAAATACAAAAGTATGAAATACTAACACAGAAAAAGCCTGTACAGAAATGATGTGTGGAAAATAAAAGGCTATTTTTTTATTGTTTTCCGTGGTGTCTCTCTTAGATACAGGAGCAGGAAAATGCCCAGCAGTCAATTCCATTTATTTGACAGGAAGTGACATCAGAGGTTAGGGGTAGCAGCATACTGACCTTGCTGTACATCTGTACAGCTAGTCTTCTTCATGTTACCTGAATCAACCAAAGTCTTCAGCATATCAGAAACCAAGTTACTGGTCTTCAAACCGTGCATTTGTGTCAGACAGGACAGTCTAAACGTAGTTTTAGGCTATGCAGTCTTTCATATGACAGCGTTATGATGGTCAGTGATGTACATGTGTAATTTCCTGGCCCTGGGCTGGTGCCCACTTGGGAAACCTGCAGGGACTGCTCTCAGCAGAAAGCACTCTCTCCATTTGTCAGCCTCTGACAGGCCCTCTCAGCAGTGGAGCTGCATGCACTGCAAAAAATGACCATTTTCACAATCTGTTTACTCTCATATTAGACTGATAAAAGTGGAGCAGAAATCTGAAACTGGCTAATAAATGAGTTGGTGAGCAGAAAACTAGACCACGGCCTTTGTGACAAATAAGTCATTTTAATGAAAAAACAAGGAAATGACTTTTGATAAAACATTTAAAGAAAACCAGAATGGTCCACCACAGTCAGCATGACTGGGCCAGGTAACACTCCATGTTACCTTATTTGACAGAACATTTTCTGTATATTTATCATAATACACATAAAATCCTTTAATGCTTGGATAAACAAAGCTTCAAATAACAAAACTGGTCTTAAAACCAAATAATTTGCCTTTGGGTCTGACTAAAGTATACAGAAAAAAACTTATCAGTGTTCCAAAAGCATAATGAACATATTTAACGGATTAATAATAAAATCAGGAAAATTAATCAATAATAAACATGAAATATTTTTTTAAAAATGGAATCATAAGAAAACATTACGGTGAATATTTTAGACTGAATTAAAATCTGTTACTTTTTCATAACTCAGTGAACGTATTAGCAGTTGCCTATTTATATTTTCCCAACCACAAATAGCAATGTAAGGAAACATGACAAGTCTGACAATTTAAGACACCTGGTGCACAAATTTAAGAGATATTTTATTTAGCTGAACAGTTTAATGAAAGAAATACTTTTTGCAGTGTGTACAACTCTAGACTGACCCACACGAGCCTTTACTGTAAATCCTCCAGCAGTCCAGTTAATGTGCCCTGGCCAGGAAAGCTGACATGATCCTCTATCATCACAGTATGTAATGGCTCCGCCATATGGGATCTGTGTGCAGTGCAACATGCACAGCAGCTTAGATCCAACAATGTCGCTGCATCTTGTCCTCTCCTGTGAGTTCAAACTAAGGCCACACCTTGCAAATGTCCAAGTACTTCTGAGCCTCTGAAAACGGGGGACTGTGGATAAAAGTGGCTTTAATTCCTAAAACAGTTCATGCTTCAAGTATGCACTTCTGTTGCAGCTTGTTTGCTTTAAAATTCACTGCGATGGTGTACAGAGGGAAAAATTATCCCCAAAATTTGCCATCGTCTAAAAACATGCACTAAAATCTACCTCCGCTTGCAGTAGGGAGTAGATTTCATCACAGTAGATGTCTTTCTGAAAGTCCTGTAACTAAGTTTAAGAGTATAATTCACCCACTGTTATCATATTCAAGGCCTTGTACCAACACAGAGCAGAGCAGCTACCTGAACGCCACTCCAACAGAGCTTTATTATCTTGTTAATAATTTTACCTCCTCACTATGTATGACTTTGGATACTGTAGCTGCTGTGAAAAAGAGAGCCTCAAATCAGAAGTACTTGACTCCCTGGAATAACTCTCAAATGGGCACCTTAAAGGAGGTAAGTTGTAAACTGGAGAGGAAAATCAAAAATTTAGAAGAACATCTTTTATCCTGGAAAAATAGTTTATAAAAAAGCTAGAATATTCATCATTGATTGAAGAAAATAAGAACAACCTTAGGTTTCTCTTCAGCACTATAGCGAGGCTGACAAAAAGTCAGGGCACCATTGAGCCAACCAGTCCTTCAGTGATAACTAGTAATGACTTCATGAATTTCTTCACAAATTTTTTTTTAATTATTAGAGAAAAAATTACTCATAATCATGTCACAGATGTAACATTATCTACTTTCAGTACCATTGATATTCATTTACAGTCTTTTTCTCCAATTAAACTTTCTGAGTTAGTTCAGAAATTGCTTCCACTATGCGTGAAAGGGTTAGGCCAATCTCCAACCTTCTATTCATCTCAGAAATTCCTGAAAGAGTAGTTGTCAAACAGCTAATAGATCATCTGATCATCTGTAGAGGAATGGCTTTTTTTTTTTTGGCTTATTTAAGTTTCACCCAGGTTTCAGAGCTCATCACAGCTCAGAAACAGCTTTAGTGAAGGTTACAAATTATCTTCTTATGGCCTCTGACAGTGGACTCATCTCTGTGCTTGTCCTGCTAGACCTCTGTGCAGCATTTGATACTGTTGACCATAACATGTTATTAGAGCAGTTG
Source organism: Diplotaxodon limnothrissa (assembly GCF_057381915.1). NCBI lineage: Eukaryota > Metazoa > Chordata > Actinopteri > Cichliformes > Cichlidae > Diplotaxodon > Diplotaxodon limnothrissa. Next base: position 17,780,522 of record NC_140602.1, on the reverse strand, counting down.
GTGCAAGCTGTAGGTATTACAGGTACTGCACTGCAGTGGTTTGAATGATATCTATCTAATAGACTTCAATTTGTTCATGTAAATAGAGAGTCCTCTTTACACACTAAGGTTAATTATGGAGTTCCACAGGGTTCAGTGCTAGGACCAATTCTGTTTACATTATATATGCTTCCCTTGGGCAGTATCATCAGAAAGCATAGCATACATTTTCACTGCTATACAGATGACACCCAACTTTATCTATCTATGAAGCCAGATAACACACACCAATTAGTTAAACTGCAAGAATGTTCGAAAGGCATAACGACCTGGATGACCTCTGATGTTCTGCTTCTGAATTCAGATAAAACTGAGGTTATTGTACTCGGTCCTGAAAATCTTAGAAATATGGTATCTAATCAGATTCTTACTCTGGATGGCATTACCTTGGCCTCCAGTAACGCTGTGAGGAACCTTGGAGTCATTTTAGACCAGGATATGTCCTTCAATGCACATATTAAACAAATATGTAAGACTGTTTTCTTCCATTTGTGCATTATCATTTTGAAATATCCTGTCTCAGAGTGACACTGAAAAACTAGTTCATGCATTTTTTTGCTTCCAGGCTGGACTACTGCAATTCATTATTATCAGGATGTCCAAAAAATTCCCTGAAAAGCCTTCAGTCCATAATGCTGCAGCAAGAGTACTGACGGGGACTAGAAAGAGAGAGCATATTTCTCTTATATTGGCTTCCCTTCATTGGCTCCCTGTTAAATCCAGAATTGAAAAGGTCATGAGTAATTAGGCCCCTTCTTATCTTAATTACCTTATAGTACCATATCACCCTATTAGAGCACTTTGCTGGATGTGGGCTGGATCAGGTGACCCTGAATCCTCCCTTAGTTATGCTGCAATAGGTGTAGGCTGCTGGGGGATTACTTACCATCCCATGATGCACTGAGTATATCTTCTTCGGTCACCTTTCTCACTCACTATGTGTTAATAGACCTCTCTGCACTGAATCATACTTGTTATTAATCTCTGTCTCTCTTGCACAGCATGTCTGTTGACCTGTCTTCCTCCTCTCATCCCAACCGGTCGCAGCAGATGGCCCCGCCCCTCCCTGAGCCTGGTTCTGCTGGAGGTTTCTTCCTGTTAAAAGGGAGTTTTTCCTTCCCACTGTCGCCAAAGTGTTTGCTTAATGGGGGTCATATGATTGTTGGCATTTTCTCTGTATGTATTATTGTAGGGTTTGCCTTACAATATAAAGTGCCTTGAGGCGACTGTTGTTGTGATTTGGCGCTGTATAAATAAAATTGAATTGAAACTGAATTGAACCTAACTGTATTTGTCACAATAAGATGTGTTAAATTGCAAGGGTAGATGGAGGTAGTTGAGTTAAAGGAATAATTTGCCATTTTGATGAAGATTCTGGTCAGTTAACATTCTCATGTGTTTGGTAAATATCAGTCAGCAACTTACTTTTTAAAATGGAGACACATTCTCTGGCCTAATGCAAAAAAACTCCCACCCAGCACTTTCAAGTACAGTAATTACATTTCTGCTTTAATCTGTATTACAAACAAAGTTTAAAAACAAGAAGTTATGTGCTGGGGTTTATTTCTTCCATACTCTTCACTGGTTCCTTGTTACCTCAGTATCAGTACAATATCATTCTAAAACTTCGCTCTCATAGAGACAGCTTACTTGTGCTTCCCAGAGTTTCCAAAAGTTAATTAGCAAGTAAAGTTTTCAAAGGCTGGACCAGTCTGTCTACACAAAGCAGACAATTTAGCAAAGAACCTATTTTGAATTTAATCTTTGGGCACTTTGGTACTGGCAGCCTGTCACAAAAACATGTTATTTCTTATTTCTTGAATATAGAAAATGTAACAGTAAAACAGTATGTTTGCATCCGCAAGTGGACTCTCAAAGAGCTACTAGCTGATATTTTGGTATTTCTCTGCATGGTTAAATCTGAAGAAATGATGAGCAGTACCTGAAAGTCATCTCCTTAAAAAATAGAAATAATCTCCCAGAAAGCTCTGACACAGGGCCAGAGAGAAGCATCTGGCCCTTCAGCTGATCCATGTACTGTTTGTAACAAAACAAACAAAAAAAACCCCAAACAACAACAACAACTAAGGTATGCCAAATTACACAATAATTGGAATAACAATCAATGGCCACAGGTCTTATGGATCCAATTTTAAAATTTGTGGGTCAAATCATTCATTCATATGTAGGCTTGCATTTCAGTCAGTGGTGTTGGAGATCTTCCCAAAGATGATGTATCTATAATTTATGGAATTATAGATGTAGAAAAGTAAGATCAGATTAAGATCCATCATGCGATACTGTCTGGAAAGCGTCAGATTGGCAGCAGCTTCATTTTTCTGCATGACTGTGATCACAAACACACTCCCAGTAAAAGCATATCTGGATAGAAAAACAAACAATGAAATGTTATCGGTTATGAATTGGCCTCCCTAGGGCCCAAACCTGAACATTATTGAAGCAGTGTGAGATCCTAGTGACAGACAACAGAATAAAAGGCAGCAAGCATCCAAAGAAAAGCTTTGAATATCCTTCAAAAAGCCTGGAAAACTATTCCTGAAGACTACTTAAAGAAATTATAAGAGAGAGTTCAGGCTGTGTTGAAAAATAAAGGTGGTCATTCAAATGATTGACTTAAGCTTGTTAGAATCATACAAACTCTGTTTTTGCCTTATATACTGTATTTCCATGTATATTTATGCATGTTTCAATAAACCACTCCACCTATTTCCCATTTTTCTGGCAAAATATAAAGAAATGAGAGTTGACTCGAGACTTAAGACTGAGAATTTAGCTGAACTCAGAGCGTTTTTTTCATAAGGGAGAGGTGAAGTAGATGTCCTGACTTTTGGCTCTCTTGTCACCACCATGAGAAAGTTGAACCGAGTGTATCGAGCCAACAAATAATCCAGCACTTCTGTCTGTATGATCTACCAAACATCATCTCCAGCATTGCAGTGACCTTTTCTGGTGGCTCAGACCCAACTCAGCATGCCCAAAGGGTTGTCGGGTTGTGTATATCTCAGCAGTGCTTCACATGGTGATATCCTTTTGTGGTTTTGTATTTGCCAGCCTTCTTGAGTTCAGCGGTGTAATTGAAGCAGGAAGGTCACAGCGGCAGTTTTGTTGATGTTAAGTTTTGAATTTTCTCCCTCAGACAAGTACGCTGACGCTGCACACTGGGCAGGAGAAGCATGTGAAATGAGATCCACATCACCCAATACCACAAGGACATATTCACACTGTGAGCACTGATAACGGATTCTACCAAATCTTGAGAGGATTTAAAGAAAATGTCCATAACAAAAAGTATTTAAACTGATGTGTTTTGAGCTGCGCGCTGGTCCACCGCTTTGGTCCAAACTGAAAAGCTACTACAGGTATTGGACTGAGTGGTTTTGTTGTTCCCAGGTAAGAAATGACTTTGATGATCCCCTGAATTTTCATTTAACAACACCACAACATTTACTTTTATGGGTCAGAGTGAACTCTATCAACACGTTGCTTACAGACAAGTTCCCCTGAGGGACATTTGAAGACCTTATTTGACCTGGAAAACTAATGAAGCCTCAGCTCTACTTCGTGTTTAGTGCTAATACTCAAATTCTGAGGTGCTAAAAGCAACAAATATTCACTTTTGTTTTTTTGTTTTTTTTAAAAATGGAGTGTTTTCTGCAACCTGTTGGGGGTGAGGGGAGGGAGAGGGGACGAAAGAAAGACTGTTAAAGACTAATAATAACTAATTTATTCATTTTTAGACATATACACATAACATGCCTCTTTCATGCATCCACCTGTAGATTCCAAGGGGATATTTACTCATCACTCCCAAGTTTCCATGTCTATTACATCTGTCTTGATGTCAAATTAAATGCAGTTATCTACTGTAATAAATAATTTTAAACATGAGAGGTGGTGTCTTTAGGTTCAGCTTGGGGTGCCAAACTATATGTTAACATGATGAGTGAATAATGGAAACTGAGTAAAGTCATGAGATTAGCGGCTGATTTCGGAGTTTTTCTTTGGGAACTTTCCCCTATATGAGCCACCAACTTCACTGGATCTTCTGTATCGCCACAGAAATGTGGGGCTGTCAGTGGCCTGAAGTGAAGTAAAGAGATACATTTAACTGCACTAAGTTTCACAGAGACCATTTGTGGACTTCTACGAGGACGAGGAAATTATGGATATGCCCTTAATTATTAAACAAGTGTGTCAGCAGCTTGGTCTGATGGAGGTAATGCAAAGAGGAAGTGGGCCAGCGAGAGGGCCTCAGCGACTGGGGGTGGTGGTGGTAAGAGACGGTGGTGGGCTTGGACTTTGGGCCCAAGGGCTTTGCCTCAAGTATGGGAGATCCAATAATGCTGTCACAGCTATTTTGCACATTGTTAACAATGAAGTACCTGTATGATGCTGTTAGACGTGGGCTGCTGTGCACAGACTTGTCACTGATTTGGAGCTATAAATTCAACACCAGAGGACACTTGAGATTTGATATAGAGAAATCATACGATACTGTGCATACACAGCTGACTGGGCCTCAGTGAAAAGGCCCTTGAGAAACATTTTGGATGACATCGACAGGAATGGCATTGCATTTTTGTACGAGGGCTGTGGAATGAGTGTCTGTCTTCACAGAAATCAATCTGGGAATATCAGGAAGCCTGACTCAGGTGAATGGGCCAGCCGTTGTGTGCGAGTATGTGTGTGTGTGTGTGTGTGTGTGTGTGTGTGTGTGTGTGTGTGTGTGTGTGTGTGTGTGTGTGTGTGTGTGTAAGAGAAGCAGAATGAATAACAGAGAGAAGGAGGTAATGAGTACATGCAGCCACAGTACATCTCCATGCAGACCCAGCTGTAAGAACTTTTTGATCACGCATTTGTCTAACAGTTAACTAATAAAGTTTAATTCTCTGAGACGTGCTTAAGTGGTTGCGAGCTGCTCTAAAGCTTCCAGGGAGAAGGAGGAGGGATGCATTGAGCTCAGCTGAGGCCTGCTTCACCACAGCACTTCTGACTGTGCTCAGCAGGACAGTGGCTTAAACCCTCACAGCTTCAGCTACACTGAGGATGTTTCCTGGGTACATCTGTTCTACAACATGGCACTGCAAACAAACATCTGTGTGTAAAGTGAACTTTCTAAAGCAGGGGTTCACTAAGCACCCATTTGAGAAGCTGGTGCATGGATTAGTGTTAAGTTAGCGTTTGTAATGTGTCTATTCAGAGAGCGCTGATTTATGCTGATGATTGTCATTTTTAAGCCAAAGTGGAAACAAAGGTGAGATCTTTTAGAGACCATGTCATGTTTCTTGACTTTTAAATTCTTAGTCAATATACAGTTGGAAAAGTGACTAATAGTAATTTGATCGCTTGTAGAATTTGTAAGTTTGCTCACTTCCAAAGAAATTAATTGACTGGACACTTTATTTTAATGGACAGAGACACAGAATATCAGCTAAAAAAATCCAGAAAAAATGCATTACATGAAAAATATAGACTCATTTTCACAAAGTGAAATAAGTTTTTGATCCCTAAGCAATACACGACTTAGTACATGGTGGAAAAGATCTTGTTAACAAGCAAGATGCTTCTTGCAGTTGGTCACCAGGTTTGCACACATCTCAGGAGGGATTTTGTCCGACTGCTTTTTAAAGAATCTCTGAATCCTTTACATTTCTTAGCTGCCACTGGGCAACTTGAAGCTTCGGCTCAATCCACAGATTTTCTAAACGATTGAGGTCTGGAGACTGGCTAGGCCACTCCATGGCTTTAATGTGCTTCTCCTTTAGTCTCCTTTGTTGCCTTGGTGGTATGTTTTGGGTCATTGCCATGCTGGAACATGCATTCACAACCCATCTTGAGTGTTTTAGATGAGGGAAGGGAACTCTTGTCCAGTATTTTGCAGGAGATGGTCCCATCCATTGGTCCCTCAGTGCAGTGAAGTTGTCCTGTAGCCTAAACAGAAACACAGCCCCAGTGTTGTTTTACTGTGGGGATTTTGTTCTTTGGATCATACTCAGCATTTTCTTCCTCCAACACGACACTCCCACATCGATTGGGTTTTTTCTTCATGGAACTTTTTGTATTTTGTTTAAGGTGTTTCATCAATTATGATAAAGGATGGTTTTTGGGTTAATATTCAGTCAACGATGTCCTGCAGTCTGGTCTTCTCCACTCTACGCCTTAACACACAACTCTATTTTTTTCTGTTAACGACATTTAGAAGGCTTTGATAAATAGAACGGACAAACTGAAACGATAATGCTTTCTCTATCGTATGACATGAACTGCGGAACCAAATACTTCATATTCAACCTTTGGTTCATAGCCCTTGGAGATATTTGTTTCCTATTGTAAACAAGTACCCTAACACACAGCCCACACACTAACATGTGTGTTAGTCAATGCTTTGTGTAGTCTGTTTTCTTTGTGCCACAGTGTTTTTACAAATCATGTTTGCTGCCATAAATACACCTTCGTCCTGCGTTAAATATTCACTAGATTACCAAATCTTAGCTAAAAATAGATCAGGACAAATGGACAATTTACTCTTGTTTGTTTTTTAAAGATAAATTATTTATGGATTTTGTTACAGAAAAATAGAGGCCAACATAGTCACAGAGGTGCAGACAGCACACAAACCCTCACCCTACTCCATTCACAATCCCAACATGCTAACCAAAATAAAAGCATCAAACAAAATAACAACAAAATAACAAAATCTATTCTTATATAAAGGTAAGACTGGTGTAGAAATTTATAGTGCATCATTTGCTGTTTTGGACTTCTGGATGTCCACATGTTGTTGTGATTTGTTGTGATTTGAGGCTGTACATATAAATACAATTGAACTGAATCGTTATAGCTAAAGAAAAAGCAAAACACGAGAGGTTAAAGGTTACAATCATAGGGATGTAGTCATGGTCAAAACGACCTGGTCAAGTTCAAACTCAGCATCAGAATGGGGCAGAAAGGTGATTCACGTGACTTTGAACTTGGTGTGTTTGTATGTCCCAGACAGGTTACACTGAGAAAAGGTAGATGTACTGGGATTTTCCCACACAACCATTTCTGGAGTTTAGAGAAAAAGGCAGTTCTCTACTTAAATGATGCCAGAGGTCAGAGGAGAACAGTTTATAATTTGGAATTCATCAAGATCTTGTTTACTGTGTTATCCTGAACTGTAAAAGCAGATTTGTGCCTCCAGTGTGCTCAAAAACTGAAAATATTAATTACTTAACTTAAATACCAGTGACTCATTAAATAATAATAAATGGCCTGTATTTGTATAGCGCTTTTCTAGTCCCTAAGGACCCCAAAGCGCTTTACACATCCAGTCATCCACACATTCACACACTGGTGATGGCAAGCTACATTGTAGCCACAGCCACCCTGGGGCGCACTGACAGAGGCGAGGCTGCCGTACACTGGCGCCACCAGGCCCTCTGACCACCACCAGTAGGCAACGGGTTAAGTGTCTTGCCCAAGGACACAACGACCGAGACTGTCCAAGCCGAAGCTCGAACCGGCAACCTTCCGATTACAAGGCGAACTCCCAACTCTTGAGCCACGATCGCCCATATAATAATTATGACCTTATTAACAGCCAATCAGTTTGGTCCCATGGTTAAGCTGTAGCAATGCAACACTCCTTTGAAATCAAATGCAGAATTGTAAAGTAAGGCAATATTTAGCTGACTAAACAGCTTTGAATTGACTCTTTCTGTGGGATCAACAGTCACTATCATTAACTTTATTAATGATGAACTCACTGCACTGTTATTTTGGATCAGTCTTTGCTGAGAAAGAAACAAAACAATGTCAGAGTAGTCAAGTATTTATTTATTCATACCAGATATAAATGGCCAACAATTTAGTTATGGAAGTATTCAAATGAAAATAAAAACTGGATGCTAAAGACTGAAAACAGAAAAGCTACACTGCAAATAGGTAAAGGAGACAGGGAAAAAAGTGGGCCTGAGCGTGACGGCAAAAGATTCGTGTTTCAGTGGAATCTTGGGATGCCTGTGTTGGTTTAAATGCATGTAACAGAGAGTAGAAAACTAACAAGAGTGGTGTGAAATCCTCTGCTGTTACCGAGCCCCTCTTTTGCACGCTGCCTTCTGTTATTCCAGTCCAGCGGGGCTTACCAGCAGAGAGAGTGAGAGAGTCTATGTGCAAGAAGAGTGGGACCAACGCCAACTCACCCCACCCTTACTGCTGCTGCCTGCAGAGTGAGGAGTGCTGCATTTCCTGAGGGCAATGCAGAGGAAGGGAGAAGAGGCTCGCTTCTGTTCAGGTCACCGTACGGCAAACAAAAAGCAGGGAAAGTGAGATGGGCAGAGTCAGGTGGACAGCGGTAGACAAGCTGCAGCATTCACCAGGATGGCTCTCTGCTGTAGGTGTTAAACGCACCGTCAGAGGACAGGAGTGGGAATAAAGCTTTTTTTTTTTTTTTTTACATTCAAAAAAACTGCACCCACTTCTTTAACTTTCTTTGACTGCTCTGTGACCGGATTCTGTCAGACACTCACAAAATCAAGATGTTTTAGAGTATGGTGAAAATGCGATAATTTATGGAGAGCAAAACCGCAACACTGATAACAGGTCAGCAAATATTTTGATAGTAATTGTAGAGCAGGGGTTTTAGACTTTCACTCTGACAAAATTAGCGGTTTGAGCATGTTGCTTTGTGGCTTCAGGACATACTGGTGTACACTTTTCTTTATATTCTGTCATTTTATAGAGCTAGGAAATTGATAGATAATGAAAAGGTGGCTAAGAGTGAAGCACTTCAGGTGTCTGACATGTGTAACAACTCGGAGGTGATGACAGAGGTAAGCAGCCCCCCTCCTGGGACAGGAGGATTAGTGTAGACCCATTACCTTGCCCCCATGAATCACTGTTAATGGCTTCAGTGATAGGATCCAGTAGTAGTGAAGGTATTTAAATGGAGACCTCAAGTTGTGCTGTTAGAGCCACACGGTAAAGTGAAGTCTTTTATGAATAAGCTCGTCCACGCTGCAGATATACGCCCCCATTCCCAAGCTGAAATGAGCATACACCATCTGATCCTTAAAAATTTATTGAAGTTAATGTCAGATGAAATCATAAGTGATATAAGAAAAAAACAAGTAACCCTTGCATAGATCACAGACCATGCCTTTGTCGTCATCCGACAAACTGAACACATTGTAGCATAACCCTTGGTAAACACAACATGACAATGGCGGCTGGATTGGACAAACACAATTTGAGTTTGGCTCGCTCACTGGATGAAAAGAAGAGGAGACGAGTTCAACAGTCCTTTAGGCGCTTTGCTCCAAAAAAACAAACAAAAAAACAGGTCCTTCCCCATCGGTGAATAAATGTACAGTCCTGACAGAAAAGACAAACTCGTAGCCATTCTCATACAAACAAGAACTTCTCCCAGTATTGTCACCTTTGGCAAGTGAGATACACAACATCGCAACATTCAGTCATGTTCAGTGCCTCTTTATAAGCAGGCAAAAAGAAATGGAAAAAAGCAGTCCAACATCGAGACTTTTAATAAACAAGTATGCCTTTAAACCAGTGAAGTACAGAGGAGGGTGTGTGGCACAGGCCCTGTTTAGACAAGCTGGACACGTTTCCCACAACGCTGTCGTTACAGTTTAGACTGAGATCAGAGGGGGCGAAATGTCGTTCGAGAGAGGATTTCAGTCCTACAGTGGAGATAAAGTCTAAGAAACTAGCCCTTGACGTCCTTGCTCACATTCAGAGCCTCGCAAGCACAACCTGAACATCACGCACAGACGCTGACAAACGCCGTCTCAGTGATGAGGTCAGCGCTAAAGTGCTTTTAAGAAATCCAGCAAAGGACACGACAAGTTCTGAACAGGGCCTTACAGGAAGCCTTGGTGCAGATGAAAGCAAGGGTTTTCTTTCTTTTGTTTTTTTTTTCTTTTAAATGATGCAACTGTATTATAGTTGATCCACAGTTTGAAAGGCAAAGCTCATGCATTCTTCCATCAATCATGCAGTTTTTTGCAATTAGTAGACTTCTGTAGAGATACATTTTAGCAGTAGAGATTTGGAAAAAAAAATGTGAACGTGGTGATTTTGAATGAATCGTGGTTTTTTTTTTCATCATCTTCTTGGAACCAAAAAGACAAACTTTTTTTTTTTTTTAAATATATATAGTTTGTACACTTCTTGTCCATATCATCTAGTGTAAAGCACGTGGTCATAATACAGTAGTTTCATTATCATGGCTTACTTGGAGGAACATTTTGTTTTGATATTCCAGTATAAGGCATGTTCTTCCTAAATCATTCATGTTACGGTGCCACCACAAGTCAAACAAAACAAAGGAAACTAGGAACACACTTTAAAATTGTTTCTCATATATAATTGTAGTATATATTGGTTACTTTATCTTACTGTAGCTAAACTGCATGTTATTCTCATGACATTTTGTGATATTTTTTTCTTAATTAAATGTTTTTTTTTAAAGATCTTCTCACTCATGTTTGTTTGCAGAAGCATAGCATCTGACAGGAAGCTAAACAAATGAGGATGTAAAATAATTTAGGCACCTTCTCTGTCTTTCTCTCTAACAGCTGATTCTCTGTAAGTGTGCTCTAGGCTCTTCCTTTGGGACTCTGCTATAAGTCTGACTGAACCCTTCGGGCGGCTTTGTTCCTCGCAGCGAAACTTCAGTCCGACCGGGGAGCTCAGTGGGAACGGCCACTGCTGCAAAGCCTACATTTGGATTTCTCACAAGAAAATGTCAGCCTCTACAACTGACCCCTCTGACCTTTGCAAAAAATCTCAGAACGAAAGACAAGAGGTTGGTACATAAGCAGCCCTGTTGTATCTGTCAAGTGTTTTTCTGACATTCAAAGTTGTGTTCCCATTTTTACAAAAAGCTTTTAAGGAACAGGTTACCTCTTATTCTATTGCTGTTAAGAATGCATGTTTCAGTTGGGTATTTGAATGTGTAGCACCATTCACACATGCCCTCAAAGCAGGAGTAGTGACAGTAATGTAAATGTGAGGGCAATCACTTGTATCTTCATCCCCTCGTGTTGGCGTTTCATGCAATCCTTCAATGATTTCTGGGTAGCTGCATGTAAGAAATTGCTATATTTTTTGTATTCTTTACGAGAAATCCTAGATAGAGTGATATCGTTCTAATTTTTTTTTTTTTGCATTTACTGACATTTGCCGTGCCTGAGGTGGACACACTTCATCAGTACAGTACAGAGATCAGTCCCAAATGAAATGACGGACAGTGCCGCAAACTACTCAACCAGCCACCAACAACATAACAGAGAGGAAGATAAATTACTGAGAAGGAAATCATCTTTTCCAAAATGATTCAGGAAGGCTTGCTTCAGCCGCAGGAAACGTGTTAAGGGAGCAAAACAAGAACGGTAGTCGTGTACTAGCACCGCAAAGAATAACCAAACAACTCTGACATTCAAGTAGCACTGCAGTGTTTTCTTTTTACAGGATACTGTCAGGAGTGTGCTAAATGTAAAAGGAAACAAGGCAAAACAAAAATAACAATAGCATACAGTACAGTATAAAATCTAGCTATCATTCAGAGAAATTATTCTCAATACTGAGTGTAGGTTGATGTACAGTAGCTGGAGAATTTCAAGTACATTTTGTTCTACTCTATCTGCAGTCTGCTTGTCTGGAACAATATGCTGAGAAACGATGCACGACGAATGAACAAGCACAGGCAAAAAGAAAGGAAAATCTCACTAGTAAAGAAAAATAAGGACTTACGCAGCAGAATAAAACAACTGTGCAAAGAGATGGGCTTCACTTTGCTGTGCATCACATTGCCCAAAAATTTCAGTGTGACAGCTTTTAAAACTAGATTCAACTTCTCTGCCGTTTTTAAACACATTCGCTAATTTTCCTGTGACACTACGGTAACTTGACATGGCACTGTTTCAAAGAAACGGACACATTAAAAAGTCGACCTCATCCCATTAGGAGAGTCAGGCAATCTCTACAAACTACAAACGCGTTCTGATTGTGCGTAGCTTTGAGTGAAAAAAAGGAGCAGGATTGTGGTACACTATTTACCCTAAGTGCTTGTGTAAAGGCTATGCTTTGGGACTCTCACATTCAATATTGCATGACTGCAGTTTACACTTAAGGTTCCATTTTGCATTATGGTATAGGAAACCCTGCGTTGAAGCTTGCAGCTCTGCAGTGTGTTTGCAATGACCTCACTGAGGTAGAGACCTTGAAAGGATGCATGGTGCACAAAGAAAAGCATGAAAAACAAAACAATGGATATTCCCTTTTGAAGTGGAGTGGTAAACATGCAGAGTACAATACATTGCTGCTCAAGGGTATAAATAAGTGCATGACAGCATAAAAACGGGTTTGTGCATGACAGCATGGATCTGTTTTTTTTTTCCTATCATATTGACCCAAATCACCTGCTCACCTGGCATCATAGCATCATAGCAAACACGGTTTCAACACTAAGACAGAAGGTGGACCAGCTCTGCTCAACCACACAAACACCGCTGAACACAGAGGCACTTTCACTGGTCCTGTTGATGAAAGGGGGAAAGGCACTAGCAACTAAAGTCAGAATATATTTCTGATAAATATCCTTCTCGGTGGATTCAAAACCAGCATGACCTAAATTGGAGATGGAGACAGAAGCATGAGTTTAATCTGTTCTGTTGTCAAAAAAGAAGGTCCATGCAGTGCACTACTGACTAATACAGTAATCGGTGCTTATTAGGATTATATGCTTTTTTGATAATATTTATTCAGTTTCTTTGCCTACTCTTAAATGATAAACTCTGCATCCTGAAGGTAGGTTCGGATATATTTGACCACAATTCAGAGACATCCAGAATTTGATTTCCTTAGTTTTCCTGACAATAGGGCACCACAAAGTGCCAAGATTTAGCAACAAGCTGTATACTCACGTCATGCATTAAATATACCAGGATACAAAAGTACCTTAGTTGACAGACCATAATGCAGGTTACTTTTTTTTCATGCTATGATCTCATTTATGTACTGTTCCCTTAAGATTTAACATTCAATTTCTATACTTCTAAATGATTTGCATTTTCGAACCAAAAACTCATCCAGTGCACTCGGTGTGAAAACAGAATGGAAGAGGGGCAGGGTGGGGGGTTGTAGGAGGGAATGGAGGCAGCTATCCAAAAGAACATCCTTTCCGGTGTTGTGAGATATGTCTTGTGCATGCCAATATCAAAATGGAAAGTCTCTAATCATGCTCATGTGAAGCTCACGTTCTCATTGTGCTGTGTCGCGTCTAAAGGGCATGGCATTGAATCACTTGGTGATGACACAATTACAGCAACTGCTGAGGAAAAAAACGAAACTAAACAAAAATGAAACAGCAGCATTGCAGATGTCTGTGAAGCAAGTAGATCGCCGTCTGTTTATATCCAAACAAGAGAGATCAGTCTTCCTCCTATAAGGTGCTTTGCCGAGTAGAAGATCCTTTGCGGAGAGAACGGGGAATGGAGGGAGGGTGTGTGTGGGTGGGGGTGGCGGGGGGAGGTCTCCTAACTTTTTTTGGCGCTTACCATTTGGCCGCAGATGCTTGCATGTCTGCAGTCATTTCTGGTGGGTTGTGCAACTTGCTGAAATGTTATCTGTACTCCATGCATATAAGATTTTAATTATCACACTGTGGTCTGAGAAGACGGCGTGTGCTCTGGGTCCTCGAGGGAGCCTGGTGTGTGTGTAATGATCAATGTCTTCTCTCTGATGTGACTATATATTTGTAGTATCAGAATAATAATTCTTTCTACCTGTCATGTACTCTAACAGCTTTGTTTTGTTTTTTTTCTGCTTCCTTTCGGTATAGCTGAGCATAATTGCAGGCCTAATGCCATAGAGTGCTTTGGGGAGGTAAATGAAGCATTCCTAACTTACAGTCTACTCCATCTATAACAGTCTTGTAGAGAGACTAAAATTCCTAGCTAGTGTCTAAACATCAGTAAGCAGCTTGCTTTTGTTTACACAGTTCTGGTTGGCTATAGTGCAATTGCCAGTTCTGAGGTTTGCCTCCCTAAAGTTATCGATGCTATTGTTTATGTCTCCATCAATCTCCATGTACTCTGATTTGCTGACGGTAGACGAACTACGGCGGCTGGAGTTGGTTTCAGACGGGATGTTGGGAGTGCTGACGTTGAGCAGCTGGGCTTGCTCTTCTCCCTCAGTTTCCCTGTGGTAGAAGTAGTTGAAGTTGGACACGATGACAGGCACTGGGAGAGCAATTGTCAACACTCCAGCGATGGCGCACAGAGATCCAACAATCTTGCCTCCTATAGTGACCGGGACCATGTCCCCATAGCCCACAGTTGTCATGGACACAACAGCCCACCAAAATGCATCCGGGATGCTGCCAAAGTGCGAATCTTGCTCCTCTGCCTCAGCAAAGTAGACAGCACTGGAGAACAAGATGACTCCAATGAACAGAAAGAAGATCAGCAGTCCTAGCTCTCGCATGCTGGCCTTGAGGGTCTGTCCCAAAATCTGGAGTCCTTTAGAGTGTCGTGACAGCTTGAAGATCCTAAACACCCTGACCAGACGGATCACCCTGAGTATGGCCAGAGATGTTGCCTGCTCTCCCACCCCCTCGTTTTCTGGGTCTTCAGCCAGCTCAGTGCCAAGTGTAATGAAGTAAGGGATGATGGCCACTATGTCAATCGTGTTCATCATGTTCTTGAAGAAGGCCGGTTTGCTCGGGCATGCTAGGAAGCGTACTATCAACTCAAAGGAGAACCAGATTATACAGAGAGTCTCGATGATGAAGAAGGGGTCAGTAAGGATGTCGGGCTTATAATAAATTGTAATGTTCCCCACTCTCTCTATTCGGCCTGCTGGATCCTCTTTCAGTTGTGGTAAAGTCTCTAAACAAAATATAACTATTGAAATCAGGATCACCATCACGGACACTATGGCAATTCCCCTGGCAGGGCCCGAGCTTTCTGGGTGCTCGAAGAGGAGCCAAATCTGACGCTGGAACTCCTTCTCGGGTAAAGGACGCTCTTCCTCCCTGATGAAGCCCTCATCCTCACGAAACTTCTCCATCGCCTCTACTCCCAGCTCGTAAAATTTGATTTCTTCTGAGAACATATCCAAGGGGACATTCACCGGTCTTCTCAGCCTCCCCCCAGACTGATAGTAATAAAGGATGGCATCGAAGCTGGGACGGTTTCTGTCGAAGAAGTACTCATTTCTCAGAGGATCAAAGTACCGCATCCTCTTTTTCGGGTTGCCCAACAACGTCTCCGGAAACTGGGAGAGCGTTTTCAGCTGCGTCTCAAAACGAAGACCGGCTATGTTGATAACCACCCTCTCGCAGCACTCGTGGTCAGTGTGGTCAGGGGGGTAGGTGTCCTGAGGGTGGCCAGGGACAGCTGAGGTCTCGTCCATATTATCGCCCGCTACTACGGTCATTTTGGGACGAGGAGGTGATTAAAAGAGGGGGAGGAATTTTGCTGGGGTGTTGGTTAGTCTGGCTGAGCAGGCATTCAGGATTGGGAGGAAATTTTCCACTCCTCAGCTCCCCGCACCCCTGAAACTGTTGGAGACGTCCCCAGATACTAGGGGGGGGGCTGGCTGCTTTGCCTCAGTGCGGCTCCACTGTGGTTCTTGCTGGCTTGACCATTGCTCCTCTCCGGTGCATCTGCAGCTATTGTTGCTGCTGCCTCTGTCACCAGGAGAGAGGAAGAAAGGCAGAGATAGAAAGAGAGAGAGAGGAAGGGAGGAAATAATGGGATCAAACAGCCCAAGATATTTGCTGTATCAGCATTTTCTGCAGTTTATTTATTTATTTATTTATGTCTCTCAGTGTGCATTGAGTGCAGTTATCCAACATTTAACGTGTAAGGAAACACATGTGGTGGAGAATTTCTGTAAAATGTGTCAAATATGACCACTTTAAAGCTCCCTCTACAACTTAATAGTGACTTTCTAGTGGTGATATGATGCGGCAGTTATTTTCTACCCTGGCTTAAAATTCCTATTAAAAACAAAATCCACTGGCATTTTCATGTAGTTGCAAAATATTTCCGTAAAACGCTGACAAAGAAACGCAGGATCTCTTTCTTACAGAAGAACAACAGTGATTTGTCCTACGCCACTCACAACAGCCTGAATTATGACGCATAACATTAGCTGTTATTACTATTTGTACATGTAAGCACCCTGCAGCCCAAGTGCGGGGGAAATGTGCAAAAGCAGTAGAGTGAAAACACTTCAGCACCCCCACCACCACCACCACCAAAAAATCTACCTATGAATAAAAATAATCTAACCAGAAAGTGTTACATAAGTTTCGAGGCTTACCGTGGTTTGATCTTGAAAACGTCTTGAATGCGTCTTATCCTCGAGTAAAATCACCCAACAGCAGCGCGCCAGTGGGTGTCATGTGGCAACTTCACATTGTACCAGCAAAAAGAAGAAGAAGAAGAAGGAGAGGAAGAAGAAGAAAAATCCTAGAACCTCACTGTGCCCATCTCCATCCAAACTGTGTCAGTAAAGCACGATACAAAATCAGGTTTTTAAAGAAAAGAATTCTTGAAATGGGGTAGTGAGGGGAGCCTGAGATGGAAAATGAGCGAAATAAAAAAAAAGGGAGAGAGGATCGCAAAGCTGCGGCGTTGGCGGCACGGTGCTGTGAGCAGCTCGCTGTATACCGCAGGAGAAAATCTTGCACTGCAGTTCGGGGGGGAGATACATTAAGGGGCAATAAGCGAGCCCTTGACATTTCCAGACATCACTGCATCAGCAGAAATCTGTTTTGGTTTTTTTTTTTTTTTTTTGCCACTAGACAAGATGACGGGTAGAGTGGGCTTCAAGGCGGCATCGAGAGCGAAATGTTTCTGTTTTTTTTATGAATAAATAAATAACATTGGTGAGCTGAGAGAGAGTCAAGTGTGGCAGCGATGTCCAAATGTTTGCTCAACAGTGTCAAGCATGTTTTGCTGTGCGTTTTACATGCAAGTGCAGGGGAGGCGAGGGAGAAAAGAGGATGGGGAGGAGAGGGGAGAGGGAGGGCAGCAGAAGGAGGAGGAGGAGTTGGAAGGTTTCGACGCAATGCAGACCGGCTCTACCAAAGCACGCCGCCAGAAGTTCTCCATACACCACAAAAACAAGAACGCTCGTGTGCCAGCGCTGGTGCAATCACACCGCAAAGAAAATACACAGATCCCCGGAACCCACTCCACGTCACATCTGAGATCATCTATATCTTAGAAAATGAGAATCTAATCAGTTGTTTGGCGATTAAAGCATCCGCTTTCCTTTCCGTCTCTTAATGATTTAAGGATTAAATCGTTAGTTGGTCGCGTCAAGGACTTCGATGCGCAAGTCTGTATCTGAGCCAGTGCATACCAGATTCGGTGTAGTAAGTTTGAACATTGCACTAATGAAGAGCGTGCTACATTTTACTCATCAGCAATCGGTTTGAAGCCCTTAAAGCTACAAAGTACTGCTTCCTCTCCAGGCTGTGCAGCTCTCACATCCGATTCTTTATCATACGGAGTTTAAAAGGTTCCTCAGTGGTGAAGTCGCTGTTAGATTTTGGCCCCTGAAGGCATGCAGGTGTACCAAAAAAGGTGGGGAATTTTCCATAATGCTCCGCTGATGACTTTCAGCACCGCGGACAGCGCAGATGATTGATCGACGTCTGAAAACTTCCTTCGAAACAAAAATGAATAAAAATAAAATAGACGCACTGACAACGAAGCAAGTAAATAATCTGCTCCATTAGTTAATTGCTGAGCTGTATGCAGATACCTGACGGTGTGAGCAGATGGGCTCCTCTTACTTAAAGCAAGCATCTTCTAACTTTCAAAAACACAGAATAAACACAAAAGTCGGGTGATCGGATTTCTGTCTAATTTCTTAAAATGTGCTTAAAGACAAACCCCTTCATTTATCACTATGACATTTTATTAGGTTAATTGGTTTCGTGGCAAGACAATCCGATGTCTGCTTCTGCGCCCATTTTCCACGATTCAGCACCAAAAGTGATAAAAACGTATTAAACTAATTAGTGAGCATAGATTTTATTATTTAATTTTCTTTTTTTAACAAAGGGTTTGGTGTTTTTCTTTTCTGCTCTCCTCGGTGAAACAATGAAAAATGACAAGTGGTATTTTCTTCTTCATGAATCATTTATCAAAAGGATTAAGTTAAGTTCACGTTCGTGTTTACATTAGAAAAATAAATATTTTATTACATTTTTAATCCACAATGAATTCAGGTCATGCAGACGTTGCATTGTAATGCTCTGGCCTAAGATAAAATAAAGGTACTTTTTTTTACAACGTTGCATTATAAGCGGCAAGAGAGCAATATATACACAGTTCTTCTATACAAAGAATGCATGGTCATTTTTAAAGCGTACACAAAAGAATGTTTTTTTCTAACACAAAAACGTATGTCCATTACACAAGACTGAACCTTTTCCATGCGTTTCCACTGTAATGTCTCTGTAGGTTATAATACTGGCTGTGCGAGAATAGTCCGTGAGAAACCGATCCAGTGTTTTGGAGGAGAAGAGAGCGCCACGCGTGTGTCTTGTTGTGACTCTGTGGGAACAACAAGCTCCACTTAATCTTCTGCCTCCTGCAAGTAAGCACAAAACAAAACCCACCCCGTTAACATTTAGGAGGTGAGGGAAAGCAGTCGAGCATGTGCTGACCTTACTTAACCGCCACAAGTATCCGGATACATACAGAGTCAAATAGCAGGATCTCGGGGGCTTATGGCTAAATCAGTAAAGGCCAACTGCAACAGTGCAAAGACACTTAAGCTAAAGCGTTAATTTTGCGCACTGAGGAGCCTGAGCAGGAGTGCTGACTGCATGGATTTTTATCATCCACACAGCGGCGCACAGAGCTCACTTGTTCTTACAGACCAGAGTTCCACAGAAGCACATGTCCCAAAGAAAAATAAAGACAATGACGATTTCTCTCGTCTTTCATATTGTTAACTTTGAATTTCACATTTTTTTGAGATTTTATAATGCAAGAAGAAAATTTCATCAAATTAAAACGTGACACACACAGGGCTGGAGTCCCTGTTAACACACAAATGTACCATCCAAGAGGTCATTAGATCTTGACATGGGGGCTAAGGTGAAGCAGCAAGGTTTACAAAAAGCAGGATAAAAGTGATTAAGAGTGGGCACGAAAAACTGTTCACCACAAATCAACATCTGAGCGCCAAGTGCTCTCGTGACTGCAGCCATCTCGCCACAGAGCAGCCAAATACAGACACGCACATGGCCAGCATAAATCCCCGCTCTGGTTTACACGACGATTGTTTTTTTAGTGGTTCTGTTTATTACTGAATTATTTTCTCTGGTTTTATTTAAAAAACAATATTTTTCATTAACAAAAAAGGATAATGTGCGCTTTGTTTTCCAATGCCTTTGTGCGTAAACAAAGTAAGGCCACATCACTATTGTCATCTACAGAGGGTTTAAAAAAATCTGCAGTCAAACCAAAGTCAGGAAAATCTCCCCAGTTTTATTTTTGCTTGTTTACTGGAATTTCCTCTTCGAGTCTGTTATCATAAACTGTTCACTGATGGTGTGAAAGCCACAACAATGAGCGTAATGTTTTTGTTTTTGATTTTTTTTTAAATACCTGTGTGTTACATAAGCGGGAGGAATTACTGTTTTCTTCATTCGTTTTAGTGAAATCAAGTCAAGCTTTATTCTGAGGTGAGTTACAGACAAAAGGCTCAAAACGCCCACAGAAACCTGTGTCCACTGAAACAAAACTCACCAGATTTTTTGAGGTCTTCTTTATACATCTGTCAGTTTCACTGTGTATGTCTCCACTGGAGTCACGTGTAGATGTGTCAGAGCTTCTAAGTCGTCGCTTTCTTGGTAGGACTCGGTTTTGGAGAACGACTGGTTACTTTTGATCGAATCACTTTCACCGAACGAGGGCTGCGGCTGATGTCCACAGGTCACGTGTACGTATTGGAGGTTTTCTTCCTGTTTGTTCTCTCTGTGGTAAAAATAATTGAAATTGGACACGATCACAGGAACAGGTAGCGCTATAGTCAGCACTCCGGCGATGGCGCACAAGGATCCGACGAATTTACCTCCGATAGTGGAGGGATACATATCTCCATAACCGACTGTGGTCATTGTCACCACGGCCCACCAAAACGCATCAGGTATACTTGTAAATCCAGACTCGGAGTCATCTACTTCAGCAAAATAAACCGAACTTGAGAATAAAATAACTCCAATTAGGAGGAAAAATATAAGCAGCCCCAGCTCCCTGAGGCTCGCATGAAGCGTTTGCCCGAGAATCTGCAGGCCCTTTGAGTGTCTGGAGAGTTTAAAA
This sequence comes from Diplotaxodon limnothrissa, assembly GCF_057381915.1. Taxonomy (NCBI): domain Eukaryota; kingdom Metazoa; phylum Chordata; class Actinopteri; order Cichliformes; family Cichlidae; genus Diplotaxodon; species Diplotaxodon limnothrissa. The sequence goes on along the minus strand of NC_140602.1, from coordinate 17,760,105 downwards.
ATCCTGAAAACACGGACCAGACGGATGACCCTCAGTATGGCTAGCGAGGCCGCCTGCTGACTGCTGCCCTGATGCTCTGCGAGATCAAGGCCCAGGGTGATGAAATACGGAGCAATGGCTATAACATCGATTAGGTTCATCATGTTTTTGAAGAAAGCCGCTTTACTGGGACACGACAGAAACCTCATGGTGAATTCAAAAGAGAACCACACAATGCAAAGTGTCTCCACCATGAAAAATGGATCTGTGAACGGACTAGGCGCTTTCCCTTGCGCACTTGCATTGACCTGGTTGTCATGCACTGCGGGGACCTCTCTGAACTCGGGCAAAGTCTCTAAGCAGAATATAACAATGGATATTAAAATAACCATAACAGACACGATGGCAATCATCCTTGCGGGTCCGGAACTCTCTGGATACTCAAACAGAAGCCACAACTGGTGCTGAAACTCGTTGGAAGGCATCGGTCGGTCCTCCTCCCGAGCCAAGCCCTCGTCCTCTTTGAAAAGCTCTATGGTCTCTTCCTCGAGTTCATAAAACTTTATTTCTTCCAGGAAAATATCCACAGGTACACTGACGGGCCTCCGAAGCCTTCCTCCGGACTGGTAATAATAGAGGATAGCATCGAAGCTCGGTCTGTTCCTGTCAAAGAAGTATTCATTTCTCAGCGGATCAAAAAAGCGCATCCTTTTACGCGGATCTCCCAAAACCGTGGTCGGAAAGCGAGAGAGTGTTTTTAATTGCGTCTCAAAACGCAGACCTGAGATGTTTATGACCACCCTCTCGCTGCACTCCTGGTCTGCTGATTCCACGTCTGCAGCATCTTGTAACAAAGGAGTAACGGCTACAGTCTCTTCGTGGTTCTCCACCACAGTCATCTTTTTCACCCCGCCGAGGGTAAACCCGTCACTCACCTCCTTGGAGGCTTCCTCTTGCCCTTTTGCTTGCACTCCCTCCTGTCTCTCTTTCTCATGCAGCCGCCCGAGATTCAGGCCAAGTCCCTCCTTTTCTTTCTTTCTTTTTTTTTTTTTAATCTAAAACTATTTTTACTTGGTGATATGCAAAATGATTTGGTTGTTGTTGATTTACGCCGCCCTTTTGTCAGGTTAGTGCCTCTGAACTGTCAACTTTCAGTGGTGCACACAGATCTCCACTTGCGTATGCTATACCAAGAGAAGGCTATCATATTCACACCATTTAAATCTCCAAAGCCCTCCCCAAGTTGGAACACCAGATGACACTTGCTGCTGCTGTCCCTCTCATACCAGTCACTGCACTGTGGCAGTGCAGTGATTTTCCAAGTAAACATGTAGCCTTAGAACACGTACTTTCAATTTGAATTTTATGTTTTGCGTGATATTCCACACTTTATAGTGCCCTGTCTTGTTTTGTTCAGAGTGGGGGCTGATACCTTTTCTTTTTGTTTTCAGATTCAGAGTCTATTCAGAAACGCAGTCTCTCACTCTGCAGGTCCTTCATTCATGAAATCATTGGGTTATTCTTGTTCCAAGGGGAACCTCCACAACCCAGGCTGTTTCTACTTTGGGCCACAGCCTGGTATTTTAGATACCAGATGTACAGATGAATGTAACAAACAGATATAGCTTAGTTGAGCACCATGAGGGGTTTTCTTCTGCAGCTACTCATTAGAAGTGTCTTGAAATGAATTAGATGAAATAACCTGAATGCTTTGACGTTCTGGGCCTCGTTTAACCAGGGGCCAGTGGAAACTGCTGGCTTGACTGATACTTGAGCAGCCAGAAAAGATGGAGCCTTCTGGAAGCTGCAGCCAAAATAACATTCATGGCTTCTTTTATTTAAAGGGCTCAATTATATAAGTTGGAGCAAGTGGAGCCCCAGAAGACAACTGACCTATAGCCTCATGGTTACTGATATTCAGAGGTGTCGAGCAACTCAGTTGCAATTCTTCAGACCTCGTTAGGCCCTTGTCAGACTGCAAATCCAATCAAACAGGATAAAATGTATTATTTTTCTCTTTCTAACAGTTTGAATCTGCCGCTACAACTAGTGAAGATTAGATAATAATGAAACATACAGACAATGTGCGGCCTACACGGTGAACTTATATGTGCACTGCAGCAGCAGAGTGATCTAATTATAGCTCGATTTTTCCACTTTCATAAAGCTGTGTCAGTTATGTCATATACTGCAGACACACAAGCACAACAATAGCACCGGGGTGCTAATCAGGGTTATTAAATTCAAACGGGATGCTTTGCCTTATTATGCATACACAGACAGTATTTTACAGATAATTATATTCCATTATAAGTATATTTCACACCAAAGGGCGTGCTTCTTTTTTTTACTGCAATGTTAACAAACCAAAGTTGTCAATAGAGCTCAATTGTTCACCTGCTGAACAAAAGGTTGGATCTCAGACTCGCATGTCAGTTTTAGGACATTGTTCCACCTGCTAATGTGTTAGCATATAGCATTCTCCAAATGACTGTCTGGGTCAAGCCAAGGTGTCAGGCCTTGGCTGTATCCTGGGAAACAAACAATAACAAACAAGTTAAGGAAGTGACACATGGCGCTCGCGTATCTGTCAGAGCAAAAAGAAAAGGCTCAAAGAATCCACAGTTGATAGTTCAGCGAGGATGGGCAGCAACGTCCTTCGGGGTATTCATCTGATCCCATTTGATTAGTTGCTAAGAGTATGAAATTGTACTGTGCGTGTGAAATTGTACGCACACACACACACACAAAGTATCCATTTAAACCTGTGGATGGATATGCATGTGCATGCAATGAGACACATGCCATTCAGCCAGCAGGGTGCATGAACGCTGACAGTAAGGAACCTCCCATCATTATTAATGGCCTGACCTATGATTGTCAGAGAATCCCTTGGCAACAAGACCAGGTGAGTTCACCGAGCACCTCATACATTAAAAACTTTCTTTCTGGTTTTGTTGAGAGCATTTTTTATCATCATATTTTAATAACTCTGAGAGCAAATATGAACTATATTGATTTTCAAAATAGCACGATGCAAATCATGTAGAAGCTGAGCGAATAACAGATAGCCACGTCTTAAAATGAACACCTTCTAATAATCATATATTACTATAACATTTCAGCACTGCTCACATATTAAGATGAGCACTAACTATATTTCTTGAAAAGGCGTCGATATATATATTAGCCTCGTGATTAATTGCACCTGATCCGTTGAAGCTTGCCTTTGTCTAAATATACACAGGTTGAGTTTCCCGGCTAACCCATTACAGACGTGAGGTAATCACAGTAGCAACTTGCGTGAGTGACCCCCCTTGGCTTTCAGCTCCTCCCCAAGCCCAGGCCAAGAATTTGCCAAGTGTACGTGTGTATTTCTGTAAGCGTGCATCTGGCGCTGGTGCGGCTGGTGAATGAACGCATGTGTGTATCATGTTTGCGTGTGTGAGGGTGTGTTAATAAATAAGTTGAAAGAGGAGTTTTTCTAAGGTCAGCAACGCGAGTCAGCAGGTCCTTCGGATCGTATCGTTGCGGTGCCAGTGACTCTGCTCAAAATGAAATAGGTGGCATTTGAGCCAGTCTGACGTATGCCCTTTAACGCTGGTGATGACAGCTTCTCAGGCTGGAATGAGTCTATAGCGGTGGAGTTATATCTGGGAAGCTTTATGGTAACTCTGAAGACTTATACAACAATCCCAAGTACAGATAGAGAATGAGGGGGCTGTCAAGAGCCCATTTAGGTTCAATTTGAGCCAAATTTACATAAAGTCAATCATTTTTACAGGTCTGATGAACATCAGATGAATTTTTGACAGCACAATCCATCTTTACTCAAACTTCTTTAGTCATCCGTCCTAGGCGTTTGACCTTCACCACATAGAAATGTGTGAGTTATTAGTGTGACAGTAGAAGGTGGCTTTCTTTTTCCTCCATGCAAAGTGGAAAGTTTCTGTGAGATATGCAACTTTAAGGCATGTCAGTGAGAGCTGGATTTATGACATCACATGTACCAGTGACAGTGGGTGACTGGCACAGGCGTGTTGTGGATATATGGGGACATATTCATCTTCAGCGGGGAGGGAGGAGTAGGTGCGATTTTAAGATTACGAAAGTAAGAAAATTACAAAAGTAATATAAATGCGCTGTATAACAACTGCTACAGCAGCAGGTCAGTGATGTTTATTAAATAGATAGTAAGGCTCTGGTTCATTGTGAATTACAGTTATTTCTTGTATATAAACAACGGGTACATTCACACAGTGTATGAATGTTATATCTGGGAAGCTTTATGGTAACTCTGAAGACTTATACAACAATCCCAAGTACAGATAGAGAATGAGGGGGCTGTCAAGAGCCCTTTTAGGTTGTGTGTGTGTGAATGGGTGGATGACTGAATGTAGTGTAGAGCGCTTTGGGGTCCATAGGGACTAAGTAAAGCGCTATACAAATACAGGTCATTTACCATTTACCATTTACAAAAACACAAAAAGGTTTATGACTTTGTTGATCAAAATGTTGTTTAAATCAACTAATTTTAGTTCAACTAAACATTTTAAATTATTCAAAATTTTAAAAAGTCTTACACATCCTCCTATATTGCAGTTTGAACTTTTAGCAGGGGGGTCAAACATAAGGCTTGGGGCTCAGAATCAGCCCGGCAAAGGCACCAACCTGGCCCACTGAATTAATAAAATGTGAACTATATTCACATTCTATAATAAATTGTATGGCTTTTCCGAACGATTAAAAACCTCCCACCGTGGTCTTTCATACTAGACCAAAGTAATTAACTAAGAGATAAACAGTTGAAGTTTGTGTTTTATACACGACAGTCTTGCCAACGCGCTGCCAGAACTTCCTCTCTAATTTTAGACATTTATTTCTTACAATTTAAGTCTAAAGAGTCATGCTGAACGATTTCTTTCATTTGCAGTGGCAGAGACGTATCATTGAAATTGCACTTCTTTGCCTTATACGAAGATATCTGAGGGAGTTAAACATCTTTGCACTGAAGACAGGGGATTTTCCCTGGACTGGCCCACTTAAAATCAAAGTGACCCACAATGTAAAATGAGTTTGACATCACTAACATGTGTACAACAGCATGTGTGTGTTTTATATATGTGTGGGTTTAATCCTATATAACCGTTTTTATTACACATTTTAATAATAGGACTGCCTACATTTTAATCAAGCATCATTGTGCACTGAAAACATTCTGTTTTAAACAAGTTTAACTCTGTTTTAATTTGCACATATCACAACTTGCATATTAGTATCAGTGCATACTTGAAAGAACAACTCAGATGCAACCCCTATTTAGGGTTTATACTACTTTAAATACGCAAGAGGCCTTCTCGATGTCGCCTACAAGGCAAAGTCGTCTTGAATTTTGCCCAAGACTCCTACTGGAATTCTGATCAAGTGATAATGGCTATTCTTAGTCAAAAACTGATACAGTAATGTAAACTACGTGCAGCTTACAGCATACATTTTGGTCTTCACTCATCAGCCAATGTATATGGCAAAGATGTGAGGACCATGCGCAGCTGCATCTAATTAATAGTGTGAAAGTTTTTGCCTAATAGCACCTAAGCTGTGTTTATACCATTCCCATTACCCACTCTGCAAGTGAGGAAAGTACGTAGTCCCCTCACTCCGAGGTGTCTGTACCCAGGGCTTCCACTTTAGAAAGAGGATACCCCACTCAAGCTGTTTGCCAGTTCCTGCATTTTGATAGCCACCACTTTTAGACTGCAGTCATCTGAAGTTGATGTTCCTGTTTTTGCTGATAGGTAATGAAGCATGCAGCAAGACTTGAAACTGGATGCCTCAAATCCAGAGGGCAGGGTTCTTTGGAATTACCTCTGCATGTCCCATCCCACACCTACCTCGGATTATCATTTCACTTCTTGATCAAGCCTTTCCCTTTTTTAGCAGGCAGTGTCGTCCAAAATCCAGGCTGAGGTGGGGGGTGGGTGGGGTGGGGTAGGCAACTCCAGGCGGATCAGTTCACAGGAGAACCACACGTGGGGTATTAATCAAAGGTGACTTCAAAGGTCTCAAATTACAATTTTCTTTATTGGTAACTTTATGTTTATATCATCCTCCCCTCAGACTCCTCTTTCTTGGCACTGGGAGCTCCTGTTAGCTGCTGTTTGTATATGTTTGTGTGCACGTTCTCATCATGTTGAGCACAGCCAGAGTGTTTCAATGCATCACACAGGACCTGATTTATCTGCAGTATCTGAAGCAAACTGATTTGCATTTGTAAAGATCTGCTGTTTTCCCTGCTTTAAAATCAATTTGGGGGCTAGGCTGGGCAACAGCTTTCATTTTATACTACACTACTGTAGACTTAAAATACATAAAATAATACTTCATATATGCTTAAGATGGACAGACTGCCAGCAATGCAAACAGACTCCCCCAGAGTGTCTATGTGTATATATAGTAACATTTAACTTCTAAACCCTCATCAGGCAAATGGTTAATGACAAAGAGAAGACCTCTTATACAGGAAGCTTAAGTCATACAGACACCCACATTCTGCAGGTGCTTCACAAGGTGAGACTGAACTTTCTTGTGAGACTGTTTACAAAATTACTATAATTTAGTGAACTAACTAATAGAACAATATACAGCTTTTACTACTACTGCCTACTTTTGCCTAAGTCACCTTCATGCTTAGAAAACAGCTCGGACTCATCAGGGGACCTTTTGATGTGTACTTTGGTGTCTGGCACTTGGAAGTAGATCCTTTGTGTTATGTTTACATACACTGCTAAGATGGTGAAAGGTTGCTTAACAGGGGGACTGAATATGAACATATACACAGTTACCAGTTGGGGGTTCTGTGACTGATAGAGATAGAATAATGAGAGGAAGAGAGAGAGTATTGTGGTATGTAATGGATGGCTAGCTACTGCTGAATACACGTTCCACTATAAACCAAGCTCCATCTCCGTTCTTCTGTCGAATACACCACACTTTGGATTTTGTGGGCTGAGGGCACCAGGCCTCTGAATCCCGCAGAAGCTCAATCAGATTAGGATGTGAACTCTAGCTATTCTTGAGCTGTCTCCTCGATGTGGCTGTTCTGCTGGGTCCTTGTTATCAGGGAGCACCGCAGCCATCAGGAGAAGGGCTTGATTTGCAGAGATGCTTGGATAGATGGTATCTGTCAAATTGAAATATGCATGCCAAGGTCTCTTAACAGAACACCACCTTGCTATGAAAAGATCAATATTATTTGCATCACTTGTCAGTGGTTTAAATGTTTTGGGTGTAACTGAATCAAGAAAATAAGCATCATTAGGTTTTAATACCCCTTTTTGTCATGCTGCTCTGGTCACAAGTTGTTTTGGTGTCCTGTCAAGACCAAAGCAAGACCATGCTCAGAGTTTTGCTGAGGGTTGACCCCAAAATCTTCACATTTTCAATCTTCACATTACCTGCCGTGTTACAGTGTGTGCTGCACTGTCAAAGGGCTGCTGGACTCTGATATTAGGTCAGCCTGGAATCATCTGCATACAAGTTGTTGCCATGTGGCAGATAGTCTCCACCAGCCCACACCATGGAAATCTTGTGTTTTCTCTAAAACAAATGAAGCATTACTTCAATGTGTTCATAAACAGGGTCACCTTAAAGCAGAGGGGCTGATCTCCCTCTCTGCTTTCACTTAGCTTTCTGTTATTTGTTTTAAGATGATGCAGGGTGCTTGATGGTCCTATTGTATTTCTGCAAAGCAGCTTCTGAGCCCAGTGGATCTTTGGGTTACTCACATAACCGATGGAGAACTGGTTTTGTGATGACATCACATGCTGAGCTGTCCTGGGGTGCTTTGCACTTTGTTGCACTTTGTATTCCAACTAAGAGTCAGTCAGCATGCTAAGAAAATAAACGCACAGCATGGTATATTTAACAGCCTCTCTTTTGAAGAGCCACCACTGCATAGTTCGGCTATTGTAAACACAGCACAATAACCTCTGTAAACCCTGTCATATTAAGAATTTACACTCGTGTTTGTGTCTGTATAGATGCTGTATTTTCATCTTTCAGCAGTGCTGTAATTGAATCCCGCTCACAGAGCAGCCCTCCGCAGTGAACCTTAGAGACTCCTATAAATAAACTGACAACTCTCCTTCAACACTTGCCTATATGGCATATGGAATGATTAGCTCATGGCTGGAGCCCTCTGATCTTACAGTGTGTAGCCACAACTATTTTCTGTCAGCTATTTGCATTGCTTAACTCGTGGATTGCATCAAGAATGGGGTCTCTGAGGAATTCATAAAATGTAGCTGTGTTGCTGTGTGTGTTGGCCAAACATTAACTTATTATGTGTAACATGATATTGTATTAACAGGATAATTTGTTACAAGAAATGTTTATAAGAGGACTTATTAAGATTGGTCAGTATAACTGTATAAATTGTTGTTTTGATCATTAAAAAGTGCAGTGAAATCTGCATCGATGGCAGCAATAGATAAAACAGATGCATTTAATCCCTTTGATTTTTGCGCTGTCCTGTAAAGACTTTGCTATGACATGTTCTTAATACTAATCTTGTCACCTCTACACTGTGGCAGAGGATCTTTTGGCATTTTTCACCTGTGTTAAGGAAAGTCTTACATGGATCAAGAAAAAGGATGGGCCAGCTAAGCTGCCTGCTCTATCCTCTGAGCACCTTGCCATCACCGTGACGGAGACAGTGGTCACCTTTAGGTGCCTGTAGTAGAATAGCTCCAGCTCCAGTCCCTGCTTTCTTTTCAACTTTCTCATGTGCATGAAAACAACATGGAGCTTTCATGTCAGCTGTAATGGGTAAACACTCTTTACCCATTCTGAATGAGGCCATTTGTGTTGGATTTAAGACTTTTTTTAGCGCATTGTTAGTACTTATTTTAACATCATTTTCGACATTGCTGTTGATTCCTTCATCGACCACAGGTGTTATAGGTCACCAGTTCTAATGTAGGTATGATGCAGCACAAAACACTGGAGCTGGTAACCCAGTGCACCAGCATTTTTATTCAATAGGAGTATTTTTAGTTTCAAGCACACTGTACAAAAATATGACGCACAACTCTTGTTATGCATTTTACTTTTCATTTATTCAACATTAAGTGAAGTATTAATTTGAGGTAAGCCTTAAACTAACTGTTAGTTTTGATTCTTTGCTGTTAGATGATTTTATTTTGTTGAGCAGTTAATAAAGCTGCTATTTTGACTTGAGTTCAGTTCATTTGCCCTGTTTTAACTGCTCAGTGTTAGTTCATTTTGTACATGTTACGGTTCTGGGTCAGTTTCTACCCAGTATTTTGAGTTTATTATGTTTTGGTTTAATTTTGCATCAGGAATTGTTCTCTTGTTTGTGTTCTCATGCTTTGTGTTCTCATGCTTTGTGTGGGTTTAGTTCCATGTGTTTTTTTCTGTCGGTCTCTCAGTGTCAAGTCTGCCTCTTTGTGTAGTGTTCTTGTTTCCTGTTTTATTGTGAAGGTCTGCATCTCATGTGAGTGTGTGTGTGTGTTCAGTTTTACCTCTGTGTCGTCTTGTTGATTACTCCCAGCTGTGTTCCCCACCTGTGTGTAATCGCCCTGTGTTTCTCTGTGTGTATTTAAGTCGCGTCTTCTGTGTATCCACCCTGCTTCATCTGTGTGTTTCCCTGCTGTCAACCGTCATCTTTTTCCGCCCACTCTCATTCATGTCCAGGTTCGTGTTCTGTAGTCAGTTTGTTCCCAGTTTAGTTTAGTCTTTGCTCCGTTTGCCGTTTGTCCATTTCATTTTTGTGTTTAATAAACCACCCTCACACCTGTACAAGTGCCTGCGTTTGGATCCTCCTTTATTTTCCACACGGCTCATCTCACTCGCTGTGACAGTATATTTTTGCATTTTGGGGGTAAATAAAATGCACTTTTTCAAAATACCCACCGTGTCCTCGTGTCTAACCATCTCAGTCCCTCACAGTATACATATTATAAGTAAGTGTGTATATATGTATGTGTGTGTGTGTGTGTGTGTGTGTATATGATGCAACGTCTGGGCTTCAACTGAGGCCACAACTCAGCATGAGTAAAACTGCATTATAAGGGATGAAAGAACGATGAAGAGGAAAGTCATACAACACTTGCTGGAAGCCAACTACACACTACTGGGGCACTTATTCTGTCAGTAAGCAAACTGAACTGCTAATACAAAGTAAAACACCACACTAACAAAACATGCAAACAAATGATATCACCAGCACAAGTGAGCAAACTCCCAGGACAACAACCGCTCATGTGACCTGGGTGCAGCCACCTATCAGGGTATGGCACTGACAACCCAAATACAGAGGCAAAATAAGTGAAAGCAAGCTTTAGCTGCTGATGAAAAGTTCAAAGGTAACGAAAAGAGAAGTATGAAAACACAGGCAGCCAAAGACACCAGGAGTACACACTGAGTAAATCTTACAAGGAAGGGGACACATCCAGGAACATACACAGATCCTCTGCCAGAGAGGAGACAGGACTATATTTAAACTGACGACTGTCTGGGGACTGACAAACAGGAGAGGAATGAGATGAAGGTAAAAGTGACACAGAGGTGAGATAATCACAAAACAGGAAGTAAAACAAGACAAGAATGCAAAGAAAGCTTTAAAGAAAAATGGGAAATAAACAAAAAAATATCACTAGAAATAGGATTATCATTAAACACACAGAGAGGGTAGAAGTTCTTAGTAGTCTTCACAAGGGGTAACACGGGAAGATATCACATCAAAACTGCAAAAACTAAACAACACAGTAAAAACCTAATTACCACAGCAGCAATAACAACAACTACAGTGAATTAAACTGATTTCAAAATAAAATAAAACTTCCATACAACAGGACCTCTGTGACCGGAGGAGTCGTCCCCTGCTGGCCATTAGAGAGGAATTTTAAAGTTGCCTCGTATTTACTTAGTTTTTCATACCTCTGAGCTACATCCATGTTTTCTTAATAGTTTTTGATCTATCCTCATACTTAAAACACACAAATAGCTCTGATCGTATTGGCTATTGTTCCACAAAGGACCAACCAATCGGCTACGACTGCACAACTTATAGCCTGGCAAGCTATTTAATAACCAGACATTGTTACCTATAGTTTTTTCCCTGCTAAATTGTATTAGCATCCTCTAGCTTTGCCACAATAAAGTTATTTTGACAAATGCCATCAGAACAAGTTCTTTATCACTAATCTTCCTCTGAAAACAGTACATTTGTTTTTGCTACACTGAAACACTCTGCGTGCATTCTTTATTGTCTCACCACATACAGCATAGGGACTGACTACTAGCCTTACTGGTCAGTACAAGTCAGGCCAGCTGTACGGTAAAGAGAAGGCCAAAAGTCAGGGGGCAAGCTGACAGAGGGAGGGGCTGGTTGTCTCCTATTACTTGCTGCCAGAACTCAGCCAGCCTCATTATAACTTCTCTCACTCTGCTTTCTGTTTAACCACAACACCTGATACACAGTCATCATCTTACACCCTCCACAAACTTTAGGCCTGTCTCATCAAAGAGTGTGAACATAGATGTGGGCTTTTATCTGGGACCTGTGATCTTTTTGTGAAAGAGAAATATCAACCGCTGTTGGCGGTGCTGCCATGTGGTTAATCAGCAGCTCTTGAAGGGTTGAGCTCATTTTTAAATGAACATTATTGGTAAGGTTTGATTGTGCAGTTAGGATGTGGTTAAACCCCCAGTAAACAGCTGATCGCATCACCTTATATCATGCAGTCACTGCCCTCAGACAATCACAAAACAGCATTAAGAGAAATATCAAATACAAAATCACGCTTACGTGAACTCTCCAGTGTGAGAGTTTGGACCCGAGGCTTTCGAGATGTCACTTTTGATGGCTCACTTGAATTGTGTGAAGGTGAAAGCTGCGGCTGACCTCTGGGTTCTTCATTACATGTAATGTAGTGTAATACTACTGGATCATATAGTCCATATTTAATAGCCATTAGATGCCAAAGTAGCAAAATTTACTGAATGATTTATGGCTGTTTGGAAGAATAGCTGCTCTGTGAATGGAAACCAGATTTGTGGCAGGGTGGGTGGGGGGTGGAGGTATGTGCACACATGTGTAGAGAGTAACAGGAAGCAGACCAGCTTTCTCAAATAAATCATTAAATAATTAAATTTCAAGTTTCTCTCCAAGCAATATTCTACTTTCTGTGTACTTTATGACAAAAAAAAAATGAGTATCAATATCAGCTGGTTTCTAGTGAGTCTCCCACCCTGTCAATGAACTCAGTGCCCACCATCTTTGACTGCAGCCTCTGGTGGTAACCTTAATCACACACGAGCTAGTTCTACACCTGCTACAGGTTCTGATTAGAGTGGCCCTCCACCTCAAAGCTGGTCATCAGAGCCGAACAAGGACTACAAATTCCACTTTTTTTCCAGATGGATGAGACTGGAGTGCTTTGAACCACAGGATGAGATCCTCTCTGAATGATATGGAGTACTGTCACAACAGCAACCTGAACACTGCAGCGTGTTTTATGAGGCTTGTTATTATATTCCTAGAAACAGAAGCAAATATTTAAGAGAAACACTGCGGCAAAACAAAAGAAAAAGCAAACTGTGCGCAATCAGTGTCCTGACCTTTTATCCATCCGTTTATTTACTGTTAAAAACATAAAACTACAGAATAATTGAGGTCATCATATTAGTTTTATTCTGAAATTTTAGTGTGTAAGTAGTGAAGGTAACAGTGAAAGATTGTGTACAAAGTTTCTCTTAAAAAAAAGTGAAGGAAAAAATCCAAACAGGGATACAAAAACATTCAAGCTTCATGATGTATTAAGTCTGAAAAACCTCTACATATTTTTACATTTACACCACAAATACAGACGGTTTCTCTAGTGATTGTGATCTCATGATTCTTCTGAATGTGTTTCTGTTAAAACAGATAAATTGTAATCAGATCTGTATTAATCCTCAAACACATTTCAACATGATGGGGAAAGAAAATTGACCCCCCGATGGTGATGGGAAATCACAGTCATTTGTAAAAATAAAGTAGGATATTGTTTCAAAGACAAATCGTCATTAAGATAGCGATACAGAAACTGATTCCTCCTGCTTTTTAAGGCACATAGCAGATGTGTCACGCCTGAAAATAGACTTTTGATGTCTACTTACTTCTATATTTAAAGCGCACACTTGGAATGGGAAACTGAAATAATCACAAATGTCAACAACAGCAACAACTAAAAAAAATGGCAGACACAGCAGAAATTTTGATTTGTACAAACAGTAACTGTAACAAAAAGGTGTCTTCAGCTCACAAACAAATCAGCTGACTCTAAAGGCTGTCTGTGGTAACACTGGTGACCTGCGGCTGCACCCTGTTCCTGTTACAGCTGAAGAGCCAGGCTGCCCTCCTGTGGCGGTAGCGCTTAGACAGCAGCACATAGAGCACTGGGTTGACACAGGGGTGCAGGTATTGGAGCACAGTACAGATAAAGTGGAATATATCCCAAGCCGCTCTGTGGCGATACAGCCCCAGGTACACACACAGCTCCAGCACATAACTAGGCAGCCAGCACACTGAGAAGGTAGCTGCAGCCAAGAAAACCATGACAGAGGCTCTGCGGGTGTTTTTGGCACTGGACACTGACATTACGGGACTCTTGTGGAGAAACAGAGCCAGACGGACATAGTTGAATGCAATGACTAGCATCGGAATAAAGTAGTAAAGTACAAACTGGCTTAGGACCACTTGGTAGTGGTGCTCATGAATGGTTGGAAGGCAGAAGGTGAAGTTCGTCAGGTTTGGGCCCATGCTCTTTTTGGTAGCAAACATTCGCAGAGGCAGGCTAATAAAGAAGCTGAGGGCCCAGACTAAGACAAACATAAGAATGACCAGATCCATGGTGGGAGGCTGGTACGGGTTGGTGATGATCATGGCTCGGGTCATGGACACAGCGCATAGCGAATAGGTGCTAGCTGCCAGACTGAAGGCTAGCAGGAACTGGTAAACCTTGCAGGAGATGTCACCAAGAGGCCAGGAGTGACTTACAGCAGAGTGCAGTGTGAAAGGGATGAGCAGGAGAGTTAGGAAGTCAGCCAGAGTCATGCTGAACAGAAGGATATCGAGCCGGTTCTTACGCAGTGTGTTGTACTTGGCAAACAAAGAGAAGACCAGCAGGTTGGCACACAGCCCAATGCCCAGGATCACACCACAGGTACAGGCAAAGATTAACCCATAGGTGTTGGGAAAAGCCATGTTGTCATCGGAGTGACATCATCTGTCAGAAAAGAATGACATTTGGATTTTGAGATTTGGGTTAAAAAAGAACAATAAATTAATTAGGGAAATAAAATCCCGATTAATGACTCAACAAACTGAAGTCCTGTTTATATCACATTTACTCTGCTTAATGTTAACACACAAGTGACAGCTTCATCACATGGCACCTGTAAGGCTTGTGTAGACCTACGTGTCACAGTAAATGACACATATATACCAAAACACATATATGATGCAAGGCAGAGTAAATGTACTGATCAACACTTTTGTTTACTGACAAGCCAAATTTATTTCAATATCACTTTAAGACGACGCTGAAAGCTACTAAATATCTACATTTACACTAAATATAGTGTTAAACAAATTAATATGGTTTAACTCAGACGTGATAGCACTGGAAAGAGACATCAGGTTAATCATTTTTTACTTACCATTGTTGTACCTCCATTATTAGCTCATGTCCACAAGTGAACTAACCTCATTATGTAAAATGAAACATTTGCTGGTTTGTATCCCGTTAAAACAAACTGTGAGATGTGAGAGCCTCTAAGGACTCATTACAAAGTGTGATCGCTGAATGTGAAGGCAAGAAAGGCAAACATTACTTGGGCCAGATTGATTCTGGTTGACTAGGTTTAAAGAGAAATGGACTCTGGTCACTCTGGGAGAGATCAGTGATATACAGTGCATACGTGTTTTGTTAGCATTCATGTTTCTTAGTTTTGTTATATGATGTTTGAAGCTCTGTAGTCTAGCAGTACATGAATAGACAACACTGGCCTATTTAGGGACATAAAAGGTGCTTTGTAAAAGGTCTGGTCTGGCAATTAATCATCAAAGCTAACTAGGCACCTATGTAAACCTGAGCAGATGATAAACACACTGATAAATGTGAATGCCCTATAAGATGTGTGGCAACAGCAGCAATGAGCATTGCAAAAGTAAACAGTAGCAGTTTTTCTTTAACCTCTAATCAAACAAAAGTGTTGATCATTTCACTAATGTGATATTTGCAGTACGATAGTGATAAGTTTTACTTGAGGGAAAGATTTCTTTTGCATTTAAAACATGAAAAAGAAAGAAAACGGGGCTACTGCAGTAGGCCTACCCTTGATGGTAGGCCTACTGCAGGAGTTCACAACCAATTCACTGTATTTATATGAAATGTTTAATGTCTGAGTGCGTATGCCCTGTGAGCCAAACACTTCCTGTCAGAAGTCTATTTAGAACTAGAAACGTCTGTTCTTGAACACAAGCAACAGAATGAAAGCTTTTCGAAGATTTGGCAGTTCAAGCTGATATTGTGCCAATTTCACTGTTTTATGTTTGAATGTGATATCTTAGCCCTGAGATGTTTTTCTTGAGATTTTCTTATTATTCATCACAAATGTTCACTTGGACTCAAGGATGAACTGATTCGATTTTATTTTTACTTCATAAAACAAGTTCTTATTCTAATTCTTACAAAAATTTTACACAAATTTCTAATAGGATAAAATGATAAAATAATAATGTTTTAAAACCAAAAGGTCAAAGTTCACCTTCACTACCCCATAAAACACTCCACCACAACTAAGGAACAGAGGGAAAGATGGATTTATGTTATCTATGTTTCGTAAGTAGGCGCAGCAGCGACCTGTCTTTGATGGTAAATGGCCTGCATTTGTATAGCGCTTTTCTAGTCCATAGGACCCCAAAGCGCTTCACACTACATTCAGTCATTCACCCATTCACACACAGGCAATAGCAAGCTACATTGTAGCCACAGCTGCCCTGGGGCGCACTGACAGAGGCGAGGCTGCCGGACACAGGCGCCACCGGGCCCTCTGACCACCACCAGTAGGCAAACATGGGGTTAGTATCTTGCCCAAGGATATTTGGCATGCAGCCAGGATGCAGCCTGGGATCGAACCACCGACCTTCTGATTATTGGCTGACCTGCTCTGCCACCTGAGCTACAGCCACCCCGATAGCAACAAACTAGCATTAGCTTCACAAGCTTTTCACCAGTACTTACCTGCAGTGTGCATTTGGTTATATGTGTGGACCAAAGAGAGGGAGCAAAATACTGACAACTCTACATCAAATGTAACCTGAGAGAATATAAAGATAAATGCATGAATATAAATGTGCTTACCTCTCTCTTTACCACTAGTCTTTGGTGTATTATAAACCATCTTTTGCTCGTATTATGTTTTTTTGATGTTTTGTTTTTGTTTTCTCTTGTTTTGTTGTTTTTCTAATCCCATAATATGGCCAGTGAGCGATGTCAAAAAAACCCCCACCTAGCTCATTGATTATGTTCTCTGTTCTTTCACGTCTATAGATATTAATTTTTCTCTGCACTGTTTGATTTCTTCAGTGTGAGCTGCAGGCTCCTAACGGTGGCTTTATCAGGCTTTCCACAGCTTTTATGACTCATTTTAGCTAATGGTGTACACTGCTGCTCTTAGTTCAGGATAGCTGACGTCGATGCATCTGCTAACCCCTCCATTATCGGTGTCTGTATCTTACGTTCAGTGGCTGTTAAAGTGCCACGTGTTCTCAAGTGGAACATTAACAGCTTCATTGTGTTCTGTTCATGCCGAAAGTCAACAACACTGTTTTTCACGCTGCTACCTTCAGCAAACATTTTAAACGTCTGTTTTGACCCAAATGTTACACTTACTATTATTCGTACTATTTTATCTTGATAATAATACAGCATTTGTAACTATTTTTCAAAGACTTTGAGGGAAAACTTACTATGAGCACTATAATAACAATATAATATAATAATTAATCAGTTATTGTATAAACGTTTTTTCAGACAATGTTGTAATCTTATATGATTCACAGAATTCATGGAATATGTTTCTATTCTGAAGTGCTGGTTAAAATAAAAAAAGCAACTTGGTAGTGATCTCAAAGGCAACACACGGTCACAATAGGCTCTTAAAAATTGCATTTTCTAGCTCAGATTAGTTATTGATGATGCAAATAATCCCTTGTGTTGTCAGAAAATGTATATATTGCATACATACATCTGTAGGATATAAAAGAGTACTGAACGCCAAGTTTACTTATAATGGGTTGGATCCCCTTTTGCTCTCAGAACTGCCTTAACTTTTTATGTTAAAGATGCTCCTCAGGAATTTTGGTCCACGTTGACATGACAACATCACACAATTGCTGCAGATTGGTGATGTGAATCTCCTGTTTCATCACATGCCAAAGGTGGTCCAGCAGGTAGAGATCTGGTGACTGTGGAGGCTGGTGAGTGCAGTGAACTAATGATCACATTCAAGAAACCAGTTTAAGATGATCTGAGCAAGTTATCCTGCTGGGAACAACCATTAGAAGACGGGTACACTGTGAAAAAGCGATTACTGGGTAACATTACTCAGGCTGTGGGATACAAGTGATGCTCACTTCATTTCTAAGGGGCTCAAGTGTGACAAGACGATATCCCTAACACCATTATACCACCAGCAGCTGGAACCATTGATACCATTGATGGAGCCATGCTCTCATGTTGTTAATGCCAGATTCTAGTCCTACCATCCAAATGCTGCAGCAGAAACCTAGACTCATCAGACCAGGCAACATTTTTCAACTATTTTATTGTCTAGTTTTTGTGAAGTTGTGTAATTTCTATCCTTGGGTTTTTGCTCTTAGCACAGCACTTGGTGTGGGCTTCATCAAAGGTTGATTTGTGGTGCTGTGTGAGTGTATTTCCAATCTAACCATTCTCTGATCTCTGGCATCAAAAAGGCATTTCTTACCCAGAGAACTGCCACTCAGTGAGTATTTTCTCTTTTTTAGACTATTCTTTGTAAACCCAAGAGATGTTTGTGTTGGAAAATTCCAGTAGACCATCAGTTTTTGAAATATTCAGACCTGGCTATTTGGCACCAACAACCATGCCACGTTCGGAGTCACTTAAATCACCTTGCTTTCCCATTCTTAAACTTGAGCTTTAGCAGGTCATTCAGGTCATCGTGCCCATGGCTAAATACACAAGGTGTGACTGGTTTATTAGATAGTTGCATTTGTGAGTAGCTCAACATATCTACCTAACAAGTTGGCCATTGAGTTTAGGATTTCTAGGTGATACAGACCGACACAGTTCACTGCATCATAATGTTGTAGTGTGACACCCACGAGGAGCTGGCAATGCCTGGTTAAAGGGGGATATTTTGCTGATAATCATATGATCAGGTCTGTGGTAAAAAACTAAAAATAAAATGTTTTTTTCATGTTTTTTCTTAATTCATCCTCTCTAAAGACTTGAGCTGTGACTTGAACCATGGTTTTAGAGGATTATTAGTCTCTTAGTAATTTGCCATTTCTAAATTTTCTCTTATTTTCTACATTTGTATAATTTGAATAACAAATTCACAATTATCAGTGCCTTTATACGCTTCTTTTTCTCTTTTTTTTTGTTTTTGCTTTATTTTGGTCTCACAGTCAAAAATTAAATATTAAAAATATTAAATGCTTTATTTTTAGAAGGAGTCCCAATTAATCAAATTATTTGAATAATTTTTCTCAGCAAATCATTTTGGCTCTTTCTTAATGCCAGATTTTCCATTTGAGCTGCATATATCCTGGTAATAAAGACACAGAGAATAAAAAAAATAGCTCTAAGGACTACATATTTAATGTTTGAATAACTGGAAAATTATACAGTATGCCCTCAGTGCACGTGCAGAACATTATCCAGTTGATGATTCTGGCTTAATGTAAAAGAAAAATCCAATGTTAAGTGATTGAAGTGGGTTTAATGAAGCGTACGCTGAGTTATCTAAGGTGTGAAAGAAAAGCAGGACCATCATAGAAAAAAAAATTACTAAACCATAATCTCAACCACAAAAGAACATATACAGGATATAGCTAAAGTGCATTATGGGATTTAGTCAGCAGCACTGAAATACATTCACAAAATAAATATACATTTTAAAGTACAATAAATTATGAACTGATGTATTCATTGACCAGTTTGTTGTGTGTAAGTCCGTAACGGTCAGCACTCAGAGCCAAACAAAAAGCAGGGTGCCCAGCATCGCATTATTTGTAGAAGTTATCATGTATAGGAAATAAATACTTCCTCCCGTGCTCTTGCATACATCTGAAACTACAAAACATATCACTGCTTGGAAGTATATCAGGGCTGCAGAGTTGTAAAGATTTTCCAAATAAATATGGACCTAAGCAGGTGTTATCATGAAACTAAAATGAAGTGTGAGATTGTTTTACAGCAAAAATACAAACAACAAAGCCAAATATTAATATACAAGCACAAACTCAGGGTTAAGATATAAAGTGACTGAGTCTGGCATCGTTAGTCTGTCAGGCATCAGTCAGCCTGCGTCAGTGTCTTAGTGCAGTACATAAAGGGTACTGTTTTTTTAATTTTTTGCTTTTAGATAGCCATCCGTGGTGGTGCCTTTGTTAGAACAGACCGTGCTCGCCTCCTCTTCTTATCGTTTTCTCTACGCCGGCCCAGCCTCACCTTTTTTTTCCTCTTGGTGGCAACTTTAAGTGACTCCTTATAAGCCTGAGCTTTGTTGGTCTCCTGAGGGAGGTTAGGGCCCACTCTGTCCTGCCTGAACCTGTCAGAGAGATCTTTGGTGGCTCCCGAGGGCTTCTGGTGGTTTCCACTGAAGCTTTGGCTCGAGGTTCTGCTTTGTGCAGGTGGAGCACGATCATCAGCCGTGTGCACCTCCTCCAGCAGCTCGTGTAGCCACATGCGGCGCGTGTACTCATGTATGGTGCGGCCCTTATCATGCATCAGCTGGGCATGGCCTACTGACCTCTTCCTTACAGCAAAAAAAAAAAGTGCCAAAGTTAGATTAAATTGTATCAAAAACAAAGGTAGTAAAAAAGCCACATGGTGGACTATTAGAAATCCGTTTCAGTCTCTGATATCTCTTAGATTACTGCTGAACATTAATCCCAGAGGAATATATCATTTCCTCTGGGATTAATAAAGTGTCTGATTCTCAGTCAGTCATTTAAGAACTTTTTTTGTTCCAACTTTAAATTTTATTTGACATCTCAGTGTTAAGTTAATAGAAGAAGTGGTTGGCTATTATAAATTTTAGGTCAAGCTTTATGAAACCTCAATACAGTAGGTGGCAGCATAAACAAGTGTGAGAGCTGTCACTAATCTGAGTTTGATATGGACCTAAAACAGAGAAAACATCCCATGCCTTACTTTAAAATATTCAAACTGCAGAAAATCTCAAATATTTTTTTCTTAAATTGCTAGCTTTTCGAGATCTTGCATAGAATGTGTTTATTCGTTTTTTTAAAGGTATCACAAAGGTAACTCACATTCTGCTACTAAGTGCATCAACTGGTCTCCCATCGAGAGTCACCGGAGAGCACAGCAAGAACACAGCCAGACTCCACTGATGAAGCACGACTATAGAGCACATCCCTGAGGCAAAAACGGAAGCAACACAATGAATATCATCAGTCTCTCTAATGAGTAATGAATTAATCCTAAACTGTGTCTGTTTTTTCAGTAGAGTTCGTTTCATCTGAAAAATGACACACACAGCCTTTAAACAGTCCTCTAAAAATATAAACATTTAAACTTACTTTGTTTCCAGTGAAAATCCCCCCAAAAAACCGTAAGCTCTTAAGTGTTGATGTTCTTGCAAAAATGATTTCACAAAAAAGATGTGTGAAAATTAATGTGCCAAACACAGTTTGGCCCATTCAGAACTTGTGAGCAGATCCATTGGTGTAAATGTAGCCTAGGGAAATCCCCTCCGAGTCGACTCCATTAATTTGCCTCCCAACAGTGTGTGTTAAGCTATTTATAACTTCCCAGTGTCCGAATAAAAGTGGGATAAAGATAGAAAGAAGAGAAGCCCATCAGCTGCAGAGCCACAACTCTGCTCAGTCCTGCAGTAATCTCATGTGAAGTCGCACTGAAGCATCATCTGTGGTAGTCAGAGCTGCTGAGCCGAGCTGAGAGCTCTGTGTGTGAGCCTGTGTGAGTCCGTGTGAGAACAGGCACTGAGAGAAAGTCAAACTCCTCTTTGGGTGAAGATGCATGCGCTACCTCAGCCCCTACCCATTAAGTCCAGTGCTAACACCCTGCCCAACCTCCCAACCCTCACCTCACTCTCACTCCCCACCAACCCTTCACTCACACCTGCTGTGACATGAACGTGGCACTGATGCAAAGTCCAGTCATACAACAAACAGCGTACTGAAAAAAAACTAATGAATAAACATATATTTAGAGGAATTTCTATGGAATTTCGCCATACTTTCAAAATGCAGTCTACTAGTATATTTTCATTGGGTGCTCAGAAATGACAGGTGTGCACCAGTGTAGGTAATCACGAGTTACCAAGCAGAGAGTGAATGGTATAAGGGGAGGGGCAGGGTTACTCCAAAGTAAACAGCCAGGCCTAACCACTTTCCCAGGGGAGAATGACCATAACCTCAGAGAAACCCAACCCACAGCCTCTCACTGCAGACCATTCAGTTCACCTCCACTCTGCCTCTGCAAACCAGCTCACCACCAAATGGTTACAGTGGGTTCTGAGGTATCTTTCATATTCAGCTCATAATGAGACTACTGAGGTTTGCATTAAGGCAGCTGTATACAACCTGAGGTTCACTATGCATATTCAGGTGCTGAACCGAGTCTCGAGTGCCTAGTGATTTAATAAATGCACTTGTTAAAGGCTTGGCACTCTCACATAAGAGGTGCCTCTGTGACTAAAAGTGCATGTATTTTTAGTCTCACATTGACAGACAGTGCATCATGTCCCAAGTGTGGAAGTGCATGCAGCAAGAAGGAGTGTCTTTTTTAAATATAATGCATTGCTTATATTTGAACCTTTGTTTTTTGTTTTTTCTGAAAAGCCTGATGTACACAATCAGACACTTGCAGTGCTACTGTGAGCAATAAATTGTGCAGAAATACCAGATGTAGCAAAAATAATAAAAAATTAAAACTCAAATATACAAATTGACATTCAATCTTCAAGTGCCCCAAGTTTCAGTAACATTAGAGTTTCAAAATAATATGAATTTTCTAGCAATTATTTCATGGGTCAGGTTTTACAGTGTTAATTTGAACTACAACTCCTGTCACCATTTGAAAAGCTGGGCTAAAAAATAAGTGAAAATTACATTCATTTATAATTTACTAGACCAGTATGCAAACAAAGAAGTTTTTGGAATAGTTTCTTAATTTGATGATTTTTATATAATTGCACATCTCACAAAACAGATATATTTATGTTTTATCAAACATGCTACCAGTGCCACGCTAAAGTCCTAAATGCGGCACAGCTATTTGTATTGAGCTAAATAGAATTCTACTGTTTTTACAAGCTTTGTCACTTGTTTTTTATCTTTAATCATGCATGCTTTGTCTGGTATCTGTGACAGCAGGCTAATGTTTCTGTATGTTTATGACAAAGCACATCACTAGATGCTAGCAATAGAGTTAACATAGCATGGAGGAAGCTAAAAGCCAAGGGTCCTCTAGTTTAAAGTTTGCACTGCTATGCCAACAACTTTTGTTTGATTGCAAATTTTTGACTTACCTGGAGTTTGCATGGCTCACTAGTTCAGATGGTGCTTTCCCTGTTGGCTTCTTTCATCCATGCTTACGTTTGTAACATTTCGTCAGGAAGATTTTATTACACATGTGACCATGTTTTGTTGTCACCTCAGTTAATATCCTATTGCCGGTTACTTATGAGCTCAACTCCACAAGATGAGGTGCACTCGCAGTAAAAGCATGTAAGTGAGAAACTACCATGACCATAAATGACTGCTGTATGCATAAAGACTCTCACACTAAGCTGAAATCAGACTAATGGAAAATAAATATTAATAAAAGTTGTTAAATAGGAAATCCATATTTAAATTTTTTATTAGACCCCTTGTCATAATGTAATTTTTGTCGTCTGCTTGCAGAGTGAAATAAAGCCTCTTGATTTATTAATCGAATCTGGAATCGGCATATTTTAGAAATCTATATACTGTTAGCATTTATCTAGTTTACTATTCATATTTTGTTCTTTCCTGTTTATATTATGCACACCTGTATTTTAAGCTTTTTAGTTTGTGTTCTCCTTACTGTTTTATAAAGTCTATTATTTGTACTTTGTTTCCTCAGTGTTCTTTTTGTTCAGCGAGTCTGTGTCTGTGTATAAAAGTTGTCCTTTGAGTTAGATTCAAGTTTACTTTGGTAGTTAGTTGTGTCCTGTGTTGAGTTTACTTCCTCCCCTCCCTCACTGTCTTGATTGTCTACAGCTATGTCTAGTTTGGTCCCCTCTATATTCTTGCTTTTTGGACTTTGTGTCTCTGAGTCTTGACCTGGGCTAATGAAAACGGTTGCTTTCTGTTTTCTTACTCTGTCTCCTGTGTTTTGGGTCCTTTTAAAAGACTTCCCTATAACATCAGCTACATAACTCCAGATTTAGTCTTTTCTTTCTTAAATATTGTTTAGGTTGCTGGGATATTTGAATTGCTTTACTGATGAATTTTGTCACGCACTATTTGGTTTTCTTTCTTTTCATTTGGATTTTGAAACCCAGCATTGTGCCTGCAGTTTATTACAATAATAACCAGCACTTATTCAAATGCTGGTTATGTAAGTCTAAATGTAAGTCTTTTTTTTATTATGTAAAAAAATGCAATGTAATGTACACGATGAACAGACTCCACAATTGTTCATCTATTAATATTTATATATTATTTCTAAGGCAGTAAATACAGTTTATTCAAAATCCTGAGTCATTTATGTAGTTGCTGTAGCTTGCTGTTTTACTGGATGGAATAACTGGCATTTATCCTCATGAAAAGGAACCATAAATAATTTCTGTGTGCAGTGATGATTACTAGAATCACTTCAGGGCAGTCTGGAGACCAGTTGGTGGTAAATTATTTAATAGAGGGCTCTGTATTTTACAAGCAGTCATGATTCAGTTCAGCAAGGTGTCCAGAAAGGGTTTGGGGCTAGGACAAATATATGGCGGACCCCCCTGCTGTCTCCCAAATTTTAGCTTTCTTCTCCTGCCAGTGAGTCTGCCCCAAACTTCCAACACTTAAACATTTGGTACGGAAAAAATACCTCATCTGATTCCGTTCTGCAAAGACTTTACCTACAAGAAATATGAAAAAAATCCCATTTCCTGGCAGACTGCAGCATATGGAATAGGAGCCAGGAAAGCTGCTTTTGATTCATGCTAAATTGCACTCTCAACACAGAACAGTATTCCTGTCGGTTTTTCATCCTTTTCACTTTGCCCCTACTTTACATTCGCACATACAGAACATATACACACCCGCCCACTCTACTTTCAAAAAATGTGGAACCAACCGGCATTGACACACATTGCATTCACAGAAACACCTTCATTTCATCTTTAAATTCAGAGTTCATCATCTATTTTTAGATGCTTTTTACCCATTGCCTGCACTGGCCCACCCTATTAGGTCATAAATCCTGTCTCAAGATGCAGTCACAGTTCCTGCTTTTGTTGTGGAGTTGCATTCAGAGTCACCATGTGGATGTATGATTTTGATTTTAGCAGTTCCCTATGATCGCAGTCAACATCCTTTATTATATTATAACTATCTCAAAGTTCGTCTTTAACTCTGAATGCTGTTTGTTCTTTAAGAGGGATTAAAACATTTTAGCAAAAATAAAAGCAGTAGAATTTCTTTTTAACATCTGTAGTTTAGTATAAGCTTGTTTGATATAAATATGTGACAATAATCAGCTGCAATGAATAAAGTTTTAAGTTTTAATGTGTGTTTGATAATGGTTCCTTTATTACGCAGTCCGGACTTTGATCGTTTGACCATTTGTTCACATGAGAACTTCAGGTTTGTTATCCTGGAAAACCTCACTTGAAGAATGACTTTTGCAGAGTTACTTTCCCCTCTTAATGGTTTTTTAACGGCGAATTTCTGTATGGACCATTTCAGTTAGTTCATCTGAGGCATGCTTCATAATGTCGAATTGTGGGAAGTTGGAGGAGTTTTCTGCAGATCATTCACACCTAACAATCATAACTGTCATCCAAGGAATGCTCTTTATTCCTTTTTACCTTCAGCTATTTTCATCAGCTCGGCTACAGGGGCCCATTTTTATTCACAAGTACTCCTGAGGCAAAATGTTAAATTGATCCGCTCTGTTTTCTTTGCATTTGGTGGTTTATTGATGCTTAAATCGTCACTTATTTAAGAGCAGGTTTTGAATATCAAGCACATACTTTAGTGAATAAAATGAAATCTGTATTAAGTTGAGTTTACTTTTTTTTTAACAAACTCACTTAAAATGGGGGAACTTTTAAAAATGCATATGAAGTGTAACTATCATGTTTATAAGTCCTAGGGATGTGGCACATTTAATGCATTGTTTTTGCACTGTATGATCATGAGATTTTAATAATATAAGCATCAAATTGACCAAATCCCCCCACCCTGCCCTGACCTGTATTATTGAGCTTCTAGAATGTCAGAAAAAATTTGGCACACTGTGTTAAATGTAAATAAAAATGGAACCCAATGACTTTCTAATCTCAAAACCAACATTTGGTCAAATGTTTAAATTGAGAGGAAACAAAATGTAGAAAAATAAGGTCATTTTGGATTTGATGGCAGCACCATGTCTCAGAAAGTTGGGTTAGGATCAACAAAAGTCTTGAAAATAAGTTGTACTACAGCTGGGGGAACATTTTTGCAGCCAATTAGAGTAACTGAGAACAGGTCAGTAACATGAGTATGAAAAGTATTAAGAGTGCACATTAGTTTTTCAACAGTAAAGACAGGCAGTGGTTTACCAGTCTACAAAAACTGCGTCTACAAATAATGTTCCTCAACATACAACAGTAAAGACTTTGAATACCTAATTATTTACTAGGGGTGCAACGATACACAAAATTCACGGTTCGGTTCGGTTCGATACTTTGGTGTCACGGTTCGATATTTTTTCGATACAAAAAAATGTTCATGCCTTTTTAATTTGTCATTTATTAAAATTATAAATATATATTTTAACTCAAAAGTACAGTTTTTAAATTTAACCCTAACCCTTGTGCGTGTTTTTTATTTTGACAGCGAATGCGCACCTGCGGACCACTTATGTGCAGCCCTGGTTATTTAGCTCGTCATATTGCAGCCACAGAAATTCTTTTGTCCATGAAACCATAAAGCTGCACTTTCTTTTTGCCTTATAGTCTGATTTGTCATAACTTCTCCGTTTTGTGGTAAGCTTTTCTTTGGCTGTCACTTCTTCACCCTGACCTGTCTTATTTGGCTCAGCAGAACTGAAATGCTTTTACACATGCACTCACATAAGCTCAGCGATTCTCTGCGCGATCAACCTCTCACATGTTTAAGCTTGCTGCGGGAGATTTCACTTGTCATGTTTGCATAGTAAGCTAACGATTAATAAGACGATGTCAGAGGAATTGGTGCACAAATTATCATCACTCACAGATCAGTGCTGTCGCTCTCTATACACAGTTCGCACGATTGCAAAGTGAAAGCAAAAAAACAAGCGCAAATTCAAACGCGACTTCAATATGTCACATATTGACAGTGGCTCACCGATGCCAATGACATAATTACCCAGCTACATTTCCGAAAGAATGCAAAAGCATTGACATATATATTTCCTTCCTACAATAGCCCGACAGGCAGGGAAGAGATAGATTTTGGTAGCCCGACTGAAAAAAATCGCTAGCCCCAGGACGTCGGGCTAGCGATATTGCAAGCCCTGTATCTGATTGAGGAATCACTCATCTTTGGAAAAGAGAGTTTATTACAGAGAAATGTCTCTTTCCAAAATAAAAGCTATACTATCCGCTTCTTCTGGGCTATATTCTCAGCAGCATAAGGAGAATCATGTGCTAACAGCTGTCTAAATGACTCGGCTAAAGTTAGTAGCATGCTTGTTGTTTTTGTCTTTGCACTAGGATGATGTCGGCGTAAATGTGCAGTCATATTCGTTGTGTTCCCACTAGTGCTTTCAGGTTAATCTCGTTGAAATGACCTTAACGCCACAACACGGCAAATCTCCGTTAACGAGCTACCGCCGATCGCCCGTGCATGGGGCTAGACGGCCAACACGTTAACGAGCTAACTGCGCTAACACACTAGTTCCCACCCATGTAATTGAGCATTGCATGGCACATCCAACATACTGTTTTACTTTAGTCCATGACTCGCTTACCTTCAGGGTCATACGTCACATGAAAACCAAAATAATTCCAAACGCCAGATCTGAATGAGGGTGGGGGAGGTCCATGTTGCAAGGAGAGCTTAACTTCTGTCTTGCTAGCTTGCCCTGCGCTCTTCCTTCTGACTATGCTGTCTGTGTTGAGCGCTCAGTGGATCTGCGCTCGACAGTGCAGCCTAGGCGGAGTAGTCGAACGCAGATTCACTGAGCGCTCAACACAGACAGCATCGTCAGAAGGAAAGTTGATAAAATAAATTACAAATGTTGTATTGTTCGATACATATGCATCCCGAACCGAAAGCACTGTATCGAACGGTTCAATATCGATACGAATATCGTTGCACCCCTATTATTTACAGCACATAATGTCATCAAATGATACTGAGAATCTGGAAAAATCTCTGTGTGGAAGGGACAAGGTGGAAAATCAGGCATGAAAATCACTGCATGGGCTCAGGAACACTTTCAGTTCACCGTGACAATGTTCACAAAAAGGCAGAGTAAAGCTCTATCATGCAAAGAAGAAGCACGTGTGGACAAGATCCAAGTTTTAGAATATGAGAGGTGAAAACTGAAGTCTGGGAGTGCCAACTACATGACATCTTTTCCGGCAAAGTCATTTTTCAGTCTCTCACTTTGTAGATGGTCCCTGTACACTCATTTCGCAGACAGCTCCACATGGACACAAGGAGAAAGGAGAACAATATAGAATTTTTACGACTCATACCGATATTTGGTGATTTAAAAATCAGCCGATGTTTTTTTTCCTTCAGACACACAAAACATACACAGATTTCCCTAATATTTGCCATTGCTAAGATCACAAGGCAATGCAGTTTAAAAAATAATCGTTTATTGTCACAAGTCTACTCATTTACTGGCCAGCTCTGCTCGGATGAGCTGGTTGTTGTGTTTGTGGAGTTTCAAACAGGTGGTGCTAACAGAGAAAACACAGAGTGCCCCCTGATGGAAAAATTACGGAACATCAACACTCACAGCATCTCTTCTTTACCTTATAATATTTGTATTAACTGGCCATTATAAATGTCAATACTGATATATCAGGAAATAGCCAACATCGGGATCTTAAAGTTGTTCTTGTTTACCAGATTGGAGGATGACTTGTTTTATTTTAAACAAGCTCATAGTTTGTTGTCTGCCTTAATGATATAATTTGAAAGTGGTGTTATTGATCTTTGAAGAGGTTCAAATATGATACTTTTTTTCCAACTTACGTAAAAACTATTTTTTTAAAAAATAAACCCTTCCCATTACCCAGCCCTTGTGTATGTTACTTTGACTCAAAATAACATTTAAAATGGTTTTGTACCACCACCACCACCACCCCCACCCGAATCCACATTCATGTAAAGTTTGACAATGATATGGCTTAATTTATCTCTCATTATAATGTGCCAACATGATCAAGGTCTGCAGCTATTGTGCAACGACATGATCAGCTTGTTGGTTTTCCATTTGGCTGTAATAGAGTTCAGAGTTCCTCTTTGGAGAAAATGGCTGGAATAGTCATAGCTTTTGGCCTTGCAGAATTCACCCCAAGTTTTAAATTCAGGATTTGTTGCCATCCTCCATCCATCCTCAAGATATGCAGGAGGTTAGGTTAATTGCTGGTTCTAAATTGACTTTAGGTGTGATCAGATGGATGGATGGATGTTTACTGTAATTTCTTTGTGTCAGTCGCTGAAAAAAACGGGATCCCAACAATACTGTGAATGTAGCTCAGGGTGTTTAACACTGTATTTCACACCTCAATCTCCATTGTATAACATATATCAATTCACAGCTTTTGGGTTATTTTCCAGCTGCAAATACAGACTTTCACCCACAATGCACAATGGCCTGTTCAGTCAGAATGTCACAGAAGGGTCACTGCTCCACGCTTTAAGAGGCGTACATCCTGAACATTACCTAATTCCTGTTCAGGGTTACCCAAACACGGCCTCCTCCGACATTTATTTGATCTGCAAGTAGCTGCAAGATTTGTCTGTTTCTGCTGCCCGATATATAATAATCCTTCTCAGGTAATGCTTTGGGGCCGATTTCTTATTTACAACTCCTTTTTAAAAAAATGTTAACCATAAATGTCAAGCTCCTGGAGACAGTGAGTCGGGGAGGTCCTGCCAGGACAAAAGCATGCTGTCCAGACTCAGTCTACAGCATAGGTGCATTAAATCATTATTTTTCAGACAGGAAATCTGCCATTGGACATTTTGCCTGTAAAATGTATTTTTAAGATTAAATGATTCCTGCCTGGCATTGCTGAAGTGTTCTTACACTCATCTATTCAGTGTTAAAGCTTGTCTCTAGTGAAAACTTAAAATGTTGTTCATCTTATGATTAATCCGTGCCTGATCAAGGTTTACTTAAATGTGATTCAGACTGATTCCAAAAGGGGGAAAAAACAAGTCCGGAGCTTGAGTCTTTGACCTGGCCTTATGCAGAGCCCACCACATTAGCATTTTTCTCTTGGCAGATGTTAATGGTGAGGTGCCTGACTCTCTGCAGTAGCCCTGTGCTTGAGGCTCTAGGGAAGAGGGGGGGCTTCTTGCTTCTTACTCCTTACTCACCCACCTCCAAACCACAATATGCTCAATGTCTGATGCCCCCCTCTCATCTGACCTCAGAGGCAGGTACCAGAGCAGTTGGACGTGGCTTAAAGCCCCACAGGGCCACCACCAGTGACCACCACCACCCTCCTGTCCCTGACCTATCACCCAAAACATTACCATAAACTCCTGCCCAGGTGCCAAGCATCACAGACACAGCCGTGCTTACAGTTATATGCTCTGCACTGACTCTCCGTGTAAAGATAGCTTTGTCAGAGGGCAGAAAGTGGAGCTGGTGGAGAGGGAGAAGCACCCTGGTTTATAATTGCATTTTACACGCGACGTTAAACCTACTGTGGTGTTTTTACGTTTTGTGGCTTGGGGCATTGCCCGTGGAACGCGCCCCTACCCGCTGCATCAACTACTGTGCGATATTTGAGGCTGATGAAAAATGCGCCCGCCAGTGTGTGAACTGTTTTATAACATGCCACAAGCCAGCATGTGCCATGTCCTTTACTCACTTGACAAATCACGCCGTTTTGCGTTGCCCCAGCCCCTGTGAAAATTGAAGAATCAATAGAGGTCTGAGGGAGAAGACCACACACACATGGTGTTACGGTAATGATGGGCTGAGTCTGTTTGTTTGCACAAGCGAAGAGCAGGCTCAAATCATTAATGAGTGCTTTGCGTCCAGCGTGTAACCACAGCTAAGCCAGTGGGTCAACAAGGTAGGCCAGACTAACCACTTTGTGTGTGTCGTGCGCAGATGCATGTGTGTGTGTGTGAGTGTGTGTGCTTAAGACAGAGCGAGAGAGACAGAGATCTGTACATTTCTGCATGTCTTTGAAAATAAAAATGAAATCATTTATTATTAAAATGTGTCTTTTTCTTGATGTGTTAGTCGCTCTTCCATTATCTAGAAAGACTCACTATAACGTTTCTATATTTAACATGGTGCTATATTTACTTGCGCCGTGACACACAAATGCTGTTTTGTTTTCCCAGTGAGTAATATTTCTGAGACATTTCGTTGTGAATATTTAAACACGTCAAAAAAATGCTTCACTTGAAATTTCCAAATCGTTATAATGCAGTTTTAGCCAAGTGCACTTCAGCAACTCAAAGCTGATGCATTTACTGTAAATGAGCTTGTCTCTGTTGGTTTCCTGGCCAATTACTGTACAGTGAACTTAGGTCCTGTATTTATTTATCCATAGGTTATTTTAAATGGACTGCACTCAATGTAGAGGCCTTGTTGAACGGTCTTGTCCTCCCAGCCTGCCCTGGGACATGCTAGCAGTGCTTGGCAGACAGACACGGATGCTGAAGGCAGCCTCTGGACAGCTTTATCCTGAGTCGAGCGAGGCCACCCGCTTCGTTCTCACCAGGGCACAGTGACTGGCACGGCACTCCCAGGCTTCAGTTTTCACCTCTCAATTTTCTGCTTCTCTAAGAAAACTAGAGAACACTGAACACTGTTTAAAACCCAGAGTCCATGAGAGGATATCAACATTACAAGAGAATAGGAAAGTTCAAACTTGGCATAATACATTAGTGAGCAAATTATGCTTTAAAACTTTCCAATAAGATGATAATTAAGGGGATTGAATACATGCATAATGACTAAGTTACAGTTCCCAAGAAGTGTTGTCAAAAATCAAATGAGCTTATGCTGGATCTAAATGGCCACTAGGGAAGTTATACAAAGAAGGGGAGGAGAAAAATGCTTTTCAGATTATCTTTCTGTGCAGCAACAAGGTGCTGGAAAGGTTTCTCAGAGATTTTACTCCATATTTACATGATAGCATCACACCATTGTCACAGATTTGTTGCTTGCACGTCCATGATGGGTGTCTCTCTTCCACCACACTCCAAAGGTGCTCTAATGGGTTAAGATCTGGTGATTTCATGTTCAAGGAACCAGTTTAAGGCGACACAAGGCAAGATTGATCCATGTTCTCAAGTTGTTTCTCCCACATTCAGAGCCTAATATCTGAAATCTAGATTCATCGAACCAGTTAGCAGACAGGCGTTGTCACTCTTACCCAGTGTGGTCTTCTGCTGCTGTAACCCTTCTGCTTCAAGGTTATGTTAGTAGAGATGCTCTCCTGCATATCTTGGCTGTAATAAAGGGTTATTTGAGTTACTGTTGCCTTCCTCTGCCATTCTCTGTAAACCCTAGAGAGTCACATTTGTGGTAACAAGGAGTTGGACACTAACAAAGTGACTAGTTAGTGTATACTCTAATCAGCTGCAATCAGTAAGCAAAAGAATTGTTGCTGCAGTCCTATCAAAGATATCAGTATTAGGCCTTCAGCAGAGCTCTCTAAGAGTATCTATTAATTCTGCTTTATTCAACTATGGGATTTGTTGTTTTGTTGAAAACACTTTCAAGTTTGTTTATAAACCTAAAGTAGTCAAATGTGGTGAACAGTGACATCATGTCCTTTTACTGACAACCACATCTTTTGTTACTGGGGTTTTTAACTAACACAGACAGACAAACATTTAAAATTACATGAGCTCGGTCATCTACGTATTGAGACACAATAAATTACAGCAGCAGTAATAAATGACTAAATGAGAGGGGACGCTGTTCATGGATATAGTGTTTATGTCTCTGTAGAGCTGTGCAGATGAACAGATTCATAGCCTAATAAAATTAAATGAAGACCAAAGTCAAGCAGGTAAAATGAAGCTACTGTGGCTTACATATGAAATTAAAACTCTGTATACATTTGTAAAATCATCAGCATTCTGCCCATTTAGTTGTTGTATTAAATGTGATTGTCTTGAGAGCAATTTGGCGTGATAGTATTTTAACATAAACCACAATATCGCATTTATAAACCCTTTAAAGTAGCTATTTACAGTCTCTTTAAATCTTTATGAGGCATGTGTTTAGAAGTGTTGTGGCATTTCGTTGGCCTTCGGTTGATGAGGCATGTTCAGTATTTTTCAGAAAGCTTCATACAGAGAAAAATATCTCCACCCTGTTAGCAAAAACTCAAAAATAAGTTTCCCTTTCATAAATTGAAAACACGTGTTCGGCCTTGATGATGTAAATGTTCAAAAGTGTTAATTTACTAATGAGCAGTGAGTCCATTAGACATTTGATTACATACTCTGGGCAGGAGGTAAATCAACACTGCGTCTAATTCAAACATGAGCTCTGGCCAGGCAGCTTGTTTTCTGTCCGACTGTGGTTTTCCAACAGTCAAAGTCCATGAAGTGGATTTGCTCACAACAGCCAACATATTTCTCCAATCTGCATCCCCTTGTAAAGCAAAGGAAGGAAGGCAGCGCTCACAACTGTTTGTTTTGCACTGCCCACGGTCTCACAACCCTGTAACATAAGGCCGGGCTTTCATTGCCTCTCGGCTGCATGAGCAAAAGGGAATTAGCTTTTAAAAGTTTGTTTTGTGAGAATTTTAAATAAAGAAACACTGATTTAGACCCAGATCCCCTTTCTCTCAGATGGGGTATGGCTTGTGTGGGTGGCTTTGGAAATACTGAGGCAAGCTGAACATGTTTATGTTACACTGTCCCCAAGGAGAGTCGAGCTTTGTGGTGCAGATGGATTACAGGGGGAAAAGAGCTGTTGTAGACGCTTAAAGTTCAGTGTTAATGGTGGGAGTGAAGTGGCTGTGTAGGTGTGATGTGTTCATTTCACAGGTTGCTGGCATTTCTGTACACGTCAGTGAGGGGAAAGGGGGGGATTCCCACGCCTGCCCAAAAGGGCGTTTAAAGGTACAGATTTTAAAGCTGCACACAGTGGGTCCCATGTGTAAAGGAACGCCTATAATGAGTCCACGGGGAAATATAACCCGAGTATTTTTCCACTTTTTAGCTCACTGTTTTGGTTTTGCCACGAAATTCAGTCTCACCACTTTACTTTCCACAAAACCTACTTAACCTCACCAGCACTAAACAGCAGATATAGTTAGCAAGCTAGCCGGTGAGCATAGCAGACTATTTATTAGTTCTAACCCTAACCCAAGCTGAATATCTTCTGTTTCCAGCACTAAGATAAGGTTAGAGATGCTCGAATTTACCACGACAGTGATTTCTTTTCTTTCTTGGCCAATGAATAAATAAGCTTGTCTGATTATGGTTACATTTATCATTGAGCAGTGTACTCCCATGTTTTTGCTTTAAAATGTCTGACTTGTTACAATATTACAATATTTACACCTAGCATCCACAATATGTTCCAGTGGGTTTTTTGACTGCATTTTAATTTGAAATTTTGGCTGTGTTTTACTATGTACAGGCAAAAACATTATAAAAGAACTGATTTTCAGAAATGATGATGCTGGCGTCAGTATCCCTTCCCAGTTGGTATTGGTTTTGAGGACACCTCACCTGACACTCACTGGCTAATGACGTGATTGACAAGACATGTGCTAATGACTCTAGTAATGACTATAATTTAATGTTATACTCGGAGTCTGGGTACATGAAGTCTTCAGGACAGTGTTTTTCCACTAGTACCAACTCAGTTCGACTCGACTCTGTTTCAGATGTTTCCGACTAGAAATGAGTATCACTATCGTGTGTGGGGTCGTTATTCCAATGTGGCCGAACATCCTGTGACGTCATTTGTATGCGACACAAACACCACAACAATGGAGGACGTCAAGGCAATGGTATACCTGCTGGTTTTTGGTCAGACTCAGATACCACAGTGTTGCTCTTTGTGCAGCCTTTTTCCTCGCTGAAAGATTTCAAAAAAGGCAGTTTGGATTTTTGTGAAGAAGATGCTCTCATGACTCATCGAGTGAGTCACTGACTAGCCAATCTGTGGCAGGCACTCTGACCTCACATTTTCCAATTCCTTGGAACCCCGTACAAGGTACAAGGTACTACCACCTAATGGAAAACCCTTAAAACTGAGTCTAGTCAAGCTGAGCCAAGTAGGTATCAGCGAACGGCTAAGAGAGCCAGATAAGTCGCCCCCTGCTGGTCATTAAATAGAATGCATGTTTTTTATGCTGGTTAAAACTGTGCTGAGATGCTCATCTGGGTGAAAATATGCAATATTTGTGTGGATGTATTCTCAGTATCGCTCGATGTCTAAATAGGCAACTCACTGCAAAAATGCCCATTTTCGGTTTCCAGCATGCTATCCTGGCATCTTGCGACCAAATAATATTTAAATTTAGGTTAAAAGATGGGAATAAAGTCTCATGGCCCAGGGGGGTAAAATACAGTAAAAGATGTCAATGGATTTGTTTTAACACCTCCACAGCTGTAGATATCTGTTCCCAATCAGAACTTTTCTTGTAAGAGCACACCGGCTCTCCGGTACAGTAATGAACCGCAGTGAGTTTTTGCCTATGCTGTTTGGATGGGAGTGTGTGTGTTGTGTGTATATGCGTGTGTGGGCAGGCATGCCTGAGGTTGCTGAGCCTCAGCCTTCCCCTCAACATTAATAAGGACTTCCTTCCTACCAGACAGTCAAACACCTGATCATTTACCAAGGAGGACATGCCCACGCATCCCTCAGAGCTGGCAGTCTTCAGCCTCTAATAAGGATCACTCTGTGTTCTTAAGCTGCCCATCAATCAAACTGTTCACATGCTGGACATCCATACACAAATCATGTTTTCTCTCTCTCTCCACTCCACCCCTAATGTGTTAGAGTGTGTTTGCTTGTTAGGTTTAGACTTAGATATCATGGGTGGCGACTATATCCAGAGAGACAGAGCAAGAAATAATCCCACTCGTACACAGACCACTTCAAAACTCCAGTTGGCTTCTTGTAAAAGTGTTGAGCCAAAATACACTAGGTGAAATGTGCATTTTTATGATGTGCATAACCTCTTATTTCTCCTCCTTAAATATCAAGTTTTGAAATGTTTTTTCCTTAATTGAATTAGAGTGGCTAGTCACAACTGACTCAGAGGCGCAGATGCGGTCGAGAATCACTTGACTAGGCAGTTTGCTGAACAGAAGATTGTCCTGTTTGCAGAGTTAATGCTTTTAACTGCAATCAGAATTACTCTTAAAGTTGAAGTTGAATCTAATTTTCTTTTGACAGTTGTCATGTCTGATGTCTTACTACATTGCTGGCTGTTATGAATCTGGTTGTGTTATGTTAGAGTTTCAGGGTTCATATTCTGTCTCGATACCTCCAACAATGTTTCAGCAACAATGTTTGTGCTCGCAGGCTAAGAGGGGAATAAAATATCCTTAAACTTAAATGGAAACTGACTATTCATAGCTCTTTCATCCCAGGAGTTTATCACAATGCAATTCAGGATAACTTAGTTAATCAAATACAGATCAATCAACCGAAACTCATCTGGTCTTTTGTCCTGTATCCCTCAGAATCAACAGATGCTGAATTCAATTATTACTTTTTGTGTATCAGGCAAAAAGTCAAGATGTGATCATATTGTTGGGCATAAGATTTTGTTTTTAACTAAATACAGTGTTGAAAACTGAAACAAATGGACAAAACCAGCACTAAAGCAACAGAAAGCTTTCTACATGGGAAAGAAGTTTGGGAGATGATGTCATAAATGCTTTGACGTGGAATAAGATTTTGATGCCAAACCAAGTGCAAGAGATGCCGTTTGAGGTCGTTCTTACTGACACCTGCTGTAAATTGTTCTTTTAAAAAAAACAGAACTATCCCCCACATGAGTGAACAGTTTACCCTGTGAAGGAGTTGATAGAAATTTGTAAATTAGATTTGATACGTTTATTGTCAGTAGCTCATGAAACAGAATCCAGCTACTTTTAAAGATGAAGTCATTAGGTACACCTGTTCAATTGCTTGTTAATGCAAATTTCTAAACAGCCAATCACATGGCAGCACCTCAAAGCAATAGATGTGTAGACATGATCGAGGACACCTGCTGAAGTTCAGATGTGAAGAAAGGTGATTTGACTGCATGCAACTGCTGATCTGCTGGGATTTTCCCATATGACATCTCTAGAGTTTAAACAGAAAAAGAGAAAATATCCAGTGAACGGCAGTTCCCCTTTGATGCCAGGGGGAAAAGAGGAAAATGGCTTGACTGCTTTGAGGTGGAAGGCAACACTAATTTTAAAAAGCATTGGTTACACCCAAGGTGTGCAGAAGCTCGTCTCTGAATGTACAACGCATCAAACCTTGTATAAGATCGGCTGTTGCAGCAGAAGACAACTGGTGGCAACCGGAGGCTGAGGCTACATTTCACTCAGGTTCAATTTCAGTCTCAGTTTCTGCTGCAACGGTCAGATGGTAGGATCATGATTTAGAGTAAACAGCATGACAGCATGAATCCATCTTGCTTTGTATCAGTGGTTCAGGCTGCTGCTGG
The DNA here is from genome assembly GCF_057381915.1 of Diplotaxodon limnothrissa. Taxonomy (NCBI): domain Eukaryota; kingdom Metazoa; phylum Chordata; class Actinopteri; order Cichliformes; family Cichlidae; genus Diplotaxodon; species Diplotaxodon limnothrissa. Next base: position 17,722,740 of record NC_140602.1, on the reverse strand, counting down.
TGGTGTAATGGACTGGGGTTTAGTTCCTCTGCGCACTTTGGGCTCCTTAGTACCAAATGAAAATCGCTTAAACACCACAACCTACCTGAGTGTTGTTTTGGACTATGTCCATCCCTTTATGACCTGATCTCTGAGAAATGTTTCCAGCACCTCGTTGACTCTGTGGCACAAAGAATTTGAGCAGTTCTGAACTTAGTACTAGCAAGATGTACCTAATAAAGTGTCCAGATTGCCATCCAGACTAAAAAGATTGAGTTATAATGCCCACACACGCGCGCGCACACACACACACTGGCCAACCCCACTCTGTAGCTGAAGTTGCAGTCAAATATTCCTCTTAACCTCATGTTTGATAGTTGCTCCTGAAACCATGAAATTCAGTGGCCCTATCAAAGACAAACAGCACAAATCTTTATTAAGCGCAATTTCCATAATGTAGTTTCTTTTTGAATATCCCTCTGTGTGGGTTTTCCACAAATTTAAGCCCTGCTTTTCTGCAGTGCGAAGGTTCTTAGCTCTGTTTGATTAGGGCAACACACAGGAGGTCCACTGCCACGGTGTTTTCTTTACCTGGGCCCATAACTCTTAAAAACACACAAACACTTGGGTTGTAAATGACCTGTTCATCACACAGTGACAGGAGAGGTGATTCTGGACTCTTGGTGGGCCAGGTGTGCAGATCAGGACAGCTGTGGCATGCCAAGACCTGTTGGCATGGCGACGCGGGACCGTGGAAAGTTCTGGAATCTGTCGCTGCTGGCAGAGCTGAGCTTCTGAGCAGGACTGGTGTTGGCTTTGCCTCCAGCTGTTTCTTTACAGACATGCTGAACGCCAGCTAGAGCCGGGGGCCAAGATCAGCCCAGAGAGTCTGGCCACACACAGCCCACTTATACACACGCATACAGGCACCCACAGTCATACTACAAGCCCACACAAACAAACACACACGCATTTGCTGCAAGCTGCCAGTCTTTGCCAGAACAACAAAATGCAACAGATCTGTTAAAGCTCCCACAAGCTTGCTGTTACTGTTTATTTTATATTTCAAATCTAGCTTTTTTTGTGTGGTATTTGACTCCTTTCTTTTAATCGCTTTCCCTCCAACCATCTATTTTCTTTTTTGTCGCTTTGCCAGCTTCGGTTCATCCTGTCTCTCCGAAGAAACCAAACCTATTTATTCTCAGTTATTTATAGATGCTTCTTTGCTTTTTAACTTTTCTCACTTTCTAATATTTCTTGTAAGTTTTTCCATATTTTCTGTCTTATACTGATGGATAACCATGTGAAACATGACCCAGGTTTCCAATAATGACGTTGGGGTATGTACAGATGATAACTGTACACTTAAAAAAAAAAATTAGGCTTTAGACTGCTCGAAAGACTCAATTTCAGAGATTTTTTTTCCTTCTTTAAGATCTGTGTGATGTCAGTGAGAGCTACATTCCAAATATGGTCACCTCTTTAGCAGCCAATCAGAAGACAGTTAACTTTAAGGACCTAAAGGCAAGGTGGAACCAATGCAGTCTGCATAAATACCCAAAACAGCCACATCGATCGTGTTATTGGAGTTTAAATCACTTAGATCACTTTGAACTCTCAGTGGCACCTCAGTATTTGTTTGCATTGGGGAACTGAAAGAGCACCGGGGCGCAGAAAATAACTACTGATTTCTTGCAGCCAAAAAATGCCAAGATATGATTTCATGCTCTTAAACGAGAAGTGTGAATACAGCTAATTTCACACTGTCAATGAACCGAGGTGCACAAATGCTAATTATAAGATAAATAAGGATTATTTTCAATTGTTTTTAACTGTTACCAAGGAAATATATGCCTTGTGAGATTAAAAATCTCTGTTGCAGCAGTGTCCTGGCCAAGATAGACAGCATTTCAATTAGCAGTGGTCACACTAACTAAAAATACACATGTATACGCATGTACACTGCAAAGCTAAGGAGAGTGAAAATATCAGAAAATGTAATTGTCCCAATCTTCTCAGGCAAAACAGGGGCAGTAATGTTGAGGCTGAAGGAAGTGTCTCCAGGTAATTTAAAATAACTTTAAATTGACTGTGAATCCAAGAATAAAAATATGGGGCTGGAAATGAGCATAATAGTCTCTTTAAAATATTTATTCAATTTATTATATTGAACTTTTGCAACTGTGAAGCACTTTGACTTTCTTTTGAGCTTATCTTGTATACGATGCCACGTAGTACTTCAATCACCCTCTGTTTTTACATGTGCTGTATGAGTAAACTGATTTGGGTAACTTTACAAAACAAACAGCAACTCATTAATGACTTAAAGTCATACTTTTAACGTGATTCCAGTCAGATTTGCAACATTAAACTTTGCTAAATATACATGTTACTTTTATTCCATATACCAGATAAACACAGCTATATCTTTCCATGCCCTACTAATCATAATGTGACAGTGTATTACACAGTGCTGTAATGTTCCCACTGTTGCTACCCACTATCACTGGTGCTTGAAACCTTTGATTGAAGTACCTTTGAAGGTGGTGTCAGTGAATAATTGCTATGTTGAAATGGCTCCACCACAGAAAAATAAACTTACCATCTTTTGTTTTCTTTGTGTGGTCGATGGTAATTCATTGAGTAAAGAGGAATGGGAGGGAATTCTTTTGAGGCTCTTGTTTGCTAATTCATTACCTTCTCAAGACTGGGAAAAAGTGGCTGCGGAAATTAAAATTTATTGAAAACTATTTCAGTGGTAAAGTTGGCTGTGTTTCTTGGAGAACGTTTTGGTCATTGAGGAGCTGACCTGCTTTTGTGGCTGCGCTCAGAGGAGGAATGTGTAGGTTTTGCGGCTGGTGGAAACCTACAGTAAGAGGAACTGGTAGCATAGGCAACATATGGACTGATCAGCAGTCTTTCATGTTTAAAATGAAAACACAGGGATTCTTGTTCCTGTAGGTAAGTGGGCAATATTTTACCAGCAGAGTAGTACATTAAGTGCTAAAGTGAATTTGTCATAAGTATCATTATGCATTATTTACTTTTACTGTCTGAACTTCAGAGTCACAGGCTTCTTCAACCTAGAGATATGCTTTACTGAACAACAAAAGAAAAACCTTTTCTTTTTCTTTAGTAGCAAAGGTATAATATACACTATATGAACAAATATACCGGGCCACCAAAATATTAGAGCTACAGAAGCTGCTTGGGCATGGAAGCCCATACAGCTGATGTTAATGCCAGAGGAGGTTTATTGAGTTTTTTTCTTCATTTCTTAACATTTGTGAAAGAATGGGTCATTCTAAAGAGCTCATTGAATTAGAGCATCGTACTGTAACAGGTTACCGTCATTGCTTATAGTGTATATAGTGTCACGTCCTTTATGCTATCTGAAATTTCAAATCTGCTTCCTTTGCTGGCTTTTAGAGCAGGGATAGCTCAGTAGGTAGAGTGGTCACCATGCTCGCAAGATCGGGGGTTCGAATCCACTGACTACCTGCCATGAGGTGGATTGGTGGCTGCCTACTGCTTCACTAAGTGAATGGGTTAAATGCAGAGAAGTAATTTCCCTACAAGGATCAATAAAGTACACATATCATTATTATTTAAGTTCAACTGAAACCAACATTGAAAACAGTTAATATAAAACACTTTAGAACGTGTCTGAAATTACTGACAAAGTCAAATTCAGCAGTTTAAACACAGTTTAAAACGGTTTTTGCACACCAACAGGTTTAAAATTGTTGGATGATGGTAGACTATAATGCAGATTTTACAGTCCAAAAACTTTGTATTTAACACGGTAAAATCTAAAAGATATGATTAGGTAAGTTTGGTATGGGCAGAAATCTGTGCCATCAGAAACTGAATTTGAATAAGTTCAATTTGAATTTGAATTGCTCAGATTGAATCTGAATTGTAACTTGAATAAATGCTTTTGAAAACTGAATTTGAATTAGTCTAATTTGAAATTGAATTTATGGTTTGAAAATGATCATCACTAAATTGAAATTGAATTTTATATTTTGAAAATGAATTGATTTGCTTTGAAACTGCATTTTATCCTTTAAAAATTCAGCTCTCGAATAATTTCAGTTTCACTTCTCACCATTCAGTTTCAGTTCTACAATTCAATTTCAGTTCCAAAATTCAGTTTTTTGGAACTTACATCCGGTTCCGGTTCAAGCGCAGATTAATAGAACTACGTTTTACTAGCGGACCGAAAGTGTTACTGACGGGAATCTACAGCGTCTTGAGCTGAATTAAGACTTCAGAAGTCATTCGTCATGTCGAATGATCAGCGGATAAACTCTCAGGTTGGTAATAAATGTATTACATGTATAAGAACAAGCGTCATGTTAACAAATGATAGCCGTAAGGTAACTTTTATGCTTATTGTAGCTGTTAGCTAAAAGCGCTAATTTAGCGTAGTTTGCCCTGAATTCAGATTTGACAACAAACATGATCGACTGTTTCTAGTAGAATTCCAGAGTTGTCATCTTGGACCCTCTCAGAGTACCCCTCTGTATGCTTGCAGAGACCCCTACAGTAGGGAAACATGCAAAACGGTGTCCAAACCTTTGTGTTTTAGCTTTATTTATTAGGGGTGCAACGATATTCGTATCGATATTGAACCGTTCGATACAGTGCTTTCGGTTCGGTACGCATATGTATCGAACAATACAACATTTGTAATTTATTTTATCAATTTTCCTTCTGACGATGCTGTCTGTGTGGAGCGCTCAGTGAATCTGTGTTCGACTACTCCGCCTAGGCTGCACTGTCGAGCGCAGATCCACTGAGCGCTCCACACAGACAGCATAGTCAGAAGGAAGAGCACAGGGCAAGCTAGCGAGACAGAAGTTAAGCTCTCCTTGCAACAGGCAAATTGACCCTAATTCAGATCTGGCGTTTGGAATTATTTTGGTTTTCATGTGACGTATGACCCTGAAGGTAAGCGAGTCATGGACTAAAGTAAAACAGTATGTTGGATGTGCCATGCAATGCTCAATTACATTGGTGTGAACTAGTGTGTTAGCGCAGTTAGCTCGTTAATGTGTTGGCCGTCTAGCCCCATGCACGGAGCGATCGGCGGTAGCTCGTTAACGGAGATTTGCCGTGTTGTGGCGTTAAGGTCATTTCAACGAGATTAACCTGAAAGCACTAGTGGGAACACAACGAATATGACTGCACATTTACACCGACATCATCCTAGTGCAAAGACAAAAACAACAAGCATGCTACTAACTTTAGCCGAGTCATTTAGACAGCTGTTAGCACATGATTCTCCTTATGCTGCTGAGAATATAGCCCAGAAGAAGCGGATAGTATAGCTTTTATTTTGGAAAGAGCCATTTCTCTGTAATAAACTCTCTTTTCCAAAGATGAGTGATTCCTCAATCAGATACAGGGCTTGCAATATCGCTAGCCCGACGTCCCGGAGCTAGCGATTTTTTCAGTCGGGCTACCAAAATCTATCTCTTCCCTGCCCGTCGGGCTATTGTAGGAAAAATATATGTCAATGCTTTTGCATTCTTTCAGAAATGTAGCTGGGTAATTATGTCATTGGCATCGGTGAGCCACTGTCAATATGTGACATATTGAAGTCGCGTTTGAATTTGCGCTTGTTTTTTTGCTTTCACTTTGCAATCGTGCGAACTGTGTATAGAGAGCGACAGCACTGATCTGTGAGTGATGATAATTTGTGCACCAATTCCTCTGACATCGTCTTATTAATCGTTAGCTTACTATGCAAACATGACAAGTGAAATCTCCCGCAGCTTAAACATGTGAGAGGTTGATCGCGCAGAGAATCGCTGAGCTTATGTGAGTGCGCGTGTAAAAGCATTTCAGTTCTGCTGAGCCAAATAAGACAGGTCAGGGTGAAGAAGTGACAGCCAAATAAAAGCTTACCACAAAACGGAGAAGTTATGACAAATCAGACTATAAGGCAAAAAGAAAGTGCAGCTTTATGGTTTCATGGACAAAATAATTTCTGTGGCTGCAATATGACGAGCTATATAACCAGGGCTGCACATAAGTGGTCTGCAGGTGCGCATTCGCTGTCAAAATAAAAAACGCGCACAAGGGTTAGGGTTAAATTTAAAAACTGTACTTTTGAGTTAAAATATATATTTATAATTTTAATAAATGACAAATTAAAAATGCATGAACATTTTTTTTGTATCGAAAAAATATCGAACCGTGACACCAAAGTATCGAACCGAACCGAACCGTGAATTTTGTGTATCGTTGCACCCCTATTATTTATGTCTTATGCTGGGCAGACACTGTGCGATAAGAGAAATTCTGTTGCTCGCTCTCTCTCTCTTTCACTCACACAGACACACCACCACCATCAACTTTGCTAAATTGCTAATGAAAAACATTGATCAGGCAGCTGTGATTGAGCAGCAATGTAAATCCAACTATTTTCACGGTTGTTGTGGTCGTGATAATTTTGTGAGGCCACATCGAAAAGGTTCGGGTGAGCTTGCCATAGTTCTACAAGTTGTGCCTCCATCGCTTGTGTGTCCAGATCACACGCTGCACTGCCGTGCTGCGCCGTCTTTTTCGCTGACATTTGTGTTTGCGCGTGCGCAGTGTGAGAAGCTGCGGCGACACCCTCACGACCAAGCGATTGATGATCGGGAGCTGGTCGTGAGGTGTTAATCGCTTCTCGTTACCCCACGTATACTACACGACGCACGATGAAGGCCAAAATCGGGCCGATCGCCAAAACGGTCGCACGACTCAAAAATCGGCTCAAAATGGGCCAAAAATCGCACAGTGTAAGCCCAGCATAACACAGCATCCCAACTCTTTAGCTAACTTAATAACTTTAGCTAAAGTGAATAGTTAGTCTAATTCATTAGTGCAGCATTACTGGATCACCTCTGTTTGAAGTGATATAATATGATATACAACTATCACTGAAACAGCAAACTTTGTAAATAAGCAAACAACACTTCTCATTCTCTAAACGTTTGGCCACAGCTGTAGATTACACTATCAGTGCTTGTTCACTCTTGACAATAATAACATTTCTAAATTTACTTTGTGCATGTACAGGTAAACAATATCTAATATTTTATTTAAATGACTGCTTTGTCTTTGAAAAGGGTGAAGAGCCTGAGGCCGGTGACAGTCCAGTTCTACTCTAAGTACATCCTTACAGTGGCTCACAGGACTAGGCCACATTCCTGTCCTGCCAGAAGAGAAGAGAAACTTCAGAGTCTTCATGCAGTTCAACCACACCTGTCATATTCCGTATGACAGGGGTCTCAAACTCCAGTCCTCAAAGGTCAAAGTGTCATGCAACTTTTCCATGCCCTCGAGGACTGGAGTTTGAGACCCCTGCCGTATGGTGTTCATGCTGTTTTCTACCCCACAGTTACAGCATGTCTGACTGCCTGTTCAGCATATGCAAAAATATATGATGAGTTTAAGCATGTGATGACTAAGGCCTTCCATTATGGTGTTTGTCATCACATGTCACAGACATCTGGATGATCATTTGGAATAAATAAAATACTAAAAACGTGTTACTTCATCTTTTATCTTTATTATTATTGTTCTTATTTTACACTTTTCATTGTTAGGCATTAGGTTTATTTGTAGTAGTCCTTTCCAACGTCTTTCCCTCTTCCATGTTACTGTGTCAGCATCTATTTGGGTTTGGAAGTGGAACAGAAAGTAAAGAAATCCAAAGTGCCATTAAAACCAGGAGAGGTTCTTATATTTCAGAAGAAGGGATTAATTCAAAAGAAATGACCTCAACGCCATATTTTATTTAGGAACCCTGGAGAGCACTTTGCAAAATAACACATTCTTATAATTTCACCCTCAGATGAGCCAAGCTACGACTGTCAGGGAAGGTGATGTAGGTACAGAGCATATGAGAGTGGTTAAGTTAATGTCTCTTGTCTAGATGAAGGCACAAGAGGGATCAATGGCAAGGCGTAGAGATTCAGTGTCTTCAGTGGACACTCCATTTCTGGCACAAAACACCTGTAAAAGATGGTCGATTTAGGAGGTGACCCGACAACTTCAGCCTGTCAAACATATTAATGGAGCAGTATGCTTTAAAAAAAAAATTAATTAATTAAGCATTCACTCAGTACCCTAAGAATTATTATGGTAGTTAAACACAGTGATAGTTGTATATCATATTATATCACTTCAAACAGAGATGATCCAGTAATGCTGCACTAATGAATTAGACTAACTATTCACTTTAGCTAAAGTTATTAAGTTAGCTACAGAGTTGGGATGCTGTGTAAGACATAAATAAAGCTAAAATACAAAGGTTTGGACACCGTTTTGCATGTTTCCCTACTGTAGGGGTCTCTGCAAGCATTCTGAGAGGGTACAAGATGACAACTTTGGAATTCTACTAGAAACAGTCGATCATATTTGTTTGTCAAAGCTGAATCCAGGGCAAACTACGCTAAATTAGCGTTTTTAGCTAACAGCTACAATAAGCATAAAAGTTACCTTACAGCTATCATTTGTTAACATGACGCTTGTTCTCATACATGTAATACATTTATTACCAACCTGAGAGTTTATCCGCTGGTCATTCGACATGACGAATGACTTCTGAAGTCTTACTTCAGCTCAAGACGCTGTAGATTCCCGTCAGTAACACTTTCGGTCCGCTAGTAGAACATAGTTCTATTAATCTGCGCTTGAACCGGAACCGGATGTAAGTTCCAAAAAACTGAATTTTGGAACTGAAATTGAATTGTAGAACTGAAACTGAATGGTGAGAAGTGAAACTGAAATTATTCGAGAGCTGAATTTTTAAAGGATAAAATGCAGTTTCAAAGCAAATCAATTCATTTTCAAAATATAAAATTCAATTTCAATTTAGTGATGATCATTTTCAAACCATAAATTCAATTTCAAATTAGACTAATTCAAATTCAGTTTTCAAAAGCATTTATTCAAGTTACAATTCAGATTCAATCTGAGCAATTCAAATTCAAATTTAACTTATTCAAATTCAGTTTCTGATGGCACAGATTTCTGCCCATAGTTTGGCTACCAAACCTAGTAAAACTAATTCTTAATCCTTTTCAGAGGAATATTTTTTCTTGGCATCTAGAAAATTATGTCACAGTTCTTTGCACTGCCTATAAAGTTTTGTCTGGCTCTATTTTTTCCACTTATGGAAACAGTTGCCAATTTTCAGAGGTCTGGTCTAGGTGACCTATTTGGATGGTAGAAGACATTGGTAGGAGGGAGGGAAGTATAAGCTTTTGTGACTATGAAGGTTTTTGGCAAAACTCAGGATATTGAGATTGATTTTACTGTCTTGACCCCTAATTCCAAGAATAACTATTCCCAACATATTAACAAAGGGAAGAGCTGCTTTTACAGCAGTGAGCTCACTTTTTTCGTTCAGAAAGCTGTTTTACTGCTTCTGTCTTTTGCAATTAAGTTGGGTAAAACAATCAGTTAAAGTCTTGCCATTCACTCATTTGATAGTCTGCTGGGAACCAGTATAACCAGACTGACTGAAAGACTTCCTGTCTTCTGTCCCCCTCTTACCAGGCGCAGAGTTGGTGGATATGGTTAGCAGCAGTCATAACAAGCATTTTTCAAAATGAGCTTAGTCTGATGACAAGCTCAGACAAATTGAATGCCTGACAGTGTTTTCCAGCCCAAGCCTCTGATGACGCTGCTCAACAAGGGCCTTCTCTCCAACGCTGTTGAGGGAGGAAACAGAAAAACATGTTCTTGTAAATGGAGCAGACATCATCTAGGAAGGGAATGTTTTTAGCGTCTTACACCCAGCTGGACATGCAGTTTCCTCAAGCTGCTGCAGGGATTTTTATTGAATTTGCCCCAAATCATTATGTTGTCACTTCAATTTCAGTCTCACATATGGCATTATACTTACAGTATATCTTAATGTGTGTGGTTAAAACATTTATTACCTAGCCAGAGCGTGTCCATCAACTCGCAATGTTTCACCAATAAACCAATTTCCATTTATTGTCTGCTGCTGAAGCACATCCACTCTGTCCATATCCATAGTGACTGCCGGCAGTCGGCCAACCCACCCATCTGGTCTCACTTTGACACCCAAGGCTACCATCTTGTAAGACTGAAAAAAGTAAGAGCTATAGAAAGGTGACAACAGTTTTCCTTCCTAGTTTACCTCCCTGCACCACACTGAGCCTGACAAGCTGCTGAAAAATAGGACCAGGTCACATTTCACCCTCAAAAGAATGTGCAACGGCTGTGAGTAACCCTGTGGTCTGGCTTGGCATGTTTGGTCTGGCTCCTCATAATATCATGTAGTGTGCCACTGAGGACCAAGGGCATGAACACCAAAGAGAAGTGTTGAGGGCGTTCCTACTTTGGTCCAAAATCGATGCCAGAACCTAATAGTAGCACTGTAATCAGTCTCCCCCCCTAATATTAGCACCATAGCTTTTTTCTCCAGGGTGGCAGTTGGTGTGTTTGGCTCAGTGTGTCCTCTTTGACCTTAGATTCAGTCCTGCGGCTGTGTAAAGCACCTCTTGGCATCATCGGCAAGCAGCACATTAATAAAGCACAGTATTAGCCTTGTGTATGATGATTTTACCTGAATGTAACATAGAAGATAATGATACCAGTGATTTAAAAAACATTCTCCGTTTTGACATTAATCCTGCATAACAGAACAGATTACACAGCCGATCCATAACGCTACTCGGCATGTCAGTTATATTAACTTCTTGAGCTATTGTGGCCATATGTTTTTGTCATCGAACACTCCCAAGAACTGATTTCCCTTTTATCAGAACCAGAAGTGCCTTACAATGGTGGGCTAAAGCAGAGACTGCAAAAAGGTTCAGTTACATAAGGAAATAAATTGTGTGTCCCAAAAGGACTGGATATTACCTTAAAGATAACTTGGTCAATTTACTTTAAATCATAGCTGATATTCAATATCACCCCCGCTGGCGGCTCTTACACTGCAGGGTGGCTTTCTAGTGATGCACCTGTGCTGAATTTGCAGGAAAACTCATATCCTTGTCTGAACGAGAAGAGCACGTCACTTTTGACTAGAAGCCGATCTCTGCTCAATCAAACCACCCAGTAGGCACTCTCACTCTAAATTAAAATTAAAATTGATATCCCCAGCAAGGCCAATATTTTTTGTTCTGCCACTAAATGTCGGCGATTTATCATTCAAACATCCTAGGGTTTTGTGTAGGTACTTTTGGACCTCAGGTACAGTGGGTTTGATGCTCAGCCAGAGACAATATCAGATCCATGCCAAGAGTCCAAGCTGTGAACGCTTGTCTGAGAGTTACCGTAAATCCTTCTGCTCGCACCACTAAGAAGCTCAGAAAGCCACAACCCTGCTATTTGCCACCCCTGTGGTCCTTACAGGTAGCCGCTGAGACTCCCTAAATAATGATCGCCATGTATAGGAGAGCAATGCAAGAACAGAGCTCAATGGATAAAGGCTTACCTGTTGCCCCTCATTTTCCTCAGCGGATAAGGACCGGGACTGTCAGTTTTTCTCTGTGTTGATTAATCTGGAGCTTTATTGGATATGATTCTGATGATTAATGGCATATTATCCTGCCCCTCTGATAAAAAACATTCAGCTTTAAGATATTTCCTGATTGAACCTGATATTCCTGGCTGTTATTCCTGAAAACACTAAACTTTTGAATGTAAAAATGTAATCAGCTCACTGTATTTATTGTAGAATTACAATGTTTAGGATTTTGCTGGGACTGTATTCAACCTTTTACCATTAATACTATGTAAACTCAGGAAGCATTTGAATTTGAACATATATACGTGCATGATTTCGCTTTGATAAATAAAAAGTAAATGTTTTTCTGAGTTGATTGATAGTGGCCGCATGGTTCATTAACGTGGACCCGTGTTCATTAATTTTAATGACCCTGCACATAAAAAGTGATAACTAGGGCAATGTCAATAAACATGATAATGTTCTTAATTTAGACGTTGGCAGATGGAAACTGTTTGATCAAAGCTGTCCAGAGAGGTCAAGCCCAACACTGCCTCCACCAGGAGTTCCCAGCAGGCTCCTGGAGTCACACATCAAGGTCTGTCGCTGGCCCTCGACCCCAAGACCAAGTTTGAGTGAGCCAGAGGGAGACAACACACCATAGCTATGTGTAACTACACAGTGAGTCCTTTTGCTCGTTGCCATGCTGTAGCTGACCGCAGGATTGCAGTGTTTACTTAAGAGCCGGTGCATAAGAGAAAGGCGGACCACCGGCAGTAGCCACCCGCCGGGCTCTGGGCAGGACCTGGGGTTCATCTTTGTTGAAAATGGCTGTAGAACCTGTCACCTCCCACCGGACTGGCCTATATTTAGCAACAAACTGAAAAACCTCTTCATTCTTAAAAAGCTGTTTAGGTTTCCATTGAGAAGAGTCTTCAGAGGTGAGTGATGCTGCACTCCTGTGGTCTGAGGGATGCTTCTCTTTGGCATGGAGGACATATTTTGCTTACAGTCATAATCTAACTTCAAAGCACAGCCTAATACGATGTGGTCTAATAAAAACATGGAAAAACACATTTTGAGACAGTTATGGCATACAGCTCCACAGCTGAACAGAAAGAAGGCGATAAGAGCAGGCTGTGGAAAATACCTCGAACACATGTGAACACTTTTGCCAGTGCAATTATTTTCTTTACTTGGAAGTAAATTGAATTTTTTTTTAATCATTTCACTCTCTCACCAATACAAAATGTGACTACCAAGTCTGTAAGCTGTGCGCTTCTAATGTGCTGACCAACATACGGCGTAATTGCATGTGAACCGCTCGGCTCATTCCAGACTCACGAGGTGATATCGGATGAAAACGTTAAAAAAAAAATTGCACCTGATCACTGAGGACAAAACAAATATTATATCTTCCCTTTTCAAACTTCCACTAGCAGTTTTGATGAATGGTTGCTGTAGAAAACAACAATAACAATATATATATAAATAAATGTTATGTGTGTATTTGTGCCTAACTATCATTTCTTCTTCTCCATTCTGTAACAAACATGTTTTAAAAGCTAAATTTCTTATACATTTGAATGAGAATTGAGTTTTAGGTTCATTTGCTGAGAAAAAAAAAAGAAAAGATTGCATGTTTTCTGTCCTAATGAAGATGTTTTATTAATGACGATTTGCTGACTCTTGACTTTTTCTGTTTGCACGCCGCTCTCACTTCTCAACGTCTCATTGAGCTCGAGAGGAAAGCAAATCCAAGACAGGACATGCGTATTACATGTTTTCATTTGCCCTCGTATATGCCTGAATGGTGAAACAATCCCTCTTTTCATGCCCATGGTTTCATTCAGTGGGTGGCAAGAGCACCTCTATGATTGGGGATGAGAGAGCTGGGTGATTTTTTCCAAGGTGAGCACCTCACGGGAGATGACTGTTCGCTGCCATTAGTTTAAGTGCAGGAGTGTCAGTTAACCCGACACTGGCACCAGGAATACTTAATACCAGATGGAGGGAGCTGTCCTTGAAGTCTTAACAAGCAGGCGTGCAGAAACAAGCCTTTATTCAGTATGAGAGGACGTAGAAAAAACTGATAACTTAGCAAGGTTACCACAAAGTGTACGTTAAATCCCACATAGGAAAGGGAGGGATAAAGGAGATTGAAGGGGGTGGGGAGGGGCAGAAGTCCAAAGTGGATAAAAACACAGTTTAGATGTTGCTGACTATAATTTTTTATTGCGTTCAAAATACACAGGAATATAAAACAAAGCAGTGGTTGTCACGCTAAAGGGTCCAGCTGGTTAAGAGGTGTCAAATTATTGTACCTCAGCTGGATACATCGGTGTTGGACGCCAGGGGGTGAGAAAAGAGCCAAACCCAGCAGACTTTGGCACATTTGTCCTTTACCGCTGGCACGGACAAGCCACGCTGTGAGGCTTCGGAGCATCGATAGGCTTGCGGTGTTTTACTACCCAAAACTATGAGCTGCTACATAATCTGAACCATCAAGACTACCTCCTGGAAGAACAGCAAACACGAAGACAAGTGCCTTTTTCACATGATTCACCTCGGGTCTACTGACCAAATAGTTCTGGTGTAGGATGAGCTGAAGAGCAGCTCATTCAGGTAATGAGGCCTGAATGTTTTTACATTTCCAAAATTGAATAAGATAAGAACGTATCAGCAAGTACCAGATTTGTCTTGGCTGCAGCAGATACAGAGCTGAGATCTATTACTTAAAATAACTTGACACCAGAAACTCCCAAAACTGGCGAGGAAATTGCAAGAAGCCACGTCGGTCTATGGAAGCACCTCACATGAAGATCCCCAAAGAGGTCTCTGTTTGTCAGCTCTGATAAAATCCATTCCCTTTTCTTTATTCTCTTTTTTTTTTTTTTGGTACTTAATTGTTGAAAATTGAGCTTCAGTTCTGCCAATGATTGCAATAAAATGATGAATGCACTGCATTGTTGGCGAGCTCACAGATCTGGCACTTGGCAACTGTGAGTCCTGCTGAGTCTCTGTTGATTGTCTACTTCTCATTCATTAGGGCCACTTAATGGGCCCTTCTAGCTTGACTGTGGAGACCTGTGAGCTCAGAGCCCAGGTTTCTGCGAAAGAGAGGAAACAGTCGCAGGGCATTGGGGTGTCACTACCGACACATCACAGGAGCCTTTCGAGAAGTCTTTGGCTCTTCCCATGCTGGTCTGGTACCTGTGTTCGGCCATGTAGACAGAAAAACTAAGCAGAGGCAGGTCTGTGTAGAACTTTTGCCAAGTTAAGCACGGAAATATTTCTTTCCTGTTAACTTGAGGCTCTGGCAGTCACTTGTGTGAGGTTGCCCTTTCTTTTTATTCAAGGGCCACTAGCCACTGTCTTCAGCCATGTTAGGCATGTAAAACAAAAAAGCTTACCCAACATCACCACCAGTCCATTCAGGGTTAGGGTGGGATTGGTGGTCACTTACTATCCATCCATTTTTGTAGAAGTTACACCTGTTTGGAACATAATTATGAAAAACAAAAAACCTATTTCAACATCATTTTAAGACTTGATTTCAAAAGCAAAATCTTCTAGTTTCTTAAAATTCACTCCACTCTAACCTTAGACAAGCTGCGACTGACCTGGTAACTGGTAACCTGGTAACTGTCTCCAACGTGTTTTTTTTTTGTCTGACATTAACTTTTGTGACATTTGGTATCAAATAGCAGTGGATTCTTGCTGAGACTCTCAAAAGTGATTGCCCTCCTATAACTTGCATTAGTAATATATTTAGCCAACTGAGAGTAGCAGAGACAAACTGTGAAAACAGCACAGCAACTTTGATCTGGATAACTAGTTTGCAGACTGTTCAAACAGTTTCTCTTCACGACAGCAGATACAGAGAAACATTAGGATTTTGTAGGATTTTTTTTTCTGTCACTTTTGCAAATGTACACACACACACTCCTTTGTTTGTTCCTGAAGTTATTATCTGAAGAAACATTAGTACTGCTAAAACAATAGTATCAAGGAAGTGCTGACTTTTAATCAAGGATAACAACGCTGACTGATACCCATCACCTGGAGAGAATCTAACATAACCTTAGTGATGGACTCCAGAAGGGATGTTACTCATTTTACATTGTGGTCCAGATGCAGCTTTCTTTGACAACAAGTTCAAGCCATTCCAGAAAAGTGAAACTCCACTTGCTGTCAGTGTAAAGAAGATTAATTACACATTGAATCCCTGAGATAATTAAGAAAAGAGGCACAATTTCAAAAGCACGTCTCAGTTTTTCTACATTACAGAGAAATGCTGTTGTGGTTAATGGAGGGAATCTGACATAGATGTGTAAAATTACAGACAAGTTTTTTGTTAATTGACAGGAAATGTTATTTTTAATTTCTATTGTAAGTAAATACAGGAGCTTTTCTATCATTTAAATGTTACTTAGTTCATTTAATGCCGTTTAAATGGTCATGGAGGACAACTTTATCAGTGCAATGCTGTGATTGCAGCCATTCCCCAACTCTCTGTGAATGGTACTCATGGCCTTTGATCAGTGGTTGTTGAGCAATGGTCATGAGAATTTGCATAATTATGATGAAGGAACTGACCTCCCAGCCCATTGTTCCTTCAGTGGTGCTAGTTTCAATCCTTATGCAAACGTACTGTTTATAAGGTTGGGGAAACCTGCAGTCAGCTGAGACTGAAGAAGTCACTTGGATGAGTGACGAAACGTTTCTCCCACTGAAAACGTCACGTCCAGATGAACAGAATCAACCTTCGGAAACCTTATCAGTAGGAAAAACTGTAAAACTATAAGTCAGAAGTCTACACGCCCTCCGGGATTGGAGTCTTCGGTGGGCCAATTCTGCCCCTCCGGGCCTTATGTTTGACACCTCTGAACTACTGAACTACAGGATTTGAGCAGATTGCTCAGTGATAAGAGGGATAGGGCGTTAAATGTGTTTTCTTTTCTTCTTTGATGCTTGTCTACTTGTATTTCATCTCATTTTTCAGTCAATCTGGCTTTTGCTGTGACTGCTCCGAAACTGTGGAATAAACTGCCTTTACACATCAGGACCTCTCCAACACTGGATACTTTTAAAACTCGTTTTAAGATCCATTTTTACTCCTTGGCTTTTAATTCTGTATGAGTCTGTCATTATTTTATTCTTATTATTTTCTTATCTTTTATTTTACTTTCCTTTTAAATTTTATCTGATTATTCTATTGCACAGTACTTTGGTCAACTGTTGTTGTTTTTTAAAGCACTATATAAATAAAATTGATTTGATTTGATTTCAATAAAAATGGGGCATCAGGTGCACCAGAATTTTGTATCAATAAACTGAAAGAGAACAAGAAGGAAGACTTTGGTGTTTGGTTTGATTTCTTAGTACCTCTCTGAAACATTCATAAATTACTTTTGTAAAAGAATAACATTTTGAACCTTTGTATGTGCTTATTGACAATGAGCAAAACTGTGAAGTGAATTAAAGCTCTAAAGCAGTACAGTGTCACAAGCAACTGCTCCGACTGATAAGAGCTGAACCTTTATTTAGGCAAGTGGATGGCTTGTACTAAATTTTCCACCAGATGAGCTACATGAGTGCCTCGGTGGGGACTTAATAGAAAATCTTCAATGACTACTTGAAATTTCACACACAGTTATGTTTGCCTTAAGTTCAGCGAGGACATGAGCAAGTTTGTCTCTGCTCTCAATAGCCAAATAAAACGGGAAAAAGCCTAAATCATAATAGGAATGCAAATACACGGAGGAGTACGCCTGATACAAACAGGCAGGCCGCCAAATGGGCATCAGCAAGGGCCAGAAGGGCAGTCTCATTTTTCCTTCTGACAGAAATGTCTACAACTAAGTGCGTGTCCGTTAAGTAGAGTTTAGATTGTCAACAGATGAAAATATACTGTGTGAGCATTACTAGATGGCTGTTCCTAAGCCAGGACACACAAAACCCTGGTGAAATACACTGCTGCCCGCATCCTACCCTCCTTCTTGCACAGGAAACTGCCCAGGATTTGATCTTAATTAGTTTGGCAGCAAGTAATAACATCCTTGGAGGATTAGAGATTGTTGTGATAGATTAGTGCAGCAAAACTGACCGTTTTTAGCTTTTCGTGATACTGCAAAATGTTTCACATTATGTAAAAATTTGTGAATCTTGTTAGACGGGGGGGGGGGGGGGGGGGGGGGGGGAATGAATGCACGCCTGTTGCGTAAATTTAGACCATGCAGCAGTTCTACGCCCGGGAAGTGACAGGTCTGTTGTCATACAGTATGCTGAAGCTTTGTAAGACCGATTAATTTCACAAGTATGTGTTTTGTTGTGTCAGTGGAATTGGATCAGACATTGACTGGGTGGTAAAGGTTGACTTTTCCTAAGGTACTTCTGTGGTTGGCTCATTTTGGATGTAGAGATGCTTAAAATCCAAGATAAACTCAAGCGAGGAGCCTGCGTTCAACATTTTTCTAAATGATCAGAAATCCTCTTTTAGAACATGGATGTTGGCATTTAAGTTCATTTGAGAGGTGCCGTCTTTTCCAAACACAACACAACATTTAATATTTCAATTGCCAATTCAACTCTCTCTCTCGGGGTAGCCGCCCGCTGGCTCTTGCTTTCACCTAAATTGTTTTTTTGTCTTCCTTCAGCCAGTTGTTACATTTGTTCTGTCAGTTTATTTAACAATCATCTGTCAAGAAATGCCATCAAATAAACTGACTGCTCGACATTAGGTGGAGCAGGGCCATTTCAAATGAATTCATTCTGAAAATGTGAACGTTGACGATTAAAGAGTAGTCTTTGATCATTTTTCAGAGGCCATGACTGTTATGCTTAAAGAGGCACTCTCTGTGATTCTTGGCCCAAGTCTTATTTTCTGTATAAATTACATACAAAGAAAGCTTAAGAGGTGTTTCTCAAGGGCTCAACATTTTTTACGCTTACACTCCATTGGCAAATCCGCTATGGAAAAGCTGAACTATACTTCAAGTGCTGTATTTTAGTGTGGTTTGGAGCTGAGGTGGGGATCAATTGCTTGGTTTCTGCAGCAGCATCCCAGAAAAGCCCCAGAGGGGCAGGTCTGAAGGACAGGTGGGGAGCCACACAGTGCCACCTCAAACCACTGTCCCCACACTGAGGGGAGGAGGAGGAGGAGAGTGTTCAGAGACCAAGACAAAGAGGAGGCAGTCGAACACTGCCGTGTCTGTGAGGGAGTGCGTAGATCCGCACCTAGTGATTTTCTGTTAAGGGGTCATTAAAAATAATTGACAGATTGTTTGGGCAACATTTGTCTTCTCCCAGACTCTTGAATTACCACCAACATCACGTGTTTGTTCAGCAATTCAGTGCAGCGAAATGAAATGTCACTTTAGCACAATTACCATCCCACCGAATAAACATCCATCCCAACTTCCGGTGTCTCATTTCTGCAAGTGGTAAATGCTTTTCTACTTTACTTGAGCACTCACAGTGCTTTATACAACATGCCTCATTCACCCATTCATAAAAGCACTTTTTATATGTCTTTTCTACCTAACATTCACACACATTCATCGTTTGATGGATGCATCAGAGAGCAACTTAAAATTTAGTATCTTACCGAAGGATACTCTGGCATACATAAAGGAGCAGCAAGGTATCAAACCACCAACCTTCCAATTAGTAGATGACCCCATTTGTCCAGCACTCTATAAAAAAAACTAAAGATGTGCAACTTGTAATGCAATATAGCAAGCATGTTTTCATCTTTTAAGCTGTCCTTCTGTCTACAAAAGTATTCATGCTTATAGATTAAAATCTGATGATCATGCAGATCCTTGGTAAACATCCATGGAAAAAAGTCTTAAAACATATTCTTGGCTTTTTTTCAGTGCTCTTTTTCTTTCTTTAAATATATTTTTTTATTATTCTTGTGAAAGTTGCCAAGTAATTATACCTGCTTGCCTTATCCCTGCAAAGCAGCATTTGTGCATTTATAACGTTAATAAAGTTTGCTTGCTTTCTGACTTCATAATAAACAGCATTAAGCCTTGGATAACCGATTTCTTTTCAAAAACTATGCGGCATTATGCTGCCCTCTTCTGTTACAGAGGCAGATTTCATCTAAATCGTGGAACATACGCCCATTGCCATGTGTAGCATGAAAATCTGTAGGGGCTCTATATTATTACAGATAATCAAGTTATTTACTACTAATGATTAGACTAAATTCATGTGGCAAACGGGATGGATAGAAACTGCAGCTGTATGAAAGCTTTTAACAGCTATTGCCATTGTAACATTGTTATCTCTTTCCTTGTTGCAGCGAATCAAATTAGTGTTTTAAACTCGCATCTGGCCGCTTCATAAAATCCCAGTATCAATAAAGTCCTGAAAATGAAACTAATATGCGAATTTCGTCGACGGGATTTAATGTAAAGCTGTTCTCCAAAACCCACAAAGCTTCGGTTTCTTTGTCGCGGCAGCCTGCCAAGGTTCCATTCATAGCAAGCCAATCAGAGAAGAGTTTACTGAGGACTTCCATCCAATAGCGGCGCTGTTTGATGTTTGGCCCTGTTGCGAACGCGGACAGACAGAAGCAAGTGGACCGGTTTGAAGCTAAGCTAATTCAGTCAAATTACATTAAGTTAATTTAGCTTTTTTCACTGATTTCATTTACAGCAAACGCGCTTATCTGTTTTCGAAAAATCAAAGCTATCTGTAAATAGTTGAACCGATAGGCTAACGAGAAGAATTGGGCGTTTATCTTAATAAACCGCTTCTGTCCTGCTAGCTTAATTGGCAGCGGGTAGGCGCCACTTCTGTTTGACAACAGCGCTATTCCGTCACGTTCCCGGTGTTGTTTGTAGCGGCTCGGCGAACTAGCTTCCGTTAGTCACGAAGGAAATCGCTCAGAGATTTTTTAACAATAAAAATAAAGTTAGAATGGCAGAATTCCTCGAAGATCCGTCAGTTCTCACGAAAGACAAGCTGAAAAACGAGCTTACGGCAAACAATGTGCCCCTTCCGAGCGGAGAGCATAAAAAAGAAGTGTATGTGCAGCTGTATCTGAAGAACCTGACCGTACTGAACAACAAGAAGACCCCACCTGCAGACACCTTCTCCAGCGATGAAGAGTTACCTGCCCCGGTGGTGTCAAACAAAAGTCGCTCCGGAAGGGTAAGTTTCTAATTGCTAAAAATTAGGTTTTATTTTTACTTTTTCCCACCTGTGGTTTGATGGTAGTCTCCACGCGTCTGATTGGACTGGTTTATGTTTCGAAAATTGCAACACTAATGTTTCTTCTTTTCTTTTTTTTCACCTTTTTTACAGAAAGCTACCAGAAAGACAGACAAGCCTCGCGCGGAGGAAGTGGAGGTGACAGATCTGACTGATGAAGACTTAAAACAGCAGCTGGCAAAGCATGGTGTGGACGTAGGACCCATTGTTGGTGAGTTCCCTGGATTCATTCATTCATGTCCTACACATGCAAAATAAAACAAATGTAATTTATCAAGATGGCAAGAGCACAGATACAAACAGAAAAATTAAAAATATTTTTAAAAAGGAAAATTTTAAAAAAGAAAAAAAGCAATCGCAATAAATCCTTTAAAAACTGAATCAAACAATGATACGAATAGCGTGATATTTTTATACTAATCACAGTCGAAACAGGAAAATCTGGCTTCTTTTTTTTTTTTTTTTTTTTTTTTTTAGTGTAAGATTTGATCTAATTCCAACCCAACCCAAGACTATACAAATGTACAACACCGTAGTCAAAACAAGTCTAGTCCAACAATAAATGTCAAGACCTATGCTGTCATAAGAGAATATGTTTGTTTTAAAGGTAAATTATATTTTTAAACCCATTTTTTGTAACAGCAAAACAGTTAGTCAAGGGTTTTCCAGTTATAAAAATAAAAATGGCAGTGCATTTGTTACACTGTGCCGTGGATTGTTGCTAAATCCACGACTACAAGGAGCCTAATATATTAGTTATGTGAGATGAACATAATTACTTGCAATGATTAAATACAAAGGTGATGAGAGGTCAGGGAAAAGAAACAGATTAGAGTTGGGCTAAATTAGTGAATTAAACAAATCTAAAACTGAAAACAGTCATTTTTAGTAAGTTTGTTTCTACTGTTAGTTACTGCTGGTAACTCCCACTCCACTTATAATAAATAAGAAAAATGCAAAAAGCAACTGAGGAAAAAAAGCTTGAGGAGAGGGAGACGTGCAGATGAGCCTCCACAGCCAGTCAGTACGGTGAATCAGCGAGCATTTTAACCAGATGATAGAAAAAAAACAATATGCAGGCAGATTAACCAATGCATCAAGGCACACCTAACACAAAACGTTTTATGATAAGAATCAAATCCATTGTCCAAAAAAATTATAAAAATCTGTACTATGCAGAACATTGCATAATCATACAATGAAAATGAAATGATACAAAGATACCGGTAAATCTGAAAAGAAAACTAAGGCAAATACTATGCAAACGTTTAATGAAAGGCATGAATTATTTCCCCTTTAATCCCTCTGTGTCCTTTCAGCCTCTACCCGTAAGGTGTATGAGAAGAGGCTGCAGAAGCTTTTGGACCAGCCTCCAGCTGAACCCGAAGCTCCTACTGTCACAACTCTCCCCAAGGCAGACAGTAATCAGAACGGCAACACAAACTCCGACCAGTACAGCGACAAAGAAGACGGTGAGCCCTTGGGGGGGTGTTGGTTGGTTGGGGGTTTCATCGAGGAAAAAGTTTTCAAATTGGTTGCAATAGGCCCATGAGTATTACACATTATACATATTTGTAATATCCCATGGGTATTACAAATACACATCATGATATTGATGTTCCCTCATTTCAATCTTCACACAGAGGAGGTCCCTGCCCCTGAACCAGAGCCAGTTCCTGTGGTAGAGAAGTCTGTGAGGAGCAGAGGAAAAGCTCCTGTCACTGTCAGAACCAGCAGCAAACGGCAGACAAAGGTGAGGCTCACTCTACCAGCTCTGCATCAGTAATAATAATTGGCAGTCTCAGAGTGCAAAGTGTCTTAAGTGGATTTAGTTATTTAATATTATAGATTACTAAAAAGCCAACAAAT
Source organism: Diplotaxodon limnothrissa (assembly GCF_057381915.1). Classification (NCBI taxonomy): domain Eukaryota; kingdom Metazoa; phylum Chordata; class Actinopteri; order Cichliformes; family Cichlidae; genus Diplotaxodon; species Diplotaxodon limnothrissa. The sequence goes on along the minus strand of NC_140602.1, from coordinate 17,700,176 downwards.
AGACTAATATTTTTCTAACCCATCTTATTCACAACAATTCCCACAGAGTAAAACAGACCAAGCATAAAGATAAGTTCATGTGTCACTTGACCCACTCTGGATTCAGTTGATGATGTTTTTCTGCATCACCAACTGAATGCATGCACGTTCTCGTCACTCTGCAGCACGCAGAGTTTGCACAGCTTCAGTTTAACTGCAGGGTGCGATGTGGTGGTATTCCCAATGTTCAGCTCAAAAGGGTGAATGTGTAACACATTTCCTCAGCAAAAGGAAATATTCAGTAAAAATGTGACACTATAAAATATTTGGGCATATTGGGGCCTGATAAATGTAAAAAGAAAGAATTACCAGATTTTTTTTTTTAACCTTATTTTTGTTTTTAAGAAAAATAAGAGCCACATGAGGATATTTGTTTCAATTGTTTAGTAGAACAGTATCAGTATAATGTCCTCGTAAGTGGATATCAGGCCCTTGTAGAGCAAAATTGAGTATTTTGGTCTAAATAATCCAAAATGTGATGTCCACATATGTGGACACCAGGTCCTAGGAGGTTAAAGTCAATTTTAAACTAAAACTTCACCAGCTTCAGGCCAGGAGTTGTGGTTAGTTTTATTTAGTATCAGCATCTAGTTAGGTAAAAAGAGTGCCACTAGAATAACACTGAAATCATAACACTAAAGATGTTGACTTCAAGCTCTGCATACCTCACTAACCTGCTCATCTCCCTTCATCGCTCCCCACTATAATTACAGCATAGTTTCAGTTTGCGTGAACATGTTTTATGTTACACTGACAGGTGGTGGAGGAAATTCCTGAAGAGACCCCTAAAAAGGCCACTGAGAGTGTGGTTGAAGATATCCTTGCCAATGAAATAAGCACACCAACCGGCATCAGGTAACACCTGATAATCATGTTTTATGTTATTTGTCTTTATTTGTTTTGAGACAGTTGTATGGAACATGCGAACCGGATATTTGGAAATATTAAAGAACACGACTACTGTGATGTGTTAGAGAGTCGGAGGGCTTTTGACAGTGCTACAGTGCAGACTCCAGCAAGTGTAATTGTTCTTGGTAGCCAAAAAAAAAACTAAACATGGGTTGTTATTAGAGCTGGGCGATAGAACGATAACGATATGTATCGCGATATAACTTTTACTCGATAGAGAAATTAAGCTATCGCGATAGACCTCGCCGCTCTTGTCCTCTTAAAAAAAAAAAAAAAAAAAAAAAAGGTCAGCCGATCCAAATTCAGTAGCGCAGAGCTGAACCAATCACAGCCGCAGCGTCACGTCGCGTGACTTGTTACGTACAGCACAAGTGCCAAGCCGCACGTGTGTTTGTTTGGGAAGCAGCCAGCGGGTAATGGAGGAAATGAGTGTGCCGACTAGAAAAATCAACCGAGCGTGACCGAAGAGAAAACAGATGATGGTTCCAATGCCGGAGAGATTGTCGAACGGAAGAGCCATAGAAGTTCCGTAGTGTGAAGGTATTTCGGCTATTTCAAGTCTGACAAAAAACAGAGTAGCGTGCACTGTAAATTGTGCCGAAAGCAAGTCTGGAAATACAATAAACTGGTGCATGCGTCACACTGTGCGCCACGTTATTGTTTCGGTGAAATGAATTTCTACAATACTGTTACTGTTAATTCTACTCTCTGCAGTGTTTAAATGATTACATATACACACAGTTACTGTCCCTCCACACATACGACTCGGTTCTGCTTCTATGCCGCAGCTTTGTTTACTTTTTCCCACCGAGGCTTCTAGACTTCTGATTGGCCAACATTTCTGCACGGTTAGGAATCTAGCGCCACCTGCTGCTTTGGCATGTTCATAGCAGCGTTTTCCTTCATTTCTGCCTTTACGTGTGGACGGGATTATTTTTTAAAACGAAAACCGAAAATCTCCGTTTTCAAAAATACCCGTGTACGTGTGGACGTAGCCTCAGTCTCTGACTGGAAGCGCTAATTCGTCATTCGGCTTTTGTCAGACTAAAGTAACTGTTAAAACTGTTTGAAAAGCTAAGCTATACAACAAGGAGAGATTGAGAATTTCCTTTTAGTTCTCAGTTTATTTGATATTGACAAAAGTTAGTCAGTTTTGTCTGTTCTTCTGTAAAACAAACTAAGATTTATTTTTAGAATTAATATTTTGTTTCTAAGTGGAATTGACAATTTAGTCTGTTTCGTTTGTTCTATTTTGAAACTTAAACGCTTTAGCGGCTGCCTTTTGTGTAGTTTGCAATATTTGCCTTTATCTATCTGAAAAAGTCTCATGTTCCTTAAGTACATCTACCCTGTTGAACTTATTATGGGAAATAAATATTTAAATAAAAACAAGCTGCTGATTATTTCACATTTTACTTGTGAGCAATGGCACATTTAAATCTTACAAATATAGTTATTTGGCTTATATCGTGATATATATCATTATCGCCTGAAATGAAAAAAACATATCGTGATATGAAAAAATCTCATATCGCCCAGCTCTAGTTGTTATAATTTGGAATACACAGAAGGCTGTGACTATGTCTGTTTACTAGGGCTGCTCAATTAATCGAATTTTAATCACGATTACGATCTGGGCTTTCAACGATCATTAAAAATGACTGAGCCGATTATTAGACCCTCCCTCATGCTTTACTCTCGCGCTGCTCCGTGTGGTAAGTCAAGCGCACCGCTCTCCATTTCGAACACGCGTCACAACAATTAAGAGGACCCGAGGGAATCAGAATCAGAATACTTTATTGATCCCTGGGGGAAATTATTTTTTGTTACAGTGCTCCATTTTAAACCAACATTAAGACAAGACAGACAATACGCTAACTAAGAATAGTACAATATATACATATATATACATACATACATACATACATACATACATACATACATACATAAGTCACTTATAAATAAATATTTGGAAAAGAAACATGTGTAGTTGTAGCAGCAAACAGTGTGTTAAGTGGATGCGTTGTACAGGGAGATGGCCACAGGCAGGAATGATTTCCTGTGTCGTTCAGTGGTGCTTTTCGGTAATCTCAGTCTCTCACTGAACGAGCCCGTGTGACTGACCAACATGTCATGGAGTGGGTGGAAGGTGTTATCCAACATTGTCTTTATCTTGGACAGCATCCGCCTCTCCGACACCACCTTGAGGGAGTCCAGCTCCATCCCCACAACATTGCTGGCCTTACGGATCAGTTTATTAAGTCTGTTGGCATCTGCGACCCTCAGCCTGCTCCCCCAGCATGCAACAGCATAGAGGATCGCACTGGCCACCACAGACTCATAGAAAATCCTCAGCATTTTCTGGCAGATGTTGAAGGACCTCAGTCGCCTCAAAAAATAGAGACGACTCTGGCCCTTCCTGTAAAGTGCTGTGGTGTTTTTAGCCCAGTCCAGTTTATTGTCAATGTGTACTCCAAGGTATTTATAGTCCTCCACAATGTCAACACTGACCCCCTGGATTGAAACAGGGGTCAAGTGTTTCCTGGTCTTCCTGAAGTCCACGATCAGTTCCTTGGTCTTTGCCACGTTGAGCTGCAGATGATTCTGCTCACACCACGTGACAAAGGAGTCGACCACAGCCCGGTACTCTGTCTCATCATCCCTGCTGATGCATCCAACCACCGCAGAGTCATCAGAAAACTTCTGAAGATGGCAGGTCTCTGTGCAGTGGCTGAAGTCTGTGGTGTAGAGGGTGAAGAGGAAGGGGGAGAGGACAGTCCCCTGTGGTGCCCCTGTGTTGCTAATCACCTTGTCAGACACACACTGTGGGAGACGTACATATTGTGGTCTTCCTGTCAGGTAATCAACAATCCAGGACACCAGAGAAGCATCCACCTGCATCGCTGCTAACTTATCACCCAGGAGGGTCGGCCTGATGGTGTTGAAAGCACTGGAAAAGTCAAAAAACATGACCCTCACAGTGCTCGCCGGCTGGTCCAGATGGGTGTAGACACGATTGAGCAGGTAGATGATGGCGTCCTCTGTTCCGAGACGAGGCTGATAAGCGAACTGAAGGGGATCCAGATGTGGTCTTACTATGGGTCGCAGCTGGTCCAGGATGAGCCTTTCCAGGGTCTTCATGATGTGGGAGGTCAGTGCCACGGGCCTGTAATCCTGGGGGCCACTGGGACGAGGCATCTTTGGTACAGGGACGAGGCATGATGTCTTCCACATCACCGGGACCCTCTGCAGACTCAGACTCAGCATAAACAGTTTATGAAAGACTCCACACAGCTGGGGGGCACAGGCCTTGAGGACAAGGGGACTCACTCCGTCTGGTCCAGCAGACTTGCCTGAGTGAAGTCTCCTCATTTGCATCTCAACCTGGTATTGAGTGAAGGTGATGGGTGGGGGAGGGGTGTCAGGAATCTCACAGGAGGCAACATGTGAAGAGAGAGGCTGGCACAGTGGTGTGGCTCTGGATTCCAGGCTGACTGCAGGTGAGGTTGTGGGGGTGGGAGCAGACACTGTGGTGTCGAATCTATTGAAAAACAGATTCAACTCGTCGGCTCTATTCTCACCTCCCTCAGCTCCCCTGCTGTTGGTTGGCCTGAATCCAGTGATGGTCTTCATGCCCCTCCACACCTCTCTCATGCTGTTCTGCTGGAGTTTCCACTCCAGCTTCCTCCTGTAATTGTCCTTAGCCTCTCTGATCTTGTCCTTTAGTAACACCTGGACCTTCCTCACCTCCTCTTTGTTGCCCCCTCTGAAAGCCCTCTTCTTGTTGTTGAGGAGGGCTTTGATGTCCTTAGTCACCCACGGCTTGTTATTTGGGTAACAATGAACAGTCTGAGCTGGAACAATGGAGTCGGTGCAGAAAGTTATGTAGTCTGTGATACACTCAGTAAGCCCATTGATGTCCTCGGCGTGAGGCTCACAGAGTGTTTCCCAGTCGGTCACCTCGAAACAGCCCTGTAGTTCTGCTATTGCCTCCTCTGACCACCTCCTAACAGTCCTGGTGGTCACAGGTTCCCTCCTCACAATTGGCACATAGCGGGGGGTGAGGTGAATCAGGTTATGATCTGACCTACCAAGTGGGGGGAGGGAGGAGGAGCTGTATGCATCCTTGACGTTAGCATACAGTAAGTCTAAAGTTTTCTCTCCCCTGGTGGGACAGTCCACATATTGTTTGAATGTTGGTAGTGTATTGTCCAGTGATACATGGTTGAAGTCACCCGAGATCACAATAAAGGCACTCGGGTGCTGAGTCTGTAGCCGAGCTATGGCAGAGTGGATAGTGTCACATGCAGCTGTGGGGTTAGCAGAGGGGGGAACATAAACAGCCACCAAGATGACGTGAGAGAATTCCCTGGGTAAATAATACGGCCTGAGTCCAACAGCACACAGTTCAGTGTCCGGGCAACAAATCCTTTCTTTGATTGTTATGTTGGCAGGGTTACACCACCGGTTGTTAACTAAAACAGCAAGCCCACCTCCTTTACGCTTACCGCTAGCGATGCTGTCCCTGTCCGCCCGAACAGTGTGGAAGCCTTCCACGGAAGCATTCTCATCGGGAATGACCTGGTGCAGCCATGATTCGGTGAAACACATCAGGCTACACTCTCGGTATTCCCTCTGACTCCGTACCAGTGCTGAGAGCTCGTCGATTTTACTTGCCAACGATCGCACATTTCCCATCACGATAGACGGCAGACACGGTTTAAACCTCCTCCTCGCTTCGAGCCTCCGCTGTCTCACCGTCACCTTTTTTCTTCTCTTCTGTCCTTGACCTCTGCATCCCCGATGTGTTTTCCTCCAAATTTCAGCTGGTACTTCTGCGGGCACTTCTGCGGGCCTGGCCAGCGAGCCGGCCGGCATCAGGGCGATCAGCTGATCTCTGGAGTAAACAGTCCGTGCGTGTAGGAGATGTGCCGTGGTCCCGTTCCATGATAAAAGTAACAGTTCCACGGCCACCAGAAGAACAAAAACTCTCTCAATCCACATGATTGAGTAAGAGATAGAAAACGGAGGAAATACAAGTCAGAAAAAAAAAAGAATACGTAAGAAAAAAGAGCTAAACTAAGAGAAAAGCAGGAGCGACTGTAACAGGCTGCACGCTGGTTGGCGCATGCGCACTGAAGCTCGGAAAGCTAAGCAGAAGTTATTTGGAGAGGAGAGTGACTGCCGTTGGTTGAAAAGAGGTTAAAAAAAAAAACTTCAGTGGTGTGGAAACATTATGGGTTGGCGGAGTTAGACGTGGATCAAGTAGACAGTGTGTAAACTTTGCTACGATGTAGTAGCTGCACCACAGAGCAACACTGCAAAGTTGACTAAACATAGATGTTTACATTTTTCATTTATTTCTTATATTGCAAACATTTGCACTGTTATCAGTATTTGCACACTATTTTATATTATTTTTTAAAGTCATTATTCAATACATTGTTATTGTTAACCCTTTAAAGCCGGTCAGAGCAGCACACTCCGTTTTGCGTAACTATTTTTAAATCCCTGTAGAACCTGAACCGCTAAGCTAGCGCAATAATTTGTTTTGCATATGAAACCGGAGGAGTTGTACTTACATCTTATGCCATCAGCTTGTCCTCGGTCACGGTTTCCTTCCACATAAAGCTTTGCGAAAATTGCATAAAAAGCGCGTGCAGGAACAAAAACATAATATTCCAGAAACACGCTTTGCCGATCCATCAGCTGTTCCTAACACTTCCCACTTTGAAAAAGACGTCAACTCGAACTATCGCATTTCCTGCCCGAAACCGGAAGTGATGTCATTTTTGCGGAAAATGTAGTTTTTTACTTGTAGGCCTTAAGTAAAAAACTATACTATACTATACTTATACTAGTGTTTTTATAAGTCATGTTTGACTCTATACTTTTCTGAATAGTTGCTGGGATGCTTAGAACTCGAATTGCACAGCTGGAAATAGTTTATTTTGATGCACGTGCTGTTTTCTTTGCAAATTTGCATCATAGGATTGTTTTTTTTGTTTTTCCTGCAGTATATAAAAATTGCTGTATCTCCAAAATAAAACTATGAAGACACTCAAAATAAATTTCCTGTTGTTGTAAACTATTTTTTGCAACTTTTTTGTATTTAAAGTTTTGAGGGATAAACCTCTTAAATTTCTCCAAGTAGAAATATATGTAAACAAAACAAAAACGATTTTCAATTTTTTTGTAGTTTATTGCACTTGTTTGCAATTAATGTAGTTACTATGGACTTAATGCATACATATTATTAAAATATGGGCTATAACAGTTGTATTGATGTATAGCAACTTGAAATGCTCCCACAAATGGCACTACAGCATGTACAAAAAAAATAATATAAGTTCTGGCGGACTTGGTTCTATGGTAGGTCTTAAAGGGTTAAATAAATATCGTCAAATAATCGTGATCTCAATTTCGGTGAAAATAATCGTGATTATCATTTTTGCCATAATCGAGCAGCCCTACTGTTTACTACGTAATGCTAACACAAAGCCAGTAATCTGCAAGGTGTGTAAGTAAAACTGATCAACATTTGTTAGCTCAAACTAAAAATCTGCTTGGCTTTGACACTTTACCCAAACTACATAAAAAAGCTAAACATAGCATACAAAGACTAGAGATGGCACGATACCACTTTTTTATGTCCAATACCGATATCATAAATTTGGATATCGGCCGATACCGATATGAATCCGATATAGTGTGTTTTTAATCAATAAAACTGTTTTGTTTTTTTAATATCTTGCTGCATTTTGTATAAGTTCAAACTCAAGTTTTAAAAACCCACTAAAGCTATTGTTATACCTGTATGCAAGAAATACACTGCACCCAAAATATTTCATAGTTCAGCAATAATGATCAATCTAATAAACTTAAACCTACTCCATCTTTCCTATTCTGGTATTTTAAGGAGTACTTACCTACTTAACTAATAGGGTTGTAAACTCCCAGCAAAAAAAAAAAAAAAATAGGGAACCCCCCCCCCCCCCCCCCCCCCCCACCACCCCCCACCCACCCTCCACCTCATGATGCTTAATCGACATAATCAACTTTAATTTGATGCAGTGTGGGAAAAAAAAAAAAAAAATCCACAGAAATCAATTATTTTTTTACAATATTTAAATAGATTCAACATCTTTCTTCAACAGAACTGCAGACTGCACAGCTGGTACCTTCCCAAAGGGAAAAAGTACTATAGCTTACCAGGGTATATTAGACTTAATAGGTACTATATACAGTAATGGACTTCTATACATTTTACATCAGATTAAACCTTTGGGTGTAAGATTCAGATAATTATTTATTAAAAGTGTTACGTTCTTAGTCTAGGCAAGTATTGAACGCAACAAGAAGTTGGCCCACTCACACACCACCCAAACAAGAATGACCGCTTCAGCCTTCGTCTGTCTTCGCTGGCGTGTTCTTTATGTTACGTTCTAGGTCTAGGCCTGTCTTGAACGCAACAAAACATTGGCCCACTCACACTCCACCCAAGCAAGAACACAAACAACAATCTCTTTTAAAATGCTAAGCAGCCATTTATTTGCTTCAGCAGTGAGCAGTGCCAAAAATAACAAACAAAACTCCCTAATGGTCCCTATGCTTTCTTACCCAAACTGAAAACCAAACAAAAGACAATTCCCTTACCTAACTCGCTACATGAAAAACAGGAGAAAACTTAATCAACAAAAATGGCTTCTCACGCCTACTAGGCTGCTACAGTGAACAATATATACAAGGTGGAAAAAATACTCAATTGCTACTTTACAAATCTATTTACAAAACTACAATACCAACATCACAATGATCACGACCCATGACAAACTGAAACACAGGGCTTAAATACATAGAGGGAGCAATCAGGGAATGAACAACAGGAGGGAAACACAGCTGGGGCAAATCAGAACTGACGAGACAAGGAAGCGTAAACTGAACACACTGAGATAAGACAGACCTTCAAAGTAAAACAGGAAACACATAACAGTCACGCCCAACACAAAACACTGACAACATTGGATCGTAACAGCTACACATTTTAAATGAGAATAAGAAAGAAAAGTATGTCTTTGTGCACCCTTTTCCCTGTTAATGCCCTATCGGCCCCCCTGGCTAAACTTTGCTAGATCCGCCCCTGCACAGTTACCAGCCGTTAGCTGCGCAGAAATGGATCCTGGTGTAGAAAGTAATATTAAATAAATTCTAACAACAGCTTATCAAGCGTAAACGTGCTGCTGTTGTTCAGCCGCTGGTTTCCTCTTTCTGGCGCGAAGTGGGTGATAAACAAACAAGAGAGACAGTCGCGACAGAAAAGCCGATCAGCTGATCATTAATCAGTTTCATGATTGAAGTAGCAGCAGGAGAGGGAGGGAGAGAGGCAGTCGCTCCATATATCTGTTGTTAAGCTTAACGCTGGAATGCTTTACAAACATTCAGAGATGAACTTACACACTTGCTTTACTTCTCTCTGGGATCACTTTCTCAGAGATGAAATGCCGGTTTGGTAGCGAGGCTCCAAATGCTCAGCCTGACCGCAGACAGGTCCCGCACCCACAGCCGCTCTATCACGTGACGCATACTGCTCCGACGTGCTACGGTTATGAGCCGAGTTATGCCATGTTGCAAGTGCTTTTTGATATTTACTGATATTTCTCTCCGATATCGATCCAGTAATTTAGGTCAGTATCGGACCGATACGTAATATCGGATCGGTCCATCTCTAACAAAGACATTAAAAATGGCTGGGAAATGCTGTAAATCACTTGCAGTTCTTTCCATCTACTTGGAGCACTTTTAATAAAATACCAAAACTTATACAAGTTTTTTTTTCTGAACACACAAAAAATCAACTGAAGAAAATACTGAATTTTTGTTTTGTGTGCTGACAATATTGGTCACAAAGACTCATAAAAACTTCAATCAGTTCCTCTCAAAACCCAGCTCACACTTGAAGTATTCACCTCATGCTCTAGAGCAGCCTTTTATTGAACTACTAAATAAACAAATTGGTATTCTCCTTCTGGCCAGATACGTGGCAGCGCTTCAGCTACAGTTTTGTTCGTATTTAGCAAAAGTAAAATGCAGACATAACTGTACACATTAGTTTTTGATTGCTAGTGAAAAAATGTTTTCTTTACAAATACTCTCTCACTGAACTAACACAGCCAATCCCTCAACATGTTTGTACTCTCTGCTCATATGGCCTTCATATTGAATATTTGTTTTTTGCTTTTTAAAGAACTTATTTTAACATTGCACTCAATAAAAAAAAAACAAATCCTCCCTAACAAAAAATAACTTCAAGGGCCAAATTGCATTATGCAAGTAGGGGTGACGTGGGCCGCGAGTTTGAGATGCCCCTGCTCTAGAGTTTTTGGGGGTTTTTTTTTGTTTTTTTGGAACTAGATTAATTCACATTACAGCACAAAAAGATAATGTTGCTTTATTTTGTGCAAAGAAAAGAAGTTCTTTAAATGGCAAGGTTAAATATTTAAAATCTTTAAATTTGGGTCTAGATCCTTTTGATCTGCTCAGAAAAGATCGTAATATGTGAGCGCGAGCTGTGGGGAAAACTGTTGAGTGCACAGATGTATTTATTTAATTTCAGTCTAATCAAATTTTTCCTGCTTTTGTTTTGGGTTTTTTGGGGTTTGTTTTTTTTATCAGTGCGACCTGCAGGCGTCCAATCAGAGGGGCAGCTGGTCGGCCTTTAAAACCAAGTGAGTACTGGCTGGATGAGTCCCGCGTGAAGACCGATGTCCACACCGAATACAACTTGTATTCTGAGTCTCTGTCCCGGCCGAGCTTCACGGTCTCCCCAAACGCAGCACCGGTTCGACGAAGCTTCCTGCCCCTGCTGCTCAAGCTCCTGCTCCTTGTGGTGGTGTGCGCTTCTCTGTTCTTTGTCTACCAGAACCTGGACGCCGATCAGATCAATACCCTCAAAAGCCTCTCTGACAGCGTCGTCGTCCCGGTCCAAAGCGCCGTGGACAAAGTCGCCACCTACCTGGGCATCAGCGGCAGCGGTGTCACAGAGGGCATCCCCAAGTAAAGACCATCAGCAGCCCCTCGCCATATCCACAGCACCTCCCTGCCGCCCACCACAGCACACCACAACTCAAGCAGTAAACCTTGCTCACCTCTTTTCCTCCATGTGTGGACAGATTTAATTGGAACGATTAAAAATTGTCCTCTCTGGACTCTGACTTTCCTCCTGCCACAAGAGGGAGGTATATTCAAACAGTAGCTTCTGGATAACACTGTTTGTGGCAGTCAGAAGAGACTAATTTTAATGTTGATTTTAATCTGTGAATTGTTTGTGTCTTTGTGTGTATTATAACCCTCATATGTAGAAATGAGTGCAGAACGGAGAGGCCATTTTTATCCGTGCATGGTTGTAGTTTTTAAAGGTCATACTGTAGTTTTTTTTTTTTCCGACGCCGTGTGCCAGGTGTTTTCTGACGGTGAAGTGCCTGGACACTATTAGCACTTAGTGCCCTCCCGTACATCTACATATATATAATTTTCTTTTTTCTTTTTATCCCCAAGCACAGAGCAGCGCTTATACTAACACCAGAATGTCTACACCCGTGTTTCTTTATCAAATAGGGACGCACTCATGTATCGAATGGTGTTGGTTGTTACTGGCCTTGTTAACTGATCAGCTTATTGGCAAATATGATGACATTTCATTGGCATTGGGGGAGGGGGTTATTTGTTGTGTGTCATCTGTTTTGTGCTAAATGTTCACAGATGGTTTGATAAAATGATATTTAGTTAATATGATGATGATTTATGTGTTTCCCTGCCACAAAAGAGGAATATAAAAACAAGATAAATAAAAGCCAGCATTAGCTTTAGGCCGTACTGTCACTGTAAGCATCGCTGTCAGGCCAAATTTTCACAATCAGTGCGTCATTGGTATCAATTTCAACATTTTCTCTCCAGCTATAGTGTTAAGTAGAATATTTGATTTATTTCTATGGTGCTCAGGTTGATTCAGCTCAAACGTTTTTCATGTGGTCTGTGTTGGGAGGAGGCGTGGTGTAATCAGGTCACATCACTGCATGAGGAAAATCGGCCCACGTTCAAGCATGAATTAGAAGCTCTTTTTTTTTTTTTTTAAATCTTTTTTTAAATAGCTGATCACTGCTAAGATCTCTCATAACGGGATTTGTGATCATGGCTTAAATTTTAATTCTCAGCTTTGTGTATTGTAGCGATTTTTACACTTGGCAGGTTGAGGTTATAAAGTTTACTCTGCTTTCTGCCTCTTGCATCGACATTTTCGTTTAAGACTTGCAAACAGAAAATTATGAGGAAAATAAAGAATTCAGCGATCACAGGTTACTGGTTTCGTCCATCCCTGCCAGTCCAGTTCATGTGAGTTTCTACGCGTTGAGTTGTAGTGCTCTGTTGTGCTTTTTCTTTTGTCCTGTTTTTATAAGATTTCTGATCCTTCGGTCCTTTATGCAGGGCTGGCTGTTTAGCGTGCACCCACATAGCCCACCTCACAGGCTGCAGGTGTTTCCAAGAGGAGGAAAGTAAATCCTTTTATTTTTTTATTTTTAATTTTTCCTCTCCTCTTTTTTTTTTTTCTCCAAACAGTTACCCTCATTTTATTTTTGTCACAAGTTCCGCCTGGGCAAAATTGTAAAGACGCTCCAGGTTTCTCCGAATGGGGTCGTTTATCCGCTTGGAGTAACAAGCAAGGATGCATTTACTCGAGGGGATGTTGGAAGATTTCTCGGTGGCGGGGATTGTTTCTATTTTGATATTTTTCTAAAGTGGCGTGTTCAACTTTTTATAGCATATTGTAAAGCAATACATGCAAGTAATACTGTATCTTAATCTGAACCTTGCTGAGTTAACTCAAGTGATTTGATCATCAGGCAGCTCTCCCACAACGGACAGAAACGGCAGGGGTTATGTGGGTAAGGATTCTGAATCTGTTTATTTATGATAATGTAGGCAGTGTATCATAAAATAAACTTGGTTGTTGCTAGATTATTTTTTTTTCTTCTGTCTGTGAATCCTTTGAGACCAATAAGTGTTTTATGCATGTTTTGTTTTTCTTTTTTGAACGCCATAGCTTTTCATTTATTGAACATTTGTTGTGATATTAAATAAGAAATCAGATATGGTAGCTTCTGTTGTCATCACTGTAAACTCATGGAGACAATTACAATCTCTGAAGTAAAAATGGTGTTCATTGCTCTCAGAAGCTAGCTTTAATTTGTTTGACAGCGGGCCTCTTCCAGACCAGGCTCCAGGATGGCCCCAGTAACCCTACCCAGGGTAAGGTAACCTGCACCATTGGTCTATAAGTCAAGGTCTTAGTCAGGCCCCTCATCCAGGACCAATTTGCCTTAAGAGACGCTACAAGCAGCAAATTGTCCAGGACAAGATCACTCAGTCACACAGACACCTCCATGACAATAGAGTAGTAGGTCATGGAGTTGAGTTCAGGGGCCTCACTAAGATGCCTACAGAAAGCCTCATAGGTAAGGTGTTTCATGCACGTGGTACTGGGTGAAGACCCAAGACAAGCTGGAGAGATTATGCATCTCAGCTGGTTTAGGTACCTCCCAATATTCCCCCAGAAGATATGTAGGAAGTGGCTGGAGAGAGGGAGGTCCAGGGAACCTCTGCTTGGACTGCTGCCTCCAGGACAGCACGTGCACTGGTGGCTTTTTAAAGGCGATGAAAGAATGCGTTTGCACTTTGCTGCATTTCATGCCTTCCCTCATGAACTGCACACAGTGTTTTATGAATCTTTTCTGCATGAGACTGTATCCCCCTGCTGGTTTACTGGTGTGTGTGCTTGTGTTTGACAAAGTGTCCTCATGACACTCAGATCCAGCAGCGTGTAAAAAAGGACTCAGCGTCCAAATGCTCGGTCAGTCCACACCTGCAGCTGAATCACACATCTATTTCTTGGAACAGTTTAAAGAAAAATACAAGCTGAAATAAGTTTGTTTGTTTGTTTGTTTGTTTTTTTAAAGATAATTGAAAGTCAGGAAATAAAGGCAAAATTACCTAATTTATATTAAGTATATTTACATAGTGAGGTAAAAGGCAGGCCCATCAGAGTGCGTGAGTGTTGTACTGACACTAAAACGCAGGGCTTTTTGTTTGTTAATTATTAACTTTGCTAATTCCAACCCAAGACCGGCTAGAAGGACAAACGCCACAAGACCAAATCTGCTGGAGTCACCGGCATGTGGCATTCATTCACCGACTGAATATGTAAAGTAAATGTGACAATAATGTCCGCAACAATAACAGCTCTATTTTTGGTTTATGTTTTTGGAATACGTAGTCATGTTTTGTTATTTTGCATGAAGTGTCAGTGAATGATGTACCAGCTGACTGTGGTGGCCGATGGAGTGCCAAATTGAGTCTTTGCAGGGGACGGAGAGGCTTAGCCCATTAAATCCGGCAGACTGCAGGCTGACAGCACAACAGGAAGAAGAGTAGCCACACCGTACAGCACAACAGAGGAGAGTCTCACTGTAGCCCAAGGAGTTATACCTGGACGCTCAACAAAACAGGTGAACTGCGGTATTTCCGTGTTGTGTAGATAGTATAATTTTATCTTTCTGTTGTTGAAATATGTGTAGCAGTTTGTGACACCTGAATGCCTTTGGCTTTGTTTTGCTTGCATCAGTCCTCTCTTCATTCTCACTTTAGGGTGGTCCATTTCAGTGTGTGCAGAACTGTGAGTCACATTTAAGTTTACATATACGTAGGGTCTGCTTGTGTTTACAGTGGCAGTCAGAGTATTTTTTTTTTTAAGGGATTTGTTTTCACAACCACAAATGAAAAGTTTATGTATAAGCAGGGCAATTAGCTAGAAGTTAAAATTCTGCATTACATTAATTTTATAGCTGAGTTTGGGGCTTTAGGCTTTCCTGTTGCTTTGTTTTGTCATCATGTATTCATTATATCTCATCCTCCCCCGCAGTGGCTGTTTAGGTTCAAGTTCAAGGCAGATGTAACTTTTTTCAGACGTCGCAGCCGACTACCTCACTGTGTTGGAGTACCAACCATGCTTCTACTGCAGTTGACTGAGAGTTATGAAAACTGCTGTCACCCTCCCTCCCTCCTTCCCTCCCCAATGACCTTGGATGCTAAGCCATCTCATTAACCGCTCACATTTACATGACTGGAGTGCATGGTGCTGTCAGCTGGTAATCCAGCTTCGGTCTTGGATAATGAATGGATCGTTTCAGCATTGCACTTTCAATAGCAGCATATTCAGCATTCATGCCTGCTATTAGAGACGCACAGGGATGTTAATGTCTGTCTCTTCAAGCATAAGTGCCCCTTGCTTTACATTATTTGCAATTTGCAGTGCATGGTTTTAATCTAATTATTTCTAAACGTATCTGATGGTTGTTTAACAACAGCATCATTTCAGATTCATTACAGGCCAGTGTTTTAAACTGTGCTTAGAGAGACATAAAGCAGGTCCCTTCATTCATTTAGAATAAATTATCAAGCCTTTTAAATAGAAATCAGCTGTTCTTTTGAGACCTCCCATTAGAGGTGAGGTGTAGCAGATGGAAGCAGCGTTAAGGGATTACAGTAACTCCTTTAACAGTCTGCAGTCAGTCAGTCAAGTTTGGCATCCGATTATACTGCTACGTCCTCCTCATTTGGGAAGGAGGGAGGGAGGTGAGGAGCGGAGCTCTGTGCAGCTGACAGCTCCTCCATCTAACCCTGAGTCACATGAGCTCTGTGGGACTGCTGCAGCTGAGCGGATACTTGCCTGGACCGACTGCATTGCAAAAACTGTGACTCAGGGAGGTGTTGTGGATGCAGGAGGGGGGACAGAGCTCTGTAGGAACACGACTTAGTCATCCATCCAGGTGGCCATGCTGATTACATGGTGGTATTTATACCTTGCAGCTCGGAGCTTCATCGGACAATGCAAGTATTGCTGGTGTTTTTGTGTCTGGCCATATGTCATTTCAAGGTGAACTCTCTGCAAATAGAGAACGCGTGAGACAGGACCTAATACGTTTCTGTCTGAGAGCAGATCGCCTTCTTCATACCTGCTAGAAAGGGAAATAATGCACTCTCTAGTTGTCCTTGAAGCCTTTTCTTTTTCCTGCCCTCCTTCCTTTGCCTTCAGTTCCATTTCAAAAAAGAGAAAACTGCTGTAAATGATCGAAGTGTCTGAGAAGTGGTTTTCTTCTATGCCACTGTATGTCAGGCTTGCGTTAGAAATCCCTCTGCACTCTGACTTATTTATGAGTTGTGTGCATGCGAGGCTGCACGCAGGACCATTGGCTACTGTCGTGTCTGTGTAAAATGCTTTGCTGCTTCACCTGACCCTAAACGCTCATCCCTTTCTTCTTTCATTTACACTTCTCAGCACTGAAAATGGCTTCAGTCCTGCAGAAACTGATCACACCGCTGTTCAGTGGTCCACCTGAGCCTCCGAGGAATAAAGTTACAGTGGTGGGTGTGGGCCAGGTTGGCATGGCCTGCACTCTCAGCATCCTACTCAGGGTAAGAGTCTCACTGGTTCTGCCTCTCAGATTACCACGCTGCCTGCTGGGGTCACGAGATGGGATCATACTCAGGCTCTTCCAAGATTGCCACGAGATTACTGATCTCTTGGTGTCTGATCTGACCGTTATCCCTTTACTGCACTTGTTAACAAGGAAACATGTATTTGTAATCAAAAAGGAAGAATTACAGTGGAGTTCTCCTAAAGCTGTTCAGGTTTTATTTTCATTCACTTAAATTAGATAACCCGTTTCACCGTTGGACTGAATCATACATCATAAAACAATTATTTAAGCCATTAGGCTTAAAACAGACTCACTTGAAGCTCTCTATTATGTTCTTTTTTTCAACTAGTTCTAATGGCAACAAGCAAACTGTACTATGGATCGGTTTGACCTTGTCTGATATGTGCAGGAGCTGGCTGATGAGCTGGCGCTGGTGGATGTGGTGGAGGATAAGCTGAAAGGAGAGATGATGGACCTGCAGCATGGCAGCCTCTTCCTCAAAACCCCCAAAATAGTTGCAGATAAAGGCGAGTTCATATCGCAGACAAACACACATACACACACACATGCAAACACACAGGAGCTCAATCTCATAAAGCAGCCTTAGTTTTAATTAAAACTCTTTAAAAAGTATTTACAGGGTGCAGCTCACTATGGAGCTGTTTAAATTTAATTTCCCACCTTTGCAAAGGTTTGAAGGAGAATGTGAACCCAAACTGATCTGTTTTTTAAAATTTGTATTTCAGACTATTCGGTTACAGCTAACTCCCGCATCGTCGTGGTGACCGCTGGAGTCCGTCAGCAGGAGGGGGAGAGCAGGCTGAACCTCGTTCAGAGAAACGTCAACATCTTTAAGCACATCGTCCCCCAGATTGTCAGATACAGCCCTGACTGCGTCATCATTGTTGTTTCCAATCCAGGTTCAGCCAACCACATAGCTCTTCTTTATTTACGTCCTCAGACATGAAATCTTGCAGTATTCACCTTTTAACACTATAAATCTCTCCCTCTCTCTGACAGTCGATATACTGACTTATGTGACCTGGAAACTGAGCGGGCTTCCAAAGCACCGTGTCATCGGCAGCGGCACCAACTTGGACTCGGCACGCTTCCGTTTCCTGATGGCTGACAAACTGGGAATCCACCCGAGCAGCTTCAACGGATGGATCCTGGGAGAGCATGGAGACACAAGTGGTGAGGATGCTGTAGGCAATAACTGTGTATGGTGTGTACGTGCATGAAGGTTGATGGTTTCCAGATGTGTTACAGTGCCTGTGTGGAGTGGAACAAACGTGGCTGGAGTCAGCCTGCAGACGTTAAACCCTGATATCGGCACTGACAGCGACGACGAGAACTGGAAAGAGACTCACAAGAAGGTGGTGGACAGGTAGGCTGGAGGTCGCTTAAATCTAGTTTATGGATGCAATATTTTAAAGTATGATCTTTTTAAACTCACCTGCTAGTGGTGAGCCGATATCTCTGTTCACTGATGGGCAAGTTGATAACACAGTCACAGTCAATGCTGGACATGTGCACTGTCAGCAAAGAGCTGCACCTTATTGGTCGGAAACCCTGACATGGGTCAGATTTCAAACTAAGGCCAACATGGAAGCTCATCTGCAAACTTTCTCTTCAATTCTGAAATTCTTCAGGCTAAAAGTCTCTATTTCTTTCATGCTGGATCAACATCAGCGAGTTTAAAATATTGTGTAGATGAGTGTAGATCTCATCTTTACCGAGTCAACACCACGTCACAATACAATGGCTGACCGTTTAGACACGACACAGACGTATCACCTATTGCTA
This sequence comes from Diplotaxodon limnothrissa, assembly GCF_057381915.1. Taxonomy (NCBI): domain Eukaryota; kingdom Metazoa; phylum Chordata; class Actinopteri; order Cichliformes; family Cichlidae; genus Diplotaxodon; species Diplotaxodon limnothrissa. The sequence goes on along the minus strand of NC_140602.1, from coordinate 17,681,892 downwards.
CCTTAGCTGTTACCTGTCGCTGTCTTAATCAATCTCGGTGAATTTTCATGATTTTAGACACTTTAGACATGTTTTTGTTTGTTTGTTTGTTTTACATCTCTTAGTGCCTATGAGGTGATCAAACTGAAAGGCTACACCAACTGGGCCATCGGTCTCAGCGTAGCCGACCTGACAGAGAGTCTCATAAGGAACATGAACAGGATTCATCCCGTCTCCACCATGGTGGAGGTAACAGACGCTCATGTTCATGTACTCGTTAAAGAATTTCCCAGTATTCTTTAAAATATAACTTTAACTAGAATTTTGAATCCAAAATGTATAAAGTGTGAGTGTAATTACCAGTTGTGTTAAATAAAGCTCTTTTTTTCCCAAGCCACTTTTCTGATAGTAAGAGTGAAACACTAAGCCAAAAAAGAATCATCAGATGTAATCATCTGTTTGGATAATCATTATATATTCCAAAAGGCAAGTTTCAAGGAAAAACGCAGAACATTTGCAGGTTCAGTCGACACGTTCTCTAGAGTTGAAGCCCGGCAACCTCAGTCACCAGAGCAAGGGTGGGGAACTCCAGGCCTCAAGGGCCTGTGTCCTGCAGGTTTTAGATATCACCCTGGGTCAACACACATGAATCAAATGATAAGTTCATTACTAGGCCTCATTACCGGACATGTTGAGGAGGTAATTTAACCATTTAAATCAGCTGTGTTGGATCACGGACACGTCTAAAACATGCAGGACACCGGTCCTTGAGGCCCAGAGTTCCCCACCCCTGGGCTAGAGCATAAGACTGTTGATCTCAGGGTCGTGGGCTCAAGCTCCACGTTGGGTGTTCAGATTTCAACTCCACCCCCTTTGAGCTTGTGCGAGTACATATGTAATATATTTCATGATGTGTAGATGCACTAGATCAGCGGTGTCGAACTGCAGGCCTCGAGGGCTGGTGTCCTGCAGGTTTTAGATGGGTCCTTGAGCCAACACAGCTGATTTAAATGCCAAATGACCTACTCAACATGTCTTGAAGTTCTCCAGAGACCTGGTAATGAACTAATCATGTGATTCAGGTGTGTTGACCCAGGGTGATATCTAAAACCTGCAGGACACCAGCCCTCGAGGCCTGGAGTTCGACACCCCTGTTCTATACACAGTAATGTCATATTTTAATATTTAAAAAACAATTGCTTTCCCTATAGTTCCCCTCTTTAGACCTCTATAGCAAGTCTTTGTTATGACGCTAAGCCCTTCCACATAAAGACAGTGTGCTTTGTCATTAACAGGGCATGTACGGGATCAGTGACGAGGTCTATCTGAGTCTGCCCTGCGTGCTGAACAGCGGGGGTGTGGCTAGCGTGATCAACATGACCCTGACAGATGAAGAGGTGGCCCAGCTGCAGGCCAGCGCTAACACACTCTGGGACATCCAGAAGGACTTGCAGGATGTCTAACCTGCCCGCAGGGGGAGCTAATAGCTACACCTTCCTGACTACTCATGACCTTCAGCATCACTCCACGGTCACACCAGAAAGCTTTGCCCCTCTGCACCTTCAGCCTACTGCACTATGTAGATTCCCAGATTTTTGGAGGGGTTTCATCCAGCCAGATTTAGCCGTAGGGGTCAGTTTGTGCACTTCTGCTCGCTGGAGACCAAAAGGTGACCCCAATAATGAGTGAGATGCTCTGACTCATTTGTCCTTTGCTGTGTTGCACTGTGGGACCACGTGTCATGTTGCTTTGGCAACTAATAAAAGAAGCAGGGACTAAAGCAATAAGTGCAGTGTTTCAGTTCTTCAGTGTTGGCTATTTATGTAGCGTGATAGAAATCTGTGAACATGGGCTTTCTCTTTTGCTGAAAGTGAAGAGCAGAGTGTTACATGTGGCCTATGATCTAACAACATGGTTCAATAAAATAAATCCTAAAACCCTGCTGGAAGCTCATGGTGATTTTACTGGAATGTATTAGTCGATGAACTCTTTCTGATCCCGATCGTCTACCTCCGACACGGCTCTCTCAGTGACCGCTGTGAAGACGGCGCGATGATGAGTGACTGATAGTTTGTCATCCTGGTGTTAATCACTTCATGGTGTGAATGAGTGACTGGCGTAATTGTTTTAATAAGTTGACAAGGATGAGTGTAAATGGAAATCCATCCATGCGTCACACCACCAAACTGCACATGATGACAGTCAAATGAAGAGATAAACTCGCGCATAAATCAGACTCTAACATCTTGCAGACGGACATTTTCATTTATTTTGCGCATTTTATTATAAGTTAAGTCAAATTTGCGACACGCAGACAAACATCAACAATAACAATAAAATGTAACAAGCAACATAAGAAACAGAAAAACATAGAACTGGGCTCTGATGAATGTTCACAAGTGGGTTCTATTCACCTCCTGATAGTCCAGGTGATTATCTGGATTGCCTGCATCTGAGGATTAAAAAAAAGAGCCATAAATAATCTTAAAGCAGTTCAGGAGGATCTGGTAAGTCAGGGTGTTGGTGGTGATGAATTCCAAGGTTTTACCTTCTTCTACAGCTCGCTGTAGGAGTTCCAGTAAAATGGATAAAAGCAAAGAAGAGCCTCGGCCATCGCTGTTCTGCTTGTGAGTCCCTGCAGAGAATCGGAGCAGAAATGGCAGTATTTGGAAAAGAAACAAAAAACTGTGCAACCAACAAAATACAAATATAGCTGTGTGAAGAGGAGACTAAGATTTCCTCTTTTTTATCTTCCGTATGAAACCCTCGGAAATAAACACCCAGGATCAGGCTGATGAAATCACATATGTGGCACTTCACCCTCTTAACGCCTCGTGTATCATATTTGACACATACAGTTTTTGAGACTTCTACATCATCAGTGGGGATTGTCTAAAATCTAAAATTCCACAATACACTTTGTTTTTTTAAAAAAAATTAATTTTCTGGTAATTATTTCATTGTTCAGGCTTTAAAGGGTTAAAACAAGGAACACAAAATTAATAAGTAAACATAACAAAATGTAATATTTATTATGATTTCTAACTCTGGTAATAAGCCATCACTTCAAACATGATAGCAAAATAATTTATTCATGGAGTTTTTACTCTGATGGAAATAAAATACCTGCAAACTAAAAAATTTAACAAACTCTTAAAACTGCCTAGGATTAAAAAGAAGAAGAAGAAGCTCTCATTAATGACTGATTTCTGAAACATTAGTAAATGTTTCAGAAAATGTAACCAGTTCAAAATCACAATATCAGCCTTATTTCTAGAGTACATTTAAAACAAACAAGCTCGACCATAGTGCTTTACAAGTTAGTGTAAAACAAACAAGATCAATAAAATGAATAAAATCAAGTAAATCATTAAAAAACTAACAAATACAATAAATGTGAGTAAAAACAAACTAAAACAAAAAGTTACCACAATATTAAGTACAAACTTATTCCAAAGGATGATTTCTTACAAATGAATACAGGCTCCTAAGAGCCAAATACAATACTAGTCAGCTTACACAGAATATTTACTTGTTTATCTGATCACACTACTCGAGCTGCATCATGTATTCACACACCTGAGTGAAAAGTGCTTTCTTCCTCTCTTCTGGCACGCTCCAAAAATGAGCGGCGTCCCTCTGTAAAAGATCAGCACACTATATTGTTTCGATCTGATAGACGTCTAAAATCTGGGTGACTGTTTGCTGCCGTCAGTGCGTTCTTACGTGCTCCTTTCAGGTATAGGATCGCCTGAGAAGTCCAGTTTCTCCTCTGAAAAGGGAAAAGAAAATTCTGTTCCAGCTCAGGCTGATCAGGGTTAAACATGACAAAAGAAAAATACCGACTAACCTGTGGAGCAGTCCAACACTGAGAAATCAGCGACAGCAAAAGCAGCGTGACTAGTAGAGACATTGTTGAACTCTGCAACAGAACAAGAGGGGGGAAAATGTTTTTCTGAGAAGTATACGTTTAATTACAGTCATCCAGCACACATCTATTTCTCTGTGTTTAGATGTAAACTCACTGTAAACAAATTTTAAAGCACCTCATCAGCATCTAGATGCCAGTAATTTACAGTAAAATGTTTGCAGTAACTTTACAGTAAATTACATTTTCTGTCATTTTTATTACAGTAAATGTACTTTAAATTAAATTACAGCCACTACCTTCAAGTAAATTTACAGTTGGACACCAGTAAGTTGCGGTTTGTGTACATTATACAGTTAAAATGTATTTATAATAACAGTATTTGTAGCATATTTTCATTAATAGTGTTTTATTTTACTTCAATTTATAGCATTCTGACTTTGTTACATGTTACTAATGTAAACACACTATAATAAATCTCTGTAAGCAGGTTTAAGAAATTGCCCGTGTATTTTTAGCAAGTAAACTTCTCCTGTACACACAATTGTGAGCTGTTGTATTGTACTAACACCTCACTATACTAACTACTACTGAATGACAATAGTTACATGTTTTCTGTCTGTGCTTTATTAGCTTTATGATTTATTATGCTGTATTGTGTTATAAACAAATTTTATTTTGCTCATAAATAGTAAAAGGTAGACTTAGAAAGTAAAAGTTTAATTTACTTAATTTTTTCACATTTAAGAAAATTAAAATATTATATATAACTAAGAAGAGGGATATCTTACCTTTTACTTTAAGCGTTGTGCTCTCCTGCAGGTTGCAGCTGGTTTAAATGTTTAATGTTTCCCTGTCAGTGCAGTCACATCGTTTGTAAGAAAAAAAACAACTGATGACGCTGACAGGTGTCTTAATCACTTCACACCTACTTCTTCAGCTGACGGTGCTGTTAAAGATGTCGCTGCACATTAATCGCAGACGCATGAGAGACACTCAAACTTTTAAGTCTTGCAAGCAGCAGAGTATTTTCACAGGGTCACTGCAGGACGACAACGCCGGTGAGATTTTATGAATGAAGTTGATGCGGTGAGCAGTGATGAGGTGGCAGGTGCAGATGCCAGAATAAGACAATTCTAGTCCTTCAAGGGCCCTGTGTAATCTGCAAATCTATTTTATTGGCTACAACTGATTTGTCCATGACTTCAGTAGGTCTTCTCCCAAATTGCGGTCATCATTGTGAGGAGCACTACTTGCTCATAGGGGGCGGAGTCATATGATTGTTCAAGTGTCTTGGTAATATTGCAGGGTCTTTGTCTCTTTAATATAAAGCCTTGGGGCAACTGTTGTTTTGAACTGCAGCTATGTAATAAAACTAAAGTGAATGGTGGTCTTTGCTAAAATAAGACCAGCACTGTATTAATGTGAACTATGGATGAACTTAAGTCTTGCCGTGGCTTAAGTGCATTGGTCCTTCAGCCAGGTGAGCTAAAAATATACACATACTAATACATTTTAACCTCTCAAACATTTTCTAAGAGACATTTAGGCCTTTACTATCACAACATGGCAATTAATGTGTTTATTTCAAAGGCAAATATAAGTGTAGTTAAATTAAATGTGTTTGTTCTACCAAGGGCTCTAGCAAAAATATTTAAGTAACCCATCATTAGTTTTTCTTCCACTTTTATTATGAATGCAGTGCATTTGCTTGAAGATGATGGATTTGTATCAAAGTTTGAGAATGTGGGTTCGACATGAGGAGCAGAAGCCTGGATCAGCTGAAAGCATGAAGGACATTGGATGACATGAGGACCTTGAATTTATTTGTTATTTTTGTTTCAACTGTTTTAGAAATTTCACACATACATAAATCTCTGTGTTTATGACCTGTACACACTGTGTATAAACAGTTAATTCGTTTTGAATTATAAATCTAATCTCTGATATGTGAATGCTTAAAGGGAACGTATTATCATTTCACAGTGGTTGACGTTGTCATATAAAGCTGGCTTAAGACTCATCAGAGTAAACACCAGTTTGATGACCAACCTTTCCATCAGAAGTTGACCGTACAGCACCCTCAACCAGTGAGTGACCACTTTGAATCACAAAGTGACCGCACAGGTCGCCTGTTGGGAGGCAACCTGTCTGCAGACAATTGCGGGCCACTCGGACTAACTGCAATCACTCTCACGCAGATTGGTGAATATTTACAATGCCGACCAATTAAAAACGCAGAGTGCCAACACACTGCAATCTAAACAAGTCAGTCTGTGCCAATCAGCGCAACTCATCTGCAACACGCCTCTCTGTAACAGGACTCAACTGGTTTCCAGCTGCTTATATAGTTAAATCCCTGTCCTGTAACAACACCGTCACTGTTTTTGGATGAATTTGTTTCAAATCAATGAGTTTTCAGCTGGACTCTGAATCTAAATGGTTTAGACTTCTGTTTATATACATGGCAACAAATTTGTAAATTTATGCTAGTAAATCTTATATATATTATTGAGTATAACCACCGTATTATCACAAACAGATTGCATGTGGATGCCAACTTGAGCACATTCAATCGTACACTGATAGCAGACTGAATCCATTTAATGCTGTTGTGTTGCCACCTTTGAATCCAGCAACTGACTACAAGTGGTTGCAGACTTGGTCCCTGCCTCTGAAGCAACCAAGACAATGAGATTAGTTTACTACACACGATCATACAGTCTCCAACCGCCTTCTTCTAAATATGTCCCTGCTGCAACAACCTGAATAAAATTAGTAGGTCATTAGCAAGACTTGACTACATGCTCAGGTGGCAACACCTAACCATACTGAAGTTTAAATAAATGTAAGTAAATATAAGTTTTTGGAAGAAAAAAAAACTACTTTTAAAAGTACTTTTATTGTACCATGTTAATTTAGTCATGAGCTGCTGTAACATGAATCAAATGGATGAATTGCCACCTCAGCATCAGTCAAGTTCTATAAAGTCTAATGACCTACTGATTTTATTCAGGTGTGCTGCAGAGGGACACATGGAAAAGTTTCAGGACACCGGCCATCGAGGACTGAAGTTGAACACCTGTGCATTAAAGGGTAAAACAGCTTGTTTCAGAGGACATGTGCATTAGAGGAGCTTCACCAAGGCCCAGTATGGGTGAACCATGTAAAGCTCTTCTAGTAGAGTCCCTGAATAGAAGATGGAGCTGGGCTTCTTTTAGCAAATCATACTGTTATTACCCAAAACGCAGGTAAGATCTGGGACATCTAAATTACTTACGCTACAAAACAAAATTTATAAAATGCACACTTTATTTCAAGCGCTTAGAAAAGTTACAGTTAAACATCTCCATCCAGGACAATATAAACTGTTTTTACATTTCTGCCACATTTAGCTCAACTGCACATTTTTTTAAAGTATAAAATTCCACTAACTCTTCATGGAGGGAAAAAAAAGGCCCTCAGTGTCTGTTCAGGCACACAGATGCTGTCACTGTCCTCCGAGTTAATCCAGTGGTCCCAGATTATCAGTCCATAAATATCAGAGTGGAATGACATAAAAGAGAAACTGCTTTCAGCCTTAAAAAAAAGATCTCTTGGTAATGTTTTCCAGTAGCAGTCAGAAACAGTTTCCCTCTAATAGAATTAAATGTACAGTCAGTCAGACATCCACAGATGCGTGTGTCTTTTGTGCAGAGTAATGTTTGGATTCACAGCTCTGGAATGGCAATGGTCAAAATATACAGTCACCATGAGGCGGTAAGAAACGCTGAAACTGTCCTCTTTGTTATACCATCGTGTTGCTCTCACCAATTTTGTCCACCAGCTGAAATAAAACATGAAAAAGAGCAGAATTATTTACGAGTTGTTATGCGAAGGATGATTTAAAATAACATGTATGAAGCAGAACATGCAAGGATGATGATGTTGATAATGCAGTGAGGTTTTTATATTGGTAAACAGCTGTAAAATATTAGCAACCACGGCAGAATTAACTGATCCTGGACGCTGACGGTTTCCAAGAAGCTACAAAAGGCTTCAAAGACACGAGACTGAGCGGGGAATCCCATGAGGTCGTGCTCAGGACAACAGGGACCCTGTTATTAGACTAGATGAGAGAAAGACCAGAGCCCTCTCATCTAAAAAACCTTCCTCAGCTTTTGGAGCCATTTCACTCTAAAAATCTTTAAAGCCCACATAGATCAACAAAGTAATATCAGCTTCTTTAAAAACTTTCAGCTGCTTTTTGCCGTAAATGCCATTTGTATCATCTAATGGAAAAAGTTCATGTTTAGCTTAGAGAACTAATCCCCAAATATTTTGATAATCAATTCTTTGCACTTAACATTATTCAAATACGAATAAAGAAAACAAATCCCTGGTTCCAGCTTCTCAAATGCAAGACTTTAAATGATGTATTTTAGTCATATATGGTGGTAAACTGAATTTTGTTTAGCACAAATAAAACAAGATAGTTTAGTATTCGTATAATTATACTTGCATGACTTTTTAGACAACGGGCTGCAAATACCAGATTTTTCCATGTCTGCCAAAGACTGTATTTAAAAGATGGAGGAGGCCACCGTGACACCCTTTGATTAGCAAAATTCTGCTTCCAGGCCTTGAGCTTAAATAGATGCAAGGTGCGGATCAGACCATGAGTCTGAGTGACTCGGCCACAATGTAGGTGGCGTACCCTGCTATTTCAACTACAGCTGGAATCTCATGTACACAGTGGACATCATGTTGTATTTAATGAAACCTGAAAGTAGCAACTGAGACCATAACCTAAGCAGGAGAGCCAGAAGCCATTTTCTCATGCACTTCTATAGAATCTGACTTCTTACTGCAACCAGAGAGGCTTGCATAAAAGAAAACTGCAGGTGCACTCAGAGAGCACCTTCTCCACCATGACCAACTTTTATTATTACTGCATCAAAGATTAGTGGAATCTTCCTCTCCACAAAGTTTCATCAAATTCAGACAGTGTTTATTTACTGTTAGTCCTGCAGACAAATGTCATTGAAAGCCTTATAAAGCTAAACAATATTTGTGATTAGTGACCCTTATTAAGGTTAAAGTGCCTGAGAGTGACACTTACCGCACTGATCCCCGGTAAGCTGAGCAAAGATCCGAGCACAGGCACTCGTCTGATGAATCCGACTGCCACCGGGAAGAATCCCCTGTTAACGAGTGCAAGAATAAAGTGAGACTTGGAAATTGTTTTGGACATGTGCAGAGGAGAGATAGTGGACAGTGTTGAATATGGAGGTGCCAGGCAGGAGGAAAGAGGGAAGACGGCAGAAGAGGTTCATGGATATAGTGAAGGAGGACATGCAGAGGGATTGAGGTGACAAAGGACGTTAGGTATAGGGAGAGATTCGGGTAGATGATCCACCGTGGCAACCCCTAATAGGGAGCAGCCAAACGAGGAAGAAGAGGAAAAGGAGTTCAGCCCTTTCTGACTGAGCTGACCTGAATAAGAGGAAGAAACCGTAGATCTCCAGAACAACCCCAACAATCGGCCAGCCAAGCAGAACCACCAACACTCCTCCCAGGAAGAAGCTGGTGGCTTTTAGTTTGTGCCTCTGGAAGAAAAACCTGAAGGTACGCTCGAGGCCGATGACGAACGACAGTCCGGAGACAAATAGAATCTGCACAGGAAACAACATGTCACGGGTCCAAGATCTTTTAGGTTATATAGGATAGACTTTCACACTGTGTTATAATTACTAGGTAGGTTCTGTGCTCACAGCAATTTTTAATCTAATAATTTACCCGATATAAACATTCATTTTTAACATCTGTTTCCTTTTTACTGCCCTGCTCTAGAGCAGCAAAGAAAAGATCAACTTCCACTCACATCAGCAAATGTGATCATATGGACCAACAGCCAAATGGCAATCAACAATACAGGTACTACTCTGATATATCAATGAACCCAAAAACCATCAACTCACATTTCCAATGGCAAGGAGAGCTTTATCAAAAAACAGCATCATCCCAAAGAAGAGGAAAAACACACCAAACCCCGTCAGTCCCATCCCAATCTCTGCAGACATCAAGAAAAAGAAAGAAGTTATTAATAAGTCGCATGATCTACTTTGGTTTACATGGATTTCAATTTTATTAAAGAAATGCAGAATGACTATTCATTAAGGGGGGTATTCATATTCATTTCCAGCTTCACATTTTATTACAAGGCAGCTTTGCATGATCCAGTCCAAAATAAGCCTTGTTTTTCTTACAGTGGGACTCTGGATTAGCCAGCTTTAAGCAAGCTTTCTTATTATTAGCTGCCCTTTGCAGACAGAAGGTTTGAACAGCAGGTAGGTGGGACTTCTGTGCTGACATCACACAGCCAAGTGTAAAAAAACAACAACAAAAAAACCAAGCAGTTAAATGACTCGTGCACATACGCTAACCTCGTTGGTTTACACTTCGGCCGTGCTCGATATACGTTTTTTTTTTTAAAACAAGAAACAAGTGAAAAAGAAAAAAAAACAGTTCCCCTTTACAGCTACTTCACGTGGTGACGTAGCGTTGCTCTCAGCCAATCATGTTTGAGCTGCTGGCCTCGTACATTCAGCTAAACCCGGTTTCGCACAGAAACACTAGAAAGACAAAGAACAGCATAGAAACAGAAGCGGCTCTTACTTTGTGAATCCGTGAGCGAAATCATTTTGGTATCCGCTGAAGACTCTGTCCAATCACCAAGAGGTCGCAACGACTCAAACTGGCAGCTTTACGAAAGCAGCGTAGCCAAAGTGTTGATGCTACAAGCGGCAGTAGCAGCAGTGGAGGCAAAGGTAGCGGTTCATTACGCAACCACGTCAGCCGGAGCCACGTATACGCGCACGCCAGCAAAGATCGTCTATGATGACACTCACTGATCCAACACACTCTGCCAATTTTGCTGTCTGTGTGTGCACGTTTAGAAAAAAAGTACTTGTTATCCTTTGGTCTTATTAATTTGATTTATTTGGCTGTTGTAATCATTTAACTGTAAGACATCTGTAGTCCAAAAATATATAAGGTGTCATATCAGATAATTATTAGATGTTTCAAATTGTAAATGTTATTGATATTGGATCGATGCTAGCGCGAAATAATCAGTACTTTATTTTTATCCCTCAAGTTTAGTATGTAGATCATTGAATTGTGTTATATATTTTTTTTTTAATTAAAACATTTGGAAAAAGAAAAATGTCTGAACCTTTTTTGGCTTGACTGTCATATCTATTTTATCTATAGTCTATAACATATTTAAAAACAAAGTCCGTCAGAGACAGGCATATTTACATTCCAGCTCTCCAAAAAGGTCATTGTTAAAATCCATGAAACGCTGATTGTGTTGACTTTTTATTATGGAAAGTAAAACCACAGTGATTTAAATCTTTTCAAAATTTGCAAATGGATGATGATTCATGTCATAAATCCCAGCACCCTGCTCTTCCCTATATAAGCTCCCTTCATAGATTAAAAGTAATAGTATCAGTAATAATCTTCCTGTATTTACTTGGTATCAAATCGATACCAAAATTTGCACGATCATAGTTCATAGTGAGCAGCTCCCCTGCTCCAACAGCCTTGCGTGGCTTCATGTACCTATAAAATGAGGCAGAGTGATATCTCATTATTTTTCAGTCTGTAATGAGCTGCGCATGCGTGTCGTCAGAGCTGGACCGTGATTACGCTGAACGCATATTTATTCATTCGTTTGTTACATTTTTCTCTAATATTCACATGTAGTGTTGCTTCCTGTACAATACGTTTTTTAACTCGTAATGTGTTACATGAAACTATAAATATTACGCACACGGGAAACCCCTTTTCCTATTTTTTAAATAAACTACAACTCCCATGAAGCACCTGGAACAAGGAAGAGCGAAATCTCGGATTCAGACGTGTTCAGCTGAAACCGGAGTTTGTGTGAAAGCACAAGAAGTCGGACACACAAACCGCTGCCGTAATGCAAACATGCTCCGTTCATTGTCCCGTTTGATTAAGTGACACATCTTCCACCGAGTTTTTCCCGCCGTGAACACCATGGGGCCCGTGTTTGCCGTTGTTCTTGTTTTTGTCGGCTGTTGTAGCAATGTGGTGTTTCTGGAGCTGCTTGTGAGGTCAGTGAGAAACTTACACCGTGTCTACACCAATGACTCATGAAGACTTTACTTCACAAACGTTTGTGTGAACAGTTTGTTTTTAGATTCCTCGTTGCACAGGTGTTTTCACTGAATTCATACAGGAAGTGAAGTCTCGTTTGCATGTTTGTCTAAGTGTCTGAGTGTTACTAAGCTACCCTTCTCCTCCTGAATAATTTTAACTCGTTTTCAACGGTTTTTGCTTCTTAAATCATACTTGATCAAGACGTTTTTTAAGTTACTCCTGACCTCACGTAGTTAATGGATGGTGTTAACGAGAAAACTGGCTACGCTGCGTGCAGTATATGTAGCAGAGCAGTATCACTGTGTGTCATAATCACTTGCATTACGAGTTTATGCTGGAAGGAGTTCAGTCTTTTGACATGTACTTTGTGCTTCTGTGGTTATTCGGTGTTTCTGTGTTATCAGCTGTTGGTCAGTGTTACTGAAGTGAAAGTAAGAGAGTGGTTTCCTGTAGTTAGTGAGATTCTATGGAAATACTTTTACTGCACACTTATTTGGTCCAAGTTTGGACCTTTTGCCTTCAGAACTGTTTAATTCTCCCTGGCAACAGATTTAACAAGGTGCCTATGATTGGCTGATGAGATAATTTATTTAACAAGAGCTGAGCAGGTATTCCAAATAAAGTGTCAGGTGACTATGTGTATGCACAGTGTCAATACTATACACACCCATATTTGGGGTGTCTGTCAGCACCTTGTTTTAGTTGTTTGTTTTTATCCCCCCTTCCTTACCTGTGAAAGTTGTGCGTCCATACAGGTGAGGCTGGGTGTAAATCTGACTGTAAATTTAAGAATTTCTGAATAAATAATCACAGCACTTGTGCAGGCACCTGGCTCATATTCATGTAGATATCCCTATGTCTAGAAACAGCCATGCAAAAGCCTGCTCATGGTATAGTATCCATAGATTGGGCCACATTACCAAAGACTAAAACTAAAGATTTACTTCTATCTTTATTTTCTTTTAGCACATTTATTCTGAAGCTAGTTTTTATTTTCATTACAGTTACATAATGCCATTCAATTATACTAAGTGGGTATGTAGATTAGAGAAAAAGTTATACATATATTGCTCTGTTTTTTTTTTTTGTTGTTGTTTTTTTCCAGTGTATTCATTTTTGAAATGTCTGTCGTTAGCATTAAATGATGCATTATTAATTAACTCTTGGCTCTTTTTCTTTTTTTTTTTCATAGAGATTTTCCAGGATGTGGCAACATAGTCACCTTTGCTCAGTTTGTCTTCATCGCATTGGAAGGTTTCATCTTTGAAACAAACTTTGGACGCAAGAAACCAGCAATACCTATTAGGTGAAAATTAAATAATTTATTAACAAAAAAGATTGACGTGAATATTTTTCAGCTGGTGACTTTTTAAAGCTGACACTGAATCACATTGTCCATTATTTATTTATTTTTTTTCAGTAACTATGTGATCATGGTGACCATGTTCTTCACTGTCAGTGTGATCAACAACTACGCTCTCAACTTCAACATCGCCATGCCTCTACACATGATCTTTAGATCAGTAAGTTTCACACTATGACTCTTGAATGTTTCCTGTTATCACTGACCATCACTTCCTTCACCAAAGCCTGATCTCTGAACTGTTTTCTTGTTTCTCTGTAGGGATCACTAATCGCTAACATGATCCTGGGAATAATCATCCTGAAGAAAAGGTACCCAGCATCCCCCAACAACATACATAACGTTTCCCCACTATGTTTTTGACTTTGTAAATTTAGCAACTAGAACGCTTCATGGAGTGTACTTAATGACCACACACTTTGATTAAATGCTAATAGGATCAATTTTTTGCTGACAGAGATTATAATGATCAGGGTTTTATTCCGTGGACAGACAGTTGCAAAAATCCCTGCATCTGAACTGATTCATTCATATTTCACAAAGACAATCCCGTGTTCCACAAATTTGGCTGTTTTATAGAAATAAAATCATCTTCACCAGATCCTGTTGGAGCAGGTTTACTACGACAGTCTGATTTACACATTCATCTTCATTGTCTTGAAAGTTTGTAGTGGTGCTGTCTACAGTACCCATCATTATATTTTATACATTGATAGTTTTAAAGATGGACATAGCAGCCAGGTTGGACAAAGGAAGCTATTGTGGAAACACCTGCATTATATCTGAAGGCCACCAGATGACGCTTGCTTAGGTTGCAAAGATACTTCCATACTATAGAAGTCTATGGGAGGAAAAGCTGTCTGTGTTCCCCCTCTCGGTCACTCGGTTTTGGTTATATTCAGTAACAAATACATTCTATTTTGTAAATCTTGGTTACATTATGTTTAGGAACGGAGAATTATCCGCTCATTGGTTAATGAGTCAGCTTTCCTCCCTTCCTTGTCCCAGCCAAGTTTTCAACCAAGGTGGCGACAATGAAAACGCTCATCTCGGGCTTAAAAATGCAAATTTTATTCACTTTTTTCAGCTGTGTAGTTGAAGCTATTGAAAAGAGGAAGCTTTCAAATCGAAATAAAAGTTGAAAAGAGTCGTAGTGAATCTACCCACATTTTTCTTCTCTCTCCGCAGATATTCGGCCAGCAAATATCTGTCTATAGCCTTAGTTTCTGCAGGTATCTTCATCTGCACCATCATGTCTGCCAAACAAGTGGTGAGTCCTCTGCAGAACACTGGGTACTGCTGCAGTTTGACTGTGAGTCATTTTAGCATTTGTTTAAGTGTGCTCTCATAAACTGCACTCCTGATTTTGCAGAATGTGTCAAATGAGGGTTCAGAAGACCAAGGCTTTTACACCTTTATGCATTGGCTTATAGGTGAGTGGCAGCTGATGCTGGCTTTTTGCAGATATGTGAATATCGGTGTGTATGTTTAGTAGTAAGTCACAAGTTTCTGTCCAATCATTTTGTGTGTTGGAGGCATTTGCAGGGGTGGGAAGTCATGTTGATCATGACATGTTGATAATCCATATACATGTTGTACGGATGCATTCAGGTATCGCCATGTTGACCTTTGCCCTGCTGATGTCTGCGAGGATGGGCATTTTTCAGGAGACACTGTACAAGAAGTATGGAAAACACTCCAAAGAGGCGCTCTTCTACAATGTGAGTTTTCCTCCAGCACCAACAGCCCAGGAATTCACTCCACAAATGTTTTCATGGAGCTGTTTTAAAATGTGCAATCCTTTAACATGATTTCTTTGCATCTTTTTGCAGCACTGCCTGCCTCTGCCGGGCTTCCTGCTTCTCTCTACAAATATCTACAACCACTGTGTCCTCTTCAGTCAGAGCAGTGAGTGCCGTCAATTCATTCTGGGAGTCTTTTTCAGAGTGCGTGTTTCATCACAGGTGTCAATGATTACTTTCTTTGCAGCTCCCACGCTGATTCCTGGGGTCGAACTGACCGTGCCGATAATGTGGATCTACCTGCTGATCAATGTCATCACACAGTATCCTACCAAAACAAGTACTTTTGCAGTTTGCTTGTACTGTTTTTCTCTTTTCCTACTAAACACAATATCACAGTTCATAACTTGCTTTTTTCCCCCAGCAGCTAAAAATAGAAACTGTAACCTCAGCTTATTGCTGTTTTATTAAATCACAAATTTAGATCCAAATGACCTTCATCAGATGCAAAAAACAATGTTCATATCATTAAGCACACACAGTTTTAAAGAAATGTTTACACCCACATACCAAGCAGAGTTTAATCATCTAATTAGGCAGAGATAACTGTCGAGCACTTCACATATGTGTGTGCTATTAAAGCTAATATTAAAAAAAAAAATCGGTTTAGTTTGATCAATCTTGTCTCAGCTTGCACTAAAGACACATTCAGCCCACTGTTGACATTATGAACAGCCGTTGAGTTTGAAAGTATCGCGCTCTTACTGGACTTAAAAACTGTGGTGTCACAAACAGCTCTTCACACCACAGCAGAGGATCTATCTGAGGTGGCCCTCGCTTCAGCAGCCCTGTGGTTTTAGTCACGTCTGGGCGGGATTCACAGAGTCAGCAGGTCTTAGTCCCACAGATGGTAGCGTCGCTTCTCGGCGAGCTCACAGATCAAGTATCCGGACATGTTCACAGCACTGAGCCCGGTTTCTGTGACAACATCAGTGAAGTAATACCTCTCGTTGTGAGAGGCCAGCTCATGTTTCCCCTGAGTGGGTTGACAACGCTGTGCTGATGAAGGCTTGTTTGGATTTTCTTTTGTTTTGTTTAAATAAAGGCATGAAAGGCACTGCTGTAAAGGAAGAAGGTGCTTGGATTTTTATACCAAAAGTCAAAACTGCAGCGTGGTTTTAATCATGGAAATTTTATACATCACCTCTTGCTCTAAGTAGCTGACTCATCAAATTTCATTGTTTCTGAGCATCAGCTGAATTTTGATTACTGACTTTGCCTTTATTTATAATGATAAAACAGAGTTATTTGGGCAAAGCCGCTTATGCGCTGTTTTTAATGCTTAACTCTTATGCTGGTTCCTGGTTGGGCCTCTCAGCTTAGAACCAAAAGCGTGTCTGAGATAACTTTGGTAGTGATATCCTTTTTATTTGACAATACAAAGCCGTGTGTTCAGAGCAGTCTGAAACCAGAGCTTATGGTTCACAGAGATTACTTGTACATATACTGATTCATTTGAAATTCAGAAAATATTCGTGGGGATTCAGCCTTTGTAGCATGTATGTAAACTATAATGCTGTCTCAGTAAGAGAAACAGTATGACCCAGAATCTAAATTCGTGCTGTAACAACTGCTAAAATAGTTCGTAACACAAAGTAATATTATAAGTGAGAAAACTAAAGAGTGGCCCTTATTTTTTTACTTTAAAAAAATGAAAGTTTAAGTTGTTTTCCTAAATATTTGTAAACTAATATTAATTAATGGAACTAAACTATAAATCAGCTGTAAAATAAAACCTTAATAATCCACTATGGGCTTCATAGAAAAATGTTAATTTAAATAAATACTACAATAATTTACCAGAATAATTTTATATTACTACCAAAACTAGGTTTGAATATTTCTGTTATACACGGGATCACAATATTAACTGATTAATCCCTGCCTGATCTGTCCAGTGATGCTGATCGTGAAAAATAACATTAATTAAATGGCGGTTTAGCTTACGAGGTCAATTGACACAGACCGTCTTAGCAACACGTGAAGAAATTAGGTTTTTGTCTTCTGTGTCTCAAGTTTTGTTGCAGTCTTTAACCGTTTCTTCAGGTACGTTTGCATTCGTGGTGTTTTCATCCTGACCACCGAGTGCGCCTCACTGACGGTCACGCTGGTGGTGACGCTCAGGAAGTTCCTCAGCCTCATCTTCTCCATCATTTATTTCCAAAACCCCTTCACCACCTGGCACTGGGTGGGGACGGCCGTGGTCTTCGTCGGTACTCTTCTGTACACGGAGGTGTGGAGCAGCGTGCGGGCGGCTCTACGGGGACCCGACGCCAAAGAGAAGAAGGCAGAGTGACGAACCAGAGACTGGCGGTGGACAGAAAATCAGTTATCGTGTTGGACGTAGAGTGATGTTGTTATCCCGCAGCAGTTTTATACAGTTTTAGGGTCATTTAGATTTATACTTGATTACACGGTGCTCAGTCATACACCACCTGAACAGTTTAAAGGATGGTGGTGTTCTGCATTTTTATTGTTGTCAGCAAATCCCATGAACAGATCAAATCCAGCAGATTATTAAAAATCAGCACAGATTTATTGCTAGGAGCTTTTTGAGTCAGTTGAGCCAGATCTCATTCATGATGGATTTATTTATTTTAATTCCACGTGTGAATGAATCTGTGTTTTGTCTGTCTGTGCTCTCTGACTCCAAGCACCAAGCCCATTCGCTGTGACTGAAGATGTAGATCTCTAAAACCAGCTATAGTCAATATTTTTACACTACTTGATCACGTGACTACTTGATTATGGTGATGAACCCACAGAGAGTTTTCACCCTCTCTTCAGGCCCAAAGAGATACATGCCATCATTTACCCCAGAACTTGTTTTTCTTGTGCTTGATTGCAGAAAGTTGTAAAAACGACTTACTGTGAGCTTCCTGTCAAGCATTTTACCACAAACTTGAAGAGTGATTATTAGTCAGATTAAATTGTCTTTTTTTTTTTTCATACAAAATCCATAAACATTCTTGTTTCCGCTTGACAGACTCTAGGTAAAGATGTTTTCAGTGTTTAATCTGTTATAATTATAATGATAGATTTGAAGGGGAAAGAAATATGTTTGCAGCATGTATATGCTGTGTCGACAGTTTTACTGCCCCCTGTGGCCAAAACGTCAGATTTTCACACTTAGTCCCACTTTTCCAGCCGGTGTCATTTAACGAAATCATTTCTGAATACAGCTGGAGACTGTTTTTATCAGGACGAGTTAATATTTTATTTTGTAGGTACTGTTCGAAGTGTGTGATTGGGGGTCTGGTGAGAGCTTTGTCAGCCAGTGCAACAGTGTCGGTCAGTGTTGTGTTGTAATACTTTGGCTACACAGATTCTGAGTTTGGTCTTTATTTTGGATTTGCTAACAATAGGAAAAATACGAATACTCTCGGTGTTAGGTGTTTTAACATTAGTACCTCATTATGGTGCGTTCACAGACACAAATTCAGTGCCACTTTTCTTTTTTGCCTATGATGTTGTTTGGATATTTATTTTTTTAGCCTCTAGCTGCTCCAGGTTCGTGTTCATTTTAAGGACTTCACCGATTCATGTGTGAAGAGCTGCTGGAGTCAGATTGCGTGATTAGATAGGGGGACAGGTTATGCAGTGCATATTAAAGTCCCCGTGTCCTTGTCATATTGTCTCAGGTGTATTTGTCAACAATAAATCTTTACACTCCCTGGTGACTGAAATTAAAGTGGGAACATAGCTGAAGACTGAGACTGTTTTTATTTTGTTTTTTTATCTGTGCATGCTTCCTTTTTAAGTGAGTTTTATGAATGTTTAAAGCTGGGACACTCTGTTCTCTTACGTTTCACTGACTAATGCGCAATGGACCAATCCAGGGGGGGGTGGTGTTCAACTCCATCCAATGGCTGCTCATGTTATTCCCCGTCGGTGGTGGGAAGGGCAGCTGTTTGGGTTTTATGTCACTAAGCACTCGTCCACGCTGTGGGTGCTGTAGTTTCAGCAGGGGCAGTGATGGGGGGAAACAGCCCGAGTCACTTCTGTGAGGAAGATGAAGGCGGAGGAATTACTTTTCTGAAGGGCATTCGGGTGAGTGAAGGCTTGTTTAGAGCTGTTTCCATCAGTATAGCGCACGGCTGCACAGCGCATCAGTGCAAGTCAGTGATTTCCTGTCATTCCAGTGTGTGAATGGGTGGATGACTGGATATGTAAAGTGCTTTGGGGTCCTTGGGGACTAGTAAAGCGCTATATAAATACAGGCCATTTACCATTCCTGTCTCAGACGCCCTTGTTGAAAAATTTTTTTCTTTCCATTTTTTAAAGTCTGCTAAAATCACCCCGCACAAAGTCAGCGGCATCCCTCTGGTGTAGGGGTTAAAAATAGAAAGTGCATGCTCGCCTTACATTCCCCACACGTGTGGAAGTGCTGCTTCACAAAGTCTTTAAATTCCTGTAATATCCAAACTATGGGTTAATTCTTTACGGCATCATATCTATAATTAAATCAGCTTTATTTCAGGTAAATAATGCCATTCTCAATCTGCGACCTTTATCGACCTCTATTGGTGACATTACAGTGTAACAACAGCACTTTTACCTTGGTTTGTATCAGGGGTGTCAAATATTAGACCCGCGTGCCTGAATCCGGCCAGTCTGGCCCACAGGATTGGAGTTTGTTCTTTTTTTTTTATTTTGGACTTTGAACTGTATTTTCATAAATTTTACAGCTTGTTCTGCTAATAAAGACAGCCCAGCCACCATTCATACTACACAGAATCAGAATATCTTTATTGTCATTGTAACAAATTAAGTGAAAGTCCCTGCGGGGTCAAGAGAAAAGGTTTAAATATAATTACAAAAGAGTAATATAAGAAAAACAGGATAGAAACTGCTATTCAGTATTTGACTCTGTATTTGTCACCAAAGTTATGAAGTAATAGTTAAATGAAAAACACTAAAGTTACTATTTTTCTCACTATCCACTACAGAAATTCCTTTTTTAATCTGTCTACTTTAAAGTAAAATAAACAAATAAATAAAATAGGAAACTTTCTGTGAATTAACAAAAATATTATTCTTTATAATTACCGGATGGTCTGGGCAATGACCTACCAGAACATCTTTCTGTAATTTTATGCTTTTATTTGTTACAATTTAAGCCAGAATAGTCCTGCTCAAAGATTTCTTTTATTAACTACAGCACAGTTCCTTTGTCACGTAGAAAAACATACTTCCTTTTTCTTACATTGAGATATCACAGGGATTAAGTGCGCAGTTACATTTCTTTACACTGACAGAGGGGATTTTCACCCCAATTAAAATCAAAGTGGGCTGGATGTGACCAACAGGGTAAAATGAGTTTGACATCCCTGGCTTCAAAGAATAAAATTTTACTGCATGAATTGATCGCAATAAAAAATGATCCTAAAATATATAATTCTCCAGTAGGAGCTGGCTCAAACCTCTGATTTTGTCAAGAATGATCGTATTTACAGATTGTATTAAAGTGTGTCCAAATATGCAGAAGGCATATTGCTAGTTGGTGTTATGTGCTGTCAGTGGGAGGCAGCATAACACCAAAAAAGTCCCGAGAAATGTGAATGATTTAAGTACAGGCACTGGGGTCCTTAAATACAGCAAGGTGCAAAAGTCTTGAGCCACCTCTCATTTCTTTCCTTTTTCTCTCATTTTGAAGTGGCAGGCTTAAAAAAACTATGCAGATTAGATGAAACGCATCTGAAAGTTAAGTCCTAATAATAATTATAATAGGACACTTTTTGCTAAAGCTTCATCAGAAATGGTCTCAGTGGAAGGGTGGCTGAAATTCAAGGCCAACTAAATTTATATAGTGATGAAGCTAAATTTAAAGTTGTAGGTTCAAATCTTGAATTTATGGAGGAGGTCAGGAGAGAAGTGTCTACAGAGCCTCCGCTGTGTAAAAGCACGACGGAGGCTCTGTCATGGTTTGGAGCATCATTTGAGCCAGTGGTGTTTGAGATTGTGTTTTAAAAACAGCACAATTTCAATTTAAAAACTGTCAGTTATTGTTTTGTTTGACATATCATTGGATTGATTGGCTTGTTTTCAATGCTGCAATACTGCTGGGCTTTCTATTTTCTTAAAAGTCACTAAACTTCTCCACTGATGTAGCCTTGGTCATGGTATTTGATAAGAACTCTTTTAAGAAAATATATTGTTGCATAAAAGTGATAGGTTCTTCACTCTTAAACAAATAAAGTTATATACCATTTATGCTTTCATCTTTCTCAGTAAGTGTTACTTTTTCAAAGGGCAGCAAGGCTGTACCAAAGTCGCTTCTCTGGATTTTGAATGTGTATTTATGTCACTGCCGGTGGCTGTTCAACAGACAAAAGCACAAATAAAATAACATTATTTCTCATTTGTTCTTATTCTGAATTTCTCTTAGAAAATATTAAAGGTCAGACAGTCTGAAGGTCTTTTCAATTATATTTACAAGAAACAAGGAGACCTATTTTCTGATGTATTTGATATAAAATTCCTTTGGACACTTGTTCAGTGGCACGCTGAGTCTTATGAAATAACGCTGCAGTGTTTAATGGCAGTGATGCGTAAACTTCACATTACTTACGCAAGACTTGAACCTGTGATAGAGAGCAGAGCACCAGCATGGGAAACATTTGAATTTGCTCTTTGTGGCCTGCAGGTGGCGCTTATGGTTATTATTATTCTTCTTTCATCAGCTGTCAGACCGAGTCATCAAGCGGATGAAGCTGTCGCCAGAGGTCGTCTCACCGCATCTCGCTCATGCATCAAAACCAGTGGCTTCTCCAGATCCCACCTCTTCTGTGGAACACTTGTCACCTCCTCCACCTACAGTTATCGCAGCACCACCTCCTTCTCTTTCTCCTCCTTCTCAGGGAGCCACAGTTCCAACAGTGGAACCTGCTCCTGCTGTTAAGCTCATCCCGCCTCCTCCTGTGCAGTTTCACTCCTTTCCTCCAGCCCCTCCAGAGCCTGCAGCTCAAACTCCATCCACCCCTTCCCCAGGAGTCAAAGCACCTGTAGAGCCCCTTCCTCCACCCCCTGCTGAAGTCCCACCTTCTGCTGAAACCTTAATCCTACCCACGTCTGTAGAGTCATCTCAAGCATCTCTGGCTCCACCTGAACCTTCATCTCAAACACCCCCCACTATTATTGAGCCCGCTACTGTCACTCCATCTGTTGAACCTCTAGAATCTGTTACCCCATCACCTCCACCAGTAGAAACAGTCCAACTTCCACCCACGGTTGAATCTACTCCATCTGGACCAGTGGAGGAAGTGGACCAGCGGTGTCAAGTGGAGGCACCAGTCGTGGTTCCAGCTATTGATCCAGAGCCTCCATGTGCTCAATCTCCACCTCCTCCAGAGGACGCTCTAGCACCTCCAATGCTCTCTTTTGAAGAAACATCTCCATCTTGTCACTGTGTGGAGCAAGCTGTTGCCCCAACTCACCCACCTCTAGCTCCACCGCCACCAACCGAGGAGTCCCCCAAGAACCCATCTGTGCCTCCTTTTGATGAGAAGGAAGTACCTGTTGTCACAACACCACCCCCACCTGTGACAGGTGAGTCTGAACCATCCTAATCTTTTGGCATTTCCAATTAGCTCTTGTGATGCTTTGAAGTGCATGCTGTGGCTAAGGACATGGAGGTTAATAGGACAAACCTTATAATGTTGCTCAGTCAGATAAGATAAGATAAGATAAGATAAGATAGAACTTTATTAATCCCTCGGGTGGGTTCCTCTGGGAAATTCGATTTCCAAAAAAGCACAGCACCGACAGAAGTTACAGAGTTACAGAATATTATATATACACACACACACACACACACACACACATATAAATACAGAGACAATATAAATAAAATATACGAAGGGGATAAATAGAATAAATAGGAATAAAAATAAAAATAAAAATACAAGTGAATTGCACATTTCAAGTATTGAGTCTATTGCACTGTTGACTATTTACAAAAGTATTGCACAAAAGGTATTGTACAGTGAGGTGAAGAGGCACTACAGCTTAGTTGTTCCCCCCTCCTTTGTCCTCCTGTTTCCCCTCCCTCTCCCCTCCAGAGAGGAGTTAAACAGTCTGATGGCGTGTGGGACAAAGGAGTTTTTAAGTCTGTTAGTTCTTGTCTTTGGGAGAAGCAACCTGTCACTGAACAGACTCTTCTGGTTGTTAATGGCCGTGTGCAGAGGATGCCCAGCATTGTCCATAATGTCCATCAGTTTCTTTAATGTCCTTTTCTCTGCCACTGTCACCAGAGTGTCCAGCTTCATGCCGACCACAGAGCTAGCCCTCCTGATCAGTTTCTCCAGCCTGGATGAGTCCCTCTTTGCTGTGCTGCTCCCCCAGCACACCACAGCATAGAAAAGTACTCCTGCAACCACTGACTGGTAAAACATCCTCAGGAGCTTCCTGCAGATGTTAAAAGACCTCAGCCTCCTGAGGAAGTCGAAGAAGTCCTCCCGAAGTCCACAACCAGTTCCTTAGTCTTTGAGGTGTTGAGTTGCAGGTGGTTTGTGTGACTCCATGTGACAAAGTTCCTCACCAGACTTCTGTACTCCTCTTCCTGATCATCCCAGATACACCCCATGATGGCCGTGTCATCTGCAAACTTCTGAATGTGGCATAATTCAGAGTTGTAGCAGAAGTCAGAGGTGTACAGGGTGAAGAGAAGAGGGGACAGCACAGTTCCCTGTGGTGCTCCTGTGCTGCTGACCACTGTGTCAGACGTGATGTCCTTCAGCCTGACGTACTGTGGTCTGTCGGTGAGGTAGTCGGAGATCCAAGCGACCAGGCAGGGGTCCACCTCCATCCTGTTCAGTTTTTCCTGAAGCATACAGGGCCGGATGGTATTAAAGGCACTGGAAAAGTCAAGAAACAGGATCCTGACCGTGCCTTTTCCCCCATCCAGGTGTGAGTGGGCTCTGTGTAGGAGGTACAGGATGGCATCCTCCACTCCGACACCCGCCTTGTATGCAAACTGTAGTGGGTCCTGGGCATGTTGTACCTGTGGTCGGAGGAGGTTGAGGAAGAGCCGCTCTAGAGTCTTCATAAGATGTGACGTCAGTGCCACCGGTCGGAAGTCATTCAGCTCATTGGGCCGGTTCTTTTTGGGGACCGGGACGATGCAGGATGTCTTCCATAGGGCAGGCACTCTCCCCAGTCGCAGACTGAGGTTGAAGACTCGTTGTAGATACACAAGTATGCAGAATTAAAGTCCAAATCACATGACTCTGAGGAAATGAGAGAGATACAGCTGATGAAGCATCCAAAAAGTGTAATAATAACAATAATAAACCACTTGTCTCTAAGGTGGGATTAAGATTTGAGAATGAGCATTTCCGTCTATTGTCTGCAGGATCATTTCAGTTAACAAGAGCTGAAAGCAGCAGTTTGAAGTTTCCAAGCCTAAAATACATTACAGAGTTACAGTGTAACATCCGGAAATCTCTGAGGCAGAGCATTCAGTGGAATTGACCCGAACTGTAGCGTGTGCCAGAACACGCCACCTACCACCTCAGCAGATTTGCCTCCCAGTGAGGTTCTCCGTTTCCTTGCTTCTTACTATACTGACTCTGTGAAGAAGATCAAGCACTCATATCAGAAAAATAAGTACACAGGGACACACCATTTGTTGCTTTTCTTATTACCAATGTGTAACCATTATTTCAGACCATTATTTCTGGTAGAAGTTTCATTTCAGCGTTCTAAAGCAGTGATGTTCAAGTTATGTTTGAGGCTTTCATTTGGAAAGAGTTTCAGGCTTTTAGTAGGAGATCAAATTTAATCAGTAGATTTAACATGTTTGCAATCATTGCTTTGTTTGTTTCTTCTCAAGTGTCGGAAGACGAGTTGAGGCAGAAGCTCAAAGAGGAGATGCAGAGAAGTCTGAAGGAGGAGATCGACCAGAAGAGGCAGGAGCTACAGAGGCAGTAAGGACACAAGACTGAATGTTTTACTGAGTTTTGAATCTTGCTGTCTCATTTGTCCCTTCTGATAAGATAAAAACACAACTGTAGAGGTTTGTAGTCGATCCGTACCGATGCACACATTTCTGCTCAAGATGCCACATTAATTATTTAGTCACTAATTCTATTTAATAGGAAAACATTCAAATTTATTCATTTTTTAAGCAAAAACGCCATAAATCAATAATAAATATAATATTTAAATAGCGATAACAAAGATTTTAAAGTTAAACTGCAATCAAAACTTTGAATATCAGAGAATATATTCTTATTTTTTTTAATCAGTGTTTTTATTGAGTTTTCAGAAAGCATATCATTCATACAGAAAAGCTCGAACTCAATTCCTACAACACAGTGTAAGACAAACTATACCCAGACAGAGAAAAGATAAATAAATAAATAAAAGGGGGGGGAGTTGCCAGTTATGGAGTAGACGAAAACTCATCTTCAAAATAGGAAATGAAAGGCTGCCAGACCTTAAAGAATTTCTTGGTGTTGCCCTGTATAGTAAATCTGAGATGTTCTAATTTGAGGTGTGCCATCACCTCCTCCACCCAGCGTTTATGGGATGGCAGTGTTGCCTTTATCCAGTTGAATAGAATCAATCTCCTAGCCAACAATGAGGTGAATGCTATTGCCTTCCTCTGAGAGGCTGTTAGTTGAGTTTCCCTCGGTGCCACACCAAAGATGGCTGTCAGAGGCATTGGTTCCATATCTTTAGTATAAATGAATGAGAATGTTCTAAAGATGTTAGCCCAAAAGTCTTTCAGCCTGGAACAAGACCAGAACATGTGGCATAAGTTGGCTGGCACCTGTTTACATCTGGGGCAGGTCGGATCGGCCCCCTGGTACATTCTTGCCAGTTTCTCCCTTGACAAGTGGAGTCTGTGTAACACCTTGAACTGTATCAGTCCGTGTCTTACACATACAGAAGCAGAGTGTACTAGATCTACAGCCCCTCCCCAGTCAGAGAATATATTCTTATTAATTAAGTACAATTATCCCAGGATATCTGCACACTTGAGCAGTTGCTGCTGATGCATTCTCAGTTGATCAGCTTATCGATTAATCAACTCTAAGTTCTTTAAAAGATGCACTTTGTGCATGTGAAGGTTGGAGGAGATGAGGGTGCAGGTTCGAGCTGAGGCGAGGGCAGCAGCTCGGGCTCGGGTGGAGGAGCAGGTGAAGAAGATTCTGGAGGCTGAGAGGGCGGCGAGCACGGAGAAGCTCACAGAGACTATCATGAAAGAGCGAATGAAGACGGAAGATGAGAAGCTCATGGTGCAGCTTTATGTAAGCAAAGGAAGACACGCTTGACTCTGAATATGTGAGGAACTCTGCTGTAAATACAAAACTCTTTCCTCCTTTTAATGTGCTTCTTTTTCTTTCTTGCCGCATTGTTGTTTCAGTGGATGGAGCTGAAGGTAGGACGATAGAGATGCATGCATGCATGCCTCACTCTCAAACAGCTGCAAATCACAGACATGAGTTGCAGCTGTAACTTTGAAAAACAGGAAAAATTGACCCTGAAAAAACCGCATGTAAATTGAGTGTCAGCCTCTAAAAAATTTCAATATGACGTTTTCAGAGCTGTGCTGATATCTTCTATGAATGTTACATTATCGCAGGCTCATCAGCTGGAGGAGAAGGAGAAAGAGCTGAAGAAACGAGACGCTCTCTACAAGGAACATCTTGCAAAACTCGATACAAAGGTTAGTTAACATTTTTGAGACTTGAAGTAATTCTTATATGTTTAAAGTTCTTACAGGTTTAAAGCGAGACTATGTTTTGCTAGAGATGTGTCGAGTGGCCGGGGGGGGAGACTGTAAACAAAAGACAACGTGTATGCCTAACTGGCTTTTTAACTAGTTTTGAAAAATTCCAGTTGTAATCTAATCTAATGTGATGTATATATTACTCCAAAATTTAGGCAACCCTCAACACACAATCAGACATCAGATCTTGATAAATTAAATGTTCAACTTGAAAATCTTTACTGACATATGGTACTGAGCAAAAGTCTTGAGTCACCCTTTATTATATTTTGCTTCTAAGGAGCCAAACTATCTTGTAACTTGTGTAATCTCAGTGTGTCCTTCAAAGTATTAAAGGTAACCAGAGACATTAGGGACAAAAGAGCGAGTTGTAGGCCGAAAAAGTATCTACAGCAAATGATCAAAATCTGAATGTCATGTAATTAAGAAATGGGGGGGAAAATCCAGCAAAGACCTGACACAGGACCTGAGTTTCATTTGGCCTTTCAGCTGTCTGCTGTTCACTGAAGCCGTGTTAGAAATGGTCTCTCTGGTGGATGTCAAGAAGCTATTTTTAAGGCAGGAAAACAGGGAGAAAAAGATAAGCTGGATTAATTCAATTCAATTCAATTTTATTTATATAGCACCAAATCACAACAACAGTCATCTCAAGGCGCTTTATATTGTACAGTAGATCGTACAATAATAGATTCAGAGAAAACCCAACAACTAAAGTGGGAAGGAAAAACTCCCTTTTAACAGGAAGAAACCTCCGGCAGAACCAGGCTCAGGGAGGGGCGGGGCCATCTGCTGCGACCGGTTGGGGTGAGGGAAGGAAGACAGGATAAAAGACATGCTGTGGAAGAGAGACAGAGGTTAATAACAGACATGATTCGATGCAGAGAGGTCTATTAACACATAGTGAGTGAGAAAGGTGACTGGAAAGGAAAAACTCAATGCATCATGGGAATCCCCGGCAGCCTACGTCTATTGCAGCATAACTAAGGGAGGATTCAGGGTCACCTGGTCCAGCCCTAACTATATGCTTTAGCAAAAAGGAAAGTTTTAAGCCTAATCTTAAAAGTAGAGATAGTGTCTGTCTCCCGAATCCAAACTGGAAGCTGGTTCCACAGAAGAGGGGCCTGAAAACTGAAGGCTCTCCCTCCCATTCTACTTTTAAATACTCTAGGAACAACAAGTAGGCCTGCAGTGTGAGAGCGAAGTGCTCTAATGGGGTGATATGGTACTACAAGGTCATTAAGATAAGATGGGGCCTGATTAATTAAGACCTTCTATGTGAGGAGCAGGATTTTGAATTCAATTCTGGATTTAACAGGAAGCCAATGAAGGGAAGCCAAAACAGGAGAAATATGCTCTCTCTTTCTAGTCCCTGTCAGGACTCTTGCTGCAGCATTTTGGATTAGCTGAAGGCTTTTCAGGGAGTTTTTTGGACATCCTGATAATAATGAATTACAGTCGTCCAGCCTGGAAGTAATAAATGCATGAACTAGTTTTTCAGCGTCACTCTGAGACAGGATATTTCTAATTTTAGAGATGTTGCGCAAATGGAAGAAAGCAGTCTTACATATTTGTTTAATATGTGCGTTGAAGGACATGTCCTGGTCAAAAATGACTCCAAGGTTCCTCACAGCGTTACTGGAGGCCAAGGTAATGTCATCCAGAGTAAGAATCTGGTTAGAGACCATATGTCTAAGATTTTCAGGACCGAGTACAATAACCTCAGTTTTATCTGAATTAAGAAGCAGAAAGTTAGCGGCCATCCAGGTCTTTATGTCTTTCAGCCCATTATCTTTACACAAGATAATGGGCTGAAAATCAGTAGCAGCAGGTCTTATGTAGTGATGAACCCAGATTTGAATGACGTTTTTGTTTTCAAGTGATTATCAATCTGTACAGCAGGGGTCAGAAGAGAGGTTCAACAGTGACTGACTGCTCTGTCATCACTTGGAGCTGCATTTCAGTCAGTGGTGTTGGGGATTTTTGTCAAAACTGATGGAATTATGAACGCAGAAAAGTACGTTCAGATTTTGATCCACCATCTAGGATCATCTGGAAAGTGACTTTTCAGCATGAAAATGATCCCAAAGGCACTGCACAAAACATGCAATGACTAACCATGACTAGCACTCATGGATTGCCCCCCCAAGAGCCCAGACCTGAACATTATTAAAGCAGTGTGGGGTCATCTTGAAAGAGAACAGAATAAAAAGAGGCCAGGATCCAAAGAAGAGCTTTGAATGTCTTTCAAGAAATTTACAGAGCGATTCCTGAGGACAGTTGTTAGAATTATACAACTTTGTTTTCCATGTATATCTGCACGTTTTGGCTATTTCCCATTTTCCTAACAAAAAAGACTTTTGCACAGTACTGCACACTGAATAATTTGTGGAGAAAGAAATGAAACAACACCAGTTAGTGGAAACCAAAATTATCAAATCGTCAATCCTTTCTGGGCTTGATGTTAAAATTATTAAGTGATCCTTTAATTTTTCAGCAGTATATCTGGAACTATTTGAAACTGTTAATTACTTTCTTCAGGTATCAAATTGCATTGTAAATGCACCCATGTGCCAATCCAAGATACAGCAGTATGCTGCGCTTTGTTTTCATTTTATTAACAGTGCCATAGGTACATGATCAAACACCTTAACAAATGTCATCACGCTTTAATTCCAACATGTCTGGATCCTAATTAGAGCCTACACACATGTAGCACCACCTTTTACAGCTGACACCAGTGATAGAACCGTGAAGTTGAGCTAAAACATGTTTTCGGGGTCTTTAAATGCAAATTTTGGCCACTGAGGAGCTGTCACGTCCTGAATTTCTTTTGTGGGATTTTGTTGAAGCAGTTGTGATATGTTATGTTGAGGGTAATGTGTGTGTTTTTTACCACTTTGGCAGTGTGCAGAGTTTTACAAAGTCTCTGTCGAGAGCTTCCGGAAGGGCAAAGAAGAGACTCTCAGCCGTTTTACGTAAGTCAGAACACTTTAATTTGTTTATGTGTAGTGTCATGTAAGCCTTATTACAGCTTTTATTTGATGTAAGTTAAGTTTGAATCATAAGAATGAGGCAAATGTTATTTAATATTATTTTCTCCATCTCTCTCTCAGTCATTTTAACACCCACCCAGTGTGTGGAGACTTGCAGAGTCAGATATTAAAATGCTACAAGGAGAACACGGGAAAGACTCTGTGCTGCTCGCGCATTGCCGCTGCCTACATGCAGTGTGTGGACGAAGCCAAGAAAGTACGACCCGACTTGACTTAAACACATTATTTGATTTCATACCTCATTTGCTGTGGATCTTTATTGATCATTTTAAACCATCTCTCTCCTCTCACAGAATAAGATGAGAACAGGCGGTTAATGTGGACCGCATCCTGGCAGACTACTGCAGCCTTTCTATGTACCCAAGGAAGTGCCAGACGCATGCAGACGTTAACTAAAAGGACACTTTAGTCTGCTGCTCATCATGGGATCAAAGCAATTATATCGATGCAACGGCAAAATTAATTTTTAAGTGCTTGCTTTTTTCTTTTAAATGAAGCAAAACACAACAGACAAGCAGAACATTTGCAGACTGAGAGCCTGATTAATCATTTTACACACGTGCCTTGAAGTTATAAAAGCTGTTTATCAGAGTGTGAACGCATGAAGGAACTACTGAGTGAGCAGAGTGTAACAACGAAGAAAAAATTAAATCCATCAGTAAACCTTGATGTGGAACATAATGGTTCACGGTTAAAGAAAATATTCGTGCGTGTGTTTGTGTCTGTGCATGTGCTGCCCCCTGCTGATTTTGAGTTCACAATTTAATAAAAATTTATTACTGTGCTCATGAAATCCAGTTGATGCTCTCAGGGAGGTAAAGCGGCTGTTTTTCTGTGATATAGCTCATTACTTGTGGCAAAATTATGGATGCAAAGCAAAAAAAGAAAACTCATAAACACAACATCCTGAACATCGCAAATAAGACGGAGCACTGGACAGCAGAAGTGCAGGTGCATAAACAACCTACGTAGAAATGCTTATATGTGACAGTGGACATGTGATCATCGTTTTACCACAAATGGAAGATGGTCTCCTTTCTGCACAGTTACTTTTTATGGCATAAAAAAAAATCAGTATTACGAAAATAGGTTCAAGTTTCTGTCTTGGAGGTCATTTCAAGAAAATTGGTGCAGTTTCAAGAAGTCACACCCGTCAATACAATCAATCAATCAATAAATTGTCAGTCAATTTATTCGCTTTTATCACATTATACTGTTAGTTATTAAAGTAAGAAGTATTTGCAAAAGAAGAGGATTTTGAACTATGTCAGCTGAACATCCATGATGTGAATCTCCTGTTCCTCCACATCCCAAAGATGCTCTATTAGATTGAGATCTGGTGACTGTGGAGGCTATTTAAATACAGTGAATCCATTACTATGTTCAAGAAACCAGTTTGAGATCATTTAAGCTTTGGGACATGTTGCATTATCCTGCTGGAAACTGGCATCAGAAGATGGGTACACTGTGGCCCCACTGAGATGGACATGGTCAACAAAAATACTCTGTGGTGGCTGTGGTGTTTAAACAATGCTCAAAGTGTGCCACTATCTGCCCCACCATTACACCTGAAGCACAAATACAAGGCGTAAAGGATGTTGTTCATGTTGTTTATGCAAAGTATCACCGTTCTTCCCTATTCTGAACTTCACAGGTCAACCTGACCCCATCTAAATGTCTGTGTAGGTTCTCACCCATCCTGATCATGGTAGTCTAATGAGCTTGGAAAGAAAGAGACTGGACTTCTCTAAGCAGTGCAGCGAGGAGTGCTCAGACTTCTACACTAGAGAAACCAACCACCCACTCCATAAATGCATAGCACAACGTAGAAGAGCCACCTCGACTGGACATGACTCAGCTGGACATCTGCATCTAAAGGTCAAAGGTCATTATTTCGAGGATGCCAGTGCTCACTTTTTGGACAGAGAAGACAGATGGTTTGAAAGAGGAGTGAATGATCTTTGAACAAAAGAGGTGGCTTACAACACCAATTGTCTGTGATCTGCGGTGCAGTTTTGAGATCCCTTCCCAGACGCTTCAACCTCGACTCACGTGATCTCAATGGGTCACATGATAGGGTGAGGCAAGGTATCACGATGGTTACGCCCAAAACCTCTGCTAATAATGACCCACACCTTTTTGGTGTGGGTCATGAAGTCATTTGAGCGCCTAGTTCTCTCCCATCTCAGGACCCTCACGGCCCCCCTCCTGGACCCCCTGCAGTTTGCATACAGAGCCAACAGGTCTGTAGACGACGCCATCAACATGGCCCTACACTTCATCCTGCAGCATCTGGACTCCCCAGGAACCTACGCCAGGATCCTGTTTGTGGACTTCAGCTCTGCCTTCAACACCATCCTTCCAGACCATCTCCGAGGCAAGCTTTCCCAGATGAATGTGCCTGATCCCATCTACCGGTGGATCACTGACTTCCTGACGGACAGGAAGCAGCATGTGAGGCTGGGAAAGAATGTCTCGGACTCCCGGACCATCAGCACCGGCTCCCCTCAGGGCTGTGTTCTTTCTCCTCTGCTCTTCTCCCTGTACACCAACTGCTGCACCTCCACCCACCAGTCTGTCAAGCTAATCAAGTTTGCAGATGACACCACCGTTATTGGGCTCATCTCGGACGGGGATGAGTCTGCCTACAGGAGGGAGGTTGAACGTCTGGTGTCCTGGTGCAGCCACAACAACCTGGTGCTGAATGCCCAGAAGACAGTGGAGATTATTGTGGACTTCAGGAAGCACACAGCCCCACTCCCCCCCATCATCCTGACTGACACCCCCATCACCTCTGTGGACTCATTCCGCTTCCTGGGTACCACCATCACCCAGGACCTGAAGTGGGAGCCCACCATCACCTCCGTCATCAAGAAAGCCCAGCAGAGGATGTACTTCCTGAGGCAGCTGAAGAAATTCAACCTGCCAACACGGACGATGATGCAGTTCTACACTGCAATCATCGAGTCCATCCTCACCTCCTCCATCACCGTGTGGTACGCTGGAGCCACTATCAGGGACAAACAGAGACTGCAGCGTGTTGTGCGCTCTGCTGAGAAGGTGATTGGCTGCAGACTCCCATCTTTGCAGGACCTGTACACCTCCAGGACATTGCGGCGTGCAGCTCGGATCTCAGCTGACCCTTCTCACCCTGGACACAGTCTGTTTGACCTGCTCCCCTCAGGCAGGAGGCTCCGGTCCATTCGCACCAGAACCTCTCGCCATAAGAACAGTTTCTTCCCCTCTGCTGTTGGACACATGAACAATAACCATATGACTGTACCCGCCACTAACACATGACCCTACGCTGTGTTCACTGCATCATTTCATGTTTGGCACTGATCACCACCTGCACTCATGTATATATCTTTCAACGTAGCACTCTTAATTCTTATTCTCATGTATATATCTCATGTATATCTCATGCACATATCTTTCTACGTAGCACTTTTAATTCTTATCCCTACTTTTATTTTTTCATGTCTATTTAAGTGCTATTTATGACACTATGTTTGCACTGAAGCACCGCAGCAATTTCCTAATGTTGTAAACCTGCTCAACATTTGGCAATAAACCCCTTTCTGATTCTGATTCTGATTCTGATTCCACACCTTGGCTCATGATCAATACTTAATCCCACTATGGATTAAGTCCCTGGGACTCTCCACCATCTCCAAACTTAAAGAAGTCCAGTAATTTCTTTCCAAACTCCTGAGACTGACCCAGCAGTATAAAAACAGGAGAGAGATGAAGTTGCTTTAATTACTTTGCACACAAAGTATATGAAGAACTGGAAATATATATTTGGTCATACACTAAATGATCTAAAAATTGATACCTGTACAGCTGAAGCGACTGATTTTGGTGTTTTCACAGCAGCTGTTTTGATACTGGTTTAGAGAACATATATAAATGCATCTAATTTAACAAACCATTGTAGTCAAATACAAAATAGCTCCTCTTCAGTCAACTACAAATTTTACATTAATGAGCAATAATAATTCAATATAAAACTAGATAAAAAGGGAAATACTTAAAAGCGTATCAGTAAGCTACTTCAAAGACATGGTTAGTTACATTTAGAAAAGCCTCTGCGTCATCAGTTTCCAGTTTTGTGTTACTTGGATCCTAATTTTGGTTAAAACCGCAAAGCATCTAAATCAAGGCCTGGTGTTCGTGTCTGCTAAGATGTTTCTTGTGTGATCTAAGGTACACCGTGTTCTGCTTCATCTGAGGAGGAAGTGGCTGTTTGCACGCGTGCTTGGTTTCTGCGCAGTTGCAGAGACTTGTCAAGCGAAGAGTTTACATGCAAAGACTGGATAGGATGAGGAAGTTTGTGACTACATTCTGTATTGTTTGTTTTTTATGCTTAACAACCAAAGAATGCTTCATTTTCAGTTCTGAAAATGCTGCAAATGTGTTTTGAAAGTAACTCTTAACGTCTCATCCCCCTCACTGTCTTTCAAAGTGAAGCTGTGGTCTCCTCAGCAGATCTGACGTCAGCTTCTCTCATTGGCCACAGAGGAAGCGGTGGCCAACTTACTAACATTTGTCTGTGGCTTGTTGCGTTTATGCACTAGTGCAGTGTGTGCTTGTGTGTTAAACATTATGTAACTGCATTTCAGTCGCTACTGTACATCTGTGACTACTAACACTGGTCTGGATGTACTTTTTTTGTTTTTCACCTAGTAAAATGTTTATTCACTCAACTAAAAAAAAAAAGATCTCATGAAAGATTAACTGACTAACTATTTAACTCATTTAACTCATCAGATTCAGAGATAATAAAACCTCTAGAGTAAAGCTCCCTCACACACACAGAAATTCAATCAGAAATCTCCAAGGAGATGGATAAAGAGACGATCAATAATCACATCAGTAGCTATTCAAGCTTCTTGGGATCTTTCAAAATTGTAGGACAGGTTCTTCCCTTCCTGTGAATTTGGTATTTTTCTCTTGTCCCAACTTCTTGATAACCAGATTATGTCTGACAATATTTTCATGGACCAGCCTTTAAGGTGTCGCAGATAAATACAACAAAATAAAACCAGTACCAGTAACAAAAAGAAAAGAAGATTTTTTTCATAATACACTGGAAAAGTCCCAGGGAAACAGAGTTAACGATAAAAACGATTAAAAAAATAACAATAAAAATCCTGAAAACCATCAATTTCACACCCGAACCTCAACTCTCACGGCCTGGTACCGGTCCGTGGCCTGGGGGTTGGGGGCCGCTGCTATAAGACAAGATAAAACATAAAAGTATAAATCCACTTATGTGTTTTTATTTCGTTCAATTATACACATTTCTTAAGTCCATTTTATGTATGTATATATATGTATTTGTTTATTTATTTATTTTGCTGTTGTTGGAGCCTAAATTGTCCTCCACTTCTGGAATGACCTTTGTCAGTATTCATCCCTACCTGCAATCATGGCTGCAAACTCTCTTTTTATTAAGGATGGATAAAATTGCTAAAAGGTGTCACTCATATAATTTGTGATTCATCATTTTGGTTTGGTTCAGTGTCACAAGCTCAAATGCTACAAGCCACATTCGTCAAACTGTAGAAACACTGCAGTTTGCAACTAATAAAGGTTCAACTGAGCATTTAAATACTTGATAAAAGATGCAGTGCCAGGAACTGTTGCTATGACAACTCAATGTTAAACTGAAGATAATCAGAGTTGATCTGATGTTTTTCATTCATTCAATGTGAAGCGATGGAGCGGATTTAATTGTTTTTCTATCTGAATAACAGAGAAAAATATCAAGGTGTTTAAGAAAGTAGCATATATTTTTATTCTACTGAACAAAATTCTTTCAGTAAATTGATATAGTTGTTTATAAATATAAATGTTTAAAATCAGTCAATAATGTCTTGCTGGTAATAGTAATACTTCCATGGGCATTTAGGAAAGCTGTACCATAGTATTGCTGTACATTAAAATTTAAATGCAACTCTTATAGTGTCAGAACTGGTTTGGAAAAGGCAGTTTTTTTTAACTAATGTTGGTTTTGTAGTGTCTTCAAAAAGAAATATCTAATTGCATGTTTTTTATATTAAGACTTGAATAAAAGCACCTTTCACACAAGAAATCTCTGGCTTTGAAATCTTTCATCTTCCTGCGAAATGATGAATACATGTGGATTTCTCTGAAGGACATGGGGCCTTTGGAACTAGGGAGGTGAGTCAGGTTGTTAGGGAGCTGGCTGCAATAAAATAAAGAGAAGAAAAATGAGGTTTGTGTGTGCAAATGTGTGTGTGTGCCCAGGCAGTATCTCATTCCGCATAGAAAAGCCCACCTCTGTAACCCAATCACCCACTCAGTGTTACCAAATAATACCTCATATTACACCTACGTGAAGACGTAGCAACTGGCTGACATATTGTCTTCATCAGCCTCACATCACAACTTATCATTGAAAACATGTTTAAAAAAATTTAATATTGGTCGTCTCTTTTGCTGCTGTCATGAGAGTTGTGCGTGTGGCTGAAATTAAAAAGATGCTACAGAACTGAAGGTCTGCATGAATGTCAATTTACTTTTAATGTAAAACATAAGTATAAGTAAATATATCCATTTACGATCCCTAGGGAATATTACATGTGAGTTTTGATGGAGGTGAGTTATGTAATCCTGTAATTTTCTTTGATAGTGATTGTTACCAAGGATGTCTGAACCCTTTATACTACTCGATAAGCATAGTTGCGTAACTCTGGGTTTTTATATGTTGGGGTTTTTTTTTACTCTTGTTACCTTGGCCACTGGCCTTAAATTGTGTTTGATGTCTGTTCATATATAATACAAATCCATTTTCAGTGCACAGAGACATACAGTAACCCCATATCGGTGCCTGTTACTCAACTATTCTTTTAATGTATTCATCCATTTCTCTTCAAAGGACATGTGGAGAGGAAAGAACATGTCAACAACCCATCTTCACCTCTGCCTGTGCTGACACCCCATATTCATCCATCCTGTCATTGTTCAATGACGCTGTCCTTTTCACCCCCGTTTATCCTTTCCACACCCACGCCACCTTCACCAGCAGCCACAGCTCACTTTGAATTTTCAGCACAAATTTTCAGCCACTTGGGGGCAGCAATAACGGATTACACTGACATATAAATGTTTGTTTGTTTTTTAACACACCCACTAGGTACGCTCCTTCTTTTACATGTGTTTGAATACTAACCTGTTTCTGAAGGTCTGAATTGTTCGAATTCTTAGCTGCTTAATACTCGACTATTAAAGGAAGCTGCTTTCTTTGCATTTAACCAGTAATGAGCTGGTTAAAATTATAACAGTAAAATGCAACACTTGCAACTAAAACAAGAGATTATAAGAGATGGATACTGTCAAAAATCACACAAAGCTGTAAAATACAGATATTAATTCCAGTTAATTATGTTAATGCTAAGTGCTGCCGTTTATTTTTCATGTGGCAGCTGCCAATTTAATAATAATAATAATAATAATAGGCTTGTAAAGCACATTTTAAAACATACAGTTACAAAGTGCTTCAATGTTTGGATGAAAACACATTAAGCATAATTGTACATATTCATACATGTAAACTGAGTCTAAACACACAGTCTTTCATTCATTCCTGCACAAGCACTCCAATATAAACATCAGAAGAACAAAAGGCCACAAATAATGGAAGAAAGATTAAGGAAAAGCTAGCCTATTATAAAGTGTTGTCAGGAGACATTTACTGTTAAACAAACCATAGATTTAGCAAAGATAGGCCGAGGAAGGCTGCTCCAAAGCAGCAACAACATCACCTCTGGTTTTTAAATAAGAGCATGGAACATTTCGAAGATAATGTGTGAGGTTGGCTGCAGTTATAAGGTCTCAGTAGCTCTGCTATATATAAGCAGGAGCCTGCCCATGTAGGGCTTTATACATTATTGATACCATTTTAAAAATGTATTCTAAATTATAGTGGAACAGAGTGTAGAGTAAGG
This sequence comes from Diplotaxodon limnothrissa, assembly GCF_057381915.1. Lineage (NCBI taxonomy): Eukaryota > Metazoa > Chordata > Actinopteri > Cichliformes > Cichlidae > Diplotaxodon > Diplotaxodon limnothrissa. The sequence continues at coordinate 17,643,942 of NC_140602.1, read as the reverse complement.
AGGACTGGGAGATTGACGTGACATGTGAGTTAAAATAATTAGAGAAAATTCAATCTAGTGTTTAGTAGAATTTCCACATTATTGAGTGTCAGCAAAGGTTTAATTTTTGCTATGTTTCTTCAAGATACTGTCAGTCATTTTTTTGAGGTTATTTAATAGAAAACAAATTATATTGTACTCATAAATATACATTGACTAGTGTGTGATTATGACATCCAAGAAACTAATGAAATCTTATAAACTTAGAATTAATCAGGTGGAAGTACATAGGAGCAAGTGCCACTCTGTAGAAGCAACTGTGTAGCCCCCGCAAGATCTGTTTCACTGAATGAACGGGTCAAATTGAACAAACTGAACAGAACTGAGAATAGACTATCCAAATAAAACAGGAAGTAATGATTACTGAGAGCAAGACTAAGAGATACAAGATAGACACAGAAACAGAAGAATGTGGACATAAGCCTGAGGGGACAGAATGGGGCACAAACAGCACAAACAACCTCCCATTAACTTAATGCACAGATAACTGTAACATAACCATAACACCAGAACAAAAAAACAGAATGTCAACAATACTCAAGACAGAACTGTAATACAAAGACAGTCAAAACTAGACAATCGTAGTTTTGTCTAGCAACTATGTAGCAACTATGACTGACTCATTACAAAACCATGGAACCACTACATGTTTATAGCTTCCTGCTCCAGAAAAATGAAACAAAAAAGAGTTTCTGTGTCAGTGACCCAGGGACCATGACACTTACAGGAATTCCAAGAAATACAAAGTCTAAAAACAAAACCATTCTTGAGTATCAAGCAGTAGACACACAGGAAGCAGACAAGCAGGACTACACACACACACACAAACACACATACTGGTGACCTGTGATTAGGCAGAGGTAGTAAGAAAACACAGCAAGTAATAAGGGCACGGAAAACAAAAACAGGAAACCAAAACAAGACACAAGAGAAAACTTGCCTTCAGAATAAAACAGGAAGTAACCAACAGACAAATAGCTAACGCCAAGCCACATACTAATACTAAACATGATGACAGAGACAGGGAAACACAGAGGGCGTGAAATGTAGCAACTATGACTGACTCATTACAAAACCATGGAACCACTACATGTTTATAGCTTCCTGCTCCAGAAAAATGAAACAAAAAAGAGTTTACTTTACAACAAACACAAGAAATGTGTCATCCATCCTCCTATTTAACCTAGTAGGTGTTATTCCAGATGGCACTAGGCTACTATGGATAGGTCTGAATCACCAGTCAATCTGACATACACTTCTTTGAACTGTGGGAGGAAGCTGGAGTACACTGAGAGAACCCAAGCAGGCCCAGGAGGCCCAGCTGACCAGAAGGTAATTTTGTGGGACTTTCTTCAGTGATCAGCGGTCTTGTTTTGCTTTCTCCTCTCCATCTTTGCACATGACAACACGCCCAAAGTTAATCCAAATTTTGGCATCAGGTCTCCGGAGCTGTTAGAAAACATGGAATTAAGGGGTTAAATTGAGCGAGGAATACCAGTGAGTGCATTTCTAAAAATGTCACTCTCCTGCTTCAATTTCACTTCTTGTTCTTGTTTCCTAAACAAATATAAATGCAACTGATTTTCAGAGAAGTCAGTTTATTTGGATAAACCCATAACATAAGGTGTAATGACTGGATCAGCATGCCCCGGTCATCATGACTTCATAATCTACAGGGAACCAGTTTCACTATGCCTCATGTCTCTAAAGCTGCTCTTCAGTTGTAAACAGAGTGAGAGAGATAGAGCGAGAGAGAGAGAGAAGAAGGAAGAGAAACGGAGAGTGCATCAGAGCGAGGAGAGGAGAGGTATTTTCAGTCTCGCTGTCTTTATAGCAGAGCTTTTCTCCGGTGAGGCGGCTGGTGAGGATTAGGGATCTACGTCGGTCAGGAGGTTGGATTGAGAGCAGGAGATATTCCTTGAAATGCTGGGGCTGTTTATTCATCTCAGGATAGACGGATGGAGGAAAGTGAATGAGGTGGGAGGTAAAAGGCAGAGTGAGTAAAAACAAGTGCTTATATTGTGTAGGTGGATGCTGGATTGATGACAGCTGGATCAAAATGTGGATGTTGTTGTAGTGAGTGAGGGGGAAGAGGAGGGTTTTACAGTGAAATCAGGGTGAGAAGTGAATGTGACTCAGACCTTTCAGCCACTTCCGTTGGCATCTTCAGGATGGAAAGATCAAAGGAGGAGATGAACGAGTCATGTTGTGGTCAGCTGACTCACAACGGAGGAATGGATACTGGGAAAAGGAAGCTTGGTCATGTGGTCTGGTGTTCCAATATGCATGCGCATGAGTTTACTACGCCGGAAGAGCAATTATCCTGTTTCCCGTCAAGCCAGAGGAATGCAGAGTGAGATTCCCGGTCTGTGAGTCGTGCCCTCTCACCTGTCACCTCCATATGGATCCTATTTCATCCTTTCCCCTTCCCCCCTCGGCCAGGGAATTTCCCAGCTTGTGTGGTTCTTGTCACAGAGGAAGCTCAAGCCTGTTTTTTCTGTTAATGATAGGATACTTTATGTTGTGGTTAGTTTAACGGGGCTGTGTTCCTCTGTTTTTCACCGCACACAATTTAATTTGCCAATTTGCAGGTCAGGAATCCAGTGGAGGCCTACACTGGAAGGGAAAAAAATTACTCAATGTGTGGTATTTTCACAGCATTCTACATTTGGCCCCAAACAACCATGGAGGAGATCAATCTATGGATTTATGTGGATGAAGTGCGCACATAGAGTAATCGCTTGTTGGTGCTGGCTAGTCCAAGGATGCTTTGTCATGCTGGGTGTGTAATGTTTGTGTAATGTGTGTGAGCTCTTTGGTAGCAGCTGCTGTCGATTTTTTATGAGGGTTTTTATCATGTGGGAACACGTTTGTAAAGGTTTCAAGACATTTCTATTCTCCCTGTTTACGTCTTTCATAAATGACTGTAAATATAAATATGAATAAAGTGCAGCTTGCCTTCGTGTGTGTGTGTTTGTGTGTGTGTGTGTGTGTGCCTGTGTTTGTGTGGAGCCCGCGTTGACTCACAGTTACAATAATGACTCTGGCAGCAGAGTGGATGAACAGCTCATACTGACTGTAAAAAGAGAGAAAGGAAGGAGGGCTGAGCTCACAGCGGCATCTCCATCTCATAACTCCTCTGTCGCTCATCAAGCTCTCTCACACACTTACGTAGAGAGAAGACAGCCGTGAGGAGCTCAGAACCTACAGTACAATATAATACAGGACGCCTCAGTACGGGACAGGAGTGGCTTTGAACCGGAGAAGCGGGTATGAAAACGTCTTCAAGGAGGAAGTCATTCACTGTGTCGCAGGTGACTGGCGGCTCGGTAAGTGTTTGTGTTTATTCCTGTGCTTATGTATTTGTTCTTTTTATTCATATATTTATTTTAATTTGCGTGTTATGAAGACACAGATATCATTTTAACATGCTGACCTTATGTCTTGTTACTGTGTTATTTTGCGTAATGGTTCTGGTTGTTACAGAAAATGACTTAGCAGTTTCATTTTCACTCAACGTTTAAAGCACAGTAAGCCACAATCTTTCACTTTTTATTTTTCCAAGCTTTAATCCATTAGGTCCATTAGGGCAATAGTTGACAATTTATCTGCACTTTCTCCGGGATGAGAACCAGCCCAGAATTTGGGAATTGTGTAAAATTTCTATCTTTGATTTCTGTCTAGTAAACGCAAAGGCAGTGAGTATCATAAGGTCCTCTGCCTCTGAGCCACTTCTGAGAAACTCTTTCTCTCTGTTGCTCCATCATTTCTCGCAAGAAAATGGCTCAACATCCAACCTTGACGCTGAATTATTCTGGATGATTGTCTGCTCTAAACTTTCTCCTGCTTTCGTAGCTAGATATTACGCTTCTGAACATCAGGTGACCACACCTGGATTCTGTCCTACATTGGCGGAGGTATATATTTAGCTACAGAACACTCCCTGCAAACCTCATTCTGTCATTTAAGTCCGGTGTGCAATGAAGCCTTCTTTTGTCTGTGCAGTCCCGGATCTCAGGCAAAGAAATAAAGGTCCAGAATAATTAGCAGCACAGTAGCAAGTCTTTAAAATCCCCCTGTTAGTCATCCTACCTATAGCAAATGATAGTAGTAATAGCTGTGTTTCTGTGTTATTCCTTTGCACTCTTTGTCATGCTGAGGCTCATATATATGCATGCATAATCAATGATCAACATCAATGTGTTTAAAAAAAAGCCCAGGATTTTTTTTCTTCTGACTCATCTGTCACAAGGTTGATTGCTTTAAGTCCAGGATGTAGGGTTTTTCTCTTGACGCATGACACACTTCTAAGTTTAACCCTTCCACGTGTCACGTCAGCATTTGTTAACAGGTCATTCATTTGATCGCTTCAAGCAGTATCAGAAAACTCACAGCTATGTCACATCAGTGGTTAGTACTGTGCCCTCTAAACAGGGTTTGATTGACATCACCCTCGGTCCTCAGACGGCAAAAAGTTCTGATCAGCCTGATGCTCATGTTTTGCTAATCTTAATGTAAGATTACATTAAATCTAATCTTAAAATATCTGATAATGAGCCTCTGTCTGAAACAAGCCAGAGCTTTTCTCCTTCCTCCACCTTTCCTCTGATTGGTTGGCCCCCTGTAAACAGAAGATTTTAACAGCTGCTGGGTGGGGCTTTTGTGGGAGAGGCATGCCCCTCAAGGTCTTCATATTAGCAGTATCTTCACTCTGTAACAGTCTAAAGCCTGATCTTTTGACCCCCACCAATTACCCCTACATACAATTCAATTCAATTTTATTTATATAGCACCAAATCACAACAACAGCTTTATATTGTAAGGTGGACCCTACAATAATACATACAGAGAATAATCAACCAATAAACAATCAAATGACCGGCTATGAGCAAGCACTTTGGCGACAGTGGGAAGGAAAAACTCCCTTTTAACAGGAAGAAACCTCCAGCAGAACCAGGCTCAGGGAGGGGCACGGCCATCTGCTGCGACTGGTTGGGGTGAGAGAAGGAAGACAATGAAGTAATTATTATAAACTGCTATTTATTATAAGCAACCAACGTAACAGTGCGCAGACATTTTAAAAAAGATGAAGAGTTGATCTTGATGATCAAGATGATCAAGATGATCTTTAATAATTGAGTTTATACATATATAACACAAAATAACCATGCATATTTCATCCACGAAAGAGTTAAGTATTCACAGGTTGTAACTGGGCCAGGAAGTGGATGAACTAGTCTTCATTGTTGTATTTTTAAGCAGTCAGGGATGGTTTTCCTTACCAGTTTTCTGAATCCTAAAAGACCCCTTGGGTTCCTATCATACTTCTTTCTCATTGTCTTGGAGTAATAATCTGACATGTTGGAATTTGTGTTTACTCACTGACTTGCCTGGAGTTAGATGCGAAGATCAATAGCATTCTCAACCCAATCTGGTAAAGGTTAAGCTGCAGCAACCAGTGAGTTATCCATTCCTGGAAACAGGGTTGGGTTTAATGTTAAACCCCTGTTGGCGTACGTTTGATAACATCTGAGCAAAAACAATGATTCAACAGGAATTTTTCAACTGTCTTCCTTTAAAACAGAGTACCTTAATGTGAAATAAATACTTTAAAAGACTGATTTAAATCAACTTTCAGTTTGATTTACGTCACTCTGAACTTCGGAATTGTCAAATTCATCAGATGCTATTTCAGGAACTGAAATATTAGATCCTCCGTGTTTATGTCACCTCCGTCCCTCATCCCTGTGCCTCACCAGCACATAACTGCAGATGTTTCTGGGGTTATGCCTTCCACTAGTAAGGATAATTGCTTGCCCTTTAACTGAACTCGCTTAAGGGTGCTGAGGATATTTCACCTGAAGCCACAGCACCTTCAGGAAGCACTTAGTAGAATGACCCCTTCACATCCTTCTTCCTCCCTGAATCAAGCAGAGTCTCCCCTGACTTATTCTCTGCATTTTAGAGTGATGTCAAAATGACTCATTCTTGCTTTATATTCTGAGACAGCAGATGATATCAGGTAAAAGGACTGGGGAAATGAAAGATGCACTGATGACTACTGTTTCTTTGGATCCTCAGTCACCACCACAGTTTGGTGACACATTGGTGAATTCATTTCCTTTGTCTTTATTCATCCATGAAAAAAAATTTTTCATGATGTGGGAAGATTGCACAGAAACTAATCTTTCCCTTCATTGAAATCAAGCATTATTTTACTCTCCAGCTTTGTGTCTCTGCTTGTTGCTCCATATGTTCAGTGGGATTTGGCGAGGTGTGATGAACTTCACCCCATTTAAACTGACGTTCAAATGAAGCCATCTGACAACGAACATGACTCAGAGCTTCATAGCTTCTGTGGTTGAAACATTATTATAAGACCTGCTAGACCTGCTGCATACCTTTATGGTGCACACTTAATTTCAGCTGTTTATTGTACTTGGTTCAGATACTGAAAACAAAGTCTTGACGCTTTAACCCTATAAGAAAGCTGAATAGAGGATTGTCTCTATCCTATTGTTCTATCCCTGCCCTGTGAATGTTACCCAACCTGCTTCTGTGTAATTACTTAATCGCATCCCACATTTAAAGAAATAGTTACACATTTTGCATTTGTCAATTTTGTTTCTGAAAGACAAACCAGAACATTGATTGGCCTTCACCTCTCTTCACTGTAAAGATGAATCTATAGGGGATAGTTTGGTTTAGCACAGCTTACCATACAGAAACCAGGAGAATCAGCAAGGTTTGCACTTTCCTACTCATACAGAGATTCAAAACTCAGTCACCATGACACCACCCACTGTTTAATGGAGGCCTGTTGTAAAGCAGTTACTATCTTGGTGTTTTGAAACTAGATGCGAACTCTCTGAGAAACCATATGGTTGTCAGTAACAGCACACACTGCTTTACTATCTTTTTGACTCAAATTGGGATCGTAATTTTCCAATGCTGGGTTCAGTAAAACTTGAAATTAGCAATTGAGAACATTTGGATTTACTGTTCGTTCTATAGCCACAGGAGTCGCCCCCTGCTGGCTGTTAAAAAGAATGCCTTTGCATTATCAGCCTGAGCATAGACAGTAAAAGTGAAATTTGGTACAAACTCCACCATAAAACCTCCATCAGGGAGATCCAACATGTTTTCAGCATCATTTGTTGTTGGGCAAATTTCACAAAATCATGTAAAGAGATGGAACAGGTGTGAAAAGGAACCGTTGTTGGTGTGGATGTGGGTGTAGATATCTTTCTTTAACACTGTGAGCTATGAGGGCATTTCACATAGCACTGTACTTTCCAAGTGCATTTCTAGTTAGTCTACTCTTTGGTTTACATACAAATGAGATACTTCACTTGTTCAATTGAGAGGTGATTATTTTTAAGCTTCACACAAACCCAGTGTATGTTTTGGCTTTATTTTAAAAGGAGTCTGTTACACTCATTTCTAATTTATAATCTCTACTAGAGGAACTTTGCATGACTTTCAAAATAGGCAGTTCAAAATAATCTTTTTCTGTTCTTCTGTTTCCAGCAGTCTGCGCTTTTGGCTCAGAGGTTTTATTTGTATAAACACTCGCCTCATTATTTGAAGCTTTGTTCCTGTGTAACAGGAGCATCGACTAATACAGTGGTTTTCAAAAAAAAATTCTTGATTGCCCTCTTAAGAAATCAAAAAAGTTTACATCCTACGTCTTAGTTCAAGAACCACTGTCTAGATCAGGGGTGTCAAACTCAAATACACAGTGGGCCAAAATTCAAAACTGGAACAAGGTCGCGGGCTAAAGTTAATATTTATGGAAGAAAAAAATCTTCCTCCAGATTTAAGAATTAATCTTTTCTTTTGGACTCAAACAAGTTTTGCTGAAAAACTGATTATGGAACAAGCAAAGCTTAATACTAAACGATATATATATTAGCTGTATAATACCAGCAGGCCAGCTCTAATAATAATTTGGTATGGCTTCGCGGGCCAAATGTAATTAGGCTGCGGGCCAAACCTGGCCCGCGGGCCAGAGTTTGACACCTATGGTCTAGATTATAATCAGAAATGTCCTAAAAAGCCAGATTTAATGTTCAGAAATAGCATTACTGATGTGTAAATATCGCCTGTGTTATCATTCTTTATTTTCATGCATTTCATGATGCACAGTGTGACGTTGGTCAGCAGCCTGATTCAGATTTTTTTGTCGTTTGCAGCAGAGGTCTGCACAATCAGGTAGGTGGAACACCAGGAGGCACCCAGGAGTTTCCAACCAGCTTTGCTGAGGTAGTTTCTCCAAAAACATCCCTTCAGATCCGAGCTAAATTCCTTGCACCACTTCTGTCATGGCTCTAGCCGGCTGTGTAACCACACCCTCTGGTGTTCATCTGGGAAATTAGCAACTGAACAAATACAGCCAGCTTCCGTCCTCAAACAGCAGCAGCCTTTGAGCTACACCTGCATCCACTTTGCTAAAGGAAGCTTGCCAGGCCATGAATATACAAGAATGTCCTTTTCTGTATTAAACCTATTAACAGTGTCAATCAGAAGACTTGTTGAGTAAAGAACTGCACTCAGAAACTGATTTCATTTGGTGACGTAGATGTTTGTACACAGTCTCTAGCACCATATGAAATCAGTGTTCTGGGAGGTGGACTATCAGACTCTGTACATGAATAAACTGAAATATGATGCCATGAAAGTAGTTTGAATTGCATCCGGTTTCTACTGCCTCGCTGCTCAAAGCTGCTGACTGGCTTCTTAAGTCTTCATCAAAATTGTGCCTCAATTCTTCTGTGAACTCTTTCCCCTGATGGTAAATGTATTATTGAACTTCTGATTTTGTTAAATAAAGATAAACTTATATTTTGTGGTTATAAAGAATGTAATTTTTTATATGGGTTTTTGTATTGTGTTTAATAAAGGTAAAGATCAATAAAGCACACACAAGCAGCTGGAGCTGGGCGATATGAGATTTTTTCATATCACGATATGTTTTTTTCATTTCAGGCGATAACGATATCTATCACGATATAAGCCAAATAACTATATTTGTAAGATTTAAATGTGCCGTTGCTCACAAGTAAAATGTGAAATAATCAGCAGCTTGTTTTTATTTAAATATTTATTTCCCATAATAAGTTCAACAGGGTAGATGTACTTAAGGAACATGAGACTTTTTCAGATAGATAAAGGCAAATATTGCAAACTACACAAAAGGCAGCCGCTAAAGCGTTTAAGTTTCAAAATAGAACAAACGAAACAGACTAAATTGTCAATTCCACTTAGAAACAAAATATTAATTCTAAAAATAAATCTTAGTTTGTTTTACAGAAGAACAGACAAAACTGACTAACTTTTGTCAATATCAAATAAACTGAGAACTAAAAGGAAATTCTCAATCTCTCCTTGTTGTATAGCTGAGCTTTTCAAACAGTTTTAACAGTTACTTTAGTCTGACAAAAGCCGAATGACGAATTAGCGCTTCCAGTCAGAGACTGAGGCTACGTCCACACATACACGGGTATTTTTGAAAACGGAGATTTTCCGTTTTCGTTTTAAAAATAATCCCGTCCACACATAAAGGCAGAAATAAAGGAAAACGCTGCTATGAACATGCCAAAGCAGCAGGTGGCGCTAGATTCCTAACCGTGCAGAAATGTTGGCCAATCAGAAGTCTAGAAGCCTCGGTGGGAAAAAGTAAACAAAGCTGGGGCATAGAAGCAGAACCGAGTCGTATGTGTGGAGGGACAGTAACTGTGTGTATATGTAAGCATTTAAACACTGCAGAGAGTAGAATTAACAGTAACAGTATTGTAGAAATTCATTTCACCGAAACAATAACGTGGCGCACAGTGTGACGCATGCACCAGTTTATTGTATTTCCAGACTTGCTTTCGGCACAATTTACAGTGCACGCTACTCTGTTTTTTGTCAGACTTGAAATAGCCGAAATACCTTCACACTACGGAACTTCTTTGGCTCTTCCGTTCGACAATCTCTCCGGCACTGGAACCATCGTTTGTTTTCTCTTCGGTCACGCTCGGTTGATTTTTCTAGTCGGCACACTCATTTCCTCCATTACGCGCTGGCTCCATTACCCGCTGGCTGCTTCCCAAACAAACACACGTGCGGCTTGGCACTTGTGCTGTACGTAACAAGTCACGCGACGTGACGCTGCGGCTGTGATTGGTTCGGCTCTGCGCTACTTAATTTGGATTGGCTGACCTTTTTTTTTTTTTTTTTTTTTAAGAGGACAAGAGCGGCGAGGTCTATCGCGATAGCTTAATTTCTCTATCGAGTAAAAGTTATATCGCGATACATATCATTATCGTTCTATCGCCCAGCTCTACAAGCAGCTAATGCCTATGTTCTGAAAGAGATAATTATATCATTGATTAAAGTTTCAGTTGCACTCCATGTTTCTCATTTCTATGTGAAATTAGTTGAAACGACTGGTGAATGGTGTCCAAGTGAGGACTTGTTAAAGATATTTACCATTTAGATGCCTTAAAGTCATTTAACAATAATGTCTTTAATAAAGTAAAAGTTAAATTAAGGTTTCATGGATGAAATATTGGGTTTGATTCTCTTCTCTCCCTGGGCACATCTGTGTGGAGTTTGAATGTTCCCTGTGTTTCCAAAGAGCAGGACTCCTCTGGGTGACAATGCTTTGTTCATACAAGGAGTCAGAGGAGAATGGCCAGACTGCTTTGGGCTGATATTACAGCAAAAGTACCTCAAATAACAACTCACCCTAGCCAAGGGGTGCAGAAGAGCATCTCCTAATCTACAACACTTCAAAAGCTTGAAGCAGATGGGCTACAGCAGCACAAGACGAGACTGGGTGCCACACCTGTTGGATCATAACAGGAAAGTGAGGTTACAGTTCACAGGGGCTCAACAAAACTGGACAATAGAAGATGAAAAAATGTTACTCTCGATTTCTGCTGCTACAATCGAATACTAAGGTCAGAATTTGGTATAAACAGCATAAAAGCATGGACTTGTCCTGGCTTGAATCAACGGTTCAGGCTGGTGGTGCTGGTGTAATGGTGTGACAAATGTTTTCTGGACACACTATAGGCCCAATTGTATCACCTGAATATTGCTTAAATGCCAGAGCCTGCCTGAGTATTGCTGCTGTCGCAAAGCTCAGATCATTTTAAAACTGGTTTCTTGAATATGACAAGTTCATATACTTCAAATCATCAGATTTCAATCCAACAAAGTGCTTTTGAGATAGGGGAGAACAGCAGATTCACAACATCTGCAGAAAATGTGTGACACTATCATATCAATGTGGACTTAAATGTCTGAGGAAAGTTTCAAGCTCAAGCTTGTTGATTCTCTCCTATGAAGAGTTAAGGGAAGACAAAAGGGGGTCAAATCAAGTAATAATAAGTTATACTTAATAAAGTGACTGTGCATTGTTCTCACAAACTGCAAGGCATGAATACAAAGATACGCTACAAGCTTTGTGCAGATGAGATGGCAACGTTTAGATGGGAATGCTGGGATTTTACTGATGATAACTTTCACAACATTAGATATCTGAGTCTGAGAAAAGACAAGTACCATTTTATATGCTGATGTTATATATTTCTCAGTTAGAAAAACTAAATAATATAGGCCCTGGAGCAAAAATAAGGTGTGTGTCTAAAACAACGTGCACTACAGACTTATTACCTGAATAAACTTTATTGTCAAGTGTCTAAACACAAAAAAAAGGAATTTACCTCAGGCTATCAAAAAGCCACGAGCAGTCAGAGAGGAGCTGTAAATAATAACAATCAACAATAATTATAATAATATTGACACTGACAATAAATAAGACAAATAAGATTAAAAATAAACTAAATAGAGTAAAGAGAAAATGGCAGCTTGAGGAGTGTGTACTGGGCATTACAAACCTGGTATTATCGAAGAAAAAATACTTGAAATGAAAATAACAAAAGGGATTAGTTACTCAATTAGTCTTGCACTACTGTGCCTCTGCCTCAACTAAGCCGACCTGTTATCATTTCTCAGGAGTCATGCGTCAGAGGCACTGCAGGGCAGGCCATAACTATGTGCCATGACCATATAGAAGGTTAGTACCATAAAAATACCACTGAATCCACTTACAGTATGAAAGATGGATTTCGCTATGGCTCCACTATATTTTGCAGTCAAATACTACACTTTGTTAACTATAACATATACTTATAAGTCTTTATTATTTTTCAAATTTTGTAATATAAATCTAATATTGCATGCTGTATTATTATAATTAGTGCTTATTGGCAGAATGCAAGCAATTAAAATCATCTCCAAGTAAAAAAGAAAAAAGCATAAATCATATGAACAGTCATGAATCAAAAATAAGGGTGCGTTTGTTAAATTAAATATTATTGGACCCTGTGCCACCCTATTTCAAAAGCCATGGAAAAACCCCGGCCCATGCTAATGTCTACACTGTCTTTCCTGTGGCCCACCCTGCCCCTCCTGTGCCCTACCCCCCACATTTCAAAAACCAAGGAAACACCCCTGGTAACATCAAGGCAGCCTCTAGGATAGGACCAATGATCTGAAAGTAAGCCTGAAAAGGCGGGAACCGCTAGCTTAATGGATGATAGCTTCCAATTTGCTTTATGTTAAGAGGGTGGACTCTGATGCCCAGACGAAGAAATAATTTGGTTGCTTAAGGAAAAATGTCTTCATTTCAGTTCAGTTTAAGACGGTTTATCACGGAGAGACTAGCTGCTGTTGCTGAGGAAATCTCCTCAGAAGTTGAAAAAAGGATCCTCCAGTATCAGAAGGAGATCAGTACTCACCAACTGCTGAAGGTCACCCAGAAACCAGAGATAAGAGGACACATAGTAGGTATGAAGAACTGTCAGCTAACAAAGGAATATATGAAGTACTTACTTTTTTAATGTAAAAATGCATAATTACCACTACCACTGCTACACTGTTAACATATTTATGACTCAGCGTTACTGTACCTGTATTATAATCAATCCAGTCCCATGTAAAATATCTATATAAAACTCTGATGCTACATTTGTTGCAGTTTCTGCCACCCTCATGGCTGGATCTCACTTGAAAAGACATTTTTAATGGCAGTTAAATTTTTTACCTTAATAAAGAAGGTATTTAAAAGTCACTTTGCCTTAAAGCTGACTGCGGCTGCGAGTTTGTAACAGAGATATTCTTTCTGGCCCAAAATGATTTGGTATTGTTCAGCCCTGTCTCTAGAAAATTTGTGAAATCGTAACAAAATCTTTTTTGTGTCCATCAACATAAATTGTTATATTTTAGATGAAACCATATTTTTGGAATAATCAAGATAATCAAGAACTTTTTAATGTGTACCCCTAAACAAATAACGTATTTTTCTATCAACAAAAATGACCTGGTGTGACAGTCTGCCAACTTAATCCTCCACCACTCCTTCGACTTTTAGATGCAGACTTCCTTTGCTTTTCAAAGAGGACACGAGAGCATGAGAGCACACTGATACAAAAATCGTGGGTTGACAAAATACTGTTGAGATATTCATGGCCAGAAACACAAATACATAGCTTATGTCACGACCTGCTGTGAGACCAAGTATTGTACATACAAATAATATTCTTTGAGATACGTTTCACAGATTATAGGCCAGTAAGTAATTACAACAGTTTAAATACCAGATCTGGCATACCCCAAATGTTATTTTACAACACTTCATTTCTATGGGGTAAAAATGGCATCCTCAGCCTTTCTAGGTATAAATAGTTACGAGTGCTAAACAAGAAGAGTTCCCAGATGGTACAGTGGACACATGTTCTGTAATATACTCACATATCTATATTATTGCTAATATATATTGTAATATATCTATATCACTAAAGCACTTCTGGATGGATGCAAACTGCATTTCGTTGCCCTGTACCTGTGCATGTGCAATGACAATAAAGTTGAATTCTATTCTATTCTATTCTATTCTATTCTATTCTATTCTATGTGTGACTCCTGTGATTAAAGCATCTTTCTTTCAGCTTAACGAGTGAACCGTCAGCTCGTTCAAACACACGTTAAAGTCCGTTTGGCTCGACACCACCGAACAGAGGCAGCAATATAACATAGCTAACATTAACAGTGCAGTGGATCCTGCTTGTGCCGTGATATTCAGGACTGCAAACCGAGCGGCATTCACTGACTTTCAGCTTGTTGTGATTGTGGATATATGACTGACTTTAATTATCCACAAAATCATCACATTCTCTGTAAGATTAAGGTCGACTATTGTATTATTATATTTTAAAGGCTTTAAAACCAAATAAACGCTGAAAGTACAAACATCGCTAATGGCAAATAACTTTGCCGACATGTGGCCAACAGTAATGTTTTAATGTTCCTCATTATTAAACATTTGCACATAAATAAGTGACATAATATTTAGTACTTACTTTTCACAGTTTACTCTTCGGCCGCTCCGCTTCTGCCGTTTGCGGCAAAATTATCCACACCGACTGCCACGCTATGAATTGTGGGATATGTTGGGCCACAAAGTCTACACTGCCACAGCCTTAAAATTCAGGGAAACGAAGGACACATTTGAGGGATGCATTTCGATCAGCCTTCAAATTGGGACAGCCTTCGGCGCGCCACTGTGACGTAATCGGCCTTAAAATGCGGCCTTTAAGGCTGCACACCCTGAATTGGGATACAGCCACCATCTTTATTTTCCAGAAGGTATTTTCCCCATACCCTGAAAAGCCTGATTTAGAAGAGAAACAGGCATAAAGCTATCAGTGAGATGGAGAGAGCATGTCCCCACAATGTTTAGACATCATGCATTTGTCCCCTCCACTAAAAACTATTAAAGAAACAGGATTTGCTGAGGAAAAACTGCTATAACCTGTCATAGTGAGATCAGGTACTGGTCTGTTTTCTTCCTGGATGGCTCTTTCACGCTTCAATTCAATTTCAATTCAATTTATTTATACAGCGCCAAATCACAACAACAGTCGCCTCAAGGCGCTTTATATTGTTAGGCAGGCCCTACAATAATACATACAGAGAAAAACCCAACAATCAAATGACCCCCGATGAGCAAGCACTTTGGCAGCACTCAGAAGGAAAAACTCCCTTTTAACAGGAAGAAATTGGCAGAACCAGTCTCAGGGAGGGGCGGCCATCTGCTGCAACCGGTTGGGGTGAGAGAAGGAAGACAGGATAAAGACATGCTGTGGAAGAGAGCCACAGATTAATAACAAGTACGATTCAATGCAGAGAAGTCTATTAACACATAGTGAGTGAGAAAGGTGACTGAAAAGGAAAAACTCAGTGCATCATGGGAGTCCCCCAGCAGCCTATGCCTGTTGCAGCATAACTAAGGGAGGATTCAGGGTCACCTGATCCTGCCCTAACTGTATGCTTTAGCAAAAAGGAAAGTTTTAAGCCTAATCTTAAAAGTAGAGATAGTGTCTGTCTCCTTAATCCAAACTGGAAGCTGGTTCCACAGAAGAGGGGCCTGAAAACTACAGGCTCTCCCTCCCATTCTACTTTTAAATACTCTAGGAACAACAAGTAGGCCTGCAGAGTGAGTGCGAAGTGCTCTAATGGGGTGATATGGTACTATAAGGTCATTAAGATAACATGGGGCCTGATTATTTAAGACCTTGTATGCTTCCAAAATATGCATTCATACACACAGATGTGTGTTTTTCTGCCATAACCTTTTTTGGGGATTTTTCTCCATTTGTCTCCTCCAACCCCCCACAAAAGCGTGTCTGTAAGAAAAAGATAGGCCGACATGGACGACAGTTCTGTAACCATGAAAGGAGGTCCAGTCTGTACCAGCAGAAAACAAACCTGCCGCCAATTAAAAAGAAACAGAAGGAACTTTGCACCAGTCAGGAGGGAGAGCGCTTTGCAGTGTGGCAGCCGACTTCTACCTTTATGGTGACTCCTACTTACAAAGAACGCGTTCGCAGAGATGAAGAGCAAAACTGTAACCGGACCCTGTCTGGAAAATCCCCCAAACCAGAGAGCCGAAAAAAGAAAAAAAGAAAGTCTGTGGGCTCGGCATCATCTCTAAAAGCAGAGCTGTAGAAAAGGAAACGTGACGGAAACAGAAGTCACAGCAGCAGAGTGGAAAATGCTCCTGTGTCAGAGAGCCAGAGTAAAGCTGATGCGAGTGAAAAGCCTGCAAAATGTGCTGTGGAAAGTGAAAAGCTTTTTGGTGTGAAGCTAAACTGATAATACATCAGTGAGTCCACTCTGGTGAGAAGCATTGTTCATGCAGCAACTGTGGAAGAGAATTCAGTAAAGATTTCAAACTTGAAAAGACACACGAGAGCTCACAAAGAGGAGCAGTAATATGTTTGTAGCACCTGCGGGGAAGAGGTGAAAACACCCAATGGAAAAGATGACCCCATTTTCAGGTCATTATGATATCTTGTCCACCCAGATCATTTGTTTTTTATTCCATTTATTTCATTCCACAATTTCGTTCTGCTGCCTGTTAGTCTTATTTGTTCTTTAAAGTTGTTCCAGTCTGTATCATAGTTCCTGTTTGCCTCTCCCAGCTGCAGCGCTTTAATTAATGAGTGCAGCTCCAGCTTCAAAATACATGAACAATATAGCAATTTTGAACTTTTAATGTGTTTCTAAGCCTTTTGCTAATCAAATCAGTTATTAATATTTAATTTAATGTCATTAGCATTCTTGTTTGGCCTGCTGTCTGAATATCTGTAATCTGCATTAGTTTAATGTTTGCACCTTTAGGCATGCATTCAAGTAGTGTATGTCAACATGGACTTTCACAGAGAGACAGACAGTATGTAAAGGATATTTCTTTGAATTTCATATAAATGTGATTTCATTTATGATTCGTTTAATAAAGGAAACCTGTTTGACTATTTTTTGATCTTGTAGAGTTAATTTGTGATTTTCAAGTTTTCTTGTACTGGGTCATTGAATCAAATCTTGGGGTACAGCAACAGAGAGGCACGAGCCTTTGGAGAAGCGAATTGTTGTAGTGACCATTGTTCTTCAGCCTGTGAACAACCATCCTGTAAAATGATTCTTCTAAACTTATTCTTTGCTGTCAGTGATAATATACAAAACCAATCACAACGAGGCAATTAACAAATAAAGACCTGGAAGTGGAGATAGAGACCCCGAGGCCATCACACACACACACGCGATGTAAACATATATACGACTAAACAGTAAAAATCAGTGCAGACAGCTGTTCATCACATTGCTTTTTTGAGTCCACTTGTACATATTATTTTTAGAATGAGGTGAGAATAAAAGCTTTAATCAGCCCGCTCCTGCACCCTGTAAAGTGTGAAGGTATAAATATATGTCAAAGAGGCACATTGAAGATCAGCTGATTTCTATGGGATGAAAAGTGCTGAAACTACATATATCAGTCACTGTGACCATTGCTCCAGTGCAGAATGAACTACAGTGATGGCGGCTAAGAGGTTACTTTGCAGGATCAGAGAGGGTCTATTTAAAGATAAACATCATCAACAGAGTTATGTTGATGATGTTTATCTTTAAATTGACGTCACCATGGAGCTGAAGCTTATTGCATCTGCAGAAGCACAGAATTCTGATCGCAGATCTTCAACCACCTTTGGAAAGGTAAGACCATAAAATTGTTTTTACCTATCTTTTTTCTGTTTAATCTTCCTATATTATGCTAGATAAAGACTAAAATTACTTTCCCAACATTAATTCTTCAGTAAAGTGATTTTTTCTTTTAGTTACTAAAAAACAGTTGAGATATTTTCAGAGACTTGTCAGTTTTTTTTCAAATCAGTTGTTTTTTCTTACACTAGATAGCTTTAATTTGTAAATCTTTTTTTTTTAAAAACACTTGGTACATGTTATGTGTCTACATAGTGCAATTAAAAGGGTTTCCTTTGTGGTACTCAGGCTAGTATTTTGACTGAAGGGTTGATGTTGATACTTTAGTGGGTAAGTAAAAGAAAAAAAATGTTTGCACACAGTGCATTTTGTTAATATGTGAAAAAGTGTGTTAGGCTTTTGTTTACAGTTTCCTGATTTATTTCACCTTTGTGATTTTTGCTAATACAACTTGAAGCAGAAGAAAGGCAGCTGGTGGCACTGCATCAGAAGACAGGACATGTGGTGGGGCATGATGAGGAGAGAGAAGACGGCAGAAAGATGGAGCAGAGGTAACTGTGTATCAAGAAAGAGTACAAGAGGGCAGCTTAAAAACCGTGAGTACACAAAGACATAACACACTGCTGTGAAAAAGGCTAATCTGTCATTAGAAGCCTGAAAACTATTGTGCTGATAAAAAGAAGAATTCATTTAGTTATTTTAACGCCCTAAAATAGGATGATCCCAATATTAATGTTAAGAAAAGTGATTGTTTCTTACTCAGCACAATGCTTTTGGCAAATACTACAGAAATTTGAAGAGAGGTTTCTTGTTTCTTCTCAAATACTTAGTGTGTCAAATGTTTAATAACTTCGCAGCTTCCTTCAGTACTAATGGGACTGTTAATGCTGTAATCTGTTAGTCGATTTAAACGTCAGCTTTTATAAATGGAAGACACACCTGTGCTATTGCAAATTAATCAACAGGTTGCCGGGCCCTTGAAGCCATTCCAGATGAAAATAGCATAGCTCAAGTTTTATGCAATTACATTTCAGAATCTGAAAAACATTGTTCTCATTAAAAGGAGCCTTACATTTAGAAAGTTTGGGGTCCTGATAAGATAATTTTTGACTGAGAAGTTGGGCTGTACATATGAAAACGTAACATTAGATAAGATAATGTACCGCTGTAACACAGGAGGTATTACTGCTGAAAATGGGCCTCTGTGCACCTGTGTAGATATTCCATTCAAACTCATTCATGATTTATGATCAATGTTACTGTTAAACATTTACATTTCTTGACATAATTAGGAGCGACTAAACATCAAATCAAATTTGACTGTATTTAGAAAACAAGACGTTTCCGATTCTCCTCAAACTTTTGAGCTGTATGGTTTTTGATGACAGCAGATGGTATCAGAGTATCAGGACAGGGAGAGACTGTTAAACAGTTATGAGCTGTCTTGCTGCAGAGAAAGTGGAGTCGGTCGTCCTTGAA
The DNA here is from genome assembly GCF_057381915.1 of Diplotaxodon limnothrissa. NCBI lineage: Eukaryota > Metazoa > Chordata > Actinopteri > Cichliformes > Cichlidae > Diplotaxodon > Diplotaxodon limnothrissa. Next base: position 17,624,811 of record NC_140602.1, on the reverse strand, counting down.
ATGCTACCAGGATAGGCAGCTGGCAGGATGAATGATGCTCTGCCTCTGTGCTCAAGTGCAGACATAGGCTTTAAGCAACCATGAGCCACTAATAAGAGAAAATTTATCAACACACAATAAAGTGGACTTGTTAGGGAGAGTTTACCTTTAGCGTTGGAATAGCTCAACTCAATATTTGTTAACAAATACGCTTTAAAAATTCACTCTTTGTTATAAACTGGTGACAAAATCCTGATCAGACACAGTTACATACATGCATACAATACACACTACTGCTCAAAAGTTTGGGGTCAGTCAGAAAAGTTCTTGATTTTAATGTCAAATTTACTTTTATTGTTGAAGTTTATCAGTAACATTTTTTCACAGATAGTTTTGATCAAATCATTCATTGTAAATGACTTCTGATGTTTAAGGAAATATCTACACAGCTATGCAGAAACCCACTTTTACTAACAATCACTCCTGTATATTGTAATCTTAGATTGTGATTCTTTATCCAAGTTTATCAGATCAGATGGATAATATATGAGTAGAAAAACCTTTCTACAAAGAATAAGCCATTCCAGATGAAAATAGCAGAGCTCAGGTTTTCTGCAATTGCATTTCAGAAACTGAAAAACATTGTTGTCATCAAAGGAAGCATTACATTTAGAAAGTTTGGGGTCCTGAGCAATGACTTTTTGGGTTCAAGTGGATGAAAACCTGTTGGAGTGTGTGCTAATGTCTATAGAAAAAGGTTTTATACAACTGGATGTGTCACTCTTTTTTCAGGACAGAGCAAATTTGATCTAATCATATTAGAAATGTTGTGTTTCACACACAGATGTGGCTATATTTACTATTTTTGGAACGAGTATAATATTTTGTAGAAGGATAAGGGTTTTTATGTATGAAACTTGGAACACAAACTGAAGATTTCTTACACTGTGGTGTGTAACTCCCTTTGAACAAAAGTGCAAACTGGGTCCAGTTATGTATTGGTGCATGCTCAATCATCCAGGTAACTAAATCCCAAAAGGTTGATTCTGTTAGATAAGATAAGATAAGATAAGATAAGATAAGATAAGATAAGATAAGATAAGAAAGGATAAGACTTTATTGATCCCACAGCGGTGAAATTTTGCGTTACCTCAGCTCAGGTACAGATAGCAGAAGGAAAATACAAGAAATACAAATAAATACAAACAAATATAAAATAAGTAAGATAATACACTATATACACAGAGTTTATCTGGACGCAGCGTTTTCAGTGTCATCCAAGTGACTTCTTCGGCCTGAGTGACTGAAGAAGTCACTTGGATGAGTGACGAAATGTTTCTCCCATTGGAAACGCTACATCCAGATGGGTCCAGTTAGATTAGGAAGAGAAAATCTGATGATTCAGACACTATTGATGTAAAACTGATTCTTTCTTTCATCACTGTAGTTGTTTTAATCTGTGCTAATATCTTTGTAAAAAGGTTTTTTGACTGAGAAGTTGGGCTGTACACATGAGAAAGTAACAATAGATAAGATAATGTACCGCTGTAACACAGGAGGTATTACTGCTGAAAATGGGCCTCTGTGCACCTGTGTAGATATTCCATTCAAACTCATTCATGATTTATGATCAATGTTACTGTTAAACATTTACATTTCTTGACATAATTAGGAGCGACTAAACATCAAATCAAATTTGACTGTATTTAGAAAACAAGACGTTTCCGATTCTCCTCAAACTTTTGAGCTGTATGGTTTTTGATGACAGCAGATGGTATCAGAGTATCAGGACAGGGAGAGACTGTTAAACAGTCATGAGCTGTTCTGCTGCAGAGAAAGTGGAGTCGGTCGTCCTTGAAATGCTACCAGGATAGGCAGCTGGCAGGATGAATGATGCTCTGCCTCTGTGCTCAAGTGCAGACATAGGCTTTAAGCAACCATGAGCCACTAATAAGAGAAAATTTATCAACACACAATAAAGTGGACTTGTTAGGGAGAGTTTACCTTTAGCGTTGGAATAGCTCAACTCAATATTTGTTAACAAATACGCTTTAAAAATTCACTCTTTGTTATAAACTGGTGACAAAATCCTGATCAGACACAGTTACATACATGCATACAATACACACTACTGCTCAAAAGTTTGGGGTCAGTCAGAAAAGTTCTTGATTTTAATGTCAAATTTACTTTTATTGTTGAAGTTTATCAGTAACATTTTTTCACAGATAGTTTTGATCAAATCATTCATTGTAAATGACTTCTGATGTTTAAGGAAATATCTACACAGCTATGCAGAAACCCACTTTTACTAACAATCACTCCTGTATATTGTAATCTTAGATTGTGATTCTTTATCCAAGTTTATCAGATCAGATGGATAATATATGAGTAGAAAAACCTTTCTACAAAGAATAAGCCATTCCAGATGAAAATAGCAGAGCTCAGGTTTTCTGCAATTGCATTTCAGAAACTGAAAAACATTGTTGTCATCAAAGGAAGCATTACATTTAGAAAGTTTGGGGTCCTGAGCAATGACTTTTTGGGTTCAAGTGGATGAAAACCTGTTGGAGTGTGTGCTAATGTCTATAGAAAAAGGTTTTATACAACTGGATGTGTCACTCTTTTTTCAGGACAGAGCAAATTTGATCTAATCATATTAGAAATGTTGTGTTTCACACACAGATGTGGCTATATTTACTATTTTTGGAACGAGTATAATATTTTGTAGAAGGATAAGGGTTTTTATGTATGAAACTTGGAACACAAACTGAAGATTTCTTACACTGTGGTGTGTAACTCCCTTTGAACAAAAGTGCAAACTGGGTCCAGTTATGTATTGGTGCATGCTCAATCATCCAGGTAACTAAATCCCAAAAGGTTGATTCTGTTAGATAAGAAAAGAAAAGAAAAGATAAGATAAGATAAGATAAGATAAGATAAGATAAGATAAGATAAGATAAGATAAGATAAGAAAGGATAAGACTTTATTGATCCCACAGCGGTGAAATTTTGCGTTACCTCAGCTCAGGTACAGATAGCAGAAGGAAAATACAAGAAATACAAATAAATACAAACAAATATAAAATAAGTAAGATAATACACTATATACACAGAGTTTATCTGGACGCAGCGTTTTCAGTGTCATCCAAGTGACTTCTTCGGCCTGAGTGACTGAAGAAGTCACTTGGATGAGTGACGAAACGTTTCTCCCATTGGAAACGCTACATCCAGATGGGTCCAGTTAGATTAGGAAGAGAAAATCTGATGATTCAGACACTATTGATGCAAAACTGATTCTTTCTTTCATCACTGTAGTTGTTTTAATCTGTGCTAATATCTTTGTAAAAAGGTTTTTTGACTGAGAAGTTGGGCTGTACACATGAGAAAGTAACATTAGATAAGATAATGTACCGCTGTAACACAGGAGGTATTACTGCTGAAAATGGGCCTCTGTGCACCTGTGTAGATATTCCATACAAACTCATTCATGATTTATGATCAATGTTACTGTTAAACATTTACATTTCTTGACATAATTAGGAGCGACTAAACATCAAATCAAATTTGACTGTATTTAGAAAACAAGACGTTTCCGATTCTCCTCAAACTTTTGAGCTGTATGGTTTTTGATGACAGCAGATGGTATCAGAGTATCAGGACAGGGAGAGACTGTTAAACAGTCATGAGCTGTTCTGCTGCAGAGAAAGTGGAGTCGGTCGTCCTTGAAATGCTACCAGGATAGGCAGCTGGCAGGATGAATGATGCTCTGCCTCTGTGCTCAAGTGCAGACATAGGCTTTAAGCAACCATGAGCCACTAATAAGAGAAAATTTATCAACACACAATAAAGTGGACTTGTTAGGGAGAGTTTACCTTTAGCGTTGGAATAGCTCAACTCAATATTTGTTAACAAATACGCTTTAAAAATTCACTCTTTGTTATAAACTGGTGACAAAATCCTGATCAGACACAGTTACATACATGCATACAATACACACTACTGCTCAAAAGTTTGGGGTCAGTCAGAAAAGTTCTTGATTTTAATGTCAAATTTACTTTTATTGTTGAAGTTTATCAGTAACATTTTTTCACAGATAGTTTTGATCAAATCATTCATTGTAAATGACTTCTGATGTTTAAGGAAATATCTACACAGCTATGCAGAAACCCACTTTTACTAACAATCACTCCTGTATATTGTAATCTTAGATTGTGATTCTTTATCCAAGTTTATCAGATCAGATGGATAATATATGAGTAGAAAAACCTTTCTACAAAGAATAAGCCATTCCAGATGAAAATAGCAGAGCTCAGGTTTTCTGCAATTGCATTTCAGAAACTGAAAAACATTGTTGTCATCAAAGGAAGCATTACATTTAGAAAGTTTGGGGTCCTGAGCAATGACTTTTTGGGTTCAAGTGGATGAAAACCTGTTGGAGTGTGTGCTAATGTCTATAGAAAAAGGTTTTATACAACTGGATGTGTCACTCTTTTTTCAGGACAGAGCAAATTTGATCTAATCATATTAGAAATGTTGTGTTTCACACACAGATGTGGCTATATTTACTATTTTTGGAACGAGTATAATATTTTGTAGAAGGATAAGGGTTTTTATGTATGAAACTTGGAACACAAACTGAAGATTTCTTACACTGTGGTGTGTAACTCCCTTTGAACAAAAGTGCAAACTGGGTCCAGTTATGTATTGGTGCATGCTCAATCATCCAGGTAACTAAATCCCAAAAGGTTGATTCTGTTAGATAAGAAAAGAAAAGAAAAGATAAGATAAGATAAGATAAGATAAGATAAGATAAGATAAGATAAGATAAGAAAGGATAAGACTTTATTGATCCCACAGCGGTGAAATTTTGCGTTACCTCAGCTCAGGTACAGATAGCAGAAGGAAAATACAAGAAATACAAATAAATACAAACAAATATAAAATAAGTAAGATAATACACTATATACACAGAGTTTATCTGGACGCAGCGTTTTCAGTGTCATCCAAGTGACTTCTTCGGCCTGAGTGACTGAAGAAGTCACTTGGATGAGTGACGAAACGTTTCTCCCATTGGAAACGCTACATCCAGATGGGTCCAGTTAGATTAGGAAGAGAAAATCTGATGATTCAGACACTATTGATGCAAAACTGATTCTTTCTTTCATCACTGTAGTTGTTTTAATCTGTGCTAATATCTTTGTAAAAAGGTTTTTTGACTGAGAAGTTGGGCTGTACACATGAGAAAGTAACATTAGATAAGATAATGTACCGCTGTAACACAGGAGGTATTACTGCTGAAAATGGGCCTCTGTGCACCTGTGTAGATATTCCATACAAACTCATTCATGATTTATGATCAATGTTACTGTTAAACATTTACATTTCTTGACATAATTAGGAGCGACTAAACATCAAATCAAATTTGACTGTATTTAGAAAACAAGACGTTTCCGATTCTCCTCAAACTTTTGAGCTGTATGGTTTTTGATGACAGCAGATGGTATCAGAGTATCAGGACAGGGAGAGACTGTTAAACAGTTATGAGCTGTTCTGCTGCAGAGAAAGTGGAGTCGGTCGTCCTTGAAATGCTACCAGGATAGGCAGCTGGCAGGATGAATGATGCTCTGCCTCTGTGCTCAAGTGCAGACATAGGCTTTAAGCAACCATGAGCCACTAATAAGAGAAAATTTATCAACACACAATAAAGTGGACTTGTTAGGGAGAGTTTACCTTTAGCGTTGGAATAGCTCAACTCAATATTTGTTAACAAATACGCTTTAAAAATTCACTCTTTGTTATAAACTGGTGACAAAATCCTGATCAGACACAGTTACATACATGCATACAATACACACTACTGCTCAAAAGTTTGGGGTCAGTCAGAAAAGTTCTTGATTTTAATGTCAAATTTACTTTTATTGTTGAAGTTTATCAGTAACATTTTTTCACAGATAGTTTTGATCAAATCATTCATTGTAAATGACTTCTGATGTTTAAGGAAATATCTACACAGCTATGCAGAAACCCACTTTTACTAACAATCACTCCTGTATATTGTAATCTTAGATTGTGATTCTTTATCCAAGTTTATCAGATCAGATGGATAATATATGAGTAGAAAAACCTTTCTACAAAGAATAAGCCATTCCAGATGAAAATAGCAGAGCTCAGGTTTTCTGCAATTGCATTTCAGAAACTGAAAAACATTGTTGTCATCAAAGGAAGCATTACATTTAGAAAGTTTGGGGTCCTGAGCAATGACTTTTTGGGTTCAAGTGGATGAAAACCTGTTGGAGTGTGTGCTAATGTCTATAGAAAAAGGTTTTATACAACTGGATGTGTCACTCTTTTTTCAGGACAGAGCAAATTTGATCTAATCATATTAGAAATGTTGTGTTTCACACACAGATGTGGCTATATTTACTATTTTTGGAACGAGTATAATATTTTGTAGAAGGATAAGGGTTTTTATGTATGAAACTTGGAACACAAACTGAAGATTTCTTACACTGTGGTGTGTAACTCCCTTTGAACAAAAGTGCAAACTGGGTCCAGTTATGTATTGGTGCATGCTCAATCATCCAGGTAACTAAATCCCAAAAGGTTGATTCTGTTAGATAAGAAAAGATAAGATAAGATAAGATAAGATAAGATAAGATAAGATAAGATAAGATAAGATAAGATAAGAAAGGATAAGACTTTATTGATCCCACAGCGGTGAAATTTTGCGTTACCTCAGCTCAGGTACAGATAGCAGAAGGAAAATACAAGAAATACAAATAAATACAAACAAATATAAAATAAGTAAGATAATACACTATATACACAGAGTTTATCTGGACGCAGCATTTTCAGTGTCATCCAAGTGACTTCTTCGGCCTGAGTGACTGAAGAAGTCACTTGGATGAGTGACGAAACGTTTCTCCCATTGGAAACGCTACATCCAGATGGGTCCAGTTAGATTAGGAAAAGAAAATCTGATGATTCAGACACTATTGATGCAAAACTGATTCTTTCTTTCATCACTGTAGTTGTTTTAATCTGTGCTAATATCTTTGTAAAAAGGTTTTTTGACTGAGAAGTTGGGCTGTACACATGAGAAAGTAACATTAGATAAGATAATGTACCGCTGTAACACAGGAGGTATTACTGCTGAAAATGGGCCTCTGTGCACCTGTGTAGATATTCCATACAAACTCATTCATGATTTATGATCAATGTTACTGTTAAACATTTACATTTCTTGACATAATTAGGAGCGACTAAACATCAAATCAAATTTGACTGTATTTAGAAAACAAGACGTTTCCGATTCTCCTCAAACTTTTGAGCTGTATGGTTTTTGATGACAGCAGATGGTATCAGAGTATCAGGACAGGGAGAGACTGTTAAACAGTCATGAGCTGTTCTGCTGCAGAGAAAGTGGAGTCGGTCGTCCTTGAAATGCTACCAGGATAGGCAGCTGGCAGGATGAATGATGCTCTGCCTCTGTGCTCAAGTGCAGACATAGGCTTTAAGCAACCATGAGCCACTAATAAGAGAAAATTTATCAACACACAATAAAGTGGACTTGTTAGGGAGAGTTTACCTTTAGCGTTGGAATAGCTCAACTCAATATTTGTTAACAAATACGCTTTAAAAATTCACTCTTTGTTATAAACTGGTGACAAAATCCTGATCAGACACAGTTACATACATGCATACAATACACACTACTGCTCAAAAGTTTGGGGTCAGTCAGAAAAGTTCTTGATTTTAATGTCAAATTTACTTTTATTGTTGAAGTTTATCAGTAACATTTTTTCACAGATAGTTTTGATCAAATCATTCATTGTAAATGACTTCTGATGTTTAAGGAAATATCTACACAGCTATGCAGAAACCCACTTTTACTAACAATCACTCCTGTATATTGTAATCTTAGATTGTGATTCTTTATCCAAGTTTATCAGATCAGATGGATAATATATGAGTAGAAAAACCTTTCTACAAAGAATAAGCCATTCCAGATGAAAATAGCAGAGCTCAGGTTTTCTGCAATTGCATTTCAGAAACTGAAAAACATTGTTGTCATCAAAGGAAGCATTACATTTAGAAAGTTTGGGGTCCTGAGCAATGACTTTTTGGGTTCAAGTGGATGAAAACCTGTTGGAGTGTGTGCTAATGTCTATAGAAAAAGGTTTTATACAACTGGATGTGTCACTCTTTTTTCAGGACAGAGCAAATTTGATCTAATCATATTAGAAATGTTGTGTTTCACACACAGATGTGGCTATATTTACTATTTTTGGAACGAGTATAATATTTTGTAGAAGGATAAGGGTTTTTATGTATGAAACTTGGAACACAAACTGAAGATTTCTTACACTGTGGTGTGTAACTCCCTTTGAACAAAAGTGCAAACTGGGTCCAGTTATGTATTGGTGCATGCTCAATCATCCAGGTAACTAAATCCCAAAAGGTTGATTCTGTTAGATAAGAAAAGATAAGATAAGATAAGATAAGATAAGATAAGATAAGATAAGATAAGATAAGATAAGATAGGAAAGGATAAGACTTTATTGATCCCACAGCGGTGAAATTTTGCGTTACCTCAGCTCAGGTACAGATAGCAGAAGGAAAATACAAGAAATACAAATAAATACAAACAAATATAAAATAAGTAAGATAATACACTATATACACAGAGTTTATCTGGACGCAGCGTTTTCAGTGTCATCCAAGTGACTTCTTCGGCCTGAGTGACTGAAGAAGTCACTTGGATGAGTGACGAAACGTTTCTCCCATTGGAAACGCTACATCCAGATGGGTCCAGTTAGATTAGGAAGAGAAAATCTGATGATTCAGACACTATTGATGCAAAACTGATTCTTTCTTTCATCACTGTAGTTGTTTTAATCTGTGCTAATATCTTTGTAAAAAGGTTTTTTGACTGAGAAGTTGGGCTGTACACATGAGAAAGTAACATTAGATAAGATAATGTACCGCTGTAACACAGGAGGTATTACTGCTGAAAATGGGCCTCTGTGCACCTGTGTAGATATTCCATACAAACTCATTCATGATTTATGATCAATGTTACTGTTAAACATTTACATTTCTTGACATAATTAGGAGCGACTAAACATCAAATCAAATTTGACTGTATTTAGAAAACAAGACGTTTCCGATTCTCCTCAAACTTTTGAGCTGTATGGTTTTTGATGACAGCAGATGGTATCAGAGTATCAGGACAGGGAGAGACTGTTAAACAGTCATGAGCTGTTCTGCTGCAGAGAAAGTGGAGTCGGTCGTCCTTGAAATGCTACCAGGATAGGCAGCTGGCAGGATGAATGATGCTCTGCCTCTGTGCTCAAGTGCAGACATAGGCTTTAAGCAACCATGAGCCACTAATAAGAGAAAATTTATCAACACACAATAAAGTGGACTTGTTAGGGAGAGTTTACCTTTAGCGTTGGAATAGCTCAACTCAATATTTGTTAACAAATACGCTTTAAAAATTCACTCTTTGTTATAAACTGGTGACAAAATCCTGATCAGACACAGTTACATACATGCATACAATACACACTACTGCTCAAAAGTTTGGGGTCAGTCAGAAAAGTTCTTGATTTTAATGTCAAATTTACTTTTATTGTTGAAGTTTATCAGTAACATTTTTTCACAGATAGTTTTGATCAAATCATTCATTGTAAATGACTTCTGATGTTTAAGGAAATATCTACACAGCTATGCAGAAACCCACTTTTACTAACAATCACTCCTGTATATTGTAATCTTAGATTGTGATTCTTTATCCAAGTTTATCAGATCAGATGGATAATATATGAGTAGAAAAACCTTTCTACAAAGAATAAGCCATTCCAGATGAAAATAGCAGAGCTCAGGTTTTCTGCAATTGCATTTCAGAAACTGAAAAACATTGTTGTCATCAAAGGAAGCATTACATTTAGAAAGTTTGGGGTCCTGAGCAATGACTTTTTGGGTTCAAGTGGATGAAAACCTGTTGGAGTGTGTGCTAATGTCTATAGAAAAAGGTTTTATACAACTGGATGTGTCACTCTTTTTTCAGGACAGAGCAAATTTGATCTAATCATATTAGAAATGTTGTGTTTCACACACAGATGTGGCTATATTTACTATTTTTGGAACGAGTATAATATTTTGTAGAAGGATAAGGGTTTTTATGTATGAAACTTGGAACACAAACTGAAGATTTCTTACACTGTGGTGTGTAACTCCCTTTGAACAAAAGTGCAAACTGGGTCCAGTTATGTATTGGTGCATGCTCAATCATCCAGGTAACTAAATCCCAAAAGGTTGATTCTGTTAGATAAGAAAAGAAAAGAAAAGAAAAGATAAGATAAGATAAGATAAGATAAGATAAGATAAGATAAGATAAGATAAGATAAGATAAGATAAGAAAGGATAAGACTTTATTGATCCCACAGCGGTGAAATTTTGCGTTACCTCAGCTCAGGTACAGATAGCAGAAGGAAAATACAAGAAATACAAATAAATACAAACAAATATAAAATAAGTAAGATAATACACTATATACACAGAGTTTATCTGGACGCAGCGTTTTCAGTGTCATCCAAGTGACTTCTTCGGCCTGAGTGACTGAAGAAGTCACTTGGATGAGTGACGAAACGTTTCTCCCATTGGAAACGCTACATCCAGATGGGTCCAGTTAGATTAGGAAGAGAAAATCTGATGATTCAGACACTATTGATGCAAAACTGATTCTTTCTTTCATCACTGTAGTTGTTTTAATCTGTGCTAATATCTTTGTAAAAAGGTTTTTTGACTGAGAAGTTGGGCTGTACACATGAGAAAGTAACATTAGATAAGATAATGTACCGCTGTAACACAGGAGGTATTACTGCTGAAAATGGGCCTCTGTGCACCTGTGTAGATATTCCATACAAACTCATTCATGATTTATGATCAATGTTACTGTTAAACATTTACATTTCTTGACATAATTAGGAGCGACTAAACATCAAATCAAATTTGACTGTATTTAGAAAACAAGACGTTTCCGATTCTCCTCAAACTTTTGAGCTGTATGGTTTTTGATGACAGCAGATGGTATCAGAGTATCAGGACAGGGAGAGACTGTTAAACAGTTATGAGCTGTTCTGCTGCAGAGAAAGTGGAGTCGGTCGTCCTTGAAATGCTACCAGGATAGGCAGCTGGCAGGATGAATGATGCTCTGCCTCTGTGCTCAAGTGCAGACATAGGCTTTAAGCAACCATGAGCCACTAATAAGAGAAAATTTATCAACACACAATAAAGTGGACTTGTTAGGGAGAGTTTACCTTTAGCGTTGGAATAGCTCAACTCAATATTTGTTAACAAATACGCTTTAAAAATTCACTCTTTGTTATAAACTGGTGACAAAATCCTGATCAGACACAGTTACATACATGCATACAATACACACTACTGCTCAAAAGTTTGGGGTCAGTCAGAAAAGTTCTTGATTTTAATGTCAAATTTACTTTTATTGTTGAAGTTTATCAGTAACATTTTTTCACAGATAGTTTTGATCAAATCATTCATTGTAAATGACTTCTGATGTTTAAGGAAATATCTACACAGCTATGCAGAAACCCACTTTTACTAACAATCACTCCTGTATATTGTAATCTTAGATTGTGATTCTTTATCCAAGTTTATCAGATCAGATGGATAATATATGAGTAGAAAAACCTTTCTACAAAGAATAAGCCATTCCAGATGAAAATAGCAGAGCTCAGGTTTTCTGCAATTGCATTTCAGAAACTGAAAAACATTGTTGTCATCAAAGGAAGCATTACATTTAGAAAGTTTGGGGTCCTGAGCAATGACTTTTTGGGTTCAAGTGGATGAAAACCTGTTGGAGTGTGTGCTAATGTCTATAGAAAAAGGTTTTATACAACTGGATGTGTCACTCTTTTTTCAGGACAGAGCAAATTTGATCTAATCATATTAGAAATGTTGTGTTTCACACACAGATGTGGCTATATTTACTATTTTTGGAACGAGTATAATATTTTGTAGAAGGATAAGGGTTTTTATGTATGAAACTTGGAACACAAACTGAAGATTTCTTACACTGTGGTGTGTAACTCCCTTTGAACAAAAGTGCAAACTGGGTCCAGTTATGTATTGGTGCATGCTCAATCATCCAGGTAACTAAATCCCAAAAGGTTGATTCTGTTAGATAAGAAAAGATAAGATAAGATAAGATAAGATAAGATAAGATAAGATAAGATAAGATAAGATAAGAAAGGATAAGACTTTATTGATCCCACAGCGGTGAAATTTTGCGTTACCTCAGCTCAGGTACAGATAGCAGAAGGAAAATACAAGAAATACAAATAAATACAAACAAATATAAAATAAGTAAGATAATACACTATATACACAGAGTTTATCTGGACGCAGCGTTTTCAGTGTCATCCAAGTGACTTCTTCGGCCTGAGTGACTGAAGAAGTCACTTGGATGAGTGACGAAACGTTTCTCCCATTGGAAACGCTACATCCAGATGGGTCCAGTTAGATTAGGAAGAGAAAATCTGATGATTCAGACACTATTGATGCAAAACTGATTCTTTCTTTCATCACTGTAGTTGTTTTAATCTGTGCTAATATCTTTGTAAAAAGGTTTTTTGACTGAGAAGTTGGGCTGTACACATGAGAAAGTAACATTAGATAAGATAATGTACCGCTGTAACACAGGAGGTATTACTGCTGAAAATGGGCCTCTGTGCACCTGTGTAGATATTCCATACAAACTCATTCATGATTTATGATCAATGTTACTGTTAAACATTTACATTTCTTGACATAATTAGGAGCGACTAAACATCAAATCAAATTTGACTGTATTTAGAAAACAAGACGTTTCCGATTCTCCTCAAACTTTTGAGCTGTATGGTTTTTGATGACAGCAGATGGTATCAGAGTATCAGGACAGGGAGAGACTGTTAAACAGTTATGAGCTGTTCTGCTGCAGAGAAAGTGGAGTCGGTCGTCCTTGAAATGCTACCAGGATAGGCAGCTGGCAGGATGAATGATGCTCTGCCTCTGTGCTCAAGTGCAGACATAGGCTTTAAGCAACCATGAGCCACTAATAAGAGAAAATTTATCAACACACAATAAAGTGGACTTGTTAGGGAGAGTTTACCTTTAGCGTTGGAATAGCTCAACTCAATATTTGTTAACAAATACGCTTTAAAAATTCACTCTTTGTTATAAACTGGTGACAAAATCCTGATCAGACACAGTTACATACATGCATACAATACACACTACTGCTCAAAAGTTTGGGGTCAGTCAGAAAAGTTCTTGATTTTAATGTCAAATTTACTTTTATTGTTGAAGTTTATCAGTAACATTTTTTCACAGATAGTTTTGATCAAATCATTCATTGTAAATGACTTCTGATGTTTAAGGAAATATCTACACAGCTATGCAGAAACCCACTTTTACTAACAATCACTCCTGTATATTGTAATCTTAGATTGTGATTCTTTATCCAAGTTTATCAGATCAGATGGATAATATATGAGTAGAAAAACCTTTCTACAAAGAATAAGCCATTCCAGATGAAAATAGCAGAGCTCAGGTTTTCTGCAATTGCATTTCAGAAACTGAAAAACATTGTTGTCATCAAAGGAAGCATTACATTTAGAAAGTTTGGGGTCCTGAGCAATGACTTTTTGGGTTCAAGTGGATGAAAACCTGTTGGAGTGTGTGCTAATGTCTATAGAAAAAGGTTTTATACAACTGGATGTGTCACTCTTTTTTCAGGACAGAGCAAATTTGATCTAATCATATTAGAAATGTTGTGTTTCACACACAGATGTGGCTATATTTACTATTTTTGGAACGAGTATAATATTTTGTAGAAGGATAAGGGTTTTTATGTATGAAACTTGGAACACAAACTGAAGATTTCTTACACTGTGGTGTGTAACTCCCTTTGAACAAAAGTGCAAACTGGGTCCAGTTATGTATTGGTGCATGCTCAATCATCCAGGTAACTAAATCCCAAAAGGTTGATTCTGTTAGATAAGAAAAGAAAAGAAAAGATAAGATAAGATAAGATAAGATAAGATAAGATAAGATAAGATAAGATAAGATAAGAAAGGATAAGACTTTATTGATCCCACAGCGGTGAAATTTTGCGTTACCTCAGCTCAGGTACAGATAGCAGAAGGAAAATACAAGAAATACAAATAAATACAAACAAATATAAAATAAGTAAGATAATACACTATATACACAGAGTTTATCTGGACGCAGCGTTTTCAGTGTCATCCAAGTGACTTCTTCGGCCTGAGTGACTGAAGAAGTCACTTGGATGAGTGACGAAACGTTTCTCCCATTGGAAACGCTACATCCAGATGGGTCCAGTTAGATTAGGAAGAGAAAATCTGATGATTCAGACACTATTGATGCAAAACTGATTCTTTCTTTCATCACTGTAGTTGTTTTAATCTGTGCTAATATCTTTGTAAAAAGGTTTTTTGACTGAGAAGTTGGGCTGTACACATGAGAAAGTAACATTAGATAAGATAATGTACCGCTGTAACACAGGAGGTATTACTGCTGAAAATGGGCCTCTGTGCACCTGTGTAGATATTCCATACAAACTCATTCATGATTTATGATCAATGTTACTGTTAAACATTTACATTTCTTGACATAATTAGGAGCGACTAAACATCAAATCAAATTTGACTGTATTTAGAAAACAAGACGTTTCCGATTCTCCTCAAACTTTTGAGCTGTATGGTTCTTGATGACAGCAGATGGTATCAGAGTATCAGGACAGGGAGAGACTGTTAAACAGTTATGAGCTGTTCTGCTGCAGAGAAAGTGGAGTCGGTCGTCCTTGAAATGCTACCAGGATAGGCAGCTGGCAGGATGAATGATGCTCTGCCTCTGTGCTCAAGTGCAGACATAGGCTTTAAGCAACCATGAGCCACTAATAAGAGAAAATTTATCAACACACAATAAAGTGGACTTGTTAGGGAGAGTTTACCTTTAGCGTTGGAATAGCTCAACTCAATATTTGTTAACAAATACGCTTTAAAAATTCACTCTTTGTTATAAACTGGTGACAAAATCCTGATCAGACACAGTTACATACATGCATACAATACACACTACTGCTCAAAAGTTTGGGGTCAGTCAGAAAAGTTCTTGATTTTAATGTCAAATTTACTTTTATTGTTGAAGTTTATCAGTAACATTTTTTCACAGATAGTTTTGATCAAATCATTCATTGTAAATGACTTCTGATGTTTAAGGAAATATCTACACAGCTATGCAGAAACCCACTTTTACTAACAATCACTCCTGTATATTGTAATCTTAGATTGTGATTCTTTATCCAAGTTTATCAGATCAGATGGATAATATATGAGTAGAAAAACCTTTCTACAAAGAATAAGCCATTCCAGATGAAAATAGCAGAGCTCAGGTTTTCTGCAATTGCATTTCAGAAACTGAAAAACATTGTTGTCATCAAAGGAAGCATTACATTTAGAAAGTTTGGGGTCCTGAGCAATGACTTTTTGGGTTCAAGTGGATGAAAACCTGTTGGAGTGTGTGCTAATGTCTATAGAAAAAGGTTTTATACAACTGGATGTGTCACTCTTTTTTCAGGACAGAGCAAATTTGATCTAATCATATTAGAAATGTTGTGTTTCACACACAGATGTGGCTATATTTACTATTTTTGGAACGAGTATAATATTTTGTAGAAGGATAAGGGTTTTTATGTATGAAACTTGGAACACAAACTGAAGATTTCTTACACTGTGGTGTGTAACTCCCTTTGAACAAAAGTGCAAACTGGGTCCAGTTATGTATTGGTGCATGCTCAATCATCCAGGTAACTAAATCCCAAAAGGTTGATTCTGTTAGATAAGAAAAGAAAAGAAAAGATAAGATAAGATAAGATAAGATAAGATAAGATAAGATAAGATAAGATAAGATAAGATAAGATAAGAAAGGATAAGACTTTATTGATCCCACAGCGGTGAAATTTTGCGTTACCTCAGCTCAGGTACAGATAGCAGAAGGAAAATACAAGAAATACAAATAAATACAAACAAATATAAAATAAGTAAGATAATACACTATATACACAGAGTTTATCTGGACGCAGCGTTTTCAGTGTCATCCAAGTGACTTCTTCGGCCTGAGTGACTGAAGAAGTCACTTGGATGAGTGACGAAACGTTTCTCCCATTGGAAACGCTACATCCAGATGGGTCCAGTTAGATTAGGAAGAGAAAATCTGATGATTCAGACACTATTGATGCAAAACTGATTCTTTCTTTCATCACTGTAGTTGTTTTAATCTGTGCTAATATCTTTGTAAAAAGGTTTTTTGACTGAGAAGTTGGGCTGTACACATGAGAAAGTAACATTAGATAAGATAATGTACCGCTGTAACACAGGAGGTATTACTGCTGAAAATGGGCCTCTGTGCACCTGTGTAGATATTCCATACAAACTCATTCATGATTTATGATCAATGTTACTGTTAAACATTTACATTTCTTGACATAATTAGGAGCGACTAAACATCAAATCAAATTTGACTGTATTTAGAAAACAAGACGTTTCCGATTCTCCTCAAACTTTTGAGCTGTATGGTTTTTGATGACAGCAGATGGTATCAGAGTATCAGGACAGGGAGAGACTGTTAAACAGTTATGAGCTGTTCTGCTGCAGAGAAAGTGGAGTCGGTCGTCCTTGAAATGCTACCAGGATAGGCAGCTGGCAGGATGAATGATGCTCTGCCTCTGTGCTCAAGTGCAGACATAGGCTTTAAGCAACCATGAGCCACTAATAAGAGAAAATTTATCAACACACAATAAAGTGGACTTGTTAGGGAGAGTTTACCTTTAGCGTTGGAATAGCTCAACTCAATATTTGTTAACAAATACGCTTTAAAAATTCACTCTTTGTTATAAACTGGTGACAAAATCCTGATCAGACACAGTTACATACATGCATACAATACACACTACTGCTCAAAAGTTTGGGGTCAGTCAGAAAAGTTCTTGATTTTAATGTCAAATTTACTTTTATTGTTGAAGTTTATCAGTAACATTTTTTCACAGATAGTTTTGATCAAATCATTCATTGTAAATGACTTCTGATGTTTAAGGAAATATCTACACAGCTATGCAGAAACCCACTTTTACTAACAATCACTCCTGTATATTGTAATCTTAGATTGTGATTCTTTATCCAAGTTTATCAGATCAGATGGATAATATATGAGTAGAAAAACCTTTCTACAAAGAATAAGCCATTCCAGATGAAAATAGCAGAGCTCAGGTTTTCTGCAATTGCATTTCAGAAACTGAAAAACATTGTTGTCATCAAAGGAAGCATTACATTTAGAAAGTTTGGGGTCCTGAGCAATGACTTTTTGGGTTCAAGTGGATGAAAACCTGTTGGAGTGTGTGCTAATGTCTATAGAAAAAGGTTTTATACAACTGGATGTGTCACTCTTTTTTCAGGACAGAGCAAATTTGATCTAATCATATTAGAAATGTTGTGTTTCACACACAGATGTGGCTATATTTACTATTTTTGGAACGAGTATAATATTTTGTAGAAGGATAAGGGTTTTTATGTATGAAACTTGGAACACAAACTGAAGATTTCTTACACTGTGGTGTGTAACTCCCTTTGAACAAAAGTGCAAACTGGGTCCAGTTATGTATTGGTGCATGCTCAATCATCCAGGTAACTAAATCCCAAAAGGTTGATTCTGTTAGATAAGAAAAGATAAGATAAGATAAGATAAGATAAGAAAGGATAAGACTTTATTGATCCCACAGCGGTGAAATTTTGCGTTACCTCAGCTCAGGTACAGATAGCAGAAGGAAAATACAAGAAATACAAATAAATACAAACAAATATAAAATAAGTAAGATAATACACTATATACACAGAGTTTATCTGGACGCAGCATTTTCAGTGTCATCCAAGTGACTTCTTCGGCCTGAGTGACTGAAGAAGTCACTTGGATGAGTGACGAAACGTTTCTCCCATTGGAAACGCTACATCCAGATGGGTCCAGTTAGATTAGGAAAAGAAAATCTGATGATTCAGACACTATTGATGCAAAACTGATTCTTTCTTTCATCACTGTAGTTGTTTTAATCTGTGCTAATATCTTTGTAAAAAGGTTTTTTGACTGAGAAGTTGGGCTGTACACATGAGAAAGTAACATTAGATAAGATAATGTACCGCTGTAACACAGGAGGTATTACTGCTGAAAATGGGCCTCTGTGCACCTGTGTAGATATTCCATACAAACTCATTCATGATTTATGATCAATGTTACTGTTAAACATTTACATTTCTTGACATAATTAGGAGCGACTAAACATCAAATCAAATTTGACTGTATTTAGAAAACAAGACGTTTCCGATTCTCCTCAAACTTTTGAGCTGTATGGTTTTTGATGACAGCAGATGGTATCAGAGTATCAGGACAGGGAGAGACTGTTAAACAGTTATGAGCTGTTCTGCTGCAGAGAAAGTGGAGTCGGTCGTCCTTGAAATGCTACCAGGATAGGCAGCTGGCAGGATGAATGATGCTCTGCCTCTGTGCTCAAGTGCAGACATAGGCTTTAAGCAACCATGAGCCACTAATAAGAGAAAATTTATCAACACACAATAAAGTGGACTTGTTAGGGAGAGTTTACCTTTAGCGTTGGAATAGCTCAACTCAATATTTGTTAACAAATACGCTTTAAAAATTCACTCTTTGTTATAAACTGGTGACAAAATCCTGATCAGACACAGTTACATACATGCATACAATACACACTACTGCTCAAAAGTTTGGGGTCAGTCAGAAAAGTTCTTGATTTTAATGTCAAATTTACTTTTATTGTTGAAGTTTATCAGTAACATTTTTTCACAGATAGTTTTGATCAAATCATTCATTGTAAATGACTTCTGATGTTTAAGGAAATATCTACACAGCTATGCAGAAACCCACTTTTACTAACAATCACTCCTGTATATTGTAATCTTAGATTGTGATTCTTTATCCAAGTTTATCAGATCAGATGGATAATATATGAGTAGAAAAACCTTTCTACAAAGAATAAGCCATTCCAGATGAAAATAGCAGAGCTCAGGTTTTCTGCAATTGCATTTCAGAAACTGAAAAACATTGTTGTCATCAAAGGAAGCATTACATTTAGAAAGTTTGGGGTCCTGAGCAATGACTTTTTGGGTTCAAGTGGATGAAAACCTGTTGGAGTGTGTGCTAATGTCTATAGAAAAAGGTTTTATACAACTGGATGTGTCACTCTTTTTTCAGGACAGAGCAAATTTGATCTAATCATATTAGAAATGTTGTGTTTCACACACAGATGTGGCTATATTTACTATTTTTGGAACGAGTATAATATTTTGTAGAAGGATAAGGGTTTTTATGTATGAAACTTGGAACACAAACTGAAGATTTCTTACACTGTGGTGTGTAACTCCCTTTGAACAAAAGTGCAAACTGGGTCCAGTTATGTATTGGTGCATGCTCAATCATCCAGGTAACTAAATCCCAAAAGGTTGATTCTGTTAGATAAGAAAAGATAAGAAAAGATAAGATAAGATAAGATAAGATAAGATAAGATAAGATAAGATAAGATAAGATAAGATAAGATAAGATAGGAAAGGATAAGACTTTATTGATCCCACAGCGGTGAAATTTTGCGTTACCTCAGCTCAGGTACAGATAGCAGAAGGAAAATACAAGAAATACAAATAAATACAAACAAATATAAAATAAGTAAGATAATACACTATATACACAGAGTTTATCTGGACGCAGCGTTTTCAGTGTCATCCAAGTGACTTCTTCGGCCTGAGTGACTGAAGAAGTCACTTGGATGAGTGACGAAACGTTTCTCCCATTGGAAACGCTACATCCAGATGGGTCCAGTTAGATTAGGAAGAGAAAATCTGATGATTCAGACACTATTGATGCAAAACTGATTCTTTCTTTCATCACTGTAGTTGTTTTAATCTGTGCTAATATCTTTGTAAAAAGGTTTTTTGACTGAGAAGTTGGGCTGTACACATGAGAAAGTAACATTAGATAAGATAATGTACCGCTGTAACACAGGAGGTATTACTGCTGAAAATGGGCCTCTGTGCACCTGTGTAGATATTCCATACAAACTCATTCATGATTTATGATCAATGTTACTGTTAAACATTTACATTTCTTGACATAATTAGGAGCGACTAAACATCAAATCAAATTTGACTGTATTTAGAAAACAAGACGTTTCCGATTCTCCTCAAACTTTTGAGCTGTATGGTTTTTGATGACAGCAGATGGTATCAGAGTATCAGGACAGGGAGAGACTGTTAAACAGTTATGAGCTGTTCTGCTGCAGAGAAAGTGGAGTCGGTCGTCCTTGAAATGCTACCAGGATAGGCAGCTGGCAGGATGAATGATGCTCTGCCTCTGTGCTCAAGTGCAGACATAGGCTTTAAGCAACCATGAGCCACTAATAAGAGAAAATTTATCAACACACAATAAAGTGGACTTGTTAGGGAGAGTTTACCTTTAGCGTTGGAATAGCTCAACTCAATATTTGTTAACAAATACGCTTTAAAAATTCACTCTTTGTTATAAACTGGTGACAAAATCCTGATCAGACACAGTTACATACATGCATACAATACACACTACTGCTCAAAAGTTTGGGGTCAGTCAGAAAAGTTCTTGATTTTAATGTCAAATTTACTTTTATTGTTGAAGTTTATCAGTAACATTTTTTCACAGATAGTTTTGATCAAATCATTCATTGTAAATGACTTCTGATGTTTAAGGAAATATCTACACAGCTATGCAGAAACCCACTTTTACTAACAATCACTCCTGTATATTGTAATCTTAGATTGTGATTCTTTATCCAAGTTTATCAGATCAGATGGATAATATATGAGTAGAAAAACCTTTCTACAAAGAATAAGCCATTCCAGATGAAAATAGCAGAGCTCAGGTTTTCTGCAATTGCATTTCAGAAACTGAAAAACATTGTTGTCATCAAAGGAAGCATTACATTTAGAAAGTTTGGGGTCCTGAGCAATGACTTTTTGGGTTCAAGTGGATGAAAACCTGTTGGAGTGTGTGCTAATGTCTATAGAAAAAGGTTTTATACAACTGGATGTGTCACTCTTTTTTCAGGACAGAGCAAATTTGATCTAATCATATTAGAAATGTTGTGTTTCACACACAGATGTGGCTATATTTACTATTTTTGGAACGAGTATAATATTTTGTAGAAGGATAAGGGTTTTTATGTATGAAACTTGGAACACAAACTGAAGATTTCTTACACTGTGGTGTGTAACTCCCTTTGAACAAAAGTGCAAACTGGGTCCAGTTATGTATTGGTGCATGCTCAATCATCCAGGTAACTAAATCCCAAAAGGTTGATTCTGTTAGATAAGAAAAGATAAGATAAGATAAGATAAGATAAGATAAGATAAGATAAGATAAGATAAGATAAGATAAGATAAGATAGGAAAGGATAAGACTTTATTGATCCCACAGCGGTGAAATTTTGCGTTACCTCAGCTCAGGTACAGATAGCAGAAGGAAAATACAAGAAATACAAATAAATACAAACAAATATAAAATAAGTAAGATAATACACTATATACACAGAGTTTATCTGGACGCAGCGTTTTCAGTGTCATCCAAGTGACTTCTTCGGCCTGAGTGACTGAAGAAGTCACTTGGATGAGTGACGAAACGTTTCTCCCATTGGAAACGCTACATCCAGATGGGTCCAGTTAGATTAGGAAGAGAAAATCTGATGATTCAGACACTATTGATGCAAAACTGATTCTTTCTTTCATCACTGTAGTTGTTTTAATCTGTGCTAATATCTTTGTAAAAAGGTTTTTTGACTGAGAAGTTGGGCTGTACACATGAGAAAGTAACATTAGATAAGATAATGTACCGCTGTAACACAGGAGGTATTACTGCTGAAAATGGGCCTCTGTGCACCTGTGTAGATATTCCATACAAACTCATTCATGATTTATGATCAATGTTACTGTTAAACATTTACATTTCTTGACATAATTAGGAGCGACTAAACATCAAATCAAATTTGACTGTATTTAGAAAACAAGACGTTTCCGATTCTCCTCAAACTTTTGAGCTGTATGGTTTTTGATGACAGCAGATGGTATCAGAGTATCAGGACAGGGAGAGACTGTTAAACAGTTATGAGCTGTTCTGCTGCAGAGAAAGTGGAGTCGGTCGTCCTTGAAATGCTACCAGGATAGGCAGCTGGCAGGATGAATGATGCTCTGCCTCTGTGCTCAAGTGCAGACATAGGCTTTAAGCAACCATGAGCCACTAATAAGAGAAAATTTATCAACACACAATAAAGTGGACTTGTTAGGGAGAGTTTACCTTTAGCGTTGGAATAGCTCAACTCAATATTTGTTAACAAATACGCTTTAAAAATTCACTCTTTGTTATAAACTGGTGACAAAATCCTGATCAGACACAGTTACATACATGCATACAATACACACTACTGCTCAAAAGTTTGGGGTCAGTCAGAAAAGTTCTTGATTTTAATGTCAAATTTACTTTTATTGTTGAAGTTTATCAGTAACATTTTTTCACAGATAGTTTTGATCAAATCATTCATTGTAAATGACTTCTGATGTTTAAGGAAATATCTACACAGCTATGCAGAAACCCACTTTTACTAACAATCACTCCTGTATATTGTAATCTTAGATTGTGATTCTTTATCCAAGTTTATCAGATCAGATGGATAATATATGAGTAGAAAAACCTTTCTACAAAGAATAAGCCATTCCAGATGAAAATAGCAGAGCTCAGGTTTTCTGCAATTGCATTTCAGAAACTGAAAAACATTGTTGTCATCAAAGGAAGCATTACATTTAGAAAGTTTGGGGTCCTGAGCAATGACTTTTTGGGTTCAAGTGGATGAAAACCTGTTGGAGTGTGTGCTAATGTCTATAGAAAAAGGTTTTATACAACTGGATGTGTCACTCTTTTTTCAGGACAGAGCAAATTTGATCTAATCATATTAGAAATGTTGTGTTTCACACACAGATGTGGCTATATTTACTATTTTTGGAACGAGTATAATATTTTGTAGAAGGATAAGGGTTTTTATGTATGAAACTTGGAACACAAACTGAAGATTTCTTACACTGTGGTGTGTAACTCCCTTTGAACAAAAGTGCAAACTGGGTCCAGTTATGTATTGGTGCATGCTCAATCATCCAGGTAACTAAATCCCAAAAGGTTGATTCTGTTAGATAAGAAAAGATAAGATAAGATAAGATAAGATAAGATAAGATAAGAAAGGATAAGACTTTATTGATCCCACAGCGGTGAAATTTTGCGTTACCTCAGCTCAGGTACAGATAGCAGAAGGAAAATACAAGAAATACAAATAAATACAAACAAATATAAAATAAGTAAGATAATACACTATATACACAGAGTTTATCTGGACGCAGCGTTTTCAGTGTCATCCAAGTGACTTCTTCGGCCTGAGTGACTGAAGAAGTCACTTGGATGAGTGACGAAACGTTTCTCCCATTGGAAACGCTACATCCAGATGGGTCCAGTTAGATTAGGAAGAGAAAATCTGATGATTCAGACACTATTGATGTAAAACTGATTCTTTCTTTCATCACTGTAGTTGTTTTAATCTGTGCTAATATCTTTGTAAAAAGGTTTTTTGACTGAGAAGTTGGGCTGTACACATGAGAAAGTAACAATAGATAAGATAATGTACCGCTGTAACACAGGAGGTATTACTGCTGAAAATGGGCCTCTGTGCACCTGTGTAGATATTCCATACAAACTCATTCATGATTTATGATCAATGTTACTGTTAAACATTTACATTTCTTGACATAATTAGGAGCGACTAAACATCAAATCAAATTTGACTGTATTTAGAAAACAAGACGTTTCCGATTCTCCTCAAACTTTTGAGCTGTATGGTTTTTGATGACAGCAGATGGTATCAGAGTATCAGGACAGGGAGAGACTGTTAAACAGTCATGAGCTGTTCTGCTGCAGAGAAAGTGGAGTCGGTCGTCCTTGAAATGCTACCAGGATAGGCAGCTGGCAGGATGAATGATGCTCTGCCTCTGTGCTCAAGTGCAGACATAGGCTTTAAGCAACCATGAGCCACTAATAAGAGAAAATTTATCAACACACAATAAAGTGGACTTGTTAGGGAGAGTTTACCTTTAGCGTTGGAATAGCTCAACTCAATATTTGTTAACAAATACGCTTTAAAAATTCACTCTTTGTTATAAACTGGTGACAAAATCCTGATCAGACACAGTTACATACATGCATACAATACACACTACTGCTCAAAAGTTTGGGGTCAGTCAGAAAAGTTCTTGATTTTAATGTCAAATTTACTTTTATTGTTGAAGTTTATCAGTAACATTTTTTCACAGATAGTTTTGATCAAATCATTCATTGTAAATGACTTCTGATGTTTAAGGAAATATCTACACAGCTATGCAGAAACCCACTTTTACTAACAATCACTCCTGTATATTGTAATCTTAGATTGTGATTCTTTATCCAAGTTTATCAGATCAGATGGATAATATATGAGTAGAAAAACCTTTCTACAAAGAATAAGCCATTCCAGATGAAAATAGCAGAGCTCAGGTTTTCTGCAATTGCATTTCAGAAACTGAAAAACATTGTTGTCATCAAAGGAAGCATTACATTTAGAAAGTTTGGGGTCCTGAGCAATGACTTTTTGGGTTCAAGTGGATGAAAACCTGTTGGAGTGTGTGCTAATGTCTATAGAAAAAGGTTTTATACAACTGGATGTGTCACTCTTTTTTCAGGACAGAGCAAATTTGATCTAATCATATTAGAAATGTTGTGTTTCACACACAGATGTGGCTATATTTACTATTTTTGGAACGAGTATAATATTTTGTAGAAGGATAAGGGTTTTTATGTATGAAACTTGGAACACAAACTGAAGATTTCTTACACTGTGGTGTGTAACTCCCTTTGAACAAAAGTGCAAACTGGGTCCAGTTATGTATTGGTGCATGCTCAATCATCCAGGTAACTAAATCCCAAAAGGTTGATTCTGTTAGATAAGAAAAGAAAAGAAAAGATAAGATAAGATAAGATAAGATAAGATAAGATAAGATAAGATAAGATAAGATAAGATAAGAAAGGATAAGACTTTATTGATCCCACAGCGGTGAAATTTTGCGTTACCTCAGCTCAGGTACAGATAGCAGAAGGAAAATACAAGAAATACAAATAAATACAAACAAATATAAAATAAGTAAGATAATACACTATATACACAGAGTTTATCTGGACGCAGCGTTTTCAGTGTCATCCAAGTGACTTCTTCGGCCTGAGTGACTGAAGAAGTCACTTGGATGAGTGACGAAACGTTTCTCCCATTGGAAACGCTACATCCAGATGGGTCCAGTTAGATTAGGAAGAGAAAATCTGATGATTCAGACACTATTGATGCAAAACTGATTCTTTCTTTCATCACTGTAGTTGTTTTAATCTGTGCTAATATCTTTGTAAAAAGGTTTTTTGACTGAGAAGTTGGGCTGTACACATGAGAAAGTAACATTAGATAAGATAATGTACCGCTGTAACACAGGAGGTATTACTGCTGAAAATGGGCCTCTGTGCACCTGTGTAGATATTCCATACAAACTCATTCATGATTTATGATCAATGTTACTGTTAAACATTTACATTTCTTGACATAATTAGGAGCGACTAAACATCAAATCAAATTTGACTGTATTTAGAAAACAAGACGTTTCCGATTCTCCTCAAACTTTTGAGCTGTATGGTTTTTGATGACAGCAGATGGTATCAGAGTATCAGGACAGGGAGAGACTGTTAAACAGTTATGAGCTGTTCTGCTGCAGAGAAAGTGGAGTCGGTCGTCCTTGAAATGCTACCAGGATAGGCAGCTGGCAGGATGAATGATGCTCTGCCTCTGTGCTCAAGTGCAGACATAGGCTTTAAGCAACCATGAGCCACTAATAAGAGAAAATTTATCAACACACAATAAAGTGGACTTGTTAGGGAGAGTTTACCTTTAGCGTTGGAATAGCTCAACTCAATATTTGTTAACAAATACGCTTTAAAAATTCACTCTTTGTTATAAACTGGTGACAAAATCCTGATCAGACACAGTTACATACATGCATACAATACACACTACTGCTCAAAAGTTTGGGGTCAGTCAGAAAAGTTCTTGATTTTAATGTCAAATTTACTTTTATTGTTGAAGTTTATCAGTAACATTTTTTCACAGATAGTTTTGATCAAATCATTCATTGTAAATGACTTCTGATGTTTAAGGAAATATCTACACAGCTATGCAGAAACCCACTTTTACTAACAATCACTCCTGTATATTGTAATCTTAGATTGTGATTCTTTATCCAAGTTTATCAGATCAGATGGATAATATATGAGTAGAAAAACCTTTCTACAAAGAATAAGCCATTCCAGATGAAAATAGCAGAGCTCAGGTTTTCTGCAATTGCATTTCAGAAACTGAAAAACATTGTTGTCATCAAAGGAAGCATTACATTTAGAAAGTTTGGGGTCCTGAGCAATGACTTTTTGGGTTCAAGTGGATGAAAACCTGTTGGAGTGTGTGCTAATGTCTATAGAAAAAGGTTTTATACAACTGGATGTGTCACTCTTTTTTCAGGACAGAGCAAATTTGATCTAATCATATTAGAAATGTTGTGTTTCACACACAGATGTGGCTATATTTACTATTTTTGGAACGAGTATAATATTTTGTAGAAGGATAAGGGTTTTTATGTATGAAACTTGGAACACAAACTGAAGATTTCTTACACTGTGGTGTGTAACTCCCTTTGAACAAAAGTGCAAACTGGGTCCAGTTATGTATTGGTGCATGCTCAATCATCCAGGTAACTAAATCCCAAAAGGTTGATTCTGTTAGATAAGAAAAGATAAGATAAGATAAGATAAGATAAGATAAGAAAGGATAAGACTTTATTGATCCCACAGCGGTGAAATTTTGCGTTACCTCAGCTCAGGTACAGATAGCAGAAGGAAAATACAAGAAATACAAATAAATACAAACAAATATAAAATAAGTAAGATAATACACTATATACACAGAGTTTATCTGGACGCAGCGTTTTCAGTGTCATCCAAGTGACTTCTTCGGCCTGAGTGACTGAAGAAGTCACTTGGATGAGTGACGAAACGTTTCTCCCATTGGAAACGCTACATCCAGATGGGTCCAGTTAGATTAGGAAGAGAAAATCTGATGATTCAGACACTATTGATGTAAAACTGATTCTTTCTTTCATCACTGTAGTTGTTTTAATCTGTGCTAATATCTTTGTAAAAAGGTTTTTTGACTGAGAAGTTGGGCTGTACACATGAGAAAGTAACAATAGATAAGATAATGTACCGCTGTAACACAGGAGGTATTACTGCTGAAAATGGGCCTCTGTGCACCTGTGTAGATATTCCATACAAACTCATTCATGATTTATGATCAATGTTACTGTTAAACATTTACATTTCTTGACATAATTAGGAGCGACTAAACATCAAATCAAATTTGACTGTATTTAGAAAACAAGACGTTTCCGATTCTCCTCAAACTTTTGAGCTGTATGGTTTTTGATGACAGCAGATGGTATCAGAGTATCAGGACAGGGAGAGACTGTTAAACAGTCATGAGCTGTTCTGCTGCAGAGAAAGTGGAGTCGGTCGTCCTTGAAATGCTACCAGGATAGGCAGCTGGCAGGATGAATGATGCTCTGCCTCTGTGCTCAAGTGCAGACATAGGCTTTAAGCAACCATGAGCCACTAATAAGAGAAAATTTATCAACACACAATAAAGTGGACTTGTTAGGGAGAGTTTACCTTTAGCGTTGGAATAGCTCAACTCAATATTTGTTAACAAATACGCTTTAAAAATTCACTCTTTGTTATAAACTGGTGACAAAATCCTGATCAGACACAGTTACATACATGCATACAATACACACTACTGCTCAAAAGTTTGGGGTCAGTCAGAAAAGTTCTTGATTTTAATGTCAAATTTACTTTTATTGTTGAAGTTTATCAGTAACATTTTTTCACAGATAGTTTTGATCAAATCATTCATTGTAAATGACTTCTGATGTTTAAGGAAATATCTACACAGCTATGCAGAAACCCACTTTTACTAACAATCACTCCTGTATATTGTAATCTTAGATTGTGATTCTTTATCCAAGTTTATCAGATCAGATGGATAATATATGAGTAGAAAAACCTTTCTACAAAGAATAAGCCATTCCAGATGAAAATAGCAGAGCTCAGGTTTTCTGCAATTGCATTTCAGAAACTGAAAAACATTGTTGTCATCAAAGGAAGCATTACATTTAGAAAGTTTGGGGTCCTGAGCAATGACTTTTTGGGTTCAAGTGGATGAAAACCTGTTGGAGTGTGTGCTAATGTCTATAGAAAAAGGTTTTATACAACTGGATGTGTCACTCTTTTTTCAGGACAGAGCAAATTTGATCTAATCATATTAGAAATGTTGTGTTTCACACACAGATGTGGCTATATTTACTATTTTTGGAACGAGTATAATATTTTGTAGAAGGATAAGGGTTTTTATGTATGAAACTTGGAACACAAACTGAAGATTTCTTACACTGTGGTGTGTAACTCCCTTTGAACAAAAGTGCAAACTGGGTCCAGTTATGTATTGGTGCATGCTCAATCATCCAGGTAACTAAATCCCAAAAGGTTGATTCTGTTAGATAAGAAAAGATAAGATAAGATAAGATAAGATAAGATAAGATAAGATAAGATAAGATAAGATAGGAAAGGATAAGACTTTATTGATCCCACAGCGGTGAAATTTTGCGTTACCTCAGCTCAGGTACAGATAGCAGAAGGAAAATACAAGAAATACAAATAAATACAAACAAATATAAAATAAGTAAGATAATACACTATATACACAGAGTTTATCTGGACGCAGCGTTTTCAGTGTCATCCAAGTGACTTCTTCGGCCTGAGTGACTGAAGAAGTCACTTGGATGAGTGACGAAACGTTTCTCCCATTGGAAACGCTACATCCAGATGGGTCCAGTTAGATTAGGAAGAGAAAATCTGATGATTCAGACACTATTGATGCAAAACTGATTCTTTCTTTCATCACTGTAGTTGTTTTAATCTGTGCTAATATCTTTGTAAAAAGGTTTTTTGACTGAGAAGTTGGGCTGTACACATGAGAAAGTAACATTAGATAAGATAATGTACCGCTGTAACACAGGAGGTATTACTGCTGAAAATGGGCCTCTGTGCACCTGTGTAGATATTCCATACAAACTCATTCATGATTTATGATCAATGTTACTGTTAAACATTTACATTTCTTGACATAATTAGGAGCGACTAAACATCAAATCAAATTTGACTGTATTTAGAAAACAAGACGTTTCCGATTCTCCTCAAACTTTTGAGCTGTATGGTTTTTGATGACAGCAGATGGTATCAGAGTATCAGGACAGGGAGAGACTGTTAAACAGTTATGAGCTGTTCTGCTGCAGAGAAAGTGGAGTCGGTCGTCCTTGAAATGCTACCAGGATAGGCAGCTGGCAGGATGAATGATGCTCTGCCTCTGTGCTCAAGTGCAGACATAGGCTTTAAGCAACCATGAGCCACTAATAAGAGAAAATTTATCAACACACAATAAAGTGGACTTGTTAGGGAGAGTTTACCTTTAGCGTTGGAATAGCTCAACTCAATATTTGTTAACAAATACGCTTTAAAAATTCACTCTTTGTTATAAACTGGTGACAAAATCCTGATCAGACACAGTTACATACATGCATACAATACACACTACTGCTCAAAAGTTTGGGGTCAGTCAGAAAAGTTCTTGATTTTAATGTCAAATTTACTTTTATTGTTGAAGTTTATCAGTAACATTTTTTCACAGATAGTTTTGATCAAATCATTCATTGTAAATGACTTCTGATGTTTAAGGAAATATCTACACAGCTATGCAGAAACCCACTTTTACTAACAATCACTCCTGTATATTGTAATCTTAGATTGTGATTCTTTATCCAAGTTTATCAGATCAGATGGATAATATATGAGTAGAAAAACCTTTCTACAAAGAATAAGCCATTCCAGATGAAAATAGCAGAGCTCAGGTTTTCTGCAATTGCATTTCAGAAACTGAAAAACATTGTTGTCATCAAAGGAAGCATTACATTTAGAAAGTTTGGGGTCCTGAGCAATGACTTTTTGGGTTCAAGTGGATGAAAACCTGTTGGAGTGTGTGCTAATGTCTATAGAAAAAGGTTTTATACAACTGGATGTGTCACTCTTTTTTCAGGACAGAGCAAATTTGATCTAATCATATTAGAAATGTTGTGTTTCACACACAGATGTGGCTATATTTACTATTTTTGGAACGAGTATAATATTTTGTAGAAGGATAAGGGTTTTTATGTATGAAACTTGGAACACAAACTGAAGATTTCTTACACTGTGGTGTGTAACTCCCTTTGAACAAAAGTGCAAACTGGGTCCAGTTATGTATTGGTGCATGCTCAATCATCCAGGTAACTAAATCCCAAAAGGTTGATTCTGTTAGATAAGAAAAGATAAGATAAGATAAGATAAGATAAGATAAGATAAGATAAGATAAGATAAGATAGGAAAGGATAAGACTTTATTGATCCCACAGCGGTGAAATTTTGCGTTACCTCAGCTCAGGTACAGATAGCAGAAGGAAAATACAAGAAATACAAATAAATACAAACAAATATAAAATAAGTAAGATAATACACTATATACACAGAGTTTATCTGGACGCAGCGTTTTCAGTGTCATCCAAGTGACTTCTTCGGCCTGAGTGACTGAAGAAGTCACTTGGATGAGTGACGAAACGTTTCTCCCATTGGAAACGCTACATCCAGATGGGTCCAGTTAGATTAGGAAGAGAAAATCTGATGATTCAGACACTATTGATGCAAAACTGATTCTTTCTTTCATCACTGTAGTTGTTTTAATCTGTGCTAATATCTTTGTAAAAAGGTTTTTTGACTGAGAAGTTGGGCTGTACACATGAGAAAGTAACATTAGATAAGATAATGTACCGCTGTAACACAGGAGGTATTACTGCTGAAAATGGGCCTCTGTGCACCTGTGTAGATATTCCATACAAACTCATTCATGATTTATGATCAATGTTACTGTTAAACATTTACATTTCTTGACATAATTAGGAGCGACTAAACATCAAATCAAATTTGACTGTATTTAGAAAACAAGACGTTTCCGATTCTCCTCAAACTTTTGAGCTGTATGGTTTTTGATGACAGCAGATGGTATCAGAGTATCAGGACAGGGAGAGACTGTTAAACAGTTATGAGCTGTTCTGCTGCAGAGAAAGTGGAGTCGGTCGTCCTTGAAATGCTACCAGGATAGGCAGCTGGCAGGATGAATGATGCTCTGCCTCTGTGCTCAAGTGCAGACATAGGCTTTAAGCAACCATGAGCCACTAATAAGAGAAAATTTATCAACACACAATAAAGTGGACTTGTTAGGGAGAGTTTACCTTTAGCGTTGGAATAGCTCAACTCAATATTTGTTAACAAATACGCTTTAAAAATTCACTCTTTGTTATAAACTGGTGACAAAATCCTGATCAGACACAGTTACATACATGCATACAATACACACTACTGCTCAAAAGTTTGGGGTCAGTCAGAAAAGTTCTTGATTTTAATGTCAAATTTACTTTTATTGTTGAAGTTTATCAGTAACATTTTTTCACAGATAGTTTTGATCAAATCATTCATTGTAAATGACTTCTGATGTTTAAGGAAATATCTACACAGCTATGCAGAAACCCACTTTTACTAACAATCACTCCTGTATATTGTAATCTTAGATTGTGATTCTTTATCCAAGTTTATCAGATCAGATGGATAATATATGAGTAGAAAAACCTTTCTACAAAGAATAAGCCATTCCAGATGAAAATAGCAGAGCTCAGGTTTTCTGCAATTGCATTTCAGAAACTGAAAAACATTGTTGTCATCAAAGGAAGCATTACATTTAGAAAGTTTGGGGTCCTGAGCAATGACTTTTTGGGTTCAAGTGGATGAAAACCTGTTGGAGTGTGTGCTAATGTCTATAGAAAAAGGTTTTATACAACTGGATGTGTCACTCTTTTTTCAGGACAGAGCAAATTTGATCTAATCATATTAGAAATGTTGTGTTTCACACACAGATGTGGCTATATTTACTATTTTTGGAACGAGTATAATATTTTGTAGAAGGATAAGGGTTTTTATGTATGAAACTTGGAACACAAACTGAAGATTTCTTACACTGTGGTGTGTAACTCCCTTTGAACAAAAGTGCAAACTGGGTCCAGTTATGTATTGGTGCATGCTCAATCATCCAGGTAACTAAATCCCAAAAGGTTGATTCTGTTAGATAAGAAAAGATAAGATAAGATAAGATAAGATAAGATAAGAAAGGATAAGACTTTATTGATCCCACAGCGGTGAAATTTTGCGTTACCTCAGCTCAGGTACAGATAGCAGAAGGAAAATACAAGAAATACAAATAAATACAAACAAATATAAAATAAGTAAGATAATACACTATATACACAGAGTTTATCTGGACGCAGCGTTTTCAGTGTCATCCAAGTGACTTCTTCGGCCTGAGTGACTGAAGAAGTCACTTGGATGAGTGACGAAACGTTTCTCCCATTGGAAACGCTACATCCAGATGGGTCCAGTTAGATTAGGAAGAGAAAATCTGATGATTCAGACACTATTGATGTAAAACTGATTCTTTCTTTCATCACTGTAGTTGTTTTAATCTGTGCTAATATCTTTGTAAAAAGGTTTTTTGACTGAGAAGTTGGGCTGTACACATGAGAAAGTAACAATAGATAAGATAATGTACCGCTGTAACACAGGAGGTATTACTGCTGAAAATGGGCCTCTGTGCACCTGTGTAGATATTCCATACAAACTCATTCATGATTTATGATCAATGTTACTGTTAAACATTTACATTTCTTGACATAATTAGGAGCGACTAAACATCAAATCAAATTTGACTGTATTTAGAAAACAAGACGTTTCCGATTCTCCTCAAACTTTTGAGCTGTATGGTTTTTGATGACAGCAGATGGTATCAGAGTATCAGGACAGGGAGAGACTGTTAAACAGTCATGAGCTGTTCTGCTGCAGAGAAAGTGGAGTCGGTCGTCCTTGAAATGCTACCAGGATAGGCAGCTGGCAGGATGAATGATGCTCTGCCTCTGTGCTCAAGTGCAGACATAGGCTTTAAGCAACCATGAGCCACTAATAAGAGAAAATTTATCAACACACAATAAAGTGGACTTGTTAGGGAGAGTTTACCTTTAGCGTTGGAATAGCTCAACTCAATATTTGTTAACAAATACGCTTTAAAAATTCACTCTTTGTTATAAACTGGTGACAAAATCCTGATCAGACACAGTTACATACATGCATACAATACACACTACTGCTCAAAAGTTTGGGGTCAGTCAGAAAAGTTCTTGATTTTAATGTCAAATTTACTTTTATTGTTGAAGTTTATCAGTAACATTTTTTCACAGATAGTTTTGATCAAATCATTCATTGTAAATGACTTCTGATGTTTAAGGAAATATCTACACAGCTATGCAGAAACCCACTTTTACTAACAATCACTCCTGTATATTGTAATCTTAGATTGTGATTCTTTATCCAAGTTTATCAGATCAGATGGATAATATATGAGTAGAAAAACCTTTCTACAAAGAATAAGCCATTCCAGATGAAAATAGCAGAGCTCAGGTTTTCTGCAATTGCATTTCAGAAACTGAAAAACATTGTTGTCATCAAAGGAAGCATTACATTTAGAAAGTTTGGGGTCCTGAGCAATGACTTTTTGGGTTCAAGTGGATGAAAACCTGTTGGAGTGTGTGCTAATGTCTATAGAAAAAGGTTTTATACAACTGGATGTGTCACTCTTTTTTCAGGACAGAGCAAATTTGATCTAATCATATTAGAAATGTTGTGTTTCACACACAGATGTGGCTATATTTACTATTTTTGGAACGAGTATAATATTTTGTAGAAGGATAAGGGTTTTTATGTATGAAACTTGGAACACAAACTGAAGATTTCTTACACTGTGGTGTGTAACTCCCTTTGAACAAAAGTGCAAACTGGGTCCAGTTATGTATTGGTGCATGCTCAATCATCCAGGTAACTAAATCCCAAAAGGTTGATTCTGTTAGATAAGAAAAGAAAAGAAAAGAAAAGATAAGATAAGATAAGATAAGATAAGATAAGATAAGATAAGAAAGGATAAGACTTTATTGATCCCACAGCGGTGAAATTTTGCGTTACCTCAGCTCAGGTACAGATAGCAGAAGGAAAATACAAGAAATACAAATAAATACAAACAAATATAAAATAAGTAAGATAATACACTATATACACAGAGTTTATCTGGACGCAGCGTTTTCAGTGTCATCCAAGTGACTTCTTCGGCCTGAGTGACTGAAGAAGTCACTTGGATGAGTGACGAAACGTTTCTCCCATTGGAAACGCTACATCCAGATGGGTCCAGTTAGATTAGGAAGAGAAAATCTGATGATTCAGACACTATTGATGCAAAACTGATTCTTTCTTTCATCACTGTAGTTGTTTTAATCTGTGCTAATATCTTTGTAAAAAGGTTTTTTGACTGAGAAGTTGGGCTGTACACATGAGAAAGTAACATTAGATAAGATAATGTACCGCTGTAACACAGGAGGTATTACTGCTGAAAATGGGCCTCTGTGCACCTGTGTAGATATTCCATACAAACTCATTCATGATTTATGATCAATGTTACTGTTAAACATTTACATTTCTTGACATAATTAGGAGCGACTAAACATCAAATCAAATTTGACTGTATTTAGAAAACAAGACGTTTCCGATTCTCCTCAAACTTTTGAGCTGTATGGTTTTTGATGACAGCAGAT
Organism: Diplotaxodon limnothrissa; assembly: GCF_057381915.1. Classification (NCBI taxonomy): domain Eukaryota; kingdom Metazoa; phylum Chordata; class Actinopteri; order Cichliformes; family Cichlidae; genus Diplotaxodon; species Diplotaxodon limnothrissa. The sequence continues at coordinate 17,589,665 of NC_140602.1, read as the reverse complement.
GGTATCAGAGTATCAGGACAGGGAGAGACTGTTAAACAGTTATGAGCTGTTCTGCTGCAGAGAAAGTGGAGTCGGTCGTCCTTGAAATGCTACCAGGATAGGCAGCTGGCAGGATGAATGATGCTCTGCCTCTGTGCTCAAGTGCAGACATAGGCTTTAAGCAACCATGAGCCACTAATAAGAGAAAATTTATCAACACACAATAAAGTGGACTTGTTAGGGAGAGTTTACCTTTAGCGTTGGAATAGCTCAACTCAATATTTGTTAACAAATACGCTTTAAAAATTCACTCTTTGTTATAAACTGGTGACAAAATCCTGATCAGACACAGTTACATACATGCATACAATACACACTACTGCTCAAAAGTTTGGGGTCAGTCAGAAAAGTTCTTGATTTTAATGTCAAATTTACTTTTATTGTTGAAGTTTATCAGTAACATTTTTTCACAGATAGTTTTGATCAAATCATTCATTGTAAATGACTTCTGATGTTTAAGGAAATATCTACACAGCTATGCAGAAACCCACTTTTACTAACAATCACTCCTGTATATTGTAATCTTAGATTGTGATTCTTTATCCAAGTTTATCAGATCAGATGGATAATATATGAGTAGAAAAACCTTTCTACAAAGAATAAGCCATTCCAGATGAAAATAGCAGAGCTCAGGTTTTCTGCAATTGCATTTCAGAAACTGAAAAACATTGTTGTCATCAAAGGAAGCATTACATTTAGAAAGTTTGGGGTCCTGAGCAATGACTTTTTGGGTTCAAGTGGATGAAAACCTGTTGGAGTGTGTGCTAATGTCTATAGAAAAAGGTTTTATACAACTGGATGTGTCACTCTTTTTTCAGGACAGAGCAAATTTGATCTAATCATATTAGAAATGTTGTGTTTCACACACAGATGTGGCTATATTTACTATTTTTGGAACGAGTATAATATTTTGTAGAAGGATAAGGGTTTTTATGTATGAAACTTGGAACACAAACTGAAGATTTCTTACACTGTGGTGTGTAACTCCCTTTGAACAAAAGTGCAAACTGGGTCCAGTTATGTATTGGTGCATGCTCAATCATCCAGGTAACTAAATCCCAAAAGGTTGATTCTGTTAGATAAGAAAAGATAAGATAAGATAAGATAAGATAAGATAAGAAAGGATAAGACTTTATTGATCCCACAGCGGTGAAATTTTGCGTTACCTCAGCTCAGGTACAGATAGCAGAAGGAAAATACAAGAAATACAAATAAATACAAACAAATATAAAATAAGTAAGATAATACACTATATACACAGAGTTTATCTGGACGCAGCGTTTTCAGTGTCATCCAAGTGACTTCTTCGGCCTGAGTGACTGAAGAAGTCACTTGGATGAGTGACGAAACGTTTCTCCCATTGGAAACGCTACATCCAGATGGGTCCAGTTAGATTAGGAAGAGAAAATCTGATGATTCAGACACTATTGATGCAAAACTGATTCTTTCTTTCATCACTGTAGTTGTTTTAATCTGTGCTAATATCTTTGTAAAAAGGTTTTTTGACTGAGAAGTTGGGCTGTACACATGAGAAAGTAACATTAGATAAGATAATGTACCGCTGTAACACAGGAGGTATTACTGCTGAAAATGGGCCTCTGTGCACCTGTGTAGATATTCCATACAAACTCATTCATGATTTATGATCAATGTTACTGTTAAACATTTACATTTCTTGACATAATTAGGAGCGACTAAACATCAAATCAAATTTGACTGTATTTAGAAAACAAGACGTTTCCGATTCTCCTCAAACTTTTGAGCTGTATGGTTTTTGATGACAGCAGATGGTATCAGAGTATCAGGACAGGGAGAGACTGTTAAACAGTTATGAGCTGTTCTGCTGCAGAGAAAGTGGAGTCGGTCGTCCTTGAAATGCTACCAGGATAGGCAGCTGGCAGGATGAATGATGCTCTGCCTCTGTGCTCAAGTGCAGACATAGGCTTTAAGCAACCATGAGCCACTAATAAGAGAAAATTTATCAACACACAATAAAGTGGACTTGTTAGGGAGAGTTTACCTTTAGCGTTGGAATAGCTCAACTCAATATTTGTTAACAAATACGCTTTAAAAATTCACTCTTTGTTATAAACTGGTGACAAAATCCTGATCAGACACAGTTACATACATGCATACAATACACACTACTGCTCAAAAGTTTGGGGTCAGTCAGAAAAGTTCTTGATTTTAATGTCAAATTTACTTTTATTGTTGAAGTTTATCAGTAACATTTTTTCACAGATAGTTTTGATCAAATCATTCATTGTAAATGACTTCTGATGTTTAAGGAAATATCTACACAGCTATGCAGAAACCCACTTTTACTAACAATCACTCCTGTATATTGTAATCTTAGATTGTGATTCTTTATCCAAGTTTATCAGATCAGATGGATAATATATGAGTAGAAAAACCTTTCTACAAAGAATAAGCCATTCCAGATGAAAATAGCAGAGCTCAGGTTTTCTGCAATTGCATTTCAGAAACTGAAAAACATTGTTGTCATCAAAGGAAGCATTACATTTAGAAAGTTTGGGGTCCTGAGCAATGACTTTTTGGGTTCAAGTGGATGAAAACCTGTTGGAGTGTGTGCTAATGTCTATAGAAAAAGGTTTTATACAACTGGATGTGTCACTCTTTTTTCAGGACAGAGCAAATTTGATCTAATCATATTAGAAATGTTGTGTTTCACACACAGATGTGGCTATATTTACTATTTTTGGAACGAGTATAATATTTTGTAGAAGGATAAGGGTTTTTATGTATGAAACTTGGAACACAAACTGAAGATTTCTTACACTGTGGTGTGTAACTCCCTTTGAACAAAAGTGCAAACTGGGTCCAGTTATGTATTGGTGCATGCTCAATCATCCAGGTAACTAAATCCCAAAAGGTTGATTCTGTTAGATAAGAAAAGATAAGATAAGATAAGATAAGATAAGATAAGATAAGAAAGGATAAGACTTTATTGATCCCACAGCGGTGAAATTTTGCGTTACCTCAGCTCAGGTACAGATAGCAGAAGGAAAATACAAGAAATACAAATAAATACAAACAAATATAAAATAAGTAAGATAATACACTATATACACAGAGTTTATCTGGACGCAGCATTTTCAGTGTCATCCAAGTGACTTCTTCGGCCTGAGTGACTGAAGAAGTCACTTGGATGAGTGACGAAACGTTTCTCCCATTGGAAACGCTACATCCAGATGGGTCCAGTTAGATTAGGAAAAGAAAATCTGATGATTCAGACACTATTGATGCAAAACTGATTCTTTCTTTCATCACTGTAGTTGTTTTAATCTGTGCTAATATCTTTGTAAAAAGGTTTTTTGACTGAGAAGTTGGGCTGTACACATGAGAAAGTAACATTAGATAAGATAATGTACCGCTGTAACACAGGAGGTATTACTGCTGAAAATGGGCCTCTGTGCACCTGTGTAGATATTCCATACAAACTCATTCATGATTTATGATCAATGTTACTGTTAAACATTTACATTTCTTGACATAATTAGGAGCGACTAAACATCAAATCAAATTTGACTGTATTTAGAAAACAAGACGTTTCCGATTCTCCTCAAACTTTTGAGCTGTATGGTTTTTGATGACAGCAGATGGTATCAGAGTATCAGGACAGGGAGAGACTGTTAAACAGTTATGAGCTGTTCTGCTGCAGAGAAAGTGGAGTCGGTCGTCCTTGAAATGCTACCAGGATAGGCAGCTGGCAGGATGAATGATGCTCTGCCTCTGTGCTCAAGTGCAGACATAGGCTTTAAGCAACCATGAGCCACTAATAAGAGAAAATTTATCAACACACAATAAAGTGGACTTGTTAGGGAGAGTTTACCTTTAGCGTTGGAATAGCTCAACTCAATATTTGTTAACAAATACGCTTTAAAAATTCACTCTTTGTTATAAACTGGTGACAAAATCCTGATCAGACACAGTTACATACATGCATACAATACACACTACTGCTCAAAAGTTTGGGGTCAGTCAGAAAAGTTCTTGATTTTAATGTCAAATTTACTTTTATTGTTGAAGTTTATCAGTAACATTTTTTCACAGATAGTTTTGATCAAATCATTCATTGTAAATGACTTCTGATGTTTAAGGAAATATCTACACAGCTATGCAGAAACCCACTTTTACTAACAATCACTCCTGTATATTGTAATCTTAGATTGTGATTCTTTATCCAAGTTTATCAGATCAGATGGATAATATATGAGTAGAAAAACCTTTCTACAAAGAATAAGCCATTCCAGATGAAAATAGCAGAGCTCAGGTTTTCTGCAATTGCATTTCAGAAACTGAAAAACATTGTTGTCATCAAAGGAAGCATTACATTTAGAAAGTTTGGGGTCCTGAGCAATGACTTTTTGGGTTCAAGTGGATGAAAACCTGTTGGAGTGTGTGCTAATGTCTATAGAAAAAGGTTTTATACAACTGGATGTGTCACTCTTTTTTCAGGACAGAGCAAATTTGATCTAATCATATTAGAAATGTTGTGTTTCACACACAGATGTGGCTATATTTACTATTTTTGGAACGAGTATAATATTTTGTAGAAGGATAAGGGTTTTTATGTATGAAACTTGGAACACAAACTGAAGATTTCTTACACTGTGGTGTGTAACTCCCTTTGAACAAAAGTGCAAACTGGGTCCAGTTATGTATTGGTGCATGCTCAATCATCCAGGTAACTAAATCCCAAAAGGTTGATTCTGTTAGATAAGAAAAGAAAAGAAAAGAAAAGATAAGATAAGATAAGATAAGATAAGATAAGATAAGATAAGATAAGATAAGATAAGAAAGGATAAGACTTTATTGATCCCACAGCGGTGAAATTTTGCGTTACCTCAGCTCAGGTACAGATAGCAGAAGGAAAATACAAGAAATACAAATAAATACAAACAAATATAAAATAAGTAAGATAATACACTATATACACAGAGTTTATCTGGACGCAGCGTTTTCAGTGTCATCCAAGTGACTTCTTCGGCCTGAGTGACTGAAGAAGTCACTTGGATGAGTGACGAAACGTTTCTCCCATTGGAAACGCTACATCCAGATGGGTCCAGTTAGATTAGGAAGAGAAAATCTGATGATTCAGACACTATTGATGCAAAACTGATTCTTTCTTTCATCACTGTAGTTGTTTTAATCTGTGCTAATATCTTTGTAAAAAGGTTTTTTGACTGAGAAGTTGGGCTGTACACATGAGAAAGTAACATTAGATAAGATAATGTACCGCTGTAACACAGGAGGTATTACTGCTGAAAATGGGCCTCTGTGCACCTGTGTAGATATTCCATACAAACTCATTCATGATTTATGATCAATGTTACTGTTAAACATTTACATTTCTTGACATAATTAGGAGCGACTAAACATCAAATCAAATTTGACTGTATTTAGAAAACAAGACGTTTCCGATTCTCCTCAAACTTTTGAGCTGTATGGTTTTTGATGACAGCAGATGGTATCAGAGTATCAGGAGAGGGAGAGACTGTTAAACAGTTATGAGCTGTTCTGCTGCAGAGAAAGTGGAGTCGGTCGTCCTTGAAATGCTACCAGGATAGGCAGCTGGCAGGATGAATGATGCTCTGCCTCTGTGCTCAAGTGCAGACATAGGCTTTAAGCAACCATGAGCCACTAATAAGAGAAAATTTATCAACACACAATAAAGTGGACTTGTTAGGGAGAGTTTACCTTTAGCGTTGGAATAGCTCAACTCAATATTTGTTAACAAATACGCTTTAAAAATTCACTCTTTGTTATAAACTGGTGACAAAATCCTGATCAGACACAGTTACATACATGCATACAATACACACTACTGCTCAAAAGTTTGGGGTCAGTCAGAAAAGTTCTTGATTTTAATGTCAAATTTACTTTTATTGTTGAAGTTTATCAGTAACATTTTTTCACAGATAGTTTTGATCAAATCATTCATTGTAAATGACTTCTGATGTTTAAGGAAATATCTACACAGCTATGCAGAAACCCACTTTTACTAACAATCACTCCTGTATATTGTAATCTTAGATTGTGATTCTTTATCCAAGTTTATCAGATCAGATGGATAATATATGAGTAGAAAAACCTTTCTACAAAGAATAAGCCATTCCAGATGAAAATAGCAGAGCTCAGGTTTTCTGCAATTGCATTTCAGAAACTGAAAAACATTGTTGTCATCAAAGGAAGCATTACATTTAGAAAGTTTGGGGTCCTGAGCAATGACTTTTTGGGTTCAAGTGGATGAAAACCTGTTGGAGTGTGTGCTAATGTCTATAGAAAAAGGTTTTATACAACTGGATGTGTCACTCTTTTTTCAGGACAGAGCAAATTTGATCTAATCATATTAGAAATGTTGTGTTTCACACACAGATGTGGCTATATTTACTATTTTTGGAACGAGTATAATATTTTGTAGAAGGATAAGGGTTTTTATGTATGAAACTTGGAACACAAACTGAAGATTTCTTACACTGTGGTGTGTAACTCCCTTTGAACAAAAGTGCAAACTGGGTCCAGTTATGTATTGGTGCATGCTCAATCATCCAGGTAACTAAATCCCAAAAGGTTGATTCTGTTAGATAAGAAAAGATAAGATAAGATAAGATAAGATAAGATAAGATAAGATAAGATAAGATAAGATAAGATAAGATAAGATAGGAAAGGATAAGACTTTATTGATCCCACAGCGGTGAAATTTTGCGTTACCTCAGCTCAGGTACAGATAGCAGAAGGAAAATACAAGAAATACAAATAAATACAAACAAATATAAAATAAGTAAGATAATACACTATATACACAGAGTTTATCTGGACGCAGCGTTTTCAGTGTCATCCAAGTGACTTCTTCGGCCTGAGTGACTGAAGAAGTCACTTGGATGAGTGACGAAACGTTTCTCCCATTGGAAACGCTACATCCAGATGGGTCCAGTTAGATTAGGAAGAGAAAATCTGATGATTCAGACACTATTGATGCAAAACTGATTCTTTCTTTCATCACTGTAGTTGTTTTAATCTGTGCTAATATCTTTGTAAAAAGGTTTTTTGACTGAGAAGTTGGGCTGTACACATGAGAAAGTAACATTAGATAAGATAATGTACCGCTGTAACACAGGAGGTATTACTGCTGAAAATGGGCCTCTGTGCACCTGTGTAGATATTCCATACAAACTCATTCATGATTTATGATCAATGTTACTGTTAAACATTTACATTTCTTGACATAATTAGGAGCGACTAAACATCAAATCAAATTTGACTGTATTTAGAAAACAAGACGTTTCCGATTCTCCTCAAACTTTTGAGCTGTATGGTTTTTGATGACAGCAGATGGTATCAGAGTATCAGGACAGGGAGAGACTGTTAAACAGTTATGAGCTGTTCTGCTGCAGAGAAAGTGGAGTCGGTCGTCCTTGAAATGCTACCAGGATAGGCAGCTGGCAGGATGAATGATGCTCTGCCTCTGTGCTCAAGTGCAGACATAGGCTTTAAGCAACCATGAGCCACTAATAAGAGAAAATTTATCAACACACAATAAAGTGGACTTGTTAGGGAGAGTTTACCTTTAGCGTTGGAATAGCTCAACTCAATATTTGTTAACAAATACGCTTTAAAAATTCACTCTTTGTTATAAACTGGTGACAAAATCCTGATCAGACACAGTTACATACATGCATACAATACACACTACTGCTCAAAAGTTTGGGGTCAGTCAGAAAAGTTCTTGATTTTAATGTCAAATTTACTTTTATTGTTGAAGTTTATCAGTAACATTTTTTCACAGATAGTTTTGATCAAATCATTCATTGTAAATGACTTCTGATGTTTAAGGAAATATCTACACAGCTATGCAGAAACCCACTTTTACTAACAATCACTCCTGTATATTGTAATCTTAGATTGTGATTCTTTATCCAAGTTTATCAGATCAGATGGATAATATATGAGTAGAAAAACCTTTCTACAAAGAATAAGCCATTCCAGATGAAAATAGCAGAGCTCAGGTTTTCTGCAATTGCATTTCAGAAACTGAAAAACATTGTTGTCATCAAAGGAAGCATTACATTTAGAAAGTTTGGGGTCCTGAGCAATGACTTTTTGGGTTCAAGTGGATGAAAACCTGTTGGAGTGTGTGCTAATGTCTATAGAAAAAGGTTTTATACAACTGGATGTGTCACTCTTTTTTCAGGACAGAGCAAATTTGATCTAATCATATTAGAAATGTTGTGTTTCACACACAGATGTGGCTATATTTACTATTTTTGGAACGAGTATAATATTTTGTAGAAGGATAAGGGTTTTTATGTATGAAACTTGGAACACAAACTGAAGATTTCTTACACTGTGGTGTGTAACTCCCTTTGAACAAAAGTGCAAACTGGGTCCAGTTATGTATTGGTGCATGCTCAATCATCCAGGTAACTAAATCCCAAAAGGTTGATTCTGTTAGATAAGATAAGATAAGATAAGATAAGATAAGATAAGATAAGATAAGATAAGATAAGAAAGGATAAGACTTTATTGATCCCACAGCGGTGAAATTTTGCGTTACCTCAGCTCAGGTACAGATAGCAGAAGGAAAATACAAGAAATACAAATAAATACAAACAAATATAAAATAAGTAAGATAATACACTATATACACAGAGTTTATCTGGACGCAGCATTTTCAGTGTCATCCAAGTGACTTCTTCGGCCTGAGTGACTGAAGAAGTCACTTGGATGAGTGACGAAACGTTTCTCCCATTGGAAACGCTACATCCAGATGGGTCCAGTTAGATTAGGAAGAGAAAATCTGATGATTCAGACACTATTGATGCAAAACTGATTCTTTCTTTCATCACTGTAGTTGTTTTAATCTGTGCTAATATCTTTGTAAAAAGGTTTTTTGACTGAGAAGTTGGGCTGTACACATGAGAAAGTAACATTAGATAAGATAATGTACCGCTGTAACACAGGAGGTATTACTGCTAAAAATGGGCCTCTGTGCACCTGTGTAGATATTCCATACAAACTCATTCATGATTTATGATCAATGTTACTGTTAAACATTTACATTTCTTGACATAATTAGGAGCGACTAAACATCAAATCAAATTTGACTGTATTTAGAAAACAAGACGTTTCCGATTCTCCTCAAACTTTTGAGCTGTATGGTTTTTGATGACAGCAGATGGTATCAGAGTATCAGGAGAGGGAGAGACTGTTAAACAGTTATGAGCTGTTCTGCTGCAGAGAAAGTGGAGTCGGTCGTCCTTGAAATGCTACCAGGATAGGCAGCTGGCAGGATGAATGATGCTCTGCCTCTGTGCTCAAGTGCAGACATAGGCTTTAAGCAACCATGAGCCACTAATAAGAGAAAATTTATCAACACACAATAAAGTGGACTTGTTAGGGAGAGTTTACCTTTAGCGTTGGAATAGCTCAACTCAATATTTGTTAACAAATACGCTTTAAAAATTCACTCTTTGTTATAAACTGGTGACAAAATCCTGATCAGACACAGTTACATACATGCATACAATACACACTACTGCTCAAAAGTTTGGGGTCAGTCAGAAAAGTTCTTGATTTTAATGTCAAATTTACTTTTATTGTTGAAGTTTATCAGTAACATTTTTTCACAGATAGTTTTGATCAAATCATTCATTGTAAATGACTTCTGATGTTTAAGGAAATATCTACACAGCTATGCAGAAACCCACTTTTACTAACAATCACTCCTGTATATTGTAATCTTAGATTGTGATTCTTTATCCAAGTTTATCAGATCAGATGGATAATATATGAGTAGAAAAACCTTTCTACAAAGAATAAGCCATTCCAGATGAAAATAGCAGAGCTCAGGTTTTCTGCAATTGCATTTCAGAAACTGAAAAACATTGTTGTCATCAAAGGAAGCATTACATTTAGAAAGTTTGGGGTCCTGAGCAATGACTTTTTGGGTTCAAGTGGATGAAAACCTGTTGGAGTGTGTGCTAATGTCTATAGAAAAAGGTTTTATACAACTGGATGTGTCACTCTTTTTTTCAGGACAGAGCAAATTTGATCTAATCATATTAGAAATGTTGTGTTTCACACACAGATGTGGCTATATTTACTATTTTTGGAACGAGTATAATATTTTGTAGAAGGATAAGGGTTTTTATGTATGAAACTTGGAACACAAACTGAAGATTTCTTACACTGTGGTGTGTAACTCCCTTTGAACAAAAGTGCAAACTGGGTCCAGTTATGTATTGGTGCATGCTCAATCATCCAGGTAACTAAATCCCAAAAGGTTGATTCTGTTAGATAAGATAAGATAAGATAAGATAAGATAAGATAAGATAAGATAAGATAAGATAAGATAAGATAAGATAAGAAAGGATAAGACTTTATTGATCCCACAGCGGTGAAATTTTGCGTTACCTCAGCTCAGGTACAGATAGCAGAAGGAAAATACAAGAAATACAAATAAATACAAACAAATATAAAATAAGTAAGATAATACACTATATACACAGAGTTTATCTGGACGCAGCGTTTTCAGTGTCATCCAAGTGACTTCTTCGGCCTGAGTGACTGAAGAAGTCACTTGGATGAGTGACGAAACGTTTCTCCCATTGGAAACGCTACATCCAGATGGGTCCAGTTAGATTAGGAAGAGAAAATCTGATGATTCAGACACTATTGATGCAAAACTGATTCTTTCTTTCATCACTGTAGTTGTTTTAATCTGTGCTAATATCTTTGTAAAAAGGTTTTTTGACTGAGAAGTTGGGCTGTACACATGAGAAAGTAACATTAGATAAGATAATGTACCGCTGTAACACAGGAGGTATTACTGCTGAAAATGGGCCTCTGTGCACCTGTGTAGATATTCCATACAAACTCATTCATGATTTATGATCAATGTTACTGTTAAACATTTACATTTCTTGACATAATTAGGAGCGACTAAACATCAAATCAAATTTGACTGTATTTAGAAAACAAGACGTTTCCGATTCTCCTCAAACTTTTGAGCTGTATGGTTTTTGATGACAGCAGATGGTATCAGAGTATCAGGACAGGGAGAGACTGTTAAACAGTTATGAGCTGTTCTGCTGCAGAGAAAGTGGAGTCGGTCGTCCTTGAAATGCTACCAGGATAGGCAGCTGGCAGGATGAATGATGCTCTGCCTCTGTGCTCAAGTGCAGACATAGGCTTTAAGCAACCATGAGCCACTAATAAGAGAAAATTTATCAACACACAATAAAGTGGACTTGTTAGGGAGAGTTTACCTTTAGCGTTGGAATAGCTCAACTCAATATTTGTTAACAAATACGCTTTAAAAATTCACTCTTTGTTATAAATTGGTGACAAAATCCTGATCAGACACAGTTACATACATGCATACAATACACACTACTGCTCAAAAGTTTGGGGTCAGTCAGAAAAGTTCTTGATTTTAATGTCAAATTTACTTTTATTGTTGAAGTTTATCAGTAACATTTTTTCACAGATAGTTTTGATCAAATCATTCATTGTAAATGACTTCTGATGTTTAAGGAAATATCTACACAGCTATGCAGAAACCCACTTTTACTAACAATCACTCCTGTATATTGTAATCTTAGATTGTGATTCTTTATCCAAGTTTATCAGATCAGATGGATAATATATGAGTAGAAAAACCTTTCTACAAAGAATAAGCCATTCCAGATGAAAATAGCAGAGCTCAGGTTTTCTGCAATTGCATTTCAGAAACTGAAAAACATTGTTGTCATCAAAGGAAGCATTACATTTAGAAAGTTTGGGGTCCTGAGCAATGACTTTTTGGGTTCAAGTGGATGAAAACCTGTTGGAGTGTGTGCTAATGTCTATAGAAAAAGGTTTTATACAACTGGATGTGTCACTCTTTTTTCAGGACAGAGCAAATTTGATCTAATCATATTAGAAATGTTGTGTTTCACACACAGATGTGGCTATATTTACTATTTTTGGAACGAGTATAATATTTTGTAGAAGGATAAGGGTTTTTATGTATGAAACTTGGAACACAAACTGAAGATTTCTTACACTGTGGTGTGTAACTCCCTTTGAACAAAAGTGCAAACTGGGTCCAGTTATGTATTGGTGCATGCTCAATCAACCAGGTAACTAAATCCCAAAAGGTTGATTCTGTTAGATAAGATAAGATAAGATAAGATAAGATAAGATAAGATAAGATAAGATAAGATAAGATAAGATAAGATAAGATAAGATAAGAAAGGATAAGACTTTATTGATCCCACAGCGGTGAAATTTTGCGTTACCTCAGCTCAGGTACAGATAGCAGAAGGAAAATACAAGAAATACAAATAAATACAAACAAATATAAAATAAGTAAGATAATACACTATATACACAGAGTTTATCTGGACGCAGCGTTTTCAGTGTCATCCAAGTGACTTCTTCGGCCTGAGTGACTGAAGAAGTCACTTGGATGAGTGACGAAACGTTTCTCCCATTGGAAACGCTACATCCAGATGGGTCCAGTTAGATTAGGAAGAGAAAATCTGATGATTCAGACACTATTGATGCAAAACTGATTCTTTCTTTCATCACTGTAGTTGTTTTAATCTGTGCTAATATCTTTGTAAAAAGGTTTTTTGACTGAGAAGTTGGGCTGTACACATGAGAAAGTAACATTAGATAAGATAATGTACCGCTGTAACACAGGAGGTATTACTGCTGAAAATGGGCCTCTGTGCACCTGTGTAGATATTCCATACAAACTCATTCATGATTTATGATCAATGTTACTGTTAAACATTTACATTTCTTGACATAATTAGGAGCGACTAAACATCAAATCAAATTTGACTGTATTTAGAAAACAAGACGTTTCCGATTCTCCTCAAACTTTTGAGCTGTATGGTTTTTGATGACAGCAGATGGTATCAGAGTATCAGGACAGGGAGAGACTGTTAAACAGTTATGAGCTGTTCTGCTGCAGAGAAAGTGGAGTCGGTCGTCCTTGAAATGCTACCAGGATAGGCAGCTGGCAGGATGAATGATGCTCTGCCTCTGTGCTCAAGTGCAGACATAGGCTTTAAGCAACCATGAGCCACTAATAAGAGAAAATTTATCAACACACAATAAAGTGGACTTGTTAGGGAGAGTTTACCTTTAGCGTTGGAATAGCTCAACTCAATATTTGTTAACAAATACGCTTTAAAAATTCACTCTTTGTTATAAATTGGTGACAAAATCCTGATCAGACACAGTTACATACATGCATACAATACACACTACTGCTCAAAAGTTTGGGGTCAGTCAGAAAAGTTCTTGATTTTAATGTCAAATTTACTTTTATTGTTGAAGTTTATCAGTAACATTTTTTCACAGATAGTTTTGATCAAATCATTCATTGTAAATGACTTCTGATGTTTAAGGAAATATCTACACAGCTATGCAGAAACCCACTTTTACTAACAATCACTCCTGTATATTGTAATCTTAGATTGTGATTCTTTATCCAAGTTTATCAGATCAGATGGATAATATATGAGTAGAAAAACCTTTCTACAAAGAATAAGCCATTCCAGATGAAAATAGCAGAGCTCAGGTTTTCTGCAATTGCATTTCAGAAACTGAAAAACATTGTTGTCATCAAAGGAAGCATTACATTTAGAAAGTTTGGGGTCCTGAGCAATGACTTTTTGGGTTCAAGTGGATGAAAACCTGTTGGAGTGTGTGCTAATGTCTATAGAAAAAGGTTTTATACAACTGGATGTGTCACTCTTTTTTCAGGACAGAGCAAATTTGATCTAATCATATTAGAAATGTTGTGTTTCACACACAGATGTGGCTATATTTACTATTTTTGGAACGAGTATAATATTTTGTAGAAGGATAAGGGTTTTTATGTATGAAACTTGGAACACAAACTGAAGATTTCTTACACTGTGGTGTGTAACTCCCTTTGAACAAAAGTGCAAACTGGGTCCAGTTATGTATTGGTGCATGCTCAATCAACCAGGTAACTAAATCCCAAAAGGTTGATTCTGTTAGATAAGATAAGATAAGATAAGATAAGATAAGATAAGATAAGATAAGATAAGATAAGATAAGATAAGATAAGATAAGAAAGGATAAGACTTTATTGATCCCACAGCGGTGAAATTTTGCGTTACCTCAGCTCAGGTACAGATAGCAGAAGGAAAATACAAGAAATACAAATAAATACAAACAAATATAAAATAAGTAAGATAATACACTATATACACAGAGTTTATCTGGACGCAGCGTTTTCAGTGTCATCCAAGTGACTTCTTCGGCCTGAGTGACTGAAGAAGTCACTTGGATGAGTGACGAAACGTTTCTCCCATTGGAAACGCTACATCCAGATGGGTCCAGTTAGATTAGGAAGAGAAAATCTGATGATTCAGACACTATTGATGCAAAACTGATTCTTTCTTTCATCACTGTAGTTGTTTTAATCTGTGCTAATATCTTTGTAAAAAGGTTTTTTGACTGAGAAGTTGGGCTGTACACATGAGAAAGTAACATTAGATAAGATAATGTACCGCTGTAACACAGGAGGTATTACTGCTGAAAATGGGCCTCTGTGCACCTGTGTAGATATTCCATACAAACTCATTCATGATTTATGATCAATGTTGCTGTTAAACATTTACATTTCTTGACATAATTAGGAGCGACTAAACATCAAATCAAATTTGACTGTATTTAGAAAACAAGACGTTTCCGATTCTCCTCAAACTTTTGAGCTGTATGGTTTTTGATGACAGCAGATGGTATCAGAGTATCAGGACAGGGAGAGACTGTTAAACAGTTATGAGCTGTTCTGCTGCAGAGAAAGTGGAGTCGGTCGTCCTTGAAATGCTACCAGGATAGGCAGCTGGCAGGATGAATGATGCTCTGCCTCTGTGCTCAAGTGCAGACATAGGCTTTAAGCAACCATGAGCCACTAATAAGAGAAAATTTATCAACACACAATAAAGTGGACTTGTTAGGGAGAGTTTACCTTTAGCGTTGGAATAGCTCAACTCAATATTTGTTAACAAATACGCTTTAAAAATTCACTCTTTGTTATAAACTGGTGACAAAATCCTGATCAGACACAGTTACATACATGCATACAATACACACTACTGCTCAAAAGTTTGGGGTCAGTCAGAAAAGTTCTTGATTTTAATGTCAAATTTACTTTTATTGTTGAAGTTTATCAGTAACATTTTTTCACAGATAGTTTTGATCAAATCATTCATTGTAAATGACTTCTGATGTTTAAGGAAATATCTACACAGCTATGCAGAAACCCACTTTTACTAACAATCACTCCTGTATATTGTAATCTTAGATTGTGATTCTTTATCCAAGTTTATCAGATCAGATGGATAATATATGAGTAGAAAAACCTTTCTACAAAGAATAAGCCATTCCAGATGAAAATAGCAGAGCTCAGGTTTTCTGCAATTGCATTTCAGAAACTGAAAAACATTGTTGTCATCAAAGGAAGCATTACATTTAGAAAGTTTGGGGTCCTGAGCAATGACTTTTTGGGTTCAAGTGGATGAAAACCTGTTGGAGTGTGTGCTAATGTCTATAGAAAAAGGTTTTATACAACTGGATGTGTCACTCTTTTTTCAGGACAGAGCAAATTTGATCTAATCATATTAGAAATGTTGTGTTTCACACACAGATGTGGCTATATTTACTATTTTTGGAACGAGTATAATATTTTGTAGAAGGATAAGGGTTTTTATGTATGAAACTTGGAACACAAACTGAAGATTTCTTACACTGTGGTGTGTAACTCCCTTTGAACAAAAGTGCAAACTGGGTCCAGTTATGTATTGGTGCATGCTCAATCATCCAGGTAACTAAATCCCAAAAGGTTGATTCTGTTAGATAAGATAAGATAAGATAAGATAAGATAAGATAAGATAAGATAAGATAAGATAAGATAAGATAAGAAAGGATAAGACTTTATTGATCCCACAGCGGTGAAATTTTGCGTTACCTCAGCTCAGGTACAGATAGCAGAAGGAAAATACAAGAAATACAAATAAATACAAACAAATATAAAATAAGTAAGATAATACACTATATACACAGAGTTTATCTGGACGCAGCATTTTCAGTGTCATCCAAGTGACTTCTTCGGCCTGAGTGACTGAAGAAGTCACTTGGATGAGTGACGAAACGTTTCTCCCATTGGAAACGCTACATCCAGATGGGTCCAGTTAGATTAGGAAGAGAAAATCTGATGATTCAGACACTATTGATGCAAAACTGATTCTTTCTTTCATCACTGTAGTTGTTTTAATCTGTGCTAATATCTTTGTAAAAAGGTTTTTTGACTGAGAAGTTGGGCTGTACACATGAGAAAGTAACATTAGATAAGATAATGTACCGCTGTAACACAGGAGGTATTACTGCTGAAAATGGGCCTCTGTGCACCTGTGTAGATATTCCATACAAACTCATTCATGATTTATGATCAATGTTACTGTTAAACATTTACATTTCTTGACATAATTAGGAGCGACTAAACATCAAATCAAATTTGACTGTATTTAGAAAACAAGACGTTTCCGATTCTCCTCAAACTTTTGAGCTGTATGGTTTTTGATGACAGCAGATGGTATCAGAGTATCAGGAGAGGGAGAGACTGTTAAACAGTTATGAGCTGTTCTGCTGCAGAGAAAGTGGAGTCGGTCGTCCTTGAAATGCTACCAGGATAGGCAGCTGGCAGGATGAATGATGCTCTGCCTCTGTGCTCAAGTGCAGACATAGGCTTTAAGCAACCATGAGCCACTAATAAGAGAAAATTTATCAACACACAATAAAGTGGACTTGTTAGGGAGAGTTTACCTTTAGCGTTGGAATAGCTCAACTCAATATTTGTTAACAAATACGCTTTAAAAATTCACTCTTTGTTATAAACTGGTGACAAAATCCTGATCAGACACAGTTACATACATGCATACAATACACACTACTGCTCAAAAGTTTGGGGTCAGTCAGAAAAGTTCTTGATTTTAATGTCAAATTTACTTTTATTGTTGAAGTTTATCAGTAACATTTTTTCACAGATAGTTTTGATCAAATCATTCATTGTAAATGACTTCTGATGTTTAAGGAAATATCTACACAGCTATGCAGAAACCCACTTTTACTAACAATCACTCCTGTATATTGTAATCTTAGATTGTGATTCTTTATCCAAGTTTATCAGATCAGATGGATAATATATGAGTAGAAAAACCTTTCTACAAAGAATAAGCCATTCCAGATGAAAATAGCAGAGCTCAGGTTTTCTGCAATTGCATTTCAGAAACTGAAAAACATTGTTGTCATCAAAGGAAGCATTACATTTAGAAAGTTTGGGGTCCTGAGCAATGACTTTTTGGGTTCAAGTGGATGAAAACCTGTTGGAGTGTGTGCTAATGTCTATAGAAAAAGGTTTTATACAACTGGATGTGTCACTCTTTTTTCAGGACAGAGCAAATTTGATCTAATCATATTAGAAATGTTGTGTTTCACACACAGATGTGGCTATATTTACTATTTTTGGAACGAGTATAATATTTTGTAGAAGGATAAGGGTTTTTATGTATGAAACTTGGAACACAAACTGAAGATTTCTTACACTGTGGTGTGTAACTCCCTTTGAACAAAAGTGCAAACTGGGTCCAGTTATGTATTGGTGCATGCTCAATCATCCAGGTAACTAAATCCCAAAAGGTTGATTCTGTTAGATAAGATAAGATAAGATAAGATAAGATAAGATAAGATAAGATAAGATAAGATAAGATAAGATAAGAAAGGATAAGACTTTATTGATCCCACAGCGGTGAAATTTTGCGTTACCTCAGCTCAGGTACAGATAGCAGAAGGAAAATACAAGAAATACAAATAAATACAAACAAATATAAAATAAGTAAGATAATACACTATATACACAGAGTTTATCTGGACGCAGCGTTTTCAGTGTCATCCAAGTGACTTCTTCGGCCTGAGTGACTGAAGAAGTCACTTGGATGAGTGACGAAACGTTTCTCCCATTGGAAACGCTACATCCAGATGGGTCCAGTTAGATTAGGAAGAGAAAATCTGATGATTCAGACACTATTGATGCAAAACTGATTCTTTCTTTCATCACTGTAGTTGTTTTAATCTGTGCTAATATCTTTGTAAAAAGGTTTTTTGACTGAGAAGTTGGGCTGTACACATGAGAAAGTAACATTAGATAAGATAATGTACCGCTGTAACACAGGAGGTATTACTGCTGAAAATGGGCCTCTGTGCACCTGTGTAGATATTCCATACAAACTCATTCATGATTTATGATCAATGTTACTGTTAAACATTTACATTTCTTGACATAATTAGGAGCGACTAAACATCAAATCAAATTTGACTGTATTTAGAAAACAAGACGTTTCCGATTCTCCTCAAACTTTTGAGCTGTATGGTTTTTGATGACAGCAGATGGTATCAGAGTATCAGGACAGGGAGAGACTGTTAAACAGTTATGAGCTGTTCTGCTGCAGAGAAAGTGGAGTCGGTCGTCCTTGAAATGCTACCAGGATAGGCAGCTGGCAGGATGAATGATGCTCTGCCTCTGTGCTCAAGTGCAGACATAGGCTTTAAGCAACCATGAGCCACTAATAAGAGAAAATTTATCAACACACAATAAAGTGGACTTGTTAGGGAGAGTTTACCTTTAGCGTTGGAATAGCTCAACTCAATATTTGTTAACAAATACGATTTAAAAATTCACTCTTTGTTATAAATTGGTGACAAAATCCTGATCAGACACAGTTACATACATGCATACAATACACACTACTGCTCAAAAGTTTGGGGTCAGTCAGAAAAGTTCTTGATTTTAATGTCAAATTTACTTTTATTGTTGAAGTTTATCAGTAACATTTTTTCACAGATAGTTTTGATCAAATCATTCATTGTAAATGACTTCTGATGTTTAAGGAAATATCTACACAGCTATGCAGAAACCCACTTTTACTAACAATCACTCCTGTATATTGTAATCTTAGATTGTGATTCTTTATCCAAGTTTATCAGATCAGATGGATAATATATGAGTAGAAAAACCTTTCTACAAAGAATAAGCCATTCCAGATGAAAATAGCAGAGCTCAGGTTTTCTGCAATTGCATTTCAGAAACTGAAAAACATTGTTGTCATCAAAGGAAGCATTACATTTAGAAAGTTTGGGGTCCTGAGCAATGACTTTTTGGGTTCAAGTGGATGAAAACCTGTTGGAGTGTGTGCTAATGTCTATAGAAAAAGGTTTTATACAACTGGATGTGTCACTCTTTTTTCAGGACAGAGCAAATTTGATCTAATCATATTAGAAATGTTGTGTTTCACACACAGATGTGGCTATATTTACTATTTTTGGAACGAGTATAATATTTTGTAGAAGGATAAGGGTTTTTATGTATGAAACTTGGAACACAAACTGAAGATTTCTTACACTGTGGTGTGTAACTCCCTTTGAACAAAAGTGCAAACTGGGTCCAGTTATGTATTGGTGCATGCTCAATCATCCAGGTAACTAAATCCCAAAAGGTTGATTCTGTTAGATAAGATAAGATAAGATAAGATAAGATAAGATAAGATAAGATAAGATAAGATAAGATAAGAAAGGATAAGACTTTATTGATCCCACAGCGGTGAAATTTTGCGTTACCTCAGCTCAGGTACAGATAGCAGAAGGAAAATACAAGAAATACAAATAAATACAAACAAATATAAAATAAGTAAGATAATACACTATATACACAGAGTTTATCTGGACGCAGCGTTTTCAGTGTCATCCAAGTGACTTCTTCGGCCTGAGTGACTGAAGAAGTCACTTGGATGAGTGACGAAACGTTTCTCCCATTGGAAACGCTACATCCAGATGGGTCCAGTTAGATTAGGAAGAGAAAATCTGATGATTCAGACACTATTGATGCAAAACTGATTCTTTCTTTCATCACTGTAGTTGTTTTAATCTGTGCTAATATCTTTGTAAAAAGGTTTTTTGACTGAGAAGTTGGGCTGTACACATGAGAAAGTAACATTAGATAAGATAATGTACCGCTGTAACACAGGAGGTATTACTGCTGAAAATGGGCCTCTGTGCACCTGTGTAGATATTCCATACAAACTCATTCATGATTTATGATCAATGTTACTGTTAAACATTTACATTTCTTGACATAATTAGGAGCGACTAAACATCAAATCAAATTTGACTGTATTTAGAAAACAAGACGTTTCCGATTCTCCTCAAACTTTTGAGCTGTATGGTTTTTGATGACAGCAGATGGTATCAGAGTATCAGGACAGGGAGAGACTGTTAAACAGTTATGAGCTGTTCTGCTGCAGAGAAAGTGGAGTCGGTCGTCCTTGAAATGCTACCAGGATAGGCAGCTGGCAGGATGAATGATGCTCTGCCTCTGTGCTCAAGTGCAGACATAGGCTTTAAGCAACCATGAGCCACTAATAAGAGAAAATTTATCAACACACAATAAAGTGGACTTGTTAGGGAGAGTTTACCTTTAGCGTTGGAATAGCTCAACTCAATATTTGTTAACAAATACGCTTTAAAAATTCACTCTTTGTTATAAATTGGTGACAAAATCCTGATCAGACACAGTTACATACATGCATACAATACACACTACTGCTCAAAAGTTTGGGGTCAGTCAGAAAAGTTCTTGATTTTAATGTCAAATTTACTTTTATTGTTGAAGTTTATCAGTAACATTTTTTCACAGATAGTTTTGATCAAATCATTCATTGTAAATGACTTCTGATGTTTAAGGAAATATCTACACAGCTATGCAGAAACCCACTTTTACTAACAATCACTCCTGTATATTGTAATCTTAGATTGTGATTCTTTATCCAAGTTTATCAGATCAGATGGATAATATATGAGTAGAAAAACCTTTCTACAAAGAATAAGCCATTCCAGATGAAAATAGCAGAGCTCAGGTTTTCTGCAATTGCATTTCAGAAACTGAAAAACATTGTTGTCATCAAAGGAAGCATTACATTTAGAAAGTTTGGGGTCCTGAGCAATGACTTTTTGGGTTCAAGTGGATGAAAACCTGTTGGAGTGTGTGCTAATGTCTATAGAAAAAGGTTTTATACAACTGGATGTGTCACTCTTTTTTCAGGACAGAGCAAATTTGATCTAATCATATTAGAAATGTTGTGTTTCACACACAGATGTGGCTATATTTACTATTTTTGGAACGAGTATAATATTTTGTAGAAGGATAAGGGTTTTTATGTATGAAACTTGGAACACAAACTGAAGATTTCTTACACTGTGGTGTGTAACTCCCTTTGAACAAAAGTGCAAACTGGGTCCAGTTATGTATTGGTGCATGCTCAATCAACCAGGTAACTAAATCCCAAAAGGTTGATTCTGTTAGATAAGATAAGATAAGATAAGATAAGATAAGATAAGATAAGATAAGATAAGATAAGATAAGATAAGAAAGGATAAGACTTTATTGATCCCACAGCGGTGAAATTTTGCGTTACCTCAGCTCAGGTACAGATAGCAGAAGGAAAATACAAGAAATACAAATAAATACAAACAAATATAAAATAAGTAAGATAATACACTATATACACAGAGTTTATCTGGACGCAGCGTTTTCAGTGTCATCCAAGTGACTTCTTCGGCCTGAGTGACTGAAGAAGTCACTTGGATGAGTGACGAAACGTTTCTCCCATTGGAAACGCTACATCCAGATGGGTCCAGTTAGATTAGGAAGAGAAAATCTGATGATTCAGACACTATTGATGCAAAACTGATTCTTTCTTTCATCACTGTAGTTGTTTTAATCTGTGCTAATATCTTTGTAAAAAGGTTTTTTGACTGAGAAGTTGGGCTGTACACATGAGAAAGTAACATTAGATAAGATAATGTACCGCTGTAACACAGGAGGTATTACTGCTGAAAATGGGCCTCTGTGCACCTGTGTAGATATTCCATACAAACTCATTCATGATTTATGATCAATGTTGCTGTTAAACATTTACATTTCTTGACATAATTAGGAGCAACTAAACATCAAATCAAATTTGACTGTATTTAGAAAACAAGACGTTTCCGATTCTCCTCAAACTTTTGAGCTGTATGGTTTTTGATGACAGCAGATGGTATCAGAGTATCAGGACAGGGAGAGACTGTTAAACAGTCATGAGCTGTTCTGCTGCAGAGAAAGTGGAGTCGGTCGTCCTTGAAATGCTACCAGGATAGGCAGCTGGCAGGATGAATGATGCTCTGCCTCTGTGCTCAAGTGCAGACATAGGCTTTAAGCAACCATGAGCCACTAATAAGAGAAAATTTATCAACACACAATAAAGTGGACTTGTTAGGGAGAGTTTACCTTTAGCGTTGGAATAGCTCAACTCAATATTTGTTAACAAATACGCTTTAAAAATTCACTCTTTGTTATAAACTGGTGACAAAATCCTGATCAGACACAGTTACATACATGCATACAATACACACTACTGCTCAACAGTTTGGGGTCAGTCAGAAAAGTTCTTGATTTTAATGTCAAATTTACTTTTATTGTTGAAGTTTATCAGTAACATTTTTTCACAGATAGTTTTGATCAAATCATTCATTGTAAATGACTTCTGGTGTTTAAGGAAATATCTACACAGCTATGCAGAAACCCACTTTTACTAACAATCACTCCTGTATATTGTAATCTTAGATTGTGATTCTTTATCCAAGTTTATCAGATCAGATGGATAATATATGAGTAGAAAAACCTTTCTACAAAGAATAAGCCATTCCAGATGAAAATAGCAGAGCTCAGGTTTTCTGCAACTGCATTTCAGAAACTGAAAAACATTGTTGTCATCAAAGGAAGCATTACATTTAGAAAGTTTGGGGTCCTGAGCAATGACTTTTTGGGTTCAAGTGGATGAAAACCTGTTGGAGTGTGTGCTAATGTCTATAGAAAAAGGTTTTATACAACTGGATGTGTCACTCTTTTTTCAGGACAGAGCAAATTTGATCTAATCATATTAGAAATGTTGTGTTTCACACACAGATGTGGCTATATTTACTATTTTTGGAACGAGTATAATATTTTGTAGAAGGATAAGGGTTTTTATGTATGAAACTTGGAACACAAACTGAAGATTTCTTACACTGTGGTGTGTAACTCCCTTTGAACAAAAGTGCAAACTGGGTCCAGTTATGTATTGGTGCATGCTCAATCATCCAGGTAACTAAATCCCAAAAGGTTGATTCTGTTAGATAAGAAAAGATAAGATAAGATAAGATAAGATAAGATAAGATAAGATAAGATAAGATAAGATAAGATAAGATAAGATAAGACTTTATTGATCCCACAGCGGTGAAATTTTGCGTTACCTCAGCTCAGGTACAGATAGCAGAAGGAAAATACAAGAAATACAAATAAATACAAACAAATATAAAATAAGTAAGATAATACACTATATACACAGAGTTTATCTGGACGCAGCGTTTTCAGTGTCATCCAAGTGACTTCTTCGGCCTGAGTGACTGAAGAAGTCACTTGGATGAGTGACGAAACGTTTCTCCCATTGGAAACGCTACATCCAGATGGGTCCAGTTAGATTAGGAAGAGAAAATCTGATGATTCAGACACTATTGATGCAAAACTGATTCTTTCTTTCATCACTGTAGTTGTTTTAATCTGTACTAATATCTTTGTAAAAAGGTTTTTTGACTGAGAAGTTGGGCTGTACACATGAGAAAGTAACATTAGATAAGATAATGTACCGCTGTAACACAGGAGGTATTACTGCTGAAAATGGGCCTCTGTGCACCTGTGTAGATATTCCATACAAACTCATTCATGATTTATGATCAATGTTGCTGTTAAACATTTACATTTCTTGACATAATTAGGAGCAACTAAACATCAAATCAAATTTGACTGTATTTAGAAAACAAGACGTTTCCGATTCTCCTCAAACTTTTGAGCTGTATGGTTTTTGATGACAGCAGATGGTATCGGAGTATCAGGACAGGGAGAGACTGTTAAACAGTCATGAGCTGTTCTGCTGCAGAGAAAGTGGAGTCGGTCGTCCTTGAAATGCTACCAGGATAGGCAGCTGGCAGGATGAATGATGCTCTGCCTCTGTGCTCAAGTGCAGACATAGGCTTTAAGCAACCATGAGCCACTAATAAGAGAAAATTTATCAACACACAATAAAGTGGACTTGTTAGGGAGAGTTTACCTTTAGCGTTGGAATAGCTCAACTCAATATTTGTTAACAAATACGCTTTAAAAATTCACTCTTTGTTATAAACTGGTGACAAAATCCTGATCAGACACAGTTACATACATGCATACAATACACACTACTGCTCAAAAGTTTGGGGTCAGTCAGAAAAGTTCTTGATTTTAATGTCAAATTTACTTTTATTGTTGAAGTTTATCAGTAACATTTTTTCACAGATAGTTTTGATCAAATCATTCATTGTAAATGACTTCTGATGTTTAAGGAAATATCTACACAGCTATGCAGAAACCCACTTTTACTAACAATCACTCCTGTATATTGTAATCTTAGATTGTGATTCTTTATCCAAGTTTATCAGATCAGATGGATAATATATGAGTAGAAAAACCTTTCTACAAAGAATAAGCCATTCCAGATGAAAATAGCAGAGCTCAGGTTTTCTGCAATTGCATTTCAGAAACTGAAAAACATTGTTGTCATCAAAGGAAGCATTACATTTAGAAAGTTTGGGGTCCTGAGCAATGACTTTTTGGGTTCAAGTGGATGAAAACCTGTTGGAGTGTGTGCTAATGTCTATAGAAAAAGGTTTTATACAACTGGATGTGTCACTCTTTTTTCAGGACAGAGCAAATTTGATCTAATCATATTAGAAATGTTGTGTTTCACACACAGATGTTGCTACATTTACTATTTGTTCACAATCTGTGTCTGGTGATTCAGGGCTTGTGTGTGTATTTTTTTTTCTCGCGCTGACAATCCTCACAGGTCCTCTGGCCCAAGATTCTTGATTGTATTGTCTTCTGTTTATAATGTTGGTTGTGTTCTCTCCCTTTTCTTCCATCTCCCTGCCTGTGGTTATGTGAGCTCATGGAAGTTTTGGGTTGCCGGAGGGATCATAAGTCCCTAAGTGTTCCCGCACTGGATGCTGCCACACCAGCCGTCGCTAGCTTCAGCTGAGGGCCGCTTTTGGTGCGCACTATTTTACTGTAGACTAATGTGCATGAAAGGCCTCGCTTCAGTGTATTGCCCTTTCATTGTGTGTATCTGTTTGTGTCTTTCCAGGAGCTGGAAGCAGAGCACGTTTTCTCATGGGAGTGGAGTCATGGTGTGGGAAGAAGAGTGCCTGGAGTTGCCTTTTCACCTTTTGGACATTCTGTACTGCATTTTGTCACTCACCTAAGTGACTTCTTCAAAATCAGTGACTCCTCAATTGGACTATTCTGAATAAAAAAGGGTTTGTTATGCTGCTAGATGAGTTTTTATAGTTTAAATCCAATTCATCATCTATCATGATGTCCCAACGTTTCTGTTGATAGTATTACTTTAATAGCATCAGAGGATTGTCTTGTAGGTGAGACCAGCATCACTGAATAGTATTTCAAGTTTAAAAACTTTTTTTTAATGTAAAATGAAACAAAACTAAGTCTTTTGTAAATGTATTTGGATCCAAATAAAATATATCTGTGCAAATAAAATCTATTTTTGTGGAACTTTATTTTGTGAGAAGATCGTATCTGAAGCATACCTGCTAGGTCAATGAATAATGAAAATAACTTTAGTTGCTGTCTTTATGTTAGTAACAGTGCAGAAATTTGATTGCGCTGAATGGTTTGATTCTGCCTTCACAGCTAATGTTTTTATCTTGAACTATAAAAAGAACAGAGATCATCCTTCAGTTGAGATGCTCTTTTTCTAGTCATGTGGCTGAGTCACATCACTTGTGTCAGTATGATCAGAACAATGGTCACCTGATTCATGAGTATGTGCCAGTTCGAGTCAAAACGCTAATCTGAATCAAAGTGAATGTCGTGGCTCATCTTTTGAAAAATAAAGTAAAGTCAGCAAACCAAATAAGAATTTTCTTTACTTCACACATTATGAGTATTATCAACAAAGGAACAAATTGCATATGTTTTCAGTGTTTCCAAGTACCCAGTTTTAGATTCCAAATCTACAAGTCCAAAAGACCCGTGACTTAAAAGAAAGAAACACACTGCCTTTCATACTACACTAAAGTAGTTAAGTAATAGATAAAAACTGAAAGGACAGAAAAGTTCCTGTTTTTCACTGTACTAGAGATACACTCGGGGGTCGAGGGCCATTTCCAGGTGTCCAAAACTCAATTTATTTTCAAAAGTGGTTGAAAATTCAGTCAATTCTAGTGATTTTATTTGAACACAGACGTCCTGACACCATAAACGTGGATTAAGAAAAGAGAGTCCTATGTAATAATATATGTTAATATGATTAACTCTACTTAACAGTCAAATTTGTTCTGCCTGAAGACGATAAAAAACTACATCCCTGCTTTCATTCTGAAACTGTTCTGAGAATACTTAATGCTGGTAATGTTTTCTGTGGCAAGTTTTCAATTTTCCCTAAGTGTCATTTCTGATAGTGTAAAGTTTGTCAAAAATGACTCCATACAAGGTGTAGGGTCACTGGAGGTTATCTGAGCTGACCACACCCCAGACACTTTGCCAGTCCATCACAGAGCTAACATGGAGAGTCAGACAAGCGTTCACCTTTGGCCAATTTAGAATAACCAGCTAATCTAATTAGCATGTCTTTGGACTGCGTGAGTAGGCTTTCTGCCTTGCACGGAGTGGACAGTCAAACAAACAAAGCATAAATCAGTTTTGATGGATCAGAATGGATCAGTGTTGTCTTGTCCCCAGTCAATTCATACTGCAGGTTTTGTGCACCCCGCTAACTCTGATAGGCTGGTTTTCATTATCTTTCGTTATGAAACGCGGACGAGCTCAGACTGGCTCCTCCCACCTAGTCTAGCAGCGGAGCTCCGAGACGTATCCTGATTGGTCCATTTCCAAGAATCCGCCATATTCAAACTTCCGCCGTGCTGTGTCTTCTGTTGTCATCGATCTTCTGTTTTCTTTGTACGTATAGGGCCAGTTTTCATACGTTTGGTTTTTCTATCTTCCTCGCTTAGTCATAAATAATTTCGGGTATAACTCATCTCACAACGTATAGCCACGGGAAATGGAAGAAAACGAAGAATTTAGCGGAAGCACGACGGAAAACAAAAGACACAAACTTCGCAGGGTGTCATCGAGGACGTCTACGACCAGTATGATCAGCGCTGCGGAGCCCTCGCCTCAAACCTTACGGAGAAACAGCTCTAAGAAGCACGTAGCTGCGAAAAGGTGATAGCATAATTATTTATTCGACAGAACTTTTGCAATATAGTACAGTATACTACAGCAAACATTTTATCCATTACCCGGTCGGCCAACTGTGACGGGCAGGGCTGGTATTGTAACTGGCAAAAGGTGCTTTCAAGTGCACCTCGGAAGCCAACCAATCGACTGAAAATACACATATGTCTGCTTATCTTGTTTTAATAAAGAGATAATTAATTAAATTTTTACATGCATATGTGTGTGTGATTTAGGATTTGTACAGTTTCCTGTGCAGTAGACATCATCTTTATATTAGGGCTGTAATAATGTCATCCTCTGTAAAATACATCTTTATTTGTTGTGGGGAGGGAACAAAACTTTGTTTACAGGTTGTTCGTTTCTTTTATTGCAAATTACCATCAAAATACTACAGGTGGAGAGACGTTGTAATCAGACCTGTGCAAAAGTTTGCAAAAAGAACATTATTTGTTGTATCATTTAGGGTTGAATAATTTTTTCAAGTTGAAATTGCAATATGTGCATTTGGTAGACTGCAAAAGCTGCAGTTAGTCTACGCTTTATACAGCACATCTCATTGAGGCTTGCAACATGCACTTTCTGTGAATCTCCAAATTTTTTTACCTTTTTCCTTACGTGGGAGTCATTCTCACCAAACAGAAGTGACCCAAAACAACTGCATATACACCCTCCAACAACATACATGTGGGTTAAGGTTAGCCCACACGAGTTCATGAGGTTACATCTTTTGGTCATAACATTACATTCTAAATATTAAACTGGGCTTAATTAAAAAAAAAACATTCCCCAAATCATTTAAGGCTAATATTATATGTGCATTATAAACACTATATAGATGTTTATGTTATAAAACACTGCTTTATAATGCTTCGTTTTGATTAGTGTACTGTGGCTTTAATTTGATGGCCATGCACTGCACCTGTATTTGTACTTGCAGACTTTCAAAAAATGCAAACAGTATAATATCAGATACGGATTTCAAAAAATGTGATTGGCTCCAACTGTTTTTTCCCAGAAAGTGGTGACTGTTAACAATGGTTAACGTGATGTCAGTAAATCAGATCTCATGACTCTCAACAAAACTTTTACAGTACTGGTTCTACTCATTCCTCAGAGTCATGAGCACTGTTAGTGGGATTTTGCAGTAGTGGGTGCAGCTGCCCCTTGGCCTTGACCCTGACAGAAACTGTGTAGTTTCATTGTTTTGTCGCCAAAATTGACAAGTAGCACAACAGAACCGCACAGCTCCTTAAATGGCTTTGTTGTGCCTCAGTCATCCCAGAGCACATATTTGAAACATAACTGCAACGTAAAGGGTAACAAAAATGCTTCCATGTTATACTGTAAGCCTCGCATATTGTTGCTGACCATGTTGATAAGATACCAGAAAATGAAAAGCTGCCATTGTGTAACGACCATGCTATAAATGTGTTTTCATTGTGCAAGGCCAAACATGATTTGTTTAATTTCCCACAGACCACCACTGCAGAGAGGCAGCTCCTTCACCTTCCTCACTCCTGGGACTCCGTGGGATTTCAGCCTAGTGAGTTCATGTTTGATATGCAACGGCATCATGTTTTATTACAGCGATCAGGCCCTCACACAATTATCTCTTTGTAAACTGAACAGCTCTCTTGATCCATGTCTTATATGGCTTGTATGGTTTTCCAAAACCTTTGCCTGAGAGGTTTTTGGTGATTTTATCCAGCATTAAAAATCACGAGCATCACAGTAATAACATTTAAGAAGAAAAAAATCAAGCACACAGTGTGCGTCAGCCCCCCTGGCTTTGTCCGCACCTGCACATTTTACACAGATACCAGATCAGCCAACCACCCTCCAGTGTTTTGATTCTGAAAGGGTTGAACTTTTGTACTGTCCGCGGTTTGAATGCTCGGAAGTAAATGTTCTAGGAGATAAAAGGGAGTGTTACATCCAGACGGAGAAGGGAGACGTTCTGTACCAATATACACGGGGGGGACGACGACTGTGTTTTTAACATTCAAGAATGTGAAATCAGTTCTAGTAGTTCTCCATAAGGTTTGAGCCTGTAAAAGGCTAGTTCAATTTTTAGTAAAGTTGTGCTGCGGCTTATTTTTACACCTGTCACAAATAATGGAGAAATGCATACTTTTCACCCAAATAATAACACAACATGGACTCATTGTGTGTCGACAGAGAACACTGCCATGGGTAGTCTCCCGTCAAAGTCCCAATCTGAGACAGGAAACCCCCATATACGTATTGCATCTGGTCATGGGTAGCAGGATAACATTTTGGACTGTTGTCGTTGTTATGTTCATATAAGAGATGCTGCTTTAAATCTGTTGTTTAAACACTCATCGGGCCTTTAAAAGTAACCGCTATCTTGTGTTTTGTTGCTGCAGAAAAGAAAGCGCAAAGAGAAGGAGGATGATACCGTCAGCCTGTCCAGCTTCGACCTCAAGGTGAGAGTCGGAAAGCCTCCTTTCTGCACCTGAATGCATCTCTACCATAAACTTTAATCCTTCTGCATGACTCGGGTTGTCATCACAGACAGCCTGAATCATGCAGGCTGAGGATAATCCTGCTATGCCTCAGACCGGCTGAGGAAATAACTGTGAAAGAGTATACAAGCAGTGCGTCTCTTGGTGCTGTGATTGTCATAAATTCAGGGTTCAGTTCAGCACATCACCGTAGCATTTACACTATGTTTCTGTGCTGTAGAAGCAGGAGCAAAGTTCCTCTACTCGGATATTTGAAAGGAAGAGCTGAGAAAGCTGAAATTCTCCCTCAAATGTGTAGGAGAACCGTATGAAGTACAAGAAGAGATCTAACCAAGCAGACACTTTGTTCATGGATATAACTTCTCAGTGTGTGTTTCACTGGAGATCACATAGTCAGACTGTAGATCTAAGTGCAACATAAATACATCTGCACAGCAAACAGTCCTGAGACTAAACTGAAACTGTTAAGAGAGCAGATCAGTTTCATGTCATCCAGGTGTTTTACTGCTGTTGCTAAATAGAGCATTTAAGAAGATAGATGAAAGGAATATGAGTAAATTGTGTGTGAGGCTATTTAAAAATGCCAATAGCTTCAATTATAAATAAATCCTACAGTTTTAGTTTATTATAATTGTATTTTTCTTTTTTTAGGAACCCAGTAACAAGCGTGTCAGATCACTTGCCAAAGTTTCATCCCTCGTCAACTTGATATCTCCTTCAAAGAATGGAGCAGTGCGGCGCTTTGGTCAGACCATCCAGGTGAGCGCTGTGCTGTGACACTTAAAAACAACACTTACCCCGTACCATCTTCAATAACAACAGCCTTTGTTTTTTTGTAGTCAATGTCATCACGTGATACCAAGTCACCAGGGATGTCCCTCAAAGCTGGCAGCAAAGCTTCAGGTCCAACCCCCACGAAACGGAGAAACAGCACGCTGTGGTCGGAGACGCTGGACGTCCATCAGAAGAGCACGTTCTCAACAAAAGAGATCAAGAGACAAGAGGTTGTGCAGCTCAGCCTTAAGTCAGGAGCAGGATCTTAAATGTGCTGAGAGCTGAGAAAGTAACGTCTCCGGCATTTGTTTTATTCTCAGGCAATTTATGAACTGTACAGGGGAGAGCAGGACCTCATCGAAGATCTTCAACTTGCCCGAAAGGTTAGTAGAATATTTGAGTAAAAATAGAAGCTTAATTTCAGCTTCCTTTTTTACTCAAACTGCTGCTTTTGTGTTTAGGCGTACCACGATCCGATGCTAAAGCTTTCCATCATGACAGAGGAGGAGCTGGCTCACATCTTTGGCGACTTGGATGCATATATCCCTCTACACGAAGGTGAGCTCTCGCTAACTTGGATATAAAACTGGAAGCTGTTTGTTTTTCGCTAACAAATGTGTCTCTTTTTTTCTCTCTCTTTTTTTAACATTCTGCAGAGTTATTGGTGAAGCTGACGGAGGGAACTGGCTCTGATGGAACAGTAGCACAGATCGGGCAGATAGTGATAGACTGGGTATGAATACAGTAACATTATCCTGAGAATATACACTCACCTTGATAACACAGATATCTAATCGGCCACTCACTTGGTATCAAATCAGTGCATTTAGCCCAGTAGACACGGTCAAGACGATTTTCAGAAGCACTGCATTGATCACCCAGATGTGACCACTCTGGAGAAGTTTGGAGGTCAGAAGAGAGGGCAAGACTGCTTTGAGCTCATAGGAAGCCAAAAGTAACTTAGCCATTCATTGCAGCTACAGTAAAACCTTGAAGCAGATGGTCTACAACAGCAGAAGACCACACTAGGTGCCAATCCTGTCAGCTAAGAGCAGAAAACTGATCCCAGTTCACACGACTTACCAAAATTAGACATCAGAAGATTGGAAAAATGTTGACCGGTCTGACGAGTCTCAATTTCAAAATAAAAGCATGGATCCATCCTGCCTTGTATCACCGGTTTAGGCTGGTGGTGGTGGTATAATGGTGTTGGAATATTTTTGTGGCACACTTTGGTTGCCTTAGTATCAATTGAACACTGTTTAAACACCACAGCCTACTTGAGTATTGTTGCTGACCATGGCTATCCTTTTATGACCATATGCCCATCCAGCTGGAAAACATGTCAAGTCACACCACAAAGCTCAGATCGGCTCAAATTGGATTCGTTTGACCAGGAGATTATTGTTGTGGATGTGTAGCCAACAAATATGCAGCAACTGTATGATTGTTATCATAAGTGTTTCCAGCACTTTATTAAATCTGTGCTACAAAAAGAGCCCATAATTTGTACCTCATTAATTTAGCAGTGAGTGTATTTAGTGGATGTTTATCCTATAAGGCTTTGCCAAGTTAGGACATTTTAATACAAATATTATATTATAAAAATTCTTGCTAAACTCACTAAAGTTAAAATATTATTTGCTAGAATTGGTACTTATTATATCATTTTTTTTAATAGTTGGCTGTACATGACAATAATTTGTATATTTAATGTTGCATGAGTAAATTGGTTGCAGATTCTTATTTAATTTATTCTCTCACTCTAATTTTACCTTTTTTTTTAAACAATAGTCTTCATATGGTGGCAGTAGAGATCACGTTTACTTTAGAACTGATGATGCTGACTGAAACTTCACAGCCTGCCATCAGCTAATATTTATATTTAAGATGCTTTTGAGGAAACTGAAAATCCTTTTAAAAAACTAATCCGACAAGCAGCCTTTGGATATTTTCTTTCTTTTCTTTTTTTTTTTAACGACATGAAAAGTGCACCGTGTAAATGTTTTGCCTCCGACTGTTTTTCTCTCAGCTACCCCGTCTGAATGCCTACAAAAACTACTGCAGCAACCAGCTTGCCGCCAAAGCCCTGCTGGACCAGAAAAAGCAGGACAGGCGGGTGCAGGATTTCCTGCAGCGCTGTTTGGAGTCACCCTTCAGCAGGAAGTTGGACCTCTGGAGCTTCCTTGACATCCCTCGTTCACGTCTGGTAAAATACCCGCTGCTGCTGCGAGAGATCCTCAGACACACTCCTCCCGATCACCCAGACGTGACCAGTCTGGAGACAGCAGTACGTTACCTGCGTGCCACATAATCTGGCAATTTGCATGTTTGTTGCAAATAAAATACACCATCATTTTATGATAACTTTTTATTATCCAGATCACTATAATCCAGGAGATCCTGTCCGATATCAACGTGAGAAAGGGGGAGTCTGAGTGCCAGTATTACATTGACAAACTGGAGTTTCTGGACGATAAGCAGCGGGACCCCCTCATAGATAAGTGTAAGACACTTCTGTGTCACGGCGAGCTGAGGAACAAGAGCGGCTCGGTAAGAATGGATGCTTCTTCTCGCTGTTACAGTAGCTGCACGCCGTTCGTGTCGTTTTGAAGTTTCACGCTCTGTTACTGTGCTGCTTCAGAGGCTGCACGTGTTCCTCTTCTCTGAGCTGCTCGTTCTGACTCGGCCGGTGACACGCAACGAGAGGAGCTGCTTCCAGGTGTATCGACAGCCCATCCCTGTTCGAGACTTGGCCATGGAGGACCTGCAGGATGGAGAGATCCGCATGGGCGGGTCCTTCAGAGGGGCTTTCACCAATGGAGAGAAAGGTGGGTTGACTTCTGATGGCTTCAATAATAGACGGGAGTTCATATCAGTGTAAACATGAGGAGTTTTGGGGTTTTAGACCATCAGTTAGACAAAACAATTATGTCACTTTGGACGCTTTCTTTTTCTGTGCTTAATTTTTGTAGACTAAATTATTAGAAATGCATCTTTTATAGTAAAACTAATACCTTTATAACTGAAAATGTCTTAGTTGTAACTCCACAAATATTCAGCATGCATGGATGCATGAATCCAGTCAGTAGCTGCGTCTTGCTTCTTCTCTCGCCAACTTTCATTTACAAACCTCAGTCATATTCTCCTGCTAGAAGAAGGGGGGGCTTAGTAGTGGTCCACTTCCAAAGTATGCTTTTCGCTAAAATGGTGAAGCCAAGAGCAGCAATACACAGTCACACTAACCTGATATGACCTAATTACACATGTTCATCCTTACGTCAGGTTTTATCCATTTTACCAGTTTTTGATGGGAAATTTTGGACTGATATGTTAAACCACACAACATACTCCAAAAACATCCATTGATGGGCGTTCTTTAATTGATATTCTTTTTCATAATTATTAGTGATGTTAATTAATATTTATTTAACAAAATAAATTAACTGGTCTGTAAGTTCAATAAACACTCGAGTTCTCTGGTAATATTTAATAGTTTGGGCTTTACGGGGTTAAAGCACACTGCACACCAGAGTGAACCTGCTGAGTCATGTTATAATTCACACTTGGCTTGCCACGACTGGCGGCCCTTTTTGTATTTGCTCACAAGTTGTCTGTACCATTGTGTTGACTTACTCTTTAGAAGAAACATGCAGAGGAGGTTGGGTGAGGTGGGAGATTATGGATTCTTATAGGACTGGTGTTTATAATGCTGAATGAACTGGCGAAGAATTTTTTTTTTCTTTTTTGAGTGTCATTAAAAAGGATTTTCCAGAATCCTGTAGCTTCAAAGCATCAGTATTATTTTTCTGACTGCCACTTTTATTCTCTTCTTCTCTAGCTAAGAATGTTTTCCGCGTGAGCTCTCTGGATCCTTCTCACGGCCAGACCCACACACTGCATGTGAGTGACGTCTACCACAAGCAGCAGTGGCTCAACTGCCTCCGAACCGCCATGTCCCAACAGCAGGGGGCTCCAGCTAGAGTTCAGCGGGGGGAAACCATCCCAGCAAAAAGCCACTCCTCTGTGTCCTCAACCACAGTCTGTGACGAAGAGGAAAATGAGAACTGTCCTCCTCCTGTCTCTGGCCCCAAACTGAGGCCTCAGACGCTCTCCAAAACCAGACTGGACCAGAAGTTACAGGGATCACTGAAGAGGAAGGAAACTGGAGTGTAGCTATTTAGAGGGTTCCTCTTACATGTATTTGACGTGTGTCCTGTTTAGTCACATTTTTTTTATCCATCTGCACTGAAAAGGCTTCTCCAATCATCACCGTCCAAATGTTAATCCAACTGTAGCCCTTAAAAATGTGTAATTAGTTTACAAAAAAAAAAGCGTGCTATTTGCATATGTGTTTACAGCAGCTGTAAAGCAGAGTTTTCTGTCTTGTTGCTTTGAAAACTTTTTCAGCTTTGGTTTTTGGTTAAGGCTGTTTTTTTTTTGTTTTTTTAAACCGTCTCTGTCTTGTGCTATGATCAGGATGTGACTGTGTGTCTATAGCACGAGCAACAAGTGTGAAGCTGTCCGTTTTAAGTGTCATCTGTGCCAAGATAAGGGACCAAGAAACTGTCTACCAAGGAAACAAGGCTCAAAGTGTTTCAGATCAGTGTCAAGATAGGGAGCAGAACACGTGTGAGAGCACTGACCACAGATGTATAAAGAATTGTTTTTAAGGGGGAAGGAGGGACATCAAGAATTCATCACATATTCAGAGGAAATTTGTTAATCAAAAAGGAAAAAAATAAAACATTTAGTAAAACTGAGTTTGAGACTTTTTATTGCAGGTTACTAAGATCCTCTTGATTGTACTTTGAGTTCTCAGTCACTTCCCTTTATTGTTAACGGGGCAGTTCAACAGTGTTGCAACACTTTTAAAGCAAACAGAAGCTTAAAAAAAACTAGACACTGGTTTCTTTCCAATTAGTGTTCAAAAAACGACTCTTAGCACGTTTGTTCATGTGTTTTTGTTCAAATATATCAAACTGGAAAAGGCGAAATGTAAAAAAAGACAGGTTATGGATAAATCCTTTTGAGTTCAGAGGCAAGTTTGACTTTTGTTTTGTTTTAATTGCTGTGAAATGCCCATCGTAGCTCTTCAGGCCAAATCCAAAATTGAAAATGACGTCTTTACACACCTGCAAAGCCTGATTTACATGTATGAAAATTTTACCTCAATATCTGTTGTTGCGTTTGTTTTCACTGTAAAACATACAACTGACACAGTGTGACTCTAGATAAGGTGTACGTCAATATTCAGTATTAAACAGTCATCGAAAAGAGCATCACTGCAAAACTTAGATGTATTCATAGCATTCAGGGAAACAAGCGTCAGTACAAAGCGTATTTCAAATATATTGTCATAAAGAGTCAGAGAACAGCTCATCGCATTGCCAACTTCCTCTATCTCGTTAAACCGATTCTTCACTCACTATTTTAAAAACAGGAACCTGAAAGACTTTCTTAAGTTCTTTTTCATTTTTATATGCTCGAAGGATCATTGGAATTTCTGTTGATGGATGTTTTGTTTCAATTCGATTAGACGGCCACACAGCAGCTTTATCTGCACACATTTTACTTCCACTAAAACCCTTGGGGGGCCTCTTATACAGCTTTTGATCAGTAGTATTTATAGCTGATAATGTGTCACCAGCATGAGATGCTTCACCACAGCCTAACCGAAACCCTCTTCCTCAAAGATGCTTACAACTGCCAATGTTGAGAGTCATGTACTCTTTCTGGGAGAGTTATGAAAGCAGGAGTCTGCGCAAAGCTTAAGGATAAGCTGTCACGCCTCCTTTTATTTGACTTGACCGTTGCCCTGATAACACAAGCCTACACGGCAAACACCTGCTTCCCCTTGAACACAGCTGCTGAGGTTTGGGTAAGATAAAATGGCCGGCTTGGGGAAGTGGAAAAAGTTTTGAATGCTCAGGACTAAACCTTTCATTAAATAATGACTCACTGTTAACTGTCTGCTGAAGGTAAAAGGATATCCACAGCTTTAGGGGGTCATTGTATTAATCTTTATTAAGTCGCAATTAAGAAAAACCGGTCTGACTGAACTAACACTCAAATGTTTGTTCAAATCTTTAAGCACACAGATTGAACATTAACAGTCCAGGTTGGAAAAAACTGTACAGCGAGAACAGGGGATGTTTCCTGCAACCGTTTATAACTTGCACATTTCCTCCTCCTAAAAAAAAAATAAAAATGCATCAGTTTCAGTTTATGACGCGATTCACAAGCCCTCTTCTGATCGCGCTACAACATTACAAATTGGGTTGAGGTCACGACTCTGGTTTGTTCGTTCCAAAACATGAATTTCTTCTTTTGCAACCCTTCTGCTGTCCATTCATTTGTGTGCTCCGCCGGTTTTATGTCAGGTATTGCTGTCCTTATAGTCACCATTCATTGTTCCCCCCAGTTTCAGTGCATTCATGCATCAGGAAAGCAAATAAGCTCAAACCCTGATGGTTCCTCTGCCATGCTTCCCAGTAAGTATAACGTACATATGTTCAAAGAATACCTGATGCTTTCCAGATCATCCAGTTAGCCTTTGATCTTAGGCGGCACCGTTTTGGTTTATGTTTTCTTATTTTCGTTCTATTACCTGATTATTATTTGGTATTTTTTGCTATTGCAATGTTCTCCTGTCACTTTGGCTGCTTCATCACCTTTTTCAGGACTACGTGTCTTTTTGTTGGTATAATCTTTGCAAGATGTTAGTTCCCAGGGAGAGCAGTAACACCTTATGAATGAGACATTGTGTCTTAATGCAGACTGATGGACATCCTGGACTGGGCTCTAGAATTGCTTTTGTATTCTTTTCTGAGCTTTATGAACCTCTAAAATGGTTCTTCTGAGGTCCTGTGAAAGTTGTGCTTGAGGCAAGGTTCCAACCAATTCATCTTTTGGTCACAAATTCATTCATATGCACTTTCAAACCCAGACTCTTATTCTTATTATTCAGTGTGATAAAATAAAAAAAAATAAAAAAAACCCAAACACATCTATTGATGTGTCTTGGATGAAGATCAGACCACATTTATTAATAATCAGAGTAGAAATGCAGCTGATTCTAAAGGGTTCACAAAAACGTTTCTTCTAATCCTGTCGCTTAACTTTGGAACTATCAGTTCTGGATTCAGAAGACCGTGACAGCTCACTAAACGTCATCACCATCATGCAGTTGTTGGCGTGTGTTGACCATCTCCAGAGTGAAGAACATGCTGGTATTGTTGAGCAGAAAGAAACCAATTTTGCAGGTTACTGTACTCTCTTAAGTTAGAGAGTAAACTTACAAAAACAAGGCACGTCCAGCCAGGAAGAAGCTGTGGTGTCACGGCGAGCTTAAAATACTCAAACTGTGGGTAAGGACATTAATTCGCATTGACACTTTGGCCCTAACTGAGCTGTCTCCAGATGCACTGAGGTTACAGTTAACGTTTTGGTTTTTCTTTTCACTTCCTGCTCACTGTTTGCATGTTTGGTTGCTAACATCTCTCCATCTCACGGCAATTGTTCTAGTTTTTCCACATTCTGGTTTTTACATCCTCCAGATGAACGTTCACATGTCATCTTTGTTGTTAGTAATATATATTTGTTTATCACTGACGACCAAACTTTCCACCAAGCAAGTTGTGACTACACCAGCTGAGTTTTTGGCTCAGTCCACAGACAACATACTTTGTATTTGTACTAATCTTTGCTGTAAAAACAGTTGGTCTAAAAAAAAAAAAAAAAAAAAAAAAAAAAAGGAAGGATTTTACAGTGAATATTAGCTGCTTTGTACTTGTTACCCATGCTGTTCTGTAACACAAGCTCATGTTCAGTCATGCTTTAGTGCAAGTCAGGCATAATGAATGCTTTTATTGTCTGAGCGTAGGTGTAGGTTTCAGGTTCATTTCAGGCTGCTTTTCTAGTCTTCACCAGAATAAAAACCATGTTATCAGAGCAACCCTTCAGAAGGGCTGCAGAGAGGACTTTTCCTTTGTGCTTTATGGTCACATTTAATCATTCACTTTTTGTCCCACCCTAGAGTCTGACTGACTTAAAGGGATAGGGTGCTATTCGAACGATTGCTGTCCAACCACCTACACGTTGTTTATCTGCAGTTGTGCCATTTTGAAAGGACGTGTTTTGGTTGAGCCCATTTTAAACAGTTTTGCACATAAACCAATAAACTGCCATTAAGAAAATATTTGTCTTTCAAAAAGTTTCCATGTTAAGATACCAATGATGTACTTGAGTCTGCTATGTGACTGAAAGATGCAATCTACACTCAACAAAAATATAAACGCAACACCTTTGTTACTGCTCCCATTCCCCATGGGATGGACGTAGAGACCTAAAATTCATTCCAGATACACAATATAACCATCCCTCCCAAACAGTGGTCACAAATCAGTCCAAATGTGTGGTAGTGGGCACATCTGCTATATTGAGATAATCCATCCCACCTCACAGGTGTGCCACATCAGGATGCTGATCTGACATCATGAGTAGTGCACAGGTGTACCTCAGACTGCCCACAACAAAAGGACACCCTGGAATGTGCAGTTTTGTCTCACAGCAAAATGCCACAGATGCCACAAGCAATGAGGGAGCGTGCAATTGGCATGCTGACAGCAGGAATGTCAACCAGATCTGTCGCCTGTGCATTGAATGTTCATTTCTCAACCATAAGCCGTCTCCACAGGCGTTTCAGAGAATATGGCAGCACATCCAACCGGCCTCACAACCGCAGACCTCGTGTAACCACACCAGCCCAGGACCTCCACATCCAGCAGGTTCACCTCCAAGATCGTCTGAGACCAGCCACCCAGACAGCTGCTGGAACAATTGGTTTGCACAACCAAACAATTTCTGCACAAACTGTCAGAAACCGTCTCAGGGACGCTCAACTGCATGCCCGTCGTCCTCATCGGGGTCTTGACCTGACTCCAGCTCGTCGCCGTAACAGACTTGTGTGGGCAAATGCTCACATTCGATGGCGTCTGGCACGTTGGAGAGGTGTGCGCTTCACGGATGAATCATGGTTCACATTGTTCAGGGCAGATGGCAGCTGAGAATGTCCCAGTTCTTGCATGGCCAGCATACTCACCGGACATGTCACCCATTGAGCATGTTCGGGATGTGCTTGACCGGCATATACGACAGCGTGTACCAGTTCCCACGAATATCCAACAACCTCGCACAGCCATTGAAGTGGAGTGGACCAACATTCCACAGGCCACAATTGACAATCTGATAGACTCCATGCGACGATGTGTTGCACTGCATGAGGCAAATGGTGGTCACACCAGATACTGACCGGTTCTGGGTCCCCAGACCCCCAATAGCGCAAAAAACTGCACATTCCAGGGTGGCCTTTTGTTGTGGGCAGTCTGAGGGACACTTGTGCACTACTCATGATGTCAGATCAGCATCCTGATGTGGCACACCTGTGAGGTGGGATGGATTATCTCAATATAGCAGATGTGCCCACTACCACACATTTGGACTGATTTGTGACCACTGTTTGGGAGGGATGTTTATATTGTGTATCTGGAATGAATTTTAGGTCTCTACGTCCATCCCATGGGGAATGGGAGCAGTAACAAAGGTGTTGCGTTTATATTTTTGTTGAGTGTATATACAGGGAGTGCAGAATTATTAGGCAAATGAGTATTTTGTCCACATCATCCTCTTCATGCATGTTGTCTTACTCCAAGCTGTATAGCCTCGAAAGCCTACTACCAATTAAGCATATTAGGTGATGTGCATCTCTGTAATGAGAAGGGGTGTGGTCTAATGACATCAACACCCTATATCAGGTGTGCATAATTATTAGGCAACATCCTTTCCTTTGGCAAAATGGGTCAAAAGAAGGACTTGACAGGCTCAGAAAAGTCAAAAATGGTGAGATATCTTGCAGAGGGATGCTGCAGTCTCAAAATTGCAAAGCGCCTGAAGCGTGATCATCGAACAATCAAGCGTTTCATTCAAAATAGTCAACAGGGTCGCAAGAAGTGTGTGGAAAAACCAAGGCGCAAAATAACTGCCCATGAACTGAGAAAAGTCAAGCGTGCAGCTGCCAAGATGCCACTTGCCACCAGTTTGGCCATATTTCAGAGCTGCAACATCACTGGAGTGCCCAAAAGCACAAGGTGTGCAATACTCAGAGACATGGCCAAGGTAAGAAAGGCTGAAAGACGACCACCACTGAACAAGACACACAAGCTGAAACGTCAAGACTGGGCCAAGAAATATCTCAAGACTGATTTTTCTAAGGTTTTATGGACTGATGAAATGAGAGTGAGTCCTTTTTTTTTTTCCTTTTTTTTTTGTGTCCCGTTTGGATCTTTAGCCATCAGAATTGTTGTCTTAAGGCCAAGAAAGATGCCAAGCGGATTTATTTTACCAAGTGGATCATCATGGCCTTGCCATATTGGTCCATTTGATTGACCTTTATTATAATTATGAATTTATTTTATTTTCAGTTGCTACAAACGGGACAGACATGACTGGGGGATAGGACAGGGAGAAAGAATGAAAGAAAGAGAGGGAGAGAAAGAAAACCAAAGGGGAGAAGAGACAGTGAGAAGGGGGGGAAGAAAGGAAAAAAAAAAAAAAAAAAAAAAAAAACACCTGGGTCACCTGTATGGAGAAAAAAAACAGAAGAGAAAGCAAACAACAAAGAGCAACATAATAAAAAAAACGGCACCATCACAATAAACTAGCTAGCAGTAGATATCAGTAGATACTAAATAATAAACGATATTGTGCAGCACGCAAGATAGACAGCGCACAATGTGCTTTGAGGCAGCAGCCAAGAAAGCTGTAGTCCGCGTCTGTGAACACCCGTGTGTACACCTGTGTGCATACCTGTGTGGATCAGCATACTTGCATTCCAAAGGTTTCTCCATGTAACGATCTGCTAGGGAGTGTGGGGAGCCACAGCCCCGTCCTCCAGGGTATGAAGCAGGTATGGAGGAGATCAAAACTCCAGACATCCAGAGGCCCCCAGAACACAAGAGACCAAGGAAGACCAACAGAGGGGCAGCCGCGCCACTGTCCCAGTAAGAGCTGAGGAGAGTCCCAGATGAGGGCTCACTCAGCAGCCGCGGAGCAGAAGCCAGGGGGAGTTGCAGTGACGCGCCCGTGAGCTCCGCCGGCAGCCAGCTGTGCCTGAGTGACCGAGCCCCAGGCCGAGAGGCCGGGGGCACCCCGCCTCCGAAGTGGCCCGAGCGAGCCCCAGGCTCCAGGCCCCGATAAGCGGCCGCCAAGGAGTGAGCCGGTGTGTACCCGGACGCCCACCCCCAGACACAAAGAACCACCAACGCACCGACACCTGAGGGAGTCCGCCACTGGCAGGGGAAGTGGTGGTGGGTGGAGATAGGCCTCCAAACCTTGAGAGTGAGTCTTGATGGGCCAGATGGATGGGCCCGTGGCTGGATTGGTAAAGGGCAGAGAGCTCCAGTCCGACTCAGACGCCAGCAAGGTGGAGGTGGAGTACTGGTTTGGGCTGGTATCATCAAAGATGAGCTTGTGGGGCCTTTTCGGGTTGAGGATGGAGTCAAGCTCAACTCCCAGTCCTACTGCCAGTTTCTAGAAGACACCTTCTTCAAGCAGTGGTACAGGAAGAAGTCTGCATCCTTCAAGAAAAACATGATTTTCATGCAGGACAATGCTCCATCACACGCGTCCAAGTACTCCACAGCGTGGCTGGCAAGAAAGGGTATAAAAGAAGAAAAACTAATGACATGGCCTCCTTGTTCACCTGAACCCCATTGAGAACCTGTGGTCCATCATCAAATGTGAGATTTACAAGGAGGGAAAACAGTACACCTCTCTGAACAGTGTCTGGGAGGCTGTGGTTGCTGCTGCACGCAATGTTGATGGTGAACAGATCAAAACACTGACAGAATCCATGGATGGCAGGCTTTTGAGTGTCCTTGCAAAGAAAGGTGGCTATATTGGTCGCTGATTTGTTTTTGTTTTGTTTTTGAATGTCAGAAATGTATATTTGTGAATGTGGAGATGTTATATTGGTTTCACTGGTAAAAATAAATAATTGAAATGGGTATATATTTGTTTTTTGTTAAGTTGCCTAATAATTATGCACAGTAATAGTCACCTGCACACACAGATATCCCCCTAAAATAGCTAAAACTAAAAACAAACTAAAAACTACTTCCAAAAACATTCAGCTTTGATATTAATGAGATTTTTGGGATCATTGAGAACATGGTTGTTGTTCAATAATAAAATTATTCCTCAAAAATACAACTTGCCTAATAATTCTGCACTCCCTGTATAACCTTTCA
Source organism: Diplotaxodon limnothrissa (assembly GCF_057381915.1). Classification (NCBI taxonomy): domain Eukaryota; kingdom Metazoa; phylum Chordata; class Actinopteri; order Cichliformes; family Cichlidae; genus Diplotaxodon; species Diplotaxodon limnothrissa. The sequence goes on along the minus strand of NC_140602.1, from coordinate 17,546,586 downwards.
CAATATTAGTTCCTGAAAACGCAATTTCAGATCATTTCCAGCTAAGCATTGCCAACTGGTGAAGCTTGGTTCCCAAACCCATTAGGGAACTATAGGGGTTTGTTGTTGTTTTTTCAAGTGGATGTTTTTTAAGTTGTTTTTTTTCCAGTGGAACTTTCCATTCATTTCACGCAGTCTGTCAATTCCTAAAGGAAATGAAGTACCTGTAAATCTAAAACAGTTTTGTGGGTGTTTAAAAAAATTTTTTTTTAAATGACGCTTGAAGTCCAATTAAAACAACACCAAGTTATTTTTAAATTCATGTGGTAGTCATCTGGTATTTATTTACACAGATTTGATAGAGGTAGAACCATCTGTATTATGTACAAATTTACATTAAAAATAAATACTTACAGAATATATACAAATTCATATTCATATGCAGTCCTAGTAATCAAACCACATGTTGCCAAAACAGTTAATGTAGTATTACAGGATATTGCAGGGTTTTAGTTTTTTTTGGTCTTCAAACTTACATTCACACATACTTGGACAAGTATAGCAAGAAAATACTTGTCTTGTTCTTGACACAAGACAAGTATTTTCTTGTCATCTCAAACTCCACAAAGCAAACGGTGTTATATCAACACAAATTATTCCAAGAAATGTGAAATGATGAGTGGTGCTCCCAAAGCCTCTGAATACACACAGGTGCGCTCCGATACTGATACCAATTCAGGACTTGGTATCAGTATGGGGTGGGGGTTGGGGGGGGGGGGGGGAGTACATGAATTCAAAACTACTAATAATGGATATTAAAAGGTGGAACTTGGCCTGTTGCAACAAATACACACCGGGAATGTGCCAGACAAGTCGGCACACACCACCACAGTTCTCAAAGGACATCTAAAATATGGAAACCCCCTGTGTAAGGTTGACACTTGCTGTGCATGGCCTTAAAAGGCAAAAATTAATCTTTCGGTCTTCGCACAGAGCAGCAAATTGCTTGCCTAAATTGTGCACAACCTACCAAGGAACAAAGCCCTAAACACTAGAAGGTGCGGAGATTTTTCTCGGTATTGGGTGGAGCAAATTAGAGGAAAAGGGCATTAAAAAAAAACAAAAAAACAAAACATTTGACCTAACATTCATTTGATGCAGAGGCTAAGGTTTGCCAACTACGTCAAACGTCAAGGCTAAATACTGCAGGGTTTTCTTTCCGTTTGTCAGAATAATTTGTTGCTGTAGCTATGACCTTAAAAAAAAAAAAATCCCATTTTCAGTTTGCTTAGACAAAAAGTCATTGTATTTAACTGAAAAAAATAAAATAAAAATCTATACACCCATCTAGTTTGGGAAATGTGTGGTATCACTGTCAGCTCAAACATCCTGTCACATGATTTTCAGAAGAAAGGGCCACAGGAACAGCCGTTGCAACCAGCGATTAAATTTCAATGACTGGAGCCGGAATGTAAGACAGGAAGCTTATGATACGATTAGGCAAGTCCAGCCTAGAAACAACTTTATGCGCTCTTGTGCCGAGAATCCTCCTCACTGCCACCCTGCTGATCTGCTGTAAACTCAGGGGGTATTCTAAGACAGAAAAAGCCATCTCAAGTTATGCGTCACTAGTGTTCTTGATGGACTAAAATAAACAGGATGTACTCTAGGTGGATACTCACTCTCAAAGAACTCGAGGCAGAGATACGATGGGGATCCCAGAGTGGTGTAGTGGATAGGTTTCTTGTTCAGGTTATCCGTGGCGTACACATTCCCCCCAAACTCCACAAGCAACTCAATCAAATCTGTGTTTTTTGCCTTGGCTGCGTGATGAAGAGCTGTCTCGTGGAGCTTGGCAGCATTCACGTTTGCCCCTTTCAAAAAGGAAAACAAACTTCTAAGAGAGAGGAAAGCGCTGCTGATGCCCAAGGTTGTGTTTTTAATAGAAATTCTAAACATCATAATCACTTTATAAAGCAAGAAATATATTTGACACCAAATATTACAGTAAAAAAAATATATTATATACATATATCCTGGTAATGGCTGCAGGTCCTTTTCAGTAAGTCCATTACTATCAATGCTGTTTGCTGACCTTTTTAGCCTAAATGTATTATAAAAAAAACCGACTGAGCTAGCTCTCTGTACAGATAAGAGAGGAAGCTTCAGATCCAGTGGGGTATGCTTGTAGCTGCTACTACTGACAGACGTTGGAACAGTGAAACTGTGGATGGATCCACTGATACAATTATTAATAGAGGATACTGAAAGACGAGGTCCACGCTCAAAGTCTAAAGTGCTACGCATAACAATGAAGAGAAGTCAACTTCCTGTGTTTAGATGTTTAGAAATACGTGTCCTGTTTGTGGTTAAGCTGTGAAGGTAAAACTTGACTGTACAGAAAATTATTTTTCGTCTTATTCAGAAAAAGTTTAAAAATGCCGGTACCCTGCATGCCATGCCATTTTAAGTTTTAGACTGAGAGTTACATACATGCCATGTACAAGAGATTTTATTATGGAACAAGCCATGATATCATGGTTATAATAATGCTGTCATTACTAAGTAATGCAGCATGTTTTGTTTCTGCTCTAAAAACAGCTTATTAGTCCTTTTCTTTTTTTAAAGAAGCACAGATAAGACAGCATATCACACTAAATTATCTCTAATCCATGATGACTGAATAGTACATCATAACTGTAAATTTCATTAGCCGTGGTGCGCAGAGGAAACGCCAGATATCCTTTTCAGTGATTTGAATTCGCTTAATCTTAATATCGACAAGATATGCAGTCACACGAACCTTGTTATGGACAGGCAGCCAGTCAGCTCATTTTTACAGAGAGGCAACTATACTAAAGTAATAATACATCAAGAGCAAACAAAGTAGCTGTGTGAGCTAAAAATCTGATGGTAATTTATTGCATTGATAAATCCATCAAGTTCAAAACAATCTCCAACAACACTGGCTGAAATGCAAACCCAAACCGTGACACAGCCTCCACCGTGTTTTACAGATGGTTGTAGACACTGTCATGCCTCTCTCCTGACCTCCTCTGTATATGTTCATGATTCAAACCAAAAATTACCAATTTGGAATTATCACTCCATAAGACTTGTTGCCCCCAATTTGAAAAAATTGATCACCTGAAAGGCCAGATGCATCTCTCACATCCGAAATACTATATTATGTCTGTCAAACTTTTATCTTTAGCATTTGACACAGATTCGTTTTACCCAACAATGTGCCAGTAACAAAGTCCTTAAAGATACCAAAGTTTTCAGGGCTAACTGGACACTGTTTCGTCTTTTTTACGCTTGAATGATTCATAGTGTTCAGTGGTTTAAGCAAGAAAATATTCCCATAAAAAAGGTCAGACACAAGGACTGGGCTGAATATGAGTGAAAAAGCAACCAATATCCAAAGAAACACTTTGAAAGGTCTTTGGCAAGCCTGGAGAACTATTGTTTAAGACCACTTTACAAAAAGATAGTACAAGAATATCCGCCTAATTGGCAGAAAAATATAAAGAAATAAGGAATAGCCCAAGACTTAGTCACATTAACGAATTTCATTAAACTAATGTGTAAGAGAGAGTTGCAGTCCCAGTGGTGTTTAATGGTCTGCGAGTAAAGAATAAATATAAAAATAGAATCCAAACGCTGGCTTAATCTGTGCAAATGTGATATAAAGTCCATAAGTACAAAGAGGTGCTCTGTTGTAGAACGACAGATTACTGCTAAAGCTACAGAACCTTAAAAATAACTGGAAAAATGTCAAGAAATAAAGTTGGATTCAATAATCTATACTCATTATAGATTTTGTGAATCCATCAGGGAAACAAAAAAAGATATACCATAAAATAAAGTAAAAATTACAAAATTTAGACCCTCCTACTATATGAGCACACAGGTCTGATTGATGAATCTTCCACTAATGTGATGCTATTCTCAGAGAATTCAGGTTCACAGGTTAAGTTAGCATGGCGATATAACCTGGTAATAAGTGAACCACCCTGAAATTTCCCTGAAAAGCTCAAATCCTGCTTTGTGGTACAGGCTTCTGGACTCACCTGCGTTGAGGAGAACTTTGGCGCAGTCATAATGTTGCCTGGCACAGGCTACATGGAGCGGTGTCCCATAGTGGCAGTCATGGGCCTCCATGTGAGCTCCTTGATTGATCATGAGCTGAACACAATCTGAATTCCCTGATATTTACAAAAAAAACAAACACAGAAAATAACTAATTCCAGTTGTATAAACCTAAAAAGTTCTGCAGTTGAGCAAATGTTGGCGATGCAGGTAGGTACATTTGGAATTTTTGGCAGCAATAATTATTAGTATCAGAAGAATTAGTCCTTTTCGGTGTCCCTCTCAATGCATTTGTAACCATGTGTAATGCCATTAAGAGAATCACAGCTGGACTTTAAGAACTTTTTTCTTATAAATATTAAGCTGAAAATAGTTGTGAAACTCAAGGTGACAGTCTGTAAGTGGTTTGTTCTGCATCCTTCCATCTTTCTACAGAGAACCTGAAGGTCGACACAAAGACTTTTTTCCCAGGACTGCTTTCCAAATAATTTTGTCCTACATGTTCCAGTCATTCCGATCCATATGAACTATATATCTTTAACAGGTGAAGCTGTGCATGCATACGGTTATCTTTTTGACTTGGGCTGTGTGGTGTGCTATCTGAAGCTTTGGTGATTCTATGACAGATGGACCGGGAACATAGTAAATTCCACAAGAACAAAAAAATAAATAAACAAACATCTCTGTGTCACTTTTGTAGTCATTATTGTAAAACGAGTATGTCACAAACCAAGCACCAAGCCCCAGGCCCTGGATGCAGTTTCAGTCACGTAGACATTTACATCATTGCAAAGCTGCGCCCACAATCACCGTCTGTCTTAACACTGGTCAGTGAGAGTCGGTGAACCTGCTCGTCTAGTTTTTTGGTTTTTTGTTTTAAATACAATGGAGAGGATTTGTGCAGGTGGAGCTACAGCTTTAAGTACACTGATTCCCATTGTATTCACCACCGGAGCCATAAAGGTCCCTGTTACAATACAGCTGCACTGTTTCTCCACTAGAGAGACCATCTTGCCAAAAGTGTTGGCTCATCTGCCTTCACACCCAATTTGAATTCGAGTTACATCCCGTTCCTAATCCATGGGGTTTAATATAATGTCAGCCCACCCTTTGCAGCTATAACCATTCAAGTCTTCTGGGAAAGCTTTCCATAAGGTTTAGGTGTCTATGGGAACTTTTGACCATTCTTCCAGAAGTGCATTTGTGAGAGACACATGAAGCCTGGCTCACTGTCTCCACTCGAATTCTTCCCAAATGCCTTTTATCATGTTGAGGTCAGGACTCTGTACAGACCAGTCAAGTTCTTCCACGCCAAACTGGCTCATTCATGTCTTTATGGACCTTGCTTTGCGCACTGGTGCGCAGTCATGTCGCAACAGGTAGGGCCGACACCCAACTGGGGTCGAAAACCATTGCATGAAGCTCTCTACACCATGTTCTTGAGCTAATCTGAAGAACACATGAAATTTGGAGGTCTATAGCGACTGACTCTGCAGAAAGTTGCCGACCTCTGCGCACTATGCGCTTCAGCATCCGCTGACCCTGCTCTGCGATTTTTACGGGCCTTACCACTTTGTGGCTGAGTTGCTTCCACTTATTTATTATACCACTACAGTTGACTGCTGAATGTTTGGTAGCGAGGATAAAATTCAAAAATTCAAATTCAAATTCAAATTCACTGAGCTCCTGAGAGTGACCCATTCTTTCACAAATGTTTATAGAAGCAGTCTGCATGCCTAGCTTCTTGATTTTATACACCTATGACCACGAAAGTGATTGGAACACCTGAATTCAATGATTTTGAAGGGTGACTGAATACATTTGGCAGTATAGTGTATTTTAATCAACTGACATGGCTTAAAATATGATTATGCACAATGTTGTGTTGGAAAACACACACCTCCCATGCAGGCTTCATGAAGAGGTGAGAAGGTGAACAGGGGAGGATTTACAGTTGCTCCATACTCCAGCAGCAGCTTGACGCAATCCAGACTTCCAGCTGCACACGCATCACACAGCGGCGTGCTACCATCGATGTTACGAGCGTCCACCTGAAGAACAGGGCCGTAATGACAGCACACATGCACCATGTTGAGCTACCACCTAAGCCACCAACTGTGCTTGATTCTCTAGTGACGTGCCGAAGTCAGGTAGCACCACAAAACCTCCTCACCTGTGCGCCAGCATCCAGCAGCAGTCTAACACACTGGGCCTGTCCCTGTATACAGGCCTCGTGCAGGGGGGTGATGGAGTCCACAGCCACTATGTTAACTGCGGCACCTCCCTCGATCAGCTGCTGCAACTGGAAGGCCCTGCCTTGTGCAGCAGCCTCGTGCACTGCTGACCGGTCTGTCCAGAATCCAAGGCCGTGTGCTGCAAAGATGTGAAACCAAACAAAACCTAAGAGCATCTATTCACAGTCAAGGGAAGGGGGTTGAGGGGATGTATGAGCGTTTATACTACTTCTTTCTAAAAGAAAAGCCAGAGTGTTTCTTCTCCTCATAAAACATGCAGCTCTTAATCCCATGTCAAGACAACTTTGTATAGAGTTACCCATTAAATAACATAAAGGGATGACAAATGCGCAGAAAGGAGAAGAGGTTTGGGAACATGACAAAGTGGGAGAAAGTGGTTTCGCACAACCTAAACACAAATGACACTAGTGCTCTGCACGTGTGCAGCAGGGCCCAACCCACCTGAATAGCACATGTATTTGTCTTACATGGTGTGAGGTGTGCGTTATAATGGATCCACTGCTGAACTAGTTGCACAACAGGCAGTTCAATGCCTGCTGGTTTCAGCAACGAGCTTAAAGCGCGACGTCATGCTCTCAGACGAACGTCAACCAGTTTAAGATACCATGCTGGCTTAAGGCTAGCCTTAATCAGCATCGTCAAAGAAAGACGAAAGGCAGGCAATGAAAAGCTAATAAATCTAGGATCTGCTGGCATCATCGGGAAAATAACCGCCAGACTCCTTATTGAAACGGCTGTCTCGGTTACTGTTAGTCACCAACTCTAAGCTACTTACCGATTTCTCCATACAAGGACGGTCTGGCCCGTGTGATCTCCATTTCATGTTCCTGTTTTTGTCTCTCTCAGCAACGCAGATTTAGCCGAGCATGGTTTTCATTTTGAAGCAAAGCAACAAAAATCGAAAGGACTGCATTACTACGAGTACTACCACACACACCGTGCAACCCTGTGCAGAGTCTGAGCAGCTGAGGTTTCGCCTAAATAAACAACGCCGGGGAATTCTGGGATATGTAGGCGAAGGGTTATGATTATTACAGATAAATGAAAATAATAAAGGACACACACACACACATTTATATATGTATATATAAAAATAAATATATATTGTATATGTTGTGGTTCTTTAGTAATGCAGAATAATAGGACATATGTATTTATTTGTGTAGCACATTTTTAAAATCCATTTTGTGGATTCAAAGCATAGACTGTATATAAAAGACGGACAGAGCAATGGGTTTTGGACCTATTTTGAAGCCTTGGTATTTTTCATTTTTGGAAGCAGAAGTTGCTACTTGTGATGCAACATGAAAAAGTCCACCAAAGATGTAGACCAAATCCCAGTGTCGTGATAGAAAGTGTACTCTGGTTTTTGCCAAAAAACAAAACAAAAAACAAAGAATCCGTAAATATTTAAAATGTTGATCTATATTGTGTCAAATGTATCTTATGAGATACTTATGAGTCTTATGAGTCATTTTGAGCCAGAAAGAACATTCCTGACACATTGTAGAAGCTGCAATCATTTTTTTTTTGATTGTAGCTTTTGACTGACTATAATGTAGAACACAGAGAACAAAAAACATATAATTCCTTTACCTTCTTTTTTTATACAACCCCTTCACAACTCCTGTTGACTACAGCCGATAAGCAAAGATTTAAAACAAAACAAAACACGGAAACATTGGAAATCACTTTTTGGCACAACACCGGCTGAGCACAAAAGCAATAATGCAATCAGGAACCACCAGACTTTCCCATATTTCAGATGTTTGTCATCTTAGTGTCACTGTCTGCAAATATCTCTCCACACACTGTATCCCAAAAAATGCAATTTATTGAACTGTGTCTAATGCACAAATTGTTAATATACAGTGTACTGTTCTGCCTCGGTTCCTCATCCAGGAAACTTTTGGCTGACACTGTGTCTAATCAGGGGTTTCTTAAAAGTAAGAAACAGTTTACAAACACGAGACTAATATCTGTTTACATCATAACATGACACCTGTCAATCCATTATCCTGTTGGATGACTTATAAAAATGTGTAAATTGTTTTTTGTACTAAAGTGTAAACATGTTTTGTAATCCTTTAAAAATTGGTGTATTAACATAGCGTGAATCACATCACTTCTGGAGTCAACCCCAGTTTTTCACACTTCCATGTTAGCTTCCTTTTTCAGTTTCTCTACTTTATCTAATGACTTTAACCAGCAAATAAAAAAGGTTTACATCGCTGTCAATAATGTGGTATGTAAAGAACTGTTTTTTATTCATTTGGTTATGGCATGTGCCTGTTTAGAGCTAGCTTGGCGAGCTTTAGCTAGCATGACACATTAACTCATGATGTCACTTAAGTGCTATTTTATATTTCAATTGCAACTCCTAGGTTAGATAAGGTTAAGTAAACAGGTTAACTGTGGGATGGATTCCACCCTATTTCATGATCCATGGTAACAGTGGTTATTGGTGAGTTCATTCTGGTAGCTATTTGTATGGCCACAGGACTAACCATTAGCCACCCAGTTACCACTTCCCCTCAATGGAAAGGGAAAAGTCATTTAACCAATGTTTTTAGATTTTAGTTTTTTTGTTTGTTTGTTTGTTTGTTTTTCTGGAGACACCCTCATGAAGCATTAAAAATTAAACTTCCTCTTTCAACTTTCATCTCTCTCGATCCTATCGGATCCCCAGCATCGTCTTCTGTCACACCAACCTTCTGCGTGTCCTCGTTTGCTGTAGGCTGCTGGGTTGAGCATTAACAACTAAGCCTTGCAAATCTTTTACACAGGAGGTTGTAGTCAAGGTGCAACATGTAAGATTTTTGGCCTTAAGCATTCAAGGTTAAACAAAAATTATCAACAAAATTTGAAGAAATAAAAGATCTGACTCCAGGTGAACTGTGTTGGAAAGATTTTTGCTGAAGTGAGCACGCTTGCTAGCTTCTCATACTTGCACTTTATATCTAACGGCAGAGCTTCTATTGTAATATAAATGGAATTACAAATTAGCTATCAGTGTTTGTGTTTACCATTGCCAGACAATGCAATGACACTGCAATCATTCACCAACCAACATGAATGATGATGTGACGGAGAAGCAACATTATATCAGCTTGCAATGACAAGGCCTCCAGTTCTTGTCTTCTTTAAGACCATGAGCACACACACACATTGTGGCAGTGTATGTTTGTCAGCGCTTGTTGTTCCTTAAACAAGCAAACCATAAGCATCAATCAGCGACCACACAGCAGTGTGTTTTGAAGCCGTTTATCAGACATGTACACTTCTCACCATCGTGTGAGTCTTCTTCAGAACACTTGTCACCTCCTCTCAGGCTTAATGGATCACATTTGCCAAATGCCTGTGAGATTCTGCTTATTTCATGTCTGTTTTTAGATGCATGTCATTATCCTGTTTGTGCAACCATGTCCTGTGATTATGACACTGCATGTCTTTCTTCAGAACGAGCTGATACACTTCTAATATCACTCTTCTTTTCTTCATCTCCATGCTGTGCATTTATTTTTACTTTATTATTTTCTGTGAGCAAAAACGTAATTTCACTTATCAAAAGATTCTCATTTTGTTTCATCTATCCAAACAATTTTCTTCTAGAAGCATTGTTATTTGTCAATATATATTTAATATCTTTTGACTTTGTTACGGTCTGTTTTTCCAAAGTTATGGTTTCTGGCTATAGAAGCCACTTACCTTTACAGAGTGCTGTAATCAGATACCAGTCCATCTTGATCTTGGAGGTCAGCTTTTATACTGTGTTTCAAGCATTTCTTTATTTGTCATTCCACAATTAGCTTAGCTAAACAAGGTACAAGTGACAGTCATAACAAAGGCATAGCCTCTCCAATTGTGTCATTCTCCTATCCACTCACAGGCTGGGTTCATCATGAAGCTTCTGTTTGTTCCTTGTAGCATGTAGATTCCGTCATGGTTACTTACCTGGAAAAACGTGCATAGATGCTTTTCTGCACATCACTAGCCATAGCTCTGCATTTGCTGGCCGCTTTCAAGCCATTTGTCATGTCTAAGAAGACAAGCAGAACACAAAAAATAAATCAACACAAGAGAGGAAGTAAATATGACTGTTTATTTCCTGTAGAACCCTTGAATCACAAATGTTGCAACGTGGGGGAAGATTATTCTTAAAGACTTTTTTTTTAAACATTTAAACATTTGCAGTCAACAGTAGCTTGACTAGAAACTCTAAGCCCAAGATCAAGAATCACCAAAAATTCACATTTTCAATATGGGAAAATGAGGTACAGAGACCAAAACTGTGCTTGTATCAGGCTGTAAAGAGGTATTTCTGTAGTAATGTCAGCACTACAGTAGAGATTCTGTACGTATGAGAAGCTAGCAAGCTAGTGGTCAAAAAGAACTGTAGCTTTGGCCATTTTAACATTAGCTTCATATTTTAGCCTTGGAAGTTTCCATCTGGTTAATACAGCTTCTCTGCTTTTTATATTCAGTATCTAACAATGAAGCTTTTGCAACATCTGCCTACTTCTAGGGTCTAATGTTATACTATGTAGGTTGTCATATGACACGGTGGTAAATAAAATAGAGGGCTAGGCAACCAAAGTCTTGAATGCCCACTAGCAATGAAGCCTCTGTGACAAAGTGATGCATGGCAACCAAATTGCTTTCTGTGTAAAAACCCATTTACACACTTATTTTATAGTCTGGTTATTATATTGGCTAGCAGCTCAGATCAGTCTTTGCTTATAAGTTGATCATAGGCAATATCCCTCTCTCAGCAGCAAGACATCTCCCCCCCTCCCCTCCTCCCAAACATCTCCCAGTGTCACAGTGGATCAGGTCAGGAGGCAACTGAGGAAGCTTCGCCCCAGAAAGGCAGCAGGCCCAGACAAGGTGTGTCCTAGGATGCTTAAGGCGTGTGCTGCTGAACTTGGGGAGCCGCTACAACGAGTCTTCAACCTCAGTCTGCGACTGGGGAGAGTGCCCGCCCTATGGAAGACATCCTGCATCGTCCCGGTCCCTAAAAGGAACCGGCCCAATGAGCTGAATGACTTCCGACCGGTGGCACTGACGTCACATCTTATGAAGACTCTAGAGCGGCTCTTCCTCAACTTCCTCCGACCACAGGTACAACATGCCCAGGACCCACTACAGTTTGCATACAAGGCGGGTGTCGGAGTGGAGGATGCCATCCTGTACCTCCTACACAGAGCCCACTCACACCTGGATGGGGGAAAAGGCACGGTCAGGATACTGTTTCTTGACTTTTCCAGTGCCTTTAATACCATCCGGCCCTGTATGCTTCAGGAAAAACTGAACAGGATGGAGGTGGACCCCTGCCTGGTGGCTTGGATCTCCGACTACCTCACCGACAGACCACAGTACGTCAGGCTGAAGGACATCACGTCTGACACTGTGGTCAGCAGCACAGGAGCACCACAGGGAACTGTGCTGTCCCCTCTTCTCTTCACCCTGTACACCTCTGACTTCTGCTACAACTCTGAATTATGCCATATTCAGAAGTTTGCAGATGACACGGCCATCATGGGGTGTATCTGGGATGATCAGGAAGAGGAGTACAGAAGTCTGGTGAGGAACTTTGTCGCATGGAGTCACACAAACCACCTGCAACTCAACACCTCAAAGACTAAGGAACTGGTTGTGGACTTCGGGAGGTCCAGAGAAGGTCCACTGCCGGTTCAGATAGAGGGGGAGGAGGTGGAGGTGGTCAACAAGTACAAGTACCTCGGGCTGTGGGTGGACAATAAACTGGACTGGTCATTCAACACAGAGCACCTGTATAAAAAAGCCCAAAGCCGACTGTACTTCCTCAGGAGGCTGAGGTCTTTTAACATCTGCAGGAAGCTCCTGAGGATGTTTTACCAGTCGGTGGTTGCTGGAGTACTTTTCTATGCTGTGGTGTGCTGGGGGAGCAGCACAGCAAAGAGGGACTCATCCATGCTGGAGAAACTGATCAGGAGGGCTAGCTCTGTGGTCGGCATGAAGCTGGACACTCTGGTGACAGTGGCAGAGAAAAGGACATTAAAGAAACTGCTGGACATTATGAACAATGCTGGGCATCCTCTGCACACGGCCATTAACAACCAGAAGAGTCTGTTCAGTGACAGGTTGCTTCTCCCCAAGACAAGAACTAACAGACTTAAAAACTCCTTTGTCCCACACGCCATCAAACTGTTTAACTCCTCTCTGGAGGGGAGAGGGAGGGGAAACAGGAGGACAAAGGAGGGGGGAACAACTAAGCTGTAGTGCCTCTTCACCTCACTGTACAATACCTTGTGCAATACTTTTGTTAACAGTCAACAGTCAACAGTGCAATAGACTCAATACTTGAAATGTGCAATTCACTTGTATTTTTATTTTTTATTCCTATTTATTCTATTTATCCCCTTATCCTAACGATATGGTCAACAACCTGAAGGAGAGAATTCTTCAAATTGCAGATGAATATCCAACTGTGACAAACATTGTTCTGCATACAGGGTCAAACGATGTGTCCAAACAACAGTCGGAGGTTCTGAAACGGGACTTTACTGGATTATTAAACACTGCAAACTCTCTGAATGCAGCTGTATTCATCAGTGGACCTGTACCGCCGGTCAGAGGAGGAGACGAGAGATTCAGCAGGTTGTTTACACTGAATAAATGGCTTATATCAGCATGTGCTGACCACTCAGTGCATTTTATCGACAACTTTAATATTTTTTGGGAACGCAGGCATCTGTTCAAAGCAAATGGATTTAATTTTAACAAGTCAGGGGTGAAACTGTTCACCTCCAACTTGTTTTATTCCATACGTCATCCATCCGTGCTTGGTGCCAAGGCTGAGATAAACGAGGAGTTATCTCATAAAGAGGAACAAACAGTACTCCAAGAACAGACAAAGCCCAGCAGAAACCTTGAGGAGGAGCTCCATTTGCCCCCACCCGGGAAGAGCCTCAGAAAGGAGAGACATCCATGGCATCTGAGGAAGAGCCTCAGAAAGGAGAGACATATAAGGCAAGAAGAGGGGTCCCTATTTGCCTCCAACTCTCTCAACAACACCAACGACCAGGACAAGGGACCACGACCTTCCCCAGTCCCCCAAACCCCTGACAGGCCATCACCCTCCTCCCCCTCCCTTTCTCCCTCCTCCCCACACCTGAAATTCACTGAGGAGATGATGGAGCGGGTCAATGCTGGGCTCAGATCTACCCCCCGTCCCAATCCCTTTTTGTCCCCCATAAACCCCCCACCAGAGCGGCCAAAGGTTCGCCATCGAGCCCCACCCTCAACAGAGCAATCGAAGTCACATTGCCCAGCCTTGCCCCCCTTAGTTCCTCTTCATGCCCTGTCTCCGCAGTCTGATGCGTGATGTGTGAAGGGTCCGGGCTGTGAGGATTATGGCAGTGATGACTTTTCCCAGGAGAAGCTGGGACCCTGTTTACTAGAAGGTTTTAAAATTTCTGTACTTTTAGGTGACAGGAGACATGTGGCCTGGTCAAAACACAGAGAGCTGCACTCTAAAAGATCTTTAAACATAGTAAACATACCTTGTGTGCCACAGACTGCTCCCAAACACGAGGGGACAAGTAATACCTCTAAAACACTTAAGTTGGCTTTATTAAACATTAGATCTCTAGCTGGGAAAACATTTTTAATTAATGATTTAATCACTGAGCACAGCCTTGATTTTATGTTTTTAACTGAAACTTGGTTGGACCAAAGTAACAGTGGAGCTGTTCTCATCGAGACGACCCCTCCTAACTACAGTTTTATCAGTGAGGTCAGGGCGAGCAGGAGAGGAGGAGGGGTTGCTGTCTTATTTAATGAATCATTTCAATGTAAGCAGCTATCTCCTGGAAGTTTTCAGTCTTTTGAATATGTGGCTTTACAGCTGAAGGCCCCATCCAAAGTTGTGTTTCTTAATGTTTACAGGCCTCCCAAATACTGCACAGACTTTTTTAATGACCTCAGTGAACTGCTGTCTGTGATCTGTGTTGATTTTGACTGTGTAATTATTGCTGGGGATTTTAACATTCATGTGGACAACCCTCAGGACAAAGGGACTTAAGATCTGAGCAACACTCTGGGCAACTTTGGGCTGACTCAGCATGTAACAGAGGCCACACATAATAGAGGACACACTCTTGACCTACTGATCTCCAAGGGCCTGAGCATTTCAAAGGTTACTGTGTCTGATGTGGGCCTGTCTGATCATTACTGTGTTTTCTTTGAAAGTAAAATCTCAGCCCACACAAATATATCAACAACAGTGATCACAAAACGGTGTATAACTGAACACAGTAGTGCAATTTTTAACCAGGTCTTCCCATTAACACCTGACCTGTCCAGAGGGTCAGTCAATGAGCTCGTCAATAGCTTCAATGCTAACATGTTAAATGTAATGGACACTATTGCTCCCATTAAGGTGAAGATTATCTCTGGAAGGAAAAAGTCTCCATGGAGAAACTCCACACTGGTGAAAAATGAAAAAAGAGAGTGTAGGAAAGCTGAGCGCAGATGGAGAAAAACAAACCTCCAGGTTCATTATGACATTTATAAAGAGAAACTTCACAATTATAATTTACAACTGAGGAATGCAAGGAGGTCCTACTTCTCTGACATCATCACTAAAAACAGCCATAATGCTCGGGTCTTATTTTCTACAGTTGACAGGCTAACAAACCCCCCTGTGTCAGTGGCAGCTGAACTTCATTCGACCATGGCCTGCAATGACTTTGCCAAATTCTTCACTGAAAAAATCCAAAAAATTAGACAAGCAATTGGTACATCAACAGCAGATCCAGGATGTCCACCAAAAAACTGTTTAAACACCATGAAACAGTTTCAACCTATTAACAGCAAAGACCTGGAGGACATCTTAGGTCAACTGAACTCCTCCTCCTGCTGTTTAGATGTCCTGCCAACAAGTTTTTTCAAAAAGGTCTCAAAGACTTTGGAGTCAGACCTGTTACAGATCGTCAACTTTTCTTTATTATCAGGTGTGTTTCCAGAACCACTAAAAACTGCTGTAATCAAACCTATACTGAAAAAGGACAATCTTGACAAGACACAAATGAACAACTACAGGCCGATCTCAAATCTCCCGTTTTTAAGTAAGATCATTGAAAAAGCAGTTTCTCAACAGCTCAGTTACTTCTTAAAACAGAATAATTGCTACGATGCCTTCCAGTCAGGTTTTAGACAGAACCACAGCACTGAAACCGCTCTGACCAAAGTGTTTAATGACATATGTCTGAATACAGACAGTGGAAAAATGTCAGTCTTAGTTTTACTGGATCTCAGTGCAGCATTTGATACAGTTGACCACAACATATTACTCAAACGACTGGAGAACTGGACAGGTCTTTCAGGAACTGTACTAAACTGGTTCAAAACATACTTAGAAAACAGGAAATACTTTGTATCAATAGGTAACTTCACATCTGAGCAGACAAGTATCACATGTGGAGTTCCCCAAGGTTCCATCTTGGGACCCCTTCTGTTTAACATCTACATGCTCCCACTGGCACAGATTATAAACAACAACAAAATAAACTATCACAGCTATGCAGATGACACACAAATATATATCACAATGTCACCAGGAGACCGAGGCCCTGTACAGGCTCTTGGTAAATGCATTGAGGAAATCAATGACTGGTTGTGCCACAATTTTCTCCAGCTAAACAAAAACAAAACTGAGGTAATAGTCTTTGGCGCCAAAGAAAAACGATTACAGGTCACCAGAGAACTTCAATCTATACATCTAAAAACCACAAACCAGGCGAGAAATGTGGGTGTAGTGATGGATGCAGACCTAAACTTAGAAAAACACATTAAGACAATAACAAAGTCAGCTTACTATCACCTCAAGAATATTTCAAGGATAAAAGATCTGATGTCTCAACAGGACCTGGAAAAACTAGTCCATGCATTCATCTTTAGTAGGCTTGATTACTGTAACAGCATCTTTACAGGTCTACCTAAAAAATCAGTCAGACAACTACAGCTCATTCAGAACTCTGCTGCTCGAGTCCTCACTAAGACCAAAAAAGTGGACCACATCAGTCCAGCTCTGAGGTCCTTACACTGGCTGCCTGTCCGTCAGAGGATAGACTTTAAAGTTCTGATGCTGGCCTATAAAGCTCTGAATGGTTTAAGACCAAAATACATCAGTGACCTCCTGACCCAGTATGAACCATCCAGATCCCTCAGGTCATCTGGATCCGGTCTTTTATCAGTTCCCAGAGTCAGAACCAGACATGGAGAAGCTGCATTCAGCTTTTATGCTCCTTATATCTGGAACAAACTCCCAGAAAGCCTCAGATCAGCTGAAACACTCAGTTTATTTAAATCCAGGTTGAAGACTCACCTATTCTCAGCTGCATTTGAATAAAGCACCAAATCCACACTTTAAGCTTAAATTTCAAAACTTACATTTAACTACTGATTTTATCTCTGATTTTATCTGTTTTGATTTTATATACTGTTGTTTGTTTGTTTGTTTGTTTATTAATTAGTTAGTTAGTTTATTTGCTTGTTTTAATCAATTTTAAATCATGCTTTTTATTTGTTCTTGTTTCTAATGTCTCTGTAAAGCACTTTGAATCACCTTGTTGTTGAATTGTGCTATACAAATAAACTTGCCTTGCCTTGCCTTGCCTTTGTATATTTTATTTATATTTGTCTCTGTATTTATATGTGTGTGTGTGTGTGTGTGTGTGTGTGTGTGTGTGTGTGTGTGTGTGTGTGTGTGTGTGTGTGTATATATATATATAACAATTCTGTAACTGTAACTTTGGTCGTTGCTGTGCTTTTTGGAAGTCGAATTTCCCAGAGGAACCCACCCGAGGGATTAATAAAGTTCTATCTTATCTTATCTTATCTTATCTTATCTATAAAAGACAGCTACTTCTGCAGCTGCAAACTGGTTAGTGAAGTCTTGTTTTGAAGCCTTTTGATGAGCATTTTTGCCATTTTGTTGTTTTGAAACCCTATGTTATGAAGAAGGGCACATCAGACTGAAATTGCATTGGCTAATGACTTGTCAATCACAAATCATTAGCTCATGACAATATTTTGGACAATATACTTTCTAGCACTTCAAATGGCAAAATTATTCATGTTTTCCCAAAATGAGAGAGTAACATAACCGTGGTTGCCATTAGTTTTTCATGTACTACAAATATTTGGAAGAAAAAACCCCCCCGAAAACTACTAGTCCAGTAATAGTAAAACGTGGAAAAGTTTAACGCAAACCAGAAATGTAAAAGGTTCACCTTCAGAGTAAAAGCTGTTCCTCAGTGCTGCCACCAGTTTGTTTCAAAAGGCACAACTGGTTTGCAACGTGTCCGTAGACACGTCTGTTACTCCCATGCAAACTGGGACAACAGCAATATGCTAACAAGGAGGATTTCTTCCAGCCAGTTGGGAAATACTCATTCTTCCCTCATGAGTGGGTGCTGCCAGAAAGTCACAGATAGAGTGGGTGAAATGTTGTCGCAAGAGCGGAGGTGAGATTGATTTTGAAAGCTTGTGATACTGTGAGGGCTGGAGGGTGTTTTGTTGGTAGGGGAGGTGGATCAAGGAGAGAGGACGGATGGCAGTGGCGTCTGCTGGCAAAATTGGTTGGAGCAATGCCTAAAACCTCTGAGGTGCTTTAACTGTCAAAGGTTTGGAGACCTAGCGAAAAACTGTAAGGAAAAGAGGAGATGTGCTCAGTGTGGTGGAGATCACAAATATGGGAAATGTGGAGATGGAGTTCAACCAAAGTGTTGTAGTTGTGGTGGGAGTCACAGTGTTGCGTATGCTGGATGTGAGAGAATGAAACAAGAAAATCATATTCAAAAAGTGAGGGTGGAGAAGAAGATCTCCTATCCTGAAGCAGTGAGGGTGATGAGAGTGAGTGAACAGGTCAACGTCAACCCAGGACAGGGTGCATCTCGGGATCAAAGAGTTACCCGGATCAACACAAATAGTGTGGTTATTGATAAGATGGCATTGGTTACATTCATTGCAGGAGTGATAAACACCACAGCTGATGTGAGATCTAAGCAGGAGAAAATTCAGCTCATTGTTAAGGCGGCAATTAACCACTTGGGGTTAGTAGGACTGACATGGGAAGAAGTGAGGAACAACCTCAATTATCAGTCAAGTCAGGAAACATGATGTTCTTTTACGTAATCGTGGTACTTATTCTTCAATGGAATGCAAGGAGTCTGTAGGTCAATGGCCAAGAGTTGAAGCATTTCATCAAACTACTTGATGTTAAACCAGATGTCATTTGTGTACAGGAATCTTGGCTTAAATCTTCTTTGGATTTTGTGTTGTATGGTTACAAGATAATAAGAAATGACAGGGACCGTGGTGGAGGGAGAGGGTGTGCAACGTTTGTCAAACAAGACATTCCATATAGACTCCTGGGTAAAGGCAATGATTTGGAGTATGTTGCTATTGACGTTTGGTACAGGAATGAACCAAATCTTATTGTGAATTTCTACAATCCTTGCGCCAGATTGGAGCTGCCGTGTCTTCGTTCAATTGAAGGAAGTGACTGTCGTAGAGTTATTTGGTGTGGGGATTTTAATGCCCATAGCAGAGTATGGGAAGGCACACACACAGATAAAAATGGTAAGGTAATTGAGGAATTGATGGATACATGCAATTTGGTGTGCCTGAATGATGGTAGGGGGACCAGATGTAATGTTGTTAATGGAACAGAGTCAGTTTTGGATTTAACTCTAGTCTCAACTGTCCTTGCAGGAATAAGTCAGTGGACCATCAGAACAGACACTACCATAGGCAGTGACCATTATCCTGCTTTCTGTGATGTTGGAGGGAAGATACAGGTATCTCTAAGAGAGGTGCATAAGAAGTGGAGTTTTCATAGGGCTGACTGGACAAAATTTCAAAAATTATGTGAGGAAACGATTGATAAGGTTGATGAGTCTGGTAGCGTTGATCAAATGAATGATCAGTTTATTGAAGTACTTATGGTAGCCGCCAAGGCCTCAATCCCAACCAGTAAAGGTAAGGAAAGTAGGACTTAGGTGCCATGGTGGACAGAGGAATGTCGAATTGCTGTAAAGGAAAGAAACAAGGTGTTTAAATTTCTCCAAAGAAACCTTAACAAGCTCTGATTGCATACAGAAAAGCAGTGGCAGTGGTCAGAAGAACAGTGAGACAAGCAAAGCGGAGCAGTTGGAGGTTGTTCTGTTCTAAAATAGGAAGAACCACTCCAGTGGGGGAGGTCTGGGGCATGGTCAGAAGAATGGGAATGGGATTACCCAGTTCTATCTTCAGGCCAACAGAACTTTGTAACAGCTCAGGAAAAAGTGGAGGTTATGGTGAAAACTTTTGCTAAGATTCATAGCTCTGATAACATATCAGTGTTGGGAAAAGACAGAATGTGCCAAACTAAAACACGGTATTTGGAGGATTTAGTAAGAAAGGCACACATAGACAGTAGTTTGGATGCAGTGTTTTCTCGGGAGGAAATGGTGAGAGCACTTCAAAAAACGAAGCCCACAGCCCCGGGAAAGGATCAAAATTGTTATTTAATTTTGAAGAACCTTGGTACGAAAGCGCTTAATAAACTGCTGTGTTTGGTTAACACAGTTTGGATTAAGGGTGAGCTCCCAAGTACTTGGAAGGAGGCTGTTATTGTGCCAATAAGAAAACCTGGGAAGGATCCATCTAAACCAGATAGCTACAGACCAATCGCTCTTACATCAAATGTGTGCAAGTTAATGGAACGTATGATAATGCAAGACTGTCCTTTGAGCTGGAAAGAAAAGGGGCTTTAGCCAATTACCAAAGTGGTTTCAGGACAGCTCGGAACACAACTGATGCTATTATTAGACTTGGGAATGTTGTTAGGAAAGCGCAGGCCAATAAAGAGTCTGTTTTGGCAGTGTTTTTGACATAGAAAAGGCATATGATATGTTGTGGAGGGATGGGCTTTTAATCAAGTTGCATAAGTTGGGTATTGGTGGCAGGACATTCAATTGGATCCAAGACTTTTTATCTGGTACGAAGATCCAAGTGCGAATTGGGTCTACAATTTCTAGTCAGTGCACGGTTGAGAATGGAACGCCACAGGGCAGTGCGATTAGTCCCCTGCTTTTTGTTATAATGATCAATGATGTTTTTTCTGATGTTCCTGAGGGAATTAGGAGGTCTTTGTTTGCTAATGATGGTATGTTATGGAAAAAAAGGAAGAAATATTGAGCACCTAGTGGGCAAGGTTCAGGAGGCTGTTGGTGGTTGAGTGGGGATTTGACTGGGGATTCAGGTTTTCAGTGGAAAAAACAAAAATGATGTTCTTTACCAAAAGAAAAGTGAGTGAGACTTTGACATTGAAACTGTATGACAAGGTAATTGGGAAAGTGAGCTCTTTTAAGTACTTAGGTGTTGTGTTTGATTCAAGACTGATATGAAGGGAGGGAGCATATTAACCAGATTGAAACCAAATGCAAAAAAGTTATTAATGTTATGAGGTGTGTAGCTGGGAGGGGTTGGGGAGCGAGCTCTTCTGCTTTGAAAAGACTTTACCAGGCATTAATTAGATCGGTCTTCGATTATGGGTGTTCAGCAGCTCCTTCTGTGTTGAGATGTTTGGATGTTCTGCAATTGGAAGCCCTTGGAGTGTGCTGTGGAGCTTTTAAAACGTCTCCAGTCAGTGCCCTACAGGTGGAGATGGGAGAAATGCCCCTAGATCTTTAGATTAGATTAGATTAGATAGAACTTTATTAATCCCTCGGGTGGGTTCCTCTGGGAAATTCGATTTCCAAAAATGCACAGCACCGACAGAAGTTACAGAGTTACAGAATATTATATATATATATATATATATATATACACACACACACATATATATAAATACAGAGACAATATAAATAAAATATACGAAGGGGATAAATAGAATAAATAGGAATAAAAATAAAAATACAAGTGAATTGCACATTTCAAGTATTGAGTCTATTGCACCGTTGACTATTTACAAAGGTATTGCACAGTGAGGTGAAGAGGCACTACAACTTAGTTGTTCCCCCCTCCTTTGTCCTCCTGTTTCCCCTCCCTCTCCCCTCCAGAGAGGAGTTAAACAGTTTGATGGCGTGTGGGACAAAGGAGTTTTTAAGTCTGTTAGTTCTTGTCTTTGGGAGAAGCAACCTGTCACTGAACAGACTCTTCTGGTTGTTAATGGCCGTGTGCAGAGGATGCCCAGCATTGTTCATAATGTCCAGCATCTTAGGAGGACGCAAGTGTCTGTGAATTACTGGGTTCATCTTGGTGGTCATGGTGACGCACATCCCACAAAGGAGGTACTTTTGGAATTCTGGGAGTATGGAAGAAGTCAGAAGGATCATTTTGGAAAGGTGGGGAATCAGTGGGCTAAGGAGTGTCAAGTGTATGAACTTAAAATATGTCCTGCAGGAATGTTCCCTGTGGTTCCTTCATGGTTACTGGAGACCCCTCCTGTGCACTGGTACTTGCTGGATCTGAAGAGAAAATTGAAAGGAAGAGTCGATCTTGTTTCAGCATTTCATTTTCACAGCTTGAATGAATACCCTGAGTGTATTCATGTGTTCACGGATGATGCTAAAAGTCCAGATACAGGAATTACAGGGTTTGGAATAGCAGTTCCGTCAAAAAATATTGAAATAAACAGACGCACTCCGGATGGACTGGCAGTGTACACGGTTGAAATGGTAGCAATTTTGGTAGCATTGAAATGGGTAGAGTGTTCAAAAATCAGGCAGGTGGTAGTGTGTTCTGACTCGGCAGCTGTTCTTTCAAGTCTACAATCATTTTGTTCGAAGACAAGGCAGGGTATGCTGTATACTATTCTGGAGACTATAAGCAGAATAAGGTGTTGTGGTGGCAATATTCAGTTTCTTTGGGTGCCAGCTCATGTAGGAATCAGTGGAAATGAAAAGGTGGATAGGTTGGCAAAAGGAGCGTTGACTAACTAGGACTGAGATGGAAATTAAAAGCAGCAGATCTGAAGCAAAAGGTATTGTTTGGAGGCAGATGATGGGAGAACATCAGACAGGGCTTTGTGGAGTGTGCCAGGAGGAGGAGGAGATGGTAGAGCATGTAATACTGCGGTGCAAGGGTTATGATGTGGAGAGGAAAGTTCTGCAGAATAGATTGAAGGAGCGGGGAATTGAGGAATTTAATCTGTGTGTTGGAGGGTAGTAGGGCACAGGTGAGGGAACTGGTGGGGTTTCTGAAGGATATAGGTGTTTATGAAAGAGTGTAGGGTCTTTTTTTTTTTGGTTTTGTATTGTTTTTTTGGATACAGATTGTAAGTCACTGCTGTCAGACTCCATAATAAAGACTTTAACTGATCAAGCACACACATCCATACATATGCAATAATACTAAGTGCAATAATCCTTTCTGTCATCGTTGTATTTTTACTCAGTTGTATATAGTATTTGTATTTGTATTCTATTTTTATCTTATTGTATATTTATTTTATTTTATTCTACTGTATATAGTATTTTATTTTATTCTATTCTGTACAGTTGTGTACTGTATTTATTCTTATTGTATTCTAATTTTTGCCTCATAACTTTTGCACTGTCCACTTCCTGCTGTGACAAAACAAATTTCCCACGTGTGGGACTAATAAAGGTTATCTTAAGCTGTAAGTCTGACCCATACTCCGGAACAGTAGGAGGCGGTAATGCTCCTTTACGTTGGTTGCCAACCGCCGTTAAACACAAAGAGGAAGAAGTCACAGATAGGCCTCTAGGCCTGTGTGCATACTTGATTGGCGTCGCATCCACTGTCACAAGCCACAACTTCTGCCAGTGCTGCATATCTCAATTTTTGCAACCTGGCATGTTGTGTTGCTGCAACCAAAGGTTGGCTGAAGACACAGCTGTAAAGCCGTATCAGTGTTTAACACTGTTTTTTAATTCTATATCAGAACAGAAGCTCAGAGATTTACAGATTATACAGAGGGAGATGTTGCAATGGTCAGATGTGAGAAGTCAGAATTTCTGAGTTCCCAACCAAAATTTGAACCTGACGTTAACAATCCAACATGGTAGCATGGGCCATAAACAGTAGCAAAACTGTAAAACCAGGCTCTATCCATGCATCAGTGTTTTTAAGTAAAAAGTAATAATATAATGGATTGGATTTATATAGCGCTTTTCAAGGCACCCAAAGCACTTTACAATGCCACTATTCATTCACACACTGGTGGAGTCTGCCCCAGGGCAGCTGTGGCTACCCTGGGGCAGACTGACAGAAGCGAGGCTGCCATATTGCGCCATCGGCCCCTCTGGCCAACACCAGTAGGGTAAAGTGTCTTGCCCAAGGACACAACGACCAGGACAGAGAGCCCGGGGATCAAACCCGCGACCTTCCGGTTACAGATACGCTTCCCAACCCCCTGAGCCACGGTCGCCCATAAGTAAGTATTATGCCATATTTATTGTGATATCTGGAAAAATAAATACTGTTTTTTTTTCTCACTTTTTCTGGAATACGCTAACTCAGGATTGATGCCATTCCCGAGTTCTGACATCTAAGATCCAAGTTATTTGGAATAGTCTAAGTCTTTTTGGAACCACAGCTATCACCCCAGGTGGCCATTAAAAAGAATGCAGGTTCGAAGCACGTCTGCACTGGCTTGACTCTTCAAACTAGGAAGCTGTGTCTTTGTCCAGTATGCAGAAAGGCTATTTCGAGATAAAGGAACATATCAAATATTTGTTTTTGTTCAGCTCACAGTGTTAACTTGCACTGCACATGCTCTTAGCATAATGAGAGGAACAAACAGATGTGCAGAGGAACTAGGCTGTCATGTGTCTCAAAGGGTGAACTATGGACTTAGAGCAATGTCCCACTCCATGTAAAAAAAAAATAAAATAAAATAAAATCACAATGAAGTAGGTACTCAAACCAGGTTATTAGTTAGGTGCTGTAACCTTTGATAGCGATATAGGCGAAGCTGCCCACCATAACATAGCAGTCTATACAGAGAAAACCTTTTAAATAGACTCATGCAGAACACGACCCCCCCCCCCCCCCCTTTATTTTATTTATTTTTACTAAACAGGCAGCTGCACATTTCCACTAGTTTTTATAGCGATTAGTTAAGTTACCGTGAGTTTGCCTGTGCATTTGGTAAACAGGATTTTCCAGGAAACCAAATTTCATGGGAACGTGCTAAAGACGTGTTAGCACTAATCTCCATAACTCCCCCCGCACCTCCCGTAGTTTATCTAAACCGTGTTACGGTGTTCAATCAGCCATATAACCCATCAAACCAGTTGATAACGAGTTAGCGTTCAAATATAACCCCACGGTGTTAGCTTGTTTGTTGTTATAAATCAGTATTTCTTCGCGAGGAGGAGGGAAAGGGACAGGAAAAACCGGACACGCACACACACAGGAGAAGTGAGCCGCAGGCGCAAACTAGCTTCAGCAGCTGCCTTGCGAACACAGTTCGGTGTAGACTTTCAAGATGGATGCTTCGCCTCGATAGGTTTCTGTTTCCTTTTTGAAACCGACGACAGTAACGCCGAGTCCCCACGCGAGGAGGCATGTGGAGGACTGAGGGGCTTTCATGAGTAAACAGACGCGTTGTTTATGAAACGATAAACGTGAAGCTACGTGGATATTTTTGCTTCTACGTGCTGTGGACAAACAGCTATTTTCTAACTTCCTGGTTTTCGTGTTAATATGTCTATTGAAACGGCGGCGACAGGAGCTCGAGTGACTTTGAAAGGTTTATCTGACGTGGGATACATGGGATCTAATTACCGAGTTGTGATGTTTGAATCCGGGGAGAGCAGTTTTCAGCGAAAGGAAAAGGGAGGCCGACAGATTTCATAAGCAATGGAAAGTGGGAATGGTGGTGCCTCGAGTAAAGGTGATGAGCCCTTTCCCCCCACCAGCACCACTTATACGACTTTCACTTCAAGATTTAAAAAAAAAAAGTCGTGTGGTGGGAGATTTTTCTCCTGCTTTACTCGACACCTGCTAATGTTATGTGTTAAAACTGAAAATAAATGCGTAGATAAGGATATCCAATGGGGACAGCCTGTTCCAGGATTGAGAAACAGCTCGGAGAGTTTTTTTCCCCTTGGTTGAAATCCAATCCGCAGTTGCCTGTAATTTTCCAGTCTCTCGTGGATTTTGCGCTCATGTTTGCATTCTGTCCACTTTCTTTAGGTGTCTTGATACCTGTGCCAGACTCTTCTGACATCTTTAAAAACAGTATCTTGGCTCCACTTCAACGTGCATACTTGTATGATGAGTCGAAGCAGTGTTTCAGATACAAGTCTGCTGTTTTGGTAAAGAATCCAACTTTGGAAGAAAAGGTTAGTCTAAGTCTTTCCCCAGCATTTAAGTAGATTTTTATATAGCCCCAGTATAACCACATTTAAATAACACGTGGTCGTTAAACCCCACCAGATGGTATCTTATACACATGCGGTGGGTTTTGTTTCTCTTTTATACATATAATATTGAAGATTTCCCCTCTTTTGAGCTCATAAGAAATCCCACAAGGGTAAAATTTCTCATGCCTGAAACAGGAACTGCTCTTACATGAAGCACAGCCTTTATTCTGATTTCCTTATTTCTTTTTTTAAAATTTGTTTTGTATTAGTACAATGCCTTCCGAGCAAAAAGGAGAGACGCTGGGTATTCAGACGAGGATCTAGAGGAGTCCTATGGCTTTTTGCTCTTTGACGATGTCAACAAGGTACAGACTGGAGGTCACAGACACAGCTGAGAAAACGCACACAATCAACCGAATCCTCATACCGTGCTCCTTTTTTTTTGTTTTGTTTTAAAGGCTAACGCACTCCGAGAAACCGGTGTGCTCACTGGAAATAGCACATGTACAACTCTGGGAGATCCTTCTAAAGGTATATATATATATATATACATGTATTTTTTATCCTCCACCGTGTCCTTCCCTCCCTCAGTCTGAGCCTGATATCATATGATATCTATGTGTTAAAACTCAACGTTAAAATCTTATTCTAATAAATTCCTTAGCTGTAAACCTATAACAATACTAATAAGCAGGATTTTACCTTAAAGGCCAGATATAAGTTGTCCTTCATGTTTGCAGATCAAGCTAAAGAATAGTCCATGTTGTTTGTCCAGTGCTGCCTTGTTTTGAAAGTGAAAGCAAATTAAAGCCCCGAATGTATACAAATGAAAGTGAAAGAATGTGTGAAACAGAAACTATACATTACATGAGGTTTTCGGGATATTGGTGTTTAAGGAAGACTGTGGCATTTCTTTCTGTTTTGCACTGCGAGTTGTATTCTTGTTAGCTCTGTTTAGCCTTAAAACTCCCAGTTTAAAATGCTGCTGGGACACCCACGGGGCCCAGTACGGACTGTGATAAAGAGTAGCAGTTATCAAGAGCAAACTTTGGTCAAAGTCCGTTTTTATGGAGCTGTTTTGCAGTGAACTGTAGGAGAAAATGGCACCGGCTTGACACTTTAAAACAACAGCTTCAGTGTGTCACATGTTATCGACTCAGCCAGTGGTTTTTTTTGTTTGTTTTTTTTGCTGCACATCCTGTGCAGACTTGCAGTTGTGCAATAGGTTTTTTTTCATGACCTTTCTCTCATAAATGTTGTAATTCTCGACATGTTTGTTACTTGACATTCCTAATTAAAAAAGTCTAAAAAGTACAAGACGGAACAGACTTCTTAGACTAGTTTGTGGCTGTCTACCTCGCCTTATAACTTGCTCTTGAGTATGTCACTATTTTTCAAGCATTTTCTATGAAGTTTTCTTTTCTTTTCTTTTTCAAAACTGACTCAGTTACTTGTACCATAAGCAGGAAAACGCATGTTATTGCATTTTAACTATGTAACTAGATTTTATTTTATTCTAAACTGATAAATGTTACCGTTATGGTCTGTTGAAATTTAGTGTTTACTGCAGTACCTAAGGTAATTCAGTCAGACTGTTGTTCAATGAGGTGTGTTCTTGGAAGTGTGAGACATTCATTTTCCTAGGTGTGGTTGTATTACTCTGGGAGTGACAGACAGCGACTTCAGAGTTATGACTTCACCATGATAGTTGTCTATGAAGTCCTATTACAAATAATTGAACCTCACTGTGTTTATTTTTGACTGAAAACATATTAAGTTTAAATTTTCTGTGTATTTAAAGGTGTTTACATATCGATGTACTCTGATTGTTTGGATCTGAATCGTTGGTATCATGGGAAATCTGGTTACATCGCCATCATCAGGCTGACAAAGGTACTGAAAAAAGAAATGGATGTTTCTAGAAGGATTGTTCCTGCTGTTATAAACACAAAAATGTTGTTATTCTCTGTTATTAACAGGGTAAAGTTAAAAGGGTTTCAGAAAACTATACCCAGAATTTCACAGCACCCACTGTGGGGTTGGACTGCCATGTGTCCGAACAGTTCCCTTCAGTATCTGCACAAACCAGCTCCTTCCTTGCATTTGAGAGAACCCAGGTAAACAAGTTTCTGTGTGTGTGTGTGTGTATGTATGTATGTGTGTGTGTGTGTATATATATATATATATATATATATATATATATATATGTATATATATATATATATATATATATATATATATATATGTATGTATGTATGTATATATATATATATATATATATGAATGAATGAATGAATGAATGAATGAGCAGGGCGATATGGCCAAAAATATTTATCACGATATATATTTGAAAATTTGCGATAACGATATAACTGACGATATAGTTGATGCGAGACAAAATACAACTCCACAACATTACTAGCGCAAAAAGACAACCTTCCATTTATTTTCACTTAAACAAGAAGCTGGTTTTTATGTACATTAAAGCTTTATAAAAATGTAACAGTGCAAATGCAAATTCCTTGCTGAAAGTTTAACCAAAAGGCATTTCCAGTAGAAATGGGCTGACATATCCTGAGCATAACCATGTATAATATCCACTGAAGTTAAAAAGAGGTGCTTTGTAACATTAAACTGCAGTGTGCAGTACGTATTTTTCGGACCATAAGGTGCACGGGATTATAAGGCACATTAAGCAAAACAAAGCAGTCAGATAAATCAAACTTTATTAAACTCATTCTTCTTGCTTCCTCCACTTCTGTACCATTGATTCATTAATGTTGAATTCTCTGGCAGCTGCTCTATTCCCATGTTGTTGCAGTATATGAATGACTAACCTTGTATTGTGGATGGATTATCTCAGTTGTTCTCCTGACTGAAGTTTGGTCCGTTTACAGCATCCTGCCATGCGCTTGCATTTGTCTCTAACTATGAGGAACCTTCACGTTAACTTTTATAAGTGGAAAAGTGTTAGCGTTCGTCCTCCAGCTTCACTGTTTATATTATGCTAACATAGCTGTGTCGCTAGCGATCACGTAGCACATCATTATATACCAGCTAGCCCAACTACAGTAACCCTACAAACGTCACTGCTGTTTAGTTTCCTGTCTTCATTTATGTTGGAAGTGATAGCAGAGCTGTACGTTTGAATTTTTTCAGAAATCTCTCAGTCAGAACATGCTATATCATGCTTAGGTAACTAGCGAAACTAGCGAGCTAACTTCCGCTAGCTTCCTGCTAACTTCTAACTCCGTTAAATGTAATAAATTTTGTTTTCATGGATGCCTGGAAGTTAAACTTCATAGTTACACCTGGTAAAGCCGCAAAGCTGATCGTTTTATTAAAGATGAAAGAATTTAGACAGTTTTTAACTCTCAGTGATGCTGCGGTGTTCGTTTGACCTGAAGCGTACGGAGTTTAGGACCCAGATTACTCCCAGATTTAAGAGCATCTTAGTCCGACAAATACGACAATAACGACGGCCGCTTGCATGTTCTGCAAAAAAATGTGCTTTGTCGTGTATCTGACGGACAAACACCAAACCAGTTCCACATCACTGAAGTTGCACCATTTTTACAAACCAGTTCTGGTTCATCTGTTTCACTCAACAATCGGCCATGTGCGTATGAAAACAAAGGCACTGCGCATGCGCGTTTTACTCATATTCTATCGCGATATTTCATTTTCCTATCGTTGCCTAACATTATACCGGTATTACCGTGAACGGTATAATATGGCCCAGATCTATCTATCTATCTATCTATCTATCTATCTATCTATCTATCTATCTATCTATCTATCTATCTATCTATCTATCTCTCTCTCTCTCTCTCTCTCTCTCTCTCTCTCTCTCTCTCTCTCTCTCTCTCTCTCTCTCTCTCTCTCTGAAGGATATATATTATATTTTAATCAGAATATAGCATCAAGTCAATTAAACTATTGATCTGGGTTGTTAATCAGTTTCAGCTGCTTAGGCGTTAATGAAATCAACCACAGGTGCACTAGAGGGGCAACTACGAGACAATCCGCAAAGAGGAATGGTTTTACACATGGAGGCCACTGATGTTTTTCCCCTCCTCATCTTTTCTGACTGTTTTTTTTTTTTTTTTTTTTTTTGGGTTAGGATAGGTCAATGGCACTACTGGCAGCATGAGGTGATACTTGGATCCCACAGTAGTTGCACAAGTAGTCCAGCTCTTTCAGGATGGCACATCAATACATGCCATTACCATTTGCTTTTTCCTCCAGCACAATCCCAAGAAGGCCCGAATTTTCTCTAGTGGGCCTTGTGCTCACAGTGTTGGTATTCTATGCCAATTGGGCTCACCAATTGGCATTTTCCATAGTGCAGGACAATGCCTGGCCTCGTGCCAAAAGTATGTGGACAGTTTTTGGAGATGAAGGAATTGATACCATTAGGTGGCCCACAGGGTCGCCTGACCTAAGTCTAATAGAACAACATTTCGGAGCATTTTGTTTGGGAGGACATCCTCCAAGATACCACCCATCTTCTCATTAGTAGCATGCCCCAACATTGTCAGGCATGCAAGGGTGTGGGGGTCATACAATGTATAGAGTGTGTTGCATCAGTTTTTCACTTTTGGGGGTGTCTTTGAATTTAGCAGTCTGTTGGTTGATAATTTTCATTTCCATCAAAGGATGTGGCATCCCTTTGTTCCTTACACATTACCCTATCTATATAGATATTCATTTAATGAGTTTGTTTTTTTTTGGGGGGGGGGTTATGGAGCACATTCAAAAAAAACTTTTCATTTGCTAATTGATTTGCCTGAGGTATATCATTGATAAATGTCAACTTAACAAGTCCTCTGTTATTAGTATTGTAGCATTCCGGTGGTGGGGTGGTTTTGTTGTTGTTGTTTTCTTTTTTTTAACCTTGCTTAGTTACTTCCTTTTATGAATAAGTGCATGTTCAAAAAGAAAAATGAAAGCATACCAGGCTGTTCAAGTACCTTTTTTGTTCTGTCTTGCAGTGTTACATGTATGAGTTGCTAGATGGTGGAAGCAATGCTACAGCACAATCTCCCAGTGCTGCTTGTCCGTTTGCTATTGTATTGTTTTCATATACGGATACCAAAGCAACAATAGCATCACCTCAGGAGAAATGGTATTTTATTATCACATATACATGTTTGTTTTTTAAATCTTCATGTTCTAGTCCGATACCATTCCATGCAATGTGAGATTATTAAAATCATACTGACTTTTTTCTTTTTCTTCTTTTCAGCAAGGAGAAAAAATTATGTAAGTAAAGGCTGGGATTATGATTACACGTAATTTAGATTCTCAAGGAGCTGGAGGGTCACTTTTATGAGGGTTCTGTTTAGTTTTTGTAGAATATGTTTTGTTACATATATTTTACATTTATGTAGTTCACCTACCCCATTTATATCCCCATATAAATCACCTATGAAAACCAACCTTATTTAAGAGCACATTTAAAACAACAGAGTTGACCAAAGTGCTGTACATAAAATAGGAGGGTCACAGAATAAGAACATTAAAAAACTGTAAGATCCAGTGTATACAGACACACTCACAAAAGACCATAAATTAGAGCATAAATGCAATCTCCAAAAGTTGATTCTGTTCATCTGGACGTAGCTTAAATGCAATCGCATCATAAGTTTTGACATTAGGACAAGAAAGGGTACTAGTCTTTAGACCTTGTGATGTTAAAGGGACAAAAGGTGTTAACGCCTTAAAAACATTTAAATGTGTTTTAACATAATGCAGAGAAGATATCAGCAATGATGATTATTTGCTTCCCATCTTTCTGGGAAGGGATTTAAGGTGATTTCCAATTGTACATTAAGAAAGATTATTCAAAAGTGGGAAGCATTCAAGACAATGAGCAGTCATTCCAGTGGTGGACTCTTTCCAGCAAATTCACATCAAGGTCAGGCAATGCAATGGTCAGAGAGACTGCAAAAAAAAGCTAGAGTTACATCGCAGACCCTACAGGCCTCAGATAGCAAGTTAAATGTTATTAAGGTTGTGACTGTGTAATTAGAAAAAAACAAGTAGAGACTTGTTTGGAAGAGTTACCAGTATAACCTCTTCTCTTTCAAAAGAGCGTGGTAGCATAACAAACTACGAGACTTCTGCAACATTGTCCTTGGGACATGGATAAAAATGGAGATGTTTAGCCATAATCAAATGAAAAAACAAACACAGCGTCTCAGTACAAATACCTTATTAGCAATTATCAGGGATGGTGGTGGCAGGATTATAATTTTTGAGTCAGCTGTGAGGCCAATTTTCGGACAGCTAAAGCTTAGGTCAATCAACAGGACAATGACTACAAGTACAACAGTAAATCTACAACAAAATGGCGGAAAAACACCTCAACCTAATTACTTAACCTAGATAATATTTCTATTATGAAAACCTTATAATTGACGGAGGGTGTATCTTTTTTGTTATTTTTTATATTTTTTTCATACATGACTAAATACATAATAGATATTTATTGCAATTTTCAAGTGAACGTGCTTTTGTTGTTGTTTTGTTATCATTACTGAAAATTGCATTTTTTTTTTCATGCATAACATTTTTGCTGTTGTATTAAATCATTTCAGTTTTTCATTACTTGCCTTGGAGAGGTGAGCTTCAGATCGGCAGGCAGTTATGCAATGTTGGGCTGAGGTCTAAAGCAGGGGCCTTACTACCTGCCAAGCTGTAAGTTCAATGTGCACATAGAAAAGGGAGATTTAATTCTTATTTGGCTTTGAACATTTAGATTTCATTAAGCTATTTTACGTGCTTTCACTTTTTTTTCTGTTGAAGACCACCAGTGGTGAACGTTGACTGGGTGATTTCGATGTTAGATCTACGACAGCTGTTACCAAGGGCTATTTTTGAAACCTGCTTCACTGGTGAAGGTGTGCTGTTGTTATTTTTTTATTTTTAAAGGTAAAATCTTGGGGAAGTAAACATATTAATAAATGTGGCATTTTGCTGTCTTTCAGTCTTTCTGGATGGCTTGTACTGCAGTCTGTATGAGTTGGTTTCTACTGAGGCAGAAGAAACCAACTCACTTGTTCAGCTTCTGTGGGACATCAAAGAGAAAGATCTTGTGAGTTTTTGTTTACTATCAATCTAATATGAAACACAGAGGACCAAGCAAACTCTTTATGAAACAACTAAA
The DNA here is from genome assembly GCF_057381915.1 of Diplotaxodon limnothrissa. Taxonomy (NCBI): domain Eukaryota; kingdom Metazoa; phylum Chordata; class Actinopteri; order Cichliformes; family Cichlidae; genus Diplotaxodon; species Diplotaxodon limnothrissa. Next base: position 17,513,725 of record NC_140602.1, on the reverse strand, counting down.
GCAATTAATTGAGCGCTAAACTGTTCACAAACTATTTTATTGTTGATAGACTAAACTGTGAATGATTTCATCGGTGGAAATTTCCAGTGCAATAAAATATTAGGCTCTCTTATATGCAGCTGACAGTATGTGGTTGAGTGTGACTTACCTAACACCCAAAAACCATTACTTATTTACACATAGGCTCTCGTTGTTTTGCTGCGAGATGGTGGATTTTTTATCCTGTTGCACTCGTCCCATTTTCTCTCATATGATGGTAAGACTTAAAATGGTTTAAGTATACTGTTTTGTCAGTTGCATAACAAAATTTTGTCTTTGTTTAGAAAGCTACATATCATGCACAAATTTCTTTTCTTCCCTAGATGCTTGGTCCTGCGCAAGTGAAGTCCTGCAGGGCTTGTTTGTGTTTCCAGATCCTCGAGTTGTAATGAGAGGTCATTGTAACATTTATTAAACACTGAATATAAATGTATTAAATCATTCTAAATTTTGTAACTAGCATTTATTAGAGCTTAATTTGCCATTAAGGCAGTTTAATTACAAGAGCAGATACTAAACAAATATTCTGGCTTGATTTCTCACAGATACCAAATTTGGACAGAAGAACCCTTCTATGACATCAGAAATCCTCCGGATTCTGCCTGTACTAAGCTATGCTGAGGGTGAAGCTGAGAAAACGCCCATCGACCCAAGTGAAGAACTGTGTGAAGTCTTGGCTCAGCATATGCAGAGTTACACTGCACTGATAAATCCTGGTCTGACGTCAAGTCCTTCTCGGGAAGTCAGCATGTTTCCATTTCAGTATGATGTGCCGGATACCCACCTGTACTCGTCCCCTGAATGGACTGATGGGGCAATGCAGAGCTTCAGGTCATATCTGAGCAGACCAACCTCCTTCCAACTGCCAGTATCTAGAGCTTCAGAAATTCTTGCAGCTGGACAAGAGGAGCGGAGGAGAGAAGATCTTGATGATGATGTCTATATCTGTATATCGTCTCCTGAGGAGGCACCTCAGGAGTTGACAGACCCTGTTAATACAGTGTTCGAAGACACATTATCAGACCTGAAATCTTCTGAAAATGTTGAGACATCTGTAGACAATGTTACAACAAGTACCGGAGCACAAGATGATTTAGCATTTGTGCCTCATAATGTGGTTCCAAATGATTTGCAACTGGGAGCTTCTTCCAAAGACAATGAAAAATCCAGTGACCTCAGTGAACTGAACAAAACTGATGATGTGGTGGCAAATAATCTCACTCCTCCTACATCAGATGACCTTCCTGCAGAGCTGATTGTCAGCATCACTTCTGCAGAACAAAGTGTCAGCAATGAGACTCTAAATCTAAGAGCAAAATTACAAGCAGCAGAAGTAAACTCTCTCTGTGATGAGACTGGCTATACTCAAAAGCTTTTGAATATACCTCAGGTCACTAGTTTCACAGAAACAAAACTTAAACTACACACAGGAGGTTCTGGGGGATTGAAAAAAGCATCTAAAGCTTCTGTTGTGCCGTCTACTTTACAGACAGTCAAAACACCAGTGGAGAATGACAATGTAAACAGTCTGAAGGATGAACACACCAAGGAAATACCAGATCACCCACAGCTGAGTAATCCTTCAAATTGGAGGAAATTACAACGGCGTAAGCGCAAATGTGGAAAACTATCTCCAAAAAATAGAAAACTAAGATCAGCTATGGTTGCTTTACCCATAGCAGAAGAGAAAAAAACAGATCCTGAGCATTGCCCTTTAAGAAGGAAAACCGAGCGCTGGGACCTTAAACCAATCATCAGTGAATGTGGAAAGATTTTGGTGCCTCACGGCTCTACAGACTTTGTTGATCAAATTAAATCTTTGAAGGATAAGCTCCAGTCTAACAAAAATGAAGAGTGCTCTGAAAAAATGTTGCTTGATGCCCCAGTGAATGCTGATGACGTGGTCAAATCGGATCCAGAGTCTTGCACTGCTCCAGAGACAGCAGTGGAAGACATGCAGGCTGCTAACATAGTGGAGGGTGGGAATGATCTTCAGAACGTCACTGTTAGTGATGTTAATCCTGAGAAGAAAATTTCAAGGGAGTCAAATTATGGTAATAGTTCATTGCCTTTGAATCCAGAAAGTAATTCCTCAAATAATGAACCCACAGACAGTGTTTCGTCACAAGCAGTTCAGGAAAAACACTCTGAGAACCTCTCCCCTGAAAAGTGCCCAACTAAGAGTGAATTTCTGTTGAGGAAACTAAAATCAGTACTTTTAAGAGGAAAGAGGAAAACGGATCTTGTGACAGAGGACACAGCTCCAAATACTCCTCGGGACACTGAGCCTTGTCTCAAGAAGAGCAAAGGAGCGGACACTGAGTCTGAGGCGCTGACATGTAATGATAAAAATACCCCAACCACCAATGCTGTGGTCACGGAAGTTCAAAAGGTGCAGCCAGTTGACCCTTTGTTTGCGTTTGCCCTTGGCCTGACCCCTAAAGTGATACCGGAGAACTTGAAAAAAACAGAGGATCAGGACTCCAAGCAAAAGACGGACACAGCAAAGACACAGGAACAAATGATTCAGGACAAGCAACCTCAAATCTTGCATAGGGCTTCATCAATTTTTACAAGACGGGGCAGGATAAAAACACTCAAAAAGCACCAAAGCATCTCTGCAGAATGTATCAAAAAGAAATGTAAGTTATGTTTTTGTAATTATAAAGTGTGGAACGCTTGTTTTTTGTCTGATATGTGCAATCTCTTCTGTCATGTACAGGACAAACTAACCCCTTTCCTGACTCTGTCATTCCCATAACTGTCCTCTGCATGCTACTTCTGCACTTTGCAAAGCCTTTGCTAACTTGTGAGCTGTTTTCACACATACACAGCAACCTTGAACTTTTGTCACAATTACCTAGTTTAAATGCATGTGAGAACACAAATGCTTAATGTAACGAAACATGAAACAATCTTTAACCTGCCAGGTGCCTAATGCGATATCTGTATATAATAATACGGGGAATTTAAAGCTAGGAAGTGGTCACCCTGTGTTTTATCTCTTATACATTGTACTTGGGCACCTCAGTGTATAAACCACAGTAGTGAGAATGCAGTTGATGCGAATGTTTCCTCCTTTGTGCTTCGTTTAATTGAGGAATTGTGTGAAAACAGCTAGTTTGCTTTTGCTCCTTTTTGCTTGTGCTGCATTTTTGCTAGCCCTATCAATCTCCAGAGGGTTGACATTATTGGCTAAATAAACCAACACCTTTGTTCTAAACAATGGCATACTTAATATGTTGGTGACAAATTAGTAATGATAATAGACTGGTATATTTCAAGTGCTTTCAATGTGCTACATTTTATTTTCATGCTGTTTCTCTTGTTTCTTCTCTGTTTTGTCTTCACAGGGTGGTTGCACTTTCAAACTCCAGCTTGTTTTGCCAGTGAAAAACTCAAAAACAAAGACTGTACTAGCGATAATTCTGTCAGGAAGACTGAAAAAATGAACAGGGCTTACTCACCTGCAGATGCTTTGAACTTACTTGCTGACTTGGCACTCAGTGCCAATAATGACCAGGCCCCTCCACAACCAAACCCATCATTTGAGAGAAAACCTGAGACAAGTTTGAAGAAGTCTGACCTTAAAAAAGACCTTACCAGTGCTGAACAAGAGTCAGTTCTTCATGCTCTGCTTAGACAGCCTGCTGATAGATCCACTCAGCCACATGAGTCTCCTGCACCAAGCCACCTTGTAGTAAACGGTGAACTCGTTGGTTTGGTATCTAAAGAACATGCTTACTCATTGCCCCCATCTTCCTCTCTACTATTGGGTTTGCCAGGTACATCCCTTGTAAGTGATTCTTCGAGACTTCTGCACCATGACCAGACAATGTATGGATTTCAAACACTACAGCCCTCTGTTGGTCAAGAAGACAGAAGTGAATACGACAGGACACCAGAATATCTGAAAAAGCGCATGGCTTGCAGACAAAAGTTCAGATACTCCCGTACTTTTGTTAATATGGAAGGATGTATAAAGATCACAAGACACTGGCAAGAAAACTATGACTTTAATCTGGACAGCAAGTTTACAAGCGATCCAAAAGACAAAACTATTGTTCGAGCTTTGCATGGGTATGTACACAGTTATTTATCCAGTAATATGTCAGCATAAAGTTAAACATGTTGACAAAAGTTATTCTTGTTTATTTTGATAGCGCTGACATTTACTTCAGATGTCGTTATGTAGCTAACCTTTGTACAATTTGATATCTTCAACAGGCCATGGGATTTCTCCATTCAAGACACTAATGAAGAGGTGCGGCTAATTGTCCACATGTGGATAGGCTTGTTTTACAGTCGGTCAACACCACGCCTTTTTCACGTTGAGTCAAATTTTGCGTACTCCTGCTCAGAAGAGAATGATTTATTGGGAATGACGAGTGCAGTTGTATCTGGCTTAACTATATTTGAGCATAAAGACACTGCTGCTTCTTGCCCAAGTGTACCAGACACTTCAGACCCTTTGTTGTCAAATGCTTTGGACCTCAGCCAAAAGGATGACACCATATTGAATCAAGATTCTGTGGTTTTGGATTTGTCACTGAAAAATTCCAGCACCTGTCTACAGTCAGTCACTTCACATCCACAAATCCACAAAAAAGGGTCGCTTGATTCCAGTGAACAGAAAGAACCCAGTGAAACACTGAATTCTTTAAAGCCACTGGGAGAGCTTCATGAGGCAAGTACATTTCAGGTTTGGTTCTAACATTACTATTACTTCAAACATACAATATGAATAATATATGAATTAATTTCTTTTAAAATTAAATGGTTTTCCAGTTTCAGCTACACCTCAGAAATTTTAGGTCTAGACAGCTAGGATGTTTGGATTAGGGATCTGTGTGACTAGTCAACTAGCTGATTAATTGTCACTATTGTCACTAATCAGTATCAGGCTTACTAGTCATTTAGTCTAATTGTTAGAATTTTAATTAATGCCCAGTGCCAGTAAATTGTGTCCTAAATGTTATGAGGCTATTTGTCATCAAATGGCGCATTGTTGTTGAGAAAAGCCATAAATCTGTCTACGTCTTTTGGATGGCCTGGGAAAGACTCTAATCATTTAGTCTAAATTTGTCCTCCTATGTTGCTGAATTCAAAATACAACCAAATGTATAGATCATGAAGTGGTATTTGTGTTCAGTCTCTTGGGAAGCTTCCACATATCTTTACACTCATAAAGCTCAAATACCTGGATGATGCGAAACAAGGACATTTCAGCTCTTACCTTGGAGCAACAAAGAAAAAGGCTAACAGTATCTGCTGTTAGAGCAGGGCGATATGGCCAAAAATATTTATCACGATATATATTTGAAAATTTGCGATAACGATATAACTGACGATATAATTGATGCGAGACAAAATACAACTCCACAACATTACTAGCGCAAAAAGACAACCTTCTATTTATTTTCACTTAAACAAGAAGCTGGTTTTTATGTACATTAAAGCTTTATAAAAATGTAACAGTGCAAATGCAAATTCCTTGCTGAAAGTTTAACCAAAAGGCATTTCCAGTAGAAATGGGCTGACATATCCTGAGCATAACCATGTATAATATCCACTGAAGTTAAAAAGAGGTGCTTTGCAACATTAAACTGCAGTGTGCAGTACGTATTTTTCGGACCATAAGGTGCACGGGATTATAAGGCACATTAAGCGAAACAAAGCAGTCAGATAAATCAAACTTTATTACCGTATTTTCACGACCATAAGACGCACTGTACTAAAAGGCGCAGTCTGTTATGTGTGCCATTACTGTATTTAACACACACATAAGGCCCACTGGATTATACAAGTACCGTATGCGTATTTAAAAATAAAGCGGGAGCAAACCTGAGTTCGGTACCTTACTCACATTTCTATTACCGGTAATCGTCATCATCAACAACACACAAGCATACAAGTGTGCATATTTAAAAATAAAGCAGGAGCAAAACTGAGTTTGGTACTCACATTTTTATTACCAGCAATCGTCATCATCAACAACAAACAAGCATACAAGTGTGTGTATTTAAAAATAAAGCAGGAGCAAAACAAAGTTTGGTACTCACATTTTTATCATCAATCAAACCCATCGAAGTCCTCATCCTCTGTGTCTGAATTGAACAGCTGCGCTAAATCTCCATCAAACATGCCAAGTTCACTTTCTTCACTGTCAGAGTCACTTTCCGTGCCGTGCGGCTCCTCGGAAATGATGCCGGCTTTTGCGAAAGCTCGAACAACAGTGCCAGCAGACATGTTAGCCCAAGCATCTACAATCCATTGGCAAATTGTGGCGTAACTCGCCCGGCGCTGCCTTCCACTCTTGGTGAAACTGTGGTCTCCATCGGTCATCCATCGCTCCCAGGCCGCTCGCAGCCTTACTTTGAACGGGCGGTTCACACCGATGTCCAGCGGTTGGAGTTCCTTTGTCAGGCCTCCCGGAATGACAGCAAGCTCACAGTTAATTTGTTTCACTAGTTTTTTCACATCGGCTGTGAGATGGGCACGCATAGAGCCACAGATTAAGAGCGATGGTGATGCGTGGAAAAAACCACCTGGTCTCCTTACATACACCTCCCTCAGCCACTCTTTCATCATTTCCTCATCCATCCAGCCCTTTTCATTTGCCTTAATGATGATTCCTGCTGGAAACTTCTCTTTAGGCAAAGTCTTTCGCTTAAAAATCACCATAGGCGGCAGTTTCTGTCCATTAGCATGGCAGCCAAGCACAACAGTAAAAGAAGACTTTTCATACCCCGTTGTGCGTATCGCTACCGTGCTGGTCCCCTTCTTCTCCACAGTGTGACTCACCGGGATGTCAAAAGTGAGCGGGACCTCGTCCATGTTTGTGATGTGGCTGGGCTGGATGTTTTTGTCGCCGATGTGTTTGCTGCAGTAGGAGCGGAAGATGGCCAGCTTTTCCTTATAATCTGCTGGAAGTTGCTGCGCTACCGTAGTCCTGGTCCGGATGGAAAAATGGCACCGTTTCATAAAACGAAAGCACCAAGACGGACCTCCTTGGAAATGTTCAATGTTCATCTCTTCAGCTAGTGAAACTGCTTTTAGCCGAATGGTGACCGTCGAAACGCTTCTCCCGCTCGTTCTTTGCTCGATGATCCACCGCTCGAGTCTCTCCTCCAACTCGGGCCACCTCGCCTTATGTCCGCGGAAACTCAGCTGCGTTTTCTTGACCTGCCGGAGCTTGTTTTCTAGCTTCGTCCATTTGCAAACCATCTATTCGTTAATCTTAAATTCTCTCGCCGCTGCTCGATTTCCATGTTCCTCCGCATAGCTGATGGCCTTCAGTTTAAACTGTGCTTCATAAGCGTGTCTCTTTGCCATTTTCAGGGTTGTTAAAACAACGATGTTCCACATAATGCACATACCTGTCCTTTTATACAGGTATGTGCGATTGTCCGGTATATACGATCAACGCCCACACTTCACCCTTTAGCGTTCTCATGGTGTTCTCTACTACGTCCTCCTTACAACACACAGGGCGCACTGCGCTATAGGGCGCGCCGTACTTTTTGAAGAAAATCTAAGACTTTTAAGTGCGCCTTATGGTCGTGAAAATACGGTAAACTCATTCTTCTTGCTTCCTCCACTTCTGTACCATTGATTCATTAATGTTGAATTCTCTGGCAGCTGCTCTATTCCTGGGTGTGGGTCCCAATCAGCCAGAGTTTCGGGTGTGTTCATTGTGAAACCTGGCCCCACCTTATCATGCGAATTCCTGAGGTCAGATGGCCCAGGATGTGAGTGGGCGTTAAGGCGTCTGGGAAGGGATCTCAAAACTGGATTATAGATGGCAGAGAGTTGGTGTCGTAAACCCCCGCCTCTGTTCAAAGATGGTCGCTCACAGTGGACATAGATGGCTTCTTTCACTCCTCTTTCAAACCATCTGTCCTCTCTGTCCAAAATGTGAACATTGGCATCCTCGAAAGAGTGTCCTTTATCCTTAAGATGCAGATGGACTGCTGAGTCTTGTCCTGTGGAGGTGGCTCTTCTGTGTTGTGCCATGCCACCTCCACAGGACAAGAGATGGAACAAGAGCAGGTGAGACAGACATGTTAGTCAAATGGTCGTTTACCAAAAGTATCACCGTATCATAGGTACTCATGTATCTCGTACCTAGTGTTTCTTTTTAGGTTTGTTATTTTTCAAATTCTATATTTATTAAGTTATGCAGGCTTGTTTGCACAACAAGGCTAAATAATTATATAAACTTTTCTCAATCTAAATAGTGTACTTTGGTAGAATTAAAAAAACAAGTGTAGTGCAGGTACAGTGGGGCAAAAAAGTATTTAGTCAGCCACCGATTGTGCAAGTTCCCCCACCTAAAATGATGACAGAGGTCAGTAATTTGCACCAGAGGTACACTTCAACTGTGAGAGACAGAATGTGAATAAAAAAATCCATGAATCCACATGGTAGGATTTGTAAAGAATTTATTCGTAAATCAGGGTGGAAAATAAGTATTTGGTCAATGACAAAAATACAACTCAATACTTTGTAACATAACCTTTGTTGGCAATAACAGAGGTCAAACGTTTACTATAGGTCTTTACCAGGTTTGCACACACAGTAGCTGGTATTTTGGCCCATTCCTCCATGCAGATCTTCTCGAGAGCAGTGATGTTTTGGGGCTGTCGCCGAGCAACACGGACTTTCAACTCCCGCCACAGATTTTCTATGGGGTTGAGGTCTGGAGACTGGCTAGGCCACTCCAGGACTTTCAAATGCTTCTTACAGAGCCACTCCTTTGTTGCCCGGGCGGTGTGTTTTGGATCATTGTCATGTTGGAAGACCCAGCCTCGTTTCATCTTCAAAGTTCTCACTGATGGAAGGAGGTTTTGGCTCAAAATCTCACGATACATGGCCCCATTCATTCTGTCCTTAACACGGATCAGTCGTCCTGTCCCCTTGGCAGAAAAACAGCCCCATAGCATGATGTTTCCACCCCCATGCTTCACAGTAGGTATGGTGTTCTTGGGATGCAACTCAGTATTCTTCTTCCTCCAAACACGACGAGTTGAGTTTATACCAAAAAGTTCTACTTTGGTTTCATCTGACCACATGACATTCTCCCAATCCTCTGCTGTATCATCCATGTGCTCTCTGGCAAACTTCAGACGGGCCTGGACATGCACTGGCTTCAGCAGCGGAACACGTCTGGCACTGCGGGATTTGATTCCCTGCCGTTGTAGTGTGTTACTGATGGTGACCTTTGTTACTTTGGTCCTAGCTCTCTGCAGGTCATTCACCAGGTCCCCCCGTGTGGTTCTGGGATCTTTGCTCACCGTTCTCATGATCATTTTGACCCCACGGGATGAGATCTTGCGTGGAGCCCCAGATCGAGGGAGATTATCAGTGGTCTTGTATGTCTTCCATTTTCTGATGATTGCTCCCACAGTTGATTTTTTTCACACCAAGCTGCTTGCCTATTGTAGATTCACTCTTCCCAGTCTGGTGCAGGTCTACAATACTTTTCCTGGTGTCCTTCGAAAGCTCTTTGGTCTTGGCCATGGCGGAGTTTGGAGTCTGACTGTTTGAGGCTGTGGACAGGTGTCTTTTATACAGATGATGAGTTCAAACAGGTGCCATTCATACAGGTAACGAGTGGGGGACAGAAAAGCTTCTTACAGAAGACGTTACAGGTCTGTGAGAGCCAGAGATTTTCCTTGTTTGAGGTGACCAAATACTTATTTTCCACCCTGATTTACGAATAAATTCTTTACAAATCCTACCATGTGAATTCATGGATTTTTTTTTCATATTCTGTCTCTCACAGTTGAAGTGTACCTCTGGTGCAAATTACTGACCTCTGTCATCATTTTAAGTGGGGGAACTTGCACAATCGGTGGCTGACTAAATACTTTTTTGCCCCACTGTATATGATGATTTTTAGTGCTACTTTCATCTAGTTCTGATTGTGGTTCTGTCTTGGTTAAATCCCAAGTAGTCCTGATTTTGAACTGTTGTAGTCCTGTTTTAATTCTGGATCAGTTCTGGGTCTGGTTGAATTGGGGTTTAGTCCTCGTGTCTTGATACAGCCCTGACCTTGTTCTGCCTTGCTGCTTAATTAAAAAACTAGTTTAAGGTGTCCTGCACATGTGATATATATTTTTCCCTATATGAAGTCATTCTTTCTTTGAACAAAACTCAAAACAGAGCCTATTAATCTTTCAGTCATTTCTACCCCCCCCCCCCCCCCCCCCCCCCAAAAAAAAAAAGTAAAAAAAATCCCACATGCATACTACCCTTTTGGGCTAAGCCCCAGGTGTTTCAAATGTCTGGCTCCGCCTCTGGTTAAATGTAATAAATTTTGTTTTCATGGATGCCTGGAAGTTAAACTTCATAGTTACACCTGGTATAGCAGCAATGCTGATCGTTTTATTAAAGATGAAAGAATTTAGACAGTTTTTAACTCTCAGTGATGCTGCAGTGTTCGTTTGACCTGAAGCATACGGAGTTTAGGACCCAGATTACTCCCAGATTTAAGAGCATCTTAGTCCGACAAATACGACAATAACGACGGCCGCTTGCATGTTCTGCAAAAAAATGTGCTTTGTCGTGTATCTGACGGACAAACATCAAACCAGTTCCACATCGCTGAAGTTGCACCATTTTTACAAACCAATTCTGGTTCATCTGTTTCACTCAACAATCGGCCATGTGCGTATGAAAACAAAGGCACTGCCTATGCGCGTTGTACTCATATTCTATCGCGATATTTCATTTTCCTATCGTTGCCTAACATTATACTGGTATTACCGTGAATGGTATAATATGGCCCAGCCCTATCTGCTGTTTTGTATAAAATGTTTTGACATTAAATACAAACCACTCAGTCTGAAATGTTCAATTAACATATTGCATGAATTAAATTGATATTTTAGTGTGATTTGTTTATATTTTCTGTTAACTCTTTCTTTTTCAGCCTTCTGAAAACATGGTTCATTCCAAAACGATTGTGACTGACGTGAAAAATTTCATAAAGCCTCATGAAGCTAAGCAGACCAGTCCTCACAGTAAAACTATCTGCCTGGAGAAGATTGATTTTCCATCTATTAGAGGTGATGGAATAGCCATTCCTCTTCAAAAAGTGGCACAAAGTGCATCTGTCAAGGTCACCACTGCTGTGGCACAATTTGGAATTGGTCAAGTGTTACTTGGATGCGGTGAAGAGGGGAAAAATATGCAAGAGAGCACTAAAAATCTAGGAGCTAAAGAGATGGACTTGGTGAAACAAGGTGCAATGGATTCCTTTTCATTTGTGAAACCTGAAAAAGGAGACCTCAATATGGAAGTAGAAGGTGTGGTTCAGACAGATGAGCATGAAAAAAACAAATTGAAAAAACTGGCAATGTGTGAAAGGAAGGAACACCCAAGCCAAGAAGGTAATGCAGAGCCATCTCAAAAGGTTAGTCATGCAGGTGATGATTCTGGAAAGAAATCAGATATTATTGCGTGCAATGGAAATTGTGTAGAAAGTGAGAAGCTATTATCAAAGGAGGAGCATAAAGGAGTCTCACAAGAACATCGCGGACATTTTAAAGGGTTTCTGGCCTGTGACCTAAAGCATAAGGCTAAAGTGATGAAAGAATATGGTCACTCTAAAGAAAATGGACTATATGAGAAAGAAAACTGCATGTCTGCTGGAAAGGATTTGACTGATCAGCCATTACCTGTAATGTGTAATGGTCCAGACTTGGTAAACAACAACTACATTACACGCAGTAATCATCAAGCAGAAATGAACGAGCAACCACCAGTAGTAAGCAACACCAACAATGTCTGCCATGGCTTACCTCCGATGCTTTGTGCAGATGGTATTGCACTGGCAGATGGCTATTTCATTTCAGAAAATAATTCTCACACTCCTTTGGGAATTAAATCCAAATACAGGAAGCCTGCAACTAAGAAAATCTCCCCCCAAAAAAATTATTTGAGAGATGAGGCATTTCAATCAGCAGTATTACTTGTATCTGATGGAAGCTTGCCTATGCCTCTGGTAAAAGACAGTTTTGAAATGGAGAGCCAAAACAAAGAAATAACAGACTGCAACAATGTTCAAAGTAATAATGATCAAGAAGATCAGAAAATTAAGTCAACAGAGGAAGAGGTAAAGGATGACAAAGAGCAATTTCAGTGCCAGGTTCATTCACCGCTGTGTGAGGCTCCAAAAGCATCTGATGGACAAGTGGCATTTACTGAAGAAGCAGATTTCAGGACTAATAAAACAAATGAGGGTCTGAACAAAGGTTGCATTGCATTTGAAAGTCCTTTTACTGGAATGAACCCTTCAGAAAAGGTTATAGTACTGGTAAAGGATGACAGTGCAAGTCACAAAAACACATTTGGTCAAAGTAACAATGATCATGAAGATCAGAAAACTAAGTCAACAGAGGAAGAGGTAAAGGATGAGGAAGAGCAATTTCAACACCAGGTTCATTCACCTCTGTGTGAGGTTCCAAACGCAAGTGAGGTAAAAGTGGCATTTACTGAAGAAACAGATTTCAGGACAGATGAAACAAATGAGGGATGGAACAAAAGCTGCATCTCAGATGAAAGTCCTTTTACTGAAATAGATCATTTAGAAAAGGTAGGGCCAGTGGATGACAACTTACAAAAAACATTTGAACCCCAGCCTCATTCACCCCAGTGTAAGTTTCCAAAACGATGTGAGACAGAAGTGGCATTTACTAAGGAAGAAAGCCTCAGAGAAGAAGAATTCATAACAAACAAAGAAAATGAGGGATTGGGTAAAGGTTGCACTGGAATTAAAAATTATTTTATTGGAATACATGCGTCAGAAAAGGTTGGAGTACAGGTTAATGATGACAGTGCAATAAGCAAAATAACATTTGGTCAAAGTAACAGGGATTGTGAAGACCAGGAAACGATGTCAACAGAGGACGTAGTAAAGAATGACAAAGAGCAGTTTCAGCACCAGCCTCATTTACCCAAATGTGAGTCTCCAAAATTATGTGAGGCACAAGTGGCATTTACTGAAGAAGCAGATTTTAGGACTAATGAAACAAATGAGGAACTAGACAAAAGTTCCATTGCTATTGATATTCCTTTTACTGGAAGAGACCCTTCAGAAAGGGTAACAGAAATTCCTTTTATTGGACTAGATAGATCAGAAGAACTTATAGTACAGGTAAAGGATAACACAGCAACATTTCAACGCCAACTCCGGTGGAAGATTCCAAAAATGTGTGAGGCAAACATGGCATTTGCAGAAAAAACAGATGTTGGAAGAGACAAAAAAAATGATAGACTGGACAAACGTTGCACTGAGGATGAAATTCCTTGTATTGGAATGGATGCCTCAGGAAAGGATGCAGTACTGGCGAAAGTTGATAATGCAACTGGCAAAGAACAATTTCAATGCCAGCCTCAGTCACTTCTGTCTGAAGTTCCAAAAATATTTGAGGCACAAGTTACATTCACTAAAGAAATGGATCTCAGAGCAGAGTGCAAAACAAATGAGAGATTGGATAAAAATTGCAGTGGTGTTGAAATTCCTCTTATTGGAATAGATTCCTCAGAAAAGATTAGTGTACATCTACATGGCTCACACCCCCAAGGCAAGTCTGGAGAAGTGGTACAAGGCCAGGAAGAAATTCCATTCATCAGTGACTCTAGCTACTCTAAAGCTGCACTGACCAGTGAGATATGTAGTACATCTCAAGCATGTAGTCAAAAAGAAGAACCTTGCAAAATGTTACTTCTTGATATAAATGAAAGTTACGGGCCAGTAGACTTTGGTATGGAGTCAGATGACCGATGCCCTACTCCAACTATAGATGAAAAACCATATGGGTACCCATCTTGTTCTAGCCCAGGCAAAAGCAATTCTGCATTAAGTAGTAGTATAACTGGCAAAAACTTGAATCGTGAATGCCTCAACACAAGCTCAGCACCTGTAAATGGTGAGCTGCCTTGTGAGAAAAAACTTTGTCACAGTTCCATTGTTAAGACTGATTCCAGCCTTCACCAGATTCTCCATCCTGATCTTGAAGCAAGGACTCTAAGAGTTCTACAAAGTATAGACAAGTTCCTGTCCAAATCAAACCACATTGACAAGTCCTGTCAGATCGAAACACCTAAAATGAAAGAGTCTGTTGCTCAATCCCCTGAACCTAGTAGCAAATGTACCCCAAGTTCTTTAGCCTTTGACCAACCTACAGTTGACTTTAAGGATAAGAAAATAGGCAATGAAAAGTCAGCTCTTGTGTCATCTTCTACCTCACAGGATCTGCACATAGAATCATCAGATAACTTACTTGTATCACCTTTTAAAAGTAAATTGGAAGAAGTGCTTGGTGTCAAGTTGAATATAAAGAAAACTGACTCGGTTCCTCAGGAATATTTTGAAAGAGTCGGTATACAAGAAACCTTGATAGGGCAGGATGGCCAGTTCCCCAGAAATTGTCCATCCGAGTTGTTCCAAGTCATTAAACCAAGTTTAGACCAAGAGAGACCTAAACCAACACTGCAGTCGAATGTAAATCAGGAATCCCGTGCATACAATCATCGTCCTGTCTTCGCTGTCAAACCATCGAAGAATGATGAATGTCAAGCAGATTACTTCTTAGTAGATACACAAATTGAAAATTCTCTCAAAAACAACCCACCTAAAACCCCTAGACTGGAATATAGCAAGCCAACATCTGTGCTCTCAGAAAAGAGGACAAATGCAAAATCTAAAGGATGTTCTGAAAGACTAAATGATAACCAGGATGCCAGTCAACTTTCCTTCAAAACTACTTGGCTTCCAGTTGTTGGTAATAGTAGATCAAATTCATTTCCCTCATATCAGTACCAGAGAAAGGATATTTCAAAATTCGACATGAATCTGTCATTGCCACCACCTATGGAGTCTTTTGAATCTGCAAAAAGTTCCTCAAAACGTGTTGATGAAATTCAAGGTTTCTTAACAAATGGTTTAGCTCAGAAAGTTGAGCAAACTGTTAGAAAAAATATTGAGATGGATCTCAAAGACCCCTCCAGTGCAGCAGCTTCATTTATAGATCAAATAAATAGCGACAACATAGATAAAAGTCTGGTCTTGGGGCCTCAAAGCTCACTTGTATGCACAGTCTATAACAATAGTCAGAAGAGATCTTATTCGTTTCTGGAACAAGTTTCTCGGAGGTGCATTCAAGATGATCTCACTCAGGCGTCAGTTGAACAAGAATCCCTCATTTTCTCAGAACAAATGAAACAGGCTTTGAAAAAGAGTGAGAGGAGACCCACCCACCAAGAAGACAGTCATGACAAAATAAGGCTGTCTTGCACTAGTCCTTTGACTATCAACTTCTCTAATCTAGACGAGCAAGAGGATTCACTGGATCACTTGGGAACCTCTCTTATTGGACAAAAAATTAAGGTAGACCTGTCCAACAGGAAGGATGCAACTGACAAAAATGAAGAAAAGATGATTTGTCCTGGAGAACTTTCTGAAGGCAAAGATAACACTGTGGAACATGACTGGGTTTCTGATGTGACTGTGGAATGTGCCAGACTGTATGAAGCAAAAATGCAAGATGTTTGTGCTTTCAAAAAAGTCTCAGCTAAAGCCAAACACTTCCGAAGGAGTTGCACTAAGACTGAACCAAGTAACCATTTTGACTTCTGTGAACAAATGAAGAAAGAAATGGATAAAACGTTCCGGACTAATCTAAATTCAGTTGTGAAGAAGTCCTGTAGAACAAAGTATAGGTTCTACATGCTAGCAACGTCAGAAGATGTCTTCTTTGAACAAACCAAGGTAAAACACTTTTTTTAAAATAGTGTTCTCAGCCATATAATGTTTATAAGCTATATCTCAGACATGTCTGATCAAATTCAATTACACAAGATGCTTGTATATGAAAGGTACAAGAAAAAAGTTAGTCATTGGTCAGAAATAGATATTGAATACAATAGTCAAGACAGATGTTGGTGTAAATTACTGGGCCTACTCCCTCAGTATAATCAGTTTATATGATTTCCATTAGTATGTTCAGTGTTTTTCACATATTTCCTTCAGACTATGGCTGAATACCACCCTAACCCATTTAAACTAAACAGAACCACCAAAAGGATTGTTTTGAACCTGGCTTGGAACAGTAGCAGCAATGGCAAAGAAATCCTCTCTTACAGAACTTTTTTTGTAAATATATTTTATTAGTATTGGAAATAATTTGGAGTCATTCATTACAGATTATAATGGTCAAACATATTTTAGAACCCATTAAGACGTCGGTCACAGAGGCTTACAGACCACTTGGGGGATGACTTATAAAGCCCTGTCACGGGGGGGTGACTATTCCCTGACTGGTTTTAAGTGGTTGCTGGCTGTTGCTCTGAAATTGATTGCTAAACCCCAGTGGGATTTACTTACCTGGATGATTGAGCATGCATCAAGACATCTGAACCAAAACCACTTGCAAATGCTTCTGGTGTAGCAGGTTGCCTGTGGTATGTGTGGAACTTGCTAAACGGTTGTGAAACTGTGAAGTGTGAAGCAAACAGACAACAGAAACAGGTTGCCTTCAAAGTAAAAGTTGGGCCTTTTGAAATGTCTTGGGTTTTAGCATTAAGGTTTCCTGTTTGTGTCAGACTTTTTCAAGTTTTAGTACTTCTCAGTGGTTAGTTAGCAAATGTTTGCTGACAAGTCAACATCTTCCGTGAAGACTTCAGGCAACTTTGGCATTCTGCTAACAGCCAAATCAGTCACAAGAGTTTGAGAGTTTCTGGTGTAGCACTGTATGTCTTTTGCAAGAAATTTAGCCTAGCAACAGCTGTAACCACTCACCAACCTATCAGGGAATAAACATAGTGACCGGAGGCAGATATCTTCTCTTCACCGTATCTTCCTCTCTCTCATTCAGCATCTACACTGATCCACCCCAGTATACAGCCCCTTACCTATTCTGGACTGAAACCCATCCAATTTGGATTTTGCTCTTTATTTGCTAGGATTTGTTTTCACAGACTCTGGACTCAGTTCAGCTAAGGTTTTCCCCATTGCACCAACATCAAACTGCCGGCCTCTCAAACATTCATTATGCATGCACTCTGCTCCACTCTGCCTAATATCTCATCACTGTTTTACCCTACCTTGTCTTTAATCTAACTATAGTCCCCATAGTATTCCCCATAGTACTCATATAGTACTCATCTAGCCATCTCATGTAGCTGTCTCTGATTTATGAAACGCATGCCTTCATATCAAAAAGTATGTACCCTCCATACAGTGATTGTTGACTGCAGCATATTACATTGTTTTCTTTGAACATCAACATTGTGTTGATTGGGTAAATAACTATTGATGGTTCCAGGTATGAATGGTGGTAATTTTTTTTCTTTAAATCCCCAAATTTATTATATGAGGAATAAGTCAATTTAGAAAAAGTAATGAAATAAGAGATTGTGGGGTTTGTAACTGAGTTACATGATTTTAAAATGCCAAATGGTTCAAAATGAACCCTCTGGTGGTTCTAGTGCATAAGGTAAGGGTCAGATTCAAATGTAACAAAATATCTATACAACTTAAAATGAATTGTTGTTTATTTCTCACAAGCTTGTGCTTATAGTAGCCATTATTGAGGTGTGACAGTAAAGGATCTAAGCTGTTTTTCATAACCCTTGTACATATAAAATATAAACTTGCCATATATTTTATAACTTCTCACTGAGTAATAATTTTATTTCAATAGGCACAGTTAGAGGCAGAGGGCCACACTCCTGTACAGCCATCTGAATTCTTCCCTGGTGATGATTGTTCTTCATCTTTGATCATCATCCTCAAGAATGAAGACATTGCTGAGCATATTTGTGAGGTAATGGTTCTATTGGTGTAAAAAATCACAACAAAACTTAAATAAAAGTTATTAAAGACTCAACTTTCTGCTTTTCAGGTCCCACACTTGCTTGAGCTGAAGAAGTCACGGCATGTGCAGTTTGCTGGAATTGATGAACCAGATGATGTTTTGAATCTCACACATCAGGAACTCTTCATGCAGGGTGGTTTTATAATGTTTGACAGAACAGCGCTGGATGCTCTCAGCCTTTGTATGTGCACTTTTATTGGGCACTAGTTTTCTGTGTTTGGAGTATTTTCATTATTATTAATTTAACTAATTGCTTGAACCTTGAATGAATTTGTAGGTAACATGAAAAAGGTGTCTGAAATCTTGCTAGAGCTAAGCAAAATGGGAAAATGGAAATGGATGTTGCATTACAGAGACAGCCGTCGATTAAAGGAAAATGCAAGGTAAGGACCAGCCCACAAAGAATAACTAAATAAAACTTTCCAGTTTGGTATATCTCAGTTGCACAAGATGAATTTCTTTCTTTTTCACTCTTTGTTTAAAATTTAAGATATTATTTATTTATATAGTCCTTCTAAAAAAAGATAAAATGCAATAATGCACCACAAAATGGCATAAAACATGAAATTAATGAAGAAACATGAGAACAAACAAAAATGGGCACATAGAAGTAGTACTAGTAATATAACACAAACCAGTGAACTAATAGAATTACGGACTCTACCAGAGACCTGGGTGCTTGAGGGTTCTGCACAGTATCTTTGCTATTCCTAGGACTGTACTCTTCTGGACAGAGATCCTGGGTGTTGTTCCTGGAATCTGCTGGAGCAACTTCCCCAGCTTGGGGGTCAATGCACTGAGTTCTCGAATTATTACTGGGACCACTGTTGTGTTCACCTTCTACATCAGGGGTCCGCAACTAAAATAGCAGGAGGTCTACTACAATGGTCTTTGATCATTGGTCAATGGGCTTTGATCATCCAGCAGGGCAAAATGATCAATAAACTGACCTCACAACCCATTTTTCAGTCAGTGGGCTAGTTTCAGTCATTATGCAAAGTACTGTTCATAAGGTTGGGAAAACCTGCAATCACCTGAGACAGAAGAAGTCACTTGGATAAATAAAAACACTGTGTCCAGATAAACAGAATCAACTTTTTGGTACAACATTAAGGTGTAACCACCAAAAAAAACCCCTCAATATTCAGGAAAATTAAGAACTGCTTTAAACTGTGCAGTAAATACAGCGGGGAAAATAAGTATTTGACACATCAGCATTTTTATCAGTAAGGGGATTTCCAAGTGGACCATTGACACAACATTTCCACCAGATGTTGCCATCAAGCCAAATATTGACGTCATACAAACAAATCAGAACATATAAGTATACAAGTTAAACCACAATAAATAAAGTGAAATGACACAGGGAATAAGTATTGAATACATGGAGATAACAAGGGGCAAAATGACATAGAAAGCCAGGAGATCACCTGAAATCTGTCAGTATTGATAGAGAAATCCTGTCCCCTATCAGTACTAATTGATATCAGCTGCTTTAGTCCTAATTGATGGCCTATAAAGGCTCCTCATTACCCAGAAGGCACACAGGAAAGACTTCATGATGGGTAAAGGCAAAGAACTCTCTCAAGATCTTCGTAATCTTATCGTTGAAAAGCATTTTGATGGGAATGGTTATAGGTGCATTTCCAGAATGCTGAATGTTCCTGTGAGCACTGTGGGGGCCATTATCCGGAAATGGAAAGTGCATCAGTTCACCATAAACCTGCCACGATCAGGTGCTCCACGCAAGATCCCTGTCCGAGGAGTCCAAAGAATAATCAGGAGGGTTCTCCAAGAGCCAAGAACCACTCGGACAGAACTTCAGGAAGACCTTGCATCAGCAGGTACTGTTGTTTCAAAGAAAACTATAAGCAATGCACTGAACCGCCATGGCATCCATGCACGCTCACCACGCAAGACTCCATTGCTGAACAAAAAGCATGTCAAGGCTCGGTTAAAATTTGCGCAACAGCATTTGGAGAAGCCTGTGGATTATTGGACGACTATAGTATGGTCAGATGAAAGCAAAATTGAACTTTTTGGCAGTCATTCTACACACCATGTTTGGAGAAGAAATGGCACTGCTCACCACCCCAAGAACACCATACCAACAGTCAAGTTTGGGGGTGGAAGCATCATGGTTTGGGGCTGCTTTTCAGCAAGGGGTACTGGCAGACTTCATATTATTGAAGGCAGGATGAATGGAGAGATGTACCGGGACATTCTGGATAAAAATCTGCTGCCATCTACCAGGAAGCTAAAAATGAAAAGAGGGTGGACATTTCAGCAAGACAATGATCCCAAACACAAGGCCAAGGTAACAATGAAGTGGTTTCAAAGAAAGAAAATCAAGTTGCTTGAATGGCCCAGTCAATCACCTGACCTAAATCCCATAGAAAATCTATGGAGAGAACTGAAGATTAAAGTTCATAAAAGAGGCCCAAGGAACCTTCAAGATTTAAAGACCGTTTGTGTGGAAGAATGGGCCAGAATCACTCCTGAGCAATGCAGACGACTGGTCTATCCATACAAGAGGCGTCTAGAAGCTGTAATCACCAACAAAGGCTTTTCTACAAAGTATTGTATAAAGTGTGTTCAATACTTATTCCCTGTGTCATTTCACTTTATTTATTATGGTTTAACTTGTATACTTATATGTTCTGATTTGATTGTATGACTTCACTATTTGGCTTGATGGCAACATCTGGTGGAAATGTTGTGTCAATAGTCCACTTGGAAATCCCCTTACTGATAAAAATGCTGATGTGTCAAATACTTATTTTCCCCGCTGTATGTTTCACAAACTCAACACAATGCAACTTAAAAAAGACTGGAAGTCAAACAGGCTCTTAACTAGGTCAATCTCAACCACCCTAGGGGGCATGTTCCACTTTGACCTTTTTGATACTTGGCACAGATATTCCTGTATACTATGCCGACCACTTGGTCCCATGTATGCCCTACCTGCTAGCATCTTGCACCTTGCTGTTATGTGCTGGATTTTCTGAAGGGAGTCTTTATACAGCTTGCACATGGGGTTTTACCTGGTGTGGTAGACACCAACCTCTATGGATCTCTATGAGCTTGTTCCAGTGCTGCCACGATTAGTTACTCTGTGCTGTTACTTCTATCTGCTGTTAATACATACATGCAGGGGCCTGTCCTTCCATTATGGTTCTTCTCCTGGCTCCTCTTCTTTCTCAGGTTTGTGCTGCCTGAGGTATTCAACAAGCACACGATTACTTGTGGCTATCTTCCTGATGTACTCATGGATGTTTGTCGTCTCATCCTGGACAGTGGTTCTGACACTCTCTAGCCCTTGGCCTCCTTCCTTTCACTTAGTGTATAGTCTCATTGTGCAACTCTCAATTCATGGTAAGGAGCTTTCTTGTATTGATTCCAGTGACTTCTATTGCCTCCTTTTGCCAGCTTATTATCCCCGCAGGGTATTTGATCACCGGCAGGGCATAGGTGTTAATTGCCTGGCTCTTGTTCATCCCATTCAGCTGACTCCTCAGGACTTGCCTTACTCTCTGCAGTATTTGGTGGTTTGAGCCTTCCTAGCGGCCTCTTTGTGGTTCCCATTAGCCTCGATGATCTCTGTCTGGTCAATGGTTTGTCTCATCTAGATGTTCAATACGCTGGTGTTGATTGTCACTTGATCTGTGAAATTCTAATGTTACCTTGGCCAGTAGTCCATTTCTCGCCAGCATCCTGGGTCCCCAATGCTGGTGCATCGGCTCCCCTGGATGCAGTAGCTTCAACGTGTGACATTGATCGGTTTGGATCCATATGGTTTCATGCCTCATTTCTCCAGTCGCCTGGTTGTGGTCGCTTCAGCAGGCGACTACCCTCCTTTTTTTGCACCCAGGCTTGGGACCGTCCTTGGTGGACTTAGATGCACTAGTTTGCCACAGCCAGTAACAGTTCAAGTTTATGAGTTACTGAGCTTACTATATTCCACAGAGCGCTACAGTCGTGAGCCATGCCAGTTGTTTTGATGGCATGCAAAGGGCCAACAACATATTTGGTTGGGATGCAGAATGAAACTGTGCTTTTCAATTTATTTATTTATTTATTTTTAAATACAAGGAAACTGAGACCATATTTCATCAGACAGAATTTGCTCATTTGTATTTTTTTTTTTCCTCAGCCATTTGCAACATCTGTTTTCATTTGGAGTCTTAACTTCCTGAACATCAAATTTGTTCCTCTCAAATCCAGGTTGAGTGCAGAGTCAAAGGAAAAGAAACACTTTCTGTACTGGGGCCAGGAGGCTGGAATCCTGGAGGTTTTGCCTTACCATGACTGTGACCAGATGTCAAAAGATCAGCCTGATTATCTCACATGTTTGGTCCGCCAGCAGGTTCAGAAAATATCATCTCGCTTCCTTGTTTTTATAACTGGTGAGACATGAATATACTAATACTTATGTTCACTGTGACATTCACCGAGTGCTGTTGCATTATATGCTTGTTTTGAAGTTGTATTCCGGAGGATTTTATAAATATAGTATTCATTAAGATGCTAAAATGGCCTCAAAAAATGTCCAGGTTAAATGGACAGAAGTCCATTTGTAAAGGAATAACGTAGTGTTCTCTTTTTACAGATACAGCAACAGACGGCGCCTTTGAGAGTAATGGGATCTTGGCAATGACTACGGAGTCTTTCTTAACAAAGCCTTTAAGTGAAATGTTTACAGTGTGACCTAAAAAAAAGTTAGCTGGACGAACTGATGTTTTGCCCATTAAAGGATGTACTCATAAACTCACTCAATGTGAAGAGAACCCAGTAATACACCAGTAATTGCTATTTTACGTGTATTACATTGTTATTCTTCAGTCCCACCAGTTTTTTTCTTCTTTGTTTTTGTATGCAACAATAATTATTGATTATTTTTTTCCCACATTGTTCAAATGTAAACCTAGTTCTCATTCAGTTTATGGATAGAGGTGGCAGTAGTGCCAGTATACCAGCAGCTGTGCTGTGTGTTGATTTTGTATCATATTTTTATTGTAAAGTGTATTGTAAACCTGGTTAACAAGTGAGTTTTACATTGTGACTATTTTATCTTTTTCCTCACACTTCTGGCCTTATACATTTGCAGCACAATCAGCATAGTGTTTGTTTGTTGGGAGTATAACAGTTTGTTGATGGCTTCAGGCAAAAAAGTTGACCAGCTGTTGTTATGCTCTGGGGCTTCAGATGAAGATAAATTAGGCTGTTTTCAAGTGCTATGTTACATATTTATAGTATACACATGTACAGCAGTTTAATGTTATTAGTTAATGCTAAGTAAATTATCTTTAGTTTTGGTTGTATTCTGTACAGCAAACTGACTGAAAATAAAGAGATTTCATCCACAAATCAACTAACATAGTTGATGGTCCTGAGTACCTACGCTACATTGTGTTTCCCACAGCAATAAGACCCTCGGCACTGTGCTCATGTTGAGGAAGAGTTTGGCCTCTATTTTCCTGTAAACAGAGTCATCTCAAATGAGCAAATGCACTGTCTGTACTAAACATGAATAAAAAATATTTAGTTTTCTAATGAAAATCAACCATTGAACGAATTGCTTTAAAATGTTGGTTTCCCATCTCCACCTTATCATTTCAAACTGTTCCATACATAGTGCAATTTCTTCTATTGTGGATTTTCTACTGCCTTGTTTTCTGTTCAGCCTTGTTCCCAAAAATTAAAACTGACATGAGAGAAAACTGGAAGGTTTGGGTTTATTAATATGTTCTTGATTTGGAAATGTAAGAGTACATGGATGGAGGTATGACTGTTAAACTGAGAGAGGGCCAAACCTAAGGGAAGGGTCTTAAAACAGACAGTAGTGACGGTTGAGGTTGAGTGGTTTCAACAATTTGAAACCTGAGGTTTCAAATTGTTGAATTAAGCGGATGTTGAACAGATCAATCAAAGACTGCACATTTGGTGAAGCAACAACATCAAATTTGTTGAAATATGATTAATTTGCTTGGCTGCTTATCCAGGTGGAGTTCCACAGGCACTGGAGCCTGTTCCAGCCTGAAATACATCAAAACAATCCACCCATTTTCTCTGTTCTCTCCAGCCTTTCCCAGCTGTTAAAAGGCAAATGGTGCTTTGTCCTATGATGAAACCAGGTGCATGGTATTGGCATGGCAGACCCTCCCCAATTCACTACTATTCAACAGGTCTCCCAGCAGGGTGGAAACTGGGAAGCCTGACCTGTCTGGATCACCTTTTTGTAGGAAAACACAATGCGCAAGAGTAAATATAATTATATAATGATAACAGCATGATCATATGCAGTGAAAGGACTCACAATTATAGATGCGAAACAGAATGTATTAAAGTTCTGGAAAGTTGGTCTCCCTTCATATCCCTCATAGTGTCTTAGACCAAAAACTTTTCAAAAGATAACTTTACACAGTGTGTAAGAGGTTATTTTTTTACTGCTGCTACTCAATGAGAGAATATTATTTTTCAAAGTTATGTTGTAACCAGATGATTGCATGCTCTTAGGTCAGTTATTGAGCAGTTGAATTTTGTGCTTTAATGTTGTTATGAGAAGCCAAGCTCCCTAAAGCATAATTAAGGAGAACAGTGGCCTGTCAACAATTAACATTATTCAGTCTTGCAGAACTTATAGCCAGTTTTCAAATGATTTCTATTGGTACAGAACATTTGGGATTGACAAGCGATTAACCAGGCCATAAACACAACAGGAAGGTGTTCACAGTAACAAGTCCCAGAGCTGGTTTCCTGTAGCCTTCTTTATCCCCAGAAGTATTCTTCCCCTTATTTTTTCTTTTGCAAACAGAGAAGGCCCTCTGCTGGCTATTTAAAAAAATGAGCTGGGTTTAAGGGACTACTGCATTTGCTTCACTTTTCAGAACCAGAAGTTATATAAATGTAGTCTTGGGAGGTTGAAAAGGGGAGCTTTTTGAAGACATTTCACCTCTCATACAAGAGGTTATTCAGTTCTATAAACAAAAGTAGAGAGTCTTAGGGTTTTAACCTCTACTCTGTCTGGAAATACTGTCTTGGTAATACACTGCTTTTTTGATGCAATACAGTGTGCAACAGTTTTATCTAATCTGTCACTGGTACTGCTCCAGTGGTGTCCAGTTCACCTATGCATAAACTACAAGATCCTCTTTCACACTTTCAGTCTTTTATAACCTTGACCTTCCATATTTGTCTGATGTTCTCCATAATTGCTCTCCCCCCAATACACTCAGCTCATCTTCAGCTTCTCTTTTGTCTGTTCCATCTACTTGCCTGACTACCATGGGACTTAAAGCCTTTAGTTACTGCCCCAAAACTCTGCATTTCCACCAGACCTCTAGACCATAGTGTATAGCTGGGCATACACTGTGCGATTTTTTGGCCCATTTTGAGATGATTTTTCAGTCGTGCAACCGTTTTGGGGATCGGCCTGAGTTTTACCTTAATCGTGCATTGTGCATCGTATGGTATATATGGGGTAACGAGAAGCGATTAACACCTCACGACCAACTCCCGATCAGCAGTCGTATGGTCGCAAGAAAATCAAACCTGTTTTAAATCCTGATCACCCCTCGTGAGGGTATCAACGCAACCTCTCACACTGAGCATGCGCAAACACAGAAATGGAAGTGAAAAAGACGGAGTAGCATGGCAGTGCAGTGTGTGATCTGGACACAAGCGATGGAGGCCAAACTTGTAGAACTTTGGCAAGCTCATCCGAGCCTTTTCGATGTGGCTTCACAAAATTAAAACAATCACAACAACTGTGAAAACACTTGGATGGACATTGCTGCTCAATTGCAGCTGCCTGGTCAATGTTTTTCATTAGCAATTTAGCAAAGTTGATGGTGGTGTGTGTGTGTGTCTGTGTGAGTGAAAGACAGAGAGGGAGAGAGAGGGAGATCAAAAGACAGATTTTGTGTTATAAGCTTAATGTTATCACTTCACTTAATGGACGCACAGTGTGAGCACTCAGGTCACATCAGAGCATTGGGCCGTATAGTGTGAGACCATGCATCGTGACCTACAAACTTCTAACCCCTGCAATTCAATCATACAGTCTGAGCAGGAGCTGAATAATGCGACTGAAAAAAATCGCACAGTGTATGCCCAGCTTAAGCTATCCAATGAAATGAAGCAAACAATGTCTAGATGCATGCTCAACTATCTAGGTAAGAAAATCCCAAGTAAGGAAGTCGTTTGCTCCAGGCAATCCAGGAGTAAAGGACAACTGCTGCTTAAATGAAAACCTTTAGTGATCCCCAATGTCAGGAGCATCCGAACAGATGAGAAACATTTTCTTTAAACACAATGTCTCTGTGCCATTCAAACCCCAAAAAGTACTACGGCAAAAAAGTTGCTTCACGTCAAGGATTGGATCCCCCAGAACAGACAAAGTAATATAGTGTACATAGTGAAGAGCCACAGTGAAGTGAACCAAACAACCAGATGGCACAACACAAACCAGCTACCTGAACAGGCCAGGACTTTTTACACCTATAGATCAGTGGCAACTCTTTCTAGGCTGAGATGTACACTGGCAACACTGGTCTTGAGTGGGGAGACAAGCAGGCCATTCATGTAAAAAGGGAGTGACTACAGGAACAGATCAGAGGTACAATTTTTCACGATCTTACACCCTTTCTCCGACTCTCTGTGAATGGTACTCAAGGCCATTGATCAGTGGTGATAACCATTTGCATATGAATGATCATCAAACTGACCTCACAACCATCATTAATCACTGGGGCTAGCTTCAGTCATTATGCAAATGTAATGTTAAAAGGTTTGGGAAATCTGCAGTCAGCTGAGACTTAAGACATTCCTTGGAGGAGTGACAAAGCGTTTCTCCCTCTGAAAACACAAAGTCGAGGTGAAGAGAATCAACTTTCTGGAATCCAATCAAATAACCATTCACAAAGGTAGGTAAGTGACTCTCAGGACAGGACAGTCAAGGGCTAAATACCGAAGACTCTCCAACGGTTAAGAAGAAGCTTCTTGAATAAAATGGCGAAACGTCTTTGAGAAGCTAGAGAAGTCCAGTTGACTTATTTCCAGCATTCAAGACTTCTGGATTGACTGAGAACCTCCACAGACACATTTGACATTTCCAGCATTCGCCACAACTAATAAGCTTCACCATCACCAAATCTACAACCAGTTTTGAGACCCATGATAGAATTTGGGACTTTGGATTAAACAGCCAACTACAGCACCATTTTCACAGAACCAAGAAAGATTTTTTTTCAAGAATGATCCTTAAGGGATCCAGTAACTTAGGAGAATCATTGTAGAGGTGCACTGAAGCTTTTCTGGTGGGCACATGGTGACCAGACACATTGACACTGGCTTTCCTTTGATGTGACTGTCAGTTTGTTACACGAGTCTGGAAATATATGGACATGAAGTGAAATTCGACTGGTTAATAAAGGTCTACAGCTGCAAGGCGGTGATCATTTTTAATAATCCAGCACCACCCAGTGTGGGGAATTAAACCTGCAGGCAAACCACGCTCTATTTCTCACACAAACTCATGTGGTAAAGTTTACGGTAGCTTTCCAAATTTAAGAGTCATCTAGAATTAGCTTTAGTCTGATCAAACGAATTTTAAAAAGCCACCCTGCCAATTTGGATTTTTTTCTCAGACACTGGGTATATTTTTCTTGAAATATTCTACTTTTTACTTGGGCCGGGAGTGAGAAACAGTTACTTCGGCGTCACTCGGCGGTGAGAAGCTAAAAGCGAAACTGACTGCTGGCGTGCCCTCAAAGTTGTGAATGTTCCTGCAGCGTCAAAAAACGCGCATAGCTCAGTTTAGTTGAGTCATGGCTCTAATTTAAAGCCACGTTTCATCTACGGTATCCAGTTTACATTCACTAGCCAAACTAGTAACCAGCCCCAGCCTGAGTAAAATGTAGCTTCCTGTAAAACCCACAGAGCTCCTGCGCCTGTGCAGACAGTCGACGATCCGCTCGAACTCCGCAGAGCCGTGTAGGCGGAGGCTCACTGGCGCGCATGCGCGGACTAGATTCCGGGGATGGGTCTATCGATGGAAACAAGATGGCGACTCTGGCAAAAGCGCCAATATATTTACTGAAGTAGATGTCCATATTTAACCGTGGTAGTGGGTTTTCCCAAGCCCTTCGGGGCATTCCGCGAAACATGACGAGCGGGAGCATGTTTTCCAAGAGGAATTGACCGGGATTAATATCGTAACAAAGTCAGCGAGATGTGCGAGAGCTATGCCCGCTCGCTGCTGCGTGTCTCGGTGGCGCAGATCTGCCAGGCTCTGGGCTGGGATGCGGTTCAGCTCACTGCGTGTGATCTGCTGTCCGATGTGCTGCATCGGTACATCCAGCAGTTGGCTCGGGTCTGTCATCGATACTCTGAGTTGTGTAAGTGCTTTGTTTGGTTCTCTTATTACTTTTTTAGCCTGTAAACTCAAAGTAGTCGATCACGTTGTTGTTAACTGACTCTGCAGCTGGCGCCCCCTAGCAAGCAGTTAATATGTCAGAAAGTACAGTAGGAACACAGCAAAGCGACTTCCCCTGTATTGTTATTATTGGGGCTATGCTGCTTTGCATCTGTTTTCAGTGTTAAAAGTAGCCGATCTCACGAGTATTGGTTACTTAACTGCTGTATAATCTATAAAATAACGTCGCGTGCCGACTGTAAACCTGTTGAGCATCACTTCTTGTGTGTGCAGAGTGAGTGCTGTGGTTTAATGACAACATTTTTGATCCATTTCAGATGGAAGAACAGATCCAGTCCTGGACGATGTCAGCCAGGCTTTCAGACTGCTAGGAGTGAGTCTGAGTGAACTGGAGGACTATGTCAACAACCTAGAGCCTGTGCCCTTCAGCCACCAAACACCGCTCTACCCTGTTAGCAAAAACAATGTCCTGCAGTTTCCCCAACCTGGAGTTCGAGATGCAGAGGAAAGGAAAGATTACATTCCAGAGTATATGCCACCTCTGGTCTCCTTACAAGAAGGTCAGTATAATAACTTGTATAGTATTAGCTATATGACCATTACTTTTTAGTGTGCACAGGCTGAAAGTTGATAGCAAAGTGGAATCAAGTCCTCTCTAAATCCTATGCAAATAATATAGCATTATAATTAAGTTTATTGCAGGGTTGTTACATTAGACTGTGATGTAACACAGCAGATTCGTAAAATAATCTTTTACGAATCATCTTTTTACTTTGTAGACATTTTATTGTGTTGTAAATTTTATTTTAAGTTGCTAAAAATAAGTGTAAATGCATCAATTCACACAAAGTGAAATACTTTTTTAAATACCCAAATATATTTAAAGTCAAAAGTTCAAACTAAAATCACACGTTTATGTTGTAAATGTCATGTTGTGATTGTCAAAGTTCTTAGTTCTGTTTTTTATCTCCTTTACTCTAGAAGAAGAGGAGGAAGAGGTCCCCCCTGATATGGGTACTTCAGCTGAAGCTATGCAGGTGGCACTGGAAGAGGATGAGGAGGAAATAGATGAAGATGAAACAGTCAACGATGAAAATCATCCACTAAAGAGGCACCTGGATAGTCCTGATGCAGCTATGGGCATGATGCCTACCTCCAAGAGGCCTCGGATGTACCCTGGCCTCAGCCCAGAGTGGGGTCTTGAGCCCAGGGAGCCTCTTACGTCTCTCAACCCTCAACGTGTTAGTCCAGGCATTCTACCTTCTCATGACAGCCTGGACCCCCTGTCACCTGAAATGCCATCTGGTACCCTGCCTTCTTTTAGACCTCAGCCCGTAATACCAAAACACTCTGATCAGAAGGCCCTCACTGCTCCAGCAAGAAAGCCTAAGGTGTCTTCCCCTGGCAGACAAAGGACTAAGTCTCCTAAAGGGGTTATTCCTGTTCCGGTGGTTGGCAGTCCCATAAATTCACCAAAACCATCTAAGGAAAAGAAAAAGTCTCCAGGCAAGACAAAGAGTCCTAAAAGTCCCAAGAGCCCTAAAATGGCCTCAGCTAAAGCCCCCCAACCTCAGAGCAAACCAGATGTCATGCAAAAGTTACCATTGTCCACACCGAGTGAGAGCATGGGCAAAGACAATATTCATTTGCGTCAGAACATAGAAGAAAGGGAGCTAACTGCAGGCCCTTTCAAGAAATTAGAGCCAGATAATAGAGCAATTGAGGATTCGATTGACGCTGTGATAGCTAGAGCATGTGCTGAACGGAAACCCGATCCATTCGCGTTCTCCTCGGGCTCTGATTCGGATAGCAATGGATTCTCCAGTCCCAGGAGACTGACTATTATGGAGCCGTCTACACCTAAAGGCCCAATTGGTGCCGGCATCTTGTTAAAAGACACGTCAACACCACTTCACCCTCTGCCACACATAGGCCTGGGGAATTGGACAATGGATGATTCAATCAACGAGGTGATTCGAAAGGCCAACCAGGGGGGGCCATCTGCCCCCGCTGTACCCCAACCGGCAGCAGATTACGTGTCATCCGGATCGGCTTCACCACCTACCCCTGAACCACTCCTCAAGGTGTTTGAGGAGAAAAATAAGATTGTGTCATCAGTAGATGTCAAGAAGAAGCTAAAGAAGGAGCTTAAAACTAAGATGAAGAAGAAGGAGAAAGACAAGCCGAAAGATAAAGACAGGGAAAAAGATAAGAGTAAGCTAAAAGAGAAGAATAAGGACAAGAACAGGGATAAAAACAAGGAGTTTTCTAAAGATGGGAAGATGCCCTGGAAGGAGTTTGGGGTAAAGGACGAGGAACTTTTTGTTCCACGAGACTTCCCCCTGGCTGAGGGCTCAATCAAGATGAAGTCAAGAGATGGGGACAGCTCTAAAAAGGAGAAGGAGAAACATAAAGACAAAAAGAAGGATAAAGAAAAAAGTAAAAAGGACAAGGATAAGAAGGACAAGGGGAAAGATAAGAGCAAGGACGACAAGCAGAAACAATCTACATTATCCCCCTTTGGTCTGGGTGATGTCCCGCCACTGTTTAGCCCGCATACCTGTCTGCGCGTGCCCTCAATGCTGCCTCCTTTGGCCCCAATCCTCCAGGAGAAGGAAATAAAAACCAAGGAGAAGGACAAAAAGAAAGACAAGAAAGAGAAGAAGAAAAAGAAGGACAAGGAGAAAGACAAGGAGCGGGAAAAGGCCAAAGAAAGGGAAAAAGAGGATAAGAGGAAGGAAAAGGAGAGGGAAAAGGAGAAACGAGAAAAGGAAAAAGAGAAAGAGAAGGAGAGAATTCGACTGGAAAAGGTCAGTTTGTATTTACGTCTAGCATACCTTTTGTTTATTGTTTTTTGATTTTTCTGTTTGTTGGCGCCACAAATATTTCTATTATCCTTTGTGTCTCTTTAGGTCAAAATAGACACTCCAGCACCTTTACCGTCTCCGGTCATTCCCAGACTGACGCTCAGGGTGGGAGCAGGTCAAGACAAAATGTAAGTACTGATTAAAGCTTTCTAGTGCTACCTCTGATAATGTGTTTTTATGTCACACAAAGAGTCTTTACAGTTGACGGCCGGTATTCATGGGGGTTAGGGTCCACAACTGCCCGTGAATAGCTGAAATCCATGAATACTTCAAATCCTTTCTAAAAACGTTTATAACTGCCAATTTTATTAGTTAAAACACCAAGTATACCTTAAACTATCATCCTAAAACACTTCATTTCAAAGTCATCTTACAACGAGTCTTTTATGAAGGTCTCAGGCATTTCGCAGCCGCTTCCGTGTCTGGCGATGCAGATTTCCCCATGCAGAGAAATATACTCTTTTTTTTTTTTTTTCATTCATAAAAAATGTATTTAGTCACGAAAATAATTGAATAATAATAATAAATGAGAAATATTTTAAATACGCTCTACAGAAAAAAATCCATGAATAGGTAAATTCTCTGGGAATATTTGGGAGTTACTTTCCGCAAAACAATCTGTGCAAACTGAACCGCGGATAGGCCTGTGTTGACTGTACTTCTTGACCTATGAAATCTTACTTTTTCTGGCCTCAGTGCTTTTTGGTACTGCCTGAAAGGTATCTGTTAAAGATCTATTCATGTTTTTTGTCCATTGTCTCATTTTTGATTATATAAATTCTGTTTGATGAAGTTTTATCAGCTGGGTGGGTGGGCCGCTGTGCTCACAGCTGCAGCTGTTTACCTTTGATGATCACATTGAGTTAATTAATTTAGTTCTACCTTAAAGAAGACTCTTATAAAAAGAGACAGTATGAACAGAAGACATCTCTAACTTGTAACTCTCTATCAACAGTGTCATCAGCAAAGTGGTTCCAAATTCAGAGCCCAGCACGCCAGCACCCAAGACCCCTGCTACCAAGTCAGGACCTGGCAATCGCCCTCGGACACCGCCGCCACCACCAATGCTGCCGCCAGTCATACCCACGCTTCCGCCAGCTCCCTCGCCCCTTCCACCTGCTCTACCCCCATCATCGTCTTTAATTTCCCCGCCCCCTATACTCCCTCCTGCCGCCTCCGTCAAAACACCGGTCCGCAGCGTGGTAACTGAGACCGTCAGTACTTACGTGGTAAGTGCCCAGGATAAAAATATTTGTGCATTTAAGAGCTTTAGCTTCACCAGTCTTTGTTTAGTGTCCATGACATGCACATTAACAAGAACAGTCTGAAATTACATACCTGAATATCAGGCTGCAAAATCTATATATGAATTGAATCCCTGGATCCAGCTCATGAAAGTTTCTTAACCCTTGTGTGGTGTTCATATTTTTGTTACTCAGCCAGTGTTCATGGGTCTGGTGGACCCGCTAGAGTTTTGGCTTTTGAAATTAACACTATCAAACAATTTTATGTTAAATTACTCAACAGATGTTCACTTCATCCCAATTACAAACCATATGAACAGCAAACATGGTTAATTTTTTCCCTTTACCTTTGTTAGATCATATTTATGAATTAATGTGCTTCTCGTTTTTTGTTTTTCTATAAAATGTTATAAAAAAATCAGTTATAATCAAGTGGCGTGAGTGGAAAGACACAACACATTTACACGTGAAGCAATATGTTTCACAACTAAATGGGATCAGCTGCTCATCAATGGTGACATTAGGCCCAGGGTTGTAAAACAGGGGGAGGTGGTGCACACACTTATCCCACACTGTCCTGATGGCAGCTAGCTTGTCTCTCTGCCGTCGAGCTGGTCTGTCATCTCGGTTATCAAAACGGATAATCCTGGAAATTTTGTGGAAGTTTT
The DNA here is from genome assembly GCF_057381915.1 of Diplotaxodon limnothrissa. Taxonomy (NCBI): domain Eukaryota; kingdom Metazoa; phylum Chordata; class Actinopteri; order Cichliformes; family Cichlidae; genus Diplotaxodon; species Diplotaxodon limnothrissa. Next base: position 17,480,587 of record NC_140602.1, on the reverse strand, counting down.
CCAGAGACACTGATGCACGGAAAGGTTCGTGCCGGTTTCTGCATCCCACAGGGATTCTGTCGATTCCCCTTTGGACCTGAAAACTCCTGCAAGGATAAGAACCCCAAAGTAGGCCTTTGGGGTTCTTAGATGAATTTGGTCCATCTCCTTCCACCTCTCTCCAAAAACACACCTTCCTTCTAGATTACTGCAATCCAGAATAATTTTCTGGATGGAATCTGGGATGAAAAGCTCAAATGAAGACTTGATGTCCTGCACATGAGTAACTGTCAGCCGTGTTGGCCCTGGCTTATCACAGTAACAGCTCTGCATTTCTTGGGCAAGAAGACCATCCAATTTCACCAGTTATTGACATCCATATTTCTTCACTTGCTGACTGGTGGGCTTGTTCTGGTGCTGGAGCTGGCTGCAGATGGGGTACTCGTCTTCGTTTTGTTACTAAATGGTGCTCAACCTCATCCTCTTCTTCAAAGTCACTGTCAGACTCTGAATTTTCAGAAATGTGAAATATTCTGAAACCTCTTTGTCAACATCATCATCCGAAGCCCCTCTCTCTTCCAAAATCAATTGGATGGCCCTCGCAGCAGATAATCTTTTGCCATCTTGATCAGTTGTGATAAAGAACCACACTGGCAAAGTCTTATTTATAGTATTATGCCCCTAATTAGCAGGAGGGACAGGGAATGAGAAAATAAAATTTGGATCCCTCAAGAAAGAGGGTAAAATGTGTGGGAATGTAAGAGCAGACAACAATGTTGCAACTTTGTGCGGGAGCAGGAGGGGAAGAAAACACTATCAGCAGCACCAGAAAGGAGGAAGACAGAGTGTGGGAACACAGGACCTTCACTTTCAACACTTTTATTAGACCTGGGTCCAGTGGACCCGAACACCTTGTATGTAATGTAAATGCGTGGGGGAGGTACAGTATGAGGTCATTGAAAATTAGTTCGGATTTATGTTCTTCACAGAAAATAAGCCAAAGCCAATGAATTTCAGGTTGAAAAAATAATTAATTGTTTCATTTTTCTTTTGAAAAAAAGTGAAAACGGGTCTCACAGACCCGAACACCATACAAGGGTTAAGAGTATAAAGATGTTGCTCCTGTTTTGGTTTTTGTTTTTTCAGTTTGATCTTGAAATATTAAAGAGGGCTTTAAAAATATTTTATGGACTCCACAAGCTCTAAAAGCTCTTCTAATGTTACCTAAGCACCGTCTGTTGTTTTCATGAATCTGTCTTTTTGATGAACCCCACTAACCAGACACACATCCTCCTTGGCAAAGGTAGTTACACTCAAGATAAAACAGACTGTTGGGTTATTCAGCGTTTTGGGGGGATTTTTTTCATTATCTGTTTGTGTCATAACTATATTTTTTTTTCATTTGATTGCCTTTGACATGTCACTAAAGTTTTCTCCTGTGTGTAACAATCAAGATTCGAGATGAGTGGGGAAACCAGATCTGGATTTGCCCTGGATGTAACAAACCTGATGATGGCAGTCCCATGATAGGATGTGATGGCTGTGACGACTGGTATCACTGGTAAGAGCTTTACAACCCTGTATTTTCATGACAAGGATGGGTGCTTGTACTAATTCTTAATCTGCTCTTCCACTTCTGGGTTCTTATTTGCATTTTTAATGCATTTATATGTAATTCACTCTTGTCACTTTGGTTAATCTGGGGAAATGTGGTTTCTGGGCGTCTGTAATGGGACCTTTTGATAAAAAAATATCAGCACAGCCCCATTAAAAATCTGTCAAATACTGTGTATGATTTACAGCAGCTGATTAAAGGTATTTGTATGACTGAGACATAGTGTGTTTGGGATCGTAAAAAACAGAAAAAGTTGTTGCTGCTGTTGAATCATTCGTCCTGCTGCTAACATTCCTCAGAGGTTATGATCCATGTTGACACGATAGCATAACACAGTTGCCTCAGATTTGTCTCCCAACAGATTTATCTCCCCACCACATCCCAACGGTGCTCTATTAGATTTAGATCTGGTGTCTGTGGAGGTCATTTGAGTACAGTGAACTCACTGTCATATTCAAGAAACCAGTTTGAGATGATTTGAGCTTTGTGACATGACACGTTATCCTGCTTGTGTAGGAAAATCCCAGTAGATCTACATTTTCTGAAATACTCAGACCAGCTCATCAGTCACCAAAAAACACGCCACATTCAAAGCCACTAAAATCAGCATTCGGGTGCTCCATTTGAACTTCAGCAGGTCATCTTAACAATGTCTACATGCCTTAATGCAATGAGTCGCAGCTACCTGATTGGCCGATTAGAAATTTGTGCTAATGAGTAGTTGAATAGGTAGTTGAATGCGTATGTAATTAATGGGCCTGGGTCCACATTACAGTAGGGGGAAAGTTGTTTCTGTGTTTGTATCATCTGTTTTTGATTTGTGAAAATCCAGGAAATTGTGCTAAATGCTAACGGTACATTTATAATCATACAAAATAACAGAAGCACTGTATCTTTCATGTCAACTGATAATTCGAGATCAATTTTTTTCAGACATATGAAACACATAATCAGTCTGAATATGTTTGTCAGTGAGCTGCTGATTTTTTTTTGTAATTTAAATGCATCTTTTATTATCAAAAAGTACAACAATGACTGAATGACCTGATTTCCAGTAATGAATGGCATCCCCTCACATCTCCTTGGGAAGTCTGTAGGTGGTTGAATTTATTAAATGCCAGAAACCTGACAGGATGAGGCCTAAATAAACAATATGTGTGTTCCTTTTAATTTGACATCAGTGTCAAACATAATGTCTTCTAACCAAATGGGGCTAAAGCCTCATAGGAATATGACTGCATTCTCACCATTTCCTCACTAACCTCAACTCTCTTCTTCTGTAATGTCCTTAGGCTTTGTGTTGGGGTCGTCACAGCGCCCCCTGAGGACCAGCAGTGGTTCTGCGTTAAATGTTCCAGCAAGAAGAAAGATAAAAAACACAAGAAAAGGAAACACAAACCGCATTGAGACTATGCAAAAGCACATTTTGGACTGTTTTGGACTAAAGCCATCAATGAACACTCATGGCACTGCTGTAAAATTTAAAAAAAAAAGCTAAAGAAAGCTAAAATTATGGCTGATGCAAACTTCTGAGGATTTTTTTAAAGATGTCAGCCACGATTCATTGTGAGTTGGTAAGAGGATAAAAAAAAAAGGATTCAACCAGCACATAATCAGCCTTAGTTCTCATGTGGTCCCCCCCTTTTTTTTGCCTATAAATTGTTTATTTGTTGCTTTTGGTTGTCCAATCTTGGAGATCTTGTCTGTGTAAGGAGACCATGGCAGTTTCTGTCAAATCAGAGTTAAAATTTCTCAACAAAGTGGAAGAAAGAAGAACAGCTGTTGTCTTTTTTTCTGTTTTCCCTCATGTTGCCAAGAAATGGCATGACCTTTGTGTCAAGCCTTTCTTCCAATTTTCTGCAGTATCACTGAAATGTCATGTATATAAATGATTGCATCAGGCATGTATAAATGTGTAAATACCAACTTCCAAGCCAAGTGCATTTTGTTCTTAGGATTATTGACTCAAAAATCCATTTTCAGATATTGCTTTTTAAATCTACTGATTTTTCTGTAATTTCTGTACATTTTTTTTTAAATTTAAAGTTTGTATTTTTATTCCCCCCCCCCCCCCTTTCCCTTCATATGGAGTAGTCCTGGAGTTATACTGTAGCTGTGCTTGTAATGTAATTAATTTCACTGAGATTTGAATATTAAAGATGAATGGTCTGTGTACTCACAGACTTTAACATGTCAATCTCATTACCATCAAAACTTTACCCAACTCACCTGTCCAACCCATCCATGCATCCTTGATTTTTTTTTTTTTTTTGTTCGACGAGTGCACGCTTTCAATTGTTTTGGGGTTGTTTTTTTTGCATTGGCTTTATAAGAAATAGATTGGAAATATTTTATCAAACCCAGTTTCGTATGTTGAATTTTGTCCGTGTTAATTCACTAATCCAGGATCCTCCCTTGCAGCTGTGTTACTGTTACCGTTACACTGAACACTGAAGGTCACCTGAGCGATTTTGTGTGGATCAGTTTGTCTGCTACAAATGGGGATATTTGTAGACTTGCTGCCTTTCCTCGAATGACCACACGGTGTCAATCTTCGTGCACAGAAACCGGCGCCCTGCTCATAAGGCGTGGACGACGAGACAGCCTCGTGCAAACCGTGTTCCACCACATCATAAATGTAAAAAAGCTATAACTGCTCTCTTAGGTAATGCATTTGGGATCTTCTCAAACATGCCTTGAAAGGAAATCGTCTCTAAAAGCACTGTCCCTTGTAAGACACCCTATAAATGACAGTAACATTTACAGCCATTCAGAAGCTATTAAGGTGGGTTTCTGTAGGGGGGGGGGGGTGAAGAAAATATAATCTGATCAAACATTATTCAGCTTTAAATATTGTTCAGCTTTAAAGTTACTGTGCAACTGTGTAATAAAAATGTGTGCTCACGACTTTGGCCTTGAGAGCGATAAGAAGCGATCGCCTCATCCTGCAGGTGGAAGATATCTGCAAGCGAAGAGGCTAGAACACCCAAGGCCGATTTCCTTTTATGGAGTTGTTTTTCTGCTAATGCAGCACTTTCCTCACAACCCCCTCCTGTAAGTTTTAGAGAATATATACCCATCCTCACAGCAAATATTAGGAATCTTCTGATGTGAGCTGTATTGAGAGGTTGTCTCTGTCTCAATAAAAGTTCACTGATTCCCCATCTGCTGCAGGTGTCCGGTTGTCTTCATTCTCCGCCAGCCTGGTTAAGTCAATTCCTCCTTAACATCTAAAAGAACCTATTTAATGAAGGAAGACGGTTCACTTTGTGTTTAATATTATTCTATTGCTGTTGTTGTTTTTTTTATATCCTTCAATTGGCGTCACGAACAGGATCCGCTCCAGGCCAAACTGGAACGGATGGGAGGACATCGGCAGTGGTCTGAGTGAACGGAGTTTGGACAAAAGCTGTGTGCACACAAAAACAAGGTAAGCAGACCTTTTATTTCTGCTATATTGAACATTATAAAAATACTTAGTGTCCAAACTCCTAGTAATTCATAACCAAAATTGTCTGGCTTACTTAAGGCTTGTTGAGAATCAGACAAGTGAATAAGAGATAAGTGAATAAGAAATAAGTGAATAAGTGAATAAAGATAAGAGTGAACTGAGGTCTGACCACGGTTGCAGCCGACGGGTTGCTCTCCGGTGTCGGATAAATACCTCAGTGCAGGTCTGGGACCTTGAAAGGGTTTATTAGTAACGCCTTTCTAAACAGATTAAAAGGTTAAAGGCCTTGAGAATATTTTTTAGTAATATTCTCTAAACTACAGAAGGGTTAGGAAGGCCCAGAGGACTTTATTAGAAAAGATCCTCTAAAACTTAAAAAGGAGAAGTACTGGTTGGAGTCCAAAGGAGGGGTCCCTTTGATCAATAGGAGAAAACGGATCTCTTCTTAAAACCCCGATGATTTTAGTGTTTTAAATGTTTTGATGTTCTGTTTGATATTGGACACACATAAATACACGCTGAATGCTTGCTGTGGAACACTGGGCAGGACAGTTTGGTTCTCCGTTGTTCACAGATTACACAATTAAAGGAACTAGGTTCCTCTTTTGGTCAAAATAATACACCACACATAGAATTTTTTTTTTACACATTTATTACATACATAAGGAGGGTAATGAGTGACTGCAGGTAATGTATGAAGTGTGAATGAGACGTGTGAACAAGGTGACAACCAACTAGCACCCCTATCAGGAAGCTCTAGGCAAGGTTACCCGCCAGACTCCGGTTTGGTAGAAGCTTGGTAACACCTGAAGGGATATTTCAGTGCTGACTCACCTTTAAAGCAGCGCCCCAGCTGTTAGTGCCTAACAGAGGCAGAAACCCAGCTGGCCCAAATTCTCCTTTAAAATCAATAAATAGAACATAAATTACCGGTGTGTGTAAATAAGTTGTATAAATCTGTTAGATCTGAAACTCCTGCTAAAAAACTTCCTCTCTACAACTCTTTTCTCTTCTCTCCCTCTTTCTCTCAGTTGGGATTCTGTGTGTGTATGTGTGCTGGAGAAATAAAAAAAAGGAAAAGGGTCTCTCTCTCTGTCTCTGTGAGAGGAAAAAGGTGGGGGCCGAGTGAGCCCGCGGGGCCGAGCGGGTCCGCGGGAGCGAGCGTGTATGCTGTATGAGGAAGAAGGGAGTGAGAGGGAGCGAGTGAAAAGAGTAATCGAGTATTTGGTGATTTTTTATTATTTCAGAGGCACTGGGTAAGAGTTTTGACTTTAGCTGTGAGAGTTGTGAAAAGAGCAGGTTTTTCTTTTGTTGTAGACTGTGAGTAATCGGTGTTTTTCTGCCTATTGTGCTGCGTGGCAGACACAGAAGTGTAGAAATGTTTGTGGTTTATCTTTGTTTGACGTTTTATATAGAGTTGGTTGATTCAGGGTGATTTCTCCCGTTTAAGGGAGGAGTTGCATTGTGGTTATGTTAAAGCTTTGCTGTAGGGGTATGTGTGTGATTTTGTGCTGGCTTCGCATGTTTAAATGGATGCATAGAAGTTTGTCAGTGAGAAATTGTTATGGTGGGGTTTTAAAGTTAGTAAAGAGTCAAGCAACGCCCACTGTTTTAAAAAGGCCCAAAACATCATAAAAGACACCTCACATCCTGGCCACTCCCTGTTCGAACTGTTGCCCTAAGGCAGACGGTACAGGGCAATCAGAGCAAGGACTAATAGACTCAAACACAGCTGTTATCCAACTGCAATAACACATCTGAATACTACAAAAATGTCCACCATGCCACTCTTGTGTTAATCTATGCACGGTCTGAAGCATGACGGTGGGAATACTTAGTATTTTAAGTATTCTATCTATTTTATTGATTGAATTTTATTGTTTTTTATATTTGATATTACTAGGGATGATGCAATGATCGGGGACCATTCTTAATGTCGTCGGTCTCATGACAATGACAATAAAGTTTTTGATTTTGATTCTGATTCTGAAATACACCCTCCTCAAGAGTTCAATGATTTAGGCAGTTATGTTTATACAAATACTAAATGTATGTTTAGTGTCTTCATACAGGTGTTTTTTCTTAACCTGGAAGCCTGAGTACGGCAGCAGAAGACAGGCCAAGCTTTGGCTAAAATTCACGGCTGGACACCAGAGTTGTCCTCACCCCTCCCGGTAAAACAAAAAAGAGAGAATGTAGTTTGAGGCGGGTTTTTCTCGCTGAACTGCTCTGGGTGCTGTGTCCCTGAATCTCACCAGTGTTAACCTCTGGCGGAAGACATGGAGAAAAGGAAAAGATGTTCCTGGTAAATCACTGAAACAAATAAAACCACACACAACCAGAGAAAGATATGAGAAGGGTGAGGAACAGACACATGTGCGTGTTAGAGAAATGCCTCGTTTGAGAAAAAGTTAAAGTAACCCATATACAGACGCACCCATACATGCAATGAAGAAACAGCTTACATACATGTGCACGTACATGCAAGGTTAAAGTAGCGACACTTAACATACACCTGTTTTTAAATGATATAGTTTATACATTACTGACAATTAAACGCTTTGGGTTGCAGGACAACAACGTAACGTCAAAAGACAAAGACACTGGTCTGAGGATTAAGTGAGGACACGACAAATTTAGTGGTTAAAAGGGTCGACCTGGGACATGTTTTTGTTGATCGTTTAAGACAAATGACTACTGAATGATAGGAAATTCCTTTTTAGGTTTCTAAACAGGATCTTAAGAATTTTAACACGTACCTGTGTTGTCCTGTCAACTTGAGGGGTTATGAGTTGATTATATGGTGAAAAACAAAAAAAAAAAAAACAAAAACAAAAAAGGGGGGAGACGAGATCTCGTTGTTTCTCCCCTCTCGGGATAACACAGCCAACACAGCACAGCCAACACAACATCATTTTCCTGTTCGCCTGTTTTGTTTTGTTTTTGTTTTTTCTGAGAGCCGAAGCTGACCTGGACTCCTACCCTCCCCTCTACCATCGTTGCCCTCTCCGCGACCATCTTTGACCCTTTGACCCCTGAAGGCCACAGCAGCTGGACTCACAACAACAACTTGAGGATGTCAACAGTGCTGCAAAAGAGTGATCTCATGCAGCAGAGACGGAGAGCACTAAACCTAAAGCCCGTTTCACTACACGGGGGAAATTCCCAGGCTGCGTCAGCTGACAGAGCTGTGACGAGACGCGCATTAAGCCCGGAGGAAAAGGGACGGTGAGCAGAAGGATGCTGACCTCTGAGAAGAGCCGAACAGCAGAGCTGCAGAAGGCCGTGGAGCAAAGTAAGGACAACATAAACAGACCCAAAGAGGAGGGGAGGACCCTAGGCCATGCGTCAGGCCGCTGGTTTACCTAAACTACAGAACAGGAAGGTGATGAACACAAACATATACCAACACACGAACACACACTTCTGCATGCGCCTACTTAGAATGAAGGGAAACACACACATGAACACTTATGCACTTGTTGAGGGAGTAAAAACTGATACATACCCATGCACTAAAATCAAAATGTTGATTTAATTTACTAAGAAGTGACACACAATGCTCCAGCTGCTGCAATGAAGAATGCTTTACTGACAAAGGCTCAATGCTGCACACAACAAAGTCAAATACAGAATTTGCTATAATAATAAGCCCGGAGGGCATTTGTGTGGTCTGGGGAGCAGAGTCCGGAGCGGTTTGGTTATGAAAATGATGCCCGTGCGAGATATCTGGGGCTTAAGGCCTCGACTTAATTGTTTACTCTACACTAAAAAGAAAAGAAAACACTCTGAGCAGTGGTGCAGAGTGAAAACGAGGAATTAACAGTGTGAGTTTTATTTCAGAGCGCCACGTCATTGTGATGGAGATTTAATAAAGGAGGAACACACGGACAAAGAAGAAGAGAAGGGGGGGCAGCCCTTGAACGCGATTGCCTGAGGCATTAAAGTTCTGTACTAAATTCTGGTTTCCAGTGTGAGAAAAGTCACGCAGTGCCAGTAGTAGAGCTAGGTTGAGTAATGATTCTAAATTACTGTAAGTAAATCATCGTACACCGTTCAAGTTTCATGATAACGGGGATCTAGACTTTGTTGAACCCTAGGCAATTTGAACAGGTAAAAGTCGAGTGACCAAGTAGCAGTTGAATAAAAGTCATTGAATAAGTGTTGAAATAAACTGGCAGAATTAAGAGAATTAAAACATTTCAAGAGCTCAACTTACTTAATGGTTCAATTTTGTTTCACGAACGCAAAACATATAGGTTTATGAATATGAAAAGGTTGAGGTGGTGTTGATTTGACTCTGTGTAGGTTTAGGTTGGTATTTTTATTGATGGGAAGAATATTCAGTGACAAGTCCTAAGACCCGGGCGTCTGCATTTTGTTTTTGTTATTTTTCATTTTATTTTGTTTTATATTTACTGATTTTTGTTTGTGAATCTTTTCTTTAAGCAGATCTGCACATCGGAAATTACAAGCATTACACGTCGGCGAGAAAATTGTTGTAAGTGAGTTTCTCCGCATTGAAATGGGTTCTGGAGGAAACACTTGTGGGGACAATTAGAAACGAGAGTCCCTGTTTAAAAAAGGATTCAGCGAGGTAATCCAAACTCAAGTTCTTGTTTCTTTTTGAGATGACGTCATTTTGCTGAGTGTGGAAACTAGATGCGACGACAGGTTTCACTATCAGCAAAGAACGGATGAATGGATGAAAGACTGGGAATAAAAACAAACGGACTGACTGGTAAAAGATGACAAGACTTGACCATGACTCAAGGTTAACCACCTCCACCTAGATAGGATAAAAGGGTGGATGAATTTATGTGGGTTTCTTTTACAGGAGTAGAAGGATGACAAAATATTCGAGGATGAGTGAACCTGTAAATGCCATTTTTGTGTCTTGTGTTGCTTACAGAGGTGACTGCGCAGCGTTACCATTTACATTTTCTTCCCTACAGGGTTACAGTTTTAATGTTTTTCTATTACAGGATTTCTGGGCGGATGTGTGAAGAAACGGTGTTTATGGGTTAGGAGTTGGGGATGCTATTACACTGTATTCTGGTGAGAGTGTTGGGGGAGACACACCCTGTCTTGAAAACTGTGATTCTTTTACAGGAAATGTTTTATAGCACCTATGGAATGAGGATGCCGGACTACGGTCAATGTGCTGCTAATGTTTGCTTTGCTTTGGTGAGAGGGGTGCAGTAGAAAACAGACAAGTGACGTGAAAACAAGTAATAATAACAACTAACAAATTTGGGGACAGTTTGACCTAGAGCCCACTAACTGGCCATTAGGGGCTCTCTCTCGCTCTCTCTCTCTCTCTCTCTCGCTCTCTCTCTCTCTCTCTCTCTCTCTCTCTCTCTCTCTCTCTCTCTCTCTCTCTCTCTCTCTCTCTCTCTCTTGGAATAACATTGCCCAAAGGGTGAATAAAGCAAATTGTGGCAATAATAGTGATTTAATGATTGGAGAAACCTGAACATGATACTTGTCTGTTGAGCTGAATCGTTTATTACTCTTATGATTTTCCGGTGGGACTATGAAGATTTTTTGGTACAGATTGCAGGTTGTTGCTCTTTAACTCCTAGAACACGCCCTTGGCGAGGTGGGGGGAACTGGACCACCTTTCTCTGCCCCATCATCCTCTATTGGAAGACATCCAAGCTAAGTAAACATGTCTTGGCCCTTTCCCCCTGAAATGACAGGCAGGCAAAGATGTTGCGTCTTTATTTGCTTCCTGGCCCTGGGTCTCATTCCCATTGGCATAATCCTGATCGTGAGGGTGACGAACATTATCGTCTTTCTCTTGTTTAAATGCTTCTAGACTGGTTGTTTCTCTGTGGTGTTTTGTATTAGGTTTGTTATTAATTGTTTCCCTCACCCACTTCCTCTTGAAGGATATATCTGGTTGAACTGTGTCTGGTCGGGTTGTGAGGGTTAAGCGATGTTCTCAGGGTCTCCGGACTTAAGCCTGAGCGAATGTGTACTCCCACCACTGGATATAAATTGTTTTTTTCCACACCCCTTCCTCACGTTTTACCATATTCACTTTTGAATGTCCTTAGCAGTTACCGTTCTGGGTTTATTTTACGATTGATTTATTCTTTCACATTTTCACGTTTATATCTCTCATTATTATAGTATACTCTGCACTCTCCACATTTTTATCATTACTTATGCTTTTTGGTTGCTAGGTTACAGGAACTGTTAATTTTGTGTCACTACCCTGGTTGCACTGACTCGTGTATCCTTCTGTGCAGGACAGCTGTTACTGCTTTCGTCGGGAACCGAGACTGCTTGCAGCCGACCCCTGGGCAGGGTGGTGCCTGGACTCTTTTCTCCTCATCTGCAATGACAGATAAAGACAAATGATAAGACCCGAGGAGTTTTTCGAGCCAGGCTTCGACACGTCTCTGTGTTCCTTTGAATGTTACTTATTTTTGTGTGTTGACCCATTTAAGATGGGTCAAAAGGGGGATTTGAAGAAAATATAATCTGATCAAACATTATTCAGCTTTAAATATTGTTCAGCTTTAAAGTTACTGTGCAACTGTGTAATAAAAATGTGTGCTCACGACTTTGGCCTTGAGAGCGATAAGAAGCGATCGCCTCATCCTGCAGGTGGAAGATATCTGCAAGCGAAGAGGCTAGAACACCCAAGGCCGATTTCCTTTTATGGAGTTGTTTTTCTGCTAATGCAGCACTTTCCTCACAACCCCCTCCTGTAAGTTTTAGAGAATATATACCCATCCTCACAGCAAATATTAGGAATCTTCTGATGTGAGCTGTATTGAGAGGTTGTCTCTGTCTCAATAAAAGTTCACTGATTCCCCATCTGCTGCAGGTGTCCGGTTGTCTTCATTCTCCGCCAGCCTGGTTAAGTCAATTCCTCCTTAACATCTAAAAGAACCTATTTAATGAAGGAAGACGGTTCACTTTGTGTTTAATATTATTCTATTGCTGTTGTTGTTTTTTTTATATCCTTCAGGGGCAGGTAGTAAAACATCCTTTGCAGAATTATCATTGGATGGTAATTTTAGAACGTGGGCTCTGCTTGTCTTGTGTCACTTTTTCCATTCTTTGAAATTAAACGTTGCAATGAAGCCTCTGAAGGAGGAGGAAACATATGTAGCAGAAGCGGATTACCAGTCATCAATGACTTTATATACTGAGATGTGAAACATCTTCATACGTATCTGCTGTAATGTGCTTCTGCATCATATATTTCTGGGAACAAGCAATACCAGTGCTGTCCTTGGCATTTTGGTGCACAGGTCATATTTTACAGAAAAATAATAGTATATGAAAACCTTTGAAAGGGCGTAGAGAAATTCTGAGGTCTGAGTTCAGTGAGTTTTAAAAAAAATTTATTCAGCATTGTGCTGGCAGTTGGCTAATGAAGGCTGTGTTTTTGAGGTGGATACCCCAGCATTTCTGTTTAGCATCTGCGATTGATTCATAGACTGAATATTTCAGTTCAGTCCTAATTTAAGTGAAGAAGAAAGTGCTACACACATTAGAAGAGCATCTCTGAACACACAACAAGTAAAAACTTGAAGCACGTGATCTACAGCAGCACAAGACCACATTGGGTCCCACTCCTGTCAGCTAAAAACAGGAAACTGAGGCTACAATTCACACAGACCATGAGCATTGGTCATCTAGTCTGATGACTCTCAACTTCTGCTGCAAACATGAAACTATGGATCCATCCCACCTTGTATCAATGGTTGAGGCTGATGGTGGTGTAATAGAGAGGGGGATGTTTTTTTAGTACACCCATCACTCCTTAGTTCCCACTGAACATTGTTTAAATGCTTACCTGACAACTGTTGCTGACCATATCCATCCCTTTATGACCAAAATGTACCCATCTGCAGATTGCTCATTCCTGCAAATTATTCCTGCAAATGAAGCTTTGTACACTGTACTCAAACAGCGTATAAATCTTTAAATCCTTGATGTTTTGTGGACATAGAAAGCAAACCTGACTCATTCACCTTTAAACGTGCGAATATTTCCTCCTACTTATCCACTCCTTTCTCTTTCTTGTTTACTCCCAAATTTGGAAATCTACTCAACATCTTCCGATAACATAGAATGAAAGAGGAAGTGGAAAAAATGATGCGTGACAGAAGAAAAGGGAAGTAAAATTACTTCTGTCCATGCAAAATAAGCTGACATTTCAATGTGGTATGGCGTTTTTAATCACACCAGGCGCGTCCAGTCATGCAGGTCATTGTGGGAGGAGAACTGATGTGTGCTAAATCTGTAAAATCAAAGTAGTCAAACTGAAAAAAAAATAAAAAGTGATTGTTGAGATGGAAAAATCAAAAGATCAGACTGTATATGAATAGGAATTTCATTAACAGTGTCTGCCTTCAGCCTGTTGGTGCTAAAACGTCAACTCCACTCAGGTTTTGGGTGTCTCTTTCCCTCATCAAGATGGTGTCAGGTCTCTTGCTGTCAGTGCCTGTTGCTAGCATCTGTTGGATCATAAATTTTATTGCCCAGTGCCTGCAAACACAGAATTTTGCTATTAAAAAAAGGCCTAAATCTCTATTTCTTATTATTAGATATTAAAATTTTTAACCGTGGTGAATAGGTAACAAACAAGTTATGATGCCGGGGGAGGGGGGGGGGGGGGGGGGGGAGCTGTGCCCGCTTGTAACCGTTTGAAAATTTGAGTGTCAAGTGTGACTTTAAAGTCATGCTGCCAGCGTGTGGTGTTTGCACTCGAGCAGTGTTCACCGAGCTGTGACAGTTTCAGTTTTAACCTGCAAAAACACAGACAGAATTTGTCTGTGCAAATGGTCCCGAGGGAGGCCAAAAGTGGCAAAAGAAGAAGAAAAAAAAATGAAAGTTGAGGTTGCTTTCACTGTTCAGGCCACCTGCAGTGCTTTCACCATGTGCTGTTATTCAACTTAGTACATGTCAGGCATGAATGCATTTTGTTTTTCAGCCGCAAAATGCACTGAAACCCAATAACGCTCCCTTTCAGAGCAATACTCCTTGTTTCATATATCATTCCCATGCCATATTACTACACCTCTGTCACCTCTTTTCAGTTGTCAGCGATTAGCACGCAGGCGTTATCGTACTGTACGCTTACTGTAGGTGTTCATAGCAGAGCAGCAAGAAAATCTTTCAGTTATCCTCGTGCTCGGCGGCTCTGACTAGTCACGCTAAGCAGCATGGCATCATAAAGGCCTGGATTTCAGCACAAGTGTTTAAAATATTCAGCAGAAGGAGCGGGGCTGAGATGAAGAGGATTTCGTGCCACGATCAGAAGAAGCAGAGAGCCCGTTCATGCTGCTGTACTCGACTGTGATATCAGCACACACTGGCATGACCCTGTTTCAGATGACTTTCCTACTTAATGTCATATTACCCAAGCGGGACACAACACCTACGGGAGGGGAAGACCTAGATTGAGTTCCTCCTGGGTTTTGGTGAAAAGAATATTGCAGTAAATTAGTTTCAGATATTTCACCTGATTGGTCCATGGCAGCACAAACATTGGCTGAGAGAGTACGAGAGAATGTGTGCAGGAGCTTAAAAAAAAAGCTGCCTTGACTTCTTCATTTTCCTATCTAGATGGCTCCCAGCAGAGTGGAGTGAACTTTGTGCCATGCAAATGATAAAACTACACACTTTTGATAAAAAGCTGCTGGGTCTTTTCAACATGCTCTTAATTCTCATGGTTGGGGTTTCTGGTTTTTAAATCGACTGTGGAGAACCTTTGTTTTGTAGAATTACATACTGGCACATGTCATTTGTGCATCGGTGTTTGCGTTATAATCTAAAACACAGTAGGACCACAGTTTTGGGCTGCTCAGTGAACTTCAAACACTCCAGGTACTGGAGGTACACTCCAGTACCTGGAGTGGACAATAAGGGGAGTAATGTCATCTGTCCTTATTTCACAAGTACCCACACTTACTTAAGTGTTTGCTTATATTCTGGCAGCCTATCTTTATCTCTATCTACTCAATTATAGTAATGATGTCAGGCTGTCATAGAAAGCGCTCTCGCTGTCACAAACAGGTCGGTAACCAGACAACTCATGCATAGTGTGATATGCACATGCTCTCACTGCCTGGAGAGTGGTTATACTGTTTATCTCTAGTATCTGCAGGTGCTCAGACAGAGCATTTATTGATAAAATGAGTTGTGGTGGGCGCAGGTGTAGGATGCTAGGCTTGATCAACCAGTTGGCCTTGTTTAGGCTTTTATTTAGAGCAGTTCACTGACTGAACTACATGGCAAAATCCAAAAAAAGAAGGGGAAAAAACATGCTACAAAATCAGGACTGGAACAGAATGAAATTCTGTGTCAACTGTGTTGATGTTTCATCTAATTTCCTCTAGTGTGACAATGGGAATAAATCATCCATGTCCAATTTTCTGAAGTTTCCCTAATATGGGTGTCAATTAGTCGAAGAGTGCTGTGGACACAGCTTTACAGCCTGCAAACTGCGCTGCCGCAGGCAGCACAATGCATTAGCGCACGATGAGCTGTCAGAGAGGATTATTTCAGCCACCACAGCCAGCGAAGGGGGTGGGCACCGCTCTGCTGCACTAAACCAAGGAGAAAGAGTGGGCGGGAGACACAGAAAGGGAGAGAGACACACCGAGGAAAGAGGGAAAGAGAAGAAAGTGTCCGTTACACCGGGTGGATTTTTCCAGAGCACCGATGTTGGAACACTCTTCTGAGCTGGCCCTGGTGCAGAGTCTGTATGCCAACAGCATGCGCTGTCCCCCCTCTGCGGCCGGGATCTCAGTCAGGAATGAGGACCTGCCTATGAGGTACGTTGGGTTGGCCCCTCATTCAAATTTGGGCTAGCTTTTGTGGAGCAGCCCGTATTTGGACTGCCTCTTTGTCTGGGCTGGATATTGTCATAGGATGTATTGTTTCCAGCTGAGTCGTTCTCCCATGCTGTGAGAGTGTGCCTGTGGGCAGGGTAGTGTTCCTCTGGTGCGCCTATATGGTTTTCTTTTTAAACAGGAATCTAGAAGCCATGTTTAAATTGAACGCATTTTATAGTTTATGTCTCCTCAACTTCCCAAGAAAGATGTATCACTAAAATTGAATAAAAATGTACCTCCCTTCTTTATTTTTTCAAACTTCCTCAAGGAATTGTAGATTTGCATGAAATATAAATGTTTAAAAAAAAGGTGGAGGTGTCAGTGATGTAGGTGTTTGTCTTCGAACTGCACGGCCCACTGAAGAAGAGCAGTACGAGTGACTGGATGTCTGCTGAAAGCTGCCCAGGCCTCACTGTGCTGAGCCAGTCAAACACAACTGAAGATATCAATTATCTTTAAATGCAAGAAAAGGAAACATTTACATGTGCATTTGCATACATTCAGTGGAACTTTACACTGATAAGGCAGCGCTATATTTATTTAGTACATCCTGAAACAGTTGATTTCCTCTGCAAAGGAAAGATAAGATGAAGTTCACTCTCTCCATTTTGAGAGCACTTCAGCTGGTCGGCCATTCGACAAATGATTTCATGAAAGGCAGAGCTAAGAATAAGTGCACTTTCAAGTTAAAGGCGTCCTGCTTAAAAACACACGATGTGGCCTCTTTTTTGTTTTTAGTTGAAGCTGGCCTATTTTTACACCTTGTACTTTTTTTTTTTTTATCACGAAAAGGTGCACATTTAAATGCTGGGTGAGTGGGCTCTTCAGCTCCCACTGCATGAGGGAGAAAACATTTGATGTAAACAACAAAAGGATGGCACATGTGGAGGATTATGATAGGATTAGAGTAGTAATCATCTGAGATTAAGAAAGACAGTCTAGTATTAGAAGGTGCCAGCAACTAGACATGACACTAGGCATGTAAAATCCAATCTATTAAACATCTTTTTAGAAAAAACAAATAGTACATACCAACACAGCTGAAATGTGTTGGATGCTGCAGATGCCTCCGTCTTAATGAAACCCGAATCTTCAGAGAGGTTTAGCGTACCTTTTGATATCAGCCCCTTAAGCTAAAGGTGATGCATGTTGCACAGTGGGCTCGTCCGCACTTATGGAAAAAGAGTTTGCATTATCACATTATGCACACAAGCCTCTTTCAGGCACTGTTTAATAGAGCAGACCCGACACTGGTGCCAGGTTGCCTTGAAATTGCTATGGATACAGGGATTAAGTAGGATTTCATAAATAGGATGTTTCTTAATGCTCACTATGAAGAATATTTTAGGACTGTGCAGCTGCTGAAGCAGTAATGAGTGGTTTGATAATTAGGCTAGCCCCCCAACTCGTCTCTCAAACAGCACTTGACAACAGTCCACCTCCCCCCCCCCCCCGTTTACCTTTCCCTCCACGTGTAGAGGCCTCACCTTGTAAGTCCGGCACAACAAAGGAAGATAGGCTCCCCCTCCCCCCTCTCCCCACCTTCTAGGAGATAACAGTCCAGCACAAAAGGGGAATATGACCTATGACCCTGAAGGGAAGAATGGATGAAGGCAGACAAGAACAGCTACATTTTTACCCATCTAACTTTTTGACTGGGAATTGATTTATGGACCGATCTGCAGTGCAAGGCAATAAACAACCTGGAAATAATCTTATTTATTTAAGTAATCCAATAAAAACAAAAGGCCCGGTTGCCTAATTTAGAGTGCTGGGAAGATATGGAAACAGGAGTGGCATTAGTGTGATTGATAGTAATAGCCTGGATGCTATATTTAAACATTTTAAATCGCTCACCAATTGTGATTATTAGATCACTGATTCATTCTCAGATAGAGTCATTTCACAATAAGGCTCGACATGATCTGATTAATACGTTTTTTTGTTTTTTGTAAAAGGGTTGCAGAATGTGGGTCATTATTGGAATGCAATGGCGATGCTAGAGCAGATAAAAGATCGTAAACTAGAAAACAGGTTAGTAAACTCTCCATAGGGCACCACGTGTGGTCTCTAAAGGGACATTGCAGTCATTTAGATAGGGGTATTTAGATTGTTGAGCAACACGCAGCGTGTCTTTCGGACTTTTGTTGACGAGGCCACGCCTCTGCTTTGCTGCAGCTCGGTGTGCAGTGTTGACGGCGGCTCGCCTGAATTTATTTCGCTCGGAGACAGCGAGAGAGAGAGAGAAACAAGAAGGAAGGAATAAGGCGGATACCGGTGCCCTCGCGCTCTCTCTATATATCTCCCTCCCTCCCTCTCTGCAGTTTTAAAGAAGACGCCCCCTCCCAGCACCTGCTCTGCTTCGTCTTCTCGCCGTCTCACAGGAGTTGAGTGGACGTCGCTTTTCGTTGTTTAGACGCTGTGTGTGTTGTTCTTTTTTTTTTTTTTTGGAGCATGACTTCGGCGTACAACCTGGATTTCCTCCCTCTCACCGAAAGTCGGTTAATGACTTCGAGCGACACAATGTAAGTAAATCAGCTAAAGACATGTGCCGAGTTCTCGCCTCGCCTCTTCAACATCGTAAACACAGACTGGCATTTTTATTTTTTTTAAGCAGGCGAGGCGAACAAAACAGTTGAGGGCTAGTTGAGTTAGCTAACGCTAGCTAAACGAGCAAACTGGGATGCTAACGTTGCTAATCACGCAAGCGGTGAGGATACGCTCACCTGGAGTTTAAGTTGCTAGCTTAACTTGGGTAATACAGGCATGTGACCACAATAAATTGTAGTTAAGTAAAGTGTGGCCCTGCTGCTAATCTCTTATCTCGTCACTTTGAGTGGAAACGCAGTTTGCTAACAGAGGTACCCGACGCTTGGGCGCGCTACAATAGTCAAGTGACATGTGCTTCCGGAGATCACACGTTCAGTATCAGTCCAGAAAAAGAAACCACGTAGCTTTAAAAAATATGCAAATAAATAAACATGATGCCCATTTTGTGCCCTTTACGTTGCATTAATGGCACAGACATATTTTTTGGTTGTTTGTTTTTGCTCTGACTTCGGGTTACTTCGTTACAGCTGATCAAATTCTCATTTGAAGTGCGGTCGATCGAAACAAACGGTGGATGTTTAGACGATCAATTGTCGGGCTTTGAAAACAAGCGCTTTTAGCAGACGAAGTGTGAGAAGTTGCTTTAAAGTTCCATAACACTATATGTCGTTGCCAAGCCGTTACTAATGTGACTTCAGTTTCTAAAGTCCAGCAGCGTGCGTGAGCCTGTTTGCAGGCAGGATACGGCACACTTACTCCCGGTCCCTCCCTGTGTCTCTTGCTAGCAGCCGAGCCTGCTAACATGGTTAGCTGCAGCTCACATGCATTTGTACCCCCCTCCTCCCGTCCATGTTGGTTATAGAGTGCTGACTTAACGATAGAAAACACGTGGTTTGCTACATTATTGAGCCATTAATGGAAATCTTGTGACGGGGCATGTAAACAAGTGGGAGGAAAGGTATTTATAAAGTACAGAGGTCCATATATAACTCCCCACCCCGAAGGTAGTATCGACACAAAGTCAGCTAATCCTGTTTGACAAAAACATTTCCAAAATCACCGCCTGCTTTACGACACTGTTTAACATTTAAATGTTTGCAATTCCAGCAATGCTCTCTGTAGTTTGCAACAAAATGGCTGTTATTGCATGGTCTCACAAATGAGGAAACTCAACAGCTGAACAAGGATTCTTTAAATGTTTTAATCACGTTATCCTTTGCTTGTTGTGCTTTTTGTTTTTTGCTCTAGAGCAAACTATAAATTAAAAAGATTAAACAAGAAAATATTTTTGCTTCTAGTCTAAAATGTTGCACTATTTCTAAATGATTTGCTGATTGGGTTGTAAAACGCTTCATATTAAGTGGCCTTTTAAGCTTTTAGAAACTTTTTAAACGTGCCAGTAAACTGCAAATATTTACATTTGTGGCTTTGTGTGTTATATAAACTAAACTGATATACTGAGGATCAATGGCCATTTATGTGACAGTGATCGTTGTAGTTCCACCTTTTTGATATCCTGTTTTCTTGTGTAAAATAATGTGTGAATATTGTAAGGGGTTTTCCCCCACTAAATAAATTTCCCTCCATCCATTCTGGGCTTGTGCCAAAGGAAAATGACCAGGGATATGATAAGAAATAACCAGTTCAGCCTCTTTTTTTTTTCTTTTTTTTTTTTTTTTTTCTTCTTCTTCTCTTTGTTTGTCTTTTGTGACTATGTTGACTGCATCTTGACTGATTTTTGTCTAATTGTTGACAGCGAGAATGGCTTTCGGGGCTTAAGCATGATCCTTTGGCAGCCGACACTGCCATAGTGCTATGTCAGTTAGCTAAGTGTCACAGTGATCCCTTTTTGTTGCGGTCAGGGAGTTGTTGATCTGTGTGAAGTCTCGGATCTTGGCGCTGAGTTGGATGGCTGCTCGGGCCAATTGTTCACTCTCCTTGCTGTCAGGGTGCTGGTGGATGAATGCCCTTGTAGCCAGATGTTAAAGGCCAAAAGAAGGACCACTCTGATCTGGATTGTTACTTTTTCCTTTTTTTTTTCTTTTTTTTTTTTTGCTACTGCTGCTGTTGCTGCTTGCCTTAGCATGACAGTAACTGCAAGCCTGTCTGTCCTGGAGCCACAAAACACTCAGTGAGATCCTCTATCTCCACTGTGGGGTGGTGTGATCGAAGGTTGAGCAAATTCTTCTGCAAGCTTTGCAAACAAAAGACGTTGAGGCACAGAGTGAGTTGCATAAGACCACAGTCACCCACTATGTCCATGACTCTATCAGTAGTTGGCTCTGAAGTGATTAACAAAGAGGTAAGAGGTCTGTTTAAGCAGAAAACTATGGGATTAGTTAGAGTAATGGATTAGATTAAAGGCATTTGAGAATTACAACCCTCATTTGGTACAACCCTCATCTTTTGCATAGCATTGAGTATCTGTGCTTTAGATAAATTATAAGCTAATGATTGATCTATCAGTGATCACAGTGCAAGTTTGAATTTTGTGCATAATTGGAAGCCTTGTTTTAAAGTATTGTTTCTTCAATGTGCAGTATTTTCTGCAAACTCTCCATTGGAGCCTGTAGGGGTGAAACTGAGACTGAAACGGAAACACGTCTGCAATATTGTACAACGATAGTGCTATTAATATTAGTTAAACCATACTAGTGAAAGCTGTGATTTTTTTTTTTTTTTTCCAAGATCATTTCCACAATTACTGAAGTGGAAATGTTTACATTAATGGCGTGTGTGGGTTTGTTTTTGTTTTTTAGTTCATGAGAACACACAAAAAAGCCGTATTCACCCATCCCCAAACCAAGGTATGGGCCACAATGGTACAGTAGTTGCTCCAGTTATTGTTGCAGTTAAAAAAAAAGAAAAAGTAAAGCATTGAAAAATAATGGATTTATCTGATCAGCTTTTAGTGTGGAACTATTTTTGGTGGAAAATATCGCAATTATTGCAATAACACTAAGTGCAATAATCTTTTCTGGCATCGTTGTATTTTTACTCAGTTGTATATAGCATTTGTATTCTATTTTTATCTTATTGTATATTTTATTCTACTGTATATAGTATTTTATTCTATTCTGTACAGTTGTGTGTACTGTATTTATTCTTATTGTATTCTAATTTTTGCTTCATAACTTTTGCACTGTCCACTTCCTGCTGTGACAAAACAAATTTCCCACGTGTGGGACTAATAAAGGTTATCTTATCACACTGACTAAATTTCTTAAAACCAAAAGGAGGACTTATTAAAGTGTGGGACAAAAAGACGTCTGGCTAGTTTGTACATAAATAAGCTAAAGCTGAGTTAAGCAGACTAGCATTTCTGGTACCAAGGCAAATATCTGTTATTTCAGACATGTTCCGACATCTCGGGACAGCCCTGACAAACGCTGGCACCTTTCTCCCAAGCTTTAGCAGTATTTTAATTTAAAAAATGAGCAGTTGTACTCGGACTGTCAGTGACCTGATCTAACCACTGAAATTGATGTGACTATATTCTGTAACTAATCTGACATGTGTGCTTTTGATGTACACACATTTCAGTTATGGGCTTTTGGTAACTGTTTATCAGATAGCTAGAAATAACAGGAAGATAGTCTTGTCCCAGCAAAGGTAACAATGCCTTATCTATATGTGGAACGGTTGAGCTTACATGCTCCTCCTCAGAGGCCCATTTTGAACAAGGAAGAACCCTGAACGGGTAATTCCCCATCCCACGTAAGCAGGAACATCAGTAGTAGCAGTGCATTTGTGTTCGACCTTCTATGCTCTATTTTGATGATGATGATAATTTTAAAGAAAAAAGAACAGGTTGGATAATTAAAACGAGTTTTATCTCAATCAAAGCTGTTCTGTTTTCTGTTACAGGTTAGTGTAATGAATGTCAGAGTAAGTCACCACATTCAGGCAAATTGATTGTGCTTGATTGCTGCATTTAGTTGGCTGTTGGTCTCTTCACTTGAGACTAATTGCTGACGCTCTGTCTGACACTAACTGAGGAGAGTTTGTAGTTGCTCGTTTTGACTGTTCATGCAAGCTTTACTTTAGCATCGCCATCTATAACCGCTGGGGACTCTTGGTGTGATTATGTAGCTAATGGGGCGGGCCTTGTCATCAGATGCTGGCCGTCTGTTAACACGCAGCCCACTCAGAGGCTGATTGAACACGTCCGTCTTCATCAGGGCAAATGCAACAATGAAATTAGGCCATTTTGAGATGAATTGGAGTTAATGCCAGGAGGGAAAAAAAAGATTTCAATAATTTTCTCATCTTTTTTTTTTTTCTAGTGTTAGGGAAAATAAATGGAGTTGAGTGAGTGAGTGAGAGAGAGACTTTGTTCTACTTGACAGCTGTCAGAGATATTACTGAGGCATTAGAGGCATTCTGTGTCTCATTGAATCAGCTTATAAGGCCACTGGTTTCCTAAAAGGAAAAAAAACGGCTCACGATTTTTTTTTTTTCTTTAAGGGTATTACTAGCAAACAGCTGTTTCAGTCGACTGATTTCTCTTTTCTTTGAAGCAGCATGTTCTTTGTGTGAACCTTGACTTTATTTTATCCCCAATAAAGTATTAAAGTGGCATGCTGCTGATTACCAGGTGATGAAATGAGTTTGGTCTGTCATTTAAACGGGAAGAGACTCATGGCAATTTGTAACATGTCTTTAGTAAGACTTGATCAATATTTTTATTAAAGCAACATTGTGATAGTTTGACATTGAATGTACCACGTTAGTGATTTTCTAGTAATGATAAAATGCTAGCTGGTATTTATTTTTAATGATTGATAATAGCAGGCAGTGAGATTGGTTTCCATCAGCAATGGTGGGGGGGAAAAAACTCTACATCATGTGACATTTGGTGTTGCTGTGACCCTCCTGAGGGTTTCGGAATGAGTAATGTCCACAACCACGAGTATAACCAGGCAAATTGGCTGGCCTTCTATTATGGGCACAGGAAAAGGTGTCGCTGGCATACTTGCGCGGTCAGAGCTCACCAACAGGACAGACACATGGTCTAGATAAATCACCTGTTTTTATGGGTGGCGCAGCAGTGGGCATGCAACTGCCGTGGCTCTGGATGGCTCGTCAGCTGCTGCAGGGTGTCTTGGAGCGCGACGAGCTGCCACAACACAGGGCTGTTTGTGGAAGCTCAGCAAAAGACTTCATCACTGCCGTCTGGGAATACTCTGGCAGGTGGTGCTGGGAGCGGAGCTGGGCGGTACTGACAGAATCAATTGCAGTATTTATTTTAACCGGTACACTTGGAGTAAAGTATCGACATTTTGTGTAGGTCTAATAGTTTAATACAATGTTTAAGTGTCTGACATAACTAGCTTATTATAGTTACAGCCAAAAACCGAAACCATGTCTGAAAAGGCATCAAAATAGAAACTTGACTCTGAGAAGAAAAATAAAACTTTGTACTTGGTAAATTAAATAAAATGAATATATACAGTGAAGGACTTTGAATTTAGTCTTGTCCCAGTTTGATTAAATTTTTCCACACAACATACCTGGGGTGGTCCACCTGCTGAGGCTTGGGATCACTACATGACAAAGTCAACAACACCCACAACGTTGTCTTATATTGCATGTTTTGAACTTGATAAATTTTAGTGAAATTCAGCTCAGCCTCTGCTTGTCTCAACAAACACACAGATAACAGCAAAGATGATGGCGTCATAGGTGCAATTTACACTTGAGCTGCAACCTTGAGACGGCAAACAAAGATTGTTTCCCGTTTTCACAATCTAAAGCTGTGCAACACAATCAGAAGTGGGAAAAAATGTTTTGTTTTTTTTTTCCTTCTATCAACAACCAACTTGTTTTAAAACTGTGTGGCAACAGTGCATGTTAAACAAGTTGTTTAATTTGCCAAAATCTTCAAAACTGTCAAAAGCTTTGCAGCAGGCTGACAGCTGCACCACCCAAATTGCAGTAGCTTTGAAAAAACTTGAGTTTTGGCAATTCACACAAATCAAAATGTACAATGAGCCTGAGAAACTTTTGATCTTGGGGTGGTCAGTGTTCAGGTTGACACTTTGTAATCTAAAGCAGGCTGGATGATGTGATCAATAAGTGGGAAAACACAGCTGCTTATGTAGATATGCTGTAGATAATGGTGTTTGCTGTAGATTTTGTCATCATAAGGTGAGCGCGTGGCTCTTGCTCTTTGTACGTGGCATTGCATCAACTTTGCGTTTACCCTTCATCCATATTTCTTGTGGACTTCAAAGGAGTATAACAGGAATAACCACTCATCTGTGTCTGCACCTGTCTCTGTCCACAACATGGTTAAAGAGCAGCTTAAGATAGATGATCTTCTTCTGGGTGCTCTGACAAATTCAGAGCTATTTACCATTTGTAAGTTGTAAAATGGCACATCCTTGTAAAATCTACATTTAAAAGCGTTTTTATTTTTGACGCTGTAGCTGCCCAATGAATCAAATTTTAACTCCAGTTACTGTTTTCTTTGGCTTTCAGTCAGTATTAAAACAAGGTAATTGGGATTAAAATGCCTATTGTCACATTCGGTTTAACAAGTATGGTCTTGTTTGGTCTTCAAGTGCCCCACTTTTTGCTGCTCCCAGGGCCCAAATTGTCTGAATGACTATTTAAATGGAAAAAATTATGCTTTTTTTTTTTCTGATAGCATAATTGTGTTAAATAATCATGATTTTAATTTTTGCCATAATCAAGCAACCTTAATTAGCATGGTATTAGAGCAGGGCAATATGACCAAAAATATTTATCACGATATACATTTGAAAGTTTGCGATAACGATATAACTGACGATATAATTGACACAAAATACTTCACAACTCCACAATTTTATTAGTGCAAAAAAAAAAAAAACCATCATTGTATTTTCACTTAAACAAGCAGCTGTTTTTTTTACATTAAAGTTATATAAAAATTTAACAGTGCAAATGCAAATTCCTTGCTGACAGTTTAACCAAAAGGCATTTCTAGTGGAAATTGGCCGACATATCCTCAGCATAACCATGTATAATATCCACAAAACTTAAAAAGAGGTTATACACACACAATACGCCGCCGTGCCTTTTTCGCCATGTGCATATGAAAACAAAGGCACTGCGCATGCGCGTTTTACCCATATTCTATCGCGATATTTCATTTTCTTATCGTTGCATGACATTATACCGATATTATCGTGAACAGTATGATATGGCCCAGCCCTACATGGTATAAACAATGTTGCTGTGCCTGTCATACCGATAGCAGTAATTAAAGTTACAAAGTCTGTCTGAATGTCTTGATTTTTCTGGTGTTGCTCCCACTACAGTAAAGTTGATGAAATTTGAATATGTATTTGTTTTTAAAAAAAACATTTAGGAAAAAAATGCCAACAGTGGTATGTCTTTACTTAATGCCCCAGTTCTTCTGACCTTATTGGACCCACGGTGAATGGATATCAGCTACATGTTTATTTGGGTTTTATACCAACAGGTTTTTGTTTTGCAAAACAGCTCTGCAGCATATGACATCACTTTAAACTGGTTTATACGTGCAAATGTAAATACTTAGTTCGCAGCAGTCACCTTTGTAATATTCATAGGTGACTGTACAGTTGTCAGCTCGGTTATGCTGTATGATGCAACATCATCTTGAAGCAGACAGTTTCATAATAGATTTTGTTTACTTGAATTTTACTTCCTTGAATAATGTCCTAATGTGTATACTAAAAATGCAGCAGAATCATGCCTGAAGAATGTATTCTCACAGTCGCATAGCAGAAGAGCTATGCACAGCTGCAGTGGCTTTGAGAGTTTAATGAATATAAAGGAGACGGTGTCATATGCAGCCTTCATGTTTTTGAATTCTGACACAAATCCAGTATTTTCAAGTGAGGTTTTCTCTGTGCTGTGAGATCTGAGCAAAGTGCCTATGGCAAAATGGCGTCGGAATGCCACTGGCAGAAATGGACAAATGGTGTCACACACCAGTACTGTGGCCTTAGCAGACGTAGCCTTCGACGTGTTCCAGTGCGTCTGTATGACTTGGTCCATTGTGCCGCAGAGGAACGGTGAATAGTGTTCTCCGGCATGGGGGAACAATATGTGATTGTTCCCCTGCTGTGGCAAAGAAGCTGTAGGTTACTCTCTGTACCATCGCCAAAGCGCCTGAGGAGGAGATGCACTGCAAAATCTCGGCCTGCTAACCACCGATTCTTGGAAGTTTAGAGCTTTGCGGTGCTGTTTTTGAGTAGCTGTTACATGCTAGTGGGAGGGGCCACAATCCCCTCTTTTGGAGAAGAGGTTTTTGTTTCACAGTAGTTCCTTTTGTTTTTGTTTTTTTGTTTTTTTTCCCTCTGGGAAAATTGTTTGTCATCATTCAAATGTATTGAAAGCCTTCAGAGGGAAGGGGCAAGGGCTAATTTGGAGGTGTGGAGTTGGATTTCGGGAGGAACACGAGCAGAAGTGTGATTTGTTAGCATGTCATTTAAGTCCCTCAAGGAGTTTGGTGTTTCTGCTGAACGGCTGGGTTCATTTTGCAAGAGATGGATGACTCGTGTTCAGAGGTTTGTGTGCAAAATAGTTATTTTAAATGTGCAAACATTCATATACTTTTTTGTGAGATTAGTACCACGGTGTTGTCCGTGTTGTCCCCCCCCCCCTTTGTTTGAAATATTACATATCTGTAGTGTGCGTTGGAAGTCTTAACCTGTTGCAAGTTATTTCTTTTCCTGTGAAGGGCTGTTACTTCACCCTCATTCATAATTTCCAGCGCCTCTACCCCTGTCAGGAACAGTTTGTGTGTTTGATTCTGTGTGAGAGTGAGACAAAGATGCTGTAGTCACAGGTACACTGGTGGGTATTGATTCTCTGTCCCCAAAGCTTTCCCCAGAGGAAGCTGGCAATAATTTGTAAATGATATATTGTTTCAGCTTGCACTTGAGTAAACGCGTGTTTAAACGGTCACACTGCAAAATCATTTGACTTTTTGGTAGGAATTCTGAAAATGCAATACACACTTTTTTTTATTTTTTTTTATTTATAATACTAAAAACACAGTGTAACCTATTTATTAAATCTTGGTTTTGTCTCAGTATGTTTAGGTGAATGTTAAAAAAATAAAAGAGATGGTGTAACTTTTTTCTTTTTCTTTTAAAAAAAGAAAAAAAAAACTATAAACAGATATACATACATGGTGTATATGCACCATCTAACAGTTGGCGCCAAGAATATCCTGTCACGTGCTTCTAAATTAAATGACCTTAGTGACTTTCTAAACTTCAGCCTCTAGAAGAAAGCAGCATTATGGCTGTTTAAATCTGCCTGAACTACTGGCACTATTGTGACATTGCCTTTTTGCTGGAAGAATAACTCATTGAAGCTGATCATTTGCTCAGGCCCTTTCTGTGCCACTCTAAAATTTGCATTAGATATTTATTGTAGGGATGGGAATTGATAAGAATTTAGCAATTCCACTATCGATATCACTAATTAGATTCCTTATCGATTGTCATCAGGTTCTCTTTGGCTTAGTTTTGAGAGTGAAAACCGTTGCTTAAGCAGCAATAAAGAAATTACATTCATGCAACTTAATTACATGATGTGGGTCAAATGTTCAAAGAGGTATTTCCTCTTTGTAATCAGTGTTGGAGTCTTTACTCAAAAACGTCATTGTTACACATATTACACAGAACACTTTTCTTAAAAGTAATGCAGTACATTACTTAATTACTCCCGAGAGTAATTTGTTATACAACTGATTACATTACTTTCATGTTACTCAGTGCATTTCAGCTATTTTAATGTTTCATAATCACCATTTAACAATACAAACCTGAGGCTACAACCCCACACACCAATACAAATCTGTAATGAGGGCACATCTCTAAGATTTTTCTCTTAATAGAATACAAAGTGATTCTGCTTTAGAAACGTGAACGGGTAGAAAGGGAGGCTGCTCATGTGCTTGTTGCCTGTTGAAGCTAAGGGTCTGGCAGCTGGGGTAGGTATTCACTCGGCTTTCACTATGGGTTCTTGGCTAGCTTAGCAATAGCATGCTGTTTTGGCAGATGCTTGCAAAGAACCAAAGTTGTGTTAGCAGTATTATGCAGTTATTTCAGTCCTGCATACATTTGTCCACCATTTATCTTGTCCTTTCGTGCAATTTAAAAAAAAAAAAAAGAAAAAAAAAAAAGGTGCATATCCATCCTCTAGACCAGTGGTTCCCAACCTTTTTTGCTGCCCCCCCCCTCCCCCCCCCCCTTTGTTTTACACGAAAAATGTTCGTGGGGTTTTTTGTTTTTTTTTTGGTTTTTTTTCCCCTGTGTAATAATATTCAACATTGCTATCGATACATTTCTCAAATGCCTCTCTGTGCAAAATGGGTTCAAAAACATAAACAACTGTGGGATACTGTTAGTCTGTGATTTGAACTGGGGGAACAAATCGTGGCAGGATCAGCCTGATATTATTTGGATCCCACTAACTTTACTGTATAAAGAGCTCACATCTCCAAAATGTCAGGAGTAGTTAGTCTTTACAAGAAGTGTTTGTGAACTAAAAATCAAGAATGTGGGATACTGTTTGTCCGTGATTTGAAGAGCCCAGCGCGTGCTCCCGACGCAAGGGAAACTAATTCTGTCACAGAGACCTACCTTGGCACTTGTGTAGGTGAAGCCAAAGGGAAGATGTGCTTCATCACATTTTCTAGCATTTGGCTTGGAAGGAAGTTGGTTTGGAAACATATTTGGCGATGCTTTATCTCCAGCTTTCCGTTTGTGTGGGAGCCCCGTCAAAAACCTGTCAATGATGCTAGCAGTGTCCAAGGGTTCATTTTAGTTTTTTCTTACTGCCCCCCCCCCCCCCCCCCCCCAGGGGGCGGGCCCCACACTTTGGGAACCTCTGCTCTAGACAGTGTCACTATTGCTTGCAAACAGAAATCAGCTGGTTGTAGTGAGTGTGAGAGCAGATAAGGGGGATCCATGGGAAGAACACACAATTCCAAGAAATGGGACTACTAGGAACCGGTTTTCTGCAAGAACCTGTTCTTAATTCCCATCCCCATTTATCATTATGTGACTCATTCCTTTAAGCTAAGCATGAAAATGAAATGAAATTGTTAGCTGCCAAACCGGACAGTACTTAGATGTGAGTGCAAGTAGTTCTAAACCAGATAATGGTAATTGTTCCTTTACTTTTCGTGACCTACTGAAGCAGTATGGTTATGATATTAAATTTGTTTAACCTCTGGCATACACATTACAAAAATTGTTTTTCATTTCTTTCTCTCTTTTTTTTTTCTCTTTCTTTTTCTTCTTAGCAACGGCAGCAGCAGCAAGATGAACGGGTCGCTGGAGCACTTGGACCAGCCAGACCCTGACTCCATCAAGATGTTTGTTGGACAGATCCCCCGCTCCTGGTCAGAAACAGAACTTAAAGAGCTATTTGAGCCCTTTGGAGCCGTGCACCAGATAAACATTCTTCGTGATCGCACTCAGAATCCTCCTCAGAGCAAAGGTACAGTCTGGGTGAAAGGTTCACTTTCAGGAATAATTTGTTCTACTACCTTGCAGGCAAAATTTCTCCTTAGTGATTTAGATTTCAATATAAACGATCTGGCATATAATAATTTTATTTTAATTGAAAACATTGGATTATGTATCCATCCAGATTATCTTAAAAACCTGTTTTGTTTGTTTTGCCATATGTGAGGAGTGCACCAGTTGCTAGTGGGGAAAACTAGTATAGCATCTAGCATGCTAACAGCAGTCTGCAGGTATTTGAGGCGTGCATTGCAATCTGTTTAAATGAAGTGACACAACTGAAAAGCTCAGATGATACTTTCAGTTTCTCTATTGTTCACTTTCACTCTATATACCATCTCTAATAAGAGATGGACACTAATTAGGTGTGAAACTTTCTGGAAAACCTTCATTGCTCATAGATAAAAACAACTTGGTCTCTTAGTTGGTGCAAACCCCCTTCTCTCCTCATCTGCTTTCAGATTTTAGCACTTAGGCAATGCACTGCCTGTCTGCACATGCAGTGCAGCTGTGTTTGTGTTAGATCACCTCATATGCAAGCAGTCTTTTGTTTCAGGGTTAAATAATATCTTTTTTTAAATATTCATATATTCTAAATTTCCTCTTCTTTGTACAATGCAGCTTTAGAAGCAGCATTGTACAAAGGGAGTGTTACTTGACTGCAATTTTCCATTAAGACATCCATCGATGCGCTCACCTTAGAAATGGTGCTCGAGTTGAGCGATTCAGTTTAGGCTGCAATTAGAGGAGACGGTGAAGTGGAAGCCTGCTGTCTGCAGAGAGCTGCAAAGTGCCACTGGAAGTGCTCAGTCTCCCGTAACTAACTGCAGGTGAATAAAGTAACGACAGTTTCCTTGATGTAACTGTCCTGGTCACCCAAATCTCAGTTCCCTTGATGGTTGGATGAGTCGCTGTAGCTAAAGGCGCTAAACCACTCTTGGCTTTTAATGTGGTGGGAATATACTTGATGCTAAGCTTGAGTCTAAAAGGAACCATATTTGTGCTACCAGACACCGCCCTGGCAATCCAGGCCAGATGTAGTTGTTGTGAGGTGTTTGTTATGAATCACTGACACTACCTCGCTGATCGTGTGTGTGTTGCTGTTAACAAGCCAAAGACAGGTTGACAACAGTTGCACCGTCTGGAGAGATAAATGTCTTTCTGGGATCTCCTTTTCTAGTATTCTTGTAAACATCGGCTGCACAACTGTAATTTAAAAACAAAAAGGTTATATTATCTTGTAATGTGCAGACATTCTGTCTCAATTCGTTGCAGAAGTGGGTTTTTTAATTAATGAGTGTAACTTATCCTGTCTTGTGTTTTTTCTGGGTTCAGAGCAATATAGCAACAAAATAAGCTTGCAGAGCAGGAAAGATGCTAAATAGATGAAAATAAACTTGTGACATGGCATTTATTAGATCTGCACTAAATTCAGACATATCACAATTTCACCATTTGTTCTGAAAGAGCCTTGAGTATCAAACATGTGACCTGACATGGATATCTTTTGACTGGCAACAACTGCAGTGAAATGTGTAACTTTCTACATGTTAGAAATTGCACTTATCACTTTATCTGTTTGTGTTAATTTTTAATTTATTTATTTTTTGAATAGATGTCTTACCTTAAAATATAAATACTATTTAAATTAACAGAAAGGGTGGTTATATTGGTCTGGCTCACTTGAGATCAAATTGGGCTGTACGTGGCCCATTGACTAAAGCGAGTTTCAAACCCTGACTTTATTGTGTCAAGGCCAAAACTGCTGGACAGCATGCCACCAGGAGAGCATTTGAATTCCCATGATAAGGGCCTTGGAACAGATGTACACACATGTAACACCACTAAATAATCCTACGAGTGTTTACAGGTGTACCAGAAAGTCCCCAGGGTTCTTATAATGCTGTGTGTGTGTGTGTGTGTGTGTATAAATATACACACAACGCTGTGCAGTTCATTTGGGAGGCTGAAGAGTTCAAAGCTCCTTATTGTTTAAGCAGCACCCCTCCCCTGCTCTATGCAGTGTCAGCTGTGATGGCCTATGGACATGTTAATGTATTCTATTAGATAATCGGGCCTGATCACAGGAGGTTTTTCACCCAGCCAAGTGAAGTTGAATGTGTTTTGCAACAACACCTCTACACTCAGTTTCACTGTAGGCCTCCTTTCACAGTAGTTTTGTTTCCTACTGCAGTTTCATCAATGACCTACTGATAGTCTGGCTGTTGTTTATTTGCATGCCACACAATGCCACTCTCCAACCAACTCTTATATAATCATGTTGCTTTTGTTTAATTTATTTGTTGAAAGTGCTGTAATCCTACTTCCATTTTTGCTTGTTTACTTTGGTGCAGATCAATTGACAAATCACCAGATTTGCACTATTTTTTTTTTCTTTTTTTTCTTTTTTTTTTTCTTTTTTTTTTTTTTTTAGGTCATGCCTACTGCAGGTCATGAAAAAATCATCTGATGACTATCACGCCTCTCCGGATGGTTTATTTAGCTCCAGTATATCAGAGAACGGGCTTAGCAGTAGAGAAAGGGAGAGCTCAGCTGGTTGTGAGAGAGAAGGAGAGAGAGGGAGGGATAGGAGAGTGCAGCTTGATGCATATTAGAGTTCAACAGCCCTCCCCGTGGCCTGGGAGCTCCAGTAACAGCATAATACACACTATGTAGGTCAGAGACGCTGCAGTGCTCCACTTCCCCAGCCCAGTGAAACTGACAGGCTGGAACGCCACTGGCGGTCTACTGGGACGGAAGGATGAGAGGCTTTTTTTTTTTTTTTTTTTTTTTCCCCTCTCCTCCCCTCCTAACGCTCTTTTCTTCATTCCCCTCCCCCACAAACTCTCTCCTCCCATGGTTTCTCTTCCTTGCTCTCTCCCACTCCCTCTTGTTTCTTTGTGCTGTTTTCATGCCTCATGTTTATATGTATGCACACATGTATGGGACTGGATTCTTATGTAATGCAGCAATATACTCAATGTAATGTGTTGGCCTGGGCTGAGTTGACCTGCCGACTGCACATCAGTGCCTCCTGACAGCCGTCTAACCCTGTGGTACTCTCTCTGGCTGTGTCACAGCCTTCAGCTGTCTCATTACTCCTTTGTCCTCGCTGCCAGCTCCTACATGGTGTATGTGCACCATCTAACAGTTGGCGCTAAGAATATCCTGTCACGTGCTTCTAAAATATGATATGTGGTGAAAGTACTTTCATCCATTTAGCATCTTTCCTGTTCTGCAGCAGTCATGGTATTACATTTAATGTCTGTGTGCTGTGTTTTTAATGCAGTTTTGTCTCCTCCCTCCCTCCACCCATTGTTTGTCCCTATTTTTTTTATTTTTTTTTATTTTTTCTTTTCACTCTGCAGGATGCTGTTTTGTAACTTTTTATACAAGAAAAGCTGCACTGGAGGCCCAGAATGCACTGCACAACATAAAGACCTTAAGTGGGGTGAGTAGGCACAGCATGGGCTGCTTTTAGCTGCTTGAGCCCCACTACATCCCCTATGCAGGCTGTGAGCTGTACGCTGGCCGATAATGAGCTCTCGGTTCACTGAACGCCTGTCTAGCCTGAGAAATGTCTCAACCCCCACTATCACTTACGCGACACTTAGGACCGGCCTGAACCTCGGCACACTGAATTGCTAAGCGTGCAGGTATCGGGTAAAGCCTGCTTGACCAGGCTGCAGGTTATTCACTGAGACACAGGACCCGATTGCCACAAAGTGGAACAAATTATTAATGCTTGTATTCATGAATTATTGATGCACATCTACATTTTTATTCCCCAAAATTAGAAGCAGGAAAGGAGCTGAAGGCAAGTTGAAGGCTTTCTTTTCGTCCTTTTTTTTTTTTTTTTTTTTTTTTTCTCCCTCTCTCCCCCCGTTTTAACAATGCAGCCCGGTGAGACAGAATGTGGTCCCCTAATACTTAACCCGATCTTCTAGTGAGATTAAAGTCCAGCCAACTGGAATAAGTGCAGTGGCTTGTTAAACATCCACAAAACTGTCTTGTCTATACGTCATTCTGTATTGCCAGCTTTCCAATCAATTTAATCTATACCCAACAACCCCAGCTGTCGATGAAACCAATAGTCCAGTCTTTCAGTAAAAAGAGCTACTGTCAGTGCGCTTGCAGGTAAATATTGAACCGAGCTGATAAATGAGTCTCACAGGCTGAGAATAATGTCCTAGCTCTCTTCTCTGGAAGACTATCAATCAGGCAGACATTTCAAACAAAGTGTGGTCTAACGGCTCAGCTCTCAAATCCCATTCCTGAGTCCTACTGTTACTGGCATTGACTGCAGTTGACTGATTTTTGATTTGCGTGATAGAGGAAAAGCTTGTTTCCCTGTTTGTTTTCTCTCCCTTCTGTGCCTCTCTCTACTTGGTCAGTGACGCTAGCCAGTCCCCACACTGAGCAGGCCATCTGTCTGCTTCTCCTTAGTGCTTGTCAAAAACAAACCCACCACTTTTCATAAGTACAACCTGCTCAGACATCTCATGGCTAGATTTATTTCTTCTTTCACGTCACATGGCATGCAGTGTGCTATAGATGTAGTCACTTGAAGTTCAGTCTTCTTGGAGAAAATTGTTCATTAAGTGGCATGAAATGCCTCCACTTTCTCACATAACAAGCTTGAGAACAAGCGTCATGTTCAGAGATGTTATGCTGACTGAAATGAGATTTTTCACAGCTCAGATTTGCCACACCTTGTTCTATTTGTATGTGATCCAATAGTGTATTGGGTGTTGACAGACTTGTATCTGGAGGAAGGGAAAAAAGAAACAAAACCTGAAGCTCACTGTACATTTCGAAAGCAATACCAAAGAAGCTTGCTTGTCAAACAGAGTTCTTCTATAGAAGATGAGGGATGTTGTCAGTAGCAATCGATAAGTTCAATCGCGAGTCTACATTACAGCGAGAAGTGAAATTGGATACCGGAGAATTTGATCCCTTACCAGCAACTCTTAGACACTTCCTCCTGAATCTGGCGGCGGTGAGGGATGATGGTCTTACAGCAAAAGAACAAAACAAGAGATGGGGAGAAATGCTCGAAGATGGAAGGATGAGTGAAGACATGAGGCCTTTATGATGAGAGATAACAGAGTTTATAATGGTGACAGATGTGAATGGTTTCCCTACATTTTCTTTTTTTTCCCCCCCCTAGATGCATCATCCTATCCAGATGAAACCCGCTGACAGTGAGAAAACAAGTGGTAAGTGGATTCATGCAGGATGACGTAAGCCATGAGATGGAGATGTTGAGGAAAACCTGTAAGGAGAAGGATTAGGTAAAGGCAAATGGGGTGTGAGATTTGAAAAGGGTAAAATTGACAGCAGTACACAGCATCTATATAGTGCAGTGGTTTAAGAGCAGAGCTGGTACAGGATGATATACTTCTGTGTCTAGAGAAGTAGACAGAAGGAAAACAAAGCGGCAAGTCGCAGAGATTTGTGCAAAAGGCTGGCACTCTGAGTGAGAGGCAGAAAATGTGGCAGCATGACAAAGAGAGAGCGCTTGCTTGAACAAGAAAGAGAGGGGTGCAAGATTTTCGCACCTGATGTAAGTGCTGCTTTCACAGCGCCATAATTGTTTGGGTTTCACTAAATAGCCTTCCTGTTTTCGTCTTCCTGCAGCGGTAGAAGACAGAAAACTCTTTGTCGGCATGGTTTCAAAGAAATACGGTGAGAACGAGGTCAGAATGATGTTCTCGTCTTTCGGACAGATCGAAGAGTGCCGAATACTTCGGGGACCGGATGGTCAGAGCAGAGGTAAGCGTGCCTTCGGTGTGGACATGATGTTCAGCACCGCGCATCCGCCATGTTCAGCACACCAGAGTACATATTCTCATCAAGTATTTATGCAGGGCCCCTCCCTGATTCTTCATTGCAACCCCGGCACCCTCAGATCAAGTGCTATTCACCTCCAGTGGCACTTTTTCTGTCCACATAGTATATCCTCCCATTACTGTGACACTCTGCCTCCACAACTCGCAGTGAAGGGCCACTGCACTTGCTGTCCGCCACAATGGCCCGTCGCCTAGGCAACCGCTGGCTGCCGGTGTTCGTAGGCTCAGCTGGCAGGCGGCTCAGCTCAGCTCCTCCTTTACCGCCTCCTTCATCACACTCTACAAAGGCTGGAATTAGCCTGTCATCGCATCTCCTACATAGCACTCTGCTGAATAAAGCCTCAGATAGCAGGCAGCACGAGGCTCTAGCGTCGATGCTTATATACGATTAAATCCCACAGAAGACACAGCTAGCTATGAATTTCTGCTCTTTTTCTAGTATACGTACGCAGTGTTCCTACAATTTGAAACGGGCCCTATTAGCCTTTGATGTTTGCAGGCCTTGCATATTTTAGTAAATCAAAGCCCTTCAGTGTGTATTTATGTGTGCATTTTCTGTGTATATAATCACGTTGACTGTCTCACCATGACATCACGTAGTCGAGCCTCTCTGGGTGGCAATTTAATCTGTCGATCACCGCTCATCTGACACGTGTTACTGTTCTCCTTGTTCTTTCTTCATGTGCTAACCAGTGAGGGTGGTTCTGTGTGCTTGGGAGTTGCCATTCTCTGTACTGTAATGTCTTTTTTTGGGGTTCATAACGAGTTGTCCAAACCTTTTGTCTTGTTTTTGTTTCTTCTTGTCCCTCCCCCCCTCCCCCTCTCCTATTGTTTCCCCCCTACAGGCTGTGCGTTTGTCACATTTGCTACCAGGGCAATGGCACAGAATGCAATCAAAACCATGCATCACTCTCAAACTATGGAGGTACTGTACCCCTTAGCACCTATTTCTCATTTCCCTCCCCCCCCCCCCTTCCCCATACATTTTGCTGCCCCCTTGTGTTGAAAGATGAGGAACCTGTCCAAGCAGATGGCATCCATTCATCACAAAGCATGAGTCATTTCCAAAACCACTCTTGCTAATTACAAAATTACATTGTCATCTGCAGAATAATTGAATAAAACTCGAAACATTGCCTTTTACATAGCTGCTGAGTTCAGAACTAACAGGACACAAAAAGTGCTGTCATCTTTTATTTTGGGCTGAACTAAATGCATTTCACTTATTGATTCTGATAACAGAGCCTACCCATTAGTGTGCCATTATATTAGTCTGTATTTTGGACTACAGGGGAAAAGAATCCACACTATCAAATATAGGTTATCAGGAAAAAAAATTAGACTGAAACAGCTCCCCTTTTAGACTTCTTAAAAAGTGGGTCTGTGTACTCATATAGCCAATGGAGTCTTTGTGGAAGTAGAGCAGTGGTAATTTGACAGCTAGCAGGTCAGAGGCTCCCCAGTGAAGCATCAGACCAAGTCTAATTAGGAGTCCAACCAAACATAACACTCCTCCTACCAGATTAAACTCTGGGGGGGGGGGGGGGGGCAGTAGCAGTGCCACCTATTCTGCCCCCACAATCACGTACTCCCCGATTCTCAGCTGCTGTGGGAGTTGCTGCTGGTGCAGAAGCCATTTTCCCTAACCAGCCTGGTCCCCATCTGGCTCTCAACTCTTAAAATACTTTTGCACCGCATGCCTTGTCCATGCGTCTGTCTGAACATGTGACTGTCTGTTTGCGAGAGTCTCCGTATTGTAATGCATTTTTCTTAATGTCTGACATATCCCTGTTTGAATGTTATTTATTGTTAATGTTGTCCATCTGTTGTCTGCCTATTTGTGGACTCGATTAAACTCTTTAACATGCTTAAATGATTCACCGTCTGCACCATTGTCCTGTGCTTTTATTTATTTGGAATGTGGCCTGGTTTAGCTATGCATGGCACATGTCCTCTCTTTTAGCTTTGATATGAATGCAACAGGCATACAACTATCTGGAGGCATAGAGGAACCAAACCCACCCCACTCCCCCCTTTTAAAAACAAAAACAAAAAAAAAAACGAATTCAAAAAAAACCCTATGCAGTGACTGTCCTTGCATGGGTAAATAAACTTGGTGTGCTTTTGAACCGGTCTAACATCTCTTAACTCTTCACCGCTCCAGGGCTGTTCCTCACCTCTGGTGGTGAAGTTTGCTGACACACAGAGAGATAAGGAGCAGCGACGCCTGCAGCAGCAGCTAGTACAGCAGATTCAGCAGCTCAACAGCGCCTCCACCTGGGGAAACCTGGCTGGGCTGGGGACTCTTTCACCGCAGTACCTGGCTGTGAGTTTTATTAAAGAACACACAGATTAGCCTTAATGTACTAAAACCTTTATAGTTTATCTGTTTAAATATATTGAGTGTACAGAATACACTTGGTAGAGAGCACTGAACCACCTGATAATTATCAATCTATCCCGTGGGTGGGTGAGTGGGTGCGTGAGCGTGCATGTAAGAATTTTATCACCAAGCTTTATGAATGTGTTCCTGTGTTAGGATATTAAGGTCAGGTGATCCCTTTTTTTTTTTTTTTGTTAAGTTTTGGTAATGACTGTTCTAGCTGGAAACACAGCTGCCATTTTGTGTATGACATATCCAACCATATTGTTCTAAGTAATAAAATAATCTGTTGCAAGCTGAAAATGTATTAGGTCATTGTGTAAGCTGAATATTGCACAATACTTTGACCAAAAGTACAAACTGAAACTTGGCTCAGAGTAGAATAATCTTCCTCCTCGAACTGTTTTCTGGCTAAAGGACACTGACACGTGACTTGCATATGCCTTCTCTAATTCAGAGCCAAAGAACATGTGACTTAGATGGCAACAGCTGAGGCGTTTTATGTTTCTGGGACAAAAATGAGACATTGAGCCTGTTGCATGAAGCTGTAAAAGCTGTCGTGCCGTTTATTTAATTTAAACCTCACATAACTTTTTGCCTTCTGGTCAAAATGTGTTGCCTCTTGCTAACATTGTCAAAATAATGACATGGAGTATAAATCTTGGTCCCGAGTTGTTCCTGTGCATCAGATAATTTTCCACAGATTAGACAAACAGTGAATAGTTTGCTACGGGCCATTCGATCCCTATACAACCCTTGCAAGAGCTTGGTTCGTATTGCCGGCAATAAGTTGGACTCGTTCCCGGTGGGTGATGGGCTCCGCCAGGGCTGCCCTTTGTCTCCGGTTCTGTTCATAATTTTTATGGACAGGATTTCTAGGCGCAGCCAAGTGGCGGAGGGCTTTCGCTTTGGTGGCCTCAGAATCTCATCTCTGATTTTTGCGGATGATGTGGTTCTGTTGGCTTCATCGGGTGAGGGCCTCCAGCTCGCACTGGAACGGTTCGCAGCCGAGTGTGAAGCAGCGGGAATGAGGATCAGCACCTCCAAATCTGAGGCCATGGTTCTCAGCCGGAAAAGGGTGGAGTGGCCACTCCGGGTCGGGGATGAGTTCCTGCCCCAAGTGGAGGAGTTCAAGTATCTCGGGGTCTTGTTCGCGAGTGATGGGAGAAGGGAGCCGGAGATCGACAGACGGATTGGGGCTGCGGCTGCAGTAATGCAGACGCTGCACCGGTCCGTCGTGGTGAAGAGGGAGCAGAGTGTAAAAGCGAAGCTCTCAATTTACCGGTCGATCTACGTCCCTACCCTCACCTATGGCCACGAGCTGTGGGTAGTGACCGAAAGAACGAGATCGCGGATACAAGCGGCAGAAATGAGCTTCCTCCGAAGGGTGGCTGGCCTCTCCCTTAGAGATAGGGTGAGAAGTTCGGCCATCCGGGAGGGGCTCAGAGTAGAGCAGCTGCTGCTCCACATCGAAAGGAGCCAGCTGAGGTGGTTCGGGCATCTGACAAGGATGCCCCCCGGGCGCCTCCTGGGTGAGGTGTTCCAGGCATGTCCCACCGGGAGGAGGCCCCGGGGCAGACCCAGGACACGCTGGAGAGATTATATCTCTCGGCTGGCCTGGGAACGCCTTGGTATTCCCCCGGATAAGCTGGAGGAGGTGGCTGGGGAGAGGGAGGTCTGGGCCTCTTTGCTTGGGCTGCTGCCCCCGCGACCCGGCCTCGGATAAAGCGGATGAAGATGGATGGATGAATAGTTTAGTCCCCAAATTTAAAGAGGATTTAATAATGTTAGGAAAAAATAATATTAATTATCATGTCTGATCTAATTTTGTTTTCTAGATTTGACTTTTGTTTTCTTTCATATCTTGACAGCTGCTCCAGCAGGCCACTTCTCTCAGTAACCAAGGCAGTCTCAATGGTATTCAAAGGCTAGGAGGTGAGTTTCAGAAGATCAGTTTACGAGTCGTAGGAATGCAAAAAGAACAAGCTGTTAGGGCTGGGCGATATGGCCTAAAATTCATATCGCGATATAATTTGAAGCACGTGCGGTAACGAGATATATATCACGATATTCTATTCTTCTGTATAACGTATTTTCCACAGTATAAGGCACACTTAAAATCCTTTAATTTTCTCAAAAATCGAGAGTGTGCCTTATGTATGAATTCTGGTTGTGCTTACTCACCTCGAACCGATTTTGGCGTTATGTTAAAAAATGTTTTAGTACAACTTTGGCAAGCTGCACGGCTTGATGGATTGTCAGAGCATTATGGCTGCCGTAGTGAGGAGCTTTGCGGCGTAATCTGGGTCCAAAACTCCATCCCTTCAGGTCCCAAAGTCAAACGAACATTGAGT
This sequence comes from Diplotaxodon limnothrissa, assembly GCF_057381915.1. Taxonomy (NCBI): domain Eukaryota; kingdom Metazoa; phylum Chordata; class Actinopteri; order Cichliformes; family Cichlidae; genus Diplotaxodon; species Diplotaxodon limnothrissa. Next base: position 17,440,019 of record NC_140602.1, on the reverse strand, counting down.
TAAAAACGGTCTAAATTCTTTCATCTTTAATTAAATCATCAGCGTTGCTGCTTTATCGGGTGTAACAATTAAGTTTAACATCCAGGCATCCATGAAAACAGAATTTATTAATTTTAACAGAGTTAGAAGTTAGCAGGAAGTTAGCTCGCTAGTTTCCACGTAAACATGACATGCCATGTTCTGACTGAGAGATTTTTTTTAAACTAATTAAAACGTACAGCTCTGCTACCACTTCCAACATAAATGAAGACAGAAAACTAAACAGGAGTGGTGTTTGCAGGGTTACTGAAGTTGGACTACCTGGTATATAATGTTGTGCTATGTGATTGCTAGCGACACAGCTATGTTAGCATAACATTAGCACAGTGAAGCTGGAGGATGAACGCCAACTTTTTTTCCACTCGATAAAAGTTAACGTGAGGGATTCTGGTGGTTAGAGACAAATGCAATCGCATAGCGGGATGCTATACAGGGGCCAAACTTCAGTCAGGAGAACAATTAAGATTATTCATCCACAATACAAGGTTAGTTATTAATATACTGCAACAACATGGGAATAGAACAGCTGCGAGAGAATTCAACATTAATGAATCAATGTTATGGAAGTGGAGGAAGCGCAGTTTTTGGCTTTCCCCATATTTCAAAAGTGCTTCATCTCTTTGCTATGACTGTCGCCGGGCATAATTTGAATCAAATCACTCAAATCACTTTTTTATTGTCATATCACATGTGCAGGTACATTGGTACAGCACATGCGAGTGAAATTCTTGTGTGCGAGCTTCACAAGCAACAGAGTTGTGCAAAATACAATAACATAAACAGGCAAAGTATACGAATGGCTAAATCTGAAACTAATAAATATATGTACAATATATAATAGTATATGCAAAAAAAAAAAAAAAAAATTCTGGATGTATATACTAAATGTTTTTCTACGTGTGTGTGTGTGTGTGTGTGTGTACACATATTTTACAAATTAAATAGTCAATAAATAAAATATATAAAAATATACAGAGTTGAGACATGTGCAAAACAGTGGCATTACTATACAGTATGGAGTGCATAATGTTGAAGTTCCAGTAGTGGAGGTGAGGTGTCTATGACGTGCAGATGATAATGGTTGTAGCCGCTGCGATGCTTTCAACCAAAACAGGCGCAGCTTGATGACATCAACATGCGCAATCGTGATAGAGCGATATAGTCAAAATCTCTATTGTTGGCCAAATTTATATCGTTTCTATCGCCCACCCCTACAAGCTGTGCTGCTCATGTCACCAGCCCTCTGTCTCGCTGCGCTTCGCCCACATGCTTTTAAGTACCTTAAATTACATTACTCTTTTCAGATCAGTGGCACGCTAATTACCAATAATGCTATTTTCAGCCTATTCCGGCTGCTTGAAGACAAACTGCTCATCCCTCTGCCTTGGTCATATTAAAAGCCAATGTGAAGAGCTTGAAAACTACAGATGGGGTGCTAAAACGAATGATAAATCTTCAAGTTGGAATTCATATTAGATGGATTTGATAGATCAAGTCTGCTTCTTTTGTTGGTCATGCTAAAGTAATATACTGTATTTAAAATGTTAAAATAGCTTCCCGATCCAGGTTTAAGTGGCTTGAATTTGCACTCTCCCTCATGACCAGTGGGGGGCGACTTCTCTTGTCAATTTATTGTGCCAGCATTCAAAAAGCAAGGCGTTTTGTTTTTTTTTTTGTTTTTTTTAATGTGGCCCTACCCTGTAATTGACAAGTAGCCACTGTATGAGGATGACATTTGTCACTAAGTCAGAGCCATCCTGGTTTTAAATCTCCAAAATGGTAAATGGAAGAAAAATATGAGGTTTTACAGCCGTGTCCATCTTGCATTCTCTGAGATCTGAGAATGTGATTTGGTGATGGTAAATTTCCCAATATCCAAGCAGTTTAATATAGAGGAAAGCTTTTAAATGAATGGCAGCACATCCTATTTTAAACTTTAAAAATTCATTGTTTGTTCTTTTGCTTTTAAAATCTATGTATTTCTTCCATGACTACTTTCAAATTTATGCTGTATGCAGAAAAATTCAGTCTTTGATAATTCGCGTGTCTTTGTACTCTCAGCGGGTGTGAATCCACTTCAGCTGCAGAACCTGGCCACATTAGCTGCCGCTGCAGCTGCAGCTCAGAGTTCTGCCAGCCCAACTTCCACCAGCGCTCTGTCTACCAGCAGCGGTGCCCTGGGAGCTCTTGCCAGTCCAGGTAATTAAACACAAACATGAGATGAATTTTGAATGCTGCCTGTACAATACATACAACAGTTCTGTGAGTCGAGCCCCATGGCAGCATCATGACTAGTTAGTTTTGTTAGGGGTGTGTTTTGGCATGGCCTGGCTGTAATTGCTTGAGTCGCCACCTCTGCTCTTTGTGTACTAATTCATGTATAATATATTAACTAAAGTATAAAGATTCACTCTCTCGCTGATTGAGGTGTACAGTGCATGTCCACAGTCGGGCCACTTCTCCTCTGCAAATCTCCCTCATCTACTATTTGCCTAACAGCCCTCAGCCATTCCTCATTTACTTTATGGGAGTTAATCACCCACATATAAAAATTTTATGAGAGCCCCCATTTCCCTTCAATCTGTGTAAATATACATTGGCTCCATCTGTCTAAGTTTAACATATGGCTGCTTTACTAATGACCGCTCCTCTCTGTGAGACAGATTTTTAACTGCCTCATCTCTGCCATGTCCTCCTCTATAACCATAACAATGTGAGGCAGATGTAAGGTTTTAAGAATATCTTTTTTTTTTTCTTTTCTTTTTTTTTGTCATTTGTCAACAGTTGGGTCAACAGCAGGGTCCAGTGCTGCCGCTGCCGTGAACCCCTTGGCATCTCTGGGGGCTCTGCAAGGTCTCACTGGGACCTCTGTGGGCCTCAACAACCTTAACGCTCTCACCAGCAGCGTCAGTGGTGAGAATCTCCTTATTTAAAAACTGGATACAAGCCAAAAAAAGGAAGATGCATGTTGATGTTGGGTCCCCATGCTCAATGGGTACTATTAAACTTTTGCTTCTTACAGGTATGGGGGCCATGAACGGGGGTCTGGGAGCCTCCATGGCCAACGGGTCAGCAGTCAGCTCTATGGATGCCCTAACCCAGGCCTACTCAGGGATGCAGCAGTACACAGCGTCTGCCCTGCCCGCCCTCTACAGCCAGTCTCTCCTTCAGCAGAGTGTGGCTGGCAGTCAGAAGGAAGGTGAGAAGATCCCTGGCACACATCACTCAATAAGAATTTTCAGAAGTTTCTTCCTAAATGCAATGAACTTTTATGTTTACAGTAAATGTTTTGTGTGCATTTGAATTCACGTCTAACTAGAGTATCTGAATTTCTTACCAAATGGAGTAGGGCCAGAGGGCGCCAACCTGTTCATCTATCACCTGCCCCAGGAGTGTGGGGACCAGGATCTTCTGCAGATGTTCATGCCTTTTGGAAATGTGGTCTCCGCCAAAGTTTTCATTGACAAACAGACCAATCTGAGCAAGTGCTTTGGTAAGTGTGGTGACACTGCTGGCGTTTCCCTGGTTACATCAGTTAATGGCATAGCAGCTTTGTTTCACTGCAGATTTAAAGTTTAAATGGAGTCTAAGTGCTCTGTAAAGATGAACATGTTGATACTTGTATTTTCTATGTAAATGGATTAGATGCATGCATGTATGTCTGACCGGAGGTGGTATTAAATATCATTTGCATTAGTGTTTTACTGAGTGCAAGCAGTACACCAGTATTGTGATGTAACACCACCTCAAATGCAAATTTAAAGCAGTGAGTGAAAATGGTGCAAAAATTGAAGAGGAGTATGTAATAATGCACATGCTTTTGTGCATTACGTTAACATGGCTAAGTCGCAGTTCACTATCAAAGTGCTAGAATAAAGGTAACTCTGACTGTAGTTGAGGGAAGCTGAATAGTTTTATGGCCTTGGGGACAGAAGGTCGTCAGTCTCTCTGTCAGAGCAGGTTTGAGACAGCAGTCTGTTGGACATGCTGCTCTTCCTGCCCTCTAAATCTCAGATTCACAAGGCAGTATTTATAGTTGTGACCCTTCTCTCTGACATTAACTGGCAGAGAGAAAAATAAAACACCATGTGGCTTTCCTCTGCAGCCTGTCCAGTCACATGGTGTCCAAATATGTGTAAAACTGATGAGTCATCTTGTTTAATTTCCCCTTAAAACCAAAATAAATTACACAATACACTTTTGAGGTATAAATTACGAAAACACCCAATGCAGCAAATATGATTCACATTTAAACTTTGATATGGAAATTATTTTGTACATTTTGTCAGAAGGTTCACTAAACACTCAGTTTAGCTAAAATTAGATTTTTCTGGTAGTTATTTCATGGTTTGTGCTTTTAAAGGGAAAGATTGCAACCTCTCCAGTCACTTCCTCATCCTGTGGATGGGCTCCAGCTTTCCTGTTGTGAACTGCAGGTAGTGACTGCAGTCCTTGTTTTGCTCTGCTGTCCGTTTGATATAGAGGCACGTGAACCAGTACTCCACCTGCTGGAGGTTCTGGTTAGTGGCTCTTAAACTTTTAGTGGATTTCTAGAGCAGAAAAAGAACTACATTCACCATGTGCAATCCATGATGGTGAAGATGGAGTCTGTCTGGCTACAGGAAGGCAGATGCCAAGGAGAGGGGGTGATGGTCAGCCTGGTGATATGGAAATGAAATGTTGGCATTAAGTTGCTGTTTTGTAATGTATTCAGTTTAGTTTTTCTTTTTTCTCAGGGTTCGTCAGCTATGACAATCCTGTGTCTGCACAAGCTGCCATCCAGGCCATGAATGGTTTCCAGATTGGCATGAAGAGGCTGAAGGTTCAGCTGAAACGCTCCAAGAACGACAGCAAACCCTACTGATCCTAGCCCCGGGGCCTTCCCCCTCCCCAGCTCTAAAGCTAGCACTGCTAGGGTAAGTTCACCCTCCAGCCAAGGTCACCACAGCAGAGACTCAGTGGGGCAAGGGGACAGAAGCCCATCACAGGAGGGAGACTCGGCCTATTCCTTAAAAAAGAAAAAAAAATGTTTGCAATGATCTTTCCACATTTTTGCTGTATTTCATTCCTGCGGTTTTGTCATGTAATTTGAGTCTGATTTAGTATTTTAATGTATATGATTATTTATGACTATCACTGGAGTCAGTGTTCGCTGGAGGTATTTTGTGTCACTGTATTTAGTGGAGAGCATCAGATGTTTCCATGCCATTTCATTGCCTTCAGGTCAAGCTAGACAGGTTGACTAAGGATCAGTTGTTGTTTCTGAAGCTAGGTCACAAGGACCCCCGAGCCCAGAGCTTTAGCCTGTGTTTGGCTGTTTACGTGCAGTTTGTCTCATCCGTATCATTGTCAATGTGAAACTCTTTTCTACGCTAGATTTTCCAGTCTTCACCACACCTCTCTTCTACCCCCTCCCCTCTGTTTCTCTCTCTGTCATCTTTCATTATCTAAGCCATGTTGAGCTAGGCTACCTCTCTGCGTCTTTATTAACAACCTCTTCCAGTCATTCCATCCATCCTCCAAGTCTCCCACAAGGGACTGGCTCTAGATGGATCTCTTTGGGTGCCAAGTATACAGTTTGTGCATGTTGGAGTCTCTGCCATATGTCCTGGTGGTGTCACTTCCTTAAATCTGTGTATTATTGTTTTGTTTTTTGTGCGTTGGGAGAGGAGGGGGGGTTGCCCGTCCCCCCTGTTGTCCTTACTGTATATGTGGTGACTGGCATTATTTTTGTTTTTTTGTGCCTCATGGCTAAATGATTCTTGTGCTGTGCCCCTAACTTTCTCTTCTCTCCTCTTTGTCCTCTCTCTTTCTCTCTCTCCTCTCTTCCTTTTGTGTTTTTGTTCCTTTTTAGAACAAATCTCCATGCCTGTTTGCTCATCATTAGCCTAGCATGTCTTCATGATGTTGAAAGACAAGCCAAACTCCTGGCCCACATCATCCCACCATTGTCTGTGATGTCTCTCTAAGCTCGCCTGACCAATACCTGGCCACCCACTGACCTTGACCTTAGCTCAACCTGATTTTTCTGCATGTATATTCATTTTTGTTTTCGTTTGCTTTTTCTGTATAGAAATGTGATGGGTGGGAGAGAGGTCAAGCAAAATCAATGTGAAAACTTTACCTAGGTTAAGTTCATTTGAGTGACCTGTTTTTTGTTTTTGTTTTTTTGCGAATGTTTTAAAAAGAAAAAACCTGTGGGATTTCTTACTTTTAATTTAGCTTTGTGGGACTTTTTTTTTTTTTTTTAAATGTTTTTTCTTTTTACCTCTCTCAGTAAAGCTCACTTGAAAGTTGATTACAGGGATTGGCACACAGCTGTGCTATTTGGTGCCATTAGCAATATGTTGGCTTCTTAAAAAAAATGCTACAGACCACTTTCCAACACTTTTGAAAGTCTGACCATTAAAATCCCTCTCAGTGCTCTGTAATGATCTCTACATTTTGCAGGCAGCGTGAAGACTTACACCAAGGCTATTTAAAAAAGAAAAAGAAAAATTCATTTATAAAAATATCCAGTGTTTTTCTTTTTCTTTGATTTCTTTTTGGGTTTTTTGTTTTTGAACTATTGATGGCACAATAAAAGGTACATTGCTCTGTTGAGAGAAATGACTACCTACATGAGTCAACTTTTTTAGAACTGATTCACAAATAGACAATCTGTGGTTTAAATGCACACTTAGATTAACTATATTTTATACCATTGAATCTATAGAAGTTTAACTAACAGAACCCAGGCAAACGTTGGGTTTTTTGTAGATTACGTTGTAATGTCATCTGTGTTTGGGCAGGGAGGGGGGGCAGGGGCGGGAGGGTCTTCAGTGTACTACATTTTTAAGGAGGACTAAAAATCTGTTTGATCAGCATGACCATTTGAGGGTCATTTCTAGTAAATTAAAAAGTTCAAAATTCCTCTGCTTTAATTGTAATTTTGTTTTCTGGTTTAAATTCTTTTTTCTTTTTTTTTCTTTTTTTTTTCACTTTTTTTTTTTTAAGGGTCATATTTTGAGCCTCCCCCCCCCCCCCCCCCCCCTTTTTTTTTTTTTTTTTTTTTTTTTTTTTTTTTTTTTTTTAATATCCCTGCTAAACTTCCATGGTACGTACATCTTGTCAACTTTCTGTGAATTTCTCTTTGCTAATTTAATTAATGAATTTTTCACTTTGCTTTTGTTTGGATGCCTCGTTGAGAGATGATTTACAATGTCTGTTAATCATACAGATGCCAGACAATGTTGTTCTGTTGGATTTTGTTGTTGAAGTGCCCATGTGTCAAATATTTCTTGTGCTTTTTTTTTTTTTTTTTTTTTTTTTTTTTTTTTTTAAAACTCACCACTTTGTTTGCTGTAATATTACCTAGTTTGTCTGTACACACACACACACGCTGCAACACATGCAAACACACACAAACACTCTTTCGTGGTTGCAAATGTGGGAGCCCCTGAAGAGGAGAGAACTCGGACACAACACGCAACCTGTGGGTCTCTGCACGTTTTGTTTTTCTTTCCTCTTTCTTTTAAAAACATGCACTCGTGTGATGCTCAAGAAGTCACACAGCACATTAAATCGACTTAATCCACCACAGTAGTGTTGGTTTACAAATAACATTCCATTTTTCTCAGCACGAAAGTTTACACTTTTTTATCAGGGTGGCATTTTTGTGTGACGACCCTGGTAAAACTACCACTTCACCCTCCCCTTCCCCCAAAGAAAGGGTTCCCTAAAACTGCGTACCTGATGGCGCTAAAGAGTTGTCAGCTCAGGGCTCTTTGTTTCTTTCTTTTCTTTCCTTTTTTTTTTTTTTTTTTTTTTTTTTTTTGTGTGTGTGTGTGCTTGTGGGGGGGGGAAACTAGACACTGACGCAGGATTACCACACAAAATGCACTGTTAACCACCATTTGACTTTCTTTTCAGTTGGGATTTTTCCCCTTTTACTCTAAACTTAAATATTCCTAAACAAAAGGAAGGTACCAAATTTGAACCGGTGCGGGGGGAGGGGGTGTTATAGTTTTGTAAGGAGATGTTAAGCACAATTGTGGGAGCTAATCACTTTTGCAGAATGTCGTGTGTATGTGTGGTTACAATCCCAAATTTTTCCAAGGTACCACTGATTTCTCTTTTAATATGGGCATGTGCTTTTTACAGTATTTTTGTTTTGTTTTCTATCCAAATGCAATACAATATTCAAAGTGCCATATATACGTCTAGAAACTGCCTACACATTATTAGGCCTTGGTTTAGAGATTGCTGCAGTTCGCCTTTCTATTTTGTTTTGGGTTTGTTTGTTTTTTCTTTTGGGTCTATTTATGCCAGTGTCATGAAAGCTCTTGTCACCTGCTAATGTCTCCCCTTTGCCTTTACTGTGTTGAGTTATTGGTAAATGTGTATTGTGATGTACTCAATTTGAACAGTTGGTTTAAAACCTTGTAGATAAACAATAAACTTCCCTATACATTTGAAGGTTAAACGTCTTTCTTAGTGAGTGCGAGCGCGTGTGACACTTGGCGATACAAACCGTGGGGGATCACGCGTGTTTTGGTGGTGGTGGGATATTTTTGAATTTAATAAAACAGAGGTACAGTGCAGAAGAGTCAGTGTGGGTGCCATGTGTCGGCCACTGAAATGACTGCAGGTCTGTGGTGATGCAGTGCATGGTGAAGTGTTACTATGAGTGAATATAGTTTAAAACACTTAAAGGGGGGGAATAAAGCACAATGTATAGTCCACAGCAGTCCCAACAGGAACTCTACTCACTTCAGGGGCTTCCATCACAAATCCTGATTAAGCTCTAACTATCACGGTTTCTTCTGTTGGTTTTCATATTCTGAAGTGCTTTTTTTTTTTTTTTTTTTTGACAGTGTGGTAGCTTTGCATCTCTATAGATATCGTCTTGATCTATAAGAAAAAGAGTAGAGAAAAACTTTGTTATTTTTCTTGTCTGATAATCGGTAGGACTCTGTTCATGTTCCACCAATAATTTAATAGATGTTTTTTGTCTTGTCTTGATGAAAGCCAAAGTGAGTGCATCTTGATGTAATCTGTATTATACACACAGTACAGTTATATATAAATATATATTTTTCGTTCTGTTCAATTACAAATTTTTGAAACTGGGTGGAATTTGAAAAAGACAAAAGACAAAAAAAGACATACACAGGCTGTCCAATTTCTACAACTGGTGGTTCATATGTATTTTGTACCCGTGAAGCTTTTTATATTGGAAATTAAAGGAAAAAAAAAAATCTATATTGGGGGAGGGGAAAAAAAATAAAAAATTGCCTGGCCTATCAATGTGGCCTTGCCTTGACCAGGTCTTGAGTCTGGCCTCTTGCTGGTGTCAAGCAATTTTTTTTCTTCTTCTCTCTTGCTTTTGCCACTAAATGATGCCTGATTTTTGATCTTCTTTATCCCCCTTGGATCTCTGTGTCCCTCACTTCATGAATCAGTTTCAGGGGAGGGGGTGGGGTTAGGATCCTCTAAATTGTGGTAAGTTTCATGTTAGTATATTTGTGCTGTCCACATACTTTAATGGTCATCAGGATTTTTGACAACTTGTGTGGATAATTGTCTTAGTTGAAAAGGTAACTGTTTAATTTGAGCCTTGCTTTTTACCTGTGTGTAGTTTTGTTCTTTCCCATAGTGGAGTGCGTAGCTGAAAGACTGTTCTGTTTTTTTTTTTCTTTTTTTTGGGTCGATGTTTGTTTGTGTGGTGTGTTTCTTTGCCTCTGTCTCCGAATTAAACCATTTCCCCTAATATGGACTGTGTGTCTTTGTGTGTTGTGCTTGTCCAGTGTTGTAAAGGCATTGTACAAACCTCCACCCACCCTTCCCCAGTGTGTCATGTCTCACTAACTTGTTCTCTTTGTTGCGCTTCTTTCTGCTTTTACCTGAGCTGTAACAGGTGGGGTGGGCAGGACGAGCCATATCGTATTGTATTGGGTTTTATCGGTAAAAGTACTACTGATCTGTGACCCTGCACCCAAGAGCCAAAGAAATGCAGGCACTTTAGTTGCATTTGCACAAAACATCAGTTCAAACTCAGATGTTGTGGTATAAAGAATGAGCAAGTCCCGTTAAACTGATTGTTTTATTATAATTTTTAAAAATGCACAATTGCAGAACATCAATGAGCTCAGTTCTTAAAAGCAAAGATCTGAAGCAGTTTGCCTGAGATAAATGCAAATCTAGTTTTGTCCCCTCTTTTACAGGTTCTCCAAAGAGGGTTATTTGCTGCTCTGCTTTTATATTGATTTGAAATGAATATACTTTCTCTCCACACAAACATGTCCAGTGTTTACCAAGAGTGGTCCACAAAATAGACTATCCATTGAGAGGCAGTTCCCTGGGTGAAACTGCATTGGAGAATTTCCAGACTGCAATGAAGGGAAGGCAACTGTAGTTCACCCGCCTGTTAGAACAAAGGTATGCAGAAGAGCATCTCTGAATGCACAACACGTCAAACCTTAAAGCAGATGGGGCTGCTACAGAAGACCCTACCAAGGCCCAGTCCTGTTAGCTAAGAACAGAAGCTGATTGTCCAGAAATGGACAATAAAAGACTGGAAAAAATGTTGCCTGGTATGAGTCTTAATTTCTGCTGCAACATTCAGATGGTAGGGTCGGAACTTAACATAAACATTTAAAAGCATAGATGTCTTCTTCCCCTCTTATGAACAATTCAGGCTGCTGCTACAGTTGGTGTAATTATGTAGGGAATATTTTCTTGGCACACTTCAGACCTTATTTATTTATTTTTTGCTGATGTTCACTGTGCTTAAATAACCTCTACAGATTCCAGATCTCATTCTGGTACAACTCCTTTTTGATGTCATGGAACAGGTGCTTGGCATCATGAAAGTTCAGCAGCTGCACAATGTGGTGCTAACATGGACCAAAATCTCTGAGGAATGTTTCCAGCAACTTAAGTCAAGTCTATTGTTGTACTGAGACTGCTCCGAAATCAAATGGGGGTCCAGCCTGGTAGTGGCAAGGTGTACCTAATCAAGTGACCAACAATAGTATGTGATTTGGTGTTCTATTGGACAAAATATCCAATTTGAAGATGAACCCATGGAATTTTCCTGTTTCCTGGTATGTTCTGGTAGTTGAGAAGACAAATACCTGAGGCTAAGTTAAAACATACTGACTTTTTTCTAGAATGTATCTCCTTTTAGTAAATATAAACAAGAATTGACCACAGACCAAAGCTATTGTTTCTTAAAAAGTCTCATCTCTAAGATTTCCCCCAAATCTATAAAAGGTCACATCTTAAATCCTCCTTTAGTAACAGGACACGTTTATTTCCCAGAGTGTTAGGGAGTGGATTTAGCAGCATTACATTAGCAGTCTAAAGGCATACAAAGAACCTCAAGATCCAACTTGTTCTGTTGCGAAAATGGTGTGAGAGGAGAAACTGGCATCTTTTCCCATGTACAGGCGTTTCCATGTTCTCAGTCATCAAACACACAGGATGTAAGGAAGTAGGATGTGACACGTCACAGTGCTGAGACGTTATGTGACTTAGGAAAGCACTTTCTGTACAGTGTAACAAAGGTCTTTTCTATTTAACCATGAACTTCTGAGGAGTTTAAAAGTGGAACTTAAGGTAGTACAATAGCGCCACCCAGTGGTGGAGATCCCTCTGCAGAAAATGGCAGGCAGTGAGACGATACATAAAGATGCTTTGGCATTTTGGATTAATACAGAACATAAGGGAAAATTTAATAAGCTTAACACTTTGCAATTAAACTTTACATTTTCAATCGTGCTTTGGTTGCGCTTCAGCTAACAGAAAATGTTGGTTCTTCTGTTGTAAAGTAAACCAGGTCTATGAGCTGTTCGAATAATCTGATAGTGCTGGTAAAAAATTTAGGCTGTGTATAAAATGCACTGTTATTAAACTCCAGAGCTCTGGGATCTTTAAATCTGATCACAGTTTATGTGGAAGATCCTGAAGTTTGTGTCCTGGACTAATGAATGGTTGATCAGTCCTTATTAGCCATTATTAATTTAACATTAATTAACACAAAACATCAAAAGTTGCCTGTTACAAACTGCTCGGTGCAGGAAACCTGTGTGTGGGACTTGTGCATGTGTTTCATGCACTCACTGAAATGGGAGTTCGGGTGCTGTTTCATTGTTTGGAGATTCCTACATGATCCATGAAAGACCAGCAGGTGTGGGAGTCTGGGCATATGGTGGGAGCACAGGCATCTATTGTTACAGCGTCAAGGCTCACCTTGATCTCTGTCACCACTGGCCCTTAAAACACACAGACATGGCATACTGTCTCACCGTTTCAAAATCCCCCAATTCCCCAAAACCACCATTTTCATTCATTTGACCTCAGAACAGCCTCAGCATATTTAAAAAAATAAAATGTAGCAACAGTTTGATTTTACCAGTTAATATTTTTAGTTTTAGTGTTGGTGTTTTTAAATAATTTTATGGTTAAATATTTGTCATGGGATATTTAAGAAGGTTAGAACAGCGATTTAAAAATGCACTTTTTATTTTTTCTGAGTTAGAACATTATAGACCTTCCAGTCTGTAAATATATGAAACAACTTTTTTTCACGTGGTGTGGTGACAAATTCGACTGAAAAAACCCAGCAAGTCTTCTATATTTTGTTTTAAGTCGTTTTGTAAGTATTTTTCCCGCAAAAGAGAAAAAAAAAATCAAAAATAAAATGTATTTTAAAAAAAATAAAAGTTTTTGTTGATTTTTTTCCCCACACCTATTTTCTTTCTTTCTTTTTAGTTATTTCAAAGTGTTTTTCATGCCTTAAATGCATGCTTTTATAAATTTTAAGTTCAGTTTCAGTTAATTATAATAATCTTGCTCTCCAGTGGTAATTACGATGTTTTAAGAAGTCCCTGAACTCAGCACATCGTCGTCGCTTGGACACCTGTTGCGCTACTTCACTTGCTTCTGAGATTTTTAGCCATCTTAAAGACAACATAGCGCTGGCCCGAAATGTAAAAATGTAACCTCGTGCCCTACAGATTCAAACCTTGTGTTTAAGTAAAATTAAATACCATTTACTCGACTTAAATATCGACCAGATAAGCTTCAGCCAATCGCCTGCCGATGCGACATCTCCTCCCATTAACGTGTCCCTCCTCCGGGCAGTATGGCTGCCGTCCTGTAGCCTGTTCTCAGATGTGTGCCGCTATCTCATGCGAGACTAAAGACCTGGAAACATGTCGGCCTTGATTTTGCTGAAAAGCTCGCTGAGCAGACTGCCGCAGAGCGTCGCTCGGCAGGTTGTCGGCTGCAGTTATCACACCGAGAGAGGTGTTTACGGGTACCGACCCAAGAGCACCGAGCGGGACCAGAAGTGGCAGAGCGAGCGGGTGGCTGCACTAAATCAAGGTCAGTATGGAGTTAAATTGCAGTACGGTCCCCTTAAGTTACCGTCGTTTAACATAGAGGCTCCGCAAAGACAGTTGCATTAACGCTTGTTTGTGGGGTTATTTTATTCCGCGGTATTTTTATACGAATTTGAATGATATTCTGTTTAGGTGGCCTATCGTTGACTCTGGAAGCTGTTGTAGCTGTTAACTGCTGTGCAGTGAACGCGTCATTTATTTAATGTGAGCTCGCTGTCAAGCGTTGTTCTCTTCTCTTGTGTTCAGATCATGCTCTAGCTAGACTGGTGGAGGCATACAGAGCTCACGGACACAAGGCTGCTAAAATTAACCCTTTGCTACCCCAAAAGCCTGTTGTTGACAGTGTCCCGGAGATTAGCATGCTGACTGGCACCATGAGTGGACAACTCAACACCTCAGGTAAAGGAATCCTGCAGAAAGCATGCACCTGAAGTTAGCATACTCACACTTGTTTACCTTTTTTAAACTATGAGGGGGAAAAAATAACACCCACAATGTCATTTCACTCTGAGTTTTTAAGTGTTAATCACGTCCAACTCTCTACTTTTTGCTGTTTAAAAAGTGTTAAACTTATATGGCGTTTGCCTTTCATTATGAAATCCTGCCCATCCCAGTATTTGCTGCACTCCAGTTTTGATGTTTAACTGAGGACTCTGTGTTCAACACAACTTGTACTTACTTGTTAGTATGTGCCATTCTTGCGCAACACCTGGTTGATCATCAGTTGTCTCTGAAAGTGAGGAGTCCAAAAATGGCTGTAGGGGAGAAAACAAAACGACACACACCATTTTATCCATGACTTAATGCTAAAGCATGAACTCTTTAAGGTTCATGCACATAAAGTTGTTTTTATGTTTTGTTATGCAAAATTTGAGTGGTTGCATCTGTTACTGCACCATTATTACGCCTAATTATGAGGTTAAAAATTAAAAGTTCTCTACAGGCTTATGTAAAGAAGCAAAATTTGATCCATTGAACACAAAACGTTTTTTGTTTTGTTTTTTTAACTTTGACATGGTGTGCTGTCCAGTCACAACGAGCCATCAGAAGACGTCTACAAGGCGCTCATAAAAGGACGTGGTCAGCACTAATACTTGGGCAAGGCAGGATGGCTCTTTATTCCAGGCTGTTTACACCTGAGCTGGTCATCTTGCTGTGATGTCACTGGCCTGTTAAATATTTTCATTAACAAGCAGCTGTACCCAGGGTTTTAATAGTTTTGCAATTTTCATTAGTTTTTATTTTTTATTTAGTTTTGACTTCAGATTTTCAATTTTATATCAGTTTTAATTAGTTTTTACCAATTGTTTGCTAGTTTAGTTTTTTATTTTTTTGAAAATCCTTAGTTTCAGTTTAGTTTTGATTAGTTTCAGTTATAGTTTTAGTTGTGTTTGCAATAATTAAGTGTAACAAAATCCCAGTTTCATCATATCAGTCATTCTCTTCTGCTTATCCTTGGGTATGTTGCTATTCCAGCTACCATACCCTGCACAGGTCGCCTGTCTGTCGCAGGGCTAACGCAGGGCTAACCCACATTCCCACCTATGGGTTCTTTAAATAAATAAATGAAGGCAGATGAACAACCATTGATACCAGGCAACTATAAAATGTATATCTTGGCCCCAATGAGACTATTAACTCTCGCAGCACTGGGTGTTCGTAATTTTGGTTCAAGTGAATTGATAAACTTTTTGAAGGCAATTTACTCAAACAGTTATGTAGATACCCCAGTCCTGTTGTCTCGGGATGCATCACGCTGCCTTGCCTGGGGTTAGCTTCTGTTTTCTGGGGATGAGGGTTGAGTGTGCTCCCTTACCTTCTCAAGGTAAGCTAGGTTAGCCTTCTTGTGTGAGCTTTTCAAGTGCACTTTAAGGTTTGTGGGATTTTTCCCCTTTAGAAATGTCCCTCATAATTTGTCTCTTTCCACTACAAGACACTTGCTTTATTCAAAACACAGTCATATTCAAAGTAATCCCAAATAGAGATTGACAGACCACGTGACTTTCGCGCATTGCATGCCGGTAACTCGTGGCAAAACAATCCAAGTACCTGCATCAAATGCAAGCATTTGCAGCACCGCAAAACGTTCATTCTTCGGTTCCAATAAATTCTTGCTTTTTCTTTGCCCCCCAAAAAGGTATGTACAAAATGAAGGAGAACAATGCCGGTCCGTACAAAGACAGACTTAATGAAAAGTCAAAGAAAAGATACGAGGAAAAAAATCAAACCAGTGAAAGGGTTAGACCCTTACGAGCACACAGAGGGACAAAATACGTTAGCGTGCTGCCCAACTTTCACCACGCTCATATTTATAATTATACGGTTCTTGGAGTGAGTGCATACACTCATGAAGTTTAGTAACTTCAGGTCACTGCAACAAGCCCAGGTACAGTTTACCGACGGATGGGTGCAGGACTTTGAAATGCACCGTGTAGAAAGTAAAGACCATCGTACATATCATAAGTTTACCAGTCTCACAAATCGTCTTCATAAATACACATTCGTTAACCGTTTATTAATAGGACCTTTGAGCTCAATGGTAATTAATTAGTAGTAGAAATAATTTCTGGTACGCATCACAGAAATGTAGCAGTGACAATAATATTGTATGCTGTAATCGTACTAGTGATACAAAACAACTGTTTTATCCTGTGAATAAAAGTATATGTTTTTGTCAATGTACCATAATAACAGAAGCGAAACGCAATATTGTGTCAGGACAATTCACTATTTATGCACAATAAACAAAGGAGCATAGCGCGACAATTTCTGTTCAGCGCCAGACTTGCTTGTAACCTATATCACCAATTATGTTAAGAAAAATGACGCATTAACTACAACAGCAGACTGACCTTTGTGGGAATGCTTGGAGCAGACTAACCTGTGAGCTGGATTGTTCTGGGACGTTATATTTGGTCTTTGAATGGCTGCAATCCAGTTGCCTCTTTGTTACTTCGGAAACATGGCTCGAACAATTTCTCTTCAACGACATAATCCGATAACAACCGATCTCTTTACCCGTCGGCTTCCCGTGGCTGTCATGCGACCGGCTATTGCAGTTAATACAGTTTTTCTCAAATGCTAAAACACATGTCACAAACGTTACCACCAGGTCCCCCAATGTCCAAACACAACACCCTTCTCTAAAGCTACATAAACACAACCACACCTTCCCACTGCAAAACTCAAACTCCCACACCAAGAGAGCAGCTCGAAGCTGTCAAAACTGTAAACACTATACACAGCATTACACACTACAGCAAAACAATTGAAAACACAATGCTCAATTTGTGAGAAGGTTCTTTGGTTCATAACTGCCAATGCATATTTTTATAAACTGTACAGTAACGGATCGTCATAGAACCCTGCAGAGGATTAGGCATTTAGATTTGTGAGTTTCACATGAAGACTATAAATCTATAAAAACATCCTGCATGTACGTACACTACTGTAACACAACTCAATGCAAAAACAGAATCTATCGCACACAACAGTACTCTCGGAAACATGATCAGGGTGTGAAGTCTTTTTTATTGTCTACACGGTCTTTTTACAGTATTACACACAGTCACTGTGCGGCATCATGTCGCCGAGCTGCATTGGGCCACATCACCTCATCCACATCACAGGCTATATTGTCCCTTGCTAGGCACCGCGGGAAAAACGCCCTGGAATGGCGAATCCATCCCTGGAAGGCCTCCACTGGGATGTCAGCACAGGCCAGCTCCATTGCCCGTACGAGGTTCTCTCTTGTGTATGGCTGTCTGTCATACACCTTCCATCTCCATGATGAGAAGAACTCCTCTATAGGGTTCAGGAAAGGGGAGTAGGGTGGCAGACAGACGTTTAAAAAGTGGTCACTGTTGGTGGTGAACCACTCTCTGATTTGGTGTGTTTTGTGGAAGCGGGCGTTGTCCCAAATGATCACATACATGTGATGTGCTAGCCTAGGATGGTGTTGTTGACGGTCCAGGAGGATGTCTTTTAGCTCCTCTAGGAAGGTGAGGAGACGTTGGGTGTTGTAAGACCCAAGGACAGCATGCCGGTGGACAAGCCCCTCCGTACCCATAGCTGCACAAAGAGTAATATTACCCCCCCGTTGGCCAGGAACCTCAGTGATGGCTCTTTGGCCAATGATGTTACGGCCTCTTCGCCTTCGTTTCTGGAGGTTGAAGCCAGCCTCATCCAGGAAGAGGTACTCATGGGGTCTGGCCATCGCGTCCAACTGCATTATCCTCTGTGAACATGGAAAAGCGTACAGGTGTTCAGAACGGTCAATCAGGTAGCACAGTATTGTCCAGAAGTAATGTAGGCCACTAAGCAACACAGTATGTCCACTAACTGTACTGTGGACATGGATGTATACGTACTTGCACATACTCGTAACGTTGTTCTATGTGTCGCGCAGAGTTGCGCTCAAAGGGAACCCTGTAGACCTGTTTCATCCTCATCTGTTGGCGCCTGAGAACTCGGTCTATTGTGGACACGCTGACAGCATCAATGTTCTCAAAGTTTACATTATCTGCAATGACTTTGTCTCTGATCTCTCGGAGTCTAATGCAGTTGTTCTCACGGACCATATCTGCAATGAGGGTTTCTTGTGCCGCTGTGAATATGGCAACCCTCCCACCTCTATGTGGCATTCTTTCAGCTCTAAAGAAAGAAACATGTGTTGTCAATTGACTGATTTATATGTAAAACTACATGTAAAGTAACAGACCACTTTCACAGGCCTGTAAAACTGTAGTGTGACAAAGAAAGCAATAGCGTACTACACCTGTTGTGTTGTCTAAATGCCTTGATAATGGTGGCCACGGTGAACCTACTCAGGTTTGGATGTACTCTTCGTCCCGCTTCAGCCATTGTCATGCCATGGACAATGACATGATCAATTACTGTTGCTCGCATATCATCTGTTATGATGGTGCGAGGTTGTCTTCTTCTCCCACCTGGACCTTCTCCTCTCTCTTGTTGGCCTCCTTCTCTTCCTCCTCTACTCCGAACTCCTCTTCTTCTTAGGCCTTCACCTCTTCCTCCTCTGATCTCAACCCCTCTTCCTCTTTGGCCTGCAGCTCTTCTCCTTCCGCACGCTCGAATGCCTTCATCCATTGTGATTGTTTGGCATCTTCACCAAACTATGCTTTTATAGGTGGGGTCACATCATTAGCAACAGGTGTCTTCAATTTTGAGTCGTTGTGTGTAGTGACTGACGCCAGGTGTGTTCCCTGTGTTCAAAGATTGGTGACTGTGGCAAGCATTTTGCATCACATGGGCTTTCATTTGAGAATATGAGCAGAGTTGTTTTGCAACATGTGTTTTAGCAAGGAAAAATGTGTTTCGATTTATGAGTACAGAGGGTTGTGTTTTGTGAATTGTGTCTTCATGTGACATGTGTTTATGGTACTGGAATATGGTGGCTACATTTAGTAAATGTGTTTAGACTACTGGTCATTTGGGTTACAGGATTGGCTTTTGTGTTTTAACATTTGAGAAAAACTGTAATACAACAGCTTCTTGCCATTTTTTGTGTTTCTTTTTATCGCTGTATAACTGATTTCAATTGAAAGCCTGCGTGCGCTAGTACCTCTTGCCACGAGTTCCCAGAATTCTTTGCGGTTTTACCCCTGAGCGACGTCACATTTTCAATCTCTATTGGACTCTGGCGCTTTCTCCCGACTTTTCCTGACATGATTCTGCGCGTGGATGGAGCAGCAACACAGACGACTCGACTAACGTACTGGCCACCTGCTGGCATAATGAGACAGCAAGCAAAAAATCTGGAAACTAAACTTCATTTTCACCCTTGACTATTGTATGACACGCACACATCAATGAAAACTAAACACATTTTTGCTATAAATTCAGTTAATTTTTAGTTTTGTGAACACTCATTACAGTTTTAGTTAGTTTTCCTTTTTTTGTTTTTATTTTTATTTCCGTTAACGAAAATGTTTTTTCACTTCTAGTTTTCGTTATTTCGTTAGTTTTCGTTAACGATAAAAACCTTGGCTGTACCTGTTAAAGCGGCGTGTGAGTGTATATAACCGTTAAAAAATCAAATCCCTAAAGGAAACCGTTACAGCAGACATAGTTCCACTTTTACTTACACATTCAGCTTCCTTAACTGTCTTGTGTTGCTTACTTGAAGGACCGTCCTCTTCATCCAGGATAACCATATTATTAGAGCCACATGCTGAAAGGTCTAGATCTGAACTGGTTACAACAACAAGCGCTGGACTGGACAGACCCCATCTGATCACAGGCTTACAGGGAGGGAACGTGACCATGTGACCCACTGCACTCAATCATCACCCATGTTCTTATGTGCTAGTGATGCGTGTCAATGGATCAGACTAGTCGCAGTAATTCACGGTAACAGCAGCTTGTCGTTACCTCGTTAAGTCTTAGGATTCGATTTGTAAACAGGTGCATTCTGTTTTATTTACATTTTATGCAACATTTGAGAATTTCGATTCTTGGTTTAAAAGTGTAAAGTCAGAGTAAAATGATTGCAGGTTAAAGTCCTGGAAAAAAACCCTGTAAAATTTTAAAGTATGCAAGTTTTATTATTAAAATGTAGTTTGTTCTCATTAGAGCAGGGCGATATGACCAAAAATATTTATCACAATATACATTTGAAAATTTGCGATAACGATATAACTGACGATATAATTGACACTAGACAAAATGCTTTACAACTCCACAACTTTATTAGTGCAAAAAACCCCATCAATGTATTTTCACTTAAACAAGCAGCTGTTTTTTATGTGCATTAAAGTTATATAAAAATGTAACAGTGCAAATTCCTTGCTGACAGTTTAACCAAATGGCATTTCCAGTGGAAATTGGCCGACATGTCCTCAGCATAACCATGTATAATATCCACAAAACTTAAAAAGAGGTTATTACCTATTGTGTGTGTATATTATGTTGAAGCACAGTATGTATCACTCCGCGAGGCCCACGATAGCCCTAATGCTCCTACAATCCATCAAGCGGTGCGGCTTCGTAGTTTAGCAAAGTCGTACTAAAACATTGGACAGATTTTCGAGCGCCGTGTACGACATAAAATCGTTTGGAGGTCAGTAAACACAACCAGAATTCATACATAAGGCACACGGGATTATAAGGGGCACTGTCGATTTTCAGAAAAATCAAAGGATTGATTTTAAGTGTTTCCAAACAACACGGTAATAACGACGGCCTGCTAGCATGCTGTACCAAAAATAGTGCTTTGTTGTGTATCTGACGGACGAAAGCTAAACCAGTGCCACACCACTGAAGTTGCAGCATTTTTACAAACCAATTCTGGTTCATCTGTGTCATTCAAGAATCCACTTTCGCTCTCCTCATTCTGCGTCGCCATCATGTGCGTATGTAACTATAGGCACTGCGCATGCGCGTTTTACCGATATTCTATCGCGATATTTCATTTTCCTATCGTTGCCCAAAATTACACCAGTGAACGGTATGATATAGCCCAGCCCTAGTTCTCATTGCTTTCTAGCATGTTATCTAGCTTCATATCATTTGTGAAATATACAGTGTTTATTCATCTGTGAATACAGAACACTAAAAAAATACATATTAGGGCTGTTTTTGTTCTGTGACCCTCCCCCACCCTTACAATTCACAGGTAGGTGTTGCTTGCTTTACTCGTTACATGTGATTCTGCAGGTTTGCGGCACTTTGGGAAAGCGCAGGCTTCTGTGGAAGAGGTTCAGGCCTACCTGGAAGAAGCCTACTGTGGCCACCTGTCAGTGGAGCCCGGCCAGCTGAGCAGTCTGGATGAGAGGGAGTGGTTCGCTGACCGCTTCGAGGAGCTTAAGAGAGAGAATTTCTCTCCAGAGGAGAGAAGGCAGCTGGCCAAGATCATGCTAGAGTCGCAGGCAGGTTTCAGAAGAGTAAAAAAAAGAATTGTAGCACGTGATCTCAATGACATCCACTTCATAATATTCCTCTTTCGACCTGCAGGAATTCGACCACTTTCTGGCCACCAAGTTTGCTACTGTGAAGCGTTATGGAGGAGAGGGAGCAGAGAGCATGATGGGGTTTTTCTTTGAGCTCTTCCACCGGTCTGCCCACAGTGGAGTCACTGACATTGTGATCGGCATGCCTCACCGAGGCCGACTCAACCTCCTGACAGGCCTGCTCAAGTTCCCACCTGAGGTTTGGATATTTAATCTGACCCGTATACTGCATTTTAGTCACGGTATTCAAGATTATCTTTTATTTTCTTTAACATCACTGAACAGCTTTTGTTCGCCACGACAAACAAAAGCGAGACAGTCTCGGATAACGCTGTGCTTCCCTCATTTTTCTCTCCAGCTTATGTTCCGTAAGATGCGCGGCCTCAGCGAGTTCCCCGACACCTCGCCGGCCATCGGTGACGTCCTCTCCCACCTCACCTCTTCGGTGGAGTTAGATTTCAGAGCCAAACACCCCCTTCATGTCACCATGCTGCCCAACCCATCTCACCTTGAGGCCATCAACCCCGTGGCTCAGGGCAAAACCAGAGCCAGGCAGCAGCTCCGGAAAGAAGGGGACTACTCGCCCGAAGACGACGCCCAACCTGGGGACCAAGTCATCTGTCTGCAGGTATCACAGCTGCACGCACGCATGAGGACATATTTTAGAACTTGCTAGAAAAAGTGATGAGTCTGTTAGTGTGGAATTTCATAAACGAACACAAATAGCTCTATTGGAACAAATAAAAAAGTGTTTTACTTCTGTGTGCTGAAAAAGATTCCCTCTCCCTTCCAAAATGCTTAAGAAATCACTGTATGCTTTAATGAATTAATGAAGAACAATTATTACTTTTAATTTGACAATTTTACATTTATTCGCTCTACCTCATGTTAATATTGTGACTTACAGACATCACAACTTTAACTTGTGCTTATTATATAATGTTATACTAACTAACCAACCAGGAAGCTCATTCTCTTCCTCTTCAAAACATTTTCTTTGAAGGTAAAGTGCTTTTTGGGGTCACCTTGAAAGAAAGACAGATGTGAAATGTAAAAGGGAGGTCAGAGGTCAAATGGGACATGATATTTGGTTGCTATAACTATAATGCAATATTTAGAATCCCCATATCCCCTTTCCATAAATGCCTATATGTTGTTAACTAGAGCTGGGCGATAGAACGATAACAATATGTATCGCGATATAACTTTTACTCGATAGAGAAATTAAGCTATCGCGATAGACCTCGCCGCTCTTGTCCTCTTAAAATAAAAAAAAAAAAAAAAAAAAAAAAAGAACAGCCAATCCAAACTAAGTAGCGCAGAGCCGAACCAATCACAGCCGCAGCGTCACGTCGCGTGACTTGTTACGTACAGCACAAGTGCCAAGCCGCACGTGTGTTTGTTTGGGAAGCAGCCAGCGCGTAATGGAGGAAATGAGTGTGCCGACTAGAAAAATCAACCGAGCGTGACCGAAGAGAAAACAGATGATGGTTCCAATGCCGGAGAGATTGTCGAACGGAAGAGCCATAGAAGTTCCGTAGTTTGAAGGTATTTCGGCTATTTCAAGTCTGACAAAAAACAGAGTAGCGTGCACTGTAAATTGTGCCGAAAGCAAGTCTGGAAATACAATAAACTGGTGCATGCGTCACACTGTGCGCCACGTTATTGTTTCGGTGAAATGAATTTCTACAATACTGTTAATTCTACTCTCTGCAGTGTTTAAATGCTTACATATACACACAGTTACTGTCCGTCCACACATACGACTCGGTTCTGCTTCTATGCCCCAGCTTTGTTTACTTTTTCCCACCGAGGCTTCTAGACTTCTGATTGGCCAGCATTTCGGCACGGTTAGGAATCTAGCGCCACCTGCTGCTTTGGCATGTTCCTAGCAGCGTTTTCCTTCATTTCTGCCTTTATGTGTGGACGGGATTATTTTTAAAACGAAAACGGAAAATCTCCGTTTTCAAAAATACCCGTGTACGTGTGGACGTAGCCTCAGTCTCTGACTGGAAGCGCTGATTCGTCATTCGGCTTTTGTCAGACTAAAGTAACTGTTAAAACTGTTTGAAAAGCTAAGCTATACAACAAGGAGAGATTGAGAATTTCCTTTTAGTTCTCAGTTTATTTGATATTGACAAAAGTTAGTCAGTTTTGTCTGTTCTTCTGTAAACAAACTAAGATTTATTTTTAGAATTAATATTTTGTTTCTAAGTGGAATTGACAATTTAGTCTGTTTTGTTTGTTCTATTTTGAAACTTAAACGCTTTAGCGGCTGCCTTTTGTGTAGTTTGCAATATTTGCCTTTATTTATCTGAAAAAGTCTCATGTTCCTTAAGTACATCTACCCTGTTGAACTTATTATGGGAAATAAATATTTAAATAAAAACAAGCTGCTGATTATTTCACATTTTACTTGTGAGCAACGGCACATTTAAATCTTACAAATATAGTTATTTGGCTTATATCGTGATAGATATCGTTATCGCCTGAAATGAAAAAAACATATCGTGATATGAAAAAATCTCATATCGCCCAGCTCTATTGTCAACACAAACACTGGTGGTAAGAATAATAGTTTTAAATAGCTCTGTATAGCATTGCTATCAATTTGACCTTCAGATCATTATGTTGACCTTGAAGGAGAGGTCAGAGGTCAAATATGACATATTTTAAAACTTTATAATTGTACTTTCTGCATGTTGACTACACACACCACACCAAAGAATCATAGCTAATCAGGTCAGTATAAAAAAAGCAGGATTTGTTAGATGATGTTCGTTTGTACGATGAGATAACTTCTTCTTTCTTCCTTCTTCACAGATTCACGGCGACGGCTCGTTCACTGGTCAAGGCATCGTTCCTGAAACTCTGACCCTTTCAAATCTTCCTCACTACAGAGTGGGTGGGAGCATCCACCTCATCGTGAATAACCAAGTGGGCTACACCACCCCGTCGGAAAGAGGACGATCGTCTTTGTACTGCAGTGATGTTGGTCAGTGAAAGCTTCTCATCAGTATTCCCGTGTACAGAGAGAATACGTTATTAGCAAGTCATTTATTTGAAAGCACTTTGTGTGTATAAAAAAAGACTTTGAGAATAGGCGGACATGAGATAAAAAGCGTGTGAGGAGAGTTGCAGATTAACTAAATATAAACTTTTAAAATGTCACAGCTTCAAAGTTTTTGGAGCTCATTCTAAAGTATTTAAACCCAGTGTTTCCAAGACCAGTGTCAATTAGAGGTACAGCGTAGGGCTGGGCGATATATCGAGTTTTTTAAAAATATCGATATATTTTCATACGAGATATAAGATGTGACAATATCGTTTATATCGATATAGTCTATGTTACGTTATAATTATACTTGTGGAGCAGCAGGTTTGCCTCTCTTTCGTCCACTTTTGTCTCTACGCAACGTTACTCGGCCTCGCCTCTCCTTCACTGAACACAACTCCCCCTCCCCCATAGCTTCACCTGCAGGCAATGACAAGATGAAAGCGGAAAATCTCCGTTAGCGAGTTACCGCGGATCGCCCCGTGCGTGGGGCTGGACGGCGTCAACGTGTTAGCGAGCTAACCGCGCTAACGACATGCAGCCAGGAGGGGCTGCACGGCCTAAAATCCTTTCATTTTCTCAAAAATCGACAGTGCGCCTTATGTATGAATTCTGGTTGTGCTTACTGACCGCGAACCGATTTTATGTGGTACACAGCGCTCGGCAATCTGTCAAAAAATGTTTTAATATGACTTTGCTAAGCTACGGAGCTGCACCGCTTGATGGATTGTCGGAGGATTACGGCTACCGAAGAGGAGCCTCGTGGAGTGATACGTACTGTGTGTGTATAAGGACCACAAATGGCACCTGTTCAGAGACGTGGTGCAGCTGTGAAATCTGTCTCTTTGTTATTATGCTCAGCGTCTATTAGTTTACATTTTGACTGCACAATTGTGAGCTTTTTGTTATGCACAAAAACAACATTGTTTTCTTTTATTTATGGACCATGATTATTTAATAAATGCTGATAATTTATTTTTGAGTAATTTCTTCATGTACATCTACGCTGTATGTAAATAAAAGTGCCCGTGTGACATCTGGGACACAGTGTGACTAAGAACTCTCTTTTTGTTCTTAACTTATGGCTTTAAAAAAAAAATCGAGATATATATCTTATATCGCCATCCAGCTAAAAAATATCGAGATATGAATTTTGGGTCATATCGCCCAGCCCTAGTACAGCGAATGTCAAAATGTCCTGTGACCTGACATTGTGTCTACTGTGTTTCAACTTAATCAAATAGCAGGCTTTAGTCAGGCAATCTTTCCAGTAAAGCCTTTTTTCTCCTGACGTTTTCATATAAGATGAATGGTGAGAAGGAAAAAGAATCAGTGGGGTGCTGCTTTAGCTCAGTGGGCGAGTGGGTGACCACATGGCCACAGAATTCAGCAGCCCGTATTTGAGAGTGACCTGTGGCCTTTTGCTGCCCTCTGCTCTCTTTGCAACTACCTGCCTGTCTTCACTGCTCCGCTATCCAATAAAGGCAAAAATGCCCAAAAAGTAATGTTTAAAAAAACACTTCACATTACACGATGCTTCATTTGTTTCTATGCAAAAATCCAAAGTAATGGGGCTAAAAATGAGTGTAGCATGCAGCCTGAGGCCTAAGTCAAACAGTTTCATGAGGGTTTCGAATATGGATTATTTTCATGTATGCGTCTAATATGATACACACGGTGAAATAGGATATCTGAGAGGTCTTTTAAATTAGCCAGGGTTAGTGCAGTTTTACTTTGTAAAGTGGTACCTTCATCATGTGTGTAATGGGCGATTTCTTCTACAGGTAAGATGGTGAACTCTGCCGTGATCCATGTAAACGGAGATGATGCCGAGGAGGTGCTGCGAGCCGCTCGCCTGGCTGTCGACTACCAGCGGCACTTCAGGAAAGATGTCATCCTGGACCTGATCTGTTACCGTCAGTGGGGCCACAATGAGCTGGACGAGCCTTTTTTCACCAATCCGGCAATGTACAAGATTATCCGGTTAGTTAAAGCTATCGCTTTTACTTTGATTTGATTTGATAGTTTGATTTGAATTATTCTTGTAGGTGCACTGATGCATTTACATGATGGGTCTACTCGTGTAGCAATGGCTGATGTTTAATGGTGTATTTGGGTAATTGTGGAATTTTTATTTCTGTGTGAAAGGCAAGCATAACTTGAATTGTAGTGTTTCAACTATTAAACCACTACAGTGCTTTGAACAGTGTTGGGACTAACGCGTTATTAAATAACGCGTTACAGTAACTACGTTATTATTGTGGTAACGAGCACGGTAACTAGTTATTATGCCAAAATCAGGAACGCGTTAGTCGTTACTGGGATTTAGATAGGGTCGTTACTCGTTACTTCGTGTGGTGGCTGTCGCGGAGCTTCCACAGATTCAGTAACATTAGCAAGTGGTGGAGGCCAGCAGGTGGATGAAGGAAAAGGGACGCAGAAGGAAAAGAGACCCGAGGCGGCCGCAGGTCCAAGTGTGAACTGAACTTCAGGTAAGAAGTTATGACCTGCAGTCTCTCTGGGTCAGATATAAACCAAGTTTAGTTGGAGTTTATTTTCGCTATTCTGACTTTTTCCGTACTGCGTGCTAGCTAGCATGACGGAGTTTCTATACAGCTGGGTGGTGCTATGAAGTTAATGATGTTGAACTTTATTTTGTTCATAAGTTATTAGAGTTGCCAACCGTCCCGTCTGGTATTCAGAGAAAATGTTACGCGTTTCTTATTGAGGTGAAAAGGAACAGTTTGTCCCATAATTCAGCTACAATGAAAAAGGCACAAAGCTGGAGTTATTCTGTGTCTTCGCTGCACAGCTGCCTCTTCTTCTTTCATTCTCTCCCCCTCCCTCTCCCGTTTCTACTTCAGTCATGAAAACTGATCAATGATCAGCTGATCAGCTCTCTTGTTTGTTTATCGCTCACTTTGCGCAGAAAGAGGAAACCAGCGGATGTCGCGCTAAACAACAGCAGCACGTTTAAGCTTGATCAGCTGTTGTTCGAATTTATTTAATATTAATTTCTAGTATCAGCTGATGTTTGCTGGAGCCACAGCTACAAAAAAGCTGCTGGTCATGATATGGTTTGGTTATCTGGTGAGAGGGAAACATGAAGATGAAACCAGGAGATGTCCTTACTGAATCATCAGAGCTGAACAGGTGATGGAGAAACAGGTTTACCTTT
Source organism: Diplotaxodon limnothrissa (assembly GCF_057381915.1). Classification (NCBI taxonomy): domain Eukaryota; kingdom Metazoa; phylum Chordata; class Actinopteri; order Cichliformes; family Cichlidae; genus Diplotaxodon; species Diplotaxodon limnothrissa. The sequence continues at coordinate 17,412,389 of NC_140602.1, read as the reverse complement.
TAGGTGACATGAATGAGTTGAAGGGAAGTTATGAGCTGTTTCTGAGAGACAAATAACCCCAGGATCCTTTTCTAAGTAGCTGACAGCTGATAACTGTGCAGGGGCGGGTCTAGCAAAGTGTGGCCAGGGGGGCATGTAGGGCACTAACAGGGAAAGGGGGGCACAAAGAAATACTTTTCTTTCTTATTCTCATTTAAAATGTCTCGCTTTTAAAAAATAATTATCTGAATCTTACAACAAACGATTGATAGATTGATACATATATACCATCAAAACAGTGAACATCACTGTCACAGCAGTGTTTGTTTTCATTCAAAGGCTTTATGATTTTTGCTATAATGGCGGCCAGTCTCTAATCAAAATGCCCGGGACGATTTTTTTGTCCCAGTCCAGCCCTGTATGTAGCTCATCTGCAGTCTGGTGTTACCTACATCTTCCTATTCAGAAGGCAGAATTTCCGAGTTCTGAGTACAATCAAAAGCACCACGACTGCAGTTTTTGTGTTGGATGTAAAAGGCGCACATGACGCTGTGACGTAGGCTAGAATCATGGCGGCGGTCAACAACGGTCCAGGCGTGGGATTTCTCTCGTGGAAATATGCACATTATCTTTTCCTTTCTATTGGTAGGTGGCACAGTGCACTTGTGGCAAGTAAGCAAGCTAGAAGACTGGCAAAGTTATGGAAGAAACACATTAACAAGAGAATTCTGAGTAAAACCAAAGTTACTTTCCCTAGTAACTAGTTACTTTGAAAGTAACGAGTAACTTGAAGTAACTGAGTTACTTTTGAGAGAAGTAACTAGTAATGTAACTAAGTTACTATTTTAAAGCAACTTACCCAACACTGGCTTTGAAACTATAAAAACTCACAACAACAGTCATTTTAGTATGTTGCTTTGGATGTTAAAGACCCTGCAACATTAAAGAGAGAACTGCAACAATTAGCCGAGCCTCTAAAAGCAAGCAATTGGCGACCGTGGCGAGAAAGAACTCTCTTAATAGGAAGCGACCTCCAGCATGACCAGGGAGTGGGAAGCAATACACTGTGACTGGTTAGGAGGATGAGGGGGAAGAGAAGATGGATGAAGAACAACAAAGAGGAGAAATCATTAACTGCCAGAGAGAGATTAAAGTGAATGCAAGAGTGTTGTTTAATCACATGGGGAGTGAAAAAAAGGTGCTAGGTTTGTTTTGTTTTTTTAAAGATGCAGTTCTTGGGTCAGTTCTTTTATGCATTTTGTTTTAATTTTGCCTCTGTACACCACCTCAATACATTTTAAATCGGTCGATATGTGATTTAATTCAAGGGGTTTAACAGTTTAGGAATTGCATTATAATAGACAAGTCCCAATTTTGAGAAGCTCACAGTTAATTGGACAAATAAACATCATATTGAACTACTGGGATTAAAATCCTTGGGCATGAGGTGATGTGTTTCCGTCACTGAGATGCTCAGCCAGGCCTTCACTGCAGCTGCCTTCAGTTGCTGTTGTTTGTGGGTCTCTGCCTTCAGTTTTGTCTTCAGTAACTGGAAAACATGCGGTTTGTGCTGAGATCAGGTGACCGACTTGGCTTTTTAAGCATATCCCATTTCTTTGTCTTGAGAAGCTCTTGCTTTCTTTTGCAGTATTCTTTGTGTTATTATCTATTTGCACTGTGGAGTTCTGTCTCATCAGTTTTGCAGCATGTGGTTAAAGCAGACAGTACAGCTGTGTACAATACATAATTCATCCTGCTACTTAATACACAGAAACGGTCCTGTTCGCTGGCGATCATACATCCCCATACCATTACATCATCTCTGTATCTGTCCCTCCTCCTTCATAATTTCCTCTTCCCATCACTTAAAGGTCCAAAAAAAGTTTTTTTTTTCCCATCAGTGCGATCTTCTTTTAGATGTTTTCTGGCAAAGTCTAATCAGGCCTTGTTGTGTTTGTAACGAGTGTTTTTTCACCTTGTTGTAAACCCTCTGTAATTACATTCATCAAGGCTAGACCTTGACAATTATACGCCTACCTCCGTGTGAGTGTTCTTGACTCGGCTCTGTGCTGCAGAGGGCTGCTTCTTAACCAAGGAAAGAATTATGTCTCCATCCACTTTAGTTGTCTTCAGAGCTTTTAGTGTTTCTGAGCTGGCCAGCATAGCCATTCTTGTTAAGAACAAACCAGGATTTTGATTTGATCACTCCAAAGGTTTTTGCGATCTCTCTCATTGGTTTATTTGAATTTTTCAGCCCGTAATGATAATAATAATTCACTTACATCAGCATCTCCTTGAACCTCCTTTAACATCATAATAAGTCAAGTGAAAAATTTACAAATGCAATTTGTATACTTTGAATCACTTTCAGATTTTTATTTATTTACTTTGTTATGAACTAATAAACAGGCCTAACCTGGACAAATAAACATCTTAGTCAACTGCCCAGTTCGTTTTGAGCATCTGAAGGTGGCTGTAATACCCAAACAGTTAATGCAATGCTTTTGTCGAACCCCTTGAATTAAAGCTCGAGTCTGCACCCGGTCCCATCTCGGGCGTCTGATTTAAAAGAATACAGGGTAATAATCAGATCATCTCCTGTTTGCTCCTTCCAGGTCTCGAAAGAGCATCCCAGACGCCTACTCAGACCAGCTGATTTCAGAGGGTCTGATGACAGAAGTTGAGCGTGACGAGATCAAAACCAAATACTACAGCATGCTCAACGACAAGCTGTCCAACATGACCCTGTACAGCCCTCCACCCACCAACCTGCAGGGCCGCTGGGGGGATCTTGTTGAACCCCAGGCTAGAGTCACCACCTGGGACACTGGTGTCCCCATTCCTCTGCTGCAGTTTGTGGGAGTGAAATCTGTGGATATCCCTGAGCAAATCCAGCTGCACAGCCACCTCGGAAAAACCCACGTACAGGTACCGGGATCTTTTGCTTCTAATCCTTCTGCCGCGTTGCCTTGTCCAAACATCACAGCAGTTAAATTATTTTGCTTTTGTAAACTCAGGCCCGGCTGCAGAAACTGGAAGAGGGAACCAAACTAGACTGGTCGACAGCAGAGGCCCTCGCTTTCGGCTCTCTCCTCTGCCAAGGTTTGTCACGTTTTGTCTGGTGTTTTTAGCAGTGAGTAAAAATGACTCATTTCCAGTTTGGGAATTCCTGGGGTTTCCTTTAAACTCGAGCTATTGTCACTGCAGGTTTTAATATCCGTATCAGTGGACAGGACGTTGGAAGAGGTACATTCAGTCAGCGGCATGCCATGGTTGTGTGCCAGGACACTAACGACATGTACATCCCTCTGAATCACATCAGCCCCGAGCAGACAGGTTTCCTGGAGGTAATGCCCTCGCAAAGCAGATAAAACCATCAGTGTCAACATGAAAAACACAACAAATTGTGGTGTCTTGTGTTTAGGTGTGTAACAGCCCGCTGTCTGAAGAGGCCGTGCTCGGATTTGAATACGGCATGAGCATCGCGCAGCCGAAGCTTCTGCCCATCTGGGAGGCTCAGTTTGGAGATTTCTTTAACGGAGCGCAGATTGTCTTTGACACCTTCATCTCGGGAGGTGAGCTTCTCACCCCTCTGCCGCATTTTCTAATAAACTTGGTCAAAAAAAAAGAAAAAAAGAAAGATTATTTCATCAGAGGTGAAACTGTCGTGTTTCCAGGTGAAGCCAAGTGGCTGCTGCAGTGTGGGATGGTGATCCTGCTGCCTCATGGATACGATGGCGCTGGACCTGAACACTCCTCCTGCCGTATGGAGCGCTTCCTCCAGGTCAGTGAGTCAGGACTGTGTCGGTATTTCTAATCTGCAATCGTGTCATATCAGTGTCAATCACTTAATTTCACTATTGTTTATTTAACCTGCTACTTAATATTACAGAAAGACATGACAGTCTTAAAGCTACTTAAGCTCAGATTTGATGGACTAGCCATATGAGGGCCCAGGTGAAGCCTTTTATTCAGGCTGAATGTCTGTGCTCTTCATTACATTATTCCAACCACTCTTTCATTTGTCTACACACAGAACACGTTTTTCCTGACAATTCCTATCAGGAATAACACCGATGTGCAACCAATTCCTTATGCACTGCACCAACAAAATTAAAGAAACACTTGATCCTAACAGTAAAAACAAAGTCAGCATAAACTATCGTGAATCCATTTTGCCTGTAGCCATCACTCCGGAGGGATGAAGAGAGGACAGTGTTATCACTTCAGTTTGCACCAAAGCAGCTGAAATGGATTCAGAATGGTTTATGATTCATAACAGCACAGTGATATCCCTGAAGCTTAACAGACTTTGTGTTATACTGTGATAAACAAGTGCTCTGTCAGTGTATCATACTAGTGCAGAGCCTGTTCACAGAGATTATGAAACCATTTTGTTAAAGCTACAGTTTAAACATCCCTTAAATGTGTCGTATACGGGCAAGCAAGATGATTTGAAACGAGGGCAATAATAATATCGTGTGTGTGTGTGTGTGTGTGTGTGTGTGTGTGTGTGTGTGTGTGTGTGTGTGTGTGTGTGTGTGTGTGTGTGTGTGTGTAATGAGCAGATTGTGGGTTACAGTTTTTTTGTGACTACCAAAATGGTAGAAGTGCTTCAGTGTAGTGTGTAGTTGTTCAGGTATCTTTGTGTAATAACTATTTGTTTTCAGCACTGTACTTACCCCACCAAGTTTGAAATGAATCAAACGAACAGCTGCAGAGAAAAGCAAAGTTAGTCGGATATAGGGCAAAGATTTCACCACATAGTATTCTCTAACCATTACACAACTTTTGCAGTAATAAAAAAATCTTAAACTCTGCTAAAGTCAAAGACATGGGAGAAAGACATCCCACTTCTCTCTTTTGGTTCTGAAACAGTCACGACATGACTATCATTTCAGATCCTGCAGATTCATCAGTTGCTTGACAACACATTAAAAAAACACCTGAATAGTTTCCATGGAGGTTTAATCTTTTACCTCTGCCAGGAAACAGATTATCTTTTCACTCATGCCTTTGTAGAGTTGAACTGTAATAACAAATGCAGTGTCACGCAGAGAGCTTTATACGTGAATAATACCATAATTTAAATAGACACAATGGTAACCACGTAATGAGAATTAAAGGTTCTATAAGTGAGATTTTAAACATTAATATAGCCCGTAGGATCTAAATGAAAAGCTTGTTGTGTGAAGTTACAGATGGTTTCTTCGGTGCAGAGGAAGGCTGTGTAGTCAGGAGCACATTATGTACAGATTTGATCAATGGCAAATCATCACCGATAATGTTTCTTAATGGGCTGCAAGCAATCAGCAGACAAATTGCATCGGATTGAGGCTGCTTCTAAAATCATTTCCTCGATAATAGGCGCAATTTATTGAATTGAAATTTTGCATACTTAACACTTACTTTGTGTCATCTTTGGTAGGTGAGGTATAAAAAAAAATCATTCATATTCATGTTACAGCTTTACAAGAGTGGAAGCTACTCAAGCTAATGTTTAGTTACACATTACCTGAAATATAAATGAATGCTAACTTTTCCTCTTTTTGTCTCGCAGATGTGCGACAGTAAGGAGGAGGGTGTGGACGGCGATACTGTGAACATGTCAGTGGTCAACCCCACCACCTCCGCTCAGTACTTCCATCTGCTTCGGAGGCAGATGGTTCGAAACTTCCGCAAACCTCTCGTTGTTGTGGGACCCAAGACTCTGCTGAGATTTTCCGTGAGTACTTTAGGCCGCGCTCAGCCGGGCTTAAATGCCTCGAAAACAGCGGTCGCTAGGGAAAAATGCGAAAATTTCTGTGACTGTTTTTGCGGGTGGTATTTGAAGGTTGCTGGCCGTTGCAGTGAAATCGACTATTAAAGCTCCAATCACACCAAGATGCAAAATGAAGTTGGTCACAAACAGGTATATGGTGCTGCACCAAAAAACACCCAAAACCAAAACTCTGCGTGCACTTTTCAAAGTAAAAGCTGGACCTTTTGAATGGTGTTGGCTGCAGCAGAGTTTCACTACTGCTCGGCGAGTACTTGCTAAGTCTTCGCAGTCTTCCATGAAACTACCAGTCTGCTAGCAACCAAAGCAATCGCAAGGAGGGTTTTTGTGCAGCACCCTCTTTGCAATCAATTTTACCTAGTAACAGCCAGCAGCCTCCAGTAACCACTTGCCAACCAGTTCAGGAATATAATTTTTTTTTTCCCTAGCGACCAGTGGTTGCCAGGAAGTCACCAATCGGTCTCTAGGACAGATTTGACACATCCAGCTCCTCAGAGATGCTTCCATCTCGATGCTTGAAGGACATATTCTGTTTTCCCAGGGGGCCGTGTCCAGTCTGACTGAGATGGCACCAGGAACGTCTTTTAGGCCAGTGCTGGGTGATACTTCTGTGTCAGCAGAAAGGTAGAGAAGACGTTATATTAAATCTGCAGTGTGGGTGTGTGATTGTTTCTGTGTGTTTAAATGAAACTGCAGGAGCTCAGATTTTTGAAAGAACCATAAAAACACATATGTAAGTAGCCCAAACCCTGAGCCCAATCCAGTGTTTTTTCTTTCCACACAGTGTCCAGAAGGTGGTGCTGTGCTCTGGGAAGCACTACTATGCTCTGCTGAAACAGAGGGAGACATCAGCAGCCAACCAGAACACAGCGCTCATCCGCGTGGAGGAGCTGTGTCCGTTCCCTCTGGATGCCCTGCAGCAGGAGCTCAAAAAATACCCCAAAGCCAAAGGTAGCGTGACCGCTCACTAATCTCTGTTTTCCCACCTACATGCCTACACCGGCTACACACCGGCTTTATAGATGAAGGTGCACTAGTAGTTTGCTTTGAGTCGTAGTTGAAGTTTAATCAGATCAGTTTATGAGTTTTGTTTCGTTTTTCAGAGTAGATTTGTTTGTTTCATTTTAGTTTGTGTTGTTTAAAAATGTTTTGTTTTATTAGTTTTAGTGTTAGGGTGGTGCGGGTGGTGTTTGTCCTTTCAGAGCAGTACAATAATACATTTAAACATTACAAACACTTAAGTTCTCAAATCTAAATATCTTTTTTTCCACTTAATTACAACGGTACTTTATTAATGAGTCAGAATAAGAATCACAAGTTTTCTGTCGTGAAATCTTTTTCCAGTCTCTGCTTGAAATCCATTTCTCTGTAAATTATTTTAAATCAATCTTTTAGAAAATCCAAACGTGTTCTGTGAGTAGATATTGGTTGTAGTTGATTGGTTTCAGTCAGATTATTTGTAGAAAAAAAACTCAGAATAAGTTCAATTTACTACATTTGCATTCCAGAGGTTTCAGTATACACAAAAATGGTGTATGAACGGTTTTTTTCATCAGTGCCACCATGTGGCTGACCGATGTTCTGAGCTGCTGCTGCTGCAGCCTCGCATGTCCATCAGAGAAAGTCTCTCATCTGATTGAGCTTGGTGGAAATCTCATGGAACAGAGATGAGTAATCGTGCCAGGCCTGTGGTGGCTGCTTGAGTGGGACGGTGCCGGTTCCCACACCGCCAGAATAGTGCAGGCCTTTCTGGATCAGGAGAGTACTCAGACACTTCCTTGGCCTTTTCCTTTAGTCCTGACGTGTTTCTTGCTGAACATGCCTGGGTGGATGCGTTCATCAGAGGCAGCTACAACCAGTGACCATTGCATAGCCAGCTGTCAGCTGCACTCATTCAGGAATGGAGAGTAATTCCGATCCAGACAGGTGACGGCTTGCATCACATCCAGGAGAGGTCATACCTCATATGAAGTGTCTTCTGTATAAGTTATAAACGTTAGTGTTGGGGTTAACCTTTAAGGGTTGGTCTATAAAATCTATTTAACAAACTACTGGGGTTTTTTTTTTTTTTTTTGTTTGGTTTTTTTTAAAATTATTATTACATTTAACAGACCACCTGTCATAAAATCAAGAAAACGGATACAATTTAGCAATCTGTCAAAAACTTTAGAAGGATGACTTTTTGCCAGACAGAAGAGGGTTACAAAAGCGCGCTGCTGAAGTCTGAGTCAGAGTAATTTAAATGTGATCCAGCTGAAAGCAGAAACGACATTCGACCGTTTAGTTGAAATGCCAGATCATCAAGTATCTGACAAACTCTTACCTACTGCACAGCTGTTGTCTCACAGGTTTCTCTCACTTTATCCTTTACTGTCCCTGTGAGCGTCATTCAAGGCATGATGGACATGCTTTCCATACACGAGAAAATTTCCTTGCCAACATTGTCTTTTTTTGCTTATTCACACCATCCTTACTTGTTTAGTTTCACAAGAATGCATTTATGTAAACAGCAGTACAAATACTACGTGTGTGTTCAACTGGCAAAGTTTAGCTGAGGACTCAGAGTAGATCAAAATCTTGAATTGCTTTTCTGAGCAATGTTGTTATTACCCTGTGCTCACAGCCTTTGAACCTTCAAAGCGGTGAGTGATTTGCATACTTTTTTTAGGTTCCTCTTTTTACTTTTTAGGCACAGACAGCTTTTGTTTTAAAGCTAAATGCAGCTTGTGAGGATAAGAAGACTTCAAACACGGGGCTGAAAATATCTTCACATTTTGGGGTATAAATCATAGGTTCTGGTCTTACAAAGATCCTGATTATTATTTAACAGTAATACAGCAAAGGACAGTCAGAAATATTTGTTCTGTTTTTTTAAAAGAAAAATTGATGATTCAGATAATGGTCTTCAGATGGTAACTGAGGTATATGACGAGGAGCTTTTTGACCAAACTGCTCAAATTATGACACATGGCACGTTATGTCTGTGTGCCGTGCCCTTAAACTAACTATACCCTTCTTCTACAAGAATTGTGAGTATTAGATTAGATTAGATAGAACTTTATTAATCCCTCGGGTGGGTTCCTCTGGGAAATTCGATTTCCAAAAAAGCACAGCACCGACAGAAGTTACAGAGTTACAGAATATTATATATACACACACACACACACACACACACACACACATATATATAAATACAGAGACAATATAAATAAAATATATGAAGGGGATAAATAGAATAAATAGGAATAAAAAATAAAAATACAAGTGAATTGCACATTTCAAGTATTGAGGTCTATTGCACTGTTGACTATTTACAAAAAGTATTGCACAAGGTATTGTACAGTGAGGTGAAGAGGCACTACAGCTTAGTTGTTCCCCCCTCCTTTGTCCTCCTGTTTCCCCTCCCTCTCCCCTCCAGAGAGGAGTTAAACTATAAGTAGTAGCCAAGAGCTGATAGCTGACAATCAAATGCATCGTGCCCATAAAAGCAGGAGTTCTGTGAGTTTGCTGGTTCAGGTGTGTGTTAAAACAACGGCAAGGAAGAATGACATCAGCAGTGACCTTAAAGAAAGAATTGCTGCTGCCCATCAATCCAGGAAGGGTTAAAGACCATTTCCAAACAATTTGAAGCCTATCATTCTACATCTAATGTTTTTCACTATTATTATTTACAAGTGAGCGACATTCAAGACGGTAACCGGTCTTTCTAGGGGTGGACATCCCAACAAATTTACCCTGAGGTCAGACTGTGCAATGCTCAAAGAAACTGCAAAAAACCAAGAGCTACATGTCAGATTCTGCAGGCCTCAACATTTAACATTTAACATACTAAACTTCATGACAGTAGAAAAAAAGATTTAAGAAATATGGCTTATTTGGTGTGTGACCAGGAGAAAGTGTCTTCTCTCGAAAAACCAGAAACAAAAAAAACATGGCACGTTTGCAAAGCTGCGTCTGAGCAAACCACCAGACTTTAGCGACAGTGTCCTTTAGACAGATGAGACAGATAAGGAAATGTGTGACCTTAATGCACAGCATCGCAATTAGATATGAGCACACACATGTCATACCAAGTGTCGAGCACGGTGGTGAAGGAGTGATGATTTGGTTTTGTTTTGCAGCCACAGCAGCTGGGTAGTTTAAGGTCATCGAGTCAACCGTGAACTTCTCTGTATACCAAAGTATCCTAGAGTCAAATGTGAGGCCGTTTGTGTGACGGCTAAAGTTTGACTGAAATTGGGTCGAGCAACAAGACAACGATCCCAAGCAGAGCAACAGATCTACAACAAAAAAGACTGGAAAAGAAAAGAAATCAAATTATTACTACCACTCAGCCAAAGTTATATTTAAATAATTTCAAGACCCGATAAAGACCACGTGACATTTCATTCAATCCTGTTAGAAATGAAAGATGGCACATTTTCTTTAGCGAATGACTACATGTTTATTTATTTATTTTTTTACATGTATGTTTGTGGGTTTTTTTTTAATTAAAACGGAGAGACATAATTTAGATTGGCAGTTGTTCTGAATGGTCATTTTTGTGTGTGTGGATGAGAAACAAAGCTCAGGTTTCACTTCAGTTTGCTGTACTATCGTTCTCACCAAATACTCTATAGCAAACTGGTTTCACACTGAGCTGAAATTTCACTGAACTGCAAGAGAGGAACTTCAACCAAAGTGCTAACCTACATAAATCCTGTATCACTGTAGGTTATAATCACATTTTTAAAATCCTCTTGCAGAGTTCATTTGGAGCCAGGAGGAGCCTCAGAACATGGGGCCCTGGTCTTTTGTAGCTCCCAGGTTTGAGAAGCAGCTGGCCTGCAAGGTGAGCACAGTTTGAAACAATTCTGTCTACACTGTGAACCTCAGTGAATTATATTACTCGAATTGACTTCCTCCTCTGTCCTTGTCAGCTCCGGTTAGTGAGCCGGCCCGCTCTGCCCGCCCCTGCTGTCGGCATCGGGACCCTTCATCATCAGCAGCAAGAGGCCATCCTCACTGCTACTTTCTCCTAAGACTTAAACAAGGCTGCAAACCAAAACATATCAAGTTTGCAGGCATCGGTACAACACTACATGCTGCATCTGCTGCACTACAGATACGCGGGACCCTTACGTGGCGTGGATGGGCTGTTTTTAAACAAATTGTTCAGTAATGAAGATCAAATCAGAGAAATGTGTGAAAGAGGATAGTGTTAATGATTTTATTTGTTCTCTTGTAGTTCTTAAGTGTTTGTTTTTAATGAAAAGCCTACTTCTGTTCCCTCCTGTCATTCAGCATGCCTGTATTTAAGGATGGAGGCACGAAGCCTTACAGACGGCATTTACAAGGTGACTGTGATGGACGCCTGTCAGGGGGAAATCTACAGATTCCATGTTTCAGGAATCGGAACTGCTTATTTGTCTCGTGCACACAGGCTGCATGAGTTACTGTTTACATCATAAAGTAGTGGGAGTGTATTTGTGCATTAACCTTGAAACATGTAAGAATGTGAGTGCTAAACTAGCATTACACTTGAAGATTTGAAAGTCTGTCGTGATCACCAGGAGGAAGTTACCATTGAAACTGTTGAATGTTTATCAGACCAGTTTCATTTCTTATCTTACAAATATGAACTAAAGTTAATTGTTTTAACCATTTTACCAAACTGAAGCTTCAAATCAGAATATTGGCATTAAAGAGTATATTTTAAAATAAATCTGTTTTCATGTAAGTGTGTCTATTTCTTTTTGACCAATAACGTGCTTCGTTCTATAAGAGTAGTCGCTCCTGAAGTTTGTAGCACGAAGCAGGATTCGTGCTTATTCCACTAACTTCCAGTTTAACTCTGGATTTTATTTTTTTATTTTTAAAAGGGCAGCTTCACTTGTTACTGGGCTGTGCAGCAGACATAACCTGCTCCAGATTACAGCAGGTTAGATTAGTCTTAGATTAGAGATCAACAGGTATGAAATCACCACCTACTGACCAATCAGTTTTCTGGGAAATGGTGTCACCATATGGACTGAACTGAATCTTCTTTAGTGCTTTTCTACTCTACTCAAAGTGCTTTATACAACTTGCCTCATTCACCCATTCATACAAGCACTTTGTTCTATGCTTAGGTGCTTTCTGTCTAACATTCACACTCTGGTGGATGCACTGGTGAGCAGCTAGGGGTAAATATCTTGCCCAAGGATACTTTAGTGTGTCAATGACCTGCTCTACCTCCTGAGCTACAGCCACACATTTGTGGAAGATACCTCGGATCTCTGTGAGCAGGTAGAAGGAGGGTCTACAGCAGGGGTGGGTAGCTCCAGGCCTCGAGGGCCGGTGTCCTGCAGGTTTTAGATCTCACCCTGGGTCAACACACCTGAATCACATGATGAATTCTTTACCAGGCCTCTGGAGAACCTCAGGACATGTTGAGGAGGTCATTTAGCCATTTGAATCAGCTGTGTTGGATCAAGGAAACATCTAAAACCTGCAGGACACCGACCCTCGAGGCCTGGTGTTGCCCACCCCTGGTCTACAGGGTTTTTTTCCCCCTCACCATCTGTGAGAAATACAGATTCTTTAACCTCCTAGGACCTGGCATCCACATATGTGGACATCACATTTTGGGTTATTTAGACCAAAATACTAAATCTTGCTCTACAGGGGCCTAATATCCACTTACGAGGACACTCTACTGCTACTGTTCTATTGAAATTTGTATCGAAAATGAATATCCTCATATATGGCTCTGATTTTTCTTAGAAACAAAATTTAGGTTAAAAAAAATCAGGTATTTTTTTGTTTTTACATTCATCAGGTCCCAATCAGACCAAATATCAAAGAGAACTTAATAATGCAGCCCTATTTCTGGATATCTTTTTCCCTCTTGGTTGCAAACGCCACCAAGACTGCAGCTGGAAGGAATAAAAACTAAAACTGTCCTTATGCAGGGGGCATGCTGGTTAACACCGTTACCTCGCAGCAGGTCCTGAGTCTGCATGGGTTCTCACCAGGTAATCCCGCTTCCTTGCAGGGACTACAGCTCCCCTGCTACCCTGAAGTGGATAAGTGCAAGCAAACGGATGGAAGGATGAACTGTCTTTATGCACATTAACTAAACATTAAAAGGATAACACTTGTAATCTATGTGGTTCTCCAGTTTCTTACTGATAAAGCTGTGACGGTGATGTCAAATAATCCTCACAGTGTAAACACCCTGTCCTTCCTTGCTTCAAATACTGCTGTTTGTGATTGGTCAGTGTTACCCCTCTAATGAGAATGGCTTGTAATAAGACTGGGGAAATCCTGTGATTGACTTACCAAGTTTATAACCACCTTCCTGTAACCTGATGATGTTCTGGTGAGTGAAGCCAGATAACTCCAACATATCTTTGGTCTGATGAACTTCATCTGCAGGCATAGTTTCAAATAAATTAACATATGTACAGGGAATTACTGTGAGCCAGTAACTTTAGGCTTCACAAATGTCCATTTTTTTTCCTTCTCTTATTTCTGTATGATGTCATTGACAGTGAATATTACTTATGTGGTCATATCTGGCACACAGGTTCTAACCATTATGTGACGGAGAGCAAATTAGATGAAAGCTGGCTTAAAGGGAAAAGAAGTGAAGCAGATTTTTTCAGACAGAGGTTCAACTGAGGGGCATCACCAAGGCTCAGCATGATAATGCTCAGCAACAGTAAAAATGCACAGTTGTAAAGGAGTATAATAGATCCCTTTACCCACAGCCACCCTGGGGCGCCTCTGTCAGTGGTGCGGTGGTCAGAGAGCCCGGTGGCGCCAGTGTCCGGCAGCCTTGCCTCTGTCAGTGCGCCCCAGGGTGGCTGTGGCTACAATGTAGCTGCCATCACCAGTGTGTGAATGTGTGTGTGAATGGGTGGATGACTGGATGTGTAAAGCGCTTTGGGGTCCTTAGGGACTAGTAAAGCGCTACACAAATACAGGCCATTTACCATTTTACAGTTGCGTAACCATACTTCAGCTTAAGACAGGATATTGTTAGAGTGGACCCAGAGTTGTTGGGTCCTGCATTCATATTTTTCTCGTATTTTTTACATGAGATTTCAATAAAGGCTGCCGCACTCTTAAATGGCTGTTTTCCAGTTAAAGAAAGACATGAGATAATCGATACTTTTGGAGGCTGGATTCAAAAATCCAAAAATAAAGTGGGTGGATGATTTTTCTGCAGACTGAAGGAACAACACCTCTGTGTAAAGCAATGAGGAAAATTAGCTTTAAGTCATGACCTTGATTTAATTAGTTGTGTTTATTCTGCTTGATTGTTCATTCAGTTAAATAAAACGACAATGTCCTCCCAAACAAGTTACGCAATTGATCAGAGGAGGAATCCTTCAAAAAAAATTACAGTATTCAACAGTTCAACTGAAAACAGGGAACAATTTAAAGTGATTTTCTTCCCATACAAAGTTCTCAGTGACTAAGCTACAGTATATCTGAAAAACTTCATAATGGAGGTATATTAGGTCTGGCTATTCCAGAATAAATTCTAGGCTGGATTATTGTAAATCCATGTCATCGGGTTTTCCGAATAACTTCCTGAAAAACCTTCATTTGATCCAAAATACAACAGCAAGAGAATTAATAGGAGCCATAAAATCATATTTCTCCCACTTCAACTTCTTATTAGCTTCCTGTCAAATCCAGAATCAAATCCTTCTCTCTACACACAAACTCCATCAATGCCCCATCGATCTTAAATACCTCATAGTACAATGTTATCCTAACAAAAGGCATTTTGGGGTTTCAAAACTAGAATGGGAGGCGGAGCCTTCAGCTATCAGTACCCTGTCCTGGCCGCCAATCTCCCATTTTGGGTTCAGGATTAAATAAACCAGGATGACATAATTTGGTGGGGTTTTTTTTTTTTTTTTTTTTTTAATTGTGTTGAAGGTGAAAGGATGCAAGAATCTAACATAATTAATACACGTTCAGATGATCATGAAATGTTTCTTTACAAGAAATCTTGATCACATACAGTAAGTGAAAGATTAAATGGTTTTGTCACACAGACCAGAAGGGTGGCACACACTAACACACACTACCAGATAGACAGGATATGATGCAATGTGATAGAGGGTGTGACATCATTAAAGGAAGGTTTTTTTAAGCTTGTGATTTCATGCTTATACACAGCAAATCCAGCATGTCCAAATTAACACTGTCGGATTTGATTTCAACACTATTAAAGTGTCTATATGGGTCCACACCAGAGAGTGTTAATTTAACTCTTTTTGGAGAGTTGGTACATTAACTCTGATTTAGTGTTAAACACCAAATCTGTCTGGAGTTGATAATTTAACACTTGGTGTTAAGAGTTTATATATTAACTCTCAAAGAGTATTTTAGTTTAACTACGTAAGAGTTATCTTCTAATTCATTCTAAAAAGCAGGAATTTTACTGTTCTGAACTTCTAGAAATTTCTTTTGGAAATAAACATTTACTAAAAAGATGCAATGGTTTTTGAAAAACTTTTATTCTGAACTGTGCACCACAATTTCAAAACATTTTCTGAAAGATGTAACAGTATACATGTTCTCACTTTCATTAGAATTTTGTTTATCAAAAGGTCTGACATGGTAAATGCAAATAACAGCATTCTCATCACTTATTTCTTCAATACAATATGCATGTCCTTCATTCATCACTTTGTGGAACTTCAGCGCACTTCTGCTCTCCCCCATATTCCATCTTCACAAGCATATCCTGTGCAGAGATTGAATAAAAATTAGTTGACACTAATTAACGGCACAAATAATCCAGTAAACAATTGCAGCACAGTAAAAAAAAGGAATCCTCTTTGAGCCATTACTTGTGTAAAGTATTTTCCCAAAAGACAAAGACACAGGCAACAGGTAGTACTGAACTAAATGTAAAACCTCAACCTTTTTCATTTTTACCTAAACCGTGTGCACAAATCTCTGAAGGGATCTATGCTAACGTAGAATCGAGTCAGGACGTCAGTTATTGCTGTTAGTGATGGGATTTCCGGCTCTTTTTAGAGATCCGGCTCTTTCGGTTCGGCTCACTAAAAAGAGCCGGCTCTTTCGGCTCCGAACCGGCTCTTCCGGCTCCGAACCGGCTCTTCAGGTTGTTTTGTTGCTTTAATTAATTTATTATTAACAATAATATAAAATTATGCACAAAAGGAATTACTAACGTAAAAACAAGTGGTTTTATTTATATATGTTTATATATAAATATATGCGGTGGCCCCTAGAGACAAAACACGTATAAACGCCAAAACACATTTCTAGCATGAACTGAACTTCCAAAGCAGAGCTACTAGATCACTTAAATCACACAATTGAAAGCATGTGTGTATTGTTTGTGTATTTATACACAGGCACTCATATATATATTCAAATAATTTAAAAAAAAGTTCATTTACCTGTTATTACCACACACCAAATCCGGTCGTTGGTACTTGCTGGCTTGTGTAGCCACAAGATAACAAAGGCTCAACACTGTGCCCAGCATCCTGGAGCACTTCTGTTGTCTTTTGTACGTGTTTTGAGTTTTTATGTGCTTCTGAGTTTTTATATGCTTCTGAGTTTTTACGTGCTTCGGAGTTTGTACGTGTTTTTACGTGTTTTGGAGTTTTTACGTGTTTTGGAGTTTTTACGTGTTTTGGAGTTTTTACGTGTTTTGGAGTTTGTACGTGTTTTTACGTGTTTTGGAGTTTGTACATGCTTCAGAGTTCGTACGTGATTTGAAGTTTGTATGTGCTTTGTCTCTAGGGGCCACCGTAAATATACTTTTATTTATTCACTCCACATAAAATGTAATAAATAAATCATATAATACAAAAATCAACTATTCACATTTCAAGTTTTAACTATTTAAATTTTCAGCTTTTTCCTTTCACAAATTTAAAGTGAAAAGAACACAAAACACTGCAAACCACAACACAATTAAATATAAATTATAATATGAAAACTAAAAGAACATGCATATTCTCTGTCATATGGACCTGCATGAATAAACTTTCTCAATCCTTTATCATCTGCAACCGAAAATAGTTGTGGATGATTACTATACCTTTCTAATGTTGTTGTCCCTGCCTCTCTTTCTCTCTCTCTGGCTCTGTTCCTGTGCTACTGAGTGTAACTACCGCCCCTCCCCCCTCTGCCCAGCGTAAAGCACAAGGCTCGCGTGCAGAGTGAAGCGGAAAAAAAGTGCGAGAGAGAGGCTGAGAGAAAGAAAAAAAAAAAAAAAAAACCACGTGACGGCTCGCGATAAGGAGCCGGCTCGCGTCGTTCACGTCAAAGAGTCGGCTCTAAGAGCCATTTCGTTCGCGAACGACCCATCACTAATTGCTGTTTGCTCGTTTTTTTTTATGGGCGATCGTTTTCAGGCTTCAAGTAGCACCATTATACCAACATTTAACATTCTAGACATTGTTTTAGGTGTATTTGACCAAAAGTTTGACTGAAAATTCACATGCAAGCTTTTTTTCCAAGGCTGTGGTATTTGCCCGCAAACAATACCTTTCAGCTAGCTAAAACAGAATATTATGCTATCACCGAGCAACACGGCTAATGCCTTTCACACAGCTTTGTCTCAACTCCAAAGAGCCACAGAAGTAAAAGCTCATAATAATAATTGAAACAATCTTTGAAAAAATGACTTACCAAGCATGGCAAACAACTCAAATATGTAGAGCAAAATGTTCTGAAACGGCTTCACTTCAGCTTCGATTGGAGCCGTGCTGGGGGCGGAGTCTGTGAATGTACTCTATTGGTGTCATAGCCCCTCTAGGAGTTCAGAGTTAAGAGGTCAGGAGTTAATGTTTCCATTGTAACACCTCCAGATTTGACAGAGAAACACTCATTTTTAACACTCGATTTTAACTACTATCATTTTACACCTCAGAGTTACATTAAAAGAATGTGACTCTACTTAGAGTAAAATTAACTCTACTTTTGCAAGGAGACTATTAACACCAAAAAATTTAACACTTTTGAATTTGCTGTGTAGTTAGGGCAGGATCAGTCGAGCGTGAAACATCACTTAGCAGAGGGTCAGACTGCTGGGGGACTTCCCACAATGCCCTGAGGTGTTTCCCCCACTGTCCTCTCTTTCACTTCTGATGTCTTTATATGCAGCTTTTGCTTTTAACTTTTTTCCTCCTGTAGTTTTGTTTTTTGTCTTCTTTCTCTATGCTTCACTTTTCTTTCTTCTTTTTCCTCTCACCCCCAGCTGGTCATGGGAGAAAGCTGACCCTGTCTGAGCCTGGTTCTGCTGGACGATTTCCCTTTTTTGTTTTCTTGTTCACAGAGGATTCTCCAGGTTCTCTCTATTACACTTTAAGATCCCCACCCTTCAATGTAGAGAGTCCAAAGATGACTGTTGTTGTAAACTGTCATTTTGAAACTCTGTTTCTGTGTTTAGTGAAGATGAAAAAAAGGCCACAATGATTGCTGATGTGGAGCATGCTCTACTTCAAAAGCCAGAAATTTTTTGTATTTATTTATTTTTTCCTAAATCATTAATTAATGACTGAAGATCCAAACTTTACTTTACTTAAATAAAAGGTCAGTGTTATTTTAAAAAAATATTTTTCTTTGTCTGAATTGAGGGATGGCGTTAGATGGTGCTTATGTTGAGCCAAATGAGAACGGTTGTCTTGACAACAGGAAATGTACAACAACAGGCCAATGTCAGGCCACCAGGCGAACATTTAGAAATTGATTAACCGTCAGCTGACCTTCTTTTCTTCATGTCTTGGTTCAATAGTTCCAAAAGTTGTGCTAATAGTTCCGACATTAAAGCTGTGCCGATATCAGAGACGTAACCTCGCTGTTGCCCGGACATCCTTATAGGACTTTCTTGAATTTCAAGAATTCATCTATATTATGGTCTTATTGATTAGAACTGTTATGACTGCTGTGTTATTTTTGTGTCATTGTGTGCAACTGCTGTGTTCCTTCCTCTATGAAGAGGTAGAATATGCTGAAATGTGGAGGTGCAGCTCAAACACGATTGGCTCGAGGCTGGTGACCACACCTTACATAAGGAGTCAAGATAGCCACGGTCTGTAGAGAGGATCATTCACTTGTTTGTTTTCCAAATCCAGTATTTTTTGTAACATCAATTATAATTGTGTGCATGGTTGAAGGAGTAAGTAGAGCTGAGATGCCTTTTGTTTTGGAAGATGGGGGGGGGGGGAAGCTTTTGGTTAGGCTAGCTCTGTTGTCGAGGTGTTTGTTATTTTGGTCTTAGCTCAGCCCTAGTTAACTACTACTTTTGTGTTTGTAAAATTGTTGATTTGTAAACACAAATCATACTGGCCCAAAGAAGGAGACACTTCTCAAACTCCTGACCTCTTGCTCTGGAGTTTAATTCTTATCCTTCTGAGCCAACTAATCCAGACACTGAGCCCATTGCATTGCAGGTTATAAAGCTGATGTCGGGGGCAAAGAGGCAACACCTGTAATAGAATTTACAGATAAAAGTTAAATGGTTTAAAAATGTCTTCTGGCTGTTTGGAGCCTATCCCAGTGACCATAAGACAAGAGGCAGGGTACACCTTGGACAGGTCACCAGCTTGTCACGGGGCCAACACAGAGAGACAGGCAGCCTTTCACACTCACATTCACAGCTATGGGTAATTTAGAATAATTAATTAACATAACTCCACTAAATGCATGTCTTTGGACTTTGGGAAGAAGCTGGAATACCCACACAAACACAGGGAGAACATGCAAAGTCCACACAGAAAGGACATTTCCTGCTTTGTAAAAGACGATCTGATTGGACTGCTAGTGTACTTGGAAACAGCATAAATATTTATCTTTTCATGGTGCAGTTCTGCTTGCAGACGACTATTTCAACCTTTCCTCAACAATTAAGAATACAAAAAAAGTTGTAAATTACTTTCAGTAGAGACACCAACAATTGACATTATAAAAGAGTTTAGGTTTTTAAAAAAGTTAAGACAAAAAAAAAAAACCCTGCAGAAAATCGAAATGGGGGTGTGGGTGGAAACAAGGATCCCCTGCTGCTCATGAACCCTTATTGCTCCTAGCTACGCACCTGCCTCTAAATCCAACGCACATGTGCAACACCCAGACGCAGAAACACAGACTTGTGTTAACTGTGACAATCTATTTTTGCCGCACAGACGGACGCTGACACCGATGACTCCAGGACTTTCCAGCGGGCCGGTGATTTGCTGCAATGCGAACACTTAAATCGCTGCCTGCGCTGTCAGATAGATAGGCGGGAGCAGCAACCTCCCACTCCTCCTATTGCTATAACAACCACAGGGCGGTCGGTGTGACTCGATGGCACAGCAGCTCGGATGCGACTGCCAAGTGTCATCCTCCTGCAAGTAGCCCGTCCTCTGCTCAAAGCATCGCCGCATGAACACTGACTGAATCCCGCCCGGGGTAGGAG
The DNA here is from genome assembly GCF_057381915.1 of Diplotaxodon limnothrissa. Taxonomy (NCBI): domain Eukaryota; kingdom Metazoa; phylum Chordata; class Actinopteri; order Cichliformes; family Cichlidae; genus Diplotaxodon; species Diplotaxodon limnothrissa. The sequence goes on along the minus strand of NC_140602.1, from coordinate 17,392,206 downwards.
GAGGGGGAGAGCCTGTGTTTCCCCCGTCACAGTGATCTGAGCACCGGGGAAGCTCAGGCTTGGGATCCGCTACGTCAAACAGATTAGTGACATAACCTCTCGGAGTAGGACATACCTCCCCCCACACCCCCTTTGGGTTTGCCTGACTGCATGCAAGGGCTCAGGAGGCAAGATAGACTGTGCTGACAGAAAGCCAGGAAGCCCTTGGCGAAATAGAGAAGTGCATTACTTTTCTTTTCTTTTTTTTTCCTGGGTTGGGTGAGACGACTGGTGATCCTCCGGCAGCCTCTTTCTCTCTGTCTCTCTCTCTTCTTCTTCTCCTCCCCCCACCCCTGCGCGAAATGGCGAAAGAAAACGGCGAGTCCAGCGATGGATCTTGGAAAAAGCATGTCGATGACATCAAGAAAATCTTTGACTTCAAGGAAGTCCTTGGGACGTGAGTAACGCGATACACGCAGGCTTTGCGGGCGGATAAAAACAACAACAGAAAACCAACAACTTTGTGTCCACTTGTGCAAATTGGTGTCAAGACAACAATGCCACAGTGTAGCGGTTTTGGCGGAAATGAGCGCTGACTGACAGCTGTTGAATGTGTGCTGAATTAACTGGTTGACGGTGACAGACGCAGGCAGAAACTTACAGCCCGCTGATAGAGGCGTTTTAAACCCAGACCTGGAGCCTGATGAGTTTATTGTTCAGTGTGTGTGTGTGTGTGTGTGTGTGGGGGGGGGGGGGGGGGGAGAAGGGGATCTTAATCATGTGTGAAGTCAGACTCGCGTGATGCCCCCCCTCCCCGTTATGTCATGGTTCATTCAGAAACTACTGCGGCATGTTTCTGCTTTTATGTTTTTTCCCAGGACTGACGCGTGTATCCAGAGCTTTGTTAAGGCTGACATTTATTTATCGGCACAACTGTGACAAAGACAGCGGGGGCCTCTTTTGCATTACATGATGATGATGATGATGATGATGAAGAAGAAATCAGCTCCCCCAAATTAAGGGGGCCATCTGTGAGGACTTCAGTGGGTGTTGTGCCTTGTTCTGTCGGCCTCTTGACTCTCTTCTCCAAACAGAGGGATGTATTTGAGCTGAGAAAGATCACGTCTGGGGTTTTATGGATCTGTGTCACTGTGGCAGATTCTTGTTTGTACAGTAAACTGCTGTGCTCTGGTTTGTGTGGACTTGTTTTTAGGGAAACCTCCCCTCCCTCCACTCCTCCACTCCCCTCATCTTTGGCTGAACTTAGTCCCTTGCCCTTGGACCACAGAGCAGGCGAATTCCACAGTTTATTTTGGTCTGCTGTTAGTGCTGCCTGACTTCATGCCTTTTTCTTCTTTGAATAAGTCATGCAGCACAGACAGAAGAGCCTGAGTGAATGAGCGACAGGAGACAGCCAGAGCAGGTCGTGCTCACACAATCCAAGCAGCCTTGTGATAGACTGCTAGGTGTTATCACACGTTTAACAGAGTGCAGTTCTCGCTGCTCTGCTCCCCCCCCCCCCCCCCCCCCCCCAGAGAGATGGTTTCCCCCTCCTCTTTCCTGAGAAGTAGTCATTGTGGTGTTGATGTTGTTATGAGATGCTGAGGGATGGAGTCTCCCCAAGGAAACGTGTTTGTTTTCTTTAATTTAGCTGAAACTGGTGTGAAGCACAGTAAAAAAAACAAAAAGACAGGTCTCTGGTCACTATGGTTATGTGGCTTGTTCTTCGGAGCATCGTCCCCTTGTGTAAACTTTGATTAGTCTGTATCCTATCATCATCCTCTCATTTTGGGGGAAACTTGAGCTGTTCAGCGTGACTGCAGATCTGCTGTGCTTTCTTTTGTTTTTGGTTTTTTTCTAGCAGCATCATAAAATTCTCTGAGATTGGTGATTCATAAAGCGCACTCAACACTTCAGCTGCTGGACTAAACAGTCAGACATTCCTGCCTAGAGGCAATTCTGATTTTTCTGTTTTTTTTCACCCCCCCCCCCCCCCCCCGCAAGGCTTTCATTTGTGTGTGAAGAGCCTCTGAATAAGACCAGTGAATCATCATCATCATCATCATCATCATCATCATCATCATCATCATCATCATCATCATCATCATCATCTTCACTGAGACTTACTGTCCACACAATGGCCAGGTTGGAGGAACACACAACCCTCCGCCCACGACCCAGCACACATCTGCGGGGCTGGTTCGTCAGCACTCGGTTGTAATGGCACACACCGTACAGCGTGTACTCCTCTTGCCTGGCTGGCTGAATTCGAGTGAGGGCCATTTTTACTTGTTCCTACGCGTCTTAATCAGGAAGTGGCTTGTTGTTGCACTCCCGGGTTCACAACAGGCCACCTGGGGCACAAAAGCCCAGCGAGCTCGCAGCTTTCGCTGGGGATTAAAATGGAAGAGGAAGTGCTGCTGGTCGAAGGAGGGGACAGATTGTCTTCCACTTCCTCCTCTTGCTCCACCTTTCAACTGTTGGTTCAGTTGTCAGGCTTCCAAATCGCTGTCCGAGAGGGATCATCCCTCTGGAACTGTCCTGCTGCCAAAGAAAACATGGAAAGCTCATTAAAAAATTTACTGTGCTCTTGTTCTGATGTGCTTTTCACAAGTGTTTCCTTCTTATGTTACAATGGCAAACCTAAGAACCTGATGCATAGTAACATTGGACTAATGGCTATTCTGCCTGTTAAAGTTAATTTTACTGATCTTTAATCATGCATTTCATGCTTGGAGTGGATCTTTGCATTTTAACCTTGTCACCTTTATTCTTCGAAACGCTCTGAATGTGTTATCGTTCTCAAACGCACACCGCAATGATCACACCTCCTGAGATAAAGGAGGTGAATGTTTCTTTGCAACGACTGCCCGCATTGTTTCTGAGATGCTTGGATGCCCTCTTGCAAAGAAAGTTCACATCGGTGCGAACAAGACGAGAACAAAGAGATGAGATCCGAACAGTAGCTGGAGGCCAGAGCGGCTGATCAGAAACTGATAGGACTTTTAGAACAGGAAGCTTGTGGCCGTGACACTATAATGGTCTTGGCCGCTCTTCTCTCCCAGCTCTTTTGTTGTTGTTGATTTAATGAGATCTTCACCACTGAAAGGTAGTCCTCATCACTTCAGCTCTGCTCGACTTTGGCCTAATTTTAGGCCCCTAAGCTGCTTGATAGCCTGTTGGAGCAAGTTAAGTAAGCTGACGTTACCCGAGTGCAGCTTCAGACATCCCAGTGGGCGAAGAGTTGTGAGATTTTGAAGTATTTGACTGAGATATTACTAACATACTAGAGTCTGACTGTCAGCACGCTATTTTCCCCATTGTGTAAACATTTTAAGTCCATTATGCAAGATTTCTTGTATAAGTGAGTCTTATGTAAGATGCAGTGAGGTGAGACACTTCAGCAACCCGATAATTGGATTGTATTTAATGCCACAGATGAGTTTGATATAGATAATGTGTCTGTTACATGGGTGGCTGTAGCTTAGGTGGCAGAGCAGGTCAGCCACTAATCAGAAGGTCGGTGGTTCGATCCCAGGCTGCCTCCTGGCTGCATGCCAAATATCCTTGGGCAAGATACTAACCCTGTGTTTGCCTACTGGTGGTGGTCAGAGGGCCCGGTGGCGCCAGTGTCCGGCAGCCTCGCCTCTGTCAGTGCGCCCCAGGGCAGCTGTGGCTACAATGTAGCTTGCCATCGCCAGTGTGTGAATGTGTGTGTGAATGGGTGAATGACTGAATGTAGTGTGAAGCGCTTTGGGGTCCTTAGGGACTAGAAAAGCGCTATACAAATGCAGGCCATTTACCATTTGCAGGCCATTTACATAGTTTATTATCTTTAAAGCTTAAAATTTTGAACTTACTGTTAACACACCGGCCACATTTCTCTTCAGGTTGAGTTACGTTTGTGTCCACTTGATGAACAGAGGCTTAATATTAACCCCAGTTTAATTGTTCTGTTTTGGTCTCCACCAGCAGCTTCCTCCCGACTTTATGAGAGACTTGAGAATGAACCCGTTCTTTTAAAGCAAGCCATTTTGGTAATGCTTATTAGGAGTTATTTGAGGACCCCTTTCTAAATGAATAGGGGTGAACCATAGCTGTCGGAGGTCAATGGGATATAAAAACTGCATGTTTAGTAAATCTGTAGGTTCTCAGTCATCCAGGTCATGGTGGTCTAAGGAACAGGTTCTTAAATGCCGATAAGGTTTAAATACCTGGGACTCTCCAGCGTTTGGTTTTAGAACTGGAAAAAGTCTCTTGGATAAAAGATGAAATGTCTTCAAGAAATTTAAATTAGTCCAGTCACTTTCTTTTCAGGCTCCTTAGAGCTTGCATGTTTAGTAGTTGTTTTCCATGGGGCGTCATCAGCTTTTCAGATCATTGTGCAGGAATTTTGGAGTTTTGTCCCCCTTGTCTGCTTCAGTTCATTGAGGTTTGTTGGCATTTATTTATGCACAGCTATCTTAATGTCCTGTCACTGCATTTCAATGGGCTTGAGGTCTGGGCTTGGACTGGACCATTGCACCACCTTGATTCTTTTTGTTTTCAGCAGTTTTTCAGTCAAGCTTTGAAAACATGGCTTCACATTTCACTTTACAGTACTTTAGGATGCAGATGAGTTCATGGTTAACTCGGTGACTGCAACGTGCCCAGGTACAATGAAGGAAAACCCGACATGCAGAGGGTATTTTTCCAGTTACCTGGATCCACTTACCTTAACCAGCTTTGTGTGAAGCCAGTGTTATCAACTCGCTATGTTAACCCTGGTTGTCCTGATCTAGATACGAGCAAGTTCACATGAAAGGGGTGGTGCTGGCATCATCTGACCAATCACATTTATTTGTTTTGATCGATCTCCTTTTGTGGTCAGTAAAAGTGGAAAAGAACTTTTATATTAATAAAATTTATTCTGTTTGCCAACTGTGGGAAAATCTGATGGATTATGATCTCGTTGGACCATTAGTTTTTATTCTTTCATCGAAAGCCCCAATGATGTTTAATGTTCTAATGGCATGTAAATACAAAAACAGAATTCAAATGTAGGCTTAGTCTACCTGTGATTGATATAAAGTCCAAAGGAACAAATAGGTGACTTGATTCATCTATTGATGCATATTGAATAGCAAGACTGTTTACAGCCTATTGGTAAAAAAAAAAAAAAGTTGAAAAAGTCAAGAAAGAAAACAGCATCTAAGAATCTGTATTTATTACTGATGTTCATTTGGGAAACACAAAAACTTTAGACACTAATAAAAATCGATCTTGCTGCTGATTAGTGATGCTGATTTCCAGAGAATTGATTGGTCAATAGTCGGTGATTTCATACCTGTTGATTTTCAACTCCTTGAGCAGGCTAGGTTTGCAGAATAAGTTACTATGGGGGATGCACCCTAGTAAGAAATGATTGTTCTTTGTAAGTACAGAAAACCCCGGTAACCACAAAGTTACCTGGATAAGATATAATTCTGCTTTGTCGTACATGCCTCTGGTCCTGTGTTTGTAAAAGAAACCCAAATCATCACCCCTCCACCACCGTGTTTGACAGTTCATATGAGGTGTTTGTGCTGATATGCTTTGCTTTGATCTTCATTATGAGCAAAGATCTCCTGTTTGGTCTCATCTGTCCAAAGGACGTTGTTGCAGAAGTGATTGGTTCAGATGTAACTTTGCTAAGCTAACTTGTGTTACCAGGTTCTTCTGAGAGAAGAAGCTTTGTCCTGTCAAGCCAGACTTGTTCTGTCTTTTTGTAATCATATTGTCATAAACTTTAACATTTTCCATGCTAACTGAGACCTGCAGATATTTGGCTTTTTTGCAGTTTTTTGAGCATTGCATGGTCTGATTTTTGGGTGAATTTGCTGGGACGTCCACTCCTGGGAAGACTTTGGATTGTGTTAATGCACACCTTAATGCTCCAGATCAGCAAACTGCCAGAACTTCTCCTTTTATAGAGGTTCTCCCGCTTGCTGATGATCAGTTAATCAAGTGTATTTGATTATCAGCTCTTGGCTGCTACTTACCCTATCAGTTCCCGTGGAAGCAGTAATGGTGTGCCTAGCACTTTCACAGGACTGCATAGAGCACTGCACACCTGTACTTCACTAAAGCAAATCTTCTAAAACATTATTTATTTCCCTACATTTTGTGGCTCAAATGCAGTCCAAAATGCTTTCCAACTACATCTGCTTTGAGTGTTTTGTGATGTGTTCTACATCCCACATTCTGAAATTGCAGTGTCAAAGTTGTCCTCACTTAGCTTCCAGTTTAGGAAAATTATCTTTTTTTCTCTAAGTTTGACATTCATAAATAAACACCAATATTAAACTGAGCTGTCCTCTCACAGAGCCCCACTTGTTGGTTTTGAAGTGACTGTTGTTGCCTCTGTGCATTGATAATTCTCTGAAACAAGTTGGGTCCTTGAAAGCTGCATGAATGCCGTGAAAGTGGAAGCTAGGCAACTAGGATGATAGAGGACCTTGGTTGCTCTGCCTGAAGAAGACTGTTTACCACTTCCCACCATCACTGCTGTTCTCCATCTACACTGACTGTGCACAGACATTTCCATTTGCATCCGTGGCACCTCTGACCGCAGTGAATGCCTGCACAGCCATGTTGTGTTATCCAGTGTACTCGGAGAGTTGGAAGGATACAAAGCTGCCCTGTATCAGAGCACAGGAAATGTAATTGCACTTATTAAAATAATTCAGCTGCTATCTGACAGACTGATCTGTGGTTTCAGAGAAGATTATCTTGTGCTCTTGGGAAATATTTGGCAGAAACCTTTTTTTTTTCAGCTCTTTGTGGGCACCAGTAGCTCTTAACAGCCTGTAAACTGACCATCGCTCTCTTTTTCATCATCAGTCCAGTGACCTCAAATTGCACATTACTGGAAAGTAGCCTGAGGTCCACAGGGTATTAGAATAATGGCTCCCAGCTCCACTTGTAGGGACCTTAACAGCTGCTGGATTTCACTGGATGTATTAGTTGAGTTCGTTTAACAGGCAGAAAGCCATTTTTGGCTGGTTGGAGAGAAATCCCCCTCCTGCAGGGAATGTTTGATTTATTTTTCTGCAAACTGGCATTTCTTAAACCAGAACCCAACATTAAAATATTCAGCCTACTCTACTACAGACAATATTTTGCATTTTTCTTTTCTATTACTAAAGTGCTAAATCTCTTCATTCAGTAAGTGGCAAACTCTTGTGTCAGTTGATTCAGCCAGATTCATTTTTGTTGAAAAACTGTTAATTTCTAGTTTATTCACAGGTCGACCTGCCAGTTGTGGTAATCTATGGTAAATGCCAGTTGGGTTCCACAGTGGTGGACGTCGGCCTTCAGACAACCCTCATGAACTCTGTTTCTGACATCAGTGGCCTGCTGGAGGTCATTTTGTAGTTCTCTGGCAGTACTGATCCAGTTTCTCTTTCCATAACCGAGTAAATACCGTTCCTGGTGATGGGTTAAGTACCTTCGGCCCTTTTCAGCTCTCCTGGAGTAACTACCTCTCCTGAAATCTCCTGCATGCTCTTGAGACTGTGCTGAGAGACACAGCAGACCTTCTGGCGATGGCACATATTGATATGCCATCCGGGTGGAGCCGAACTACCTAATAACACCAAAGCAGCTGAAACTGATTAACAAACCCCTCTGCTTAACTGACCAGATCAGTCCCAGAAGTTTGAAGTTTTAAAGGGACTGGATGTATTTTGCAAGCTCACAGATGCAGCTTATGCTCCATTAGTAGCACCAACCTCCATTAGATGAGTCCTACAGCTGCTGACGAGACTTGGACAACAGTCAGATATCATCAAAATTTCTCTTATTTCAGGTCTTGCCACAGCATCCCATATTGGTTAACATCAGGGCAATGATGTTGAATCTTTGTCTTTTTCTTTTGACCGTTCAGTGGTTTGCTTCAGGTCATTTTTGTCATATCTGCATCTGCCAACCTCTCCTCACATCGCACTTTCCTCTAAAAGTTCTTGCTTTTTCATTGTTCCCTCAACTAAGCTTCAAACATAGTGTGCCATATTCAGCTTCTAACTCACCTTGCCTGCAGAACATCCCAGAAGTTTGGTGGAACATTCATGTCCTTCCATTAACATCATTTCTATTCAGAATTTTATTTTTCCCCCTAATAATGGGATTTTTAACAAGTTGTAGAGATTTTTGCAGGTGCTTAGCTGTTACTTCGGGTTCTTTATCACCTCGTTCAGGATTACACGCTGTTCTCTTGGTGCGAGCTTTGCAGGACACCCACTCCTAGGGAGAGGAGTAACACTCCTGAATTTCCATTGTGGACACGTTGCCTTATTGTGGACTGATGAACAATTTAGGCTTTAGAAATTCTTGTGTAGTGTGTTCATTCTCTGTAATGCATTTTCAGGTCCTGTGAAAGTTTGTGTGCTCAAGGCCTGACTCATCTTTGTGGAGAAGCGTAATCACCAGACTTTCTATGGTTTCATTTATGGCTGAAGGGCACTACTTTATGTGTTCCACATAGACAATAAAAGACTGCACACTGATGATAGCAGATTTTGAGGGATCGTGGCTGAAAATTTGTAAAATTAAGCCACCATCGTAGCAGTTTAGCCTTCTGCGAGAAAATGTTGTATCCTACAAGCCTGACTTTAGATTTTGGTTTCCAGTCTTAATGAGGGAGCCCACAAGGTTTCCCTGAACTGATTTCGAACTCGACTCAGGTTTCATCATCGCTTCTGTGTCTGATTTAAAGGTGTCGCCTCACTTTTCAGTAGGGCTGAACGATATATCGCATTTGCGATAATATCGCGACATGATCAAGTGCAATTTTCTAACCGCAAAGGCTGCGATTATACTGCGATTATAAGGCTGTCCAAATTACTACCATATCCCAGAATTCATAGCGCGGCCCAGCCAAACTCCAGTTTCCAGCAATGGCGGCCGCTACTAAGTTTTAAAATTACTCATACTAATCTTTCTGGGTCACAAAATAAACTTTTAACATATTTTCAGGCGAGAAAGTAGTTGTGTAAACATCAAATATCTGCTCGGTTTATCAAGATATCCCATATTTGCAAAAGTGCTTCGACGTTTTCAGAGGCGTCTGCTACCCACCAGCTCGACAGCTAGCCGGGAGCTCGAGGGTTACTGATGCGGCCAAGAACGGCACAACTCCCGGCACATCATTTTCAGATCACCGCGGAGTTTCGCTGCTCGGGTTAAACGTAATATATAAGTCACTTAGACAACCTAAAAATGTTATTGTTGGGCTTTTTTCAGTGTTTTGTTTGTTCGTGAGTAAATCGGTTTGGCTGAGATTAAAGTTATTAGATTAGATAAAATAAAACTTTATTAATCCCCCGGGTGGGTTCCTCCTTGGTTTTCACACAGCTGACTAAACGTCAAACAGAAAACTTATTAAACAGAAGTATGAGACAGTCGAGAATTTACACCAGTGTCTGGTTATATTTTAGATAGCAAGAAGCAGACGGCCGAGTTTATTAAACTCCACCGAGACAGCGGTGACGCTAATCAGAACTAGCCTTCTGATTCAGAAGGCTAGACCGTCCAATTTCACGCCTTTAAACTTTAAAGGCGTGTTTGTGTGTGTGTTTATACAATTGCTATTATGTTTGCACTTTATGTGTAATGTTACTGACTGCAGAGATCAGTAAGATGTGTGCATTTTTTATTTATTAGTTTTATTTATTTAATATTATTTTTTAATTGAATGACTGTCTAGTAGTTCACAGATGTCGAAAAACTGAGTGTGGTAAAGCCACTGATTTTGTTTATGTATATTTCTGCAATCTGCACATTGTACTGACTTTCATTTTAATGTTTACACCAGGGTTCCTTGTCAGCACTTTATGCTCAGATGTTTGTAAGCTAAAAATAAACTATTGTGTATGTTCAAATATACTGTTGTGATTGAAGAAGTTAAATAAAAATGTCAGTCATCAATTCATGCATCACCTCATGTCATCATAACAGAGGTCTGTCTTCCAGGAAAGAACAGTTTAAAATTAATGTAATATAGTATTGGCCATACTATATGATGTATTGCTTGTCTTTGTTTAATAATACAGAAGACAAAGACCTTAAAAAATAATCGCATATCGCATCGCAATCGCAATATTGGGGCAAAAAATCGCAATTAGATTATTTTCCATAATCGTTCAGCCCTACTTTTCAGGAATGACTTTAGGTATTACCTTACCTGGATTATCGACTTCCGACTCTTCCATCCCATATGTTGCGTAACTGCCCGCTCTAATGCATCTTACACAAGATGAATCAGTGTGATTACCCCGCAGTAACACAATGCAGGCACCGTCTGTGAATATCAGTAAGCAAGGCTCTGTTGTCAAAGCCCGCCACCTCCTCCATGAACGTACTTCCTCCGGCAAAATTGCCCCGCATTTTTATAATCGCCAAGAACAACCAGCTGAGGTCGTGGCCTAGAATTTATTTATTTTTTCTTCTAGATGAGAGATAGGAGGCTCGCTTTGCATCTGCATCTGCAGCATCAGCCTCTGGTTTCATACAGAGAGCAGCCCACATTTCGCATTAGTCAGCCAGTTTGAGTTGGATATCTGCACATGGTGGTGTTGTGTGACTGCAGACTGTCACACACAGCTCGTTCTGTCATCCAAGAGCAGCGAAACGGGGAGCTCTGTGGCTCTGGGAGGAACTTAAAATTCAGACATTATTGAGTCAGTGTGCTGACTTGATTGTGCAGTCTTTGACACTGGGTCAGGAACAGTTTGCAGGCATACAGTCATTTTCATTGTGCGTAATATATTGAGATAAGGTTCAATAAAGGGTCCAATTTCGATGACTCTTTCTCTCATCACTTAGTGCTGCTCCCAAATGGCTGTTTAGTTAAGTTGCACTTTCGCTAATGATTATTGTCACTCCTCAGTTAATTATGCAGCTTATAAAATACTAAACTAATTCCACTTGCTAGATTGGAGTAGGTCAATTCTCAAATCTGAAACATGGAGCTTGAAAATATTCATCACTTTTGCTTTAATAGTTTTTTACTTGGCAAACTTAGTTTTTGTCTAATCAGTTTAATTCTTGCATAACTGCATCCATGTGTATGCATGTGCACACGCAGTGTGTGGGCAGCAGCATTGCCATATGCATGCTTCTAGCAGAGATCACACGTATTATTTCCTGTGAATGATGAACTAATAGAATTAATTGAGTCAGAGCTTGCAGCACAGTTTGTCATGCTTCATGCATTGACATTGTAAGTTGTCATTCACAGGAAGTGATGTTGCTGCCTGTCAGTCTAGTGAGCAAGGGGGACCGAAACCGTGTTATACACCCTTAACCATGCTCTCTCAGTGAGTTCATAGGCTTCCTGTGGTTTTCTTCATTGTGTTTCCTTTGCTGCAGAAAGCAGAACACATGCTCTGAAAAACCATGCTCGAGAGTTGCTTGTCAGGCGGCGCGTGCTGATGGCGGAGGAATTTTGCACTTCGAATGTCCGTACAGCTGTGGAAATTGGTGGCGTGTGCTGAATAAGAATGACGCCCATTGCCTTAATGGCAGCAGCAGCTGTGGTGGGAAGATAGTGCTGTAACAGGCCAGCAAGTAGTGCACCAACTCATTCACCTGCACAAGCCCTTGAATTTGCATATGGTCCCACATCATATGTCAGAATGAGGTCAAGTCAGAAGGGCGCACGCTTCCAGCCTTCACCGTTCTGTTTGCGGTGAGTGCACTCCACCTCATCACACCTGGAGCATGGCTTTGCAACAAAGTAGTGTGCGTTTGCCCACACAGGCCTCTGTTTGTGTACCACGATACTGACTGACCCTCCCCCCTCTGTAAGAGGGAGGGATGGGGGATTAGCGTGGATTTGATGGCCATGGTGGGACTTACTGCAGCCAGTGGCGCTGAGTTTACAGCCTGTTGGGAGGTGGTGATTACACTATGAAAACATAATGGAGCCTTTGATGTTAGTCGCACTGGGTTTAGGAACACTGTAGATCTTCACTTTCTGTATATCCACACATAGACTTTAATTTTGATCCAGTAATGTAATAAACGAAGGGCATTTTCCTTCTTTTCCAATGAGCTGCCATTAATATCACGTACTTCCCAATTAGTAGTGTGAATCTATTGAAACAAGTTTCCAGTTTTGACAATAGTTAAAAAAACTTGTCAGTACTGTCACCTAATAAAACTGAAAAAAAATATGCTTCAGCGGGAAATCTAAACCACTTCAGCGTGCTGTGTCCACATAACCCGATGTGCAGTTACTTTTCTTGAGAGGTGCACATCAGGTTATGGCGTTGGGTTGAAGGGAGTTTAACCTACTGCCTATACTCATCATCTATGCACGAGAGAAACATTTATTTCCTGGGGTGACGCGTCGCCAGCTGTAGCAGCTCTTCCTCGGTAGCCTGGTTGTAATAAATGATGTGGATATTTTTCTTTCTGTGAAGCATTTTTTTGTTTCCATCTTTAGCTGGAACTGTTTTCTTGCATATTTTGAAACATACTATGCTTTGTTGGAGCAGCTGTGACAACAATTTAGTACTTGAAGAACTAAACTGTTGTCAGGCGGACATGGACTCTCCGTCTCAGACATGCCTGGGCTTGTTTCGTTATAGCCTGCATGTAGATGGATTTTGTTGCTAAACTTGGTATTGTTGCAGACAACATAGATGAAACTTTATTAATCCCTCGGGTGGGTTCCTCCGGGAAATTCAGTAACATGATGTGGCACAGCCCTACTGGCCGTGGTACTTTAGTAGTAGTCATTTATCATTCAGATGCCTCTCCAGGAAGGAGCTCATCCTGCAGGTTGCACAGACTCCAGTTCCTTTATCTTGAATTGCAGCTGGTGTCTGTGGTCTTTACTGTGCTCTGGATCTGCTGCCAGAATCTTCCGGTGGAGACCCGTTCTCACCAACCGAGAACCGACCAATACTCTAACATTACAATAAGAACAACATGTAAAAGCACGTAGAAACCGGAAAAGTGGATAATATAGATATACTTGCAAGAGGAAGCCCTAATGTCTGCTCCTTCAGATGTAAAAGGAACATACAGGAAGTAACCTAAATATTTCAAACTATTTTGGGCTTAAATGTGATGGTTGATTTTGCAACTTGAGTAAAAGAAACTCGGTAATTTTGTCATAAGGAGTCTTCTTATAATAATTACATGATATATTATAGCACCACCTTTTTGAATAATAATTCCTCTGTGTTATCCTTTAATCCTAATGAAAGACATTAGAGTTGTAAGACTGTGTGCTAATCAATAATCTGCCTTTTAGATCATAATAAGCCCAGCTCACGTGACCCAGTAAATCTTTAAGAGCTTGACATCGAACCATCCTGAAGGTGTGCAATAAAAACAAGGAAAAAAGTCACCACGCTTCCTGCTCAGCAAGCTTTATTATCTATGTGGTATCATGGCAACAGATACAGATTGCTTGAGCAAATATTCCCCTAATTTGGTATTTGTTTTTAAAGGCGCTCACGTATGGAAGCAGATGGCAGAGGAAGACACGCTATCTGCCATCCTAAATGGGTGTTTTTCGAGGTTTTAAAAGTGTTTGCTGTGCTTTTGGCTGCGCGCAAGCGTCAAGCGTACGCCAGCACAGAAGGCTGCTGGCCATAGTCGGGGACTTGGCCAGTTCTCAGTAAATATTCCCAATATGCCGTTTGTGTACTCTGGCCTGTGTGCCTCTGAGTGCCCCCTATCTACTCACTGATGATGTGTCAATATTGTCTGAGCACATATAAAGCAGGACTCTTTCTCTTTTTCTGTCTTGCTTTCTTCCAGCGGTGCGTTTTCTGAAGTGGTGATGGCGCGGGAGAAGGCCACGGGGAAGATGGTTGCAATCAAGTGTATCCCGAAAAAAGCGCTCAAGGGGAAGGAGACGAGCATTGAAAACGAAATTGCCGTCCTAAGGAAGTAGGTACCTCACATAGGCTGCATGTAAAAGTGCCAGAAGTGACCCTATTTGGATGATGCGGTGCCCTAGTTATCAGCTAATGCTTCCAAGCTCGTGAGAAGACTGCACATTGCACAGATACAGAGACTTGCTAATCTGGAAAAGAACCTGACTCATAAAGTAGAATTTCATGCACCAGAACTGGAGCACAGACCTCAGGACAGTGCAATCACTGAGACTGTATAAAAAAGACAGCAGACTTGGGTTCAGGGTTGGGAGCAGAGCGTATACAGAGGGCGAACAGCTAGCTATGACAGGGGGGGACATTTGACTCAAGACACTTTGCTATTCCACAAAGCTGAAAAATGCACTTCCATTCAGACATGCTAAACATAATTACAACCATACACGCTCAGTGGACTCATAAAGAAATGTAGCAGTCATAAAAGTGCAAAAATATCTTCTAGATTGCAGAGGCAAAGCAGGGGGCGAACAGGAGAGAGATGTTGTTTAGGTGCAGAAGTGAATTAATGAGCTCACCACACACTAGAACAGCTGACTGTGAGCGCACAACGTCCTCAACACATTTAATTTGTTTTGCAATTTTCAGCGGTTTAAAAGTAGCTGTAGAAGCTGAAGCTGCACAGGCCCATCAGCTCCGTCATGCTTGTTACCATGATTGCTGCACATTGCTACTGTTAACCAAATAATTAAATTAAACTTGCACTGCAGTAACTTATCAGGCGATGGATGTTTAAGTTTTTCATTATTACCGAACTGCATTGCTTAGTGTAAGCATAATAATAGAATTCAGCTGAATGAACAGTAGGGGCTACCAAACCAGGTCTTCACGGCCCTCTACGAACTTGCTCTGTCCCCATAAAAATCTCAGCTAGAGCCGCCTCGCGCTAATGCCATCAAGTTTCAAAACACCAAGATGGTGTTCATAAAATGTTAAGCAGTCACCAGTGGGTAATTTAATTATGACTGTGGTCATCTTTTATATACAGTCTATGCTTACAATCCACACACAAAAAAATATTTGACAGATGGTGCCCTTAATAAACAAAAACCCTTTTATCTCAAGCTAACATTGCTGAACTCCAAGTCAGTGAAGCCTGGCAGAATCTCTGTTAAATTGTTTTTACTGTGCCATGTTTATCTCTGATTTAAAGTTTGGTATTTTAACTTCACTGAATGATGAAGCGAGACTCAAGTGGCCTTTCGAGGAACTTTGTTGACCCAGCTGCAGGGTTGTTTAGCAAGGTTCGTGTCATCCTCTGGGGAAACTTGTTTCTCTTTCTCTGCAACCCTGAGCTGGTTTATTTAGTCTCAGTTTATTTAACAGTCATTGTCGGGCTTAAGTGACTTCCTCACCTAATCCCATCTATCGATTTATTTTGCGTGTACACACATAGACACACACCCACACACCTACAGGGTATGATAGGATTGCTCTGACACCAGGTGACACTCCATCCTCCTCCAGGGCCTGATGGGTAATTGCTGCAAGAAGCTCAGTTATCACTCACTCTTGAAGTGAGTGCCTGGTTACAGTTGCTATCCTTTGACTTCCTCTCTTTTTCCCCCCCCTCCCTGTCATGGTTACGCATCCATTTTCCTTCTCGTCCTCTTACCCTTTACTCGTCTGTGTTAGTCTAACAGGCCTCAAACCGAAACCTCATTTTCATTCTGGACTTTGAAAAGGAGAGAAGTTGTGAAGATTGTTTGGTCCTTTGAGACTCTCCCCGCCTCCTCTTTTTCCACCCCCACACTGGCCCTTCTGAAGATGCTCTGTCATCTGTGTATCACCTTGCCTTTGCACACTTTTTTTCCCCCTATCTTGGTTACCTGGACACAGGCTCTCCCAGCATCTGTGTTATTTTCTTCAGGTGCTCCTGCTAACAGGGGTTGCCGTTCATGACTCATCGCTCCGTGTCATCTAAGAATCCCCACACTCGCTGCCATTTACAAAAGGTTTTTTTTAATTTCCCCCACCCTGTATGAACAATACATTACACTAGGTTCATTTTTCGTAACTGTGGACGTGCACACATTCTATAATGGAAAGCAAAAAGGGCTTTCAGTCGACAGGGCATCATTTTAACCAAAGAAAAGTCTAATTAGACCTCATTTGTAGCCTGTGCTGAAATGAACAGAAGCTGACAGCAAGAAAAGTGAATTTTCTTTTCTCCTTCTGCAGGATAAAGCATGAGAATATAGTGGCTCTGGAGGACATCTATGAGAGCTCAAACCACCTGTACCTCATAATGCAGCTGTAAGTACATCAAGCCACCACTGGTCAGCTCTTTGCTTCCCATTTGGCTTGTCATTTTGATAATGTGTTTTTTTGTTGCTTTGTTTTTTTTGCTTGAGTAAGTGTCTTTAATATCCTTGAGACATCTTTGCTGAAGTAAATGCAGCAATGCTTTAAAGAGACAGGAGTCCATTTCTGTAAGAGTAGTGCAATTTAAAAAAACAACAACAACTAACGAGTATGTTTCCATGCAGTACTTTAGGTCACATTTGTGTTTCTTGCAGAGATAATAATCAGTATATTGTTGACATTCCCTTATATGTTCAGTAAACATGAAGCTGAGCCCACGAGTTATCTTGGCTTGGCATAAAGACTGGAAACACTTGGGAACAGCTAGCTTGGCTTAACTTTAGAGGCAAAAAAAAGCATGAGCTTTTACAAAGATTTTACAAGGAGCTACATGCTTTTAATGGACACTACTGAATTTTATTTTTAAGAAAGAAACAAATATCACAGATAATGTGATAGATGTGCATAGATCCACAGGCTATATATAAAAGATGGACGTAACCACAGTGACAGCTGATCTGCTGGTCAGTGAAGTGCCTTTTTCAGACCTTGTGCTGAGGATCGACCTTGTTGCCATATTAGTGTTTTTGAAATCGGATGGTGGCTATAGACTGTATATAAAAGATGGACATAGTCACTGTTTTGTAACATCAGCATTGCCATATGGGATACTTGCGGGCTATTGATTTATTTATTTTGGAGCTAAACGATACGATATTTGAATGAGAGTGCAGCGGTATCATGTAAGGCAGGGGTCTCCAACTCCAGGCCTCAAGGACCAGTGTGCTGCAGGCTTTAGATATCAACCTGGGTCAGCACACCTGACTCAAATGATTATTGCATTAACAGGCCTCTGGAGAACTTCAGGACATGTTGAGGAGGTAATTTAGCCATTTAAATCAGCTGTGTTGGATTAAGGACACCTCTAAAACCTGCAGGACACCTGCTCTTGAGGCCTGGAGTTGGACACCCCTGAAGTAAGGGAAGCAGGTTTGGTGGGTGCATCTCACAGCAGGAGATACTTGCTAACAAATGCTAAGTAGTGGACTGATAAGCTATTACTGTTTTATTCACCAAAACTGGGCCCACTGACTTGACTTTTGGATCCAGCCTCAAGTGAAGTTTCGGGCATTTTAGCAGTAGCTTCTGAGGGTATAACAAACAAGGGATAACTCATGTTTACATTGTAGCACAGCCTGCTATATTGTCCTCCTTGTCTCTAACAGGGACAAGGAGTAACAGGGACAAGTAATTTTCAGAATGAACATGTGAAACTTGCTACTGAGATGCCAGACTCACCAGGAAAAGGTTTACTGGGGCTGTAGATCAAATGAACAGTAGGCTTATTTTCTCATAGACATTTATGCAGACTTCTAACCAAAGAAGTTGCTAACTGCTAGCCTCCTCAAAAAAATAGCAGGTTTAAGGCACTTCTGCCATCACTTCTCAGACCTTTAAGCTGCACTTTTTTTTCCATTTTTCCACGTTGTTGTCATGAATGAATTACTTAATAAGATTTTTCGTGTTTATTGTCGGGTATGGCTGTTTCCACGGTTGTTTAAGCTCACTGTGCAGCTAAGAATCACTTTTAGGGGACAGATGGGAGGATGGTATCAGTCTTCTTATCCGATTGTCTACAAGAAAGATGATCAATTTATCCTTATAGCAACAATGAGGAGCACATGCATAGCTGTCTGTGGAGTGAAGTTGTGGGATAAAAGGCACTCTGCAGAAATTCTTCTTTGCCATTATGCCGTTTTCCTGCAAACTGCACGTCTTCATGATTTCTGACACCTTTTTCCCTCCCCGGATAATTTCACAGCATTTGTGAGTGATGCACCAGCAATTTAGCCATCCATTACCCGGCCTCTTTGTATCTCTCAAAGGTGCTTAGTGTTTCCGAAGTCTCACTTACGTAAATCTTATTGGTAGCACTATATGAAAGCGCATATTCTTAACTTAATATGAGTCAGTGTTTTTGGTGGGAGTTTTGCCTTTTGTAGCTGCAGTTTAAAGTCATTGAAAATAGCTGGTTCATCAGTTTCAAACAATAATAAACGACTGCTGCATAATGAGTCATCATAGATGGAATTAAAAAAGAAGGTATTTTAGAGCTTTAGCAATATTTCATAGCCGCAAAGTAGATCATTTCATACAGATGAAGCAAACAAGAAGATGCCTATTTTTAGCTTCCTTTCCTTCCTTCTTACAGGTTGTTGTGTTTTATAAGTTGTTTATTTTAATCAAATAAAAAAAACTATTACATTGGGAAGTGACTAAAAGCTAAACAAATTTAAACTGCAGGCATAAATTGGATTATACAAGAAGTGACTAAACTATAGAAATGCATGCAAGGAGCTTCAGTAGAGATTTAGAGGAAATCCCTGAGGGTGAACTTCAACAGGAAGGCTGTTTGAGCGATCCGGAGTGTTGGTTTGGAGATTTTCGTGCAGGTACAAATAAGTAAAGAAGCCCACACTTTTCCTGTGCAAGGGCCCTTTCATTCACTGCTGCATGTAAGGCGTGCAGCAGCTTCAAGGGGAAAATGCAAGCAGGCAAGAATTTGTGGTGTTAAAATGAAATATCAAATTAGAAAGAGCAAACAGTGATACATAAAATGAAAAACAGTAATGCGTTTAATCTTTCTTTGCCTTACGCCTGCTTTTTGTAAAGCACTGCAAATACAGTTTTATGTAACCTTTCCCTCTGCTGTTGTGTGCGTGGACTGACAGGGTGTCTGGAGGCGAGCTGTTTGACCGCATTGTAGAAAAGGGCTTCTACACAGAGATGGATGCCAGTCGGCTTATTCGGCAAGTTTTGGACGCAGTCAACTATTTGCACTCCATGGGCATAGTACACAGAGATCTAAAGGTACTGCGGTATTTGATATTCATAGTCAAACTTCTTTTTTTGTTGGTGTTGATGAGCTGACTGCACTTTTAGTGCTTAACCAGGAAACCTCTTCAGTCACCCTGTAAGGAGGAAATCCCCGCTGTTCAACCTGTGCGAGTGCCATTATACTCAGTACTCATGACCCGCAAAGGTTAAATGTCAGGGATTTTCCTTTTCTGAAAAACCGTCAGAGCTTCCTGGATGTCACATTTTGCCTGACATCTTAATGTCTTGGTGACTAACATCAGTCTAATCGGAAGAATCTGATTATCATCTGGTGGCTGCCTTCCACCAACCACTCAAGTTAACGTTTACAGCCATGTGTGTCCAGACTTGACCTTTTAGATGTAAAATGTTGCGGCTTTATGATTTAATCCAATTAGAGACTGTGTAAAAAGTTGTTAAAAATAGCTTAAGTAATGTCTTTCATAGCAAAATGTAGACAAAGAACTGCCACAACTGCTGCCAGCGCACACATGACATGACTTCTAACTAAACGCAGACAGACATGCAAATGCATAGGTTTCAGCTTTTGTCTTCTTTTATGCTTTCAGCCTGAGAACTTGCTGTATTTCAGTCCTCACGACGATTCAAAGATCATGATCAGTGACTTTGGCCTGTCAAAGATGGAGGGAACAGGTGGCGTGATGGCCACCGCCTGTGGGACGCCAGGATACGTCGGTGAGGATGCCCTCTGACGCCCTGGCTTTGCTGAAAACTTACTCAGAGACAATTAGATGGTCTCGCTGGCTGAACGTGACCTAATTTAATCTGCCAGTAGCTGCAGGTTAACCTTAGCCATCTGCTTCAGGCACTCCACCAAATATTCACATTGTCCTCCAGCCTCTGTGGCGTCGTGCATGCAGAAAACTGCTAGCATTGCTTTACTGCATAAATATATATGATGTTTTTAAAAAAGAACATTTTGTTGTTGCAGCTCCTGAAGTTTTAGCACAGAAACCTTACAGTAAAGCTGTGGACTGCTGGTCTATTGGGGTCATCGCTTATATTCTGTGAGTAATCATTTTAAAATTCTGCCTTAGTTCTCATACAGGGAGCATGCTTTTCCTTTGTTTCTGTCCTATTATACAGACGGTCAAACTTCCAAATAAAGAGGTGAAAGTGAATCAGCTTGTGATTCACAGCTTTGTTGTTTTTCTACTTCCTACTTTTTAAAATTTATTTATTTATCATTTTTATGTAGGGAAATCTGCAACAGTCATGGGATACCCAGCAAGTAGACAGAGCCTATTTATGGACCACAACACCAAAACCAGCTGCATCTCCCCTAAAGTGTGCTCATGGGGATTCCTTGACAATTAGGAGTGAATGGGACGAAATGGCTAAAAATGATTATTTACTGCCAGCATAAAATCTGTAGGGATTTTTGCAAACAAAGCCCCTCTAGTGAAGTTCCTAAATTAAAAAGAAGAAGAAGCTTTGAGCTGTAAATAAGCATAATAGGCCCCCATTTAAACAGAAACTCTTTATTCAGATCAGAAACTGAGCGGAAAACCTCAGTGAGATTAAAAACCTCTTTGCTCAAAGTGTCCTGATTAAGAAAGGGAGATATATTAGTGAGCAAACACAATGAAATAGATAATAAGATTGAAAATGAAAGATAAACGGCGGTCTCTCTAGTCATGCAGTCAGCTGATCTATTAGGATGCACTGTGCGCAGTAATGCTACGAGCTAAATGCTAGGAAGCCGGTATTTTTGAGCAGATCAAGAATTGGACAAAGATGAAAAGCGGTTAAGTGATTCAACTAAGTTATTAGGAATCACCTCTGTACTGCCCGGATCTCTGAAGTGGTTGCAGGCTGACTATTGGTGCCATTTCTTGACCTTGTGTATATAAAATTATAAAATAAGTGCAATTGGGGACAATTAGGATTTCATATCTTAAGAAAAGTAATAAAGTGCAGTATATAAAAGCAGTCTAAACAGCTGCTCTTCCTATAATTCAAAGCCTGGAAGGCTTTCAGTAGAAAGTGTTACACAAAGCCGCCAACCTAATTATGCAAAGTGGTGTCGATCCCTGGTGTAATGATCTTTTCCTTAAGTGCAGCGAATTTTAAGGTCATTAAGTGTTTCTGATGTTAACAAAAGACACTTCTGCCTGATGTTTGCTGTAGAAAAAAGTTTAGTAATAATAATAATAATAATGCAAAAATTCCCAATCATGTTGCACATGTGTAATTTGAATGCCCGCACCGTCTGTGCCTCTGACTGTTCTCTCTCTGTATTCATGTGCTCGCCATAATCCCTCGGAGGCGCCTCTTGTTGCGTGCTATGCGAAAAATCAAACTGCTTGTAAATGAGATTGGACCACAGCAAATCCTTTTAGATTTGGGTTAAAGTTTGATGATGGCTTTCACACTGGCCGTCGTTGTGTAATCGCACCCTCTTCATCTTTTCAGGCTTTGTGGTTATCCTCCTTTCTACGATGAGAACGATTCGAAGCTGTTTGAGCAGATCCTCAAGGCAGACTATGAGTTTGACGCGCCGTATTGGGACGACATATCTGACTCTGGTGAGTTTTAGCTGTCAGTCTTTGTGTTGGAGGGAAATATGGTAACATTTCTATTTCATGAATTCTGTACTTTACTTAGAAATGTTATGTAGAAGAAATAACTAGACCATGGTTAGCCAAATCCAAAAATGTAAATTGTGTCACTAAATAGAAGAAATGATAGCATCACCTCAGTTTCCTGTTCTTAGCTGACTGCTGTGGTCTACTGCTGCTGTAGCTCATCTGCTACAAGATGCTCAGTTCAGAGATGCTCTTGTGCGCACCTTGGTTGTAACAACGGGTCATTTCAGTTGCTGTTTCCTTCCCTCAAAGCACAGTACAGTGAGTTCACTGTACTCAAACGGTCTTCACAGTCACTGTATATATGTGCAGCAGAGGACGTTTGGGGTGCAGTGGAATAGATTCACATCATAGATGTACAGCTGACCAATCTGGAGCAGCTGTGTGATGCTATCATGTCAATATGAATCAAAATCTCTGAGAGATGTCTCCAGCACCTTGATGAATCTGTGCTGCAAAGACTTAAAGCAATTCTGAAGGCAAAAGGGCGTCCAACCAGATACCTAAGAAAGTGGCCACTAAGTGTATATATCAAAATTGGCCACCTTTAGGTTCTGTGTGTGTTTTGAAGTCCAGAGTTTTCAGTTTTGATATTTTTGTCTGTTGAAACTGGGTGTAATGATAATTTGAAAGGTGTGTTGAGCTTGTTAGCTAATGTTAGCACAAGCTGGCTAGTTTCCTTGCCAAGGTGTATTTGTGAAATCAGCTGGGATGCTAGCGACAGCCTTAGAACAAAAAGGAATCTACTCTAAGAACTGTACTTTCATGGGCCCATTCCCGAACTGAAATCTCTCAAAATCTTCTGCCATCTGTCCAAACCTATAATACCAGCTCTGATCATCATGTGAGACTATGAAGGATCTCCATCTTTGTGTTTTCATTGATTCACTTTAATCTACAGACACTTTGCTTTGTACATGTACATTGTAAATTTGTAGAAGCTTTACTTCCTCTATAGAGAAGACGTATAAAACAAATTAAAAGCTTTTTGTCATTAAGTGACTTCTTGCAGCCACCTTGTAGTAACTTCACAGCTCTCCAGGGGGCCACGGCACATAATTTTGGAAATGCTTCCCTTGCATACCTTATTGCATCTTATCTCTGAACAAGCAATATGTGGATCTGACAGAGACACCCACATTGCTGCACACTCGTATGGTCGCAGCATGTTAGCCACGGGGTAGCCATCTGGGTAGCCAGATAATAAAGAATACCCTGCTTGTTATTGTTTACTTTATTTTACTCTAAATGGGACATAAATGATCAGTCTCTATGGACGGCATGAAAGTAGGGATTGAGACAAGAGACTCATTAGGAAAGCGTTTAATGAGGGCTTAAATCATGAGGAAAAAAAAGGAGGCTGCTGAGCAAAGGGCAGAAATAACTAAGAAACCTAAAGACACTGCATGTTCATGCCGGCCCGGCTTAAAGCATACTTTGCATCATCATCTCTTTTGACTCTAATGTGGGTCATTATTTACTAAATGAACATCACGTTGAGTTCAGTAAGACTTAAAACTACTGAATGAGACCATAGACTGATGAGGGTAGTGTTTACTGAGGTCATAAACCAAGTGAGACAGAAGTTCATTTTTCCTATAGACCTCCATATATTTAGACTTCTTTTCACTGCCACCTGCTGGGCATTAGAAAGAATGCAGGCTTGGGACCAATTCGCTATTAATACTCTAATGGTTGTCGACTAATAATAATACTTAATTGGAGACTTCAACTCTGAATTTATTGTGCAGTTTTGGTTTCTCTTTATCTATTTAATTACATGCGTTTTGTCTAGAATTGTATTAATATCATATAAATTCACTTATCCAGTTCAGGGTCGCAGGAGGAGTGGGAGCCTGTTACTGAATGATATAGTTTTTTTTCTCATCTGGATGAACTTTTGACTTTTTGTTTTTTAATTCCCTCCTCAGCCAAAGACTTCATCAGCTGCCTAATGGAGAAGGATCCAGAGAAGAGATTTATTTGCGATCAGGCCCTTCAGCACCCCTGGTGAGAAACTGACCGTCGCCACACTGCGTCCCATCCAGACAATCACAGGGAACCACACATCTCGGTGCGATTACACAGCAGTGTTACGCAGATTGCCGGGCTTACGCATTTATCACGGAGTGCTCGTCCTCCCACTGTCATCTGTCACCATGGCTTCGAGCCGCGAGTCCACCTCTGCTCTGCATCGCCGGCCCTCGGAGAGAAATCTGCTGAATAAATGGTTGCCAATTAGTGGCTGGTGTCGTGAAGGATCCTCGAAGAATGTGGACTCTGATGAACAATTGGGATGTCTTCCCAGGCCTGCATCAGAGCTTAACGAGAAAAATGGCGTGGGCTGCTGTCTCCAGCTGAGGTGGCCAATAAGTCCTTTAGCCAGCGATGCATATTTTCGAGGTTTCGGGCAGGTGGTCCCTCTGATATAAATATGTGGCTTGTGACACCGGTAACAGGTGTCGTAACTGAGAGAAATGACTTTCATTGACGATATTTCGTGCCGAGATATTGTGATGAATGAGGCAGAACGTGATACGGTGTGCGAGCACCTGCTGAAACATCGCCCCATCAATCAAAGACGTTTTCGCTGAATGGGGAAAAAAATCACGGCAGCAAATTGGAAAACAGCATGAGGATTTTACACATACAAATATAAGTCCTCTGGGTAATGCTGTTTTGGTTTGTGTGTATTGTCTTTTATATTTGATCTGTTTTTTTGTTTTGTTTTCAGGATTGCTGGAGACACTGCTCTGTGTAAGAACATACACGAGTCAGTGAGTCGACAGATGAGGAAAAACTTTGCCAAAAGCAAATGGAGGGTGAGACTTCGTTTTTCTCAGTTGTTCAATATCACAAAAGAAAAAAACACTATATTCTAATATTTTCTCTGTCTTGGTTACTCTTGTCTGTTTACAACATCTCTTCACAGCAAGCCTTTAACGCCACCGCTGTGATCCGCCACATGAGACGCCTGCAGCTGGGCACCAGCTTTGGCAGCAGCATCTCCAGCTCCAGCTCCGTGTCCAGCTCTCAGAGCCGAGGTCCAGCCAAGAGCCAGTCTGTGGACTGCGCCCCGCTCTCCCTGAAGGACTGTGAGTGACATTTCACACACGACCACGTCTCAGTTTTAGCGCCACGCTCAGCGCAGCCTTTTCACTCTCCTGCCCACTTCATTAAGCTAAATGACAACTGTTTAACAAGCTCTCAAGCTGTGAGTTTTTTCAAATTAAACAGTCTAAATGGAGTTTAACATGTGAAATGTGGTCCTAATTTAATTTTTTGTTGAATTTAGTTTGATGTCAGCGCTTACAACACTGTGCAAAAGTCTTGAGCCACCACCCCCCTATTTCTTTCTATTTTCCTAACAAGGAGTGATTTTGAAAGTGGTCGTGAGCATTAGCTCTCCAGGCTTTCTGAAAGCCTTTCAGAGTTTTTATTTGGACATTGGCTGCTCTTTACTCAGTCTGAAAGGCACGTTCTTAAGAAACTGAAAAAAAAATCCACCAAAGCTTCGGTTGATCAGCCCAGTGCTCGCTGAAGCATCAGAAATGGTCTCAGTAGAAGAGTGACTGTTAAGAAACCATATCTAAGGGAGGGAAACGGACAGAAAAGGCTGATGTATTCCACATTATACAAGTACTGGACTGAAAATCAGTGGCAACAGGTCAGATTAATCCAAATTTAAAATTTTTGGTTCAAATGGTCATCAGTAATTAGAGGTACAACAGTATGGTTCCTCCAAATTCTTCAACTTCACCTCAAATCACCAGCTAGTTATTTGAAACTTAGACACAACTGGGTGTTCCAACAGGACAATGAGCCTAAACACGCATCAAAACTAGTGTAGTAATGCATAAAGACAGCTAATGTTTACCTTCTAGAATGGCTTTCCTGAATCCTCGACCTCAATCATATTGAAAATTTGTGGACTAAGGAAACCAACCCATTTAAATGATCTAAATTGTGCAAAGAAGAGTGGTTCAGCGTCCAGCCAGCTTGTACCACAAGCTGGCTGATGGCTACCAAAAGTAGAAAATTATAGAGAAATCCAGATTGTCTTAAGACTTTTGCATGTTATTATAAAAATGATCCACTTTTACAAAAACACATCTTTGACAAAGGGGAAAAAAATCAATGCGGCTTCTCAAATGTGAGGATTTTATTATTTTTTTAAATTAAAAGCTAATAAAAATAACCAGCAGGAACGCTGTCAGTTGAATCACTCTGCTGTAATGCACAACATGAAAGTGTTATCAATGGTTTTACCATTTATGTGATCCAGGATCAAATAAAGGCTCAAGTAGCCATAAAAAGGCAGAAGCTGAATAAAATGATGGGTTCTTATTGGCGTACAGAGAGGCTCACAAACACTGTTTCTCTGAAGCATCTGTAGATCTGTTTTTCAAGGGCTGTTTACGCAAAAATCAGCTGCACTGTGGGTTGTGATTAACATGTATAGATGACTAAATAATCCAGTATTTACAATATTTTAGTATTTATTCGTTTAACTTACAACTACAGGGTTCAATTGTTACAGGAGATCTAGCAAGCAGTTGTGGTCGTGCTCATTATTATTTGTTGGCAACTTTCTTTATCTTAGAGTTAATGGCATGTGATTCATTGCTGAAGGAAATCTTTTTCTCCCACAGGTCACCCTATAGATCCTCTGCCATGTGCTGCTAAAGCGTACCATCAGGACTCAGATGCCCCCTCTCCCACTCGAGAGGAGCCACCAGCGTCGGCCGAGCCACCCAGGCCACGACCCTCCACTGTTACCGTCATCCACACGGGGACTAAATGACGCCAGGTTCCGCGGGAGGTGAGCTGGGAGACCACGGAGCTTTGAGACTTGGGTGGGTAAAGAAGAAAAAAAAAAAACCCATCCCAGGCCTCGTGATTCAGTGTCGTTACCCAGTTTGCCCGTCCCGCCACCTCCCATCAGTTTCTGCCAAAACGAAAAACAAGAAACGGGAGGAATTTAAGGAGCGCTGGCTCTGCTCCATTTGGATCAGCACAGCTTCCCCCTCTGCTTCCCTTCACATTGTCATTTAGACCTGGAAGCACAGAGGTGGGGTGAAGGGAGCCTCTCGACCGAAGGTGTTACTGTGTGGAGGCCGTGCTCAGCCTGGATCAGGGCTGCCTGGCAGATAAAAGAGTGTCTGGTCTCGAAGTGCCACACTAAAGGAAACTCTTTATTGAAGCTGCTGTCTTTTCTGTTGTTTTGGGACGGGACCTTCCACTGTATGCCTTGTGTCGATGTCCTGCCTGGAGCTGCTGAGTGGAGTTGTGTTATGCAAGTGAAATATAAGCTTCAAGCTGTGGTTACTAATTGTGACATCATCTGCCCTCTGAACTTTCTCGTTTTTTTTCTGGCTCACGGCATCGTAAACTCCTGACGGTAGTGATGTTGTTCCTTTTTAGCTTTTCAGTGAGTGGACGTGAAGCAGGACGGTGTGTTTTCAATCATGGCGGCGATCGCTGAGGGGACTACTGCGTTGCACTAATGTATTGGAATATTTATTTTCTTATAATACGTTATGAATTTTTGTAAGAATACCAGTCGCAGAATCATGTAAATGTGTTATTAAATCAAACTGAAGTTGCCGAATTGTACGATACAGTATCTACTAGTTGTTAGTTTGTAATTGCTGTTTTATTTGATGACTTGATTGACGTGACTGTGAAGTCCTCTTTAACCACACGAGGGCGACCACACGTTGTTGCTCTGTGACCAGTTCTCAGGGATCTGCAGGGACGTGAAGGTGAAGCTGACCAAACTCCAAGTGATCAAGCTCTGCTGTTTCGGTGAACATGGTGAGGTTATTCCTTTAAAATACTGCATATTGTTCTGATGTGCCAGAGATGTTTCCTTTCTTTTAAAGCAGTCTTGCTAAATAGTTTTTTTTTTTTTCTCCCTTTAAAAACCTGGAATCATATTTGGATGTAAAGAAAGTGTTGACCAGTGACGTGTGAATTTATGTCTGTAGTTTTTAAAAAAAATGAAAAAAATTACAAATGAATGCGAATGTATTCAGGAGTCGAGACCAATCCAATCAGTGGTGTCCAGTTGAGTAGTTGAAATATCGTGCTCTGCTTCCGCTCGTGAAGTGGCTGGTCTGAAAACGGCTCACTCACTCTGTGTTTAATCACTGTGCTTTCATACCAGCCTGTTGAATTTAGCAGAAAGACTCTTTCTCCTTCTCTCCCTTACCGCTCGCTCTCTGCAGACTTTCACACAGAGCAGTGAAGGCATCTGTCTTTGTATTTTTCTCTGTGGTAACCACTGGATTTTTACCAGCTCAATATGAAAGGAGAAAAGAAAGAAACCCTTCACGACGGCATCTCCAGTTTTGAGGGTTTTGCAATCTTGAATTATCCCCAAAAAAGAGAAGAAAATGTGGTGAATATCAAAATGGACTTTGAGCTTTTACTTACTGTAAATACAAATCTCAACAAGCTTTGGGTTGTGTTTATTTTGGTCTTCCCTATATTTCCCACCACCTCTCCTGGATCGGCAAAAGAAAGCAAATTATAAAGCACTGGAAGTCCCTCAGTATGCATGTATTACATATTATTACTGAAATGTGCTTTGGAGTTGTAGAGATTTGTGCATTAAAAAGAAGCTTGTTTGCATGTGTGGTGGTTGTCATTTTTCTTTAAGTTAGATTTTGTACCCATTGCCTGTACAGTTTATATGGCATACTGCAAATACCCCCCCCCCCCCCCCCCCCGCCCCCCCCCCAACTGCATTATCTATAATCCAGGAGTCCGGGGCATCCAGAAAAGTTGAACACTTTGAATAAAACACTTCACATTTCTTCACAGTACAGCACATTTATTTTATTTATGTAAAACAGGGGTGTCAAACATAAGGCACAGGGGCCAGAATAGGGCTGTAGGAATGTGGCCCATGGGACAGGTCTGGGAAATGCGAAGTAAAGAATAAACATTTGGGCTTTTAACTGGATTTTATTTATTTCTTACAATTTTAGCCCAATGACAGATTTCTTTAGTTTACTAAAAGAGCATGTCTTTATCATGTAGAAAAACTAAGATGCACTGTTGAGATCACACACCTTTCTTTCCTGTGTTAAGAAATCTTGAGGATTAAATGGTAGTTAAACTTTTTTACAGTGACAGAAAAGGGAGTTTAGTTTGTGCAGCCTACTCAGGGTTAGGGTTAGATGTAGAATGAGTTGGACATCCCTGATCTAGGAGATCTCAGCTGTAAATTGGGGTAAATGAGTTTCCAAAAGCTCTTCATTTCGATTGATGTTAACTTGTTATGCTGGTTTTCATTGTCCACTTTGTCAGACCATTTTTAAACACTTCTCTAACATTTTCTACACCACGTGATTAATCGATTAATAATTAATCTAGTTAAAAATGAAAAATACATTGCATAGTCGTTGCCTTTACTATGTTAGCGGTCACATTTTGTGTGGAAAAGCATCGCTATGTAGCAGTCGCACGTCTCCTCTTATCACTCTTAGGTGGAGTGACGGTTGTACTCGTAGGCAGGATGCATCCCGTCATAGTGGAACTCCCTCCACTGCTCGGTGCTCTCTCTGCTCCTCTCGTTTTGCTCTGAAAGTAGAGGAGGAGAATTTCAGTGAACGAACTCTTCTTTTTCACCTGCGTCCGATGAAAATGCTCCACGTACCGTCATGTTCCTCCTCAGCGTAGCTCTCAAACTCGTTCCGCTTCTCCTCGTGAAACTCTCTCTTCCGCTCATCTGCAGCCAAAATCTGCCTCTGCTCAGCTGCAAGCACAGCAAGTATGAAATGGTCAGGTTTTCAAGGCGTAAGGAGCACGAACGCCAAAATCTTGTTTAAGGTGATGTAAAAGGAAATTATTAATTGGTAGGAAAATTACTGAAGCACTCATTTACTTGAGTCCAGTTTTCAGTGTGACTATCTGGACTGTTTCCTTTGAAATACGAGCTGCATTTAATGCGTGACTTCAAAGTACAAAAATGTCAGAAGGACAAGTATTTATTCTTGAGAAGAGTCAATAATCCCAGTTGATGCATGATGTCGTTTGTCGAGGTTTGAGCTGGTTTTATTTAGGTACTTTAGTCCAGTTGTGTCTCACCAGTCATCCAGTTGGATAAAGAAATGAATCTGCAGGTTAGTGAGACGATTATTGTGATATTAAAGAACAAAAACAAAAGTCGGCCCAAACTGGGTCATAAAAGGATGGAGGCAGTCAACAGCCACACTCATGTAGGCTGTCTTCATGTTGTTTGATGAACATCACAGCAGAAATCAAGACTGAACATTTTTTTTTTCAATTTTCTTTTGTCCAATTTTGATGAGTATGTGTAAATTGTAGACTCGGTTTGGTCTTGTGCTGCTGTAGCTTGTAACCTGCTTCAAGTTACAGTGTAGTGTGTGTTCAGAGATGTTCTTCTGCATACCTTTGTTGTAACAAGTGGTGATTTGAGTCACTAATGCCTTCCTATCAGCTGGAAAGATGGAGCTGCTAGGAAGTAGAAGAGTAGAGGCATGAAGTTGTACACTGCGTACAAGTGCAGAAAAATACAGCAGCTACAAAAGAGAACCAGTTTAAATTTAATGCTCACATACTTTTACACACACTCACACAAGCTGTTAAACATCACAAAACTGCTCCCTCAAACAAATCCACAGAACTGAATCACTGCGTCCAGGGACACTTTGAAAACACGGACGAGCTATAGACGCCTAAAGCACTGAAGAGGAGACAGAAGACTTCTGTATTGTATTTCAGGCCCCCAACTGACTTCTAAAAGTCTCACGCTGACTCGCTATTCACACATTACAATGTTCCAAAAAAGAAAGATGAAGAAGAAGAAGAGGAAGAAAGCGTTTGCATTGCACTGCTGAGCTTTGAAAAAAAGCACAAAGAGGAAATTTCATAATAATAATAAGACTTGGAATGTAACTGCTGTGTTTGATTTCTGTAACAAAGACTGTGAAATGCGATCGCCTGCTCTCACACTGGCATCACTTGAGGAATGGGCTGTTTCTTCATCCAGGGGATGAAGATTTGTGGCAGCGATTCAGTTTTACATTTTAACCTACTTGGGCATATAAATCATCATTTTTAACCTTTGTTTAACCAGCAAATCTTTTCAAGCAAGCCAAAATTATATAAGCTATCAGTTTAACGTGAGCAAACCATCACCCAAGACTTTATGTCCACAAAGATCTAGGTACTGTGCTGAAGAGATGTCAACTGAAGGAAAACTGTGGCCTTACTGTACTTTCACGTAATACCACTTAGAACCACAAGATGGGGGAGGGTCTGTGCTGACGGACGTGGGTTACTGACCTGGCAACCTGGCTGCCCCTGGGTGGGTCCGGGATGGGCGTGAGGTTCTGGGGGCGCTCCGTCTCTGGGCTGGGGCCCGGGCCGGGCCTCGGGGGCTTGGGTCCTGGTTGGTGTGTTGCCGGGGTTGTGGGCGGGTGGGTGCATGGGGGCCCGGCCCTGGAGCAGGGTGCCGCCGGTGCGTCGAGCCGCCTGGGGGGCTCTTCAACTGGTGGGGGGGATGGTCACATCTTGCAGGAGCTTTCTTCTCTTCAGGAACTCTCTGCAGGAGGGGGAGATACAGGAGAGGTGGAGGAAGATCTCAGCCTGGGCGTTTACCGTCTTATGTAGTCTGGAAGATGTGTGGATGGTGGGGTGGGTGCAGTTTTCTCTGTGGTGGGGTTGGGTGGACTGTCCAGGGCTCTGTGGAGCCGGAGGGCGCTACTGCACTGGGCCCCGGTCTGATGGGCCTGGGCCCCCCTTCCCTGGCGGGTCGCGGAGGGTGGGAGTGCCTACTGGGGTCAGCGGGGGAGCTGGCCCCAGGGAGGGGTTACCTGCCCCTCCCTTCCTTCCCTCCCCATCTCCAGCTGCCTCCCTCTTCCCGCTCCTCCACAACCACCCACACATGCAGGGCCTTGGAGTGGGGGTATGTCACCAGGGTGCAGAGGAGGCTACCCCCCCCCCCGTCCCCTTCTGGCTGCCTCTGCCTCAATTTTATCCCACAACTTAGACATTCACATTATTCACACTCTCATTACACATACATATAGGATCTTGGGGGTGGGCACAATCACGGAGTCCAAATTACCATCAGGGTGTATACCTCACCCCTGACGTCGTTGCCCACCTCTCAATTTTAAATACACTTAGTCATTGAGGGCTAGCAGGAGGGACTATGCGCTTACCTGCTGCTCCTTGGCAGGTAGCTCCATGCCCTCCTGGGTTTTAATTGCACCTTAGAACACACATGCATCAACACTACAATGAGCGGGTGGAGGGAGGTTTGGAGTCTTCTCCCACCCCCATTCTCTGCGGCCTGCTGGAGCGGGAGGGCTAGTAGGAGGAGTTGGCCGTCCGACTGCGGTCTGGGGTGTGGGGCCTCCCTGCTGCTGCGGAGTCGGGGTGGTCTGCCTCTCCCCACCGCAGGGAAAAGGGTAACACCACCTGGGTCTGGGTGCAATTCCCCCCTCCAGGGGCAAGGGTACCTAGACCCGGTTTGTAGAGTACGCTTGGGGAGTGTGATTGTGTGTACAGCGTCTCTTTATGTCTGTCTCCACGTTGGTTGAGTGTGGAGTAAGTGCATATGAGAGCATGAGGGTGGGAATGGATGTTTGTGTCTGTGTGTGCCTGTATGTCTGTGTCTATATGTCAGGTTGGGTATCAGACGCCACCTCTCTGGGGACACCTCAGGCCCTCCAAGGTTTGGAGGCCTATCTCCACCCACCACCACTTCCCCTGCCGGTGGCGGACTCCCTCAGGTGTCGGTGTGTTGGTGGTTCTTTGTGTCTGGGGGTGGGCGTCCGGGTACACACCGGCTCACTCCTTGGCGGCCGCTTGTCGGGGCCTGGGGCCTGGGGCTCGCTCGGGCCCCTTTGGAGGTGGGGTGCCCCCGGCCTCTCGGCCTGGGGCTCGGTCACTCAGGCACAGCTGGGGGCCAGCGGAGCTCACGGGCGCGTCACTGCAACTCCCCCTGACTTCTGCTCCGCGGCTGCTGGGCGAGCCCTCATCTGGGACTCTCCTCAGCTCTTACTGGAACAGTGGCGCGGCTGCCCCTCTGTTGGTCTTCCATGGTCTCTTGTGTTCTGGGGGCCTCTGGATATCTGGAGTTTTGATCTCCTCCATACCCGCTTCACACCCTGGAGGACGGGGCTGTGGCCCCCCCACACTCCCTAGCAGATCATTACATGGAGAAACCTTTGGAATGCAAGCATGCTGATCCACACAGGTATGCACACATGGGTATTCACAGACGCGGACTAAAGCTTTCTTGGCTGCTACCTCAAAGCACACTGTGCGCTGTCTATCTTGCGTGCTGCACAATATCGTTTATTATTTAGTAAATATTGATATCTATGACTAGCTAGTTTATTGTGATGGTGCTTTGTTTTCTCTATTATTATGTTGCTCTTTGTTGTTTGCTGTCTCCTCTGTTTGTTTTTTTTTGTTTGTTTGTTTTTTTTTTTTTTCTCCATACAGGTGACCCAGGAGTTCTTTTTTTTTTCTCTCTCTTCCCCCCCCCTTCTCACCGTCTCTTCTCCCCTTTGGTTTTCTTTCTTTCTCTCCCCCTCTTTCTCTCATTCATTCCCCCTGTCCTATTTATTAAAAAAAAAAAAAAAAAAAAAAAAAAAGACAAAGGATGAACTGAAGCTCTGCCATCACGTAATGTCGCATACTGCTGTTTCTGATGTCATTTAAGAAAAAAAAAAAAAAAAAAAAAAAAAAAAAGAACCACAAGATGGTGCAGGTGTGTCATTGACTGATTCCTCAAACAATAATCTAATACACTAACACTTTCATTCTTTACAGATGCAGCAGAGGAAATTTGTTCGCTGTGTGTGCAGTGCTAAGAAAAAGAACCTATTTTCTGCTCAGTTTCAGTAAAATCCCATGTGACTGAAGCACAATATGTCTTGATGCATGCTCAATCATCCAGGTAAGTAAATCCCCAAAAGTTGATTCTGTTCATCTGGACGTAGCGTTTTACGTGGGGAAAACGTTTTGTCACTCATCCAAGTGATTCAGTCTCAGCTGACTGCAGGTTTCCTCAATCTTATAAACAGTACATTTGCATGAGGCGCATTTGCATGAGGCACAATATGTGGCGTTCACCTCTAAACACTCAGCGTGACGACTGCGTGAAGAGTTTTAGGACAGAGACAAAATTTTGGCACTGCGATAAGAGCTTTGAGCCATCCATGCAAAGTGCCGATTACACACTCCTTCTGATAACATCTCGCCCTCTTAAAAATGAACTCTCCTAGTAGCAGCTATCACAACCACAACAGGCATAAGACAGGATTTTTTTTCAGCGTGCAATTTGCAAGAAATTGTGTGCCACAGACACGTTTGCGTGACACATTTGAATATTCTCCTCCTGAAAGTGATGAGGAGAATATTCTCTCCTCCTCTTACAAATACGTATTCCATAAGGCAGACCACAAAAACACTCCTGTTTTTCACAGGCTGTTCTCGTTTATATGACGCCCATAAAACAACAGCGTTTGAACACACTGTGGCAAAATATGATGCGGGTTTTGTAGTTCATCTTCTGTACATTGTAGTTTTAACACAATGTCATATTGTTAGGAGAGACGAGTGTGAGAGTGTTCCAATTCTCACGGTGTTTCTCTTTTCCTAAGTCCTTAGCAGTTCTCTTACCCACTTTCCCTTGATCTCGATGATGTTTATAGTCAAGTCAAGGAAAAGAGGTTAGGAATAGGAGATAGGAGTTACCTTCAGAAAGCACCCTAGGTGTAGCTAAAACAAATCAGAAAATAAATGAGAATAATAAAAAAAAATATATCAGTGCATATCAGAAGAAAACAAAACAAAACACCCCTTTTGTGGGTAAAATGCTGCCCCCTACTGGTAAATGTTTTAGTGAAATTCTGCCAAGTACTGAATGTTACTTTCAACTGCTCCCTTATTTACAAGGGTTGTCACAGCAGATAGCTCCACATGTTTGCTTTGGTGGATTTTTTACACTGGATGGCCTTCCATCCAGTGTGATTGTGCATGCCCTAAAGAGATATGTGTCTCCTTTTGGGACTAAACAAGGATCTTCCACTTGTTAGACAAATGCGTAACCACAAAAGAACCGCTTGAAATTCTGACAAGTATAATTACCTAATAAGTACCTTTAACCTATTGTGTTTTAATGGAAGGACAAACAGGAGAAATCAAGCACAAGAAAGAGAAAATGCAAAGTCCACACAGAAAAGGTCAAACGCCTGTGTTTGAAGCTAGGACCTGTGAAGTGTGAGGCAAACACTGTGTATGAATTGTATAAGTCGAAGACAATAGATGGATAGTTAGAAGAATTAAAACTTTCACTGACGTCTCCTAATAGTATGCAAAGAGATCCTCCTTGGATCCTTGATCAGCAGGTAGACAATGAAGAAAACACTCCTGTAGGGCAAGTAATGTGGATTTTATACCACGACTGTGTCTGTTGACATATTGTATGTATTTTCCTGCAGACAGTGTAAATGGACTGGTTCTTTTATAGTGCTTTTCTGCCCTGCTTGAGCACTCAAAGCAAGGCTTCAGAGAGGAGGAGGGTTTTCACCCAACGCAGACATATTTCTGTGCAGTCCTGCACAATCACAACTGCATGTTGCTGGACGTGGATGATACTGTGTGTTGGCTGAAAGCTGATTGGTTGATAAGCGAGCTGTAATAAGACGTTATGTCCAAAAATATCTAGGTATTGTGTTAAAGAGGTATCAGCTGAAGTAGAACTATGGCCTGACCTGCATGTAATACCACTTTGAACCACAAGGGGTGACAGCAGAGTTAGCTGTGACGTCTATTGTCAGACCGGTTATACCGCATACTTTGTACGCCGTTTCCATCGACAGCTGTCTGCTCGCTGCAAGTAGACAGACAACAAACAAATGACCACACCCTAACCACAATTTCAGCAAAGACGAACCACTCACACTGGAAAAGTTGAACAGCCTTTCACCTTTCATCAGAATTCCCAGCTTAAGTTGGCATGCACATGTGCGGCTGCTTGGAATTCAAGTTGTAAATTACCAAACTGAAAAAGATTTAGAGATTAACTTACAGAGCAGTATCTGTCACCAGCATGTGAAAGTTTATTCAGCACAGTTAGTACTGAGGTCATCTGACTTTAGTTTTATATTTTATCTCTTTCAGAATGGTAAATGGCCTGTATTTGTATAGTGCTTTTACTAGTCCCTAAGGACCTCAAAGCGCTTTATACATCCAGTCATCCACCCATTCACACACTGGTGATGGCAAGCTACGTTGTAGCCACAGCCACCATGGGGCGCACTGACAGAGGCGAGGCTGCCGGACACTGGCGCCACAGGGCCCTCTGACCACCACCAGTAGGCAATGGGTGAAGTGTCTTGCCCAAGGACACAACAACCGAGACTGACCAACAGTGTTGGTCAAGTTACTTGAAAAAAGTAATCAGTAACTAATTACCAATTACTTCCCTAAAAAAGTAATCCCGTTACTTTACTGATTACTTATTTTCAAAAGTAATTAATTACTTAGTTACTTAGTTACTTTTTAAAAACACGATTTACAACCTGAGTAGGTAATAAAGCAATAGATCTTTCAGCCCAATTCTACTTTTTCTGCATAATCCATCATACAAAATGTAATCAAATTCAAATTTTTTAAACTTGTTTTATTAGTTTTAACCTTTTAATTTTATGCATCAAGCAAAAATTTAATTATATGCAACATTCTCTGACTGGAAGAAATTTGTTTAATATTTAAACCTATTTTCTGCACATTCCAGCACATAAAATAAAATATTTTTGTGTTTACACTCAGTCTTTCAAATAGATGCAAGTAAACCACAGCAGAAAATAAATAAAGTCAAAGACTCAGCGGTCCTGTTGCTCTATTTTCACCTGTAAAGCAGGACTACGGTAGGCGGAGGTTTACC
This sequence comes from Diplotaxodon limnothrissa, assembly GCF_057381915.1. Lineage (NCBI taxonomy): Eukaryota > Metazoa > Chordata > Actinopteri > Cichliformes > Cichlidae > Diplotaxodon > Diplotaxodon limnothrissa. The sequence goes on along the minus strand of NC_140602.1, from coordinate 17,355,568 downwards.
CTGGTGCAGGTGTGCCGCAGCGGTCAGTGGAGGAATCCACGAGTTTCTCTGTGAGTTTTCCATTACGTCGTTGCGCACTCGGTGCTTGTTTAGGGTTTTTTTCGCTGTAAAAAGAAGTTTTCTTCCCACGCACAACGGACGCTAATGTTTTTGTCACTTTTTATGGAATCAAACTCAAAGTAAGGTCAGTACTTCCACGCTTTAAACGCTGCACGCTCATACTCTCTCCCACAATCGATATGTGATCCATTGTTGATCTGCACACAGCTGTTGTCACTAACGGCGCACTCGCTTACGTCACTGTCATGAAACATTCTCGCAAAAAAAATCACGGTTTTAGTAACGCAGTAATGCAGCGTTCCTACGGGAAAGTAACGGTAATCTAATTACCGTTTTTGCAATAGTAATCCCTTACTTTACTCGTTACCTGAAAAAAGTAATCAGATTACAGTAACGCGTTACTGCCCATCTCTGCTGACCAAGCCGGGGCTCAAACCGGCAACCTTCCGATTAGAAGACGAACTGCCAACTCTTGAGCCATGATCGCCCCATTGAAATTGCACAGCAGAGCTAATCATCCATCATTTTATCCACCCTGCACATTACTGCTGACCTACTCCCACAAAAGCCAAACAGCATCATTTGTTGGACTGCGATGTCCATCTTTGGATATTAAAACTCTGACTAGAAACTATATGTCATCATATCTGCCAGCTGAAACAGCTGCCTCTATCAAATACTTCCCTTCAAAATTTCATCCAACTGCAGGACAGGTAAATGCCTTAATGCAGCACGAGAGGCTCTTCAAAGTGAGCAGCTTGTTTTTCTCACTTGGTACTTGCTTTTTTTCCCCTCTGACCCCTTTCTGCCTGTGTGTTGGCACATTCCACATTCAACTCACAACCACTCACCCACTCACTCATCCATCTCTGTCTTTTCAGTCTGTTCTCTGCTTTGTGCTCATTTTATTCCTCCTGTTTTTTCTGGGGTTTTTTGCACAAAGTGTCTCGCTGTTATCACACGTACGGCACATTATGCAACTGCAGTTCAGAACAGCAGCATTGTTGTGCGCTCTCACCTTCCTGCTGGTAAAACTGTGCATAACAGCTGGCGGTAAAACGCTCAAGAATGCCACACATTGTTCAGTAATGCGAATACGTTGACAGGAGCAAACTGGTGTGTCCCGCCCCGTGTGTCCTGCTGCAGCGCCAGGACAGGAAACTGAGGTCTGGGATGGTCTAAGTTCATGCCAGGTCCACAATAAGGTTAACAGCTGCTAGCTGCCATGACTATAAAATCCTTCAGGCTGCCATAAACATGTTCCCTCACAGCAGAGTCAGGAAACAAAAGGGCTGCATCTCTATGAGTCATCTCATCATTAATACAGACACCAGAAGTGCATTTTTAATAAAACAAGTAATACAATAAAACTATTTCAATACATTCATCACTGGGGTTCAGCAATACTCTTTCCTCCCCACTGCTGTCAGACTCCATAATAAAGACTTTAACTGATCAAGCACACACATCCATACATATGCAATAATACTAAGTGCAATAATCCTTTCTGTCATCGTTGTATTTTTACTCAGTTGTATATAGCATTTGTATTTGTATTCTATTTTTATCTTATTGTATATTTATTTTATTTTATTCTACTGTACATAGTATTTTATTTTATTCTATTCTGTACAGTTGTGTACTGTATTTATTCTTATTGTATTCTAATTTTTGCCTCATAACTTTTGCACTGTCCACTTCCTGCTGTGACAAAACAAATTTCCCACGTGTGGGACTAATAAAGGTTATCTTATCTTATCTTATCTTACTCTGACACTTGTTCCCATCACAGTATCAAACATCTTTATGTTCAGGATGAGGATGACAAATGTGTAAAACGTTATTATCTTTGCCTCGGCACCACTACATTTTTCACTTCTGCACATGATGAATGTTGAGGCTTGTGGATCTCAGAGATATTTTATCTGCCTGACGTATCAGGCTTTCTTTCAGTGCCAAAAAAAAAAAAAAAAAATCTTCAAGTAACAGTGAAGATTTCCTCCTGCTCTTTTTAGTCTTCTGCATGTTCCTGTACTTCACCCATGCTGTCTTTTTGACAATTAAACCATCTTTTAAACAATCAGATATTCAAAGCTTTACAAAAAGCCCATTTCTAGGCTCATTTTTCTGTTTATAACCAACTACAGTCACACCTGGTGTGATGGCCTCAGCCACACATTGGTAAAAAACCAGTCCACTCACCTCATTGGTTTGGTTTTGCAGTTAAAAATGTATTTCAGTAATGTCATTCATTCATTTCTTCACTTAAACCTAACAGTGATATTATGAAGTCCGCACATAGTAGCGCTGTGTGGTTTCTAAAATGTATTTTGTCAAATTAAATGTATATTATATCATGGTTCTCTTTCTTTTGTTCAACCTGGTTTGGCTGTTTCCTGCCTAAGCAAAAGGCATGACTTTGAAAGTACAACGCCAGCTCAGCAGGACCAACTATGTGCGTGTCAGCAAGGGGGTGTTTTAGGGCTAGTTAGGTTATTTTGTGCTTAGTTAGTGTTTATTTCTGTTTCCCTTATTGTATGTTAACGGTTTGGCCAAACCACTATCCAAGTTACCCTCTTGTGTCTTTGTGTTTAAGTTGTGTATACTTTTTTTGCCTAGTGAATTTTCTGTAAGTCATTTTTTGAGTAGAATCATATTTAGTTTAGCTCTTTTATTGGGGTAAAATAAAATAGAACCCACCTTCAGGTTGTATTTCCTGTGTCCTCTATGCCTTCACTGCTTGGTCCCTCACATCTAGATTTAAACTTCTCTGAGAAGTTCCAACGTGATTTTAAATCATGACATAACACATAAACAGCTCTTCTGAGAGTCTTTAAGGACCTGTTGATGCCGGTAATTTGTCTGTCCACGTCCTCTTAGATCTGATTACAGCATATGACACTGTAGCTTATTTCTGTCACATCTTGAATTGTGTGTGGGTATTAAAGGTACAGCCCTAAAGCACATTTAGCAGAACATTAGCAGAAGTAATTTTTTCTTGTTTTTACAGGTAAAAGCTAGCATTTTCTAGCATTTTATGCCAGAATTGACCACAAACAGACTTCACCGTGCAAACACAGTCTGGCTGACCATGTCAGACTCCAAACGACTGCAAACTGACTCAAAGTGAACTCACCGTCCAGCTCATCCTGGGACTTCACACCACGTCTGCTGCGTCTTCTGAAGAAGTTTGAGGCATCGGCCTGCTTCATGAAGACCCTTTTCAGTGGACCTGCAGTGGAAGCGGGAGGGAGTTTAGTTCACAGTGTAAAGTGATACACAGGGCGATACGCAGGGAAAGAAACGCAGCTGATGCAGCCCCTGACCTTGAGGATCTTTGGTGCTGCCTGTGCTACCGGGCACAGCTGCAGAGCTGGCCTCCGGAGACCCTGTGTCGAAGCACAAAACATGAAAGGTCTAAATTCAAAAGGACTCCAGTTTTTCTCATGCCTGCAACCAACTAATAAGACAATTTTTTTTGGTAAAAAATCTCACTCCTGCATCATACTCACATGAAAGTGCAAAAAGCACAGTGAGGAGAGCCAAGAGGGTTGCATACGTCCAGGACATCTTTTAAACTCTGAAATACTGAGAGATGTGAGTGATGAAGAAGAGCAGGAGGGAGAGAGGGGAGTAAGACGTATGTGAGAGGTGGGATGGGGCGCCTGGGGCGATATCGACTGCTTCTCAGTGCAGGGAGGGAGTGATCGTGCAGATCTGATAAGGGGCTGAAACCAACAAACATGCCAGAGGGCTTCCAAGTCACAAGAAGGTGCCGAGGGTTTCATTTCAGCTCAGCAAACATGCTGCTTCTCTCTTTTTTTTCTATGAATTTTAGTTGAAATTAAAATGACCTGAAATGACACAATCTATGGAACTATTGCATCAGTGACACTTGCAACTGTTTCATTAATAAAGAAGAGAAAACATACTGTAGGTGTAACCAGAAAAATTATAGTCCGGGCTGCTTATGCTCTGGCTTCCTGGATAATATTTGTTCCAGAGACGATGGATGGGAGACAACAAAAATACTGATGTTTCTTTTTTTTAAAAAAGTGACAGAAAACAGTTGAGGCCGGGAGCCGGAGCAGGGACTCCTTGCCAAATGTCTCCTTTGAAACGGGCCCCCTCAACAAGGCCGCTCTCTCTGCTAGGCAAAGAGTTGTGCAGGAAAGTATGCAGCCCTCTGTTTGCTTGAATTTCTTCCAACCTGTACTCTGGCCGGGCCCCAGAAAAGAGTGAATGTTTAAATTGTTTTGAGGGAAAATCCAGGAGTCGGGGGACTGGTGCTCAGAGAGATACGGAGATTCTGGAGTGAGGGTTTTGAGAAGATATGTGGTGAGTGTATTTTATTCAGGTAGGTGTGAAACAGAACAACATAGGGACTGAAGAAAACTGCAACATTAAACAGCAACAACAATGTCTGTGAGTGCATAAGGGGAAAAAAACCCAGTGTGCTGATAATACATGCATTTGGATTATATATTTCTAGACTGTGACTTGAATAATTTAAAGTTTTCTGTGACCTGCTCAGGGGCTACAGCTGCAAACAATTAATTTTGCAACAATCTGGCACGTTTACATTATATTTTTATACTCATGTTTATTACCATGCACCGCCCCTGTTAAATAAATAAATATATTTTCAAAAAATAAAAAAAAAATACATGTGTCTGTGTTTCTTTCCACGCCTTCCTTTACAATATCTGAGCAACTGTGAAAAGATATTACTTCATAGGGCAATTTTCATTCATTTCATTATAGGTACTTTCTCTAATTACTCTCTGCAGACCGTAACTAAAGCTGTCACCAGCAGGAGGCAGAATTTTACCAGTATGTGTGTTTAGATGTTTTCAGTTATATGCTTCCTGCTCCTGGGCTGTTATTGTAAATACGAATATGGTCATAATGTCATGCCTGGTTAAGAAAAATACAAAAATAAAAATCTCACTGCACCATCTTGTGGTGCGGGGTGGAATTGCATGAAAGTACAGCCTGGCTCCAGCTCTGCTTCAGTAGATGTCACTTCATTACAACACACACATTTTGTACATCAAGTCCAGGTATGTAGTGCTATGTGTGATCACATGTTCACCCACTTCCATGCACATAGTTGAGCCTTTGCAGCCATGCTGGCACTTCTTTTTTTCAACTGTTGATCTAGCCTGATGCAGAGCCTAGTTAAGAAATGAAGTGTTTCTGTGCAGTAAAAGACTAAAGGCTTTTAATTTGAAATAGATATAAGCAGTGCCGAATGTCCATAAAGAGCATAATGCAGTAAATTTAATAGCGTGGAAGCAGATCAAAAGAAAACATATCTGAGGATTTCTTATTTACTCTGTTTTATATCAAACAGGAAGAAAGAAAAGCCTTAGCAGATGAGTGAGATACAGGTCAGTGACCACTGGATAAAATAAAGTGTCCATGTGAAAAAAGCAACACTATTCCTAATTATTCCTCTAAATGAAAAAATGGTTGAAATAAAAGCATTTTATTTGTACTCATTAATGTTGACACCGGCAGCTACGTGCAGTTTGAAAGGTGGGGTGTTTTTTTTTTCTTTTATTGAAGTTACTTAATGCAGGAGCTTCAGTCCTGAGTCAGTGAACACTTTGAATGTCAATTTAACAGCTGTTTTCTGCGAATTATGATGAAAATTGCAGCAAATAAAAGGAACTTCAGCGACATTATAAACTTTTAACAACTGATTGAACCTGGTGGAGGATTACTCGCTGAGCTTATCATTTTGTCTGTTTTTTCTCTTAAATAGTGCAAGAAACCTGTGGATCAAAAAGAGATGAGCCAGTTAATGGAGGAAACCAAATGGCTATTAGAAAAACCAGCAACAGCAGTTTTTGTTACTGGAATGACTGGGTTACTGAACTTTAGCTTCCCTTTATGCTCACTGTATTTGATTATTGCAGGGGTATGGAAGGTCTTAATCAAATAAAATATATTTATTAAACTCCTTTCACTCTTTGTTCCACATTTAATTTGCAGGATCTGGTTTATTCCTGCAGCAGTACATCTATGATCGAGTTTTTCCATTATTTTTATATAAACAAATTTGAAATAAGCATCTTTAATGGATTAGGTCAGGGATTTAAAACTCATTTTACAGTATGGGCTACATACAGTTCACTTTGATTTTAAGTATGCAGAACAAGCAAAACTCCTTTTTTTGTCAGGGTAAAGATGTTTAACATATTTAATCCAACTGATTATAATAAAAAAAAAGTGCAATTAAATGAGTAAATCTGGTTTTCCCCTTGTACAATACAGAAATGCTGCTGTAGTAAATGCAGTAAATATGTCAGGAAAAATAAATAATAACAGATAAACTTCTGGTAGCTCACTGCTCAGAAAATGTCCCTTCCTCCCCATGGACCTTTTATAAAAAAAATATAAATTCTACAATAGATAGTGAACAAACAGGAACTTTTTGAACTTTAGTTGTTATTGCTTATCTATTGCTTAATTACAATGATGTTTTATGAATGGCAGTGGCGAAGGTCTTTATCAGTAGGAATTACGCCCTTTTCCAAAGCTGTCCAGTGGATCTGATTGGGTTCTTTCTCGGGCCGATCCGTGACTCCCGGGCCTTGTGTTTGACACCCCCTTACTTTAGGTAGCCTGCTATACAAACATTCTCCAGTAGGGGCCGCTGTAGCTCTGCACTGGCCGCCTTTCGGTCTCTCCTGTGCACAACCATCGAGTGTCGCTGTTTCCCCGCTGACACCTCGACAGCACGGCAGTGTGGTGGCAGGCAGGCAGCGTCAGCTGGCAGAGGACACACTCAGATCAACTAGTAATCGCCGTCGTCCCCCGCACTGCTTACGCTCTCCTCGACTGAAAACCCAACGACAGCACTTCCTATTTTCTACCGGGAGAGAAACTTTGAAGCCCGTAAACAAGCCATGCCGCTGGACGCGACAGCCCCGCGGATATAAGCGACATTGCGGAGCAGAAAGTATCTACGACCTCACCGAAACCACAAAGAAGAAGAAGCAGTCGGTGCTTTCTTTTTTCACACTCGGAGGGAAAGACGGCATCCGGCCTGAGAAGAAGCTCCGAGGTCGGGGACTCCGGTCGGACCAACGCGAATCGTTTCTGGTGAGAGTCCGCACATTTTCGCTGTGGGACTAGTTTCTGTGAACTAAACCACGCAGTTAGAGCAAGTTAGAGGCGCACACAGCCTGAACAACGTAGCAATGTTTACTTCACAGCCGCAGTTTGAATGCAGCGTTTGTTGTGTGTGAGCACTTCAGCCTGCCCCATTCACCGGCGAATGGCCACCTTTAACTAAGACAAACAGCGAGAGGAGCTCCGAGCTGGACGAATAACGACTAAACTACCTCTAGAGAGGGTTATAATTTATCCTCGCTGCCACAGAGAGCTGCTGGTTAAATATCAAGTGTCAGCTTTGTTGTCAAATACCACCAAGAGCAGTTGCTCGTCAGTGAACTGTGTGAGGCTGGGGTTGTAAAAAACAGGAGGATTGACTGGCTGCTGTGCTTGTATAGTCTTGCACAGTCACTGCCCCACATTTCAGAGATGCCCAGTCTTTCTGCTCCACGCCCCCCACCCTCTCAAACTACCTGAAGCAGGGCACAGACCGTACTAGTCTCTGAGCTCACTGACAGCCATTACTGACAGCTTTAAGCCGTTTCAGCTGTTGTTGTGTGAAGGCCAAGACAGCAGCAGACAGGAGCTTGCACGGAAAATGGTTGGAGAAACACCACTGCAGTTTGTTTTTTAGGGATCTCACCCTGAAATTGAGCTTCCAGTGGGTTTCTATGGGGAGTTTACCCGATTGTCATTGTGTAGCAGAGAATAATTGTTTTACAGGGAGACAGCATTGTTACAGCAAAACACCCCCTAAGGCACGTTGATTTCTGTGTGAAAGCACCCAAGTTGTCACCAACCTTAGGAGAGTGTGCTGACTGAGAGTACATGCTAACTCTGTATAGTCAAAGTTAATGCATCAGTCCTGCAAAACCAACCTCACTGCAGGCTTATTTCTGCTGGAAGTAAGAGAAATCCGGGGGATTGACTCTAATTAAGCTTTTTGCAAATGCAATGGAGTTTAAAGTAGAGCTGGGCGATATATCGAGTTTTTAAAACATATCGATATATTTTTATACGAGATATAAGATGTGACAATATCCTTTATATCGATATAGTCTATGTTACGTTATAATTATAGTTGTGGAGCCGCAAGTTTGCCTCTCTTTCGTCCACTTTTGTCTCTACGCAACGTTACTCCGCCTCGCCTTCACTGAAGACAACTCCCCCTCCTACCCCATCGCTTCACGTGCAGGCAGCGACAAGACGGACACGGCAAATCTCCGTTAACGAGTTACTGCGCATCGCCCCATGCGTGGGGCTGGACGGCGTCAACGTGCTAACGAGCTAACCGCGCTAACGAGCTAACCGCGCTAACCCTAAAATCCTTTCATTCTCTCAAAAGTTGATAGCGCGCCTTATGTATGAATTCTGGTTGTGCTTGGTGGCCGCGAACCGATTTTATGTGGTACACGGCGTTCAGCAATCTGTCAAAAATGTTTGAGTACGACTTTGGTAATCTACGGAGCTGCACCGCTTGATAGATTGTCGGCGCATTACGGCTACCGAGGAGCTTCGCGGAGTGATACGTACTGTGCATCAACGTAATATTACCGTATTGTGTGTGTCATAAATGGCACCTGTAAGAGACGTGGTTATGAAGCGGATTTCAAACTCCAGGCTATCAGTCACACAGTAAAACTTGGGAACAGAGCAGCTGTGAAATCTGTCTTTGTTATTACGCTCAGCGTCTTTTAGTTTACATTTTGACTGCACAATTGTGAGCTCTTTGTTTAGCACAAAAACAACCTTGTTTTCTTTTATTTATGGAGCATTATTATTTAATGAATGCTCATAATTTAATTTTGAGTAATTTTTCATGTACATCTGTGTGACATCTGGGACACAGCTTTGACTAAGAACTCTTTTTGTTCTTACTTTATGGCTTAAAAAAAATATCGAGATATATATCTTATATCGCCATCCAGCTAAAAAATATCGAGATATGAATTTTGGGTCATATCGCCCAGCCCTAGTTTAAAGCATTTCAGACGGAACTTAGATAATAATAGTCACTTTACTAACAGACCTATCACGGGTGCTTATGGGAATATACCAACTTTTATGTAAAAAGTCAATCAAACTGATGTCTAACACTCAAGTTTATGTCAGATTGACTCTGGAAAACAAATAATAACTCAATAAAAGGCAGTTATTTTTTAAATCCATGGGTATGCTCAGCACCTAAAATTAGTTTAATTTGTAGAAGTGTATATAGAAATATCTGAAAAATATTCTCGTTATTGTTTTTTAGCACCTTTGCCAGTAAATGTTGTGCATTTCGTGTTTCAGTAGCTGAAACAGCTCACTGTTTCAGTTTTAGATTAACACGAGGAGCCGCTGCTTTCAAAATGGAACTTTATTCAGCACAGTTTTAGAAAAGCAATGCCTGTTTTACTTTCAGGCTTGGCACGCTTCAATATTGAGCAGCCAAAAACATGTGGCCACAAACTTCCGGGACAAAAAAAATGATGATTGAGGTCACTTCTGACTGATTTTAGTAATACCCTGCAAAAAACAAACAACACAAAAACAGTGATATTCCACACCGTTTACAGTGTTTACTGATGGCTGCCACTTTCTCAGTTTCCTGTAAGCAGGTTTCACTTTGACAGACTCAAGCTGCTGAGCTTCCTCGAGCCACGGGTGTCCCTGAGGACCTTTCGAAAGTGTGTCTGCTTCGGGTTCGGTGCCCGCAGGAGGTCAGGGAGCTGCTGGAGGACAGTGTGCCCGAGGGTTGGCTTGAAGTGGGGTCGTTCCCTTGGTGAGGGCCGCGGGGATGGTGGCGGCAGGGTAACGTGATCCGCTGTGAAACAGCTGTAGCCACTCGGTGCTGATCCCTTGAGTCCCAGTGCAGATCAGATGATGCTCCAGTATGTGAATGGGTGGGTGTGTGAGAGAGAGCGAGGACTTGAATGCATGGGTTTTCATGCCTCCAGGGCATCAAGTCAATGCTTAAAGTCAATTTAAACCGAAATTCACTGACTTTTTGAGAGAAATTATTTTCGTATCTATTCAGTGTTTTGACTGATGGAAGAAGTCGTTCTTACCGATCTTCTCTGTGTGTGTGTGAGCTCAGGTTGAAGCAGCAGGTCAAGGCAGCTGGCTGAAGGTTAATGTGTCACTGCTCTCTGGGTAGCAGCTGAGGGCACCGCTCCTGTCTATAGATAGCCACGAATGCAAACTTTACTTCTTTTCTCCGATGCGTTAACATAAGAGCTGCGGCGCAGGCATGCAGCCCCAGAAGACAAATGCTGATCCTTTCGAGTTTGACCACTTCCACACCCTCATTCTCTGTCTGTGTCTGAATCTGGAAGTGCCTGTCAATGCTAAAGACCCCTCCTCCTCCTTGTCCAGCTTGGAGCCAGTTGGCTGAGAACCTGTGTGAGCTATATCAGTAATACCTTACAGCACATATCTGGGTCATCATCTGTAGCATTCATGTCTGAAACAGGTGAGGGACAAATATTGCCCCCCCCCTTTTTTTTTTTCTCCCTATCATTCTTGGCAGAACTTCCAGGAGCTGTTTAAACACTTGTTTTCTCTTTATTTGGAAGCACACATGTTCATTCAAAGTACTGCTGCAGAAGCGTTGCATATTTGAGATGCTTGTGTTCACGGAAAGTTGTGACGGCTCTTTAACAGAAATCCAAGTGAAAATGCTGCTGTTGGTTTTTTTCCTTGGGGGGGGGGGGGGTTATTAGCCAAATCTACCCCCTGCCTCTCGGGCCAATCCAATCTCAGCTTGGTTGTTCCTTCTAATCAGGGGCAGACTGCCGCTCAACACCTAATAAATAAATAAATAAATGTTCTTCTCCCTTGTAATTACATTATCACTATTCATTATAGATTAAAGCAGTTTTCAATAATGACAACAAAGAATAAGCAAAGAAAAACAGACAGTAGGTAAAATTAACAGTAGGTAAAATTAATATTTTTTCCCCCTACAGACAGTTTTTTAGGCTGATGTGCAAGATGACTTAATTCAGAGGCTGAAGGTTCCGATGGGAGACGGAGAAATATTGTTTTGTTATCCTGCAAAACTACTTAAAATTACTTATAATATAGTTATTTCTTTGTTTCCTGCAAAAGCCTGTCTTGTTATCACCTTATTGCAGTGTGCCTGACTTTAAGTATTTTATGTAAATATACTTATTGTAAGTTGAAACAAAATACATTGAAATTCCATGTAATTACATGGGTATTACACCCTTAGGCTACGTTCACACTGCAGGTCTTAATGCTCAATTCCGATTTTTTGATCAAATCCGATTTTTTTGTCTGCTCGTTCACACTACAAATAAAATGCGACAGCAAACGCGCTCTAGTGTGAACGCTCAAAGCGGCCCGCATGCGCAAACGAAGACGTCATACACTACGCGCTCTGTTTAGACCCAGAACAAACTATATTGTTTGACTGATGGCCTTAATATAAAGACTTCGGACTTCATGTTTCCCGATTTTTGCTTTAAGTTATTTTGTTATTTACATAATAATGTAGATAACCTAATAATGATCCTTATTGCTGTTTTAGAGGAGCGGTGCTTCAAAGGATAGTTGCAGATTTCTGTCAGAACCTGCAGGTTATGCAGTACAAATAAAATGTTAACGTTTCTCCAACGTTGTCTTCCCAGCAGTTTCACCGGATGGCCAGGAAGCGTTCACGATGTCTTATCAGGCGCTTCTCTGGCGCTGATAATTGGCGTCTGTCTTGTGTCAGTGACGTAAAAGACGGATTTAATGCGACTTGACCGTTCACACAGCAGTCGCTTTCTGAGACATCGGATATGTATCGGATTCAGTACCACATACGAAAGTGACCCAGATCGGATTTGAAAATATCGGATTTGTGCCGTTCACACTGTCATACCATGATCGGATATGGGTCGCATAGGGTCAAAAAAATCGGATTTGATGCACTTTCGCCTGCAGTGTGAACGTAGCCTTAGATGTGGGCCGTATTTTAAAGTGTTACCAAAAGTTTACATAATGTCTGGCACTACGGATGACATGCTACTAGATTGGTTATCCTCTGATTCATTTGAGGCAAATTTGTTTCCCTTTAACCTCCTAGGACCAGGCGTCCACTTATGTGGACATCACATTTTGGGTTATTTAGACCAAAATACAGAATTTTGCTCTACAAGGGCCTGATATCCACTTACGAGGACATTATGCTGCTACTGTTCTATCAAAATTTTAAATGAATATGCTCATATGTGGCTCTCATTTTTCTTAAAAACAAAAATAAGGCAAAAAAAAAGAATCTGGTAATTCTTTGTTTTTACATTCATCGGGCCCCAATATGTCCAAATATCAAAGAGAAATTAAAAATGCATGCAGTGGAAGAGTTCGGGTCTTAGGAGGTTAATGAGAATTTATCAGTGCTTCGTAATGGTTTGCAAATTATGAAACTACAATACAGCTTCAACACTAGCAGAAAATAATTAGTTGAAAAAGGTATACTGCCTCAAACTACTGCCAAGTTTTGCTCGGCTGCTCTAATACACAACAATTTCTGGTATGTGGGCTGCATGAAATTACTAGAAAGACTTCTAGCTGAGAGTTTGTGTTTGCATTTTGATATGGGTCCTTCCATGAAAAGTCAGTGAGTCTCACAAAATTTTACCTCCATACTGTAAATATTTTTTGTGTTTGAGGTTTTGGAAGTACATCAGGGTTTCAGGACTGAAAAACACAATTGAACTCTGCTGCATCCAGATCAACTCCAAATGTCACAAGCTAAAGGCAAAAAACACAGTTTTGCACCGTGATCACCCCTGAGAATCGGTACCATGGGATATATCATAGCTTCACTGCACCATTTAATGCCAGGGACAGAAAAATTACATTTTTGCTAAGCTTTCAAAGGTCATATCAGCATGTGGGTTAGGGGTTAGGGGTCTGGTAAAACCAGGTTTAGCATATGGACGCTCTCACCTTCTAGCTGTGATCGTTTCCTTTTCTTTCGTACCTGAGCAGCTTTCTAATGTTGTCACTTTGTCTCACTCTCAAACACCAAGTGTAAAAACGTAATCAAATCACGTTGAGCTTTTTTATCTTCCCAGATAAGACTGATTATATATAAAAACTAATATTGTGATAACCCCATCCTGCTGTCTGGGCTTAATTAGATAGTAGCCAGCTCTCTTTTAATAGCCATGAAAGGCTTTCAGGAGGTGGATGAGTACAGATGGGCAGTGAGGGGGAGGCTGACTGTCACTCTCTCTGATGCTAATGCCTGCCAACAAAAAGACAACAGGTGACTTGAGTCAGCCTCAGATCAGATGAGCCCACTCCATTATGAACAGAAGTGGGTAATAACCACGTACGAACAAAAGGTATTGATGTGTCTAAAGCGTTCAGTAAATTTTTAGTTTCATAATTTGACTCAAGTACAACATGTACTGCGATTACCTGTGCAGTTTTACTGTTTGTGTAAGTAGAAGAAGCTTCTTTCTGCTGCTCCCTTTAGATTAAATTATACTCCGATGCGGACACAGACAGCTGGAGACCCGATGGCCGAGTAGGCGTTCTTAAGTTCGCCGCCTGGGGCGCATTTATAGTTGGTGCATTGTAAAGCGTTGATTATACTTTCCACACAAAATTTATGGGATCCAAGCAGACTTGTGGACAGTGTTAACCGGGACATCATTCACAAGGGGTTGCCACGTGTTTTGATTGTGTACGTACAACCTCAGAAGGGATCTGTGTCTCCTCCAGGGATTTTCCACTTGTTAGGGGAAAAAATATTCTCTTTTTTGTTTTTATTTGGTCATCTTTTATTACAATGGAAATGATGCTAGTCTGCTGCCTGCCAGATAAAATCATAATCTTATGATCTCAGTGCCCTGCTTTGAACCAAGCTGGGTCCCCAAGGCTTATCTGTCACATTACATGCTGTCTTTTCATCCCATTCACAAACTGTTATCATGTCCGCTGTGAAAGCTGCTTAGTAAGCACCGGTTTTATTCAAATCGCATGCTTAATTTCAGAGTTATTCCCATGATGTACGCGTAATAAGGCCAGTTTTTGTTGTGATTTTATTTAAAATATTTTGTCGTTTTCTTCTTCTTCTTTTTTTTACAGCAGCAGGATTGGTGCATGGTTTTTATTCCAAGCGTCTCTGTTCAGCCTTTTAGTCGCTCGTGTGTCTGGATCTGGATGTTGGCTCTTTAGCAAAAGACAAAAAGGTTTTTTGTCTTTTTTTTATTATGGTTTTTTTTGTTGTTGCGTAACTTATGTTGCATTTGCGGGGTAGTTAATACTTTCCTCTGTTTCATCATGGCCCGAATCCAATCCGTCCTCTACACCTGCCCCGTAAACACTTTACTCACTGTTTGTGTATTTGCGTGGAGGGCCCGCCACATTAAGCTGCTCTTCACCAACTAGCATTAAGTGTAGGTGGGTTTTAATCCCTCTAACACAGAATCTGCATTACATCAGGCTCATTAACTGCTTTCTGCGAAGGTGAAGCACCGGTTTTATGTCAAGTATGGGGGCGTTAAAGGATTCCCGGTACTGTGATTGTTTCAGGACTGTCTCAGTAAAGAACAAAGTGGAAAGTGTAGTTAAAAATTGAACAAAATTTAAATGAAATAGATGCTTTTTTCCAATAAGTGATGATCTCCTTCACAGCAATATAAATCCCAGAAGACGGCAGTTACATGTTCTTGTTTCTGTAGGAGAGAGGCAAAGGTGAAAGTATTTCTACACTAACCGCTTAGTTAAGAGACTCTTCAGCAGCTGCAAGTGTGACTCCATATGGAGTAACACTCATCGTGGAGTGGGAGGGTTGTGGTGGAACGGAATTGGGGCCGTGCGTGTCACTCCATTAACCCAGGGAATATCCGAGCAGAGGTGAAACAGAGAGCAGAGCGACAAACAGCAGTTGAACACAATGTTGGGCTCAATTTCATCGGCTTAATGCAGTCATGGCAATTTAATATTTATAGTAATTCTAAAGCGGTTTACACTGGTGGTGTTTGTGGTTGTTTGTTTTATTTTTGCTCATGTACAAAAAAATTTCTTGTTAAATTAAACACAAACGGAGAGGGGTAGCTGCGGTTCACACTCATGTTTATTTTAGTATGCCACGTAAATGACGTTTAAAATCTAAAAGATAATTTTACATGGTTGTTTCTTTTTCCAAAGTAGCTCATCTTGGCTAAATATGCATACTTGCAAGAAGAAGATTGATGGCAAGAATAAAGTGTCATTTCGGCCTCACCTTTATTTGGTTGTCATCTTTGTCTTTTTCAAAACTTTTATAGCACCTACAGTAATTTCATTGAGTTATTATCAGCTTGACTAACAACCGTGACGTCACTTTATTGGACAAGCTTAAACAGAGTCTGAACAGGTGTCTTTAAGAGCAACCTGAAACACACCTGTCTGCACATCTGTTAAAGTGGCGTCGCCCACATCTTTGAGCCGTGACTGTATCGGAAAAGATGAGTAATGAAATAATTCCCGCGCTAGTATCGAAACGTGATGCACCGACATGCAGGATTGAAGTTAGTTATCCAATGCCTGATTTCTGGCAGTGTTGGCTCACAGAAGGAGCTTAAAGAGGAGCACGCCTGTCACTCAGGCTGCTTTAACCACAGCAGCAGCGTTGAATCTTATAAGATCTGTGGCCTGGTCTCTTGTTCCAACCTGACCTGTCCGTCTGTCAGCCCATCTCAGCTCTTTGGACACGTAGGTGACAATGTGGGACAAGTGTGAAAGCAAGGTGAGGGGAGGAGATGATGTGTGTGTGCCTGATGTATGATGTAAAAAAGGCAAATTCGATGACACATTTTGCCAATTTCAAACACATTTTAGCTTTAAAGCTTCACCTGCTGTGTGTGTGTGTGTGTGGGGGGGGTAGCACGCCTGCCTGGTTGCCATGCTCAGTGCTCCTCAGCTCGACACCACGCACCACCCCACTACATCCCGCATCACTAGAAAAAGCCCACTTTTTACTGTGTACAATGCAACCTTTATGTAAGACCCACATAATGGAGCCAACTCCTTCACTCATGTCCTCATTGTCTTGGCCAGGTTGAGAAAAGGCTGCTCTTTAGAAAACCAGGGCTGAGCTCACCCGTGAATCATGCCAGCAGTCACGCTTGTTCTCTGTCGTCTTTTGTGAGGAAGGCTGCCAGGGAAGAGAGGTGGGTGTTTTCTCGGGGGCGGCCCCCGAGCTCCTCAAGGCATTGACCTTAGCTGGTTTACTGAACCCCGTAGGGGTCAGGTAGGGTTTGTGACCTGGAGTTTCCTGTTTGTGTCTGTGGCCCAGACAGCCGTCATCGTATGGCAGGGTTGGTGGCTGCATGGTGTGTGTAATGGTTTCGTGTGAAGTGCTTGCCTTGCGTTGCTGATGTAGGGGTTGGTGGGTTATCACAGCAGGAACTCTGGCTCCTACCTTTGTAAGTGGCTCATGATGATCAGCACAGCTACGACCGCAAAGGACTGAATCCATATGCGGCGAATGGTATTGTCGCACCACTGCAGCATCTAATGTCCCACTCTCTCTTCTCCCCCTCTACAAAGACACAGCCTCGCACACATGTGAAGATGTCAAGAGTCTGTAACATCTCAGGCACATTATGGTAGGATATTTGGATGGGGTGGGGGAGTGTGGGGAGAGGGATCGGAAAATCAGCATGCAGCAGTCTCCTGCGGTGCTCTGCATTTTCAACATGGAAAAAGCAGCGGGGGTTGCCGTGGCAACAAATCCCAAATCAGCACAGAGCGCACACCCCTCTGTTCCACACCCCCCTACCACCCTTGCAGCCGCCTCCCCCCCCCCCCCCCCCCGTCCCCCTCCTCCTCCCTGGCCACCTCTCAGCAGATCGAGAGCTGCGACCTCAGACCGGCCTACTTAGGGGAGCAGGGATCAGGCTCAGACCAGGGATCATGTCCAAAGCTCCACTCTCGATCCCAGAGCAGGAGCATGTGCCAGCGGATACTGGTGCGCAGCAGACAGTCTTCCCTCTTCTCCTCCCTCTTCGTCTTTATTCTATTGCTGCCATTTACTTTGTACTCAAACCCCTCAGAAGGTGATTTGTATCCATAGTCTGCTAAGTAGCAGGTTTTGTCGTTTAAGAGATGTGCTTCTTCCAATCCCTCTCATATTCAGCACATTCATAAATTAAGAGCGGATTGTGGATATTACCGTGGAACTGAGGACAGATCAACTACAAAAGCCAAAAGTGAGAGGCCTGTCAGTTTATCCCAACTTGGTGCCACATAATCCTGATTTGAGCTTATCGCAGTGATTGTAATCACAACAAAGGATTTTGGCTGTCTAGAGTAATATCAGAATTAGGTCTGAAACGATTGTGGTTATTGTTGTTATTGAATAATCTGTGAATTATGTTTTTTTCTGCTTAAATCCTTGGTGATTGAGAAGTTCAGAGAACCCAAAGTAGTTTTTTTGTTTTTTCTTGTTTTTCAGACAAAGACGGTATTTAAAGGCGAACATATTTTCAGCTCCATAATTTTGTTCTTGGACTCTACCAGAGTAGCTTTTCACATGGCAGAATCATCTTTATTCATCTTATACTGTCTCATCAGTTCATCCATTAACTGAAACAAGCTGATTTAGCGCCTGTTCTTTAAGGCGGACCTCCCTTTAAGACAAACTTGTTCTGATTGGCTGCCCATACCACTCTCCCTGACATCATTGAACCAAGACTACAAAAAAAGCCTTTAGAGCAGTCTGAAGCCTGAGCTGACTTCATTTGTTTATTATCTTCCACTGTAAGACTTGTGTAAGCCCTTTCAACTCCCCTTTTTAATTTGCAGTGATAAAGAAGCTTGAGCAAGAAAATATTTCACATTTCTGCTTGATTAAACAGCTGAATCGTTTCATTACTCGCTAAAGAATCTTGATTGTGTTGATATTATTGTTTGTTGATTAAGTAATTGATTAAAACATGCTGTAAATTTTCTTTGGACTTTCGCCGATGAGTAATTCACTTCTTATCTCATGCTTCAGCTGTGACGGATAAATAGGCCTTTTTATTAGAGTTACGAGTGCAATTTTTTTTGTTTCCCGTCTAGCACGAAGGGTGTGTGTAACTCAGGGTAACGCAGTGAGCTGTTCCGGAGATGACAGACTGCTGGCTGACCGCGTTGGAGCTGATGTGCTATGAGGCTGAACTGAGTGACGTGCAGCTCTTATGACAGCAGATCTGACGTGCTTTCTCTCATCTTGATTCCTGGATTAATTACAATGCTTCTTGCTTAGCATTTTAATTGGGAGTAATCATATATGTACGAGAAAAGCTGCGCAAAATAATTTCATAAAAACATCCACAGTGCGTGTCATATTTGGGTAAAACAGCCAGCTTTCTTTATCCAAGTCTGCACTGATGAGCTCTAAAATATTCAGCTTTTTTGTGGACACTGACATCGAGTTGTTAATTAAATATTGTTGTGAATATGAATATCACACATTAGTGCGATGTAGTCCATTGTGAGTCAAAAGCTCAGGGTTCACACTGTTCTCAATGCTTGGTTTAAGACTGGTACATTTATGTGCCAGCCTTAATTTCATATGATATGCGTTTTTTCACATGCCTCTAATCATTGAACGGACACATCGCCTGCTGTGGGTTTCAAAGGGTTTACACGTCAAATTGTCTGACAGAATGCACCGTGACATGCAACAATTTGTGTTAACCATCGAGTGATCATAATAGACTGTTAAAACAGTTGGGCGGGGCTTTGTGGTTACATTCAGTGACATTAAAGAGAAGCTGTGTCTTTGCAACTTTGCTATTTGCTAAGCTTTTCAGTTTAAATAAAATTGCTCCTGGTAGGATGTTGTTTGCAGTCACGCTGCTTCTGTGCTGGTCTTTAACTTTGAGGTAGGAGAGGTTATGTAATAATGACGTGCATTTCCTCACCTGTTGTGACAGTTTGTTTCAAACGCTCTGTCAGACTCTCCAGAGCTTCACTCTGACATTACGTTTAACCTTGGAGCAAATCAGGCAATTGACTGTATAACCCCGTACCAAATGTAATGTTTATGTTTTGTTTTTCGTTATTTTTAACAACATCCTGACACAAGAGCCAACCACTGTGAACCTATATAAAGGTGCACTTACCAAGAATACTGTTGATATTAATAATAGTAATAGAACCGTGATCTAACATGGAGATACTTTAATCTTAAATTATACTGT
Source organism: Diplotaxodon limnothrissa (assembly GCF_057381915.1). Classification (NCBI taxonomy): domain Eukaryota; kingdom Metazoa; phylum Chordata; class Actinopteri; order Cichliformes; family Cichlidae; genus Diplotaxodon; species Diplotaxodon limnothrissa. Next base: position 17,336,204 of record NC_140602.1, on the reverse strand, counting down.
AACATGTCAGTGAAAGTGGATATATGCTGGTCATGTCTTCTGCCAATTAGAGGAATGTTGGATAAAAATAAAGCTGCTTATCACTTTAAAACTGATGGATGCTAGCAGATCTTATGACCTCCGTTTCTAGTTGCTCACCTCAAATTTGAAAAAACTTTAGTTGCTTGAAATTGCTCAGCGTCATTTACTTTCTATGATCTATGGTTTCCTGGACGCTGTGAAATCTTTCCTGTCTAGAGGAAGCTTAAGAAGGCTGATTTAAGGAACTGCAAATCATGTAAACTAAAGCTACTATCTTGCAGAACAAGACCAACAATGTGACGCTAAAAAAAGATAAATGGATCCCCTTTAAGAGCCTGTAACCCTCTGTGTGTAATCACTTTTTAAAACCAGCTGCTGTTTCACTCGACTTGGAGATGTTGAGCTGTTCAGTTTCAGTTTTGTTTATCTAGCTCCAGTTTGCAGAAACTATCTCGAGCTGCTTTTTGAAAGTAAAGACATTGGAGAGAAAACCCCAAACATCTGAAATGAGCACTTGGCAATGTTGAAAAGGAGCAACTCTTTTATAAGAGGAAGACACCTGTAGCAGAACCAAGATAACAGAGGGGCAGCTATTAGCAGATCAGAGGAAAGAACAGAGCAGCAAAAGATGTGCACAGACAGATTTTTGCTCTTTTTATGTGGATAACACACAAACACTGCTGTTGTCACCTGTTGTTGTCTTGTTGATTATTGATTTGCAACCTGATCTGCCAGTTTTTCCAGTTTCTTTCCTCCCCGCATCTCAAATGAAAGGATTTCCTCTTTTCTTCATTTCACATTGTTACAGTTTTTTTTCTTTTCTATTTTCTTTTTTTGCACAAAATGAGCAATTCTTAGGCATCGTCTTGGGCTTTCACATTATAATGTTAGTCATTTTTCACAGTTTTTTCCCGTCTCTGTAGGTGGATTTCCTATTACACTTAGTTTTCAGCTGCATGCCTTCTTTGCAACAACTGTATCCTCTTTTGTTTTGTGCACAAAAACAAAGCAAAAGTCTTCATACGAGTCCGAATCATGGTCCCTCACTGATGAGTCATCATCATTTAAAGGTCAATTATGGTTTTTAGCCATGTTAGTCCACTTTGTCCTCCAAAGACTACTTTCTACTGTTTGGCTCTGGGTAAGTGAGTAAGTTGCGTCCCTGGACAGAATATGGGTTATTAGTTGTATTTCAAGACAAAGGATGTCAATAGGGAGTAGTTGCCAGTCAGGCGAGCCCTCAGGGTTTGCGCTCATGTGTTTTCTTGTCTGGCTCTACTCATCAGCATCACAGACACACACATGTCCTGATCTGCAGACGTAGTGGAGTCATGATATCTGCATTGAAGTCACAGGGAGAGGCTTGTTTGGTATCTCCTCCAGCCAATCAGTCTCAAATATTGCCTGTCTTGATTTGAAATCTTTTTTTCATTTCCTCCCATAAATTGTCTCGCTGCATTTCTCCCTCTCGCTCACACGTACAGGCTCTCACAATCAGTCGCTCTCGCGCACACAATAAATGTGTCTGGAATGTGTGATGTGGACTCGATGCGGCCCAGGCTAGCCCTGTGCCATTCAGCCGCTAATCCCCCCGGTTTAGGATTTGCTTTTACAGTCCTGTGTGCCAGGGCCTGTATTCTAAACTCGGCCGTAAGAATCTCTCACCGACTTGTCATGCTTTCCCAGGAGGAGGAATGCAGTGTGAGCTGAGTCATAATTAACGTCTGTTGATTAGTGCGTTTCATTGTTCGCCCAGTCAGATTCCTGGTGAACTAGTGACATTTTCTTTCTGAATGTGGGATTGTGAAGCATGATGGCAGCCAGACGTTTTTTTGTTTTGTTTTAATTGTAATTACAGGCAGTTTACATTGCATTTCCACGAAGCTTAGATAAACAGCTCAGCGATATTGATCTTGTTCCTCTGTGGTTGAAACGAGCTGTAGCTCTCCTTATTCTTGCAGTAAGTGGGTAACACCTGTAATGTGTATACATTTTTGTTTGGTTTGTCTTCTTCAGGCCTCCCCTTCCTGAGAGCTCTGTGGAGAAGATGAAAAGGTTCCGGCGACGTCTCTCTCAGACTCTTCGAGGCAGTCACACCATCGACGAGTCCCTGTCAGAGCTGGCCGAGCAGATAACGATCGAGGAGAACGGCCTGAAGGACAGCGGTGAGGCCTAAAACTCTTAAATCGCGTCTATCAAGTATACTGCCACTACCAGCACAGCTTGTCACAACTTTATAAATAAAGCGATTCAAGTGGAGGAACCCAGCTTAAGATTTATGTACAAAATGTCAAAATGTCTGTAAAGTCTGTTTGATGTGATTTATTTCAAACACCAGATTGCCATGCAGAATTTCCAGCACATTTATATAATGAATTCCGTGTCTGAAATGGGATTTAGTGGCTGAATTTTAATGGACTTAATTTGTTTGGCACTTTCATCTAAATCCAAATCCACATTTTTATCTATTGCTGACCCAGAATCTGAAAGTTTAAACTGCTCAAAGTGTAATCTTTAGCTTCAGCTTGGCGTTAGCAAAAAGATGTTACACTGATGATTGAGGTCCTTTTCTTCCTTTTCTTTCTGAATTTGCTCGCTACAACGAACCTGTCGAATAAGTTTTATGTCCATTCAAGACTCTGAATGCCAGTTTTTAAAGGGGCTGGTACTGGTTGGTGGAAGTTGCTCAGATTTGAAATGAATTGTAGGGATGTCTACTCATATAATCATATAAGACCTGTAATTTAATAACTGAATTAAAAACATAAGATAAGAGTCACATGAACAAGAGGAGCCTATATAGAATTTAAATAACTCATCTTGGAAAAGCCAAATGTGTTTGGCACAACACTGCGTTCAGATCATATTTTTGATTACAAAAGCTGTTTAAAAAAAAAAAAAGGTAGGCATATCTGCCTTCTTGTAAATATAAACTACCTAAACTGCCAAAAAGAGCCCATTTACTCAAAAAAGTCCACAAATCCACAATTCTTGCATATTACAACCACCCCTTATGCAAATTTGATTTTAGGGGGAACTGCTCCTTTAATACTGACTGTTCAGACAATAAATGTGAATTTCACAGGAATGACTTCTTCCACTTCCCAGCTCTGTATTGATTGTTGTGCTCAATCTGTCAGTTTATTTTTTACTGTAAAGACACTCCGTTCTTGCTGGCAGACACTGTATTTATTTATTTACCATTCATCTCCATCCTGCTGAAGGTTGTGGCCTTCTAGACGTCAAATAAAAGCCGTGGCACAGCCGCCTATCTCTTCTGATATTTACAAAATCTGCACGGAGCAAGCAAGCCAGGGAGCACGTCTCGGTGTGCTAGCAAGTTGTTGCCATGGTGCTCATGGTCTGGAAACATTTTAGAGTTTCCATGACATTGCCACGGCGACTTGGATGACTTGGTGAAACCAGCGAAGCATCTTGATCCATTTGCTGCCCCCCACTTTTTTTTTCTTTTTATCTTTTTGCTCCTCTTCTTCTCTTTTCAGCACCCCTCCACCCTTTCTCCCCCCTTTTTCCCTTTTCAATCAATCAGATCGTCTAAGCTCCCACGAAGCCCCTCCCCTCCCCCCATCGCCTTCTGAGAACTAACTAGACTTTGTAAAGAGCTTTTTGTGCAGCGACTAACACCAAGTTTGGCCAGAGTGTTCTGTGCTTGTTGAGTGGGGACAGAGAACTATGATGTGTGTGTGTGTGTGTGTGCGTTCCTGTGTGTGCCTGCTTGCGTGTGGGGGATTTTAGCAGCCTGTGTAACAGCAAGTAGGGTAGAGAGGAGACAGAATGGAGTAGCCAGATGAGATTTGATCTGAACTCTCTGATTGGGGAAAGCGTTGTGGTCCTGATCTGATTATGTAACGCTCATAACTGAGGCCAGCAGCAGCAGCAGCTGCCCAGCGATAAGGGAGAGGTGGTGTAAGGGCCGGGATAATACATGCCTGCTAAATCACATATATGATGTCAGTCTGTCATGATGTGCCAAAAAACCCCCAACAACAACAAAAAAGAAAGATAATCATGGTTGTAATACATATGTAACATGCCATTTTCCGAATTTTCAGCGACTGTGTTGGCGTAGTAAAATCTGTTTTTATAGCCCAACGAGACCTGAACACCCACAGCAGTCTGAATCGGTCTCGAAAAGGCAGCTTGAATCTTGTAAGCTTAATTTTGGCAATGGGGATTTACGTCAGAAAAATTCACTGAGAATCTGTTGGATCTGGAAACTGGAAACCAGACAACTGGTGAGCTAATATTGTTGAGGCTGGTGGTGATGATATGCAGGCTGGTAATGACTACGCTGTTATTCCTGGCCAGAGTGGGACTTTAAGAGGGGGTACTTTTAAAAAAGTAGACATGTATAACTCAGAAAGTATGTGGAGGTTGTGACCAGTTAAAAAGTAATTCAGAAACTGTTGAATAGAATCATTAGCAATCTCACTCAGCTGTAATCAGCAAAATCTGTCAAAATGTAAAATACCCCCCACACACACAAATTACAAATTTGTTAGTTTTGACTTCTCCTTATCAGCGCTTATGATGCAATATTATCCTGGTGGCGACACCTTTAGGAGAATACTGCAGCGAGTTCTTGCGCTGTAATGCCGGGTATAAATGGCTGCATATGTGTGATGACGGCGTGGCAGTGAGCGATGTGACCATTGCAGAGGGTATATTGGCAGGTTAAGGAAGAGGCCGATCATCATTTGGGGAGAGCTGATTCCAACACTTGTTTCTGCAGTCGTATTCTTTCCGTCACTTCCCAGAGTTTGTGACCATAGGTGAGACTAGTAACGTAGACTGACGGGTAAATCGACAGCTTTGCTGTTACGTGCACATTTCTCTTTAGTGTTGCGGTTGCTGTACAGACCAGTACAGCATCAACAACACTGAAGAAGATGCTGCACCAGTCCGGCGATCTCCATTTGCCATTCCCTCCTTCCCTCACTCATGAACAAGACCCCAAGTGTTCAGTCCGCCATTTATGACTGAAAACTGTCCTCAGACTTGGAGGTGCTCATGCCAGCTGCTTCAGACTCAGTTATAAACCGACCCAGTGCGAGATGGCAGTCGTCTTTTGGTGAAGCTAACAGAACCACATCAAAAAGCAAGATGAGATCCTCTGACCACAGAACCCTCCACCTATGATTGTGTCTAAAAATTAAATCCATAAAAATTATGAGCACATTTGGTGACAAAGGGATGCTCTGGCAGTCTGACTGGAAACAGGTCTGATTTATGTGAAACGAGCTGCCACTGTGGTTGAACAGTGAGTTCAATACTCCGTCCTCCTCAAGCCCCTTTTGTGGGTCAATAAAACACTTTAACATTGGGGAAACTCCCCCACACCTCAAGAAGGTAAAGATCTGGTTCAATGTCCTGTTGCCAGGATGAAATTCCTCAACTCCTTATTCTCTGCAGTATTCCTAGACCTTCCCAGGTGCTGGAGAGGAGAATCCCTCCTTTGGTCTAACCATGTTTTCAGATGCGTTCTTGTCTATAAACGCTCAACAATTTGTTGTAGGAGAGAGTGCAGCACGGATAGAGCGTGCAGGAGTACATACCCGTAATACAACCATTTGTTTGGTGTGACTTTACTGGACCATTACCCACCTCAAATTAGCAATGAGCGTTTGACTCTAGCTAAAAGCACTTTGGTTAGTTCCCTAAATTTTCTCTATACACGAAAACTTTGCCTACTATTAACTTGCTTTTGTGTGGGTTTTGTTTCTGTTTTTTTTGTTTGTTTGTTTTTTTAAACAAAATTGATCTACTCTTGATAAACCAGGTAATCCACTCTGTGTTCAAAGGCTGATGATGTTAATGGCTTTACCAAACAAGGTCATGACAAACAGCGGTGGACTGTAAAACCCAAGCCCTTGCATTACAGGTCCTAAACACATACAAACACTTTTCTGCCTGACAGTTGTTTTTTGTTTGTTTGTTTGTTTTTGCAGGGACATAAACCAATCTATCTAATCAATAATCATTATTCTTGGGAAGTAATTATCTCCTCTGTAACTGTTGACTTATGTCTTGTCCTTGTCCTGTCTGCTCTTTTTGCATACATGGGCCTCTGTCTGAGTTTTGACTTCTGCTCATCTTCTCCTGGGTGTTCTTTTCGCCTCATTGTCATATTTGGTGTTTTGCTGGGTGCTAGATCTTCCAGATATTAAATCATTCAACTCTGTCAGCTCTAGTCGTGCTTTTGGACAAAAGCTGTTCATTGTCAGTGGTAGATCCTTTCCACAAGCCAAACTCACACACCTTAGACCAGGGTTAGGGAATCCAGGCCTCAAGGGCCAGTGTCCTGCAGGTTTTAGATCTCACCCTGGGTCAACACACCTGAATAAAATGATCAGTTCATTACCAGGCCTCTGGAGAACTTCAGGACATATTGAGGAGGTTATTTAGCCATTTAAATCAGCTGTGTTGGATCAAGGACACATCTAAAACCTGCAGGACACCGGCCCCCGAATTCCCCACCCCTGCCTTAGACTGTCAGGCATTTGTTTACAGACTTTCATACACTTTTGATTATTTACAGTACAGGGGTTACACTGATTAAGAAAACATTGCTGTTCTCCTGGCTATGTGTACAATTAGGTAACCCGAAGTTCATTGGGAAGATGTGATACTCAAATATCAAAACAGATTAAGGTTCAATTTAATTCACTGTTTTTTGTTTTGTTTTGTTTTTTGTGTGTGGGGGGGGTTGTTTTGTTCTTTTTAGTGAGAAATTTGTTAATTTACAGTGTAGAACCTAATGTATATCAACCCAGCAGTTTCATTTTTATTGGTCACCTTGATACAAAGCCTAACAATACAGTGTGTATATAAAAGATGGAAGGTGACACCAAGTGGTTTGGTAATTATAAGGAAAGTATCAAAGAGGCACATTTTGAGGCCTTAATATAAAAGTTTTGGCTGCAGTCATGTAGAATTTCTTTCTGATTTAGAAGTTACTTTGATGAATCAAAGGGTGGACTACTAATTTATCAACTATTGGTAGCAAGGCTGGTTAACAAGCTGTATGCTTGAATTGTACTGCTGCAGCACAGAGACACAAAATAAGTGCTAAGAACGCACTAATAAAGTAACAGAAGTCACAATAAGCACAAATACCTGGAATGGTCTGCACCACTCAGCAAGCCGTAATATCAGTCAGTCTATTAAAATGCTACAGAAGGCAGGAAACACGCACACACACGCACACACACACACACACACACAGTGAAGAGGCCCAGTTTAATAACTGACAGAAGAGGATGCTTACCAGACTCTGAGTGGCTCCAGCTGCCTCAGTCAGTGCAGCCATGCTCAGTTATCCAGGTGGATGAGTTATAAAACCTGGAGTTGTTATGAAAGTTGAAACTATCATTTTTTTTCTGTAAATGTAATCAAATTGACCAAAACTATGTCCTTTTGGAGGGAGCCTCAAGTGGCACTTAGAGGAACTGCAGTTTTTGTCATTTTGGGGGGTTTCATTTTTAATCTCTGGAGGTTGCCCCTTGGTTAATTCCAAATTTGAAGCCTTGACCTTCCCTCAATAATGCCACTGTCTTCTTTTTGTTAGAACCAGGAGTATGAGAGCGGTAAAGTGCTAAGTTAGTTGGTAATACTAGTGTTATAGCTTAGCGAGGCACATCACCAAAACTAAAGTAGACTTCTTGGATGGTCTGTAGCATCCAGCGTGTTCTGATATTTGTTAGATAATACCACTCAAAAAGACTTAAATGCCACAAAACGCTGTTGGTGGGTAAGATTCAGGGACTTGAATAAGCAGAGGTGCCGTCTAGCAGATGGGTAGTGCCTCCTCTGTGTCAGTATCTAGCTGTTAGTAAGTAGTCGTGATCCCCATAATGCAAATTTTGAGCTTAATAACATTTAGAAAGGGGAAAACAACCCATCCGCCACCCAGTTTTTATAAGAACTGGCTGTTATGTAGTGACGCAATCAGCAAGATAAATCATCCGACACATAAGATTGTCAGAGTACCTCAGGATGAATTTATCATTGGATTGCTTTGAAGTGCATTAATCACATATTGGCCATGATGAGTCTTGTTCACATTAATACCACTTTCTTTCAGCGCCATGACTACAATGTTTTGTTTTGGGGTTTTTGTATTTTGTTCTCATCTGTTGATATGTGCTTGTATACTGTGTGTCCTGTCATCATCAAAAAAACACAACAAACTCTTTCTTCTCCAGCAGAGCCCATTGTGAGGAACGGCCGTCCTCCATCAGCCCACAGTGTCCACTCATTTCTTCACCAGTACACAGGCTCTTTTAAAAAGCCACCGCTCAGACGGCCTCAGAGCGTCATCGGAGGTGGACTAGGCTCTCTCATGGTCATGCCTCGCAATGGTAGTCGCCTTGGTGAGTCACGCCTAACCTGCCTGCTGTCAAATTTAATATTTGACTTTTATATTTCTGGCTTGAAATGAAGAAATAGCCAACGATTTCTTTTGTGACCATACGTGGAAGGTGTTGAGCTGCTGCTGGGCCTAAATTCCTTGTCATACCCATTTCTGTTGAGGGAACTGTATCACGCATGTGCTCAAAGAAATCATTGCTTTATGCAAAGATGCACTTCAATTTATCCGCTTTTGTGGCCGCATTTTTGTCCTTTTTGCAAAGAAATATAACTAAAAATAACGACTCTGAAAACCAAGTTTGCTGTCAACTTGGATTTTCAGCCCAGATACAAATTCAAAATATGAATAAAACCCCTGGAGGGAATGAAAATGCTGCAATAGTGTATGAATGAGAGCAGAGTTTTCTCAGGCGTGGGTAAATTACTCCGTGATGTATGGCTTTGTCTCATAAAGCCTGTGGCACTGAAATAAAATCTAAGTCAAACTCATTAAGAATATTTACCTCTTGTATATCGTCTGTCTGATACAGCCAGTAGCTTGATAAGAAAAGAGGGAGTCATAAAAGTGTCCGAGAGAGTGTTTTTCTTTCCTGTTGAAGTCATTATCTGGTGTTGCACCCTGCCCTGTTTTTACAGACCTGCTCCATTTGTCAACCCCCCGTGCTCTCTGTAAACTTTTCTCTTCGCTCATCTCCAGATATCGTCCACGAGAACCTGAAGATGGGGTCAGACGGAGAGAGCGACCAGGCATCCGGGACTTCCTCTGATGAGGTGCAGTCGCCCACGGGTGTTTGTCTGAGGAACAGAGGGAACAGACGCATCTCTGCGGAGGTGAGATTTGGCTCTGTGTTTTCAGAGCTCCGTCGTTGTCCTCGTGTAGCCTCTCTGCTTTGCAAAGTGTGGATATATTGTAGTGTGAGTCACTGCAGGGCCTACACTTAACTCAGTGGGACGATTGACTGTGTTGCCACACATCTCCTCACCCGGTGTGATGGTTCAAATTCCACTTTGTTAATAAGCGTGCGCTGCGATGACTTCACTGATAAATGACAATAGACCTATCTGTAAGACGCGAATGTGAGCTCCGTGCTGTAACTCGGCGTGGGTGTATTTGTGCAGTGTGTCATATACACACACTGCACAAATACACAAATCCTCGGCTCCTGTTGCAATGTGAGCAGCGCACACATAATGTTCAGACTGATTTCATGTAATGTTCCTCTCAAGTTGGTTTTGAAATCTACTTTAAAGAATCTTTTATTCGTCAGCACATCCACCCACCCAAAACCCCCTCTGATTTACTTCCTCTTTCTCAAACACACAGAGCCAGACATGGGCAGTTCGATTGCGTTTCTCCGGTGGTTACATAATCTCAACACATTACAGAAGACATCTCACTGTAATTGCTTTTATCTAAAAGGCATTCCATTTTCCCACAAGTATTTTTTTGGATCCAGGGCGTTTATTTCTGCACATATTAACAACAGTAATTCTTTTCTATTTCATTGATTTATATTTTTGTTCCTACATGAACATGATTCCAAAATAGTTTCCTTTATTAAAGCTGTATGTTCAAAGCCAACAAGAAGAATCTGTGGCATGAATCTGATTGTTTCACATACTGTAGATTACAGAGATGGACACAGAGTACCTGTGCAACAACAACAAATAATAAACACAAATGTGTGTTTGTGTTTGCACCCCCTGTTTTGTGTTCTCATGGATCATTATGATGTCACATGGAGGTGCCCTACCCACCTGTTGGTCAAACAATCTATTTGCTAGGTGCAGCCAATCAGAAGAAAGTTAGCCTTATCTCTTCCCCACATAGAGACAACATTTGACAACCTCTTCTGTACTTAAGACTTCTGTACTCAATAACCATGAACCATTTGAAAAGGTTCCAAGTTTTTATAGGGTAGCTGGATAGGCCGAGGCCAGCCTCACTACCTTCTGATGCACACCTTTTTGTAATTTTGTTCTAACAGCAGGCCTGAAATATGACGCAAAGAGCTCAGTTCAGAAAAGAGGGTGAAGCGTTAGTCCTGGTAGGCTTTCAATGGGTAAAGAGTCGCCTTGCCTTATTAAACATTCAAAACTGGTCTAGCAGAGGCAAAGAATATAGCTGTGGAGCCAAAGATGATAAAAAACAACTTGTTATGTATGTTTTTATTAGTCCAGTTTAACTTATTGTAGATTTACTTTTACTGAGAAACAAATGTTACTTTGACTCAAGCACGCTACTACTACATCAAACTTTGCAAAACTCATTTATTCCAGTGATCCGCAGATATCTGTATTAATTCATATCTGCAAGGAAATGGTGACGGATTGTCATCATCATCATAGAGAAGTTTGTCAAACAGCTGTTTAAAGTTTTATTCTTTACATATAAGCAGAGGTAACATGTCATTTTACTGTTTCAATCAATATCTGACCCGATCCCTCCCAAAACCAATAATTGGTCCCTTTAGCCCAACGTAAGCTCTACCAATAGGACTTCAGGCCGTGCAGCTGACATAAAGTAATGCAACGAGCCGCCCACTTTCCCCCTGAACTGTGGCAGGAGTTACTTCATAACATCGCCATTCTCAACTCAAATTATATTAAAAAAAGCATGACAGGAAAATAGATTCATATCCATCCATAGTTTTCATTTCCTTTTTCTGCATCACTGTTTTAGACACTTTTTCACCTTCTGTCTTTCTCTTTTTCAGAGACTTATTTTTCTTTGTGTTAATACAAAATATAATATAAAATGCAAAGAAAGACTTTCCAGTTTTACATAAAAGGAGTCAAAGGAGAGGAAAAAAAGAAACTGTAAGGAAAAGGGCTTCCTTATAGTCTTGTGTTTTTATAGGTACAGTTGATGCCACTGAACCACATGTTTTCACACTAGCTGCTGGGTGGAAGGAAAAGTTCTGATTGAACAACACACACTTCCCTCCTTCTGTTTATTGGTTGCTTTGATTGCAACCCCTGTGGGAGTTTACAAGCAGATAGCAGCATCTGCACAGACAAACCAAGCATGCAAACCTGCACGAGTAGAGGGGAAAAAAATGCTTGAGGTTTAGTTAAGGTGCATTTGAGGCTGCCCACACAGAGAGATGATACATCACCTCTTGCTGCTTTTTTGAGCGTGTCTGCAAGCAGCACACCTCACACTTCCTGTGACTGTTTCACAGCCAGATAAAGTTTTTAGTTTTTTGGACACGCTCACAGTTCTACTTGCAGCTTCTGTCAGCCCAGCAAATCCAGTGTACTGTTTGAATGAACAGAGTGATTGACTGCAGGCTTGTTGTTGATGAAGTGATCCAACAGTGAAATCAGTGTGCGGCCTTGTTCTTTGTCCCCTCTGTGCCACTGTGACACTTGGAGAAGGGACGGCAGAGCAGAAAAAATAGGAGGAGGAGCGAGGACGTCCCTTTGGGCTGGTCAGGTAGCAGATTGTTCTCCTCGGACTGCAGTGGAAGCAGTGCCATTTTGGGATTACATCACGAGGATTACTGTAATACGGTCCAGATGGGCCCCTGTTGTAACAGATTAGGACGAGTTGATTGGACAAACTGGAGGGGGGTGGAGGGGTTGCAAAGGTCAGGTGATGGACGGCATCACTTACTCTGAGGACAAGCCACCAATCCTGGCCCTGCACACTGAAACCACAGAGCAGCAGAGCGAAATCTAATGTATATTCTTAAACAAATAAAGACAAGCAGAGTTCCTGTTATGTTGATATGTGCAGAGTGCTTTTGTTTTCTCTTTTTGAGAATCCAGAGCTGTGGTGTCTTTACTTAAAAATGTTTTTGTGAACAGTTAAAGCTAAAACAATAAGCAAACCTCTTTATTGCCTTGAAATGAATGTTTTTATGAGTTTGTATTTAGTTTGTACGCACACAAAACAATAGAGATGCCGAATCTGCACCAGGATGTCAACTTGCTCCAAGTTTTAACGAAGACTACACTTCCTGGAAGCTGATCACATGGCTAAATGTGTTTGCTGTTAACAACCACAGAGCAGAAAGCTGACTCACAGTCACCGTTTAACGCAAAGGCTGAAAGTCACCGATCCTTCTAGAAGTCGGTCAATTTCAGTTTACGGGTTTATGAGCTTGTCTCTGAACTTGTGTTGAAATTTGAAAAAGGTTGAGGTTGCGTTTTGCTTCTGTGCGTGTTGGCTAAGATGGAGGGAGGAAGCAGTGGGGTGTCCGGTGTTACCTCAGAGGGAGTGGAAGTAGATTTACAGAGAGAAACGTGGGATTAATAGTAATCTAACAAATAGAGGAAATGCATGATGGGAAGAATCCAGGTGTTAGATTTTAACTGTTAGATTGTATTATGTGTGTTTGAGGGATTTTTATATAAAGAATCATTAGAATCATGCTTTCTGTGCTTGTTTTACTTCTTTAAAAAGACTTACCCTGAACTCTTAAGGGCTCCACATACGGCCTTTACCATGAACACAAGTCTAAAACTGTCACTGTGTGGCTGCACACGCACGTACCACACTGGCTTCTCTGTTAACCGGTGAGGCCTAAAGTACACCCACAGATTCTGCTTGTTTACTTTGGGTTTCTGCCATTTTGTATCCAATCAGAGGTATTTATTCAGAGATTATGTTGTTTGCTAAGGGTTTGTTTGTTTATTCATTCAGGTTGATATACCGACTTTTTTTTTTTTTTAATTGAGTTTTCTTGTTTTTGTGTAGGACCTGAACAAACGTTTGTCCCTGCCAGCTGACATCCGGATACCTGACGGTTACCTGGAGAAGTTTCAAATGAGCAGCCCACCCTTCGACCAGCCGCTGAGCCGACGCTCCCGCAGAGCATCACTGGTGAGAAGAACAAGAGGGATTAGAGGGGAAGAAGTAAGAGAGAAGGTGCTGAAAACACACGGGAGACAATTACAAGTTGTCAGAGAGGAGACAAGTGCAGAGTGATACTGTAAACAGGAAGTCGGCCTATTGCACATGTCCTTCACCTTGAAGCTGGACTTGCAGGGGTCACATCATTGGCTAATATAGTCAAAGGAGCTTGCAAAGAGAAGCGTCTGGACTTCTTTAAGTTGCTTGAAGACGTTTCGCCTCTCATCCGAGAAGCTTCTTCAGTTCTAAGGTCAAATGGTGGAGAGTCCCAGATATAAACCTAGTGGGAGGGACCCCCCACAGAGGGACAAAAGGACCCCCTGATGATCCTCTAATCGCCTGAGCCAAGGTGGGAAACTGGGCGTGGGTCCCAATCAGCCAGAGTTTCGGGTGTGTTCATTGTGAAACCTGGCCCCACCTTATCATGCGAATTCCTGAGGTCAGATGGCCCAGGATGTGAGTGGGCGTTAAGGCGTCTGGGAAGGGATCTCAAAACTGGATTATAGATGGCAGAGAGTTGGTGTCGTAAACCCCCGCCTCTGTTCAAAGATGGTCGCTCACAGTGGACATAGATGGCTTCTTTCACTCCTCTTTCAAACCATCTGTCCTCTCTGTGCCAATTTTCACATTTTGGACAGAGAGGACAGAACTGAAGAAGCTTCTCGGATGAGAGGTGAAACGTCTTCAAGCAACTTCAAGAAGTCCAGACGCTTCTCTTTGCAAGCTCCTTAGACTACGATGACCTGGATGACTGAGAACCTTCACAGACACATTGGCTAATATACTCTCCTTATTTTTGGAATTTGGTTGAGAAAAATTACGACAAAATGGTTAAAAGTAAAATGTGCATTTAGTTCATTTATTTAGTCATCAAAGTCATTGCAAGCCTAGGAATCTGGGCCAAGATGGAAACACAGAGAAATTCCCTGTGTGGTTCACTGGAAAGCAGGTTTATTCTTGCTGTAGTCGTCCTTGTGTGTGGTGCAAGCCAGAAGTGATGGCACAACTACTGGCTTGTTGTGCATCTCCCAAGTTTTGTAACCTGTCGGGCACATCGTGGGCGGTGAGGTTGGGCTGGAGGCACAAACCCTGTGAGCTTTTTGAAGCCACATCAATGCAGTGCATTTCCATATGGCACAGAGAGCAACGGCTGCACTTGGAAATGATTACATGCTCTGCAGAATCCATCATTTAGGCGAACAGGAGAAGGTGAGACAAGCACACCTGAAGTGTGAGTATACACTCACCAACCACTTTATTGGGTACATCTAGTACAGGGTTTGGCCCTCTTTTGCCTTCAGAACTACCTTAATTGTTTGTGGCACTGATTAAACAAGGTGCTGGAAACATTCCTCAGAGGCATTGGTCCATATTGACATGGTAGCATCACATCATGATAGCATGTCTGCAGATTTGTCAGCTACATCCATGATACGAATCTCCCTTTTCCATTACGTTAAGGTGATCTATTAGATATCCAGTGACTGTGACACAAACTGAACTTTTGACACAAGGTAGAATTGATCCACGCTTTAATGTTTTTGCACCAAATTGTGACACCACCATCCAAACGTCAGAGCAACAGTTGAGACTCATTAGACCAGGCGAGGTTTTTACAACTTTTCTTGGCCATTTAATGAAAATTGTAGTCTCAGTTTTCTGTTCTTAGCTGACAGGAGTGGACCTGGTGCGGTCTTCTGCTGCTGCTGCCGGTCTGCTTCAAGGTTCCACTTGTTGTGCGCTTCTTCGTACCTCGGTTGTAATAACCTGAGTAACTGTCGCGTTCCTACCAGCTCGAAGCAGTCTGGCCATTCTCCTCTGACCTCTGGCATCAATATGGCCTTTCCTCCCAGAAAACTGCTGCTTACTGAATATTTTCTTTCTTTCAGACTGTTCTCTGTAAGCTCAGAGATGGTTGTGCAGGAAAACCTCAGCTGGCATTTTTCAGCTTTCAGTTTCTGAAATGCCCAGACCCGCCCATCGGGCACCAGCAACCACATTCAGAGTCATTTAAATCACCTTTATTTCCCCTTTTGATGCTTAGTTTGATCTTCAACAAGTCATCCTGTACATGTCTACATGCACTGAATTGCTGATATGTGATTGGCTTAATAGATAACATTCAGTTGACCATGTGTACCTAACAAAAGCAGCTGATGACTGCATATCTGTTGTATAGCGAGTGCATCAACCATAACTGCAGCTTCAGTGGCCATCCTGCCACAGTGATCACACTAGCTCATGACCCCTTGAGGATGGGTCTTGAATAAGTGATCTCTTCATGTCACCCGAATAACCACGACACCATAAACTCAATAAATAATTAATTTCCCCAAAAGTATTCATTAATTAATGTTGTTGGTGTTAGCAGTGTGTCAGTTTTTAAGTACAACATTCTGTGTCACAGATCATTAAAGATCTGCTTATTGATTTTTACATTATTGGGAGTTTTTAGTAGTAAATTCTAAAAGGCAGAGCCATATTTGCTTCAGGGTTCATCATATAGCATTTTGCAGATAAAACTGTAATAACATTAAAAACTAAATTCTTTCTTTTGGCAAAAGCGACAGTGAAGAGTGCTAATTTGAGAATCAGGGGTGGACCAGAATGAGAGAAATGGAAGCAGAGCAAGAGTCAGGAAGTGGCTGCACATGGATAAAGATAGCTCTGAGGGTAATGTTTTATTTAAATGCAGCAAGAAACAGAAGTGAGAGCGTCAGAGTTCACACCTTATCCTCAGCCGATCAGAGCTCATCCTCTCAGCACTCATTTTTGTCACGAGCCTGAACGATTGTCCTGTGCATCTGTCAAAAGCAGAACAGAGGAGTAAGTAACACTCGGCCTCGCCCAGGCCCAACTTTATTTGCATACACACCCCTTTGCAGAGTTTTTTCAAAAGCACTGACTGGATTTGCTCAGATGATTGGCTGTCAGACCTCTCAGCTTTTCTGGCGCTGGTCTTTATCCAGTGCACAGGTCTGTTTAAGCCTTGTGAAGATGCTGGCTTGCAGCAGTGACAGTTATAGCTCAGTTATTAAGTAGTTTGTGTGTGTTCTGGTTATAACTGAATAGTTGTGAAGCGTTTAGTGATTTATTATGCGTGGAAGTAATGATTGTTTCAGTTATTATTTATCGTGGAGAATATTGGGTCAATTGATCAACCAATCCTTGGTATATTAAATGATGAGAGTAGGAAAATATGATGTAAAATGACACAACCGTATGGGATTTCTTCACAACCTCAAATATTTTTCTTAGCACACATAAGAAACGGAGAAAAATCCAAATATTAGAGAAACTGAAACTAGCTATTTTTTTATTATATATTTAGCTCAAAAATATAAATGAAAACATGTTGTTTGTTCGACTCGCCCATAGACACGTTGTAAAAAGCCGTCGGGTCTTTGTCACAAGCAATTAGTCGGGATGCTGGTTTGGTTGTGTGACCCCCACGCCCCACTCTGTGATGCTGCAAGGCCATCATGAGGATTTGTCCTGGTGTGTGTAAGCCTGTCACTGCTAATAAAGACACTACCCTCATTAATGCTGTTTGTCCTTTTCTTCCCTCCAGTCAGAAATTGGATTTGGGAAGCTGGAGACCTACATCAAACTGGACAAACTGGGGGAGGTATGTGGCACAGTTTACCTTGAAAGCCTTTCCTTATCACCCCAGGTGCAAACGTTCTCATAGTGAGTGATTAAAGTGCACACAGGCACAGTTGTGGAGTTTACTTTTAATCTGAAACACTGAACCCCCCCCCCCCTTCTTTTCCTGCTGTATAGGGCACGTATGCTACTGTGTACAAGGGGCGGAGTAAGCTGACAGACAACCTCGTGGCGCTGAAAGAGATCAGACTGGAGCATGAAGAAGGAGCACCGTGCACGGCTATCCGAGAAGGTACAAAAGATTTTAGCCACAGAACGCTATTTGGTCACCAAGCAGTCAAATATAAGTGCTTGAACTTTTTTTACTTATATAAGCTGATTTGTTTTACGTTGAACAGTGACGTTTGAACATCTGCAGCAAGATGGAGTGCAAAAAACAACTTAGTTAACTGAAATAGAAAAGCAGATTTTAGAATAAATGCTCCTAGAAAACAACCTCAAATACAAACATACAGGTCGTGCCTGTAGGTGGTCAGGTCTGTAAATATATCCCAGCACGAGCAGACACTGGTAGATTTGGAATTTTGTGGAATTTTTACACAAGCCGAGTCTGCACATAACAGACAACTTAGCAAGGACCGATTTTAAATCGTATCTTTATCCACTTAGTTACACTTAGATATTAGCTAAAGATTACACAGTTTAACATGCTTGAAATAATATTTTTGCACCAACAAGGTGATTCCCAAAGAGCTATTAGCCTAAAACTCTTTATGTGGTGTGCAGTGTGATTAAAACAAATTTGAGGAAACTGCACAAGTGATTGACAAACGAAGTGATAGACCTAAAAAAATGTGTCTACAACAGATGAACTCAATTTTGAAGTCATATCCTTAAGAAATAGGAAAACAGTCCAGCAAAGACCTGTCACATGACCTGAGAGATGCATCTGGCCCTGCTTGTTGTTTGCTGAAGCCTCATCAGACGTGGTCTCAGTGGACGGAGAGCTATCAAGAAGCTATTTGTCAAGAAGAAGAATAGTGAGAAAATGCTGTGGCATGCCACATTACACAAGAAGTGAACTGAAAATCACTGACTTACACGTCGTACGAAGTGATGAAACCAAATTTGACATTTTTGGTTCAAGTCGTTGTCAGTATGTACAGAGAAGGTCAGGAGTGTCTGCATCCATCTGTAAAACACACTGGAGACGCTGCCATGAATCAGGGCTGCGTTTCAGACAGCGATGTTGGAGATCTTGTCAAAATTGGTGAAATTACGAATGCAAATAAAGTCCGATTTTGATCGTGCAGTGCCTGACTGGCAGTGTTTGTTTCTGCCAGTGCAGTGAAAGCATACCTGGACAGAAAATCACACAACGCGACACTTAGTCACAGACTGACCTCGGCTTTATTCAAGCATTGACAAAGAATTGAATACAAGGCAGCCAACATCCAAAGAAGAGCTTTGGATGTCTTTCAGAAAGAACGTTTCCTGAAGATTACTTACAATTCTACAAACTTTCTTTATGCCTTATACGCCTCATTTCCATTTATACTTTTAATAAATCGTTGCACCTATTTCCCAGTTTCCTACCAAATGTAAAGAAATGAGCCGTGGCTTAAGAGTTTTGCAAAACACTGTATTTCAGTGTCATCTTCTGGCAGCTTGAGTAAATTCAGTTTGCGCTCACTGACGGTGCTTTGTGTTTTTTTTAGATGGATAAATGTATTTATTCAAGTTTCTTCATCACCAGGTTTAGCACGTTTCACAAAAAAACGTTGAGTTTGTCATCTTTGAGAGTCTATATGGATCCTTCACTGGGGTTGAACTGGAGGCATTTTCTTCTTTTATTTTGCAGTTTTATGCGACCTTATATGGAGAGCGGTGTTGGCAGCACACTCTTGTTTTGAGACTTTGTTGATTAATTTGAGCCAGATAAGCTTTCTTTGTAAGTCTCAGACATTTTTGTAAGATTGAAGGATTTATAAATAAACCTCTCTTGGCTTAATCAGCGTGAACACAGAGGCATCAGAGCAAGAAGTAAAGCAAATGTTGGTTAATGTTACTTTGAGAGAATAAAAAATAAGCTGAGTGTAATCACACCCTTGCTGTAACAGCTGTCGTCTTCTTCTTCTTCTTCTTTTTTTCTGCGTGTGTGTTCTTAGTGTCTCTACTGAAGGACCTGAAGCACGGCAACATCGTGACGCTGCACGACATCGTCCACACAGACAAGTCGCTCACACTGGTGTTTGAATACCTGGTGAGACCAGCAAAACCTCTGCAGCCTCCCTCCTGCATGACTCACGATGTTCTCTGCAGGGATGCTTAGATTAAAATATTTGACGTTATTATTATTCATGACTCTGTGCGGAGTATGAAGGCTTACCAACTGTTGCAGTTTGTGTGCCTGTAGCGTCCCCGCTCTAACGCCCTTCCTCTCTTCTAGGACAAAGACCTTAAGCAGTACATGGATGACTGTGGGAACATCCTGAGCATGCAGAATGTCAAGGTGAGACTCCGCAGGCTGCCTGCTGGCCTGAGCACCTTCATCACCTGTCAAGAGTTTGTAGCTGCTGGTGTGGGTGCAAGAAGCATTGTCAGTGTGCCCCCTGGTGGAGAAGTGTAGACCCAAGGGGATAAGTAAAATGGGCTGCTGCAACCTTCTTTAAACATCCCTGTTTTTAGAGTATTTAATTAAAGAATTTCATTCATGATTGTGCATCTGCAATATATTACTTTGCTGAACACCACTGTTTTTTTTAACTCTTTATTTTAGAGTTTTTAGTTCATGGACAGAAAAAAAAACAACCCCAACTAAGCATACATATATATTTGGGTCCATATAATTTTACTTGATGTATTATGAAGTCTCGCACTTTTAAGTAAAGCGAGCTTAGGCTAAAGGTCACCTGTTCCATCGCATAGATAATACTGATGGTGCGGATCCATCGTTTGAGGCCTGGTGATTCTGGTTTTTGTGAATTTTTTTCTAATTGTTTTCTTCCTGGCTAACAGTAATTTCAGTTACCAGTCGCTTTTTTTTGTTAACCACATCCTCATTAAGTAGACAGAAATACAAGACCTCAGTACTGTTGGTGATCTCGTATCAGCGCGTCGTATTTTGGCACATGACCAAAATGTGTGTGAGTGATTAGCCTCCAACTTCCCACACGCAGCAAGGCTCAATCACCACTATTTTATAATAACTTTATCAACACGATCATATGTACTGATCGAGAAAATCTCTTCCTTTAGATTTTCCTCTTCCAGATCCTGCGAGGCTTGGCCTACTGTCACAGGCGGAAAGTTCTCCACAGAGACCTGAAGCCCCAAAATCTGCTCATCAATGACAGAGGAGAACTAAAACTGGCTGACTTTGGTAAAAAATCAGTACATTACATTAAAATGTTTCTACAGAGCAAATTTTTTTTTTGGAGTATTCTAAATAGCTTCCTTTGTATGAATTTCATGACATTTTTCCAATATGTCCATATTTCTGCTCCACAGGCCTGGCGAGGGCGAAGTCTGTGCC
Organism: Diplotaxodon limnothrissa; assembly: GCF_057381915.1. Lineage (NCBI taxonomy): Eukaryota > Metazoa > Chordata > Actinopteri > Cichliformes > Cichlidae > Diplotaxodon > Diplotaxodon limnothrissa. Next base: position 17,315,790 of record NC_140602.1, on the reverse strand, counting down.
CACTAAAACGTACTCTAACGAGGTGGTAACTCTTTGGTATCGGCCCCCTGACGTGCTGCTCGGCTCCTCCGAGTACTCCACACAGATCGACATGTGGTGAGTGGGTCTCGCTCGACGGGGGGGATTGCAACTATTAGGAAACGCTAACGATGCTCGTGGTTACTCTCTTATTTCCGTATGGCTGCACAGCGACGGCGCAGGCCGATGCGATCCTCTCAGATTGGTTTTCTGTCGTGAAATTGCCACTTCAGTGATTTGTGGAACGGGCACAGGTGTCTGGAGCTCATTTCGTTTAGTTTGCGCCCTTATTAGCGCGCGGGTGTAAAGAGACTTTGCTGCTGATGGACACAGCCTCGCTGTTAAGACAATGCAGCTGTAAATGGTTTCTCCGATCTCCAATTGAGAGAAACATCAGGGTTGGTTTAGAGATGGAACACCTGTTGAGTCAGGCTGCTGTTTAAGCTTCAGTCAGACGCATCTTTGTGACCTTTCCCACCTGTTTGTGTCATTCTGTCAGGGGTGTGGGCTGTATATTCTATGAGATGGCTGCAGGCAGGCCGCTGTTCCCAGGCTCCACAGTGGAGGATGAGCTGCACCTCATCTTCAGGCTGCTAGGTGAGTGCTGCCCTCTGCTGACAGAGGAGCGTTCAGACTTTTAACCAGAGCCTTTAATCGCATTAACCCTGGCATGTAGCCCCGTCCCCCCTCCGCGGCGCCATGAAAAAGCCCCATCCAGCTCACGCGGGCTCTAACAAGGTCTATTAAATGTCCCTCCACAGGCACTCCTACAGAAGACAGCTGGCCTGGAATATCCTCCATTGATGAGTTCAAGTCCTACAAGTTCCACAAGTACAAGGCACAGTCCCTCATTAATCATGCCCCCAGGTAAGCCTGATACTTTTTTCTCTCATTTTATCTTAATAACTTTACTTCTACACCAGATGCAACATGTCCCAGCTTAGGCTGTGTTGCTGCTGGTTGTTTCAGGTATTTATGGAGCAGTTATATAAACCTTACCGTTACCCCTCCATTCACCTCTCTTGCCTGGTTGTCTGATGACTGGAGGTGGAAAAGTGTTTCTTGTGACACAAATATAAGAGGAGAGCTTGTAAGCAGAGCTGTTTTAGCTTTTAGTTAGACATGAGTGTTGGAGGTTTGTGTAGTTAGGAGCGTGTGCTCTTTATCATTTCCTGTAAGGAAATCCTGTGGAATAGTTGACTCTGTTTGACTTCCTTAACACTCGCCTCTATCCATGAGTCAGCCCACCTTTACTGACCCCCCCCCCCCCCCCCCCCCCCCCCCATCCCTCCTGTTCTTTTTTCCACCTCCAAACTCTTGTCCCACCCCTCCCCCACACCTACAGGTTGGACAATGATGGAATCGACCTGCTGATGTCATTCCTAAAGGTAAGTCTCGCAATATCTGCCAGGAATTAAAGAGACGCTAAAAACATGTGACACATTTTGCAGCTATGTCAGGACTGTGTATTTGGAAAGAAGCGCACGAAGGCGTGCCAACACATTCGCATGCGACCGCAGGCTGCTGAGCCAGTTCTTTTGTTGTTCTTTAATGGCTGAAACTTTTGTTGCCCTAAATTTCAGTATGAATCGAAGAAGAGGATCTCTGCTGATGAAGCAATGAGGCAGCCATACTTCAGGAGCCTGGGGCCACGTGTGCACACGCTGCCAGAGAGTGAGTAATGAAACGGTGATACAGTAATGCAGACTTGGCACCATCCGCTCAGTACAACTTGAAGGGTATTGCAGTGTACAGAGAGGATCACTTACAGCCTTGTAACAGAAACACTGTCTTCTTCTTCTGTTGCACTGACTGACTGTGTCTTTGGCAGCCGTATCCATATTCACACTGAAGGAGGTGCAGCTGCAGAGAGATCCCGGCTATCGGAACTCATCATACCCCGAATCAGGTGAGGAATAAAGAATCGAGAAGAGGGGAAGTGGGAAGCACAGAAACCGAGTGAGCGAAAAGAGACAAGTGCAAGCGTAGGTTTTTGTAGTACGGCCCACTCAATTGGCCAAATAGACACAGCTCATGGAGGAAGCTGAGATACTTTAACATAATTGCCACAATCTGCATAAACTCATTATGAGGATTAACTATATTAAACCGCCATAGTGCCACATGTATAATTAAACATGTGCTCGTAAATTTTGTTACATTCTACTTCCTGAAATTTCATGCTGTCCTTCAAAGACTGATGCTCACATGTAAATTAAAAAAACCAAACCACTGTATTTGTAAAATTTGTACACTGTAAACAACTAGTGCAAAGATCTATGAAGGATCATGAAATGTGAACACATACAGGCTAACAAAGGCTCAAGTTGTAGCCCACATTACACTTCCTGTTTATGACCGCAGAGCACCTGGAACCTGGCGATTTATACAACCAAAGCAGGGATGTCACGATAACGGTGATATTTAAAAATGAAATGTGTATACCATTGTTTATTCCTTCGTGGGCAAACCCACCGAACAGGTTAAATAGCAGTCACTGTGATAAGTAAGTTACTTTTTAACCTTGTTATTTGGATTGATTTACTCCAATTTGCTTATCAAATGGCCCGGAATAGTTGGAAAATGCAGATTTCTGTCATTTAAAATAGCTGAATCGATATTTAAAGACTTTATTTTTCTGTTTCCCATCAGGCAATGGAAAAAGCAGAAGACAAAGCATGCTGTTTTAAAATCTCTGGACTGGATACAGTTATTTGGGAACGATATACTGGCTGTACAGTCTTGCCGCTGGATCAGAACGCGGAGATGAGAGTTGGCGTGGAATGTCGTAGTCACCTTCAGTCCCCCTCCAGAATTTTTTTTTTTTTTTTGGCGAGGTGGGGGGGCTTTCCACGGTCTGACCCCGTCCCAAGTTTAGTCTGAAACTGGCTCCAGAGAGACATTTGTACACTGTACATCTATATTTATTGACAAGTGAATTTGCTGCTAAATCCAACTACTGTCTAGAATTCTAACAGGCTCAGTCACTTTAATGAGAACATGCAATGTGTATAGATTTTTTTGAAGTGGGTGATATATTTTTTTTGTCTTTTTTTTTTTTTATTGGTCGTCGTTTCCATTTTCATACATTAAAACTCCACCTCGAAGCTCCTGGACGACGTGTGGGTGTGTGAGGCACACAGACGGAGGGAGGTTTCTGTAGCAGCTCAAAGGGGTTTCATATTCTTGTCTCTGTTGCCATGGTGCTGTACTCAGCTGCACAAATCACATGTGACCATTTACTCTGAAGGTTTTTCCGAGGCCAGCTTTGATATAATAACTAATCATTTTATCCCAGCCGGAGATTAATGTGAAATTTCTTTTTTGTTGTTGTTGTTGTTGACATTATTATGTTTTTGCACACAAAACTTGGTAGATCTGTGCATTTAAAACAAACAACTTGCTGGCATATCATTCCAGGGATGCTCCGGTCTCTGACGTGACCAATGAACAAATGCAGTAGAGAGAGGAGGGAAAGAGCAACACAGATTGTCAACTAGGGCATTACAGGAATAGTTACACCTACGAAATACACTGATCACCCTCCTGTCCTCGTTCTTTCTCCACTCTTACAAAGAGGAGCTGCAAAAATGAGCTCCCACTGTTGGAATCTGCAGTGCCCTGTTTGTGTATTGTCCATGGTTTACCTGTCTGCCATTCCCATCTCCCTCATCTGTAAAAGTAGATCTTTTTTTTTTTTTCCTCCTCTGTCATTGTGGTGCATGCCTGCTCTTTTATATGAGGAAGCACACAACAGCCACCGAACCCCTAATTCAGGAAGCGTTAGCTATAGTCCTGCCCTTATTTAACAGTGTTACAAGACATGTTTTGTATGATATTCTTTTTGTGAATAATTTTTGTTGGTGTGGGATTTCATTGCAGATGCCCTCCCATATTTCAGTTTTTTTTCCAGAGTAAAGAAAAATTAAATCTAAAGGTTTAAAACCAAAAGTGTTTGTTTTTGTTTGTTTCAGCTGCTCTACAAAGTTTCAACTCTGTTTAAGCATTCAATGCTTTGTTTATTGAAAATGACATTCTTCACAATACAAAAAAATATATACAGAATACATATTGTATTACCAAGTCCAGTATAAAAAAACCCAAAAAAAAACAAGAACGTAAGTGTTACATGGTTTTCATTCATTTGAAATCTCGTCTTCATTAAAAGATTTTGAAATAAAGTGAAAACAAAAACAGGACAACAAGGCACAGCCGGTACTATCTGAGAAGCATAGTGCATACGTTACATACAATACCACGTTAAGTGAAACGATCAGTTTCACATTGTTAACAAGTAGACTTGTTTCTTTTTTTATTTTCTTTTTTCTAAAGATTAAAAGAACCAGGCTCTGCGCAGGCTGAGCGGCTGGTTAGCCTTTCGCAGCTGCGCTTCTGTCCGTCGCGGACAGGCTAGTGTAGAAACGTGCTGTTCTTTATCATAAAGAGGCCAGATGTCTCTGAGACATCGTGGCGTATGGCTTTTACCAAGTGCTTTCAACCACTCAGAATCTGAAGCAAGTCAAGTGCAAAAAAAAAGAGAAAAAAAAAAAGGTGAGGTCACATAACTGTCTCTGCTTTTCTGAGACAAAATCTGACATCATGAATAAGAGATCGCTGCTGCTGCTGCTGATTATTATGATGAGAAACTTTCAACAAGAGAACGATGAATTTGCGGCATTTTCCACAGATCCTGGATCAGGATTTGTGAGTGGTGGGAGACAGGAGCAGGGAGGAGGGTGTTCCTTCCAGGTTTGGCAGGGGGACAGGCATGTGTCCGTTGATTAGGCTGGGGAACTGCAGAGGAAGAGAAAGGGACAGAGTTAGTGGGGAGGGGATGGAGTCTCTATGAAAACCGCTTTCCGGTAAGGAACTGTTGCATTGTCACTGCTCTGGTTTCCTGTTTTGTTTTTTGTTTTTTTAATTCATTGTGCCGCTTCCTTCTTGTCTCTCTCCCCTCCAACTCTACAACAGAAGTCGTCTTATTTACGCACAATGAATCCGGTATAATGTGTGTGTGTGTGTTTCATAAATGAGGAGCAGCTCTCAAACCAGTCCACCCTGTTCAGACTGGCTCCCCTGGGCTCAAACAGGAAGTATTCACAGGATTTCCTCTCCCTCTCACAAGCTCTGAAACAGGACACCTCTGCAGGACCTGCTTACTTAGTCTCAACTAGTTTCACAACCCTTTGTGACTGCTGCTTTGCAAATAACACTCACACACACACAAAAAAAGTTTTCTTGCTTCCTGTTAGGTAAATACTCGCATAACATTTGGGCAGCATTAGAAATCATTTAATAAAAAGTTTGGTTCACCTAGCTCACATAATCGCCCTCTCTAAAAGCTTTTCCTGCCCTGGTCTTCTGCTCTCTTTTCTTTTATCAACCGCTGGAAACAATGAGGCTTTTGCAGAAGCACTAATTTGGCCCCAGCAGCCTCTCCAACTTCCTCCTCTGCTTAAAGCGCTACCAGTAAATAATCCTTTGAGTACACCCTCTATTCTCATCTCCTGCTATTTTTGTCCCTCTGTCTTCCGCTACACCTGTATGTGTTTCTTACCTGAAAGAGGGAGCTGTGGCCCTGCAGCCGGGCGGGGCTGAGCGGAGCGACTGGGCTCAGGCTGCTCCAGAAGTGGATGCCTGACAACAGCGGACTGTGAGCCAGCAGCAAACCCGAGGGAGTCTGACGGGTGGGGGGAAAAACACACAGGGAGGGAGGCTTTATATAAATGAGAGAAACTAGTGGGGACAAAATTAAAAACAAAACTCACAACCAGCGGATTGAGAATGTTGCTCTGAGGGTTTTGCTAATGCACAACATGCTGAAAATGGTGAACGGACATGTATCAGCGTTTGGAAAAACAAACTGACGAAGCAGGAAGGAAGTCTGTGGTTTCTACTCCCGAATACAGGGGTGATGTGAGGAGGGGGGGCAGTGGTCGTCAAGCACTTGGAACTAGAGAGAAAACATATGAAATCAATTTCTCCCTCCCTCCCTCCTTCCGTCTCCCCTAGTCTTCTCCCCCCCTCCTCCCCTACTTTCCCCTGTGTCACCTCAGAGAAGTGAGCCAGTGTTGCGAGGGGACCCAGCCCTGCTGCTCGAGTATTAACGGAATTATTGGAGCATATGGCATCGCTTAGGGCCTCTTCCCCTCCTCTCGCAGGTTGGACTCACCGAAGATTTGCGTAAATCGCTCGCTCTCCTCTGATCTCATCGTACGCAGCCCTTGTCAGCGGGCGGTGTGAGCGTAGCTCCGAAGTCTTCCTCGATGCACGGACGAACCCCTCTCTGATGTGGCGCTCGTTTTTTCTCTCTCTTTGTAACAATTCCAGTACAAACACGCGATTAACTAAATTAGATGATGAAACTCAAGTTGGTGCTTGTGCCGGAGCCGTGGGCCGTTTTGATCTTTTGGTATAATCCCAAAATGCTGTAGCTCGATGAATTTGGCTCTAAACTTGTGGCAGAAAATAAAATTTGAAAAAAACAAACAAAAAAAACAATGGCTCCACAGGCAGACGAAAGCAAAACATTACTGCCACACAGAAATGCGGCACTTGGTCTAAACATCACACATATATTTTAATGATGTTTTAAACTGCGCAAAAACCTTTTTTGAAGGCACGACTAAATATAGAAAGCGCTATAAGGGGCTTTGGGGACGCTGATGTCATACTCTGGTGTTCAATCATCAGCCACAGTACCGCTCAGGGGGGACGGCACTGATGGCATCACGGGCAGAAATATCGTCTTTCTGAGATTGATTATTATCAGACTCTGTATCGTTCAGCTGTGGTCTGGCAGGGAGTGAGATTACTGGGTTTGTGTTAAATCACAAAGAGGGGAAAAAAGGAGCGACTGAGTGCTCGTGAGAAGGGAAAGTTGTAGCAAGATGAAGAGTGCAATCCTAGGTGTGAGTGAAGTGTTAGATCTTAAATTAGGGATCAAATCGTATTTAATCCAATGTGATGGCAAAATGCTGGAAAGCACCTTGACACTCAATGAATGAGTCACTAGTCCTCAAAGTGCTCACATAATCACAGTTGAGACTCAACATATGACTCATGTCTAGAAATGAGGGAGGAACTAGTGTCATTGTAGCATCTGTAGAGTTCTGCTGCTCAGCTCACCTGTGCAGTGAAGAAGGCCGGAGTGAGTGACCCAGACGGCAGCGCCGGGCTGTTGAGTGCGATGGAGCCGATGTCGCTCCCTGCCAGCAGCAGGGGCGGTGCTGAAATCTCCAGAGCTTTAGGCTTTTTGCTTTTTGGGGGGAGTCCATCTCCGTGGTTAGCGCTACTGTTAAGAGAACTGCTTCTGCCACCGCCGCTGCTGCTCCTCTTTTCAGGAGGCTGCAGGGCTCGCCCTCTGTGCCCGGAGGACAGATTGAGGGGTTGAGCGCTTTGGTCAGAGTCCTCCTGCTCCTCCTCCTCAGCAGCGGGGCTCCGGCCGCGCTGAGTGTGAGGAGAGGACGGGGAGGGGGAATGAGAGGCGAGTTTAGATGGCCCCGGTGAGACATAGGACTCGGGCTTGGCTGAGGGAGGAGAGCTCCTCTCGTTGGCGTTGGTGCCGAAGCGGATGACGGAGCGCTGCTCCTCCTGACGCTCCTGCAGGGCACGGAGGAGTTCGGGCTGCTTCTGCAGGGAGCTGATGCTGAATGACGAGTAGAGACCCGAGTGGAGGTAGTCATTCCGACACTGCTGTGCCCCCAAGGCTGCCAGGGTCCTCCTCTGGGCCTCCTCCTCAGCTTCCTCCTCCTCCTCCTCCACTTCCAGCTCCTGGGCCTCTTGTTCTTGAAGGGGAAGCCTTCCCGAAGCCAGGCCCATCTCCACCGCCTGCGGGTCCATCTTAAGGATCTCAGGGAAGGACACAAACTTATAAACAAACTTCTGGCCAATCACCTTCTTGATGATGTTCTGCAAAACATGCAAACACAATTCACCGCGATAAGATCATTATGAAAAACAAACCAGGTACACACATAGAATATCAGAGGAGTGTTTGGGGCCACACTAAAGTAGTGCTTTGTTACATCACAGTCAGATCTGTGTGTGCGCTTTACAAGAAAGAGGAAGCAGAAGTGTCTATCAGGGGATTTTGTGAGTCTAAAGGGAAGAACAGAGAATGTGTCGTGGCGTCACACTCCTCTCCCGGCTAACCTATCACAGCAGCTGCGGTCACACGATTAGCTGTGCTATTATGGAGAGGCAACTAGAATCACTTTAATTAACCTTGTCGTAGTAGTAGCGCAGGGCTCTGCTCAGCTTGTCGTAGTTCATGTTGGTCTTGTTCTTGCGCAGCCCCCACAGCTTGGCCACTTCCTCCGACTTGAGGAGCTTGAACTCGCCGTCTGTGGACGTCCAGCATATCAAGTGCTTGTGACTCTGATCGAGCAGCAGCTGCAGCAAGAACTGCCACAGAGTGATGGCACTGTCCATTCCTGCAGCGAGACGCACAAATGATTAGGTCAGCGTGTGGAGAGTAGCACCAAACATGCTAACAGATGCGAGCCGTTACTGAAAAAGCACCCAAATTACTGGCGTGTGTAACACCTGCCTGGTGCCACAGTGACCGAATAAGCACACAAATTAAACCTTTGGAGGGGAACAAGGCAAGTCCCTCTTTACACTTTACTTTAGGTCCATTTATAACTTGTTTATAACAAAACAACCCAACATTTCATCTAAATATAATCCCTTTATCCCCCCCGCCCCTTCTCAGTTCTGCCTTGCCACTGTGTTTTATTGCACACAGACTAAATTAAGTTACTGGCTAAAGAGGGGCCGATCTGTTTGAGCTCCAACATGTGGTGCAAGAAAGAGCAGACCGCCAATGAATAGAACAGTGTGTGTCAAGAGTGTAGTGTAATGTAACAGCAGCAGGAGCCACAGGAGAGAAAAAAATAAGGGAGGGGGGGGCTAACAACAGCTCAAGCCAGAAATATGCTGCGGTTCAACCTGGCCCTCTCTCCAGAGGAAGTACGACGGGCCCGGGGTGGGTTATTCCTTTAATAGAGGAATGTGCAGCCTCGGAGCTCCTGTCTGCCTGCCTGCTAGGAGCTCATATGCTAGTAACGGCAGTGGGGGTTTCTGTCCCCACAGCTCTGACGAGAGCGGAGCTCGAATGACTGCTTGATTTCAAAATACAAAAATTAAATCACATGACTACTAAGAAACTGACAATAAAGCAGATGATGTGTTAAGTCATAGTTCAAGTAACAAAGGCCAGAATTTTACTGTAAGGTGATGCGCTGCTATTCTCGGTAGTTGTGTCACTCTGAATAGTGCGTTTATCTGATAACATGGTGAGACATCACCTTAGGAGAAACTGGTGGCCATTTTTATTTATTTTTTTATTTTTATGTGATTGATGACGAATGATTTTCAGTACGTTAGTTTTAATCTCACTCATGTTTATATCGCTACTCTCGTTTACATGATTTGGATTTTTTTTTTTTTTTTTGGCCAAAATTTCAAAGAATGAGATTAGCTTCCGTTAAAAAAAAACCCCTCTGAGACGAAAGTGTTGTTGGTTCTTTGTGATGTCATGAAGGTCTAACTATTAAAACAGAACTTTCACCCAACTCAAGTTCAAATCTTTTGTTTGTGCGGAGAAGCCAAGAAAGAAGAAGAAAGTTAAAAAAAAAAACACAAGGAGGTTAAATGGCTTGTTTTAGGTGGAGAATGAACAGAGGAGTCCAGTATGCAACAAATAACTGTGAATGATGTAAAGCTTCTTTTTTGGAAATGATTACAGCAGACCTTTGACATAATACAGTCTGAATACTGATGGAAAGGACTGTGCTCTCATTTCATTATCGTGTCTTCCTCCCATCACCCCCCGACCGGTCACGGGAGATGGCTGTCCTTACCTGAGCCTGGTTGTGCCGGAGGTTTGTTCCTGCTAAAAGGGAGTTTTTCCTCCCCACTGTCGCCAAGCGCTTGTTCAAATGGGGTGGTTTGTTTGTTGGGGGTTTCGCTCTGTACTTTACAATATAAAGCATCTTAAGATGACTGCTGTTGTGATTTGGTGCTATATGAATGAAATTGAAATGACAAGCCACTAAAGAAAACTGAGATTATGGAGAAGATTTTCAACCGCTGCTTATCTTTGTCCAGAAAGGACGGGCAGAGAGAGAGGGCTGAACTAATTTCCGACACAAGCCATCCCCTGAGTTTTCTATCTGCCATGTGAAACTACAAACCTGTCAAAGTCAGGACTTCCTCCTATTCTATTTCCAAGGACAAATGGCGAGGAGAGGGGATCCCACAGCAGGGGAGTGCTTCCCTGATCCTGCCACACTTCCCACAAAATTCCCAGAGGGATAAGGGTCAAAAGAGCACGTCATTGTCCCCTTTTTCACAGCTCCACCCGTTAACCCACTCTACACCCAGCCTTCAATTCGACTTTAGAAAGTAAAGCTTTCCGCTTGCAGCAAGGGGCCACTGAGCAGGCAGATCTGCAATTTAGGACAGTGTGACTTTGAAAATTCCGCTTTGCGAGATGCTCTAAGCATGCTGCTGCTGCAGCAGGTCAGACCTCAGTAGTAGCTTCATAGAGTATAACCTATTAAATATAGTACAACTAACCCACTACAGGAAAAAACAACAGAGAGTTAAACCTAGCAAAACAGAAATTAAAAAGCCCACATCTCAGCTCTGCAGCGAGGCAACAAGTCACTGTGAGAACCGCAAATGAAATAGTGCTAGGAGTCTTTCTAAGAATATCTGGGGGATATTGTGGTGGTTTTGGTCGGGGCACGACGAGCCCTGTTGCGGGATGCTCGCCCCGAGAAGTCTCGCTTGTGCACAAAGCCATCCAGTGTGTTGGCTGAACGGAAACTCCTAATGAGATTAGATGGTGTATGCAGACATTACTTAGCCATGACTAAATCTGCTCTCTTCCTGTTCACTGGCGGTGGAAAATTCAACAGGGGGACCCGCAAGAAAAAAGCATCTGAAAACAGGTTTTAATGACTCTGAGGCTATTTTTCTGTTGTTGTTTTTTTCCACTGCTTTTTCATTTGCCTCTCCCTTTTCTTTTTCTTTGCTCAGTTGCAAAGTTACACTCACTTTTACGCACGGAGGTCTGAATCACTACACTGCCCCACTGACTCATTTTCAAGATGTTGCTCGCACCGGAAGACGATACATTTCTGTCTGACCCCAAATCTGTGCCATTCTTGTGTAGAAACTTAGAAACCAGCTCGACCTTAAGACTTTAAGCTGAAGCAGAAAACAAAAAACCAAACGTGTTTACAGCCAAGACAATTAACTGAAACGCAATTACGGCCGCTCGCCCGACTCGGCATGCGTTATTTCTCTCTCTCTCACACACAAGCCACCAATCAGGCAACAAAGCGCTGTTCACGGAAAGACGCCCGCTTATTTTTGACCTTACCTGCGATCTCCGGCTCGGTCTGGTCCCTCCGAAAAAGTTTACGGCGACGCTTGTGTGATTCCTTGTTTTTCCATGCTTACTTCTGGTCTACAGGAGTTGTGCTGGACTGAAATAGGATCCTGTGCTTTTTCTTTTTCTGAGCAGGAAGTTGGAGCAGGCAGACACAGAGCCGGCTGACTTCCTCTCCCCTACGATTCCCCAGGCAGTTTGCCGTCTGTGTAAACACACTTTTCCTCCCCTCCTCTTTCTCCACTGCTTGCCCGCTGACGGTCAGCAGTAGGCCTATACTGTGTCGGCACACATGGTGATGCAGAGACTCCTACATCTCGTAAACTGACATCATCGGTCTGCAGACTGTGATGCGTTCAGGCACGCCTCATTAGCAGGCCAGAAGTCCTCCCCCAATCAATACTGCTGAATATGCCTTGCTGATACACCGCATTATAATTGACTATATTTGCATCTGAATAGGGACACACTTTCTTTTTACATCACATCATTTGGAACTCATACATTTTAGACATATTTCTGGTTATTTGATTTCAGAAACAGATAGAAAAGGCAAAATTGGAACCTGTGCAACAAAAAGGAAATGAAGCAGGAATGCATATATGTATATTTTGGAAGATGCATGGGACATGAGCCTCCTAATTTTAAGAAGAGACTACTGAGTGACACGCATTATAACACTATTCAGCGAGGCGACAATGTCTCAGACAGTGATGAGTGTTTTATCTTCCGTAATAGGTCTTTTTTTAACTTCTAAAATGTGAATTATGTGTTCACCGGACCTCTTAAGGCAAACACAATTAACCATCCATGACCTCAAACACTCAACCTGGGGCTTAGAAGGAGGCTGGAGTCTATCCCAGCTGTCAGAGGACGAGAGGCACCGCACACACACTCACATCCGCACCTACTGCCAGTTTAGAATGACCAGTTCCTGGAGCACTTCGAGAGCACAAAGAAAAGGCATCCTGCATGTTTGTACTAGGAAACTTTGCGCTTTGAGTCATCTGCAAACCCAATTATCCTCACCACAAATAAATATAGCATTGTGATCTCAGTCAGCATTAGCGTGTCTCTGCTGATGCAGTGCACAATGAGGCGGAGGAGGTCTGACAGTGAGACAGGTTTTCTGTCTAAAAGCCAAGCAAGTTGTGAAACACTGTTTTGGGGGTTTATTTATGTTTGACAAATTTAAATACAGTTAAATATCTTTATCACTGAAATGTACTTGTGATGCTTTTACATTTCACATAGCCTCATATCAGTCTGAACTGCTTAAACTCCTTAGAGTGTGGGAAGGTGTGATTTTGTTAAGGCCTAACATTATCTTAAAATGATGAGGTTGTTTAACCTGAGAGTGGAGTGTCGCATGTCTACTCTGCTGACTGTCCTCGGCCTTTGGCGCACTATGTCTCCAGCCACAGACATAAAACACAATTAGGCAGAATGGTGATGTCCATCTCAACCACTGGATTCAAGATGGTGTAGCAACATGGCAGTTTACAAGCCGTCCATGCTCCTGTGGATTTTTAGTGGATTAATTCTAAGTTTAAGATCCCTTTGTTGGAAGATGCAATTACCCATTAATCATGCAATTACCCACTAATCAGTGTATATCTACAACTACAATATTCTTTTTCCTATTAAATAAAAAAAAAAAAAGACTGTCCTTTGTACCTTTAAACCAATTACACTGCACTGATTAAATCTGACTGTGCAATAAATGTTTGTTGGTAATAATGTTTTCCTAAAAGCCTGGATGGTTGTTTATTTGTGTTTGCTTTGTGATGAAAGACAGAAAAAAAATCTGACTGATGTACTGATGTGGCTCCTGTAATCATTTTTAAGTACTTTTACAGGGCTCCTGAGGTTTATCATTGCATGTAGTTGATCCTTGCAAACTTATAGCAACTTTCGGAGCTACTGGATATTGATGGTGTTGCATCAGTTTGAAATTAAATACATTAAGTTAAAATGATTTTGACCTCTCGACATATTGAGCTGCTGCCACTTGAAGCTTGGCCTTGTAGATAAGTGGCCTTTTTGACTCCCATAGAAAAAAGGAGAAATAATTGTTGGTCTAATAACTGTTGAAAAAGTAAAGCAGAGGTTACAGCCTGCATTAGAGTGTCCGTTTTTGCAAGAACTGAATCCAATTACATTAAATTGTGAGGTTTTGTTGTAATGTGAAAGAACTTGTGAAGATATAGCTGGCATTTTATTCAGTAGCTGATTAGCTGTCTGGCTGCTATGGCACTGAACACCTCTTTTAATATCTAACAAGTGAAGGCAGCAGGGTACAAAGGTTCTGCTTTAATTCCTTTAATCTGTGACTGCACTCTAAGAACTGAGCATGTCATAAAATGAAGCAGCTAAAAACTTGATCTCAGTGTTAAACCATCACTGATTGCACTATTACACTTTAAGTTTTAAAAAAAAGTCTACCTCTCCACTATGGGGCGCCGTTTGTAAAGTGAAACATGCTGAAATTAACGGCAACATTTTTCCACATTTAGCTCAAAACCTTACAAAAACATGTTTGTTCGAGTCATTTTTTTTACAACATTTAGTAAAATATTTGTAACTTTTCATATTTAAAACACAATTTTAAATGTTAAATCTAAATGTTAAATCTAAATATTAAATTTAAATCTAAATCCAAATGTTAAATCTAAATGTTAAATGTTAAATCTAAATATTATATTTAACTCTAAATGGTAAATGTTAAATCTAAGTATTATATTTAAATCTAAATCCAAATGTTAAATCTAAATGTTAAATGTTAAATCTAAATGTTAAATCTAAATATTAAATTTAAATCTAAATCCAAATGTTAAATCTAAATGTTAAATGTTAAATCTAAATGTTAAATCTAAATATTAAATTTAAATCTAAATCCAAATGTTAAATCTAAATGTTAAATGTTAAATCTAAATATTATATTTAACTCTAAATGGTAAATGTTAAATCTAAATATTATATTTAAATCTAAATCTAAATGTTAAATCTAAATATTATATTCTACATGTTAAATTTAAATGTTACAGAGAACTGAATATTTAGCTAACATGCAAATTTAATGTACGGCTCAACGGAAATACAAAAAATAAAAGCTTTACGAAAACCTTCGGTGCAAAAGTGTGCCGGTAGTGGTCAGATTGTATCTGCTCTCCCCTGATGGTCACTTCTCACCGCCATGAGCTGCTTCACTTCTTGTCTACCAGCACGTCCAGCGATTTAGCTGAAAACATCGGAAGATCCCTTTTGTCGGCCATCCAAAGGTTCAGCAGTAGTGGACTCTCGGCAGCTGCTGGCTCCACTTCACAATCGCTGCAGCACATGTCCAGCCAAATCGCTGGACATGCTGGTAGGCAAGAAGTGAAGCAGCTCATGGCGGTGAGAAGTGACCATCATGGGAGAGCAGACACAATCTGACCACTACCGGCACACTTTTGCACCGGAGTATGTCTGTGAAGGTTCTCAGTCATCCAGGTCATCGTAGTCTAAGGAGCTTGGAAAGAAAAGCGTCTGGACTTCTTTGAGTTGCTTGAAGACGTTTCACCTCTCATCCGAGAAGCTTCTTCAGTTCTAAGGTCAAATGGTGGAGAGTCCCAGATTTAAACCCAGTGGGAGTTTCCCCCCAAAGAGGGACAAAGGACCCCCTAATGATCCTCTACTTAATCACATGAGCCAAGGTGTGAAAGCGGGTGTGGGTCACAATCAGCCAGGGTTTCGGGTGAGCTCATTGTGAAACCTGGCCCCACCCTATCATGTGATTTCCTGAGGTCAGGTGGCCCAGGGTGTGAGTGGGCGTTAAGGTGTCTGGGAAGGGATCGCAAAACTGGATTATAGATGGCAGACAGCTGGTGTCGTAAACCACCGCCTCTGTTCAAAGATGGTCGCTCACAGTGGACATAGATGGCTTCTTTCACTCCTCTTTCAAACCATCTGTCCTCTCTGTCCAAAATGTGAACGTTGGCATCCTCGAAAGAGTGACCATTGTCCTTTAGATGCAGATGAACTGCTGAGTCTTGTCCCGTGGAGGTGGCTCTTCTATGTTGTGCCATGCGCTTGTGAAATGGCTGTTTGGTCTCTCCAATGTAGAGGTCTGGGCATTCCTTGCTGCACTGTACAGCATACACCACATTGTTAACTTTGTGTTTAGGAGTTTTGTCTTTCAGGTGAACCAGTTTCTGTCTGAGCGTGTTGCTGGGTCTGAAGTACACCGGGATGCCGTGCTTGGAGAAAACTCTCCTGAGTTTCTCTGATACACCGGCTACATAAGGGATGACAATGTTGTTGCGTCTGTCTTTCTTATCCTCCCTCGCTGGTGTCTGATCTTCTTTTCTTTGCCTCTTTGCTGACTTTATAAACGCCCAATTAGGATAACCAGTTTTCCAGTGCTTCCTTTACATGTGTGTGTTCCTTCTTTTTCCCTTCAGGCTTAGAGGGAACATGTTCTGCCCGGTTGTGTAGGGTCCTAATTACTCCAAGTTTGTGTTCCAGAGGGTGAAGGGAGTCAAACAGGAGGTACTGGTCCGTGTGTGTGGGCTTCCGATAAACTTCAATGTTGAGGTTGCCATTCTCTTCAATGTGCACAGCGCAGTCCAGGAAAGGCAAACAGTCGTGCTTTGTGTCTTCCCTAGTGAACTTGATGTTTTTATCCACAGCGTTAATGTGCGCGGTGAAGGATTCCACTTCTTGTCTTTTGATTTTGACCCATGTGTCGTCTACATATCTGTACCAGTGGCTGGGTACTCTCCCTTTAAAAGAGCCAAGAGCCTTCCTTTCCACTTCCTCCATGTAAAGGTTGGCTACAATAGGTGACAAGGGGGAACCCATGGCACAGCCATGTTTTTGTCTGTAGAAACCCTCGTTGTATTTGAAATATGTAGTGGTGAGGCAGAGCTCTAACAGTGTGCAAATCTGATCGGGTGTGAAGTTGGTCCTGTCCTCCAAGGAGCTGTCTTCTTGTAGTCGTTTTCTGACAGTCTCCACTGCCTCCGTGGTGGGTATGCAAGTGAAGAGGGAGACTACATCAAAGGACACCATGGTTTCATCTGGGTCCAGGGTAGGTTTCTGGACCTTGTCGGTGAAGTCGGTGTTCTTGATGTGATGTGGGGTGTTTCCCACGAGAGGTGCTAGGACGGTAGCAAGGTGTTTCGAGATGTTGTAAGTGGCTGAGTTTATGCTACTGACAATGGGTCTGAGTGGATCTTAGGAAGTCCGTAAATGCAGGGTATGGCATCCCCTGGGTAAAGGTGGTGATATGTAAGGCGGTCAATGATTTTGTCTCTTTCAAGGTCTTGAAGGCAAGCTATAACTTTCTTTTTGTAGCTGCTTGTGGGGTCTCGCTTTAAGGCTTCGTAGGTATTGTTGTCACTGAGGAGAGTAGTGATCTTTGTGTGGTAATCCGTTGTGTTTAGGACCACGGTGCACCTTCCCTTATCAGCTGGTAATATAGTGATGTTGTGGTCTTTGCTCAGGGATTCATCTGCATCTAAAGGACAAAGGTCACTCTTTCGAAGATGCCAACGTTCACATTTTGAACAGAGAGGACAGATGGTTTGAAAGAGGAGTGAAAGAAGCCATTTACGTCCACTGTGCGCGACCATCTTTGAACAGAGGCAGTGGTTTACGACGCCAGCTGTCTGCCATCTACAATCCAGTTTTGAGATCCCTTCCCAGACGCCTTAACGGCCACTCACATCCTGGGCCACCTGACTTCAGGAAATCACATGATAGGGTGGGGCCAGGTTTCACAATGAGCTCACCCGAAATCCTGGCTGATTGTGACCCACACCCGCTTTCACACCTTGGCTCATGTGATTAGGTAGAGGATCATCAGGGGGTCATTTGTCCCTCTTTGGGGGGAAACTCCCACTGGGTTTATATCTGGGACTCTCCACCATTTGACCTTAGAACTGAAGAAGCTTCTCAGATGAGAGGTGAAACGTCTTCAAGTAAGAAGTCCAGACGCTTTTCTTTCCAAGCTCCTTACACAATTTTGCACCAGAGGTTTTCGTAAAGCTTATATTTTGGTATTTCTGTTGACCCGTACAATAGATTTGCATGTTATGGTAAATGGTAAATGGCCTGTATTTGTATAGCGCTTTACTAGTCCCTAAGGACCCCAAAGCGCTTTACACAACCTGCCATCCACCCATTCACACACACATTCACACACTGGTGATGGCAAGCTACATTGTAGCCACAGCCACCCTGGGGCGCACTGACAGAGGCGAGGCTGCCGGACACTGGCGCCACCGGGCCCTCTGACCACCACCAGTAGGCAACAGGTGAAGTGTCTTGCCCAAGGACACAACGACCGAGACTGTCCAAGCCGGGGCTCGAACCGGCAACCTTCCGATTACAAGGCGAACTCCCAACTCTTGAGCCACGATCGTTAGCTAAATATTTACTTTCCTGTAACATTTAGATTGAACATTTAATGTTTAAATTTAACATTTAGATTTAAATATAATATTTAGATTTAACATTTAGATTTAAATTTAATATTTAGATTTAACATTTAGATTTAAATTTAATATTTAGATTTAACATTTAAAATTGTGTTTTAAATATGAAAAGTTACAAATATTTTACTAAATGTTGTAAAAAAAATGACTCGAAAAAACATGTTTTTGTAAGGTTTTGAGCTAAATGTGGAAAAATGTTGATGTTAATTTCAGCATGTTTCACTTTACAAACGGTGCCCCATACTCCTCTGGTGACCTCTAATCTAATTCACTGTGTTTAGCCTCTATAGACACTTGAGCACTTTCAAACATCACGTGAACGCATCGATTGGATTGGAAGCACTTGTGAGACTGAGACCGGTCCGTGTGGGTCAATGATCTCTAGAGGTGTGATGCTGGGGAGGCGTGGCTCCCCCAGCTGCGTGTTATTGGTGGCCGAACTGTAAACGGCCCAGAGTGGTACCTCAGAGAGCGGCGCGCAGGACTCACTGCAGCCAAGTCCCGCTGATGCGCGATGCCTCGTTTTACTGTACACATTCGAGATGAGTGGCTGGCAGTGCCCTGCCGGGACACTTCCAAAACCATCCAGTGGCTCGGACAGGAAGCGCTTAAACGTTACATAAAGAACAAACCGGACAACGGCGGCATCACGGCTGTGAAAGACACTCGTTTTGTTGTGCGCAGGTGCCAGGGTTTGGGTCTGCTGGACGCGGATGACACCATCGAAGATGTACTGGAGGATAACGACTTTGTCGAGCTTGGTAATAACTTTCTACACGAAGAATGCATATATTAAAAATGTGTGCAACACATTTAAAAGACGGTGACGATGGTTTACCTTTAACTCTGCTTCAGTGATGCGTAATTGTGTATAATAAGTAATTTACTTTAAATATAACTACTGTGTGAACCAAGGGGGGAATGCACACATTGTGATTTATTTTCCTGTGCATTTCAGCTATTGAAGGAGATACCATGTCTCCTGACTTTATTCCGTGTGAACCGGGAGTTTCTCATCTGTATCCTTAAACTTGTTGGATATTTGTGCCATAGCAGCTGTAGTAGGTGCTGTAGTGTGCACTAAAAACGATTCAATCTTTTTTTAATGCCATTTTTTCTTCACATACTGTTTTAATTTCGGGTTAAAATTGTCCTTGTGGGAAATTATAATTAATCTGAGAGTGACACTACATTTTGCCAAATGTTATCCTTAATTAAGTTTGTCAACTAGCACGGCAGCATACAAAGAGCCTGAAGAGGTAAGTGTATTTTCCGATAAAATTGAAAACATATTCATATCATATTAACTAACTCCGTGAAACGTGAAACTCTCTGTCCAGTATATTTCTTTAGATGGCAACAGCCTGACGTCAACAGATCTCATCAACTTAGGCAGAGGACTCTACAAGATAAAGGTAATGATCAACAAACCTCTTTTGTTGTCTGTAACTGCTCCGTTGTAATCTTTTACTTGATCCAATGTCTCCCTTTATCATTGTTTTTTAGCTGACTCCTGAGGCAGAAAGAAAGGTTGTGCAATCCAGAGAGCTTTTGGACACCATTGTCAAAGAAAACAAAGGTTAAAATACAGTGATTCAGTGCAAATGAGCTTAATTTAAACTGGCTAAATTACAGTATCTGGAAAAATAGGAGACTTTGTGTGTTCAGTTCCCTATGTGTGTTCTCCCTGCAGTTGTCTATGGGATCACAACGGGTTTTGGCAAATTTGCCCGAACTGTCATTCCTGTCAGCAAACTCAAGTAGAGTTTTTAAGTTGTCCTTAAATACATTTTACGATCTATTTCTGGTCTTTGTAATCACCCACACAGAGCCCTTTTTGTTTGTTGACTGATGCCATGCACTTTTCGTTCCACAGGGAGCTCCAGGAAAACTTGGTGCGCTCACACTCAGCAGGTGATGATACTCTTTGTGACGCAGATATGTTGATTTTAATGTTTTCAGGCCCTCTGTACGTCAATCATCTTAATCAGAGTTATGCTGTGACGCATAGGTGTGGGGAACCCGTTAAGCCCAGAGAGGACCCGCATGTTGCTCGCTTTGAGGATCAATGTTTTGGCCAAAGGGCACAGTGGTGTTTCTCTTGAAACCCTCCAGGCCATGATCCAGGCCTTTAACGGTAAGCTTCAAACCAGTTAGCTGATGTGAGATATCAGCTTCAGTAAACTGTGGATAACTTTATTTAAGGACAGGGGTAGGACAGCTGTCATAGGACTTACTTTTGTCTCCATAACTTTGTCCCCTCAGCCTCCTGCCTCTCCTTTGTCCCTGAAAAGGGAACAGTAGGTGCTAGTGGTGACCTGGCACCCCTCTCTCACCTGGCCCTCGGACTCATGGGAGAGGGAAAAATGTGGTCTCCCACGAGCGGGTGGGCTGATGCCAAATACGTAAGCTCAGAGTGACTTTTCTGGAGTTGTAAAACAAGAGGGCAACTACTATCGTAGGAAAACGTGTCTCTTGTTTACAAGAGTGAAAGGTTTCAGGGTGCAAATGGAAACATTGTTTGCTTTCTGATGACCCTGGACTTTTTACATGTTTTTCATCTTTCATTCCTGACCAGGTCCTGGAGGCACATGGACTAAAGCCAATATCACTAAAACCTAAAGAGGTAATGTTCAAAAAAAAAGAAAAGCTCATCTATTTGATTTGTCTGCACTGTTGTGATTTGACCCAGAGTTCACTGATAACAGATTTTGAAGTATAAACTGCATTTGCATCATAAATATACAATAAAATACATATTAGGCCAAATATATGGAATTAAAATAATTTTAGCAAAATAAAAGGTAATATGAGGGTTAACTTGTAAAAATAATGACACTGTAAAAAAATCCTTAAAAAAATTATCTTTGCAAAATCCCTGCGTTTTGTTTATATTTACATTTTACACACCTACTCAAATTTTTTCTTCTTTTGCAATTGGGGTTGTACACCCATCTCAATCTCTGGGATTCCCTAACAGGGTCTGGCTCTGATCAATGGGACACAGATGATTACCTCTCTAGGGGCAGAGGCCGTGGAGCGAGCCCAGGCGATTGCCCAGCAGGCAGATATTATTGCTGCTCTCACCCTGGAGGTGCTAAAGGGAACCACCAAGGCCTTTGACAGTGGTGCGCAGAAGCTATAAACCCGAAGAAAACCAGAAACTAGATGAAATTATTTACCTCCAATTGTATAACTGCACTACATGTCATCCATCCTTATTCAATTTCTGGTCTCTTCCCACAGACATCCATGCACTGCGGCCACATCCGGGGCAAATAGAGGTGGCTCAACGCTTCCGCTCACTGTTGGACTCTGATCACCACCCATCCCAGATTGCAGGTTTGATGAACATCAAATAGTATTCATGTAAAGTTCTGATCACTGCATTTTACATTTGTGTGCCTTCCTCCTCCCGAAAACTTGTTTGCATATTAGAAATGCTCTTACCACTGGCAGTGGTTTCAGAGTTGCACCACCTCAAGATGAGATGCATGAGTTACTGGGGGTGCATTTGCCAACAGGCATTAATGGAGTATAGCCTTCTAATATCATGCAGCCTTAAATATGCTGTGTTTAATGAGTGTCATATTGTTCTGGTGTGTTCTTACAGAGAGCCACAGGTTCTGTGACAGAGTCCAGGATGCCTACACCATGCGGTGCTGTCCTCAGGTAACCCCAAGTTTATTTATAAATCCCCAAATCACAGGTTTCTCCCACAGCGTTTTAAAGCTTCTGCAGCTTCTAGATGGGAAAGGGAAAACTTCTCACATGATAGATAGTGTGTCTACCACATAGAAAGCAGATATGGAGCTGCAGCAAAACTATGTTTGAGCATCGTACATCTCTTTCTGAGTGTTGTGTCCTCTCTCTGCTCGCAGGTTCATGGAATTGCCAATGACACAATTGCATTTGTCCAGAATATCATCAACACAGAAATCAACAGTGCCACTGACAACCCTGTATCCTTTTCTGTCTTTCAAACTAGAGGAAAAGACTGATCTATGAAATTTAGCCAGTTTGGTCTCAAGTCTGATAACTGAAGTTGGATCTGCCACAAACTGCACACAGGATTTTACTGGAAATCAGTTAATTTTGTCTTAACGGTCTCACCAGATGGTATTTGCAGAAAGAGGTGAGACCATTTCAGGTGGGAATTTCCATGGGGAATACCCAGCTAAGGTATGTAGTAATAAGATAGTTTGTTTCGGTTCGCTTTAGATTTGATTCTTCTTTCTTAAACAACTGTTTTCTTTCTCATAGGCTCTGGATTTTTTAGCCATTGCAGTCCACGAGCTGGCTTCAATCAGCGAAAGGAGGATCGAGAGGTTGTGTAACCCCTCTCTGAGTGAGCTGCCTGCCTTCCTCGTCAACGAGGGTGGACTCAACTCAGGCTTCATGATTGCCCACTGCACTGCAGCCGCCTTAGGTTTGTGTGAAAAACATGAAGTAACATATAATCTCCTACTAAATTATTCCAATTTCAATGAGATTATGATAACATTATTTACTAAACAGGCTTTGATATTGAATATTGCACTTCAGAGTGCATTTTTTAATAAAAGATCTAATGTTATAAATTTGTAGGGTTTTTTTTCTTTTCTTCTTACCCAATATTTGAGCAGGAGCACTGACATTAATCTCAACTCTTTCACGCTGTTCAGTTTCAGAAAACAAAGTTTTGTGTCACCCATCATCTGTGGACTCTTTGTCTACTAGTGCTGCCACGGAGGACCACGTGTCTATGGGAGGATGGGCTGCTAGGAAGGCCCTGAGGGTAATAGAGCATGTGGAGCAAGGTAAGGTATAGCATTGTTAAATTATGTACACCTCACAAGTACTGGGTTGGCTTAATTCTTTGTGCCACAGATTCATCAAGGAGCTGGAAACATTCCTCATACTATCATGACAGGCGCTGCCGGTTTGTCTCCACATCCATCACGTAAATCTCCTGCTCCATCACATCCCAAATGTGCTCTGTTGGATTTAAATCTGGTGACTGTGAAGCAAATTCACTGTCATGTCTAAGAAGCCACTTTGAGATTATCTGAGCTTTGTGTCTATCTTCTGATGTAAGAAGCATTTAAAAGATGAACAATATGTAAGATTTGGTGTTTAAACAATGCTCAGTTGGTATGAAATGGTTCAAAGTGCACCAAAAAACGTTCCCTGCACCACTCCATCACCACAACCCTGAGCTGTTGATAAAAGGCAGGATGGATCCACGGTTTCATGTTGTTTATGCCAAAATCTGACCCTACCAGTCATAAGGATCTAACTTTTGCAGTAGAAATCAAGACTCATCAGACCAGGCAACATTTTTCCAGTTTTATGTGGTCCAATTTTTTTTTCCTTGTGAAAACTGTACCCTTAGTTTCCTGTTGTTAGCTGACATAGATGGCACCTGAGTGGTCTTCTGTTAATGTAGGCCATCTGCTTTAAAGTGTGATTTGTTGTGTTTCTAATGAGTAGCAACAGTATTTGAGTTACAGTTTCCTTCATATCAGCTCAAAGCAATCTGGTCACTCTACTGTGATCTTTGGCATTAAGAAGGCATTTTCACCCAGAGAACTGCCACTCACTGGATATTTTTTGGAAAATTCTTTCTAAACCCTAGAGATGATTATTTGGGAAAATCCCCAGTAGATTAGCGGTTTCTGAAATACTTGGGACAGTCCATCTGGTGCCAACAACCATGCCACGTTCACTTAAATCATCTTTCTTCCACATTCAGATGCTCAGTTTGAACTTCAGTTGGCTGTCTTGATCATGTCTCATGCCTAAATGCACTGAGTTGCTAACATGTGACTGGGTGATTAGACATTTGTGCTAACGAGCAACTGAGCAGGTGTTCCTAACAACGTGATTCTGTGATTATGTATAATAATTAATAGATTTATGGTGGGGAGTCCTAAAATTCCAATAAAACTCTATACAGACAACAAATAAGTGAGTAAAATGATTAATCTGTTCCATAGTTCTGCTGCATTACCACTATCAGATTTACAAATAACCAACTGTTTTTACTGTAACTCTTTGAAAACAACAAGCGTCCCTGAATCAAAGAGACTAACCGGTCAGTTTCCGCTGCTTCTGTTGCAAAAAGTGCAAAGGTCGCTGCTGAAAACCATGCCAGTGTACACCGACAAGACAAAACCGCAGGTTACTGGGCGGATACAGAGGTTAACCTTAAACCAACAGGTTTTAAAAAACAGATAAATGATTAAACTATCATCAAATATAATTTATCTCTGTGCTTAAAATTATTTTCTCCGTCTTTTGAAAAAAGTTTGAGGAAAAAAATCCACAGTTCTTGTAAGTCATGGAATAAACTAAAGGCTCAAACAGCAGTAAAAACCCATAGATGGCTTTCAATTGGCTGTGATCTATGTTATTTAATGTTTTCAATATTTATCACTAAAATGAGAGATATATTTTTGGGATTTGGCCAAACTGAATTGATACTTCCTGTTACCAGTCCTTGCTATAGAGCTGCTGGCCGCATGTCAGGGCATCGAGTTCCTCCGCCCACTCCGTACCACCACTCCACTGGAGAAGGTCTATGAACTTGTTCGCAGCGTGGTCAAGTAAGTCAAACAGATGTGGCCAAGGTACAAAATTTTGAGCCTGTTGAAACTATATACCTAATAGTTAATATTTACCCGTTGTTCCACTTTCTCCTTTTACTCTCCTGCTGTTAAACAGACCGTGGATTAAAGACAGATTCATGTCGCCTGATATCGAAGCGGTTCACCGCCTGCTACTTGATCAAAAGGCAAGTTCTAAAAAGTTGTTCAGTGCACGTGCTCCACGTGGCATGTCGTTAAATGTGCTTATATTTTCAACCCAGGTGTGGAATGTGGCCAAACCTTACATTGAGAAGTACCAGACAGAGTACATCCCCGAGTCCCGCCCCGTCTCTCCCACTGCCTTTTCCCTGGACTCTCCGGCCTCCCCCAGGAAGCGTGTTCGCCACGAATGAAAGCACACGCCAAACAAGTTTTTTGGGTTTTTTTGGCAATTACTTCAGTCACAAAAAAACAAAGATCCTACACAGTGATCTTGGTCAACACCACAGTTAGTCAAAAGTGTGTGGCCATTATCTGAGACCAACTGGAGCAGAATGGGAGAAACGGATCCTTACGCTTCACTGTGACACTTCACTGATAAGAGCGGTGTGCAGGCTCTTTCTTTCTTGCATCTGAGTTTGTTGGATTTGTGAATTTTCTATTCCCATTAAAGAATTGTTAGAAAGTCACCCAAACCTCAGGAGATGTGATTTCAGGATGCTGTATTCTTATGTCCCTTGAAGACTAAATGTACACACTGACTTCTCTCACAAGCTTATGAACTGGCTATTCTACATACAGAATATTATGCAAGCAACTACTGACCCTGTGCACGAGAAAATGCTAACTTCCTGGTTTGAGACCGGATGTAGGGTTGTACATTTCCGGTAGCTTTACTTTGCGGTCAATCGCTACTGCGAAGATATACAAAATCATGTCCAAAACTCGAAAACGGAAAGATCGCATTAAGTTACAAAGAGCAGAAGGTGGGAACACTCACGGCTGTTGTGTCATAAAAAATCTAATGATCAATTTTGACGTTTAAAGAGTTTAGATCGATCAGTTGTTTACATCACTCAACACAAGCAGAACTGCATTACTGCAGCAGAAAACTCGTCCACATTCAGAAGCACATCTCTGTATAGTGACTGGTCTTATGATTTAAACAGGCAAATGTTCAGCATTCAAACTACAGGTGAAGAATAGTTAAACCAGATGTTTCCCCCGTTATGTCGAGATCAGCTAGTCAAGTACACACCTACACAGCATGCTAACAAACCGTGAAAAAAATGAATGATTGCTGGTAAAGGTTTCTACACATTAGCATTTACGAAGGGTATGTTGTGATTTACCTTCAAAATTACAGCGGTCCCTCACTATAACACGGTTCACCTTCTACCTCACTGTTTCGCAGATTTTTTAGTGCAAGTTTGCATGCTTTTTTACATCACAATGTGTCCTGCGTCCTGATCGCTGCGGACGATCTCCTCCGTGACGTCTCTCCTGTACAGTACAGAATCGCTGCATCGATCGCTAGCAGTGTGACTCTGAAGTGCAGTACTGTATGTCCACGAAACGTTTTGCACCGTCAAAAAATAAAATTGGCTACTTGATTTCACCTATTGCTGGTTATTTTTTAGAACATAACACCCGCGATAAACGAGGGACAGCTGAGAAATATAACATTTGAATCCCTTTTCTCTTTTGCTCTGAGGCACAGGGAAAAAATATCGACAAGTTGATGAACATCATTTACAGATATATTGGGTAAATGCCCAAGACATCTATAGAAATGTAAATCGCCGCTTGATTCATTCATTTGCTTAACTTGTTTTGGACCGTAAACAGGTCGTGAATAGGACACCGGAAACAAAGCTCCCCACAGGAGTTTCCGCACCGGAAGTAGCATATGCTAACGTGCACATAGTCAATCGGGTTTAACTTGTGTATACTGCACCTTACCCTGATGTACATTCCACTTGTTTATATCTAAACTTTTTTGTCCCTTTTTAAACGTGCCTAATTGACTCTTTATTGTCACATGATTTCTTCTTGTACAATTTTCAAGTCATAATTATCTTAGCACAACCTGTGATTTTGCTGATGTATTTTAAATCCTATTTAATTGTCATTAATATATTTCCAGCTTAACATAATCAAAGTTTTTAAGCGTTCCTATTCTCATCCATTTAGGTCATGTTGTGTGAATAATGTTCCTTATACTATTATCAGGGACAGAGAGGCAAATTTGTAGAAATATATCTCAAAAATCAATCAAACCTGACCGTTTTCAGTGAAGTAACACAAAATTAGTAAATGTGCCAGTGATTTCCAGCCTCTCATCAGCATACCCTGAGAATAACATGCTAATTAGTTTGGAGGTGCTACATTTGTCCTGTCTTTGTGTGTGTTGAACTTCAGCAAAGTTAGGTTGGCAGAAGCTTCCTTACCCAGTTAAACAGCACCTACCCGGCTGGACAGCTGCTCCACCACCTTGAGGTGCCAAAAGGAAGAGCCTGTGGAAAATAAAGCAGAAGGTCTGCAGTCAATAAACTCAAAGGTTGCACAAACAGCTCAACAAACAGCTCAGGACAAGATAGCAGCACAGGAGCAGAAATCTAACATGCACAGAGGCGGTTCAACGTTAGAAAAAATGCTATAGCTCTACAATTATAGATTCAGTTTAACATATATGCACTCATTCCATTCCTTACTTTACCAGCCAGAGTGAGGCAGAGCTGGGGCACATTTCAGTAAGAGGTGGGGTATGCCTTACCACAGGGGTGAGACAGATTAGCAGGACAAGAACTGAAAGAAGCTTACAGAATAATAGCATACTAACATTAATTGCATGGACGATTACAAAGGCATTCTCAGCAATCTCACCTTGCAGTTTTAAAGCATTAATGCTTTATTGCTTTTCCAGTGCGCCACCTCTCCACCAAGGTTCATTAAATTTGGCTTAGGAGTTTCACAGTAATCTTGCTGAACAACTGAACTGATCGCATTCCTCTGTCAATGAAAGATGAATGAGCACACGTTTAAATTAAACAGTACAAAAACGACTGGCCGTATGTCAAAACATTTACTGAGAAGTTTAAAAAAACAAAAAAAAACAAAAAAAAACATGTCTCCTTCGAGCCGGATTCGAACCAGCGACCTAAGGATTTCAGCTTTCGCCTCTACAGTCCTCCGCTCTACCATCTGAGCTATCGAAGGGACGGTATCCATCATTCTCATTCCACAGTATTTAATAAAATGTACCATTCCCGGAATATTATATCATAGATTTCAAAAATGTATGAAATTTCATTCTCACAGCTGAGGTACAATCATTGATGAAAACGCGAACACACAACGACTGGTTTTAGATAAATAGCTAGCTAGCTACCACACTGCTTCCATTCAAAGTCTCTCGCAAAAAACTGAACTGTCCAGCTGTAGCTAATGTTTTAGGCGAAATAACTTAAAATAGTACCAAGTCAACAGCTCCTCCATTACAGCAGAACTGTGACAACCGAAACAACAAAAACACTGAATAACGACTTTATTTTTTTGAGATATTTTTGCTAAACGGCGCTCTCTATTTGAAACAAAAGTGACAAACATTTAGCTAAAGATTGGGAAACGAAACGAACCTGCATGTAATCTTCCGCAGGTGAGAGCTCAAGCTAAATACAGTGGACAGTAGTTACATATATTGCACATATAGTGCTAATGGCCATTAGCACTGCTGAGGAGCGTCTCAGCAGGCAGGTATGCTTTAGCTTTTCTGCAATATCCTTTGCGGAAAAGCTAGAAAGATTTGAAAATCTTTCATTTGATTGGGAGTCATTTTTATGGCTAATAAAGTTTGTTTTGTTTTTTGTTTTTTTAAGGAAAGAAAGAAAGAAACGTATTGATATATAGTAAAAAAAATTATATATGGTAAAAATCCAAACTGCTTATCTTTTTAAGCGCAAAACTTGAAAATTAAACATAAATTAATTTTTATTTTATTTATTTTATTTTAATTCTGAGACTTAGAGACATAGCTTTCTGCTTTGTTATGAAAAAACAAATTAAGTTGAGGATATCCAACATCAACCACTAGGTGGTAATATTTCACCATGTAAGGAAATTAAAAAAAATCTCCTTGAACTTCACATGTTATATGTTAACAAACATTTTCTTTCTTGTAAAAAAAAGAAAAAAGAAATTGTTGCATACAGTCAAAACGTGACTGGTTTCTATGATTCTATTCATAAATATTCATAAACACCATAAATCTATATCTCAGTTTTAGGACCAGGAAAAATTAACATTTTTAACACAACCAGCACATCCCACAGTGGGATATCTATGTGAGTGTTATTTTTCTAAACGTCCTAAATTTTCCATCTGACAAACACAACCCATATTTTTAAAAAAAGGATTTTAATTATAAACAGGGCTTGCTGTCGGGCTGCTCTCTGATGTATTCATTCTTGTCCTGACCTGTCTGACAGTGAGGCAATTCGTTACATTACATGTCTGTACTGTATGTACCACAGGGTCACGCTTGTGAGGCAGCAGACATTCTTCTCATAACACAGGCTCCAATCCCCAGATCTTCCCCAGCCTTTTCCCAGATTATCATCCAGTCTCAACTGGTCTCAACTGGGAGCGACAGATATCCAGCCAAAACCCTACGGCAGGTTTAAAGGGTGGGTCTTCATCAGGAACACGAGAAGTCGCATTCGCTAACAACTTTTTTAACCTGCACATTTCTTATCAGTGAACTTTGTTTAAAAGTAGTAAATAAACAAGAAGATATTAGTGGTGCAATTATATACAAATTATCAGCTGTTTCTAAAGTTTTAGCCTGAAATAACAGTGATGGACACCTGGCTAAGGTCATTAGTTTGCTGTCTGACATCCCATAATTCATAAATCATCACGTGGCTTTTTGAAAGCAGTGTGACCTCAGTCCTTCACATAGACTATATATAATGGAAAAAATGCCTTTGGTTGTGGACTGAAAGGGTATTGCTTTGCGTCTGTAATTAGCACAAAAGCATTCAATGTAAATGATCATATTATTGAATATTATGTTGCTATATTTGTAATAGCACACTGGCAAAGACAATACTGGGATCTGCTCCCCTGTGTCCCACCCATAATTTCCACTCTTAATTTCCACTCTTAATATGACACAGTTTTGGGAGGGAAGAAAAGATGGATGTAGCCTTCTGATCTGGAAAGTAAGGCAGGTGAGGAAGAGCCTTAAATGTGGGCAGTAGACATTGACTTCTCTAGTTGCAAAAGGGCTTTTTCAATTATATAGGACAAATGGTCTTAACCTCACTTGCACTGGGAACCGAGTAAATGCTCCTCTAATTGGTTTACTGTCTCAATCGCCGCAACTTAAATGTAACTTTTTACCCTATTACAGTAAAAAATGCCAATAAAGCAGAGTATGCTTTAGAGCCAGGTAGCTAATAACCAAGTGGTTTTCCTCAGAAAGATTCACCCCACATTTTTGATTCTAGGTTCAAAAAGTAGCAATAGCATTAAATGCTGAATGCAAAATAACTGATGTTGTGTTGTGCTGCTAATATAACATCAGCTCATTGCAAGGATCGACAAAGATGGCATGCTAACACAAAGCTAGCAAAGAACCCAGAATAACGTTAAAGCTGAGTGTTCACCGACAGCAGTCCAGCAACCCGACCGTGATAGTCAACTGGTAACAAAGGAAGTAATGAACAATCGGGTTTTTAGCATTGTGACCTTAATTTGTACCTGCGCGTTTCTATAGCAGAGTTTAAGTGGAGGTGGCGACCGCTTCAAAGTCTCTTTGACCTGGTTTTCAGCTTTGCGTTCAAACTCTAAAAGAAGCATCGTATGTATTTGCCTGTTACAATAGGGATTTGTGTCATTATGTGGAACTTTAGCCTTAGTTTATATTGCTAACTGATGATGATGCATTTCAGGATGTTACAGAATAACAGAAAAGTTAAGTGATGAGTAGTTTAACAGTTTACTTCCTCTGGGGAGTAATAAAGGAATGTGTAATGCATTCCTTTTTTTGACTAAAGAGCCCAACATTGTTCACTGTCAAATGAGTGATTTCACAATGGCTACATCCATCTTTTATATACAGTTTTGGTGCTCCCCATGCCCCTACCTTTAGCCACAGCATTGGTGCCCTCTCTCTTACTTCACTTACTATGCACTCTCTTTGATATTAGTTTGCAATAAGTTAATGTAGAGTATAAGTGTTTGTACTGAAGATCACTGCAACCAGTGTCATATTCATATTATAAAAGGAAAAGTGAAAACAGATATTTTAGCAAAAAAAAAACAAAAAACCTGAACAACTTTTTCTGTCTTGCATAAACAATTTGAGACCTAAAAAAAGTCAATGAAATGTAAATACACAATTAGTTTTATACTAAAGCATGCAAGCACTGCTCATCAGCAGAATCAGTGAGCATGCACGTGATGGCAACAAACAATTTTGAGTGAAAGTTAAAATGAAGCTGCGCTTTATACTTGGTTGCTTCATACTGTTATTGTTCCCTTTGAAAACCTTTAAAATTTTGAATCATGAGACTGTGACAGGTCCGTTCACCCGAAACATCCCGCTTATACACCCAACTAATCACATCATCTGCAAAGTCTTTTCTCTCTAACGTTTCCTTCCTCGGCTATCTCGTTTCAACAAGACAAAACGAGGAACTCACACCTGCTACTTCTGCAAAGTTAAAGCGTTTTACAGCTTCCCTCCTGCTGTAGTTTCTTTTTTCCGTTTTTATTCTTACCACTGTTCATGTCATGGAGCGGATGACATGACATCAGTACACTTTATCTCTCTGTGGGACTCTTCCCCTCTCACAACACTTAAAATAAAAAATGGGACACGTCCGGCTGCTCGGCTTACATGAAGGTGAAAGTTCCACAGCTTCCCTATTTCTGTGTCCACTCTTGTCTTTACATCGAGCTTGCACTCAGCTATCTGCTAATTCTTTCCTAATGTGTCATAAGCTCATTGGTACACAATATAAATTCCTAGAAGTGTTTGAGCAGAAAATAATATGTGTTGGGCTGTTGCTATTGTTACTATATGATATGAATTACTAACAGCATTAAATTCCAAATGAGTTACATCACAAGAAGATTTGCATTTTAGAGCTGGCACTGCAGATTACACTGCCTGATGAAATGTGGGTGGGAGCGATGTTATGGCTAGGATCGAGCAGACAGATAGTAGTGATAAACGTCATAAAAATGCAACGGCAGGAAAAGCAGTGACAGCGGGTGTTCAGAGCCATCTGTTTAATGCTTACCCTGCAGGCAGGGCACCTTCTTTGCTTGCCTGGAGCATGTCTGGCTTTTTGTCTGGCTTTTACAGGAGAGTAGACAGATTACTTGCAAAGGTTGAGATGGTTCAGTGGGCTGAAGGTACTAGGTGACACGGAAGCACGGGAGGGGAGGGAACCATATCCTTTTACAGTCTGGAAATAAAGCTGGCCAGCAGCCCTGTGTCTGTCTTCTTATTGGGCCATAGATGACAGGATCACAGCAGCGCTGGCTGTTGGAGGTCCAGCGCCAGACTGCAGCAGGCAGGGAGGTAATTTGACATGGGAAGCATTATTTCATGTGTTACTGAACTTCCCCAGACTGGCCTTTTACATCTATAACTGCATTTATGTGCACCAAACAACAAATCAGACAGTTGTCTTTGCCTTTGACATGCACTTAAACATTGGTCATTTATGTATATATGCGAGAAATCAAATATAATTCCTGGTTAAGAAAAACTGTCACAGACTTGTAGCTATGAAGCAGCCAGCATAAAGACTGCCAGACGCTCTAAAGCTCCTTTAGTAACATGTTATATGTCACAAAAGTTCAAGTTGTGTTTTTTTTACAGAAGTTTTTGTGCACAGCTATTTCTTCAGTGGACTTCCCGGCATCTCAGAAGGTTGTGGGAGCAACCTTTGGGTGGAAAAGGACTCCTACACATGACCGCATGAAAAGCAGTCTGCCACACCAACAAGCTACGTAATTAATCATGTGCTTTGGGCAGCTTTTACTCAACATTTTTCTCTGACTGCTAACCAGATCAAATTTTGAAGATGGTGTTTGCCTTTTTGATCTAAAAAGCTCAATAAAGTGATTTCCCAACAATGTCAAAGTATCAAATATGACCGAGTGGAAGTTGTGTAACAAAGAAAAACAACAAACAGCTGGAGTTAAAGCGAGCAGAGGAATTCTCTTGCAACGTGCCTTGCTTTCATCCTGCCAGGGGAATACAGCGCAGACTGGCCAAGATTAGACATCCTTCCTGCAGCATTTTTCACGGTGACTCCTGGGATTTTAAGATCGAAAAACATGCAAGCAATGCGCAAAGAGGCTCAAGGTGCATCACCCTGTGCTCCAGTGGATCATGTGGAGAAACCTAAAATAAGCCGTGGTAAATCTAAAAACACACAGACATGAACTCTGTCCCCTTTAAAGACGCTGTCACTGTGACGAGAGTCACAGTATTCCAGGAATGTCCTGATCCATCGGGGCCGGGATGCCTTAGGGAAGAGACTGAGATTGCTCATAACCGCGCCACTTGCTCTCCTTTAACATATACATGCACATGTGTAAGAGGATGAGTCATACAATAGGCATTTATTTTATTTTATTTTACTGTGAGAAAACATTAGTCCTGACAGCATGTTCCTCCTTTCATCACTCATCACTATGTCTCTGGCATTTTTACTCTTATTTTCTTTTATCTATCTGCACTTTAAACCTTTTCCACAGTATCAAATGAGCTCGATAAATCTGCTCCCTGCTTGTCACATTTTTTTTCCCTTCTTCTTTGAAATGACTCTTTTGAATCTCGGGGTTAAGTAACAACAAAAGCTAAAGAAAAAAAAGGCATGCAACCGGATAATTATTTGGGTCAAGGGTTGCGTGACCCCCTCAGGTCTGGGGCTGTTGCCTGTCTGACAACTTCAGACAGATAAAGTGTGGTTAATGAGCTGCAGTTAGAAATAAGTGCTGATATGTAGCAGGAATGTAACACCTGTGTGGATTTTGAATGGAATTCTAAATCCTGCTTTAGGGAGGAAGGCACATTCATGAATGTTGTGTTGAGCGGATGATTCTTTATTTGTTTATTAGAAATAAAAAGAACCAAAAAATGGTTTCCGGCTACAAGTTTTGAGGAAAGCAGATACGAAAATTACTTTTCTTTGTATTGCATGAAAGGACAAAAGTCTAGTGATAAAGTGCAAACTGCAGAAACAATTGTGTTATACAGACACGACATGTTAAGGCAAAGCTAGCAAAGAACCCAGACTGACATTAAATTGAGTGTCTGCCAATACCAGCCCAGCATCCAGACCCTGATCTTCAATGGGTAACAAAGGAAGTGACGAACAATCAGACTTGCAGCACTGAAACCTCAGTTTCCATCTGTACGTGTTTCTACAGCAGAATCACAGTCGGCCACTTCAAAGTGTCTTTTTAGATTTATATTGTCACCTTCCAAATTCTAAAAAGAAGCATTATATATATGTGTGTATATATGTGTATATATATATACAGTGGGGCAAAAAAGTATTTAGTCAGCCACCGATTGTGCAAGTTCCCCCACCTAAAATGATGACAGAGGTCAGTAATTTGCACCAGAGGTACACTTCAACTGTGAGAGACAGAATGTGAAAAAAAAATCCATGAATCCACATGGTAGGATTTGTAAAGAATTTATTCGTAAATCAGGGTGGAAAATAAGTATTTGGTCAATAACAAAAATACAACTCAATACTTTGTAACATAACCTTTGTTGGCAATAACAGAGGTCAAACGTTTACTATAGGTCTTTACCAGGTTTGCACACACAGTAGCTGGTATTTTGGCCCATTCCTCCATGCAGATCTTCTCGAGAGCAGTGATGTTTTGGGGCTGTCGCCGAGCAACACGGACTTTCAACTCCCGCCACAGATTTTCTATGGGGTTGAGGTCTGGAGACTGGCTAGGCCACTCCAGGACTTTCAAATGCTTCTTACGGAGCCACTCCTTTGTTGCCCGGGCGGTGTGTTTTGGATCATTGTCATGTTGGAAGACCCAGCCTCGTTTCATCTTCAAAGTTCTCACTGATGGAAGGAGGTTTTGGCTCAAAATCTCACGATACATGGCCCCATTCATTCTGTCCTTAACACGGATCAGTCGTCCTGTCCCCTTGGCAGAAAAACAGCCCCATAGCATGATGTTTCCACCCCCATGCTTCACAGTAGGTATGGTGTTCTTGGGATGCAACTCAGTATTCTTCTTCCTCCAAACACGACGAGTTGAGTTTATACCAAAAAGTTCTACTTTGGTTTCATCTGACCACATGACATTCTCCCAATCCTCTGCTGTATCATCCATGTGCTCTCTGGCAAACTTCAGACGGGCTTGGACATGCACTGGCTTCAGCAGCAGAACACGTCTGGCACTGCGGGATTTGATTCCCTGCCGTTGTAGTGTGTTACTGATGGTGACCTTTGTTACTTTGGTCCCAGCTCTCTGCAGGTCATTCACCAGGTCCCCCCGTGTGGTTCTGGGATCTTTGCTCACCGTTCTCATGATCATTTTGACCCCACGGGATGAGATCTTGCGTGGAGCCCCAGATCGAGGGAGATTATCAGTGGTCTTGTATGTCTTCCATTTTCTGATGATTGCTCCCACAGTTGATTTTTTCACACCAAGCTGCTTGCCTATTGTAGATTCACTCTTCCCAGTCTGGTGCAGGTCTACAGTACTTTTCCTGGTGTCCTTCGAAAGCTCTTTGGTCTTGGCCATGGCGGAGTTTGGAGTCTGACTGTTTGAGGCTGTGGACAGGTGTCTTTTATACAGATGATGAGTTCAAACAGGTGCCATTCATACAGGTAACGAGTGGGGGACAGAAAAGCTTCTTACAGAAGACGTTACAGGTCTGTGAGAGCCAGAGATTTTCCTTGTTTGAGGTGACCAAATACTTATTTTCCACCCTGATTTACGAATAAATTCTTTACAAATCCTACCATGTGAATTCATGGATTTTTTTTTCACATTCTGTCTCTCACAGTTGAAGTGTACCTCTGGTGCAAATTACTGACCTCTGTCATCATTTTAAGTGGGGGAACTTGCACAATCGGTGGCTGACTAAATACTTTTTTGCCCCACTATATATATAAAAAAACACCCAGCACGCCCCTGCGGGCGGTTTATCCTTCAAGCTCGGGTCCTCTACCAGAGGCCTGGGAGCTTGAGGGTCCTGCGCAGTATCTTAGCTGTTCCCAGGACTGCGCTCTTCTGGACAGAGATCTCCGATGTTGTTCCCGGGATCTGCTGGAGCCACTCGCCTAGCTTGGGAGTCACCGCACCTAGTGCTCCGATTACCACGGGGACCACCGTTACCTTCACCCTCCACATCCTCTCGAGCTCTTCTCTGAGCCCTTGGTATTTCTCCAGCTTCTCGTGTTCCTTCTTCCTGATATTGCTGTCATTCGGAACCGCTACATCGATCACTACGGCCGTCTTCTTCTGTTTGTCTACCACCACTATGTCCGGTTGGTTAGCCACCACCATTTTGTCCGTCTGTATCTGGAAGTCCCACAGGATCTTAGCTCGGTCATTCTCCACCACCCTTGGGGGCATCTCCCATTTTGACCTCGGGACTTCCAGGTTATACTCGGCACAGATGTTCCTGTACACTATGCCGGCCACTTGGTTATGGCGTTCCATGTATGCCTTGCCTGCTAGCATCTTGCACCCTGCTGTTATGTGCTGGATTGTCTCTGGGGCATCTTTACACAGCCTGCACCTGGGGTCTTGCCTGGTGTGATAGACCCCAGCCTCTATGGATCTTGTGCTCAGAGCTTGTTCTTGTGCTGCCATGATTAGTGCCTCTGTGCTGTCTTTCAGTCCAGCTTTGTCCAGCCACTGGTAGGATTTCTGGATATCAGCCACCTCCTCTATCTGCCGGTGGTACATACCGTGCAGGGGCCTGTCCTTCCATGATGGTCCCTCGTCTCCCTCCTCTTTCTTGGGTTTCTGCTGCCTGAGGTATTCACTGAGCACTCGGTCAGTTGGGGCCATCTTCCCAATGTATTCTTGGATGTTCGTTGTCTCATCCTGGACTGTGGTGCTGACACTCACCAGTCCCCGGCCCCCTTCCTTCCTCTTAGCGTACAGCCTCAGGGTGCTGGACTTGGGGTGAAACCCTCCATGCATGGTAAGGAGCTTTCTTGTCTTTATGTCAGTGGCTTCTATCTCCTCTGGCCAGCCTATTACCCCAGCAGGGTACCTGATCACGGGCAGGGCGTACGTGTTGATGGCCCGGATCTTGTTCTTACCATTCAGCTGACTCCTCAGGACTTGCCTGACCCTCTGCAGGTACTTGGTGGTTGCAGCTTTTCTAGCGGCCTCTTCATGGTTCCCATTCGCCTGCGGGATCCCCAGGTACTTGTAACTGTCCTCTATGTCTGCAATGTGTCCTTCTGGTAGTTCAATCCCCTCAGTTCTGACTACCTTCCCTCTCTTTGTTACCATCCGACTACACTTCTCCAGTCCGAACGACATTCCAATGTCATTGCTGTATAGCCTGGTAGTGTGGATCAGTGAATCGATGTCTCGTTCACTCTTGGCATACAGCTTGATGTCATCCATGTACAGGAGGTGGCTGACAACTGCTCCGTTCCGTAGTCGGTATCCGTAGCCAGTCTTGTTAATGATCTCACTGAGGGGGTTCAGGCCTATGCAGAACAGCAGTGGGGACAGAGCATCTCCTTGGTAGATCCCGCACTTGATGGTGACTTGTGCTATGGGCTTGGAGTTGGCCTCTAGTGTTGTACGCCACATCCCCATTGAGTTCCTGATGAAGGCTCTTAGGGTCCCATTGATCTTGTACAATTCTAGGCATTCCAGTATCCAGCTGTGGGGCATTGAGTCATAGGCCTTCTTGTAATCAATCCAGGCAGTGCACAGGTTGGTCAGTCTGGTCTTGCAGTCTCGGCTGACTGTTCTGTCTACCAGTAGCTGGTGTTTTGCGCCTCTGGTATTCTTGCCAATTCCTTTCTGTGTCCCGCTCATGTATTGACCCATGTGCCTGTTCATCTTAGCCGATATGATGCCTGACAGGAGCTTCCATGTAGTACTGAGGCAGGTTATTGGTCGGTATATATATATATATATATATATATATATATATATATATGTGTGTGTGTGTGTGTGTGTGTGTGTGTGTGTGTGTGTGTGTGTGTGTGTGTGTTTATATGTGCTCAGGACGATAGGGACTTTAACCTAAGTTTTATATTGTGAACTGATGAGGCATTTCAGGACATGACAGGGACACGGAAAAGTAAAATGACGAGTAGTGTAACAGTTTATTTCCTCCAGGGCAAAATAAAGGAATGTGCAATGCATTACTTTTTGGGGGGGCTAACTATCCCAACACTGGACTACACTGACCAGTCAGTGATGTCATGATGGCTACTCCCTTCTTTGATTTACAGTTTATAGTGCCACCTCATACCCTTCCCTTTAGCTACAGCCATGGTGCCCTCTGTCTCATTTTACTTGCTGTGTATTCTCTTTATAGGATAAGCTAATGTGTTTGCACTGAGGATCATTACAACCAACTTCATATTATAAAATTAAAAATGAAAACAAATAGAGCACACAAATAAAAAAAGAAAAGATTATTAGAACTGTGTTGGATGATTATTAGAAGTAAAAATAGAAGCCTGTATATTTCAGTATAATCACCTCGCTTCATCATTTTTTCCAACACTATCATCTTTATAGCGTTTACGTCATAAGGTCTTCCCGGAATACTTTTGGTGTTTTCAGATTTTAGTGGGAGTGGGAGTGGTCTGGAAAAGACCAGAAGAGGGCGGTGCTAATCTCTTCATATTCCCAAATGTCAATGAAAACTCTCCACAGCAAAGTTGAATCCTGAGGGGTGGAGTGGAAATAATTGAAGAATAATGCGTGCCGAGGATTGGGATGAAGTAGTCCAAGCTAAGCCTGCAGAGGATTTAAACACGACAAAAGGCGGAATTAAACTCAGCATTTCTAAATGTCTGTTGTAGCAGTTTTATAACAGGGAAAGAGGACGTTATTAGCAAATGGGCATCCTTAGATAAAGCACTTGAATGCGCCTTCTTGCCTTGTTTTACCTTATGCAGACTTACAGCGCAGTCAGGATGAGGCTGTGGATTCTGCTGCTCATTTTCCCGGTGAGCGCATCCTCTCCTCTGTTAGCCGGTGAGTATGAACCTGCTTGGTGTTTCTTTTCAGTGTCATTTAAGAAAGTTGTTTAACTGTTGGAAAATGCTAGCTGGATCTCCAATTACTAATATCCCAAAAGTAAACACACACTTTCTCTCCCCAGTAACGTCTAAAGCCAGGGATCACCGCTGCTCTGGACGAGCCTGCAACCCCCGCATGGGCAACTTGGCCCTGGGTAGAGTGCTGAGCACTCGGTCGGTGTGCGGCTTCAACTCCTCGGAGCCCTTCTGCTTCTACAGACAGACCTCCGCCCCCCGCAGCAGCAGGGGGTCTTGCTCGGCGGCAACGTGCAGCCGGTGTAACTCTGCCATCCCCAGCCAGGAGCACCCTCCATCTGCCATGAGCGACTCCTCTTTCCGCCACCCTGACACCTGGTGGCAATCTGCGGAGGGGGTAAAGGAGGAGACGCTCCAGCTGGATCTGGAGACGGAGTTCCTCTTCACCCATTTGATCCTGGTGTTCCGCTCCCCACGCCCTGCTGCCATGGTGCTGGAGCGCTCCCAGGACCGTGGACGCACATGGAAGACCCTCAGATATTTTGCCAGAAACTGCGACGAGACGTTTGGCCTGGTGGAGGGGTCACCAGTTGGCGAGGGTGGGGCAACTTGCACCTCCAAGTATTCAGGAGCTTATCCTTGTAGCAGAGGAGAGGTGAGTGTTGTCCTGAAATCTGAGTTATGTGCTTATGGAGTTATGGAACGTTTCGGATTTACATATCTAATCAAACAAGTCATCTGAAGTCGAATCATTTTGAAATAAGCCTTGAAAAGGGGAGAAGAGTGATGTACTGTAGCTCTGACAGAGATCTGGAGGGCAGATCTGGAGTGTCATTTCTGAGATATGGCAGTGATCACATCAGTGCTGCCAGACATCCCAGCACTTCACAGCAACTGCTTCACCTTTGTGATTTATTTATTGGCACTTTATTAGCTGCTATCACACAAACTACCAACCAAACAGTTGACCAAGCTTTGTAAACTAATCTCCCTCTCATGGGCCGTGCCTTCAAGGCCTCAAGCTGCTGTGATATGCACAGCTACAATATCAGAGTTCATTTTGACACTTTTTTTTTTTACACACACAAGCCATATGCTGCCTTACCACCAGCTATGTTTCATTCACAGATCGACTCTCGCTGGACTGAGTAAAGATTTGTTTTGCTCTAAATTTGCCTAAGAACATGTTGGGAGGTTCTGGTTGGATAACACAATGAATATATGGCTGATCTCATAATTGCAGTGCATTTGCCTGAAGTGTGTGTGTTGCCAGTATGTGAGCTCTGCTTCTCATCCTTTATAATTAGCGTCCCTTCTTCTGCTAACACTCAAAGAAGCCCTGAAATGTTAATTGTTGAAATGAATATTTAGAGTCAACCTTTTTTTTGTTGTTGTTTGTTTTTGGTAAAGAGATGAAGTAAAACGTGCTCCTTATAAATCAGCCTTTTCAGATTGCACATCAGATTCTGTATATTTACCAAGTGCGTGGTGCCACAGTGTTGCACAACCATTCTGACACAGCAACAAGTCTCTCTCATGCTCATGACTTGTACAAACCTTAGCAAAGTAATCACTCCCTCATTTTCAGCTTCATATTTCTATTCTTGAGGTTCTCTAGAGTTCTCATTGTCTCATGCTGGGCCTCGGTACGAGCTCTCAGTTTGTTTGCTGTCCTTTAGTTCCACTCCCTCAAATGGTTTCTGCAAGCGTGCCCCTTGCAAACAGACGGTTTAAACAGCAGGTGACTGTGTGGGTTTTGAAGGAAAAGTGACAAAATTCAAGTATGCTTCCAGAAAAACATATAATTCACTTCCAGTTGGCTCAACATGTTTAAAAATAATCTATATGGGCTGGAAAGGAAAGGCCATTTGGAGAGGATATTGTAGTATATAGTGTATTTTATACACAGACTTGGTCCATAGATATTAAAAGTGAATGTTTTGAGCCTGTGATAACTTCCTTCTCCTCTGTGTGACTCACAGTTTTCATCCCTGTTCTTAGAATTCAGAGGCGGGCTGAGATTATTCGTCTAAACAATCAACATTTAACAAAATGTAACGAGGGAGAAGAAGAACCATACACTGATGTTCACATTTAAGCTACTCATGTATTGCTGTAACAGCAGCTGTAGCACAAGCGTGTGAGGAAATCCAGGCTGGTGCCTGCTTTTACAAACTTAATTTATGTTTGGTCATGATCCGTCAGTGCATCTAAGATTGTTTTTTTAATACTTGTTAGAGAGGTTTTTGGAGGTTTTCACATGTGCTGCCCTTCATCCTCCAGGTGATCTACCGAGCCTTGTCACCCTGGCACTCAGTGGATCCCTATGGCCCGGCTGCTCAGGACCAGCTCATGGTCACCAACCTGAGAGTCCGTCTGCTGCAGATTCAGCCGTGCCCCTGCCAGGCCAAGCATCCTGGTGCCTCTGCCCTCCCCACGGATCATTACGCCATCTATGATTTTATAGTCAAAGGCAGCTGCCTTTGCAATGGACACGCCGACCACTGCGAACCGGCCCGTGCCCACCTTTCTGGCACACAGAACATCAGCAACATGGTGAGCACTCATTGAGCTTGAGTTTGTGAAACGGTTTGCAGGTACATGACAACCCACTAACAAAAATGCCCCGTTGTGAGAATGTACTCAAATGTTGTGTCACATTGAAATCTGCTGATGCCCCCAGTTTGTCTCGAGGTTTGTGATGTGGTTTGGGTTTGGGGTTTTGTTCCCACCACTCCCTCGTTACCCAGCTGTGTGCTGGTATGTGCTGCTGAAGTGGAGGGCTGCAGTGAAGACTGAATATTAAGCCACAGCTTTACCTACCATTACAGGGATTTAAGGGGGTGGAAACCTTAATTATGGTATTCGGCCTAATACTTTAACAGCCCATAGTCTCAGTCATGTTATTCTCTTAACTGTAAGTGGAGAATAGAAACAATAGTTTATTGCCAACACAGCCTAAGAGGTGTAGACATGTTGCACAGTGTGTAATCACTGTCAGCGTGCATTTAGATGCCACTATGTTGCGATACTTAAGAAGGAGGTTGGTTATAAGTACATTAGGTGCTTATTACAATGTGCATGGTTGTTTATGTGCAGCATCAATTTTAGAAAATGGATCAACAATGACTCCAAAATACACATTTATTTAAAATGGCTATTATTGTGTATAATTAACTATAAACAGCTAAATTAACAATTTCAAATTGGTCACATGACACATGAAGTCATAACTGATCTCTAAGCGATGTTCCTTTAGTGCATGCAGATACAATAAAACGCTCAATAACTGTTAAATTCTCACTGTCTGGTGCGTTTGTCCGGCAGGTCCACGGCAAGTGTGCCTGCAGACATAACACGGCCGGCGAGCACTGCGAGCGCTGCGCACCTCTCTACAACGATCAACCCTGGCAGGCCGCCAACGGCATCACGGGGACGGCGCACGAGTGTCAGAGTGAGTGATGGGGCGAGAGAGTGAGATGCATCGTAGGACACGCGGCTCGTTGGCTTATCGGGAAAATTAATTTAGCGTCATAAATCACACGCACACCTTTTAGATGCTGATGCACCGCTTAAAGAGTGTCACTGGGGTTCAAAGTTGAGAGGTGAGCTGATTAAAGCGTCACACTTGAATGTTTCTTTTCTTTTCCCACGCTCGTCTGAACAAAGAGTGCACGTGTAACAGCCACGCCAGGAGCTGTCACTTCAGTCGAGGGCTGTGGCTCGCAACGGGGCGACGGCGTGGCGGGGTGTGCGACGACTGCCGCCACAACACGGAGGGCCGTCACTGCCAGAGCTGTAAGAAGGGCTTTTACAGAGATCCCAGCCGACCAAAAATGGCACCTGACTCCTGCAAAGGTAAGACCCCACAGTGTGTCTTTGTTTTTTGGCCTTAAACCAAAACTTTAAACTCTATTTGGAGCAACGCCAGCTGAAAAGTCCAACTAAGAGTTGCAGAATTTGCTATTTGGAGGGTTTTGATTTTTCTTTTTTACCCTCTGGATTAAAGCACATTGATCTCCTTGATAAGGGGATTTTGCTCCAGCACCTTCCTAAGTCACTGATGAGACACAAAGCAGACTTCCAGCCCGCTCCTTAACAGGAGTCTCTGTAATTCTTGCTTAAGTTGCATTCGAGGTTTCAGAGTGTGGCTGTAATTGCAAACAGTGGAGGAATGTCTCCACGTTTTTCCCCATTGTTGCCCTTCCATCCTTCCAAGCATTCTGCAACATTCTTTCTTACACAAACTAGAAATGAAAAAAAAAATCAATCTGTCATGTCAACGAGCCTTCAGACAGCGAGCCGAGGGAGTCCTTCACTGTTTGTTTTTGCTGCATCT
This sequence comes from Diplotaxodon limnothrissa, assembly GCF_057381915.1. NCBI lineage: Eukaryota > Metazoa > Chordata > Actinopteri > Cichliformes > Cichlidae > Diplotaxodon > Diplotaxodon limnothrissa. The sequence goes on along the minus strand of NC_140602.1, from coordinate 17,272,708 downwards.
GCTCAAAGCACACTGACTACATAACATACTTCCGACTTGTTGCTTGTAACGAGTGCAATGATAAAATACAGCTGATGTGGAAGTTCAGAAGTGTTTGCTACAGAGATGTTAACACGCAGTTCTCTTGTTCTGTCACTCTCTCCTGCACAGCCTGTTCTTGCCACCCTGTCGGCTCAGTCCACTCAGGTGGCAGCACTCTCTGCAACCCTAACACCGGGGAGTGCACTTGTAAGCCCGGTGTCGGAGGCTCCTACTGTGACAGCTGCATGACGGGATACTGGGGGCTTAATGAATACGGCTGCCGTCCGTGTGACTGCACGGGGGACTGTGACCCCTACACTGGTGACTGCATTTCTGGGTAAGAGCCAAGACTCAACCATATGTATTAATGGAAATAAATCAGGTGATTTATGCTGGGGAGTTTGAGAGCATACTGGGTTATTAACTGGCTCTGACTGGTTTTACCTCTGCGGCACAGCTCAGATGTGGAGGTCTTCTATACAGCCAGTGGCCACATGGGACACAGCAGCAAATATAGTGAGACGGCACTCTTTAGGGTAGAGGAGCTTTTCTCTGCACTGCACCACTCCGGTGAGTCACAGGTCACATCACGCCAAACACTCTGCGTGCTCATCGGCCCACATAGATGCAAATAAGGCTGCTTTCATCTAACAATCTATACTTCACGGTGAAATTATGTGTATTAATCTTGTTATCTGTTTGACTTTCATTTTCCAGAGAAATGTGAATGCATAGAGGTAACCCTTGGCAACCCTAAACTCTTCTGTGCTGCAGAGTTTGACTATGGTAAAAAAAATGTTTACATTTATTGTAAACCTGTGAGAGTCAATCTTAACAATCTGAATGATTTATAATGAAATGCTTGATGTCTTGAGGCCAGGATAGGGTTAGGGTCTCATATTTTAAATCATTTTTGCACATGACCTGTGGACAGTGTCAAGATAATCAGGTCCTGTCTCACAGGGAGCACACAACAGGACAAAGTCCGCTTCAGACGTGCTCTCCTGACTTGAAGTGATCAGTTTGGGTTAGGTGAGGCTGCTACCTGGAAAGAATGTGCAGAAGGCAGGACATATGACACCCGATGGCTCAGGGGGGAATTCACTAGATAATTACCTTCACCTTTGATGCAAGACACCATGCAAATCAGTAAAATTGGACATCGTGTGGACTTTGTCTACGGAGCTAGCAGGTTAAACATTTCATGCTTATGTCACATCTGACTGACCACAGGTACCACCCCATATCTTAAATTACATGCCTTAAAAAGAACATATTTTCATAAATGTGAGGAAATGTTCCTTCAGAGCCAAAAAACACATTAGAAAATTCTAATTAGAGTCTTATTAGTACTACTATTAGTCAACACTTATATTCTAAACGATTAGAATGTTTCTCACATGGTTATTATTTGTTTACTTCTTTTGGTTGTTTTCTTGCCTTGGCAGTACTGGTGGCAAAGGTGATGTCAGCCCACGACAAAGGCTCTCACGCAGAGGTGAAGGTCAAGGTCAAGAAGGTGTTGTATCAGAACCCTCAGATGAAGATCCAGAGGGGAAGTGTTACCCTTTACCCAGAGTCCTGGACCACCCACGGCTGTACCTGCCCCATCCTCAACCCAGGTCAGCTGCAGCCGGCTCCAATGAGAAACTTTATTGCTCACGATGCAGAAGTGTATAATTAGTCGACTCTTGAGTGCACAAGAGTGCCGGCTTTGTGCAGAGTGAAAGATCCCTGTCGCCTCTCACAGAGGCTTTGAGTGAGTGCCAACATCCAAGCATTACTCATTTAAATTGGACATTTACAACTAAAAGATTAGACACACTTCTCTGTTATGAGACTATTTCACGTCTAACACTCCACAATAATCGCTTCTGCTAAGCTAGCCAGGGAAGCGCGGTAATTAACTTGTTATAGCTAAATGATGTACATTTCCATAGTCATTTTTTTTCTCTTTTTTCTTCACCCTGCTGTAGTGGCATTCTCAGCAGATCTGAAATACATTATTGCTTTTTTTCCCCTTCTCCAATATAGGATCTGAGTATGTGGTGGCTGGTCATGAAGACTGGAAGAAAGGCCGACTTATTGTTAACACCAAGAGCTTTGTTAAACCTTGGAAGGCAAGCCTCGGACGCAAACTCCTCCACATCCTCAGAAAACACTGCGGCCACTGGTAGGGAACCGCCGAGAAGTGCAGTGGACGCAGCTGGCAGCAGGACTGTCTGAATTAGGCCTCACTTGGACATGAAAGTGAAACCGCTGCCTATTTCTTTTTTTTTTTTTCCACGGTCCATGGTCTCAGAACAAAAGGGGGGAAAAGCTATAGGACTGAGGTTGTGAACCTGTGATAAAAATAAGCATGTGAGAGCAGATACCTTCCAGACTACAGTCACTGTAGGATCAAAGAGAACAAAGCAGACCGTAAAAACCTTCATCCGCACAAAGCTGTCTGAATTGTATTCCTGTTATGCTGTGCCTCAGCTCATAAAACTTTCAAGATTATTTATAAAGCAGCAAGAAGTGCATATTAAATACTCAATTATACTTCATTTCCTGGCTCGATTTCCTCGCTGTCGGAGCTCACGAGCCAAAAAACAGTCGCGTCCTGCTGTATCCACTTTATGGAAGACTGTTTACTTTGAAATTTCGCAAAGGCACAGACTGAATGATCCGTGTCGTCACACAGATATTGCCGATAAATCATGAACGAGTAAACATCAGGCAGCGTGTGTGGAAGAGTACATATGCTAGATGTCCTTGGTGGTGAGTCTGGGACTGTGCAAGTCAGAACAAGTAACTCCGGGATGAAGGGAGAGGATGAAAAAACATTAAAGGAATCAGACGGCTTAAATCTGAGCAGCTCCACTTTACTCTGGGCCACTCGCCCCCCTGCTGACTGATGAGAACAAAACCCTCTCTGCATACAACAGGCTAAAACACTTGGGATTTGTTTGCTCTTATAGCCAGCTCGCTACGAAAGGATTTCACCTTCTTTGGAAGACCTGCTTCCACATGAGGAGGATTCGCTTGACAAGACCTCCCTTAAGTCAGCCCTGCAGGAGGCGGTGCGTGTTTGGGTGTTGCAAATGCTCTCTGAACATATGCTTCTCTTTTTGGCCTGTGACTCCTGCTGCCTCAAAATAAATATGTATTAAAAGCCGGGGTATTAATGGACATCACAGTGTATCAGATCCGGAGTCCACAAGCCACTTTAGAGCCAGCCCCCGGTTAAGAATAGGCCTGGTCTGCTGTCTCCAAGGAGAAAGGACAAACTTTATGAGGGGACACGATGCATTCCTCAGCCATAGCATCACCACCCATGCCCTTGTCTGAAAGACTTTGCCAAAATAAGAGAAATGGGCTGGAAATTTTCTTTTAGAGGACAAGGTGGTGATTTTTTTTTATTTTTTAGGGTGAATGAATGTGCTCTGTCGTCATCGTGATGCTTGCAACGCTGTTTCTGTGTCCTGTCCGTTCTGTTTCATCTAAACTGCATAAACTAAACATCAGTGTGCTCATTCTTAATGCTTCTGGGAAAAATCGGTTTCATTCCTCGGTCACATTATGCAGAAGCACCAGGCTATGAATAAACAGCCTGATGTGCCTTACTGCATCATCTTCACCAGCAGAGGTGGCTGACTGATATTTAACCCATGTTTGAGTACCGCCCTCCGTTGGTTAAAAGAGAGAAATACACATGTACGTGGTTAAAGTTTGACATCATTTGACATTTTTGCTTACTAGCTAAGAAAAGAGGGAGCAATATAAGTGGAAACAATAAACATTCACTGTTGTAATGTTTATTTTTGGTCAAACTCTTTCTTAAGACGGAGGTTCTTCCTCAGGTTTCAGCACTGCAGCACAGCCTGCATTAGGTTTTGGAGTAGTCTTCCTAATAAACTGTAAAACTGCTGTGTATCGGTGATGTCTCTAGAGCTGCCAGAGAGCTCCATGAACTTGAATGCAGCATTGGATGCAAGATTTATAACAATTTATTTCTTATAAAACTGCCTCAAATTAAAATAAAGCAAAGAAATGTAGAAGTATAAATATTTGATAGCGGTTCCGTTTTCCTCACATGAGCTTAACAAGGCAATAAAGCACAGCATGTTCAGGCAAGGTGCGAGCACCTAAACCTCCTTTTTTTTGCATGATTCTTTTGCATAAATCTCTTTTGCATATTACCTAAAAGCAGCACATCAAAAAAAAGCTAAAATGACAACGCTGAATCAGTTAAAGATATGCCCTTTTTACTATTGGCTTGATCCTTTGGAGAGAGAGAAAGAAATGAAACAAAACTATCTCAGCTAACTTCATGAGAGTCTTTTTTTTTTTTTTGCTAAAACAATTATCTAAAGGTATTCAAGCACTGGAAATTTAGGTCAGAGAAATATTGCATATTTGCTGTCAGTCTGAAGAAGTCTGTCGTCTCCTGGTTCGTTGTGGATTTTGGCGCATGCTTAGTAGTCGTCGCCCCGGCTCACCACCTCTTTGCATGTGGGCCTGAGTAGGATGGTGTGCTCATACTGGGCGGTGTAGCTGCCCTTGATGTCGCAGAGAGGTGGGTACGGGTCTATGATGCCAAGGTCGCACAGATTCTTCAACGCCATGAGGTACTTGCTCTCTCCCAGGCGGTCCAGCCAGCGGCGGCAGAATGCCAGAGTGCCAAAATTCTCATTGATCACGTTCAGCAGATGTTTAGCCCTCGGAAGTCTGCGGTGTTGGTGGCGACACGGAAAGAGAGGTGAGAGAAACGTGACAAACTGGAGATCGAAGAAAGCCACCGTATAAAAACATAAAGCACGAGGCGATGAGGTGAAAACAGAAACCTTATTGGCACGTGTCCCACGTTGAAGTTTTTCATGTAATGCGAGCACTCCATGTCATCGTGGACAGCACCTCTTCCAGTGCTGCCAAATGTCTCGATGGCATAAGCTTCACCTTCCTGAGAAGCAGCAAAAGAAGCAAAAAGAGACGAGGACTTTAAAGTGCAGAAATGAAAGACTGTTAGAGCAGGGCAGGTGTCATTGAGCACTCATAGGACAAAAGCACTTTAGAGGGAGGAGGGGAGGCTGAGAGCAAATTTAACAAAAACCTCAAGTTGTCAGCCGATGACATATTCGTGTGGAGTCTATTAAAGGGCGGTAGTGCTCTTTTCAGCTGTTGATTGGTCGGATCTCACTGGCACTTTGCTTCTCTATCAGCACGTGACTGCTGTCGGAGTCCCCCGTGGTACGAGCTGATAGCACTGAGACGCCCTTTCTCGCTGCACCGATAATCAGTCAAAGTGCTAGCAGTCCCCGTGGCACACCCAGCTGCCACTCTCTGATCACAAAGAGGGTAATTGCCCTTTTACACCAACACACTTTAGCTAAAAATACAATACACAAAGCTGCCACATCAGCATCAACCCCTCCTCAACTCTCCTGGAACCATCAGGTGAAAGGCTTGACGCAGCAACTTCCCAATTAAAATGCCCACTTCTGTCCAAGATAAAACCCCAGCCATGCACCACAGCTGTGCAGCCAGGCACAGGCTCACTTTAGTTCCCTGCATAATGCGAAGCCGTCTTTCTCCTTGGCCCCGTTAATGAACTCTTGATGCCCACGATTGAAACGAGTGGCTGGTGTGCTAACACGTGTTGCAACTCGATGGGGCCGCTAATTCCATTAAAAAGTGTAATTAGGGTGCTTAGGAGGGTGACCGAGAAGCTGTTAAAGCGGCGAATTGGAACATTTCTCCAGACCCCGTCGTAACCCTAACCAGCCACATGTTCGTCCAGTTGCACTTAAGAATTAAAAAGGGTCCATTTGCATTCACGCAAGGTCAGTCAGGTGGAAAAGGTTTAATTTCAAACGCTTTAGTAAAAAAAAAAAAAGAGGTCTGCAGTTTTTTAATTTGGGCCCCACAGTCTAATCCACGTGTAATCTGTGGTAAATGGTGTACAAACCTCCATCCTTGTGGCTTCTCCACCTTTTACGATAGGGACCGTCTTCCCTGAGTGTATCCTGTATTGTCCAATAGAGTGGCCGTTGAGATTCCTTACCGGCTTCACTGTCAAGAGAGCGGCACACAGAGGGTTTCATAAACAGGAAGCAGCTCTAAGCCTTGTTCGTGATTAAAAAGGATGAAGCATGGCATCATTTTTATTTTACCTTGATATGTTTTCCCATCTATCTCCACTTCATAAGACTCCATCACCTCCTGAATGGTCTCGCCAACATCGCACAGGCGCACATCAATTCCGGCGAACTGGGACAGATCAGAGTTTGCACACACACGTCAGTAAATAACACGCCATCCATCGCACACTGAAGGTCTGGAGAGTAAGAATCACATCCCACTTCTTTTTTTTCTGATTTTTGAGGGGGAACTAACTCTGAATAAGTGAATCGTATACTGACAGCCTTTAATATATCCAGTCTGAGCATCATCAGGTAACATCAGGTACCAAAGTAGTCACATTTAAGTGAGACATCATCTTTTTCCAGCCACATGTTTAATAAAAAAATATAAATTATTGTTTTTTTGCGTTATGCGCTGTTCAGTTGCTGTATATCCATGCATTTCTATTTTACACTTGATTGCTTTTATGCTTTCTCACTATAAGATTACATCAGATTTTAACCGTGTGTCCCCTGCAGCTGGCAGGAATTCAACAGCGTGCACATTTTATGTCACCCTGAATTATTACACGCCACTGTACGTTATGATTTGTGCCGTTATTTCAGAGTTATCGTCACCCGTTATCACAGTTGCATTTCAGACTAGATATGAATTATAACCTAAACTGTGATCTGGTTTGATGATTCTCGTTTTTTTTCATAAGTCTTTGTGTAAGCACGGTGCATGGGAGGACGGGCCCTATTACCCTGATGCCAGTGTTGGTTGCGTCTCTCACAGCCTCCAGCAGTCGGTCGTACTTTGGATTGAAAGTGACGGTGAAGGCACAGTCTATTATTCGACCTGAAAATACCAAACAGTTTGGTTAGTGCCGGCAGCGGCTAATTATTTTCATTTTTTTGCACTTTTTTTTTTTTTGCAGAAACATTCAGCATGTATTCATCCAGAAAAAGAGGACGTTAATTAACTTATGAGAACAGTTTATTCCAGGCGGCCAGAATCATAAGGCAATCATCACTCCACCGTGCCAAATGGGGAATGGGAGACCGTAACTTGAAAAAGCACTTAAAAAGTTATTAGCGAGCTCTCACCGTTGATGTGCGTTCCAAAGTCAATTTTGCAGACGTCGTCGTAGCGCAGCACAGTCGGGTCTCCGGCGTTTGGGGTGTAGTGGGCTGCGCAGTGGTTGATGGAGCAGCCTGTGGGGAAAGCCAGGCCCGCCTTTAACTCATCTTCTTTGATGAGCCGCCTGGAGCAGTCTTCCAGCTTCTCACTGACAGAAGCAGAAAGAAACACAAAGAGGCAGCAGATGTTAGAGAGAAGCCAGGTAAAACATTCAGAGGAGAAAAGGTGGGAGCAGATCCTCCCTTTCTTTCAAGGTCTTAATCACATTCTCATCTTCTCAGACCATATCAATAACTCTCAAAGACAAATCAGCGTGTTTCTCACCAGATCTCTATCATGGTCATCCCTGGTTTGATCCAGCTCATGACATACGCACGGACCTGCCGGTGTGCCTCGGCCGCCTGCCTGAAATCATTCCACATTTCCTCGTTAGCCCTGTCCAGGGCCCGCTTCTCCTCGCTGGTGGTCCGCCACGCTGCGCTGCGCCTGGGGGTGGGTGCAGGGGAGCACCACGGAGAGGAGGCACTCATTATTTTCTCATTATACAAATGTTTGTAATGAGGCTATGACACATGCTCCCTGAAAAAAACACTGCACAGGTGAAAACAGTGCTGATATTTTTAACTGCAGCAAAACATACTAAAAAAAAAAAGAGAATGGATTTACATCTTTACTGGAAACACGATCAATTAGTATATTATAGCCTGTATGGATAGGCGGAAAGTGGGACCTAAGTTAAATGTAGGAATGCCACACAACGGAAGACGGAAGGAACAACGTAGAGGTCACACACACCCGTCTTTTGATGGGGGATATTCACACTCCTCTCCCTTTGGAAAGTCTCCGTTGGGATACAGCTCACAAATAGGGACTGAGGGAGGGTCAGTCTGTCCCTTCACTGTGGCCCAGATACAGAAAAGGCGGAGCAGAGGAAAAAGCAGCAGGAGAGGGGAAATAAAACACGTTAAGAAGTTATGAGCCCTTGTGCTCATGACATTGATATTTTGACTTTAAGAGAACAATGCCTGGCATTCTGGTACAGAAAGAGAATTACAGTGCTGGGGAAGTCATTCATATCGTCCTGTCTGAACAACATGCAGTTTTGTCCGACTGCATGTTGCAATACTGACGACTAATGACATGGATTTAAAAAAGACAAACTGCTGTTGTGCTCTGTTTGCAATCATCTGGTGTTCCAAAGCGCTTTCAACGCAGTGACGTCTGTTTTCGAATACACGCCGATGCTCATACACAACCGCAAAGATTTTACTGAACGATCTTTCAATGCTATCAAATGCTACATATCTACTTAATATCTTAAGTGTGCGTGTGTTTGCTTTTTAAATGAACAAACAATAAGAAAAATCCTCTTGCTGAGTGAAGAATTTAAATTCTTGGTGCATTTTGGTGCGCTACGGGAAAAAAAAATAGCTTACATCCTTTCTTCTTCTTCTTCTTCCTCTTCTTTTTTCCAGCTGAGTTCTCTCCCTCGTCCCCATCTGTTGAAAGCATCATTAGTTTCAATACAGTTTGCAAAGTGAGAAATATCGACAGGCGTTTGGGCACAATTCCCGGAGTGCTACTGAAAATCAAATATCACATTGCAGATATGATCAGCTGAATTTCACAGTGCACTTTCTGGGACTTGAAGTCCAGCAGCATGACCGCTGCAGACAATGATGCTGATAGTGGGCGGCTGTAATAAGAAGATACCTTCTTCTCCATCCTCGGCCCTTTCTTTGTCCTCCAGCGTTTGCTGTTCCAACTGTTTTGTCACATCACCAACACCTCCGGCGTCTCTATCCCCCTCAGCCTCGCTTGTCCCTGCTGCAAAGTCACACAATGCCGTGCATGCATGTGCAGGTGAACATGCACGTGCATGCACGCACACACACATACACAGAGGGAGTAAATTATCTGTGGTTCAGAGTCCATTCAAGAAAGTGCATCTACCATGATCTGAACTTGGCAGGATGTGTGAATAATTTCTTGCCTTGAGAAGTCAGTATCCTCAAGGGCATATGCAGCTTGCAGCATTATGACATTTAGCCCTTCATAGACAGAGCTGTGAGGACCACGCTTGACTTAGGGCAGCTTCAGCAACTTAACCTTTTGGGATTTTACTGCTGATGAAGCAGTAATGCTGCAACTGGCAACATGTCATCGTATTGCACTACAACTGTGGGTCTATTACATAATTTCACGCAGATTATGTGGAGAATTATAGGATCAAACATATTTAATCTGGGCAAGTTACATTTATTCCCCTCATATCTTCAAGTGACAGCTTCCAATCCATTTTTGACGTTACATTTCATTTTCGGAGTCTGTCCCGTTTCCAGATGAGCGCCCTCAGCTTCAGCAGCAGCCGCTGAGAGTTGGGACATCTGGACAGGAATACCCTCTGACAGGTTGAAAAAGTCTCATGTCCAGTACACTTAATGCTCTGCACAACACCGAGCAGTAAGGGGAATATTTTTTTTTTTTTGCGCTATTTTCTTTAAAAGGATCCTCTAACCGCAAAATGCGCTCCTTACCTGGCGCTGTGGTTCTGCTCCTCTTCTTCTTTCTTCTTTTTTTCTTTACCGATTCCGAGGCGTCCGCTTCTTCTCTTTCCTCGTTCAAGTCATCCCCATTGAGAAGTTGAGGCTCCACTTCAGCCTGGAACTGTAGCTCCGCCATGATCAGCTGCTAAGAGACGAAGTGACGCATAAGCTGCTGGGAGCCTCCAGTGGTCAAAGCAGAAAAGTGTGCTGGAGGGAGCTTCAGCCAATAACGAGCTATTAGACGATCTCTATGCAACAACTTAACCAGAACAGAAGAAGACGATCCTCCTGTGCGCCAAGCAGCAAAAAAAAAAAAAAGAAAAAAGAAAAAAAAAGTTTCAATCGTCATCAGATTTTTAGAGTTACATTGTTTGGACTCACAGTTCCTGTGATGCTCAGATGTATGTGACAGTCCTGTCCCGGTGTGTGGCCTTTAAAAGCTGCACTGTGCTGGACTCATCACTTTCTCCGATCGTCCAGCGGCTGAGTTTCAGGTTACCTGGCAGCCCAGCGCACACCTGACTGCTACAGCTCCTCAGTATCAACCTGCGCGCCCTTTCTTTCTCTTTGTGTGTCCACATTGCCAAACGCTCGACACCTTATCTGTTATTGAGAGTAACGTATTGTTGTTTGCACTGTCACAGATTCAATTTGATGCCCAGAGTCGATCATTAACGTGCGTAACGCGAGAAGTGCGTATCCAAGCAACAAGGCGAGAACATGAACAGAGAGGGGGGTATTTGCTGGAGTGAAATGTTGATCTTGAAGCACTTTTTCTCAGCTAGGTTACTTTTGCTTTGCTGCAAAGAGATACAGTGTGGGGGATTTCTCCCTTTGTAACGGGAAATGAGTTCTTCTGGTGGGACAGAAGGCAGACGGGGGCCCTTTTATTTCTTTGATCAGGTGAGGTGAGGATGCGTTTTGCTGACTGTGTAGTTTAAAAGAAAGAGCACAACTTTTACCGTCCACTTGCCTCTCTGCAGCCAGCAGGACGAAATCGAGTTAAAGGAGAGCGAGGAAACATTTTACATTTGAGTGTGATAAATGGAGGAGCACAATTCGAGGGCAGGATACGAAGGTAATTAGAGGCTTGCACATTCTGACAGAGATGATCTGCTGTGGGAGCATCCGAAAAAAGGAGGAGGAGAAGGAAACGTGGTTTACTGTAAATAACCTGTCTTATTTTCTCATAGTAATCTGGAGGAGAACGAGGGAAGGGAGGAAGAAGGCGATAAACCTGGCACATCGTCTGCTTTAACCCTGAACGGTTCGATCGAGGCATACAAGCAAGCAGCGCCTCAGTTATTAAATGAATTGGCTCGCCTGCTTTGGCAGCATAGGTGGGCTGATGAGAGGCGTCTTCCTCACGGGGTTGTAAATATTCTGAACTGCTCCTGGCACGATCTGACTGCAGGGGCGCTGCGTTCAAGTCCCAAACTGACTGACAAGCTACCGAAGTCTGTGGGCTCCCCGAAGCTGCAGCAACCTCCCCGCCAGGTGTCAGCCAGCGGCCGGGAGGAAACGGCAGAGGAGAACCCGTGCGCAGCAAGAAGTGCTGGTTTCACAGGGAGAAAGTCGCGAGCCAAACTAAACCCACATGTGAAAAAGAGCGAGCCAAGATGCAGTAGAGGTAAAAGAAATAATTTCAGGCACATTTCTGTGGCCATAAAAACACTACAAGGGAAGATAACATACCAGGAAGGTATCCATCTAATCCCCCCCCCCAAATTGGACCTTTCCAACAGCCCATACTTGTTCAGTCTTCTTTTGTGAGGCATGTAGAAACTGAGATGTAGCTCTTGTTTTTTTTTTGTTTGTTTGTTTGTTTGTTTTCTTTTTGCAGTTTCTCTGAGCATTGCACTCTGAGTTTGGAGTGCATTTACGTGAAATTCCTTGGAAATTGTATTATAATCCTTCTAAGACTAAGTTTCACATTCTTGCTCTTAAACAGCTCGCAGCTCCACAGCAGCCACTCCCTCCATCTCATCCAGTAAGTGTAAACATGCAGGTATGACATGCAGCTGCAGCACTGCGTAGATGACTCTGTCACTGCCTCCGCTGTGTCGTGTGTTTTGTGTGCAGGTTTGATCGCTCAGCCTAATCAGGCCTCCAGTGATGTGCTGAACAGGATCAGTTTGTATCAGTGGGTGGTGGAGAGACTGCAGGGAGCAAAAGATCCAGAGTGAGTTGTCAGCGTCTGTTTCTGCATTAATAGCATTTGCATTTCCAAATGATCAGATCCTGTTGGTCGGCTGATCTGATGAATCCATTTTGATTGAATTTCAGGCTATTTTACATTTGGTCATCAGTTACTGAAATCCTTATCTGGTTAAAGCAATATAATCCAGTACTTTCACATGCATTGTTTAATATACGTTAAGGTCCATAGGCTTTTGGACAGTGACACATTTATTTGTAATTTTGCCTCTGTACACAACACAGGGGATCTGAAATCAAACAGTCAATATGTGGTTGAAGTGCTGACTTTTAGTTTTATTTCAAAGGGTTTGACAAAGGTTGCACATAAACTGTTTGGAACTGTTTGATGGTCAAATGAGGTCGATTCCCTCTTTATCTCATGACTAATTGGGCAGATAAAAGATCTGGAGTTGATTTCAAATGATGCAATTGCATTTGATAGTTTTTCATTTAAATTCTCAATATGAGGTCCAAAGAAAGGTCAGTAAAAGCAAAGGCCATCTGAAGATGGGGAAAAAACAAACCTATCAGAGACGGAGCAAAAACTTTAGGAGTAGCAAAATCAACAAATATAACAACACCAAAAGATGACGGCTTATTTCCATGGTTCAAAAAAACCCCTTCACAACATCTAACCCAGTCAAGAACACTCACACGAAAACGACAAAAGTCACATTTGTCCAAAAACGTTTACACTTAACCGTATTTTTTTTAACGTAGAAAACTGCCAACAACTGAGCTGGATCCGAACGAACAGCTTATCCTCCGTCACTATGGGGATACGAAGGCTAACGTGACACGCAGGAGAAGAAAGGACCATCCTTCCTCTTTAGTCAACGGGATGCCACAGATACCAGAAGTGAAACAGCAGGATCCTGCCCGGCAAAAACTGCACTACAGGATCAACGATGGCTCCTCATTCATATAGTATCATCTTTTTCTCATCATGTTTATTCATAAAGATTTCAATTTTAATGAGTGTCCAGAATTAAAGGCGGATTTGGGCATATGGAAAATGTGTCACTGCTGCTGACCTTATGACCTGTAATTGTGGCCCCTCAGTTACCCATCTGGTTGCATGGCAGTGTGCCAGAGTCACTCAGGCCTGCCCTGCGGAGGCTTCTATACCAATGTGTTCACTGACAGCCAATTTCCCACCATCCTCGCGACTATTACAGCATTTGGGCGCGGGGCCGTCACGCGTCCTCTCAGGTGAGTGCATGCCAGGTGGCTTCCATTCTTTTCATTTTTTTTTTCTTACTGAAAAATATGAAGTAACATGTAAAAATACACGTATAACAAAATTCTGTTGCACATGCTTCGCCTGTTTGTTTTAAATCTTTTGTAACTGTTAATGCAGCTCGGCCGTCACAGCACTGTGGGACCAGAACGGTGGATTCGTGTGCGATATTTACGGAAACAAAACTAAGGAGTGGAGTTGGAAGCCATATCACAGGGAAAAGATTGCAATACAGGTGGGGTCTACGAATTAATCTCCTCTCGATGTTGTTGTTGCTATTCTCTCATCAATAAACTGAAAAATTCGGAGCAAAAGTAGCCAGAGACACACAGGAGGAACTGGCAGTACAGTGTGTACTTATATTTCTGGGGAGGCAGCTGATTGATTTTTTTTTATTGAATTTCAATGAAATAATAAAAACATTTTATGCAGCACTCCTCATTTTGTTAGGCAAGAATGCTTTTACATCTGAAAAACCTTTAAAAAATTACTAAGTTGAAAATAAATATGAATATTACTTTTTTTTTTAGCAAACTATCTAAATGATTTTTGGTCCCTGTGGTTTTTGCCTTTGGAATTACATATGCTAAATCATATGTTATGGTACTATAACCACAAGAGACTTGGAAAAAAATCATAAAAATATGATGGGGGAGTTTTGTTGTCAATGTTATACTTTAGGGTTCAGGATATATAATCCACTCTCATGCACATCAGCTCACTTTGTAGGGTTTCAGTGGGGTTTGCGGTTACGATGTAGCTACGGTGTAGATTTCCTACTCATGCATAAATCCCAGCAACACTAACTGTCTCTGACAGGACGTAGAGATTCATATTTTATTGTCTGCAGGGTTTCTTTGCTTTAGATTGGATCGTTTCAGGCGACAAAGACAGGAGGACTTGCTAACTCTTTATGCCACTTTGCTGTTCTTTAGGGTTTTCATTTTCTAATAACCGATAAAAGTGTTTGCTTGTCTCCTGCAGATTTCTGATCACGTGTCTGTGAGTCTGTCCAGCGGTACGTCTGCAGTGCTCACCTTCAGGTGTGAAAATGAAACCGCCCAGCTTCCGCTTTCTGCTCGGTCTCACCTTAATCAGCCAAAGGAAACAGTAAGATTACATTGTTTTTCACCTTGATATTGAGGAAGCTAAAATATTTCTCTGTAATATCAGTTCTGCATTTGCAGTCTTATTTGAAGACTCGGGAAACGTTTATCTCTGATGCTGCTCAAGACCTCCTGTATCCCCCACTGACACATGTAAGACACTTTTAATGATCAGATGATTGTGTCTGAGTGGAAAAGTGACACAAACAGTGAATCAAACAGCTGATTAGATAAAGAGGAGCAGTTAGCTTAATAGCCACCAGTGCGTTTGTGCACAAATAGTCGGTGGTTGCTGTGTATAGAGCAGCTAGCTAAATGCTTTACATAACATAATCTACCATGCGCACATAATGTTGTGTGGCAGAAGTCGGTGTGCTCTCGGGATGCTCTCCAGATGGTGAGAGAAGGGAAGAGGCAGGAGGAGTCGTCAGCACACTGGAAAAGAGGAGGTCATCCTAGCGGGACACTGATCAGGCTTCAGCAAAGAGTACACAAAACCGTGGAAGATTGGTTGGACTGTTATCGTGTGGCTGTCGGTACTTACACGCTCACAGCTTCCAAACATAGCCTCTCTAGCTTCTCTGACATTCACCCTGTTCTCCCCACATGTGATAAAACTGCAACAGCTGGTTGTAACATCAAGAAAACCTGACCTGGTCGGAGCTGCTTGGAATAGTTCAATGAAGCAAAAAGTTACAGGATCACTTTATCCTGCAAACTCGACATTATTGAATAGTTCCATGAGGATCTTGTTCACGGTCATCTGTGCAACTCTGTATCTGTGTGCATTTCTGAGTGACCTCTTCCTCTCCTTCAGGTATCAAGTGTCCTGGCTCAAAGCGGATGCCAGATGCCCCACCGAGGACCAGGCCGAGAAAAGAGGCACAGTCAGCTGCTCTGCCCTCTGTGAAGCTACCTGAACGAGTAAATGCTAACCCTGTCCAGCCGGAGGATAGCAGAGATGAGTTTCGGGAGCTTCACGGACACCTGTCGCAATCAGCCGAAAGAGCGCCGGACTTTCCCGTTGTCCTGCCTAGGTGCACGCTAAAGCCATTTCCACACACAAACTCTGAACAATGTTATGTTAGGAGGATCAGGTCAGGACATTTTCTGACATTTTCAGGAGATTTTGCTCTTCAGTCGATTTCCAAAACTGCTAGAAACAGGACACATGGCACCCGATGGTGCTCTGTAAATTCACTGGGCAAATACCTTCGCTACTCTCACAGAGATGAAATTAAACATTACACAGTCTTCACCCTGAAGATGTAGCAGTTTGAAAAACATTTAATGAGTTGGACATTTTCCTCCCGACATACAGCTCCACTGGGCGACATTTAGAAGGGCTCAGTGCTCCAGTGGATGTGTGAAAATGATGTGACATACAGCGATATTTGGATGTTTCTACTCTGGATAACTTAACCAAGTAAACACACTAAAGAGAATTTATATATATTATTTATTTATCCAGGTAAAAGTCTCATTGAGATTTTAAAATATGTATTTTTCATGATGGACTTAGCCGAGAGGCCAGCGGGGACAAAAACTGCTTTACAGTGTATGGATTACCTGCTCAACCAGCGAGTTATAACGGCACCTGCTTTAGTTATTCTTGAGCTGCAGTAACAGAAACACATTGCGGAGCAGTTTCAGTGCTTCACTTGTGCTACACTTGCACTAGATCTTTGCTGCATTATTGAAAGGCACACTAAAGAACAGTTTAACTTTTTTTTGACCTGTTTGTTGTCAGGACACCTAGAAAGCCTGAAAAGAAGGAACGTGGATTCACGCAGCTAGGACCCCTTCGGATTTACGGGAGCATCAAACCAGAGTAAGACCAGACGCTCTAGTTTGATGAAAAAAGTCAATTGCTACATGTTTTAGTAGCCTTATAAAACATCAGATTCCCTGTCTCCCAGGTCAGTTTTTCTTCCAAATAATCCCGAATTGCAGATGGCCGCCGTCACCCTCCTTCCTGCAGTGGCACCGTTCCCCCCCTCTGTCCCCCTCACAGTGTGCCCGGATCTACTCAGAGCGGCACTGCTGGGGGAAGGGCAGCGGAGGAGCTGCTGCTGCAGCACTAAACTAATGCCGGTAGTGACAGACCTGGAGTATGATGCTCTCATTATGGGCCAGCCTCCACAGAGTCAACAGATCCTTGTTGTGTGTGTGACTTGTCCACGTCAGCCTGTCGACACGCACGCAACGCTTGGCCAGGACTCGCTGGAGTATCTTTACAGGAGGAAGAACAAACACAGAACATCGCCTTGCACTCAGGTGTGAATCTAGGCAAAATAAGAGTTATGTTAGTGATACTGAGGCACATTTTCAAGGGTAAAAACAGTGTTGCTTAGAGCCAGTCAGATTCAGTAACAGGTTGATTTTTTTTTTCTTAAAATCCAGTGTCAGATGGACTCTTTTCGTGTGGTGAGGTATGAAATAGAAATGGAGAATCCCTGCTACGAATCCAAGAACATCCTGCTGCGCCAGCGACACAGAGCTGCTCCCGGCACGGTCCTGGTCAGTAAACCTACTGCAGACTTGTCCAAAAGCTGCATGCTATGCAAAGTGCACGCCTTCATGGTCCCCACTGGGTGGCAGCAACAAGCACCGCTCCACTACTTTCCCCTGATGTCCAAACATTCCTGTAAAAGTATTAAAAGTATTAAAAGTAGGAAATACAAAAGGGAGCTCTAATGACAACTGCTTCAGTGACGTTTGCTAACGTCCTTCACTATCAAACATAAAGGTCTGAGTTATAGTCACATGACACACTGTCAGCACTTAAATAATGTAGGTCAGCAGGCCCTACTCAGAAACTCTGAAAGCACATACATTACAAATAACAGGATGTGGTGTCGCATCAACGCCAATCTGTGTTGAAATCTAAAGCTTAAAAATAACCTCATGATGTATGACCTTTGTTGTGAAACGTTTTTGTAAACCACTTCTCTGCAGAAAAAAAAAAAAGCCCTCCCTGCTTAACATTTTTACATGTGGGGAGGGTAAAAATAACTGCAGTGGGGGACTGCAGAGGCGTTTTCTTCCACTTTCAGACGTGTAAAGTACTTTTTATATGCTCATGTGATAGATGTATATCAGAGGGAAGCTGCTGTTCGCGGGCTACATATGCAGCGATCACAGCTTCTCAGCCAGGGTCCTTGAAAAGCAAATCTCCAGAAGCAGAAGAGACTACAGATTAGGTCTGATTCTCCCTTCAGACTACAAGTTCAGGTATTACTCCACAATCCCCTCTGATTTGATGTCCTGTAAGCCAATGAATCAAACTGGTTATTGCATACTGGAACACATCACCACAGAACCACAAATAACAGAAGTTGGCTTTCTAAAGCTGAACACTTTACTGGTGTTCTTCCAATCTTTGCACACAGTGATTCCGTGAACACTCCTGCGGCTGCAGACACAGCACTAACCTGAGGCGACGACATCACGCCGAGCCCTTCACAGAAAAGGGAAACGGCGAAGGCAATGTAAAATTGTCATCAACATTTACGTGAAATTCGGATGGATTTCTCTGTGGAATAAAAAAATGAAACTGAAACATAACATGATGCTTGAGTCCTTATTTATATTATCAATTAAGTCTTCACTTTCCCTTCTTTAAGATATGTAACCCCTCTGCAGGGACGGGAATCACACTGCATCATTCCAGCAACAGACCAAAACGCCCTCCCTTCCCTTGTCTTGTCACACACTCGATATTCCTCCATGAAATAAAACATGGATCAGGGGCAAGAGATCTGCCACAAGTTCCTGGATTCAGTGAGTTTCGACTTGGCCAAATAAACATGGCAAAAAGCAACAACTAATCCATTATTTATATTCAATCCTTCATATTATTCACCAAGTCAAGCTGTCAGTCATCTGACTTTCTTTGTGACTTCCTGTAAATAACTAAATGCAGAATCAACCTGCTGACACAAGGAGGGAACTGATGGGAAATATATATATATTTTTCAAGTATTTCTTCCTCTGCGTAAAATATGTGTTACAAAGGAGCTGCTGGCTTCCTGGCATAATTTTGGCTTCTTAGTCATACCATTAATAATAGAAAAGATGATGTAGGAGGAAAGATATGCGTGCATGGCACCTTGCAAAATTCCTGAGCAGTCATGAGCCAGCGTTAAATCTTACTACAAGTCAGTGTTTATTGTTTCCGCGTGGAGAAGAGATTTTACAGTGTGACAACTCATAATAATGCCAATTTGTGGAAGATTTGGATGCAAAGATTGACTCTGGCCGTCTGTGGCTCCTGGGGGGCCTCTAGTGGATCGTCCTCGGAAACAAAAAGGAAGCTCGCGGCTATTGGCTGGCTACATATCGCAGAACATCAACAGCCGGTGCGCCAGAGAGAAGAACTTGTTTGCGGAATCACGTGTGCCGCTCGGGTTAAAATCAAAGAAAATGTCGATTATTTGACACATTATGAATCGACGATCTGAACTTTATCCGGATATGAAGGACTTTTGTCTTCACTGATTTATTTATTTATTTTTAATATAAGGACCGGAAAACAATAAAGAAAGAAAAACAGAAGCGAAGTGAGTGGAGCGATGATGAACTCAGGTAAGTTCCCCGTTCGATGACTTTTCTGGTTTATACGTGAACACGGTGAGCTTATAATGGCTAATCGGGAAATAGTAAATGCTCAGAGATGTACTTCTATACTGTAGTTCAGCATGTTTTTTCTTTCTATTCCTACACAGTATAAATCTCACCTGTTTAGGTTTAGCCTGCTCGGTAGTCATTTAAACAGCATAGCTCTAAATGAAGTTACATTTGATTATCTCGAGTTTTGTATTGATTTTGTTCGCAGTCAGCAGTTCAAACTGTGTCTTGTTGAACAGGGAAATATTTGAAAACAACGCCTTGAAAACCCTGCTTGTCAACAGGCTTGCCTTTTACTGCTTCTCCCACTCTTCATCTCCCACCTGCTAATCCCCCACTTTTGCGTGTTGACGCGAGCTATTAGTTGGAGTAATGTGCTGCTACATAGAGGGGCAAACATAAATCATGTGATATTTGAACCCTTGGAGAGGTTGTTTATGATGTATACCAAGGTTAGGATCAGCAGTGAAAGAAAACACAGTCATTACATTATAGTCAGGGTTACAGTCATTTAGATGTTGTTTTCCCTCAGAGGAAATAACTTTACCTCAAGTCCCAACTTCATATATTTCATTTCTCTATTCCCAGGCATGCATAAGCCACCTGTGGCCCCTAAACCAAAGCTGCCTTACTACGAAAGTCCACGGCAATCTCCTTTGATCCCTAGAAAAGGTGGCCTCTCGCAACCATCTCCTGGCACGCAGATGAAGGTGAAACCGGCGCTAGCCCCCAAACCCTGCCCCTCTAAATTCAACACTGTCTGGACGAGCCCACGTCAGACATCTGCGTCGGATACCCCCCAGACTGTAGGTCGCCTTGCTTCCCAAAATGGACTGCCGCACGAGAGCAAAAGGCCTGACTGGGATTACGTTGTTCCTATTTGTCTGTGCAGCAGTGACAACTGCACGTGCGTCAATTCTCAAGGCACCCGCAATCATAGCAGAGAGAAAATAAACAATGAATACTTCAGAACAACGAACGCCTCTCCCACCCATACTCACTATCAGTCTGTTCAAGACGAACATGCTATTTACCAAAATGTCACTGTAAATACTAATATTTCCCGTCCTAAGGTGGCTTTTCGGCCGACTTCTCCTCACAGAACGCGGGGTGATGAGGCAAATGATGGAATTCTTGACGGTGTACCTGGACAAGTACCAGAGGAAGATGCTCTCAGTGTGCCACGACCCAAACTAATCCCAGCTCCCCCTAGGAAGCCCAGTCCTATCCCTGTACCACAGAAACCCAGGCAAGCTGTTCAGGACCATAAGGAAAAGGGGGAGAAGGGGAAGGAAGAGTCTGTAAGCCAAGATGGCAGAGAAATAAACACCAAAAATGTGGCGGTGTCACCAGACAGGAAGGGCACATCATCACTGTCTGTCAGTGCACCTGAAAGTGAAAAGAAACTGCCAGCTTTTCCGTCAGTGAAAACTTGTCCCCCTCCAGCTGCTCCACCCAAGAAAAAACCTTTTCTGTCTGAGCTCGAAAAAGTACTGAGCTCGGCTCCTCAGGCAATTCCAAAGGACGTGAAAGGGGAACATCTCGATTGGGGCCGTGGCACTTATGAGATGGATTTCTCCGCTAAAAAGATTCAGAGGAAAGCAAAGGGTGATGAGGAGGAAGCTTGTGGCATTTTGCATAGTCAGCAGGCCCTCAGCCAGCCTGTTGCCACAGTGGAGAAAACTGGGATGGGTAAAGTACCTCCAAAGAAGCCCCAGAGAAAGAAGCTGCTGAATCAGAATAAGGGATCATCTGAGGAGAGAGCAGCAAGGGAGTTTGAAGGACACGGGAAAAAGAAGGAGCCGCCTCTGCCTTCCACTGACAAATCAAGCGGTAACCATCCAGCAGCTGAAGTTAATAGGCATTCTCGCTCCAGTGTGAGCAAAGCCAAGTCCTTCTCCGGCGCTGACATCATTCGCTCTAAAAAAGTACAGAAGACAATTTCTTTCCGGAAACAACCCTTGAAATTATCAAAGAGTAGGTTACCCAGGCAGACGGAAAAAGAAGACCAGTTCCCAGACTACACTCCCGATGATAATGAACGAAGTGTTGACAACGACGAAGACCTATGGCAGAACTATCCCGAACGTAAATTCTCCGCTCCATTTACTGAGTTTGAGCAAAATGTGGACGGAGAAAATGAAGGAGAAGTTGTCCCATTTGAGGACAGCCCTGTGTATGAGGAGATATCAGACTTCGCCAATGTGGAAAATTCAGGGCCATATCCTCAGGACCCCTACTCACAGCCTAAACCATGGCAGAGCTCAGTTTACACTGACCCACAGGGCTTATACTTACACCCTGACTCCTCGGAGAGCTCGGTGTATGATAATGAGGGCATTTATGAGGAGCAGGATCCATATATGTCCCTGGAGAAAGACCACCAACAGACACCAGCACTCTGTGACAGGTAGACCTGATGTACTCGACTACCTCTAAACCTGATTTATTTTTAACAGCACGTTCTTCATTGTGTCCTGAAATTTCTTTTAAACAACCATTCATCTGCAAAATATGTTTCTGATGACAGAGGGCGAAAAGGAAGAGCGCAGAGGGCCTTCGCATTGTTTGTTTTTCTAATTCCTGTCAGGGTAGTTTGACAGGTATGGTGTGCTTGCATAGCCTTGACACACTGACTTAAACTACACAAATTTAAAGTATAAACATGTTGTTATTATTACAGGCAGAGACAATCTTTAGCCAAGAAGGGAAGAATACATACTAGATCAATGCAATCCACATTTCTGTGGTTTAAGAAGCGCTTTCACAGTGTCTTTGTGTTTGCAGCTCTGCGGTTATCTGGTGTTAGGAAGACGCTAAAACGACACCTGTTTCTCTTCTTAAAGGCTCAGTTCAATAGAGTGGAGGTGATAGAATTAAAAATCTGCTGCTTAAAGAGGAAACCTTTCATCAGAACTCAATATAAGACTTTATTTTTCATTTTACAATGATTATCCGTTATCAGTCCATTATCAGGGACTACAACATCTAGTCCTTTTACTGAATAGTTAGATTTGTTTGTTTTCAAACCAAAAACCTACAATCCCAACTATAACTACCTAATGCTAAAAAGTATATATGTTTATAAAACTGTTAGTGATGTGTGCATTAGGGGAACAAAAGGAGTTTCTGGCCTTTGTTCACAAATGTGCGGGTGGTGACGTGCTTATGCTTCTCACAAAATTCCCGTCAGATTCATGAAGCGTGTCCACTGGCCAGTTTTGTTCTGTAGTGACTTAGAATAATCTGCAATCTGCATGCCATGATCAACACTAAGATGTAATGAAGAAAGTGATGATGGTGATGCATTAAGTTAGTAATAAATAAATAAGGGGTGAAGAAATGGAAACAGTAGTGTCAGAGGAGGAAGCCACAAAAACAGCAACACCTTTCAAAACTGTTTCAGATAATAGAGCTGATGATTAGTATTTTCCTGGAGACTAGGGTTTAAAAATCAGTCAAACAATAAACATAGAAAAGACTTTGCATGAACAGACCAGAACAAAATGAAGGAAGGAACGTGCGATCTATCAGCTCAAGATTAAAAAAATAAAAAAAGGCACTACACTTACTGGAAAAACAAAACGAAAAACATCCTCCAGCATGCACGCGACATTGCCAACCATCATCTTATCATTCATTGAGAAGAAGTACCTGACCAGGATAAGATATACTTAAATAATCATAGTAACTGGAACATTTGTTCCAAATGTGTCATGTGTGAAGGACGAGTTTTGTTTGGTCTTTGTATTGGTTTGTTAAACTACTATATGTTGAGTCACTGTCTACTCTTGCTCCCATTTTCTTAACATTTAATCTAATTATTGTCCTCTGTCATTAATTTAATTCTATTAGTGTTTTATTTTGTTTCTGTCATTTTGGAAAACTGTAAATAATGGCTAATGAAAGTGTTACCGTGGCACGGTGTTGTGCTGGACAGCACTGTCATCTCATAACAAGCAGCTCCTGTGTTTGATCCACGGGCTGGCCGCTCTTTCTGTGTGGAGTTTGCATTTCCTCTCCAGGTACTCCGCCTTCCTGCCAGAGTCCAAAGACATGATCTTAGGCTATTTAGTGATTCTAAACTGGCCATAGATGTGAATGTGACTGTAAATGGCTTTCTTGCAATATTTTAGTGACTTGTCCAAACAATTGCCGTCTCCCCTCCACCTTCAATCCTAAATTGAATCAGTGGAAAACGGATGGGTGAAATATTTTTGATCATCAACATTATTAGTGGTAGTTGTAGTAAAGTTTTAAGATGTGCTTTCTATTATTTGTTCCTGAACATGTTCTAACTTTGTTTGCAGATTATGAACAAATTCAGCTGAGAAAATATCACAGATTTGTGCATTAAATCTGTTTATGTACAGATTTGTGTTTGCACTGTTAGATATTGCGCCGTTTCTGCAGATCTACATACATTCATCATAAGAAGCAGATCAGTGCTAAATAGATACGTTTTTACTTTTTTGCACTTTTGTTGAACTGACCCTTTTTTATTCTTTTCTGTTTTGTTTTTTTTAAATGTTTCTGAGTTTGCGTCTTCATTGGCTCCAGTTTTTAATTTATTTTTTTTTTTCCTGTGTGTATATTCCCTGAAGTAATCTTTGTAGTAATCCTGTTAGTAGGCAAAGAATTTCACATGTCTGGTTTTGAATGAGCAGTTTTGCAGAAGTCAGCTGGATAACAGGATTACAGTTTGTGTAACTGTACACGCTGCCTCCAACAGCTTAGCATGTCGCAGCGCTTTTCAAACACTCACATGTTGGAAACACGTTGGCTCATAGCAGAGACCGCTCACTGCGAAGTACTACAGCGGTTGTAAAGGGGGCACAGACCCTTAGCTTTGTCTGCTTTCTTTCTTTGTAAGTTTTGTTCAGGGAGGTGCCTTCTGAGAATCCTCTGGGAATTGTGGCATTTTAGACATGCGGCGCATCTTTGGCACAATTTCCTGTTAGCTGTTCATGTGAAGTCCTGTTAAAACTGCTGACGATGACGGTGCCTTATTTCTGAGTTCTGTGAGCAGATGTAAAAAGATGCAGTAGGAGTAGGCTTGTGATTGTATTGATAATTAGATTTAACATTTAAAGGTGTCAAGTCCTCCCTTTCCTGTGTGCATTTCTATGACTTTTAATAATAAATGCTCCCGTATAAGAAATTCTTGGGATTAAATGCTGAGGAGAGTTTTTTTTTTTTTATATCAGAAATCTTCCTCATTCTTCTGAAATTCCCTTCCCCTCGCTCGTGTGCCATGTGTATTTTAAAGGTGTGTCAGCGCCTTTCAAATGCAGAATAAATGCCTTCAGATAGTTGTGTGTCAAGACTACCTGCCCTGTTTGTGTTTGTCGGTCCCTGTTTTGCTCTTTGACTAACACGTGTTTCTGACTTCTTTTTTTTTTACAGAAGCTCCTTTGAAAAAGACATTGTTCTTGAGGTGCCGTTTGATGATGACTTTATCCAGACCACCTCAGAAGACGAAGGCGAGAATGACAGCAGCTCTGACTCAAGTAAAGGTGACCCTGAGCAGCCAGAGGAGAAAACGGTGAGGAGCAGAAGCTGTTAGATCCTGACAGGGTTTGCTCATTGCAGGAATTTCAAGGATGCAGGCAAAATAGTCCTGCAGGGGAGAACACGCCTTCCTTTAACAAGAAAAACAAAAACATTTATAGCATCATCCTCATGCTGTTTCTAATAGATTAATATATTATTATTGCATCTTGTACGTCTGCTGCGAGCAGTGTGTGTGCTACATTTACTGTACTGTTTTATTCAAACTGTACTGTTTTTATTGATTGTCTTCATCAGACGGCGAGTGAAAAGAAGAAAAACAAGATATTCAACATTGCACAAGAAATTATGACCTCTGAGAGTGTGTGAGTGTCCTTTTTTTCCCTCATTTGCATTTCTTGAACTCCACGTGTGCACATAGTCTAGGATAATTTTGCCCAGATTTTGGGATGTCTGTCTCTCAGGTTTGTTGTGGGTTTTTGTAGATTAAAAGTTTCTCTTGGTGTTTGCAACATTAACTTACACACTGGGGGGAAAAGACTGGAGAAAAAGCCATTTAACTAAACATTTAATTGTTAAGAAGTGCAAATTCAACAGTACATCTCAGTTTTTCTACATGAAATATTAAAGAAAAAGTTCTAGTAGCTCATCATCCAGATCATCTGGTGTGTGTCTTGTATTGTTTAACTATATTATATGTTGGAATTAGTCGGACCTGCCTTGCAAGACTGCAGTTGGTCCCGAATGCTGCAGCTCGCCTTCTGATGCAAACTAAAAGATGTGAACGTATTTCCCGGTGCTTGCCTCTTTCCACTGGCTCTCTTTTCACTTCAGAACTGATTTTAAAATGTTATTGTTGATTATAAAGCTATGAATGGACAGGCTCCTGGGTATTTGTCTGACCTCTTGCAGCCTTATGCGCCCTCTAGATCTCTTAGAACAAATGATCTTTTGCTTTTAGCCATACCAAGGTCTAGGCTGGTTCACAGAGGCGATCGAGCGTTTGGGTCGTAGCGCCTAAACTGTGGAATAATCTACCCCAACACATCAGACAGGCTCCTACTGTCAATCAATTTAAATCTCATCTAAAAATACATTTGTATCCACTGGCTTTTAATACAGTATGAGAGGTACTTGGTGCTAATAATAAAAGTTACTTGGTACTAGTTATTTTGTATTTCTGTACAGCACTTTGGTCAGCGTTGCTGTTGTCATTAAATGTGCTATATAAAAAAAAAAAAAAACTACTTTGGTGTAGTATGAATGGCAGTGGGGGAGGTCTTTCTCCATAGGGAAAGCTGTAAAACGTGAAAGTACAGTTAAATGATCAAAATCTATGAACTCCTTCACATTTTGCAAAGCCTTCCAGCGGGCCTGACTGGAATCTTTGTCAGGCTGATTCTGGCCCCTGGGCCATATGTTTGACACACTGGTCCACTTGCACCCAACAGATGGTAGAGTCTTGCAGAATCTGTGTGTAAGCGCCTGACTGGAAAAAAACAAAACAATTTCCATTCACCTTCATTGTAATGGGTAGACACACATATATGTCAAAACCTCACAAAACATGATGATGTATTGTTGTATGGAGGCAGCGATTGCGTAACCATTATAACTGTATTTTGTTTTTCCAGGTTTGTTGACGTCCTGAAGCTGCTTCATGTTGTGAGTACTTCCACATGTCACCTTTTAAACAAAAGCAACCACTGTGTTTGCCATGAAAAGAGCTGTGGGTATATATTTGAGCCAGTGCTGGTCTAGTGTCGGGGCCCACATTCTCCATATGTGTTTGATTTGATCCTCATAGAAGGGCAGAATAGACTTTTCGCCGTCCTTCTGGCAATAAAAGGTTCTTATTGTAACACTATACTTGCTCTGAATGATACACAGTCGCGTTGTTTTAACCGCTGCCAAAAAAATGATCTGATTCCTATGCTGTACTTCCCCTGCAGTGTTTGCTGTGCGACAAGAAGGGAAGAACAATATTTTTTATGTGTCGTCCAACCAGTCTAACCAAGTCTTTGCCAACCCACTCTTAGATCGGTGAAGTAAAGCACTCCCTATCTCTACGAGAATCTCCACATCTGCTTCTGTTTGTTTGTTGAGTCGCTTTTTCTTGACAGTTCATCATATCTGCTCAGGAAGAGGAGATGTGGTAAATTCAGGAATTGCAGTGTTAAGTGTGAGGAAATTTGATCAGGGCTGGTACGTAAGATGTAGTAGCCTTGAGTGACGACTCCCATCTATGACTGTATAGCATACACGGGAAGCGCTCGAGTCTCCGTGGATTGCACATTTGTGAAGAACAGATCAGATGAAGTTCAAAGCAATGTTGAAGTGGCTTTCTATTTTACCCAGCTCTGTCAGGTACTCAAACGGACATCAGCACTCACCACAGCATGTGTATTCTATCTGATTTATCTGGTAATGCATATTCTTAGACGCTCTCGTTTTCGGGATCTAAATGCAGACAATAAAAGCTACTTTGATTTAGCTGCTTTGTTTGTCTAACCCATGTGTTATAATGGAAACGAGATAACCAAACTGGCCTTTTTCTCAACAAACGTCACACGTTTGTTACCGCTGACTGTCTGCAGCGTAGTCTCGTGAAACGTATATGCTTTTAATTTTTTTTTTTCTGCTACATCCTTCACCATGTGAGCCGCCTCCTACACTGTCAGCTGTTTTTTTTTTTTTTAAGTAGGAGGAAATCGCACGTTAACCACAGGAGCTCTCTGCTGGGTACATGGTCTGTTGGCAGTTTTATTTGCCATGTGTCGCTATAAACCACCAGAAAGCGAACCATAAATGGTACCCTCAGTGTTTGCTGCTCTGTATTTATTATTTCTTTGGTCCTGATTTTATTTTATAAGAATGACAGTGCGTCTTTTGTCCTGTCTTGCCCCTTTAACCCCTAACCGGTCACAGAGGATGGCCGCCTCTCCCTGAGCCTGGTTCTGCCGGAGTTTTCCAGTTAAAAGGGAGTTTTTCTTTCCCACTGCCACCAAGTGCTTCCTCATATGGGGTCATTTTATTTTTGGGGTTTTCTCTGTGTTATTGTAGGGTCTTTACTTTGCAACATAAAGTGCCTTTAGGCAGCTGTTGTGATTTAGCACTATGCAAATAAAACAGAATTTATTTGTCTTTTAAGAATGCGCTTAAGCTGTGTCCATCTGACTTTTTATCTGTCTATCAACAGGACTTCCGTGATGCAGTGTCTAAAGCCTCTCGCCAGAGTGGGAAGCCTGTGATTGAGGACCGTCTTCTAAACCAGATCCTGTACTCCCTCCCACAGCTCTACGAACTCAACCAAAACCTCCTCTCCGAACTGAGACAAAGAATAGCTAAATGGTATAACAAAGTTTTTTATTTATTTATTTTTTTTACTGAGAGCTTTACATGTGCTCTTGTTGCCGATTGGGAGCTAAACCATGCAGTAATAACTGATAGTCTTCAGAGGAAGAGGGATGTTTTTATGTTTTAACTCCATACTAATGCCCACGGTCTTAAATCAAGTCACGATACCTATGTGGTGCTGTTAGTGCCTGTTGAAAGTGTGGTTAGTCGGGTAAAGAGGAAACTCAGAACATTGGTGATTTTTTTTCTGTTCATGATCCACAAGGAAGTATTCAAGCTCTGGGTAAGAATATATATTTTCACATGTTTTTGATTATTCATTTACTCTATAGGAGAAAAAATAGATACTATAAAACAAAAGTATGGACCAAAGTATGCCCCCCCCCCCCCCCCCCCCCCCCCCCCCCAACCTAATCACATAGATGGATCGAGGAACTGACCAGTGTTTTTCTTTTCGCTCTGTTTTGTTTACAGGAACGAGAATCCCCAGGTAGCAGACATTTTCCTGAAACAGGGGCCCTATCTGAAGATGTACTCGACATACATTCGTGAGTTTGACAGGAATGTGGTTCTCCTGGATGAGCAGACTAAGAAGAATCCAGCATTTGGCGCAGTAGTACGGGAATTTGAGGTAATGGTGCTCAACCTGTTCTGTGTGTAAGTGTCTTTGCTCCCTTTTTCAAAAACAAAACAAAAACCATTAAATGTTGATTTGGTTTTGTTCTCTTTTTTTGTTAAGGCTAGTCCACGCTGCGCCAGCTTGGCTCTGAAGCATTACCTGTTAAAACCTGTACAGAGGATTCCTCAGTACCAGCTGCTACTCACAGGTAAACCTGTAAATAAAGAGTCATTGAAATAGATCTTTTATGTTTCTTATTTAATACTTAAAGGTGAGTTTAACTTAAGTACAAACTCAGCTCACTGTTGTAGTTTTGGACTCCTAAACTGTACACGTTGGCGCAGCCTTTGATGTCTCATCTCAGGCATCATGCTGCCCTCTGGTGCTTATTATGAAAATCTTTTGTGCTCCTTCTTGACTCCTTGTATAATAAGGCTTTTGAAGTAGGGTCCGAATCAGATTTGGTGACATAACATAAGCTTCAACAAGAGTGAGCTTGTGGATTCACGAGTCTGGTTAATCGGTCAGTGCCAACATATGATGAATGTTTCCCACGTCACTCTTGTATAGCTGCGTTACGTAAACACCTGAAGACCTTTTCATCCAGGATTTAAGTTCTGAATCATTCCAGGAATTGGATATAGAGACTGAGCCCTTAACACCCATTTGCGTACTTATTGATCACTTGTTGTGGTTACACTGTTGATAGCAAAACTTAAATGTTTTTATTTTGTTTTAGATTATCTAAAAAACCTGCCTGAAGATGCAGACGACTACAAAGACACAGAAGGTAACGACATAACCTTTATTTTATTAATTTCTTTAAACCTGCAGATCCGTAAATATTCTTGATGGTGTTAGTGGAATGGAAATATTTCATGTCATGTGTGTGACAATTACAAATTTGTGTCCATTCAGCTGCCCTTGCTATAGTGAAAGAGGTGGCCAGTCATGCAAATGACTTCATGAAACAAGGGGTGAGAGCAAAATAGAAATTTCATGATAAGCAATCACATGGTAAATCCCTAATACACGTTACTTACACATTCCACTCGTTTTTTTTCTCAGGATATCTTCCAGAGTTTGATCCGTGTCCAGTGCCGTCTGATTGGCAACCATGAGATTGTCCAGCCTGGCCGGGTGAGGTCATAAAGCTTTTGTAAGATTTTGTACGTACACAGGCAATGTCAATGTAGGACAAGCAAAGGTTGTGCTAACACGGATGATGTCTCTCTGATTCTAATGTCCCAGTGAGCCATCACGCTTTTCCAGCATGAAGGACTCTGGGAAAAACTGAAGCAGCTAAACTGGTTTCCCGTTAGGCGATACATACTGTACTCAAGCAGGTGTAACCACCAGAGTCTGGTTTATTTGACTATGCTTGGGCATATTTAACTGAGTTGTTCCACTTGGTGAGAAAGTGGGAACGCAATGTTTCCTCAGTTGAGATTAACAATATGTTTTGCAAGAGTTTCCGGGGCTGACGTAGGCAGCGTTAACGTAGCATGTTATTTATTGATGGGCGAAACTGAAGCTCCCACACAAGCACTGGGACACCATGAAAACAGCACACGGGAGTGTGCCTGAGTCCAGGATGTTCTTGCTAACCACTGAGCCACCATGCTGCCACGTGATTATTAAGGCGGGCTGCTAATATTGACCTTCTCTAGGCCATCAATTGGAGAAAATAATGAACTTCAAGCTCTGCAAAGTACTTTTCTTCACATGTTGCACGAAGAAGTTCTGGATAAAGAAAAGGCAGTGAGAAGAGTGATAAAGTAAAATATGGGGAGGGATATTTTTTGCTAATTTACACTTTTGTGATTTCTCTCCCCCCCCCCCCCTTTTTTTTTTTTTTTCCAGATATACCTTAAAGAGGGGATCTTGATGAAGCTGTCGAGGAAAGTTATGCAGCCCAGAATGTTCTTCCTGGTATAGTCGATATTTCCTTTTATGCTTTCATAACCAAATCACAATCGAACAGCAGTGTTTCTGTCATGTGCCTCCACTCATGGTTCCCTTCCTAGTAAAACATGTGGTCATACATTCTGTTGAGCTGATATAAGGAACTTGGCTTGATTAATAGATTTAGCTTCCATGGTGCTCAGATGTCTTTCGACATTTGTTTGATATTTTCCCCACATTTTTATGATCTTATTACTGGTGTATTTGAGACTCGATGGTCATGACAGAATGAAAATGTTTCATGTCATTTTCCATTTAGTTTAACGACATGTTGCTGTACACCAAACCCGTTCAGTCAGGCCAGTACATGTTCAAAAACACGCTGCCCCTCAGAGGAATGAAGGTGAGAACTCATTCTTATTCTGTTTGTCAATTTTCACATTTTCTCACATCACGAGATCATCTTTATCCTGGCATCACGGCTCACAGTGAAAATAATTACAGGTTAGCAAACCGAGTCAAGAGGCCTATCAGAACGAGCTGAACATCGTGAGCGTGGAGCGCTCTTTCATTCTCTCCGCGAGGTAATGATCAGAAATGAAAGAGGCCTTTGTAATTTAAGATGGTGTGTTGTTGTTGTTGTTGTTATTACATTTTATTTCATTAGTGTATGTTCTTCTTTTTTGTTTTTCTTGAATCTATTTTGGGGTTTTTTTGTTTTTTTTACATATGCTCTGTTTTCTCTTTCTGTAGCTCGGCCGAGGAACAGGACGAATGGCTTGAAACGATTTCCACAGCGATCAGTGAACACATCAAGAAGACGAGCAGCTTTACCCCTGGCAAGCCTCGAGATGTGGTAAGATCACTTAAAAAAGTACATCTCCGGCTGTTGCAATATGTGAGCAACATTTAACATTGTATGAGCAGCCACTGAAACTCCTGTGTGCCTTCATTTTTTTTTGTACCACTCATATTCAGCTGGATGGCACTGATGTTGGCGATGGTGCTCCTTTGGGATCCAAAGCCCCCATATGGATCCCTGACAAGCGGGCCTCCATGTGTATGGTCTGCACCTCCAAGTTCACCCAAACGTGGAGGAGACATCACTGCCGTGCGTGCGGAAAGGTGAGGCATCAGTTGTACAACATGCTTACTGTCCAGAATGAGGGAGAGATGGAAGGGCAAAAAAAGTAAAACTTGTGCTTTATTCTTCCACAGGTTGTGTGCCAATCTTGCTCCTCCAATGAATTCCCTCTCGAATATAAAAAGAACAAGTTTACTCGAGTGTGTGACCAGTGTTTCCAAGTTCTTTTGGAGCAGAAAGGCGAACAGACCCATCAACTTGGAAAAAGAACTGCGTTTACTTTCCACAAAAAGCAGAAGTTGATACCCGCAACCCTCAAAGAGGTAGTTCATATGTCGCCCTCATCTGTATACACTTTCCATTACAACCTTATTACTGCAGTAGTTTATTTATTATTCACAATA
Organism: Diplotaxodon limnothrissa; assembly: GCF_057381915.1. Classification (NCBI taxonomy): domain Eukaryota; kingdom Metazoa; phylum Chordata; class Actinopteri; order Cichliformes; family Cichlidae; genus Diplotaxodon; species Diplotaxodon limnothrissa. The sequence goes on along the minus strand of NC_140602.1, from coordinate 17,240,839 downwards.
GAACAATAGAAAAAATTTTGGACTGCTGGACTTTCAAGAGAGGGATGTTGTCCCATTTTTGTCTGATATAGGATTCTAACTGCTGAACAGTCCTGGGTCTTCTTTAACGTATTTATTGTTTTATGGTGCTTGAAATGTTTTCAGTAGGGGACTGTTGATGTATGCAGTTTAGCATTTTCTTGCTGAAGTATACAAGGTCTTCACTGAAAAAGATTTCATCTGTATGGGACCATATATTGCTTTTAATACCTCTCAGCATTAATAACGGCTTTTCAGATATGCAAGCTGCAAATTCCATAAGCTCTTGTGCGACCCCCCCCAAACCATCAGAGATCCAGGCTTTTGTACTGAATGCTAATAAGGCAGGGGTGTCCAACTCCAGGCCTCGAGGGCTGGTGTCCTGCAGGTTTTAGATGTGTTCTTGATCCAACTCAGCTGATTTAAAATTACCTCCTCATAAAGTTCATAAAACCTGCAGGACACCGGCACTCGAGGCCTGGAGTTGCCTACCCCTGGACTAAGGGAAAGCAGAAAACTGTTCCGTGGACCCCACCAGAGGACCAGAAGACCCCTTATTGCAGGGGTGCCCAACTCCAGGCCTCAAGGGCCGGTGTCCTGCAGGTTTTAGATATCACCCTGGGTCAACACACCTGAATCAAAAGATTAGTTCATTACCAGGCCTCTGGAGAACTTCAGGACATGTTGAGGAGGTAATTTAGCCATTTGAATCAGCTGTGTTGGATCAAAGACACCTAAAACCTGCAGGACACCGGCACTCGAGGCCTGGAGTTGGACACCCCTGCCTCAGTCCATTTTAAATGAGTTTTGGTCCAGAGAAGATGGCAGTGATTCTAGCTCATGTTCACATATGGCTTCTTCTTTGCATGATATATTTCTCCAGAATCTCTGAATCTTTTGAAGACTTTATGTATCCAGGTTAATTAGTTATAGAAAGTTCTTTCCAGCCTTTATTTCCCCCTGTTCCAACTTTTTGAGAAGTTTTGCTGCCATCAAATTTAAAATGAGTTAATATTTTTCATTAAATAGTAAAATTTCTAAACATTTAATGTTTTCAATTCTTGTTATAAAAATTTGGATTTAGAAGATTTGCATTCTGTTTATATTTACATTTTACAGTGTCCCAACTTGGCTTCATATAATGTTCAGAAAACTCATCAGACTGCTTTTACTTTGTAAAGGTGACGGCCAGCACAGACGACTCCTCTATGAGTGGGTACCTGCAGGTGTCCAAGGTGGCTAAAAAGCACGGGAAGAGGTTATGGTTCGTCATTAAAGACAAGGTCCTGTACAAATACGCAGCAAGTGAGGTAAAGTCTTCTACTTGTATTAATAAAAGCTCAGTATGGCAGTTGGAACAAAGAGAATTATTGCAACGTTTGTTTTTCATTTCTTCATGCAGGACGTGGCAGCTTTGGAGAGTCTGCCCCTGCTGGGATTTGTTGTAAAAGCTGATTCCTCACAGACGTCGCAGTTCAAACTCTACCACAAAAACAAAGTTTACTACATTTTTAAAGCTGACAGCCCAGAGACTGCCCAAAAGTACTGTAGAGAGAGATGCTATTTATTATTGTATATAGTGACAATATTAATAATATTAAAATATTGTAATAATATTTTCTTTTTTCTTTTTTTAACAGATGGATCACGTCTTTTAAAGAGGCTGCTGTGCTTTAATATCTGCTGTGTGAAGCTGCTGGCTGTGCTTGCCTCGGCTGAAACTGTTTTACCTCAGTGCTCCCAGAAATCTGTAAACAGCATCTGGAGTCACCAGTTTTGTGCGTTTTGTTTTTATTGATTTTATTGTAATTACTGTAACTACTTTTTACATTGTTTTTAGAGCTCTCTTGTGGAGATGGGATTTACCCATTTTTATTTTTGCACAGTCACATGAATCTTTTCCACATGCATTTAAAAAGTTTAGGCTTCAATGTCAGAAATCCATTTTTAGACTTTAATTTTGGGTTATGCTTTTAATGCAATTGTCTAATGTCGTGCTTGGATTGCCATAGCACAGATTTGGTGAAAAAGAGAATTATCCATTAGTTACTGTGGACACGGCTGCTGTCATAACATGTGAACACACGTCTATCCAGCAGATTCCTAAATAAATTATGTGGGTATTTCTTGTGGTTTGAGAATGCTTTTTTTTTTTTTCTTTTTTCTTTTCACACTTCATAAGTTACCATAGAGCACGTTCAGAGCAATGTTAAAACAATGTTCACTTCCTGCTTGGGTAAGAAATGTTTACTTTATCTTCTTAGACTGGAGTCTGCAATCTAAAGTCTCAATGATGTACTGGTGGAGAATTCACTGTTCAAACTGTCCCATAATGGGTTCTGCACCTAAGTCAATCAAATGGCTTCATATGATTATACCCTAAATATATATCTATGTAAATAGAAGTGATTGTAATTAGATTGACAAGAAATTAATTTTTACTGCTCAAATTCTGTCATTGTAATAAATCTTTATTTTCATGTGTTTATTGTTGTTGTATGTATGTTTGCTGAAATTATTCTTTTCCAACGTTAACGCTATACTTTACACCCAAATCACTTTTACTTTAAATGCTGCAAATTGACTGTACAGTTTAGTCACTTATATAAGTCCTCATGATGGATCTTAAAGGTTTATACTAGGGGTGCAACGATACTCGTATCGATATTGAACCGTTCGATACAGTGCTTTCGGTTCGGTAGGCATATGTATGAACAATACAAAATTTGTAATTTATTTTATCAACTTTCCTTCTGACGATGCTGTCTGTGTTGAGCGCTCAGTGGATCTGCGCTCGACAGTGCAGCCTAGGCGGAGTAGTCGAACGCAGATTCACTGAGCGCTCAACACAGACAGCATCTTCAGAAGGAAGAGCGCAGGGCAAGCTAGCGAGACAGAAGTTAAGCTCTCCTTGCAACATGGCAAATTGAACCTCCCCCACCCTCATTCAGATCTGGCGTTTAGAATTATTTTGGTTTTCATGTGAGGTATGACCCTGAAGGTAAGCGCGTCATGGACTAAAGTAAAACAGTATGTTGGATGTGCCAGCAATGCTCAATTACATGGGTGGGAACTAGTGTGTTAGCGCAGTTAGCTCGTTAACGTATTGGCCGTCTAGCCCCACGCAAGGGCGATCAGGGGTAGCTCGTTAACGGAAATTTGCCGTGTTGTGGCGTTAACGTCATTTCAACGAGATTAACGCTGACAGCACTAGTGGGAACACAACGAATATGACTGCGCGTTTACGCCGACATCATCCTAGTGCAAAGACAAGTGGAAGCAGACAAAAACAACAAGCATGCATGCTACAAACTTTACTCGAGTCATTTAGACAGCCGTTAGCACATGATTCTCCTTATGGGGACCTGATATGTTTAATATTGTGGCAAGTTCAGACAAGGTGGAGACGGAGGTGTCGTTTGGTCTTGCTTCCCGTGAGCTAGCCAGGGAGCACAGCCATTTATTGACATTTGCAGAAGAACACTGCCGCTAGCTAACTGCTCAGTGCGGCAACCGCACAGCAACAACAACACACAGGGCGCCCTCTGACCCCGGAAGGACACACCGTCGCAGCGAGAGGGCGTCACCCATCACTATGGCAACATAAACAAAACATAACTGTACAAACAGAACCCCGAACAGCCCTGACCCGCTACATAGCCCCCACCTATGGGGTCAGTCGTCCCCGACGACCCCATTACCCCACACAAAGTCCTGCAAATGTCCAGGTGCCGTCTTTTGGCGCACCGGCCGGTCAAGACCCGCGGGGGAAAAGTCACTCGGGTCAGAACATGGGGTGCCACCATCATCCCACTTCTGACACCAATGTGGCGAGCTTAGACAAGGAGGAGACGGAGGTGTCGTTTGGTCTTGCTTCCCGTGAGCTAGCCAGGGAGCACAGCCGTTTATTGATGTTGGATTGTGTGTCCACAGGTGTTTGTACTTTGCGTCGTAATAAAATGACGGTAAAAGGCTCCGCCCACTTCCTATCCATGTCTTACCATGCAACGACTCTGTGAATGGACTGGAGAAGTGTAGTGGTAGAGTCCTCCGTCAGGAATGAGATATGTGTGTCGACTTTTTATTCTCCCTTAAAATTATTATGCCATAACGCTGCACAGAGCAGCTCTGCTAACAGGTTATGGGCCCAGAGCAGCAGTAAAGAGATCCTGTAACTGCCAAAGGAAGGGCAGCGTTTGCTGAAACCGCAAGTTACCGGCAGGTGTTAAAAGTTTGGCACGATTGAGTGAGTAAGCGTTTTTGTGCATCATGAGCAGACACACGGCAGAGTCGGGCAGTCGATATTCCCGTTTGCAGTTTGATGGAGATGAAAGGAAATATGAGATATGGGAAACGAAGTTCCTTGGTCATCTCAGACTACAAGGTTTGAAAGATGTCATCTTAAAGGCTGAGGGTGATGAAGAAGCCGATGGTGAAGATGATGACAAAAATGCAGAAGCATATGCAGAGTTGATACAATTTCTGGATGACAAAAGTTTATCGTTAGTTATGAGAGATGCAGTTGATGACGGACGGAAAGCCCTAAAAATTTTGAGAGGTCATTATGCAGGAGTGGGCAAGCCAAGGATCATAAGTCTGTACACCGAACTTACTTCTCTCACAAATGAAAAGAATGAAAGTGTGACGGACTATATTATCCGAGCAGAAGCAATTATCACAGCGTTAAAAAATGCGGGTGAGTCATTAACTGATGGACTTCTGATCGCAATGATAATGAAAGGTCTACCAGAGACATTTAAACCCCTGATTGTGCACGTTACACAGAGCGAAGCAAAAATCACATTTTCAGAGTTTAAAGTAAAACTCAGAAGTTATGAAGAAACCGAGAGAATGCGTGCGGCTGTAACTGATGACAACGTAATGAGGACAAAAGTGCAATTAGACCAGGATTCTACTTCATGGCGAGCAGATGACCGAAGATCAAAGAATAATGAGATTGTGTGTTTTAAATGTGGACTAAAGGGACACACTGCAAGAACGTGCCGATCCAGAGTATGGTGCAGTTTTTGCCGGAGTAGTACACACAAAGATGCGACCTGTAGAAGGAAGCTAAGACGGGATGAAGCGAGAGGGGTTGTGGAGAAGGACTATGTGTTCAAGACGGGCTCCGAACCCCAGAGGGTCCCGGACGGCGGCCAAGAGATGCTGAATAACCAGCTACTGGTGGATACGGGAGCGACGTCACATATCTTTACGAAGATCGAGAGTTTTAAGACTTTTGATGACACATTTCGACCCGAGGCTCATTGTGTAGAGTTGGCTGACGGAAGGCGGAGCAGAGGAGCTGCAAAGCGGCGAGGAGATGCTGAGATAAGTATGATTGACAGTAAAGGACGCAGTCACAAGGTAACATTGAAACAAGCACTCTACATTCCATCGTTTCCACACGACATTTTGTCAGTAAAAGCAGCTACTAGTAACGGAGCCACTGTGGTTTTCAAACACGGGGACAGTTTTCTTAAACATGTTGATGGAACAAAATTCCCTATATATGAACACGAGAGACTGTTCTTTATAAACACTGTGCAAGAGTTTGAAGAGAAATGTAATGGATGCTTTGATATGCAAACGTGGCATGAAATTCTAGGACACTGTAATTATGAGGATGTTCAAAATCTGCAAAATGTCGTTGATGGAATGGAAATTAAGGGTAAAATCAACAAAAATATGCAATGTGAAGCCTGTATACAAGGGAAGTTTACTCAAACTAGGAACCGAGAACCAGATGAAAAGGCCAGGGCAGCATTAGAGTTGGTACATACGGATTTAGCTGGTCCGATTACGCCAAACTCTAAAGAAGGGTTTAAGTATGTTTTGTCGTTCGTTGATGATTATTCAGGTGCAACATTTGTATATAATCTGAAACACAAAAGTGATACAACTCAAGCAACTGAAAGATTTATTGCAGAGGTGGCGTCATATGGGAAAATCAAGTGCATTCGTTCTGATAATGGAACTGAATTTACAAGCAGACAGTTCAGAGATTTATTAAGTAGACACGGCATTAGGCAGGAAACTTCGGCGCCATATTCGCCTCATCAAAACGGAACAGCAGAGAGGAACTGGCGTACACTTTTTGACATGGCGAGATGCATGTTAGTTGAGAGCGAATTGCCAAAGTCTTTATGGCCATATGCAGTACAAACCGCGGGAGTGATTCGGAACCGATGTTTTAACAAACGCACAGGTCAGACAGCGTATAAGATGTTAACTGGAAAAAGACCTGATCTTTCTAGAATGAAAAAATTCGGATCATTGTGCTATGCTTATAAACAAAATAGGGGAAAGCTGGATCCAAGATGCGACAAAGGTGTTTTCTTGGGATATGACAAAAATAGTCCAGCATATTTGATCTATTTCCCAAAAACCGGGAAAGTTGAAAAGCACAGATTGATAAAAATACTAAATCCCGCGACAATGGATCAACAAACACAGAAGATGAGGTTTATGAATCCAGAAAAGATGGTGAACCCAAACAGACGAAGGATGAGGATATTCCAGATGGTAGTGAAAGCAGTCAAACTGAGTCCGAGGTTAAAACTGATGATAAAGTAGATGCTGGAGCTACACGTTATCCATCCAGAATCAGAAAGAGACCTTATTATTTGAGTGATTATATCACGGATGTGAAAGAGTGTGAAAATGAACAGATGCAAACCAGTGTTGATTATTGCTACAGATTGTTGTGTGAAATACCCACATCATTTAGCGAAGCTATTGTGTCAAGTGAGTCAAAAGAATGGGAAAAAGCGATGAATGAAGAAATTCAATCCCTTAAGGAGAATGACACATTTACTTTAACCACTTTACCAGAGGGTAAGAAAGCAGTGGGGGGTAAATGGGTTTATGCCGTTAAAAAGAACTCAGACGGATCAGACAGATACAAAGCTCGATTTGTGGCTAAAGGTTTTAGTCAAACAAAAGGAGTTGATTATGAGGAGACTTTTTCACCGACTGCTAACTTATCGAGTGTGAGAGTTTTGATGCAGAAAGTGGTTCAGGATGATATGTTGGTTCACCAGATGGATGTAAAAACCGCCTATTTACACGCACCAATAAATGAAGAAATATATATACAACAACCAGAAGGTTTTGAGACAGAATCAAGTGAGACTAATAAACTGGTGTACAGACTAAAGAAATCACTTTATGGGCTGAAGCAATCGGGTCGTAACTGGAACCAAACCTTACATGACTATTTAAGCAGTTGTGGATTTAGACAAAATATTGCTGATCATTGTGTGTATTCAAAAGAAACTGAAAGTGAAAAAGTAATCATCATAGTGTGGGTGGATGATTTACTCATTGCAGCTAACAATGAAAATGTGCTTTCAGGCGTGAAAGAAATGCTCTCTTCTAAATTCCAAATGAAAGATCTGGGGAAACTTAACCATTTTCTAGGAATAGATTTTATTCAAGAAAAAGAATGTGTCAGAATGTCACAGAAAATATATATTGAGAACATTTTAAAGAGATTTAACATGCAAAACTGTAAGCCAAGGTTAACACCCTGTGAACAGAAATGGACTCATTCTGATAAATTCGAGACATTACCAGATGTGAGGAGATATCGTGAAGCGGTAGGATGTCTTATTTATCTGAGCTATTGTACGCGACCTGATTTAAGCTATGTTGTCAGCAAACTGTCACAACATTTCAATGCGCCAACTGTTGATGATTGGACAGCAGTGAAACATGTTCTGAGGTATCTAAAAGGTAGTCGAGGAAAAGAACTGTGTTTTAGGAAATGTTCAAGTGGAAAACTAGGTCTACAAGCATACAGTGATGCAGATTGGGCATCCGATGTTTCTGATAGACGCAGTATGACAGGTTATTGTGTAAGCCTAAATAAAAATGGTCCTTTGATATCATGGAAAACCAAAAAGCAGACAACTACAGCACTATCAACTTGTGAAGCCGAATACATGGCATTAGCAGCAACAATTCAGGAATGTATGTATTTGACTTATTTGATTCAAGATCTTGATGAGTTTGAGTATGAAATACCTATGATATTGGAGGACAATCAGGGAACAATCGCTTTGTCAAAAAAATCCAGTGAACAGACAAAGATGTAAACACATTGATGTGAAATATCATTTTATAAGGTCAGCTGTACATGAAAGGAAAGTGCTCATTGATTACTGTCCAACTGAGTCAATGGTAGCAGATATGATGACGAAACCAGTTTCAAAGTCTAAGTTAGAAAAATTCTCTGTATTTGTGTTTGGAATGTAAGATGTTTTTTCCGGAGGATTGTTTTTCCCCAACCTGTGTACAAGTGGGGGTGTTGGATTGTGTGTCCACAGGTGTTTGTACTTTGCGTCGTAATAAAATGACGGTAAAAGGCTCCGCCCACTTCCTATCCATGTCTTACCATGCAACGACTCTGTGAATGGACTGGAGAAGTGTAGTGGTAGAGTCCTCCGTCAGGAATGAGATATGTGTCGACTTTTTATTCTCCCTTAAAATTATTATGCCATAACGCTGCACAGAGCAGCTCTGCTAACAATTGACATCTGCAGAAGAACACTGCCGCTAGCTAACTGCTCAGCGCGGCAACAGCACAGCAACAACAACACACAGGGCGCCCTCTGACCCCGGAAGGACACACCGTCGCAGCGAGAGGGCGTCACCCGTCACTATGGCAACATAAACAAAACATAACTGTACAAACAGAACTCTGTAATAAACTCTCTTTTCCAAAGATGAGTGATTCCTCAATCAGATAATTTATTTTTTTTAATTACTTTTGTTTCAGCAACATTCAATTTAAAAACTGTACTTTTGAGTTAAAATATATATTTATAATTTTAATAAATGACAAATTAAAAAGGCATGAACATTTTTTTGTATCGAAAAAATATCGAACCGTGACACCAAAGTATCGAACCGAACCGAACCGTGAATTTTGTGTATCGTTGCACCCCTAGTTTATACAGTCTTTTGCAGATATCTTGAGTCACCCCTCATTTCATTACCAGAATTGCTCTTGAGCCATAGCTCTTCAGGCTTTCAGAAGGTCTTTAAAAGTGTCTTCTTTGGACATGTCTGCTTTTTCATTCATTTTCCGTCCAGTCCTTGTACCTAAATTTTATCTTTACACGCTGTGTTACTAGCAGCCTGTTGCAAAAAGATTAACACCGTTTGGCAGGCATAAAAATAGTAGTTTTGCGCCAACAAAGTGATTCTCAAAGAGCTACTAGTAACATTCAATTCAATTTTATTTATATAGCGCCAAATCACAACAACAGTCGCCCCAAGACGCTTCAACATCAGATGGACAGTATCTGAAAGTTATGTCCTTAAGAAATAGGAAAAAAACAAGCAAAGACCTGACACAGGACCTGAGAGATGCATGTGGTCTTTCAACTGATTCATCTACTTTTCATTGAAGCCACATCAGAAATGGTCTCAGTGGAAGGGTGGCAGGCAAAACATCATTCTTAAGGGATGGAAACAAGAAAAGGATGAGATATGCCAAAGTACACAAGAACTGGACTTAAAATCAGTCTTATGAGGTGATGACCCCAGATTTTGTTAATGTGTCCAGAAGAGGCCTGGAAAGAGATACAACAGTGAGTGTCTACAGTCACCTGTAAACATGGTTTGGATTTGGAATTCAGTCAGTGGTGTGGGGGATTTTATCTAAACTGATGGAATGAATACAAAGAAGCACTGGCAGATTTTGATGTGCCATGAAACATCAAAGCAACAGTGTCAGTCATGGATTGGTCTCACCAGAGATCAACACTATTGAAGCAGTGTGGGTTCATCCTTTTTTAAAAATAATGTCATTCAAGAATCCTCGAGAACTGTTCCTGAAAATTTCTTTAAGAAATTACAAGAAAGTTTAACTACGAGAGTTCAAGCTGTGTTGAAGAAACACATGATATGATGTTATTAAAATTGTACACACTCTGTTTCTGCCTTATAGACTCTATTTCTAATTATGTTTACATGTGCCAATAAGTTATTGCACCTATTTCCTACTTTGCTAGCAAAATAGGGGCAGCTCATGACATGTACAGCATTGTGAGACCATCCATTACATAACATAAGTTACCAAAGCATAGTTTTAGGATTATTCATTTATCTTTACAATTAGAATTCTTCAAGTAATGACAGCAGAGCAAATGGCATCACTCATTTTTATGCTACTGTTATATGGAACTAAATATTATTTATTTATGTCACTTTATTCACTCTCAATTATAATAATATAGAACCAGTAACCAGTCAAGAATATACTGGAAAAGACATGTAATGAGACAATTTAAAATTGTATTTATATAGCACCTTTCTAGATAAAAAGAGCACTTTGTGATCTTTTTAGTGCTTTTAAAAGAGCACTTTGTGATCTTTTTATCTGCACTTTATGTATCGAAAAGCTGGTTATGTAAAATGAATTTATTTGCACTTAAAAGAGGGCGGTTCATTTTTTGTCACTGTGCCCCTTTTTAGTATAAAGGTGCAATATTTTCAACATTTGATTATGAAATTTCAAAAGGCTTACAATGTCTTCATAACAGTTTGCTGAATTTTATCGTAATCTTCAATGTAAATTTATCAGTTTGCTGCGAAGACACCGTAACCCAACTGATAAGAAAAATGTTGTGCAATATCTAATCCTCACTAATGTGATATGTCACAAATTTAAGCCCAGTTGTGTGTACTCTTGCTAAATCATTCAAGTGCAGGGATTGTGAGAAAATGGTTTAGGACATTGTAGGCAATGGAATAATAGCTGGTGTGACAGAAGCTGTTTTAAAATTTCAGAATTAAACTTAAACCTAAAACTATGTGACAAAAATGACCAACAAAAAGATTTAACAATTTAAAGTATATTGTCATTGAGAAAAACATTAATCAAATGAAAGATTTCCTGTTCATTTTCTTTGAGTTTTGATTTTTGTCATGAGTATAATGAAAGGAAGACTACATTATGAACGGTTTACCAGGAATGTGACGTCTAAACATGACAATTGCTGTAGGTTTTAGTGTACACAATATGAATCGATGTTGCCCAAATGCGCATGTGCGAGTCTTATTTATTGATAAAAAAAGGTCACGAACTCTGACCCTCCCACTACCTGCAGCAAACACTTAAAAATATTAATTTATTTAAGGCAGCAAAATATCTGACCCAACAGCTCGTCGAAAGGTAAGACTTTATTAGTTATGCGGAGAGGAGAGGTTAAAGAAGGATCCGTGAGCGGCCAGTAACACAGGAAGGGAGGGAGTGTTCAGTAGGTCTACAGTAGGGAAGCTGCCATTAGCTACCAACTAGCAAAAAGCTAATTTAGCTCGCTAGCACTGTCGTGTGGAGCTGGGAGCACAAGACATAAGATCGGCAAGTATGTAAAGGTGCTGCTATGTTTGTGAGACTCTACAGACAGTTATAGAGCTAACATCATAGGTTAACGCATAACGTCAGTAATATCGTCAACATATATGCTATCTAGCTATGTTAGCCGCTTTAGCTAACCGTGCTACGGCTATCTAATGCTAGCGTCGCAAACCACACTGCGTAAAGCAAGCAACAGCATCCTTTCCGTAAGTGTGAGTATAACAGCAGCAATTTAAAAGTGTTAAATCGTGAGCTGTTCTCAAATGCCGACTCGCGTGGAAGTCCGGTGCCAGAATTATTGCGATTTTTGGTCAGTTGTGAAAAACGGAGCGCAACTGTTCACTGTACGATTCGGCATCATGGGCCTTGAACCCTAGCATGCTTTAACCCTTCAATGTTGACCTTTCACCCACAGGAAAAGAAATACCTTTATCTTCCGTATCGATTTTAAATAGTTGGCTGTCAGGAGGATGTATGTTTTCATACAGTGTCTTTGTCGTTCATTTATTGTTACTTTACCGCGACATTAAGCTGTCTTTTATCGCAAGGCCACCAATAGTGCATTTTCGAGCTAGCACCGGCTTGATTGGTTAGAACAGGCCACAAATTAACATGTAGTTACTGACACTGTACATAACAGATTAAATACCTATATTTTTATATTGGTTTAGTAAAAGTTATTTCAAGCAATGCATGACTTATTAGCTTTTGACATAATTTAAAAATATAAACAGATGTCGGGCTGTAACTACAAGGACTGGAGAAAACTGGAGTATGAATAATTATTGGTTATGTAAGTATAAGTTCTGCCAGACTTATTTGCTCTTAGTTGAAATATATCACGTTGTCCCAGCTCCCTTTGCAGACATCAGATTATTAAAAAACACTAATTAGATCTTTGGTAGAACCTAAGAAATATTTTTTGTGATTAAAAGATGAGTCTTCTGCTATTTTACATTACTCTTTCTATTAACATGTTATCAGTTGATTAATCAAGTTAACTTTGATTGTGTTTGTTCCTCCTATTTATAGACTAGGGCTATTGTCCAGAAATATGAGATCGAGCCAACAACAATAATAATTATAACATTAACTATAATAATATAATGATAACAGAGGAAATGTAACTCCAGGGTGACCTCTTCCTGCATTATTTGCACTGTTCATTGTAAAACACTTAGAAGCTGAACTGCGTTTCAACAAGTGTGAACTGTGAACTGAGGGATTTTCCTGACTCAAACTGACCTGTGGTGGTGTCGACTGAACTGCATATAGTTAAGTCAAAGGGCAATGTGGCCTTAATTAACAGAGGACTATGCATTTTTTTGGCCATATTAAAATCAAACTCCAATTATCGAAAAAAATTTTTTGAAAAAATACTTTCATCAAGTTCTCGTGATTTCACTGTAGTAGAAGGCCAAACCCTCTTTGGTTGGCAAATTTCTGCTTACTTAGGACAAGTCTGTGCCTTTTCTTGTTATTTGATGCCATTTGATGAACACAAACATATTTTACAATTGAGTAAAGAAAACTACTTTGAAAAATGTGTTACATTTTTTTTAAATTTTTATATCACAGTTCTATATTCCTGGGAAATCCCTGGCATCTGCTAAAAATGGTCTTAAAATGTATTTGCTAGATCTCAACCTATAGAATATTATTGAGGTTGACTTTAATGTTTATTTTTAGATAGGAAAGCATTTCTGTATATCAGCTGAGACTGACTTTATTTAGCCAGTCAATCAGTGTGTTGAAAAATGAAATGACTGGCAGTTTGTTTTAAGAACTATTTGGCAATTTACTGTGAAGCCACTGCTGACTTTGCTTTTCTGTTGAATTTTTGTGCAAAACAACCAGTCATGCATATTTTTAGAAAAAGCCTCAGCATTAGAAAAAACATATTTTTATCGTGGGGGAAAGGATGATAAATCAGAAGTGATGATAAGTGATTCGGGGATTTGTTTACTGTAAGAACATTGTGAAGTAATTGTTTTGTTTTTAAAGGATATTCTCTGATCCCAACAGAGTAATACAGATGTTTAATTGTACAGGTGTGCCTGTTTCATGGGGCACTGATGTGAACGGTGGTGGAGGAAGGTGTGTGCAATATCAGAATGGATGGACAGGCTCAAAGGATTCAGCTTGTGTCTGCAGACAACAACATGGCGTTAGGACACAGAATCCAGGTGACGATATGGCCCGTTCTCCCCCAGAGACTGAATTTGTGTGAATAAATAAAGATGCGCAATTTGCTTGTAAAATGTGTCAATTCCACTTATCATTTCAGCACATGCAGTAAACACCTGCTCATGTTTTTATATATATATATATTTTTTTAACAGATTGTAACTGATCAGCAGACTGGACAGAAGATCCAGATCGTCACAGCACTTGAGCCATCTTCCCCTGGAAAGCAGCAGTTTATCCTTGCAAATGCTGATTATTCTTCTGGGGGGAAAGTAATTCTGGCCAAGCAGGAAGGCTCACCCAACAAGGTCATCCTCACTACTCCAGATGGTTCTGGGGTTAATCAGCTGCTGTTTGCCTCCCCCGAACTCACTGGGCAGCAGATTCAGGTATTGCCTGAAGATGTTATTGACTCCTTCCAGTTTTGATAAACAAGCTGAAAAGTCTAATGACTGGGGCATGAATATGTTTAGTCAGCCTGCTTGCAGTGTTTGCTGTATTAAATTATTCAATTTCTGGGGTTGTTTGGCAGTTTGTGACTGAAAGCTCAGACCAGTCTATTGTGAAGCCTGTTGTGGAGTACTGCGTTGTCTGTGGGGATAAGGCCTCAGGTATGCATTAGGTATATATATATGTGTGTATAGAGAGAAAGAGATTTTTTTTATAATGTTGGTATTGAAATGACACATAAGCACACCTGATTACATTTCCCTTTCATCTTTCAGGACGTCATTATGGAGCCGTTAGCTGTGAAGGCTGTAAAGGCTTCTTCAAACGCAGCATAAGGAAGAACCTGGTGTACACATGCAGGGGCTCCGGAGAATGTGCTATTAACAAGCTACACCGAAATCGCTGCCAGTACTGTCGACTGCAGCGCTGTATAGCTCTGGGCATGAAGCAGGACTGTAAGAAACTGTAATACTATATTAAGTTATTAAGAACCTGCACGATAAAATACTGACGTGACTATGACTTTGATCTCTTAGCTGTTCAGTGTGAGAGAAAGCCTGTTGAAGTCACTGCGAGAGAAAAATCCGTCAACTGTGCAGCCTCCACTGAAAAGATCTACATCCGCAAGAACTTGTGTAGCCCTCTGGCTGCTACACCTACTTTTGCATCCGACAAGGAAACTGCTCGGTAAATCTTACTTAAACTCTAATATACTGATAAGACAGTTGTTGTTATTATTAGTTTTGTTGAATTCTGCTAAATGTCCACAGTGTAAGAAAACATAATAAATAAAATGTGCTGTACATGTTATTTTTCTACATTTCCAATGCCTTTGCTTAGTTATGTCTGTGAAGGTTCTCAGTCATCCAGGTCATCGTAGTCAAAGGAGCTTGCAAAGAAAAGCGTCTGGACTTCTTTAAGTTGCTTGAAGACGTTTCACCTCTCATCCGAGAAGCTTCTTCAGTTCTAAGGTCAAATGGTGGAGAGTCCCAGATATAAACCTAGTGGGAGTGACCCCCCACAGAGGGACAAAAGGACCCCCTGATGATCCTCTAATCGCCTGAGCCAAGGTGGGAAACTGGGCGTGGGTCCCAATCAGCCAGAGTTTCGGGTGTGTTCATTGTGAAACCTGGCCCCACCTTATCATGCGAATTCCTGAGGTCAGATGGCCCAGGATGTGAGTGGGCGTTAAGGCGTCTGGGAAGGGATCTCAAAACTGGATTATAGATGGCAGAGAGTTGGTGTCGTAAACCCCCGCCTCTGTTCAAAGATGGTCGCTCACAGTGGACATAGATGGCTTCTTTCACTCCTCTTTCAAACCATCTGTCCTCTCTGTCCAAAATTTCAGACCCAGCAACACGCTCAGACAGAAACTGGTTCACCCGAAAGACAAAACGCCAAAACACAAACTTAACAATGTGGTGTATGCTGTACAGTGCAGCGAGGAATGCTCAGACCTCTACATTGGAGAGACCAAACAGCCACTTCACAAGCGCATGGCACAACACAGAAGAGCCACCTCCACAGGACAAGACTCAGCAGTCCATCTGCATCTTAAGGATAAAGGACGCTCTTTCGAGGATGCCAATGTTCACATTTTGGACAGAGAGGACAGATGGTTTGAAAGAGGAGTGAAAGAAGCCATTTATGTCCACTGTGAGCGACCATCTTTGAACAGAGGCGGGGGTTTACGACACCAACTCTCTGCCATCTATAATCCAGTTTTGAGATCCCTTCCCAGACGCCTTAACGCCCACTCACATCCTGGGCCATCTGACCTCAGGAATTCGCATGATAAGGTG
This sequence comes from Diplotaxodon limnothrissa, assembly GCF_057381915.1. Taxonomy (NCBI): domain Eukaryota; kingdom Metazoa; phylum Chordata; class Actinopteri; order Cichliformes; family Cichlidae; genus Diplotaxodon; species Diplotaxodon limnothrissa. The sequence continues at coordinate 17,225,011 of NC_140602.1, read as the reverse complement.
GGGCCAGGTTTCACAATGAACACACCCGAAACCCTGGCTGATTGGGACCCACGCCCAGTTTCCCACCTTGGCTCAGGCGATTAGAGGATCATCAGGGGGTCCTTTTGTCCCTCTGTGGGGGGTCACTCCCACTAGGTTTATATCTGGGACTCTCCACCATTTGACCTTAGAACTGAAGAAGCTTCTCGGATGAGAGGTGAAACGTCTTCAAGCAACTTAAAGAAGTCCAGACGCTTTTCTTTGCAAGCTCCTTTGACTTTGCTTAGTTATATTGAACTTACATTGGAAGTCTTTTATGTAACGTTATATACAATTAGAAGCTCGATTAATATTTCTGCCTGGAAATTATTATTTTGCTACACGGCCTTGTAAAGTATAATGCAATATGTGATGTCAAATCTCTTAACATCAGATCTACAAGTTTGCTTGAGTCAAGCATGTTGCTCAACATTCAGCAACCCTTCTCCAAGCTGGAAAACACCATCTTGATTCCAGCTTCACCTGAAAAGGTAACACGGATGCAGTATAACTGTATTATGCTTATATGTTTTCTACCTTATATACAAGCAGAGAACTTTAGAGTGTTTAGGATTAAACAAACAAACGAAACTCATTGCACATTCACTGATGAAGACGTGTCCTAATAAGTTTGCTGTGAACCAGTTTTGTCCCTGTTGTTTCTGGGACCAGTTCAGTGACCAGACTGTTCGATAACAACTGTCCCCTCCTCAGCAGGAGGACCCATGCCAGGGTGACCTTGGAACACTGGCAAATGTAGTAACATCCCTTGCCCACCTCAACAAGAGCAGAGAAGCGAGTGACAGCGGAAATGATCTGATGGGAGCTGAAACACTTAGCAACGGTGACAGCTCAATGACTGATATCCAGGGAGATGAACAAACTGCAAGTGATATCTCGAGGTGAGAGCTGTCGTAAGAAATCAAGATGCTTTGATGCTGATACCGAGGCCTAAAGAAGCACCAGAATGAAACTCACGAAACTCTCTGGCTTCTATTTTCTGTTTGTCATAAAGCTGTAATTGAATTTCCTGCAGGGCCATGTGGTTTCTAATTCGATCTTAAGGCTTTAATTAGACTGGCACTCTGCTGATCAAAAGTATAGCATTTTGCATCTGTGACAGTGGTGCTGTATTGCTTTGTGATGAATCTCCTGTAATATACAACTTATAAATGCAAATGTGAGGATTTTTCAGTGCAAGCATTTTTCAAAATATAATAAGTGTATATGTTGTGTATCATTAGAGCTTTTGACACCCTGGCCAAAGTCCTGCACCCTGGTGATGGCTCAGCAGGAGAGTCCTTGGAGGCTACAATGCAGCTGATATCAGGGGACCAGTCGGGCCCTGTGGTGGAGCTGGAAGGACCTCTACTTTCTGACAGCCATATCCCTTTCAAGGTAAAAGGACAGCCACTGATTGTGACTCTCCCCTTTGATTAAAAACACCTGATTGTGTTAAACAGAGCTGCATTGTTAGCATATTTTTGTTTTCTTTCCCCATTCCTGCAGCTTATGATGCCTTTGCCTGTGCCAGAGTACCTCAATGTCAACTACATCTGTGAATCGGCTTCACGGCTACTTTTTCTCTCTATGCACTGGGCACGCTCCATACCTGCCTTTCAAACCCTCGGGTAAGCCTGTTGTTGCAAGAATATTCTTTGTGGATAATGTCTGTTAAATCACGTGTCTTTGAAGTGCACCGTTACATGTGCACGCACTGTCCTTTGTAGTACATTTGTACATTTGTAGCACTTCTGGATGGATGCAAACTGCATTTCGTTGCCCTGTACCTGTGCATGTGCAATGACAATAAAGTTGAATTCTATTCTATTCTATTCTACATTAACCATGTGCATTTTGTTTTACAGCGGGCAAGACAATGACATTAACCTGATGAAAGCCTGCTGGAATGAACTTTTTGCCCTGGGTCTGGCACAGTGTTCAAATGTAATGAATGTCGGCACCATCTTAAGTGCTATTATCAACCATCTCCAGACCAGCTTACAGGAAGGTAGGAGAGCTCTGCTGCTGTCTTCCTGAGAGGTTTAATACTTGTTTACAGTTTGAGAAAGAGGAAAGCTGTTAAGCTAGACAGACTCAGGGGACAGTAACACAAGATGTTCAATGAATCAAACAAATTTTTATTTTGAAAATGGAAGCAACAAGTGCTAATGCATATAAAAAAACAAATAAACACAAAATCATTAAAAGCCATCCTATTCACAAAGAAAAAAACAAAATGTTGACAGTTTCCTGTTTGAAAAGGAGGACGAGGAAGCAAATGCTTATCAATTCCTACCCCTATCTTGTCTTATTCACTTTTGTGGCATGTCTGTTATATCATGCCCTTTTTTCCCCCTTGGTCTCACAGAGAAGCTGTCCCCAGAGAGAGTGAAAATAGTGATGGAGCACATTTGGAGGATGCAGGAGTTCTGTAACAGCGTGTCCAAGCTTTCCCCCGACTCGTATGAATATGCCTACCTCAAAGCTATTGTACTCTTCAGCCCTGGTGCGTAGACAATCCCCCCCGATTTGCACAAAAGCAGATTCCTTGGTGTACTCAAGTCTGACTGTGCATATACATTATTTTTTGTAACAGATCATCCGGGCATAGATAATATCCCACAGATAGAGAGATTCCAGGAAAAAGCCTACATGGAGCTGCAGGACTATGTAACCAGAACATATCCAGAAGACTCTTACAGGTTTGTAGGCTTCACCTCTGTGCTGCATAACGCCGGCAATGCTGGAAACGCACCATAAGTTTTTTAACTCTTAAAAAGCAGGACAGAGGTGTGTGTGTGTGTGTGTGTGTGTGTGTGTGTGTGTGTGTGTGTGTGTGTGTGTGTGTGTGTGTGTGTGTGTGTGTGTTGTTCTCGTAGATTTACTTGTTACATGTTGAATTTGATGTCTGTTTCTCATCAATCCCAGGTTATCCAAGCTGTTGCTGCGTCTCCCTGCCCTCAGGCTGATAAGTGCAGCTGTCACCGAGGAGCTGTTTTTCGCTGGGCTCATTGGCAACGTGCAGATTGACAGCATCATCCCTTACATCCTCAAAATGGAGTCCACTGATTATAATAGCCAGGCCGCCTCTGCTGTCTGACGCGCAGCTATTTATTATAGCGACACGAGACTGAAGATTCAGTGGCCGCCTATTCACGTCACTGAAAGGTCATAACATAATGACCCAGTTTAACTTGTGAATTTTTTTTTTCACATCTTAACTTTGTCCTTCATCTGACCCCTTAGGAACCTGTCAGTAGAGCGCAGCTCACAATTAGGACAAATAAAATCAACTCCCAATTGCAAGGAAGCCTATCTGTATCTGCCTGTTCAGGAACAAACCCTTTGAAACTTGGATGGTAGGCTTGGTGCGTGCTTTTTATTGTACATAATATTTTATCCTTAAAAGACTCCAGGCCTTGTGTTTTTTTGTTTTGTTTTGTTTTTTGGCAAATCTTGTTTGTACTTTTGACGACATCAGTATGGTTTGTTTTCATACACAGCTTTTTTTATAGTGGTAATTATTAAGTAATTAAGAAAAAAAAAGTTGTCATAATGTGAACTGAATTGTGAGATCAATTAAAGTTAAAACTTTTATTTTTCATTTGTTTGCCAGTCCAAAGGATTGGCAACATCGCTTTTCAAAAAACTGACGTCATCTGGATCTGAAGTATTTGTGTATATAGCTTTGTATATAGAATTGACCAAGGCTAACGGGCAGCACTTGGTAGTTCGTGGGTTTCATCTTTTTTTGGACAAATTCACACGAACAGAAAATGATGGTCATATCATTTGAAAATAAAAACATCTTTCAAACATGATTGTCAGCAGGAGTTGACGGCACTGATTATTTTGAATGAATGATACTTTTATATAGCGCACACAAATATAACACGTGTTTTGCACCATTACCAGTCATGTTAAGAAAACTTTGCACATAAACAGGTTTTGTTTTCATTATCATTCAGTTTTAGGTGAAAATATTTTAGTCATAACTGCAAAAGTGCTTTAAAAATACAGCCTCACTGGAGAAAGACAACAGCTTGTGAATTGTGATAATCTGCAGATGGATGAACATTCATACTTCAATAAGAATTTAATAGTGTAGTTGTTTACATATTTACCTAACAAGCAAAAGTTCCCAGATTCATTTGCAGGAGGAGACATAAATCCCTTTGGGGTTGCATCCAGTGCACAAAATCATGCAGTTGCCTGCTATGGTGACCCCGTATGAATAAGGCAGCATCTGAAAGTAGCTTTCTAGAAGTAAATGAGACAAATGTTCTTGAGCATGCAGAGACAAAGCTCAAACACCATTTTAAACACCTTTCTCATGAACTAAATCATTCTCAGAACGAAACTGGCTCAAAGTGGTTGACCACAAGGGGTTTGTAAACCCACTGTCTCATGCAAAGCAGAAAAGCCCACTTCCAAAAGGCCATTTAACTGAGATCTATTCAGAACTTCACAGAGAAATAACGCTAACCCTAGCTATGTACTCATAAGTGCAGAGGGCTGATCAGGTGATATTTGTCACATTTATATTTTCAGTGGCTTCCTCTCCGCCACAGCGCTGAAAGCATCCAGTTTGCAGCCAATCCCAGAGCCAGCCTTCCTAATCAGTTTATTCAGTCTGTTCAGTGTCACCAGCTCTGATGCTGTCCCCCAGCAGAGTACACAGTGCTTGCCACAGCTTAGTGATAGAAAATCTCCCATCATTTTGTGGCACACACTGAGAGATATCATCTTACCTGGGAAATCAAACTTACTACTCCCCTTTCTGTACACAGCTCTTTGTGTTGGTCCTGCAGTTCAGCCTGTTGTAAACAATGATGATGACGATGGTGGTAAAAGTATAACTTCCAGGGGGGAATAAATGTATTTTGTCAGACTTTTCTCTATATAAGTACATTTAAGTAATGCTTCAAAATAAGAATTTCAGGATGTCTCCTGAGTTGCAAGACCTGTTTCTAGCAGGACTTTGGTTTCACTTAGTCTAAATGCTAATTCTTGGACGCTGAACCGCTTCTATAAACACACCAGATTGTTTACATGTCCCTTCTGAATTAGTAATACAAAATCTGCATCCTGCCCAACCGACTTATTGTTGTGTTTTGTGTCAAATGACATGACGGTGGAAGATGTTGCAGGGCGCTGTGCTTACAGCTTGTGTTATAAGCTCATCAATGTTTAATCAGAGCTCAGCGCATATACGTAACTGAACGGAGGACAGTGTCTGCAGGCTTTGTGGTAGTTACACCATGGGTGTGTCCAGCTAATTAAAAGCACGGATAGGAGCATTAAAACTTGATGAACAAATGAATGATGTTGTCTGCTGCTATTTTTTGGAAGTCTATTGTCCAGTGTATCCCAGAAGCTTCTTTGTGTGGTTCTCCTTAGTCCTGTCAAACTAGTTCATCGCTTTAGTCACCACCTTTGAACTGCATAAGCTCCTGCATATCAATGTGTGATGCAAACCAGTTAAGAAATGGGAAACAACACGGTAACTGTTAAGGTTCGGGGATTTGTGATGCAACACGAGCCTGAGTGTTTATGGTGGATTAGCTCATTCTGAGCTGAATCTGAATGAAAGAACCAGTTGGGTTGTTCTCATGGCCTCTGGGGTGTCTGTGCAGCTGGGAGGGGTGAGGAGGGGGAGGGGGGGTAGTGTTGAAAAACAAGGTGACAGAACCGGTTATATGTAAGCCAGATTCTTTTACATCAAATTGAAATACTTCTTGGAGGGAAACATCAGCACGATATGTCAGTTATGCTGTCGGTTTATCTAAAATGATCAAACTTGCTGTGAGTATCATCAGGCCAAACCTCCTTCCTTCCTGTTAGGCCTGCTGATTGTCTGGTTATAGATACATGCAATCATCACCCTATTTTACAACATTTTTCACTTTGCAGCGTGTACTGCTTAGTTTTCTTCCGCATTTTGACTGCCACCCTGTTTTTCACCACTTAAGCTGAAATATTATCACGTAATAATGGTCATCACATTTTTTTTGTACTTTTGCACTTTCATTTCTTGTATTTATTTTTGCACAGTTTTAAAAATGACCGCATCGTTCAATGGCATTAACCCTACAGTAAGAAACAAAGGGTTTGTTCCCCACAAGTAATTACTTTAATAGTTTATATAGATTGGTTTTGAATACATGTTCATCGGTGTATTTTTTACAACGACACAGTAAGTAATATCTGAGTGAATCCTCATGCACTTTGTGATACTTAAATTGTCAAAACTTCATAGCTCAGAGGAAAAAAACACTTTTTTCTTTTTCACACCACAACAACACCACATTAACAGCTGGGTACTAGTAACCCAGTTTCAGTACTACTTCTTTTTTTAACTGCTCCCTTCAGTGGCCCCTACTGCAGATCATCCGCACCCTTCTCCACATGTCCTCCTTCATGACATCCATGAGATTCTTTGATGTGTGTTGATCCATGCTCAATCATCCAGCTCAATCCCACAAAACTCTGTTCACTTTTGGTCGTAGGAACATTTTCATCACTCATCCAAGTGACTTCTTCACCCTCCTCTGTTGTCCTTTCTCCCTCCATATACTATATTGGACATCCTTTGTCCAATATAGTCACTCTCCCTCCTCTGCACACGTCTGAACCAAGTCAGCCAAGTGTGCCTCCTTAACTTCGTCTCCAAACCACAGTCTCCAACTCATCCTTCTATCTTTCAGTCAGTGCTGCCACCTCCAAAACACACATAGAATAGAATAGAATAGAATTCAACTTTATTGTCATTGCACATGCACAGGTACAGGGCAACGAAATGCAATCTGGTAAACCTTCCCTTTCACACTTTACTAAATTTAAAAACTCAGCCCTTCAGAAAATGTATGCATTATTCAGCTTACTGAATGACTTAGGTAATGCTCTGTAGGGTAAGTAGAACCCAATTCAGGATGTGCACTTTGATACTTCAAGAGCAACAAATGAGCTTTTAAACTGATATTTGCAACAGTAATTTTAAACCACAGTCCTTCAGCTTTTACTCTAGCAAATGCTCTCAAGAGTTCAATCGATGATAACTAGATTGCCTGCTTATAATGCATTTTTTCCCCTTTAATAACACATGTAGGCTAAGTGGTTTAAATATTCATAAGTTATTATCTACTTTTACTTTCCAAAACGAGATTCCTCCATTTATAATATATCTAAAACCGTATTTAATGCGCATATTTCTAACTACAGTACCTTAAATTGTTGTGGTAATAGAGAGAAAGAGAGAAAAAGAGTTTCAAGGCTGTGTTATCTTCAGCAGGCAGGTACGTGTGTTTAAAGAGTTAACCCCTCCTCTTTCAGCTGAGCCACCCTTCAGAGAGACGAGTGGGCGGGGTTTAGGTTCACGCGCAGTTTTGTTGAAGGGAGCAGCCAGTGCACGGGTGAGTGAGTGAGTAAGGGAGTGAGAGAGAGAGCAAAAAAGGGGGGCTAAACATGGATACGAGTTTAGGCGACAGTTGTAAACTAGTCCTGACACCGAAGTGACGACCCACCAGCTCCTAACTGGCCACTAACTGGAGGTTATTATGCCCAGCGCAAACGTGTCCGTGCGAAGTTTGTCCGAAGTCGAGAAATACCTCAGCAGCAGCACCAGCAGCAGCAGCCGGATGGTGAGTGTGTGAATGACTGTTTTTGCAGCATTGTTGTGTGATGAACGGCAGGACCCGTACTGTACCGGCGATGCATTGTTGCCTCTCGAGCTCCACGTCATGTGAAACCGACAGCTGCGCCGCTTTTAAAGCTGCGTGTTTCCCCGAACAAAGAGCTTTCAGTGAGCCGCTCTCATACAGATACCGTAGAAAAGGGCATGTCTTCATGGGGATGTGAAGGGACTCCGAGGATGTGAACTCCGGGCTACCGAAAGCGGTTGATCCTATGGTTTAATAATAATCTGAAAAGTTTTATTGATTCTTAGAGACACACGCCCACCACTCCTAAATATGGTTTCTAAACACAAGGGTGGTAAGTTTAGTGGAAGCATGCAAACATTAAACCAAACAAACACGTGACTCCTTAATACATATTCCATGCATTTGTTCATTTTCGAGGCTATGGTTTGTGATCCTGCTGTGTTGCTCACAGGTGTGGAGTCTGCCCGATATGTGAGTCAGCCTAGGCCAATATTGGGTAAATGTTCAGTAAGGCCAGCTGGTATGAGGACCAGCTTTAAGTTGCGAACAAGTTTATGAAACGTATTGTTGGAAAGTAAATTATGAGCTGGCCATTTTCCCCCATTGTTTCCAAGAATATTGGCTGGGTTATCAGTTTTGCTATCAGCAGAACTAATAGTCTGAGCGGAAACTTAATAGCTTAGGTAGTGTGTTTGTTATAAGCTACTGTACTGCGCTGCGTCTTACAGGTGCTTCTGTGTTTGTGCTCAGTGACTCAGTTCATAACCTTGTTTTTAAAGGGTAAAAAAACATAAACTCTCATCCATCCCCACCTTACTGTCATGCACAGCTGTGAAAAAGTAGTAAGTAGAACCCACGGAAAGGGTTAACTTAAAAACAAAAAACAAACATATTTGGACACGTAAACAGCTTATTGTCTTTTAAACAATCAAAGAGATATACTCAATCAAGTGATACATAAAATCAATATTTTCTAGTGATTTCTCCCAATTTAAGCAAATAAAAAGCAGGTCAGTCACACAGAAAAGGTAAATACGCTCCCCGCATTTATTCGACTTTCAAATCAATTAGAATCAGTGCCTGCTGTTCCCTTTGCAAGTCTGTCATGATGATTGCTCGTAAATTTGAAAGATCATCAATTCTTTCTTGGAAAGATGTTCACTTTAAAGAAAAAATCTAAAGTACTGAATATTTAACATGTAATATGCGCACTCACTGCTAATTTTCCCAGGAAGCTGGTGTCAGAGACTGATAAGAAACTATGCAAAGTACCTACAAGAAGTCGGTTCCTCTACAGGGGACAATACAAGTTTCTCAGGCGAACGGCTTGCTTACTGACTTTTTCCACCAGGGAATATTTTTGCTGAATCGGTCTTTGTAAAAACAGCTATGGTGTTGTTCAAATACAAACCTTAATCACGCAAACACTGTATCAAATATTTGCTTGTTCAGAGCAACCTATTCTGATTGGATTTATTTACTATTTCACAACCATATGAGGATCCCAGCTCATCTATATTAAAGCGATAACAGCAGATATTTAAAGGAAACTATACCATAATATATTCTTTTGATAGCGCAGTTGAGTTTTCTTTGTGGTCAGCGACCACATAAGTTAGGATTTCAGATGTAGATGAAGGGTAAGGAGGATTATATCACAAAATCTCCTGATGACTCATATTACAATTTCATGAAAGTAAGGAAAAAAGAAAGTTTTTATTTATATGCTTATATCCTCAAAATCTTAAGAGTACACAGTATCAGAATGGCACTTAACTCAAGTCCCATGACAAGTCTTTTAGCTGAAAGAAACTTGACAAAAGTAGCTAACTAAAACTGGGTGGTTAGGGGGAAAACCACACGAGGAGTCAGAAGTCCCCTAATGGCTGGGGCAGATCTGTTATCTGTTAAAAGCCAGAAACTTTAACACATAAAACGTGTGATTCTTTCGCTGCTTCAGTAAAGTGGCATGAAGCAGCAAACTGTTTCTCATTTTCAGTATGAACCTTTACATCTGACACCCAGTCACTAAAAAGTGCTATTACGGGTTTTTTCCCCCCTTTTTTTAGGTTCCTGTTAATAGACTGAATTTAAACTGAATTAAGAGTATAAGTAATTGAAATCGATCACTTCTCCCCTGGAGTACAGCTTGAAAGAATCATGCGGAATAACTTTATAGCCGGATTCTTATATAAGCAGTCAGACCAGTTTTGTTATAATCGCTAACACAGTAAAGTGGATCAGCTCATCTGACTGTTAGCTGGTTTATTAATGCTGTGCTGTGTAGTTTTGCTTTTCCTCATTTTGTTGCCCGTAAATGGCATTCCAGTTTTGTTTCTCAAAAAGCCATTGTGCAGCAGATATAGTGGGTTAGAGGCCAAAAATGATGCAACTTGGCTTTTCGTGGCTGGCTTCCAGAGACTGCCTTTAACCCTTACTGAGTGGTGGCTCTGCTGAGATTGTGGCATTTCTCCGTGACCCAGCTCTCCATATGTGAACTGTGCCCTTTACCTGTAATGCTATTCTCGCATGCGTGTTATCGTGCAAAAGGTGCACATTGACCTTCACGTCGGCATAATATTTACATGTTGTGCATTGTATGCCAGAGTCCTTAAATAAAAGTTTTTAAAGTAGGTCCTGTGTGTTTCTTTTTAAGGCTAAAGAAGTGCTTCAGTCCTCAGTGGCTCTGTGATGTAGTGCTTTAATGAAAGATCTCCTGTTCGATGCCGGGAGGAGACACGAATCCTTTTAGTGTTGTTTCAGGAAGAGCACCAGTGTTATAAAAAAAAAAATCTGCCAAACCAAACATGCAGAGCTACCTGCCGTGACACCTCGCGAATAAGGGAGCAGCCGAAAATATCTTTTGAAGTGTTCGAGTCCTCGCCAGCCTCGTTACATCAACGGTTTTGGTCACTTGAATATAGTTGCGTATTTATCTTAATTGAATCCCGCTCAATACTCTCTCAGTCACTGGAGGCAAGCAGGCACTAGTAAGTGTTAATGGACTATTGATTTAGTCCTGGAGCAGCTTGTCTTCTAAGATAATAGTGAATATGTCTTAAGCAATTAATTCCCCTGACCCCCTGGGGATCATTCATTCAGGGAATTTAAGACTTTAGACTCTGTTGCAAGTTTCCCCATTCCTTTTAGTCCAATAAGGTGCACAGTTTGGCCCCTCAGTAAAGAAAGCAATCAAAGTTTGACCACATATGCAGCTGTGGGATGCAGATGAGAGGAGAGGGCGGAGGGGGGAGACGCCGGGTCAGGTTTCTTTAAAATGAAAGATGTGCTCCTTGTCCCTCTCACGCTCCATATCGCTGGTTTTCTTCCTGTTTCCCTGTGTGAGCCCTGAGTGGGAGAGCGTCTGTATCCATGAGGATCAGCTGGAGGGAATACCAATAAGCATCGAGGGCTTCTTCCCCTCTGTGATTCTGTTCTCGGCTGAAGGGACGGTTTTGTTCCATCTCTTCAAGTGTGCCAGCTCCGTTGCCTTGTTTGTGCGTGTTTACTTGGGCGTGCCAAGAGCCAGTGACAGCACACCAAACACCAAATGTTTTGTCATTTGGATCCAGTTACATCAAACTGGTGCAAACACCTGTGCTTGTATTTGAATGTGCTTGTGCACTTGCATGACCAGGCCCTGTGAACTGATGGTTTCTCTAGATTGCAAAAGGGATTGTGAGTACTAGCAAACATTACTTCCTGGTATTGGGGACAATGTGTTCCTGTTTGCATAAGAAAATGTCTGTGGTTATAATAATGTTCACTCAAACTGAAAGGGGCAGTGGGTTCAGCAAGATGAAAAGAAATCAGCTGCACGTTCAATCAATCTAAACCAATATTTATTTTATCCATACTACTCAGAATTTAGTAAACATCCCCTGCATATCCACCCAGTTCTAAATAATTTGTGAGCTCTCACCCTTGCTCTTCCTCAGAACTTAAATGCTGAATTGCTGCTCAGTCTGTTTCTCGTGGTGGTGCAGTGGGCAGATGAGTGCGAGGCCTGCCTTTGCATGAAAAATTGAATCACTAACTAGATCATTGATCCAAGAGAGAGTACACTTCAGTGCAAGATAAGCAGCATCTGCAGCGACTTTGCCCTCGAACTGTAGCTAAGTTTTGAGTGGGTTTTCTCAGGCCTAACAACACACAGCGTTTCCTTGTTGGGTTAAGATTGAGGCTAATGCAGATGGATCTTTATGTTATGCTGTCAAGCGAGGTCAGGGCTTATTAAATGGGTCATGGTGCTGGACAGACTGTGTGCTATGTAGGACAGCGTGGGAGGGGGAACAGGGGGCTCATGCAGGGTTGAGTTGTGAAGGAAGCACCCTGAGGGCACGGATGACTCCTGCTGATCCTGCTGTTGGAGATGATGATGATGATTGGGATGATGTGTGCTGCTGAGCTCTGTTTGGGGGCAACCTCTGTTCCTGTCCTTTTTATATCTGTTACAGTTCTCTCTCTCTGCCTTGTCTCCCGCTCTCTGTTTTCTTCTTCTTCTGCTCTACTGACACACTAAAATCTATTTGTGAGTCAAAACACCAGTGGGTGTATTGCCTGGCTTGCTAATTCAAAAGACAGCATCTCGAAGACTTTATTTAGGGTGAGAACACACCTCATTTGTAGTGATAAAACATATTTTAAAGGCACGATTAGAGGGGATCAAAAATGTAACCGGGATCTCACCGGTCTCTGGCTGCGCAAATGTTTTTGGAGAAAGTGAGTGAAAAGTAGGGCAGCTCCTCAGCAGATTTGGGGAGGACATTTTCATCAGCGTGAGCCTACTTCATTTAGCAGGACCACTCATCCGCAGAGACCTTCAGATTGCTCCTGCGGTTATTCAGAGTGGTTCGAAATTTTAAGTAGCAGCAGCAGTGGTGGTGCAGATGTGCTTATTAAATTGAAATGATACAATTTCATCAATCTCGTGTGAGGAAATTGCCAGCTGTCATACTTGCAGATGGTTTCCAGAATGTAAAAAATGTCTGGGTTATGTTATTTAGGTCGCTCTCACGATTATGGCCTCATCCAGTTAAAAGACACTTGTGTTTATATCACAAAGTTCCTTGTTTTATCATTTTTAAGCTTGAAATTCAGGTGCAGTACAAGTGTGGAAGTTTTATCAATACCCTTTACATAAATCTTACTGCAGGCCTCGGCAGTGATTCACCAGTGGTTGCCAGGTTTCCATCTGATCTATTTTGCACTTGTTCCATATTTATGTTATCTCAGCACATTGAAGCAACAGAGTAAGACCCCTGTGCTCAGTGTTTAGCCCCTAATGGTGCAGAGGACAATATTGAACATTTCCAAAGTAAATGCTAGTGGTGGGAGAGCGCCTGAGGAGCTAGCTTTGTTCAAGCACTGCAGAAATAGCATGCAGTCTAAGCTGTCTGGTGGAACAGGCAGTTCTTTGTGACTGTCATATGAACTCTGAAAAGATTTGGTAATTTGAGTGAGCAATACAGCAGCTTACTTTACACTTCCTCTTAAGCGAGGCAACATTAAGTTTCTCATTGTTTTGTATGGAAATCAGGTTTGACTAAAAGGTCGGTTTATATGTGAAACCTATTGTTTGGTGGAGAATTAGAGCCTTCACAGCCGATGGGGCAAGACCACAACTGGATGCAGGGTTCGTCTGGCTTTACGTCAGGCCAGTGATTCCATATGCAGTGGCTCAGTCCTGGACAGGGCAGAGGTAGAACATGACAAAGTAAGCTTTTTTCTCTGCAGAGAAAGACTTCTGTGTTCAATAAGGACAGATGCCAGAGAGAGTGTGAGAGTAGGATGAGGACAGAGGCTGAAAAAAACCCTGGCTTGCTTGTAGAAATAAGCGTGCTGTTCTCCAGTTACACACTACACATAATGAAGAATATACTGTGTAATTACAGACAAATATATATATTTATATATGTGTGTGTGTGTGTATAAATGACATTAGTTTAAATCCATGATGGCAGCTTAATGCTGATTTTGCCTTTGCAACAGGCTCATAATGATGTTTAACAAGTGTAATTGTTACTGTTTTCACAATCTTAGCTGAGCCTGTTAGCATTCCAACATTTGCTGATTTGCACTAAATCAGTGATTCTCTAATAGATGGATGCTGTGGAGTTAGTTTGTCCTCTTCATTCCTAGAGGAAGTAATGGATCTGTCAGCTCAGCCATCACAGTTTGCCACCATGTTTTGTTTTGTTTTTTTTGAGCTGATCATGTTATCCCAGTGGTGTCCTTCTTAGAGGGCTCAGTTCAAGGGGAGCATCCAGGATGGGTGAAATGGTCTGAAACTAACATGGCTAGCTTGAATCTTATATTATAATAAATAAAACAACAGTTTAACTTTAGCTTTTAAGTTTTTGTTTGTGTATTATTAAAACATGATTAGTTTGCTGATTGTTGATTAAAGTATACTTGTTTCTGGGGTGGAAGTAACTTTTTGGACTTTGAAAGCAGAGACCGAACAGAACACGTTTGAGGAACATGTCACTAACCATGCCATTAGTGGCATTGTTGACTTTTTGACCCGATGATGGCATTACAAAGTCACGATACATATTATACATATTCCTGGGATCACAGATATGTATATATAAATTATGTCACAGTTCATCCAGTGGCTGCTGAGGATTGCAGTCTGCACCAACGTAACCAACAGGTTCTTCTAGTAATAATCAGTTCTTCCCTAACTTATCAGGCTATCAAACAAGTTTGACTAGTTGAGCGTGAAGTCATAGTGCCAGCAGCAGGTAAATGGAATTTACCTCCTTTACCTGACCTCATACTCTGTTTACAGGAAGTAAACTGAATTTACTTGTGTAATAGGATACCTTGAATGAATAGCAATGAATAAAACAGCAGCGTGACCTCACTTTGTATGTTTGATTGCATATTATCAATGCTTGATTAATTAACTGGTAGTTGATTAAAAGTCTTTTTTCCTGGTGTGGAAATAATTTTTATTTTTGGACTTCTAAAGTTGCTGCCAGAAGTTCCCTTTAAGAACAAGGCACTGAACATGCTATTAGTTGCGTTGATAGTTAGGTTAAATATTGGGGAAAATTGCCTTGTTGCCTGATGATGGCATTACAACACCAGTAGATATATATTCCTGGAGCCATAGTTATGTGTGCTAAATCATGCAGCATGTCATTCAGTGGCTGCAGACTGATTACAGTCTGCATCAACGTGACCACAAGCATGGCTACAAATATACGTGAAGCTGTTTGTGCTTGTTCACTGTGGTACAAACACAGTGCGCTGCAGTAATAATCATGTCATTAGATTCTTGCCTTCACATTATTAAACAAGTGTGGCTAGTTTGGTGTGACATCATAGAGCCAACAGCAGGTAAATCCTATTCACCTGTGTAATTGGATACCTTGAAT
The DNA here is from genome assembly GCF_057381915.1 of Diplotaxodon limnothrissa. Classification (NCBI taxonomy): domain Eukaryota; kingdom Metazoa; phylum Chordata; class Actinopteri; order Cichliformes; family Cichlidae; genus Diplotaxodon; species Diplotaxodon limnothrissa. The sequence continues at coordinate 17,209,941 of NC_140602.1, read as the reverse complement.
TAAGCTGAATTCAGAAAGATGGTCCCGCTGACTGTGTTTTTGTTTTAGTCTGAGCAGTGTTTTTCAGTGTGTTCACCAGGCATGTACTCATACATCATCCTGTAAACCTTCTCTCGAGGTTCACGTGGGAGTCATGTGTTGAGAAGTTTCATTATGTGGTTAACTGTGGGTGCATTTGCTGATGTCAAGATACTTAGCTTGCAATAAGTGACCATTACGTGGCGATGCTGAAATGCTAAGCAAGATTGAGCCTGCTTGAGTTAGCTGTTTATTTACTAACTAGCGGTGTTACATTTGTTAAGGATTAGTGCAGTTTTGTGCCGCCTATAGTGCTTATTGTACAACACTTAGTGTAAGGCTTTAATAGCTTACACCCTCTTTCACTACAGGGGTGTTGCACTGTGATCAGCTTGCAAGACGAAATGGTTTGTTGAGCCACCGATGGGCTGCAGTTTTTTTTTTACACTTTAAGCGACACTTCTGCCCTTTAAAGTGCAGCTTAGAAGCATGATTACATTTTTGCTTCTCTGCTTTCCTACAGTTTCCTCATAACGGGATGTCTTCTAGTTCCCTAGTAAATGCAATCTTGCTTACTCAGCCTGTATATATTATGCTTACTTCCTCAAACCTACAACAGAGTACAAAAAGTGAGCATAACGTTCAGCTTTAATCACAAAAAACAGTTATTAACTGTAAAACTAGGGTACATTGTCTGGAATAGGGATTTTCTGCTGCCTTGCGCCTTTGTGTGACATTATCACTGACCTACATTAGATGTACATGCTCCACTTCTTTCACACATACTAAGAGTAGTTGTATGAATTTTGTCAACTGTTTTTTTAATCTATATTATAAACAAACAGGATTAAATTCTGGCTCTTAAAATGTAACAGATTTTCCAAATAAGAGCATTATAGACACACCCAGATGGCCTCACAGTGTGAAATGCTGAATAGTGCTCGAGCCAGAGATTACTATGTGGAAATGTTGTATTTTCTTGTATGTATCTAAGAAAATAATGATGTTTACCCCAATTATTTAAGCTAGTAATTTGAAGCAAATGAGCACCTGAAAACATCGGATTCATAGTATGAGCAGTTGGTCACATGTGCTTTTACTTTACAGCTGCAGCTGTAGATTGTAATGCTTAGTTAAAAATGCTGACCTACTTTTAGGTTGTTTAGCATAGCTGTGTCTCTGTGATAATGATAAAGACCCTCTGTATTAAAGACTCGTACCCAGGAAGTGTACATGTAATTTTATTGTCGAATTAGAGCTGGGCGATATGAGATTTTTTCATATCACGATATGTTTTTTTCATTTCAGGCGATAACGATATCTATCACGATATAAGCCAAATAACTATATTTGTAAGATTTAAATGTGCCGTTGCTCACAAGTAAAATGTGAAATAATCAGCAGCTTGTTTTTATTTAAATATTTATTTCCCATAATAAGTTCAACAGGGTAGATGTACTTAAGGAACATGAGACTTTTTCAGATAAATAAAGGCAAATATTGCAAACTACACAAAAGGCAGCCGCTAAAGCGTTTAAGTTTCAAAATAGAACAAACAAAACAGACTAAATTGTCAATTCCACTTAGAAACAAAATATTAATTCTAAAAATAAATCTTAGTTTGTTTTACAGAAGAACAGACAAAACTGACTAACTTTTGTCAATATCAAATAAACTGAGAACTAAAAGGAAATTCTCAATCTCTCCTTGTTGTATAGCTTAGCTTTTCAAACAGTTTTAACAGTTACTTTAGTCTGACAAAAGCCGAATGACGAATTAGCGCTTCCAGTCAGAGACTGAGGCTACGTCCACACGTACACGGGTATTTTTGAAAACTGAGATTTTCCTTTTTCGTTTTAAAAAAGAATCCCGTCCACACATAAAGGCAGAAATGAAGGAAAACGCTGCTATGAACATGCCAAAGCAGCAGGTGGCGCTAGATTCCTAACCGTGCAGAAATGTTGGCCAATCAGAAGTCTAGAAGCCTCGGTGGGAAAAAGTAAACAAAGCTGGGGCATAGAAGCAGAACCGAGTCGTATGTGTGGAGGGACAGTAACTGTGTGTATATGTAAGCATTTAAACACTGCAGAGAGTAGAATTAACAGTAACAGTATTGTAGAAATTCATTTCACCGAAACAATAACGTGGCGCAGTGTGACGCATGCACCAGTTTATTGTATTTCCAGACTTGCTTTCGGCACAATTTACAGTGCACGCTACTCTGTTTTTTGTCAGACTTGAAATAGCCGAAATACCTTCACACTACGGAACTTCTTTGGCTCTTCCGTTCGACAATCTCTCCGGCGTTGGAACCATTATCTGTTTTCTCTTCGGTCACGCTCGGTTGATTTTTCTAGTCGGCACACCCATTTCCTCCATTACCCGCTGGCTGCTTCCCAAACAAACACACCTGCGGCTTGGCACTTGTGCTGTACGTAACAAGTCACGCGACGTGACGCTGCGGCTGTGATTGGTTCGGCTCTGCGCTACTTAGTTTGGATTGGCTGACCTTTTTTTTTTTTTTTTTTTTTGAGGACAAGAGCGGCGAGGTCTATCGCGATAGCTTAATTTCTCTATCAGTAAAAGTTATATCGCGATACATATCGTTATCGTTCTATCGCCCAGCTCTATGTCGAATAAAATAATATGATCAAATTTAAAATTGGGGCCAAAACTAGAAAACAGGCCCTGATCTTAAAAAGGGGTAAAATAAAAACCTTACTTTTTGAATTCAGACTTTTTTAGTTGGAAGTCTTGATAAAATATTTACTTTCCCAGAATGCTGTGGGGTTTTTTTTTATTAAGCAGAGTAAAAGGTAGTAAAAGGTCCTTCCTGTAAATGCACCAGTTTAATACATTATTTACACTGAAAAATATATCTCTTGTAAATTACAGTAAAATGCTGTCATCTACATTTAAAAGCATGAAACAGTTATAGGATACCTACTGCAATTGAAAACAGTGGATTTGTGCGATGAGTGTCCGTAGATTATGTGCCTTGTGTGTGTGGTACGATGTGCGTTTTACTTTTCTTTTTTGAATTTTGGATGGTTGCTTTTAGTGACAAGCATGTATGTGTGTATATATTTTGGAGGTGGTGCAAGTCCAGTGTCTCTTAACTGAGAAAGGAAAAATCCTTTATTGTACTGTGAGATGACAAGTAGCTTGTTTCTAATAGCAGCGCTGTGGTATTGACTGATACTTGACTGTACCAAATTTCATATATTTTTGCTTAATTTTTGATTTTCTTCTTTTGTAGGACCGGAGTAGAGAGAGCAGTTTTATAGGCCTCCCGCTGTCAATGCGCCGGGGTTCTTCAGAGAATAATTTGGATCTGGAGCTCAGTGATGGAAGTCCCTATCCTGCTCTCGGCTTTGAGGTCCAGCGTAGTCGCTCGTGCTTGGACAGCCTCCAGCAAAAGATACTGAAAGTCACAGAACAGATAAAGATCGAGCAAACGACACGAGATGAGAATTTAGCTGAGTATCTGAAGCTCATGGACAGTGCGGACAAGCAGCAGGTGGGGCGCATCAAGCAGGTGTTTGAGAAAAAGAACCAGAAGTCAGCTCAGAACATTGCCCAGATGCAAAAGAAGCTGGAACAGTACCATCGAAAGATGAAAGACAGTGAAAACTATCAAAGCCCTCCCGCTCGCTCTTCCTCTGTTAAACACAGCACCATACCCCGGGAGTCACCCAGACAGCTGAGGGACATGACAAGCAGTGGCCGACACCCGACCATGGACAAGATTAAAACCATTGGACCAGGTGTTTCGCTGTCTCCTCCTTTCTTCTTCAGCAAGCCCAGAGAGTTCGCCAACCTCATCAGGAACAAGTTTGGCAGCGCTGATAACATTGCCCACCTCAAAACCACTCTGGACTCTTCTTCTCCACTGTCCACTGACACTGAAGTGAAGGGACTGAGTAACAGCACCTCTATAGTGGGCAAACCCAAGTATCCCAGTGATGACGAGTGCTCCTCAGGCAGCGCTTCTGTTTCAGACAATAATGGAAACCCAGCAGGGGCAGGAGCGTCTGCAGGGCCGTGTCAGAGCCAAGCTAAGGGGGATCAAACAGGGGAAGACAACCAGGGCAGACTTGCCCTGACCCTGGAGGAGGTGAGGGAGATTAAAGATGCCCAGAATCAGCTGGAGGAGGATATAGAGGAGTTAAAGGCACAGTTCGAGAGAGAGTATGGCATTATCAGCCAATCACTGCAGGATGAGAGATACAGGTACGATTACACAACTTGGCATTTCATTATTGTTAAATAACAATAATAAGAACAGACATACCAATATAAAATGTTCATCTAAAATAAACAAGCATAACTCTAAGAGAATTTGAGATAACAATAAGCTTAATACCACGTGTCATTAACCACTTTAAAATCCGCAGTGATATGAATATTAACCATCCCCTTGTGTTGACTGGCAGGTATGAGCGTTTGGAAGACCAGCTGAACGACCTGACAGAACTTCACCAGAATGAGATGGCAAATCTGAAGCAGGAGCTGGCCAGCATTGAGGAGAGGGTGGCCTACCAGGCTCACGAAAGGGCCAGGGACATACAGGTAAATAGTGGTGGTGAATCTACTTATGTTGCGATGCTTCACACATAAGCAGCACGTAAGATGGATCGCAAAAATACACCATGCCTGTAAGTGTCTAATATCTCAGCACATGGCCATTGTCATCTGTCCAAGCGGCCTCTCTCTGCTGATGCAGAAGAATTCTTTTAGAGGAATTTGGGTAATTGAGTGTTTAAAGGTCAGCGAAATGCCCTTTAGCAAGTTGAGAGACGGTCTGACCCATAAAAACCCCTCTCCCCACCTTTCTCAGGAAGCCCTGGAGTCGTGTCAGACTCGCGTGTCCAAGCTGGAGCTCCAGCAGCAGCAGCAGCAGCAGACGGTCCAACTCGAGAGCCACGACGCCCGAGTCCTGCTGGGGAAGAGCATCAACGTCATGGTGGCCATCATCACCGTCATCCTGGTGTGCGTCTCCACTGCTGCCAAGTTTGCCGCTCCACTGATGAGGAGCCGGTATCATGTGGTAGCTACCTGCCTGGGGATTTGTTTTTTGACTGTATTTTGGAAGAACTGGGACCGTTTACAGTATGCCTTAGACAGGTTATTGATGCCTGCTTAGTAGGAAAGAAAACACACTGAAAATATCATTAACACAGATGCTGTAAGTTGTCAGGAGAGGACGGTCTGAGAGGATTGGTTGTACAATCGTCAGAAGACGTAGTCGCCATGCAATTACACAGATCTCTCTTTTTTTAGTCAGACTGAAATAAAACTCTTTTGATTTTTTTCTCCTCTAGAACTTGAATGTGTGTTACTAACTATTTCATATAACATTCAAATTATATTTACATAACAGCAAACTCTGCTAGTCAATAGTCAAGAGGGGGGAGGAAAAGTGATGTTTTATTATTGAGTTACTGTTGTAGGTAAATAATCCATAAATAAGATAAAGATGTGCAATTATTCTTTCTCGTTTGTCTTCAGCTTGACTTTAACATAAATCAAACTACACTCAAAAACTCAAACAAGACCTCGGTTGTCGTGTCTTGTTGTCCACGCCTATGAATTTCTAATTCCACTGAAGAGGAACGCTTCCATATTTAGGAATATTTGCATTTATTTGATATTCTGATTGCTAAATATGTGCTAGCAGACATTTCGTTTACACAAAACATAAACTGTTATATGGTTTTTAAGAGGTTTTGCTGCTGGTAGGTAGACTTTGCAAAGCTGTTCCTCAGTGTCCTCAGGCTTAGTTTTAAGGTACATTAACAGGTTGCATGAGAATGAATGACCATATTTTTCTAATTGTGAAAGTAATTGTTTCACTGGAGAATCTGCAGACAAAAATTAGCGACACTGGACATCCTATTTTTATGCATTCTCTTTCTTCTTACTTTTTTTTAAAACGTTGTCTGGCCTTGTTCTAAAGTGCAATATATTTGATTTCCAAGAGCACAGTTTGTTTTTAACAATTACTCTTTTAGGAGTGGGCGATTTTACATCAGTGACAGGGAGCTGGAAGGAAGGAAAACAACACTAATGTTAGCATGAGAGATCCATAACCACGGAAGTCACTGCTGAGCTCTGACAAGACCAGCTGTCTCTTCTCTCAAGGGCAAAAAAAAATCAATCCATCTGCATTAGCGCATGCTAGTAGTGTAATATCAGCACACACCAGCTCTCTAGCATAGACACACAGCACAGCCGCTCACTTGGTTCACTGTATATACAGTAAATAATGTCTTAGGCTTTTTGTTTTCCCTACTTCCACTTTCATGTTGGACTTTTACTAATAATGTGACAGAGAGATGATGGGGTATACTGTGATACAATGCCTTTTTCTGAGGAAAAATGCAATTCCCTTCTTAAAAGAGCAAAAAAACAACAAAAAAAGCCTTCACTACTCGCAGCAGAGAGGATGCAGGCGAAAAGCTCTCAGTGAAAAACTACAAGCCTATATATTTTTTTCTCTTGGACTTACAGTTGTGTTATTTCATTTTGTCTTGTAAACGTTGCCTACAAGAATTCCACATAAAGCCGTGGACCACTTTTAATGTCTGTCTGCCACAATAATCAGCTTTGCATTTATATTTGTCGTCATCTTTCTGTTTTATTGACTGTATGATTTTTTGTTTTGTTTTGTTTGTTTGTTTGTTCCCGTTTTGACATGTTTAAAGGAAGTTTTACAAGCAGAACTCAAATCTGGTTTACATGCTGTTTTCATCTCTGGTGCACTATCTGATCAATCAGTTGTATTATTATGCATCATGTGCCTTCGTCTAACCATTTCTGTTAAATTAAACCTTTTTAAATCAACTTGTTGATGGAATTGGTGTTGAGTGACTGTGATATTTTTGTTGTATTTGGTGTCATTCTGTAAATGTGGACTGCTGTTATAAAACAACAAAGTTCGGTAAAACGCCATCTGAGTAAGATATTTATATCAGCGGAAAAGTATCAGTGTAGTCCTTGTTAATAATACTGATTTTTATTTCTCATTATCTTATTTTCTTATGGGATAAATAAACCTAATTCAAGCAGTCCAAGTATTTGCATGGCTCTTCTACTAAACACTATCTCCTTCATCACCACTAGGGGGTGGTAGTGCTGCACTTTTGACATGAACGTAGGCAAGAACGGGGCAGAGCATTACACAGTCTGCATGGCAGTACTATACACGTTTATTCTTTTTTCTTTAATCTAAATGATAGATTCAGTCAAAAAGAAAAAGAAAGAAAAAAGCCATCACTTCAAACAAATATATAAACTACAAAGATTCATTGAAACAGTAATATTCAAACCAGTGTGGAGAAGTAGTGCCCTGTTCTGAAATTTACAGTTTACCCTGTACAATCACACTTTATTAGGTACACTGGGCTAGCGCCAGGTTGTCCCTTCTTTTGGGTTAATTCTTTGGAAACATTCCTCAGAGATTGTGGTTCATATTGTAATCACAGCATCACACAACTGATGCCGTTATTCCTGCATCCAAATCTCCTGTTCCACCACATCCCAATGATGGTCTATTGGATTGGGATCTGCTGACTGTGGAGGCCATTTGAGATGCTTCTCCATAAATGAGCGGTGTGACTCCCATCCGTGTGGATTTTAGCACCCATGGGGCTGATGATCATAGATGCCTTCAGTTTAATGAATGAGCACATTACAGCGATATCAATCAGGCCCGATAGAAAATCACATCACTGTAAAGCTACAATACCTCTGAAATATTCTTTCCAACCAGATTTTGTTTATTCACTTAACTTTGAATGAACATGAAGCTCTGTGGAAGTCATCCAGATGATTTTGTCTCCTGCCACATCATCACAGTGAATGATCATCAAAGTATTATTTTTTTTGATGAAGTCTAATGTGACTCTTATTTTTTTGTGAAAGTGTAAGTGCTCTTTGCTTGGCTAGATGGTCTGAGAGAGATTTTCTTTGCTACAGAAAGAAATCTGTGATTATCCACCATTGTTCAGCAGACTGGGGCTTTTAATCCTGTCAAACCAACCAAAGCATTTTCTGTTTTTTTTTCCCAGAACCAAAAACTGTTAATTAGGCTACTTCTAATGTTCCTGCTCTCCTTGGGACCTTTTTGTTTTTTTTAATTCAACCTGTTTAATAAAAATACTTCAGTAGTCAATGACACATTCTTTTTTTCAGCACCTCAAATTAAAGATGAAAGTGCACTTGACTGATTCGTTTAAATTCTACTGTGCTGGAACAGAGAGACAAAATCGCAATTTTCTCACTGTCCAAACATTTCCGGACCTAATGGTAAAGTGTAAATTAAAACCTTGTGATAACACTTACTTACCATGACAACTCACCGAGCAGCTGAAAATTAGGCTAAGCAAATAAAATGTAGCTCGCAATGTCCTCTTCCTGAGATGTCATGGACAAGGAAGGAGGAAAAAGGCATTTGAAAGGACCCCCCCCCCCCCGTGCCCCCACATGCCCCCACATGCCCCCACATATCACTGAAAAAAGTCTCCAGGAAGTGTTGAGTGGTGCTCTGTTAAACATTGCAACTTTATAGGACAAACACATTCTATATATGGATGAATCATCAACAATCCCTGCGACCTCGTCAACAATCTGACGTCTGCAAAGCAACAGCTGATTAAGCCAGACTCATTTAGAAAAAGAAGTGGAGTGGACTGATGAAGTTAACATTAAGCTCGCTGGGCACAATCACGAAAGGTGTGTTTGAGTGAAACGGGAAAAGCGCCTGATGAAAAGAACCGCTTGACAACTGTTAATCATAGGTGTGAAAATATTCTGCTTTTGGGGGTTTGTGTGGCAGTCAGAGGTACAGGAAACACTGCACAGTTAAGAGGGAAGAACAGATTTAGTGCTTACTTTATGGGCTTTGCTTTTGCAATATGCCAAGACTACTGTTTGTTTGTTTTTTAAGTTTAAGTTTGTGAAACAGTAGCAATGTATTAGTATTTAAAGGATGTTCAGTGTTTGACACAATACACCCGAAATGAAGCCCAGTGCGTGGTTAAACTCAGATGCAGTGCAATACGGTTCACCTGGCTCAGCATGTGCATGGTAATGTCTGTGTGATTAGCGCCTGCCTGCCAAGCAGAGATACAGACACATGGTGAGACACAGGAACAGGAATGCTGATGATGGACATGTTGCTTAACCGGGGTCCCTCTGGCTCTGGTTCTCACTGAAGTTCAACACTGAAATGGTGACTTGCTTATGCATAAGTCTCTCTCTGTCTCTGAGTGTGTGTGTGTGTGAGAGAGAGTGGGAGGACTGACTATGTTTCATGCATTTGAGGAGCAACTAAGGCCTCCGGAGGGGGGAAAATTCAGATTGGAGTGACGCAGAGATCCTAACACACAAGCACACACACACGTACACCCACCCACCCACACGCGGAAGCTTAAAAACTGGGATTATGAGCTATATTTTTAGGTATGAATCGAGAGCAATATTTTCCTCCCCAATCTTCCTTCTCCTCTTTATTACGTGGTCTAAAAAGTGGGCGCTTCCCTTTGATGTGAGCCTCTGTCTTGTGTGTGTGTGTTTTTTTCCATTGTTCTGTCCCTTGTGGCTCCTGGAGCCCGCTGGCCTATTCACTGGGCTCCATAATGAGGTGCTAATTATCACAGGACCTCATCAAGTCTCTTTGGGCCCGCAGCTAAGACTCCTCCTCACATAGGTTGGCATGGTGACTGCAGGGGACAGGACCTGGAGGAGGCCGCCAAAAAGGACTGCCGCAGCTTCACTCCTGCTTTCTCCTCTAGTGAGGAGGAGGAGTGAGAGGGACACTTTTTTTCACTTGCGGGAAAACAGAGTGGGAAGTGTGTAGATAGAATTAGCTATAAGTACCGCTGTCTTTTTGTTTACGTGCGTTTTATAAAAATGTGGGTTGAGTGCGTAGAGTCCGTTCACTTCCAAATAATCCCATAAATAAAAACATAGGCTGGAGTTTATAGAGGGCATTGCCGACGTAGGCCTCAATTAATTTGAGTGAAGAGAGCTGAAGGCTTAAGTGATTGTGTAAATCTGGTTCAAATCAAAAGAAAAACATTATTTTAAGGGTCCTTAGTATAGCCTGTTTTACACATAAAAAGAGCACCCATCAAATGTATGTCTGTGGTGATTGGTCTGTCAGGGATTTAGGATGGAACATACTTTCTTGATTGCACTCATTTCCAAACTACACCTAAAGTTGGGAGCATATGTAAACCACTATCAGGTGGCTAGAGCTAGAAATCCCATGCTCCAGCTCATTTCATTGAAAATAAATGCTGAAAACAAAAATCCCCAAATGCAACACTTTTTGGGCTACAGGCCCATCGGACCTCCATTTGAAGCCAAGGGTGGAGGCGCTACTCTTCAGAAATCCTCTGGTGTCGTTCGTGCATTGACTGAAATTATGGGAAAGTTCTGACCTCTCTGCTAACTTCTTCGGTGATTTACGTAGACTGCTCTGGCAGCACTGGGCCCTTCCTATTTCCTGTTTATGGTGTCATGGAAACAGGCCATGTTCCCTTCCTCTGCTTTTGCACTATAACATGAAAATGTAGCCTGCATCTGGAAACGAGCCACAGTCTCATAATAGAGCCAGCGTGAGATCTGCAGCCCCCGTGACGCTGCAGTGTCTAAAACCAGAATTAGAACCTCCAGCGATTAATTCATAGAAATAGAAAGTTCCAGATTTATGGAGGCATTTATCATCAAGGTCTTCATATAAATCTCCTCTTAAAATGCCCTAATTCAAAGGCACCTCCAATTTCCTTTAGTTGCTAAGCAACCATAGAGCGCCACAGTGATGCTTGGAGTTAAAGGCTGGCAGCCCAGTGGTGTAAAGTCGATTGTGGGGGTGAATCACTGTCTTTTATGGCTCTGAGGTTCCATTACACGGCCTGCAGACAATGACAATGATACACTGTCACTGCAGAGTAATTATACGTCCTGTTGATCCCTCTGGTGTATCCGCAAGCAATTTATGCCAGCTCAATGGCTGTAGTGAGGTTTCTGCTGGTTGACCAGTGCCACAGGACCAGCAGTTGGTCATTATGATCATTTTTGAGAAATTTAACAAGCTGTTGGGCAGTTGCTAGATCTGTGAAAACAACAAAAAAGTGTTTTTTTGATAGTGTGTTTTTAATTTGCCATCAATGCTTGCAAAGTTCCTTTTAAGGTCGGCATGACACTTGTGATAGCTCTTCTCGGCGCAGCTGCGTCTGTGTTAGGTTTATTTTGGTTTGTGATTTAACTGCTGTTAAAAATGTGCTTTGGACCCATTTTGACTCCCACCCTGTAACTCCAAACAATGTCTTTACTTTAAATAAATGAGTGAATTTTAACTGAAATTTCTTATTTGCACTTCTTGCCCAAATGCTGAGGAGTATTTGTGCATACGTAATTAATTTTATAATGTGTGCTTGATTTGTTTTTAATACTTCTGCAAGTCTAGACTCATCAGACTGTTATTGTTGACATTGTGATGATTATTTCACCAGATGTGTGATGTGGTGCCAAGCGTTTGTGTGGGCAAGAACAGTGTAAAGGCTTCGCTGGCAACGGACCACCATGTCTGAGATTTCTGGAGTGATGCACTGGATGGAGTGAAAGGCTCTTATGCATACTAATAAAATCAGCAATCCTATGACTGTGTAGCGTATGAGGCTTATGCGTGTAACACGGAATTGGATCCACATCTTATAACACTTAATGTAAATATTGTGCACGAGTACTCTTGACTTGACTAATAAATATAATAACCATTTATAGTGACATTTTCTGAATTTATTGCCAAAATATTCACTAAAGTTATAAAAAATACAACTCTATAGACTTTTTAAAATACAGTTTTAACTTCAAATTGTGGCTCTATACTATCCTTGGTACCCTGTTAAGTAAGTATAACTTACTCCTCTTAAGTTGAGGTTACTTTTTCTTTGAGTCATCAATTTTGCATTTTCCTTTTTTTAAAGTAAAGCCAGCTCATTAAATTTTACAGTGTAGTCCTCTAGTGCTCGGTGCATTGCGGTACACAGTGTTTCAGCTTACAGCGCTGGTGAAAAACATCTACATGCCCCAGATCTGCCCAGAGTTTAATGTTATTTACCAGGCCACCTCTAAAGCTGGTTTTAAAGGTACAGAAGCATCCAATGGAAGCATTAGCAGATTTTCAATAACATGTGGTTTGTCTTTATTTTCTAGCTTCACCACTAATCACCTCTCTGTATTTTGCAGCACCCAGCTGACAAATAAAATTAGTGACTGTTAAACAGGGCAGTACTTAGTGCGTAATCTATTAAGGAATGTCCACCAGTTAAGGACCTCTTTTATGCTACAGCCTCACGGTTGTGTGGAGGGGGGGTACAAAGGTTACAGACGCACGTCATTACAAATCACAAATGTTAATAGCTGAAAACAGTAGGATTTTTTTCTCTGGGGACCACAGCTGTGTACGTATGTTTATGGAAATTTTGCAGCAAATCAAATGAGTTGGTAGTGAGACATACTCTCAGTCATTGCATGAATTCTTCATGTTGTTATGCACGTTTTTATGTAAATCCTTTGTCAACGCTCGTATTCAGTCGCTACACTAATGCAAGATGCTTAATGTGATGCCGCATATGAGGAATAGTAAGAAATAAGGGGCTTCTGGACGTGTGTGTGTGCATGTTTGTGCGTATCTGTTCTTTTGCTTCATGCCAAATATAGGCTCGCATTCCTGACGTCTGCACTGTGGCTGTGGGCACAGTAACTTGTTGAATCTGGACAAGACAAAGACCACAGTCTGAGCAGATTGGACAGATTCCCTTCATGTGACCTCACACTCTGTAGGACTGCTCTCTGCAGCAGAACAAACAACTCATCTCTAACAGTTTCACTGCAGGACGACCAGATCTTGATCAACAGGCACTCGTAGAGACATTTGCTGCAATAAAATGCTCGCGATTTCCCACCAAACAACATTTCTGAGTGATTTTTAAGCCTCTAACAGTGCAGCAGTCAGCGCTATCCTCACTGCAGCTTCATGGCTGAGTCTGTGGGGCCTGTGGTGAGGCAGGTACATGACATCGATCTGGTTCAACTTTCTACTAAAAATATTTTGACCAAGGTTTGACAGTATCTGCATTTCCTCTTTGGCACTTCTACTTTGCAGCCCGGCTGCTTCTGCCACACTAGAGTGACATTCGTGGATTGAAGCCAGACATTGTCAGCTCATTATCAACACCCTGTCATGTGTTGTCAGCCTGCGCTTTCCACAGCTCTCCCTTCCTGTGTATGTGTGTGTGTCTGTGTGGGGGGTGTTATTGTGTGTGGTGAGGAGACTGTGGGATGACTTAAGAGCTGAAAGATGTCTCCCTGCTCAGGCTCCTTGTCTGAGGATTAAGGCTGCCCGAGAAAAGCTGCACAAGGAAGTAAAGGAAGTGCTTACAAGGAGACATCGGTCTTTTCCAGTTTTTGTTTTTTTTCTTCCTATCCCTTGTTTTGTGTTGTCGACCTCTCAGAAATCACTTGCTGTTCATTACAGATACAAACAACAGGAACATGCTGCTACTCAGACACGGGTTTTCTGCTTCCTTCTATTTCCGTTCCGCTACAGTTTTTTGTGCCTTTTTTAAACACATTTCCTCTTTCAGATGCTGATTGCACATGAGAGTGCATGTGTCAAACGTTGTGTGTGCATCTTCTGTCTGCAAAGCACTTCCTGGTTCCTGACAGTGCAGTGTTAGAAATATCCCCCTCCTGGGCCAGGGAACGGTTAAGCCTGGCCCCCCATTCCTTTCCTCTTCTTTTTCTCTCTCTCTCTGTCTGCTGACATATTTTCAGGCTTTCACGCCACACCTCAAATCTCTGGCTCCTTACTGCACAGAAGTTGCCAGATGTGATGGCAGCTGAAACTGAGTGTGAGAAAGTGTGTGTGTGTGTGTGAGAGAGAGAGAAACTGTGTGTATGGGTGGTGGTGGGGGGCTGAAAGACAGACGGAGAGACAAAAAAAGCTGTGTGTGTGAAAGTTGTGATGAAAATTGAGCGAGTGGTGTTATGGTTGAGATGATGTATATATTTATAGCATAAGTGACACTGTTCATTAGCAGCGAGCGAGAGAGAGAGAGTCAGCAAGGGGAGGGGAGGAAATGAACAATGGAGGGGAAATGATCAGTAATCTGCGACGCTAGCTGTCAGCCTCCACTGCAACAGCCTGTCTGGATTCTGGATCTCATTATAGGTAAATTCATTTGGCTTTGGGGCCACGGCCAAAATATGCTCAAGCAATTGAGAGAGGCAGAGAGAGTGTATGTGAGTGTAAATGTGTGCACAAAAAAGGGAAGCACGGGTCGGTGTTTTATTATAAGTAGGATTTGCATATATCTTGGTTCTGTGATTGTCTGAACTACTTTTAATGCATTGCCAGTGATGCCTTTCACACTACCTGTTATTAGGGCTTCTAAAAATGAATCACCAAGATTCCAACTAAAGCTAACATTTAGCAAGCTAGTCTAAAGCATCACCACACACATTTGGACCTGTGAAAAGACTTTTGAAAAAAGGGGGCCTTGGTGATCATTGTTGTCCGCGTCTGTGCGTAGATCTGCGTCCCAGCCTCGATGATCGTGAATCCGTAAACAAATGTAAAAAGTCAGCAAATGCAAAAGGGGCACAAGTGGAGGCATTGGTGAGAAGGATGGTGCAGGAAAAAAAGGAGTGCAAACATAGTAAACAGAGCCTGAAGGGAGAGAGAGCATGTGAAAGACAGAGAGAGAGAGAGGGCAGGGAGACGGAGCTTGCCATCTGGAAAACAGCATCTTTCCCTGCGCTCCGCTCCTCCCCTCTTCTTCCCTCTCGGCATCTCTCCCACGCTCCAGAGCCCAGCCTTCAGCTCCCGGGATCTTTCCCAAACTCTCCCGAGGTACGGGCGGTTTGTGTGTGCATGCGCGCGTGTGTTTGCGTGTGCCAAGTTTGTGAGATTCGAAGCCTGCGCGCGCGCGCGTGCTGTACGAGTACTTGACACGCGATCAGTACTTTCCGTGTGTTTGTCTCCCTCCTCTCCTCTCCGCGCAGCAGCAGCGGCCGCTGAGGTGGGCGTGCGGACCCTCTGACCCTCTCTCGCCCACTCTTCCTCCGTCTCTCCCTCTTCGCAGCAGCGACAGGGGGGCTATGGATGGACTGCGTTTACCTCCACTCATAGAGGAGGCTTTGGACTCCACAGGTCTGTGTGCTGCTGTGTTGTCAGTGTGTGTTCATCTGCGACTCCGCGTAGCTGGATACAGCCGTGTGGCGGTGTTTTTTTTCACTACAGATTATATAGACAGCGATCAGCCGGGGAAAAGGTAGATGGTTAATGTTTATCTCTCTCTCTCTTTTCTTTTTCTTTTTTTCAAAGAAAGAGCATGCTCTCTAAAAGTGAGTGATGTAAAGTGGGCAGGATGTGGAACGGGAGAAGGGTGGTCTGGTGTCGAGGTGTTTACTGTGGGAGCGTGTTTCTAAAGAGCTGCAGTCGAGCTGACAGACTGACTGAGTGAGTGAGTGGACAGCACGGTAAGATACGGCATCTGTGGACGTTTGATGGAGGCGACACGCTGCCAGGTAACGATTTGCTGGCAGCCAAAGGCAGGAAATAATTTAGGCCTAGCGTTTAGCACTGTTGAATTTGTTGCATATGTTATCCCGATGGAGAACTGATGGAATCTGGAGTCATGCAGAGCTGGGTGTTATTTTTGTTAAAGATTGAATCTCTCTCATGTTTTACACAGATTATCATCTGCGGAGGAATGAGACGTTGTTTTAGTGCACATAGTGGCTTGGAGCAGATGAGCAGCTGCACTTAGGCTTGCTTGGTAACTTCATTCCACTGAAAGTTGCTGCATGACAGCGAACACAATGCATCTTTATTTTATGTTTTCGCCTCAGATAGAATTAGTACTGTTCAACTATGCAGAGAAAATGTGTGGTATTTCTCTCTCTCTTTCCATGATTCTCAATGAGGAAGGAGTATGTGTTTTGCAGATAGAGTGGCCCTGTGTGTGTGTGTGTGTGGACGCTGGAAGGAGGATGTTTATTGGTGTGGAGGGGCTCGGAGAAACAGACACATACACAGGTCAGCAGTTTGCTCAGAGTCAGGTTTCCTTTTCCTCTGTTAATGTCCTAAAAGTGAACTTTCAGGAGCAAGGACTGGGTGGCTCATTTCTTTTAATATGCTCACCATAGATGCCCGTAGACTTATCGAACCACTTGCATTTGTGAGCAGTTTTGTTTATTACATTTGTTGTGCTGAAGCCTGATCGCCGTAACGCGGATGCTGTCTCAGGAGAAATCCTTCCTTACCTAACAAGCTTGTTCCTGTTATCTAGCCTCTTAACTCCAGGGACTCTTTTATTTTTTTTCCTTTCATCACAACCTGAGGCATGTTTTTAAAGCTGGGAATTCAGTGCTCGTGACGGCCAACACTGAGCTTATGGTGGTGTCAGGGCTGACTTCTGGAGAATAAAAAGACCTAGAAAGTGGATTGAGCTGAGTTGATAAGTGATATAGTTTTGAATTATGTACCTTTGGGGGATCTAAAGGGATTTAAGTGCATTTATTGTGCCCTGGCTGAGGTCAGCCCTAACTCTCAGCATAAGTCTGGGTTCTTCAAAAAAGCAATTTTATTAAAAATCAACAGCATTTCTCTGGTTTTTGCACTTTTGCTGAGGATTAATTCTACGCTGCCTTGCCACATCTACCAACAGAGATTGCAGATGCTCCTGTGCAAACACATGCTGCCGCCGAGCAAGATCACAGGCACATCTGACATTTACAAGGTGTCTGCATACGATGCCGCCACTGGCCACCATATTGTTCCTCCCTCCTACTTGCACGAGCTGCCGAACACTTCTCTCTCCATCCTTCTCTCAGCTTTTCCCACTCAGTATCTCGTCCCCCTCTTTCAGATGGAATCCTTTGCTCTCTTCAGCACCCACGCACCCTCCAACACACACACACACACACACACACACACACACACACACACACACACACACACACACACACACACACACACACACACACACACACAAACCTTTTGCACCTGCCAGCGCGTCAGCCCACGCAGCATTTCTCTCCTGTTCTTTCTCTCCAGTGTTGTGCCCTCATGCTGCAAAAATTCACATCAGCAGTGATACTCCCCAAAGATACACAAACAGAATTTCTCTCAGCTCTCCGGAACTAATAAACAGCAAAGTTGCTGCCTTGGACAAACTTTGTAGATGTGGGAGCTGCTTAGACCTTTGAGAAAACCAAAAAACCAAAAAGCCAAGAACAACAAACGAAAACAAATCTCGCATGCTTTTCTGTCCTCAAGCATCCCTGATCCCTGTTTCTCACTGTCACATGTTCCCCCCACCCACTTCTCTGGTCTCTCTCACCAGACTTAAGTGCTTCATTTAAAAAAATAGGGGGGAAAAAGGGCTCTTAAGGCACTCTGCAGGTCCCTGGCTAAACCAAGTGTGCCATGTGTGCTTTACTCTTACTCGGCTGTATAATGGAAAAATTCTTAAAACTTTCAAGTGAATGGAGAAGGTTCATGAACTCCCGCAGCTCCTTCTTTCAGCCCCCCTCCCGCCCCCATGGCTTTAACTTTTTGTTTCCCTCGCAGAAATGCTTGGCATTGTCAACCTATCATTAGCGCACCCTTCCTCGCGCTCTGGATTTATCTTTTTTGAATTTTGGCAGATACACAGTGAGCTGTGGTATCCCCTATTTTTCAAAATAAGACCTAAGTGATTAAAAAAAAGCTTTCCATAGTGATTGCTTTGCTGGGGGTGGTGGTTTGGGGGGAGGGTTCATTTGTGATGAAATGGGTTATAACTGCATGACTTGTTTTCCGTTCTTCTTCTGATGCTATTCAAACCCCTAATGGAATAGCTATGCAACAAGCTTATGCACACACTGCACCACCACAGATTCGTATTGAAAAAACCCCCCCCAAAAACACACATTCCCTGAATAAATCACCTACAGCATGCACACACTGACACAGATTTTGTGCGTACTCATCTAATGAGGCCAAATTATAGCACATCCTGCGATGCTTTTCTATTCCATTGACCCACTTTCCCTTATTCCCCTTTGAAAGCGCAAATACGAATTTTCCATTTAAATAACAGAACGGCTGATTAAGTCGCTTCAACTTTCTTTTCTTCTCCTGCTGCTGTTGTTCCTCACTCTCCCTGGACTTTTCAGCCTCTGAAGTGCAGTACAGAGAGAGAGCAAGGGAAAGAGATAAACTCACTTTAACCTCACAAGACCTCCACCTCTGTCGCTTGCTGCTCATCTGGAGTCTCCACGCAGCTTGAAAGCAGTGCATCTCATATGATGGTGACCTCACCGTGTGGGCTTCGTGACAGTGCACCTGATACAGTTGCACAGACTCTTCTCTGGGGGGGGTAAAGGAAAGGTTTCTATGGAAAGCAAAGCAGTGGACCAAAATACAGCTTTATCACCATGGTGATTCTCTATATGTTGAAGCTCTGGGTTGTTGGTGTGCTGACCAAGGGTGCATGGTGGATGTGGAGATGCGTGGGGTTAACGTCGTAAATCTTTCTCCTTCCTTGTGTGTCTCTAATTGTTTTTTCCCCGTCTCCCTTTCACATATGCTCCTACGGTGGCTCCTTGTTATTTCAGCTCCCCCTCCCTCCTCTGTATTATGTGTTGCTGAGGAAGTGTGCCAGTGCAGGGAAAAAGCTACAACATCAGAGCAGGGCTGATTTCAAAGCTGGGGTAGGAGGGGGTGTTGTGCATTATGCATGGCCTCCTACACGTACATCCGTCACACACACACACACACACACACACACACACACACACACACACACACACACACACACACACACACAGAGCAGATCACAGACATATATGATCATAAATACAGTATGTTGTGTATATAGACTCATCAGAAGTGGGGATCTCACTACACATGTATGCGTGCTCATATTCTATGTATTTACACACATGCAAAACCAAAGAGAAGTGGTCACTCTTGGCGTGTATTCATATGCAAATGCAAACTCTTGAGGCATATGCACAAATGAACCACTGACACCGCAGCACACACCTGTTTGCTCAGTCTCAACACACCCAGGACACGACACCCGTAGACAGCCTCCTCCAGCGCCGCCTTTCAGCGAGCAGTCGTTTCTTTTATTGGCTGATTTGACTCCAGATGTTCCTAACTACCTAACTAGCAGTCAATTCATTTAACTAGCAGCAATAGGGAGAGACTATTCTCTCGAAAGCACTTTGCTCCACATTTCCTATTATATTACACCTGATTGCATGAAGCGGTATCATTAAAGATAAAGACTGTAAAAAAAAAAGGTGAGCGCATAAATGCTGTTTTTTCCAGTAAATTCCTGTCTACTTAATTAGACTGCGAGGCTGAGCTTCAGATTTCGCTGCCCGTCCCTCACCCACCCCTCTGCTGGCTAAAAATCCCCGCTCTGCTCTTCAATTTTGCAAAGTGCAATTTTCATTATGCTCCACGCTCCATCGCAGAATGCCAAATCAGAAGCAAAACAAAAAGGCTGGTGTTGACACATTAAATGTATGAATTAAATCTCAGGCAGCCTTTTTGAGATGCTGACAAAGACTACTTGGCTCTGCCTGTTGCCTCTCTTCTAAAGTGGCACAGTGTGTATACCAACATACTCAGAGTGCTGTGCTGCAGTGTGATTATGAAAGAATGTGTTGTGCATAGATAAAAGGCGTCCTCTCCCCGGAGCTGTTGCACTGCTCCTGAGATGACACCGCTGTCCGTCGCCTGCTCTTGTATGTGCGCGGCGTCCATGTCTAATGCAATCCCAGCGTGACTAAAAGAAAAAATCAAGCACAGTGGAGTGAGCACAGGTGTCACTGCAGCTGATTTGGCTGCATAATGTGCTCGATATTCACCCACAAGGTGAGAAGATTAAGCTTCTTTTAAGAGCGATACGATGAGTAGAAAGGTGAAAGGTGGTGGTAAGGGTTTGCACACGATGCATCATGCAAAGCCAGACTCTTTCTCCTAAATATACCTAAAAAGTGTTTTTTTTAAAGTGAGGACAATAATGACCGTCTATACAGAATAGACATTTACAAAAGAAAACACTTGATCCAAAGCCTTTTGGAGTTGCCTACCATGAGCTCAACATATCCTGTAAGAGATTTGGATGTGAGTGATATTCAGTGGGAAGTCTTTTGTCTCTTGATGGCCTTTAGCCGCCCCTGGCTATACAAGCAGCTCCGGCTAAAACTCCCCGCCACAGAGCTCCGTCTCTCTCTTTCTTTATGACTAACTCGTTACACCAGCATCAAAGTTTAATGACAAAATAGCCCTGCGCTCATGAAACCTCTCGCATGCCTCTCAGGGGCCGCATTGTTTAAATTAACATCATTATGAGACAGGAAGGAATAAGGCTGTCACAGATGCATGATAAAATATGCTGTGATGTACACGGTTACATCTAGCGAGCAGAGAAAAAGAAAGAAAAAATAATTAGCACAAGAACCGGAAGCATCCCCAGAGCCGAGATTACACCGGTGAGCATCGCTCTTAATTAGGGTAGATCTTTAGTTAATGCTTTATTCCGTCCCCTGCTGCAGCCTTCTTCTTTTTTCTCATCACGTCTCTCCATCTTCTGTCCCTCAGTGAACACTATTCCCCCTCTCCCATCCTCACATTGCTTTCTGAGTACAAACAGCAATTTTTGGCCACTTGGAGACCACTCAGACATGAATGCGCAGTACTACATATTGATTTATTTCTGAGAAGGACTTGACCCAGGAGGGCATGCTGTTGAGAAGTGAGAGTGAAAGGATATTAGGTCAGTGTGTGTTTGCGTGTGTGTGTAATGCTAGAAGAACTGCCGGGGATGCCTTCTCTTCTGAACTGCTCTGACTTTGTCTCAGTAGCTGCAGCGAGACAAAGAGCTGTAATGCAAAATCAAGTTCACTCTTATTGGTCTGCCTCATATATAATGTCTCATTTTTGGTTTTAGAGCTTCTGATTGGGCCTGAGCTTATTACTGAGCGAAATCTTTTAAGAAGAAGGCAAAAATGTGACACAAGAGCACGTGAAAGAGCTGTGTGTCACATCTCTCTTACTATGAGTGGTAGCTCTGTTGTTGTGGACTTTGAGGTGCATTGCTGAGTGGTGAGTCATAGCGATTGCTTCACCTCCCCACTTCTGTTTCCGCATTGTGTCAGCTAACCTGCTCCACCTGCTGGCCAAACATTTAAATCCACAGTGCGGATACAAGGATGCGTGTGCCATAAACACAACGAAGCTTGAAATGCGGTGAATAAAGAGAAATATGTTGCGTGTGAATGCTGCTACATTAACATCTGCTTATTACAAAATTCTGACATTTTAAGGCACGTGTGATTTTCTTCCTTTAATCAGTGGAATCGCTCAAGAAAAAGGATTGCGTCTTAGAGTTAATCACAAAAGAGGATTTTCAGTTATATTGTGGGATTGAACAGCTACGCTTAAATCAGAGTGAACAGGATGTGATGTACAAAGAAGTCGGTGCCACTTTAATCACAAGATGGTGCTGTTGATTCGGGGGAGAAGAGACCATTTGCTCTGCAGCCAAGCGTGACTGAGTTTTTAGGCGATGACAGATGGGTTTGTCACCTGTAAGGCTCTCCATCCCTTTTCCTTCTCGTAATGTCTGCCATCTCTCTACCAGATGACCCCTGTGATCTGAAAGCCGAGAGCAGCCCCAATATGGACAACGAGATAACCGCCAAGGAGCGAGGAGTCCTGGAGGAGAACAACGAGAAAGAGGAGATGGACCAGGAGAGATCTCAGGAGGAAGAGGGGGAAGAAAAGAAACTGAAAGAGGAGGAAGGTGAAGGGGAGGAGAAGAGGAAGAAGGAGCAAGAGTCGCTGACTGAGGAGCAGGAGCTGGAGGAGCTCAGGGCGCAGGTGCTGCAGCTGCTGCTGGAGCTGGAGGAGGCCAGAGAGACCTCCAACAAACATCAGGAGAGCTTCCACGAGCTGCAAGGTGAGAACTCTAGCCTTGAATACCTCTAGGACTGTATCCCTTAACTGTAATATGTATGTTCATTATTTAATACCTTTAACTATTAATTTATTAACATTAACATTAAAGCATCTCCCATAAAAATCAATGCAAATGCACTAATCATCCATCAACATGCATTAATTCTGTAACATTTTTTCTGGCATTTATAGAATATGCTGACTGCCATGATAGTCCCCGTTCTAACATTTCTATCTGTCATGTTCAGTCACAACTGGAATCGGTAACAAAAGCTGAATAAAAAGCACGTCACATTTGAACACACGTAGGTAATAAAACACAAATAGCTGGGCCTCTTTCGCCGATTTCTCTTCATAAAATAATTTTTCCTTCTTTTAATTCTGGGACAGCTTTGCAAAAAGCAATGCTACACCAAGCGCTTTGCTTAGAAATGAATCTACATTTTGCAATTAACCATCATTTTTCAAATCTGCAAATTGTTTGCCAGCGCCGCTCCTAAATCGCATTTACAAAAGCAATAACCCTGGGCTTTCATTCGTTACATTTCCAACACATGCATATTCAGTGAGTGGAAAAGAAAAATAATGGAAATAGCTAAGACCAACAAGCAAAGTTGAAAAAGAAAAAAAAACCTTTCATTTAATTGCGGCTAAATTTTCTGTGAGCTAAAAACGCTACCTAACATTTTTAACTAACCTTGTTTTTGGCCTTTCCCTCGCTGTGAAAAAAACTCCATTTGTGCTGTAAGACACATGATTATAAAATTCCTGTTACAATCTCAGCCTGAATTTTCTTCAGAGTACTTTTACATAAATGTTTGCACTATTTTTTCCCCTATTTCTACACTGATCAGTAGAAAAAACCCTCTCTTAACTTTGTACCTGAGGCATCCTTGTGAAATTTTGTTAGATACATATATAGAAGGCGAACTGTTTATATGTGGTTACAGACAGTCTGTTGCTCATAGTCATTAAGAAGAGCATAAGCTCATACCTTAGAAATGATGAGCATAATGCTCAGAGACACTAGCAGTGACTAAGGCCTTGGGTATGAGGTTACACTGAGCTCAGTGTGTGTGCGTTTATGAGTGTGTGCATTTAACAGTGTGTTATTCTTAGAGACATAGCATGGTGAGCTCAGCAGTTTGTCTGGCAGCGGGAGGAACCATTCCTCAGACAACTGCGCTCACACTGCGGGAAGTTTCTAGACGGAGTGTCCTAGACCTCAACCAGAATTCAGTATTGGTCGAGACCCTCTGGGAACAGTCAGCTGTTCGGTGCGTTGGCAGCTGATGCATGCAGATGCGGTTGTCTCGGTTTCGGGTTTCTACGCCCACACCAGTAATGATGTAGCTTGATGAATGGATTAATCTGAGGGCGTTAAAAACCAAATTTAAAATGGAAAAAGTTATAAATAATATTGATAACAATCTACTAACTGTAGCTTAAACATTATGAAAATAAAAAAGTGAGATTCTACATCCATGCAAGTGGCACTGTGAGGTGATACTGAACAGCTGATGTTCAGCAAGTAGATTGTTTATGAATTTCATGAGCTTGGTGAGAACATTCTGGGAAGCGACTGGTGAGTTTGGTGAAATGGCACAATGGCCTGTTATGGAGGGCTTCCTGTGTAGTCAGCGGTTATCTGTCTTTTTTAAGAAGTCACCCTCTGCTGAGAGGGGCCCAGTGCAGATAGATGAGACCTAAGTGACCCCAACCCTCTAAGAAGAGGCCAGCCCTTATCTTAGCTTTAGCCAGTGACTGGCTTGCTCCTCATTTCAAGCTTAAAGTTGGCTTATCACAGTCTTTTCCATTTGGTATGATAGTTTAACCGAACAAAATGTCACAATGCTAAGCTCCCTGTTTAAACACAAAACATGTTATATTGTTAAAGCTAAATTGAATCAAAGACTTCTTTCAGTCACTGAACAGGACATAAGGAAAGCGAAACAGTGAAGCAGCAGGTGATCAAAAAACAGACAGACAATGTCTCAAAATCTCCAGTGACAAATGAGAGTTATCCAGCCCCAGTGATAATCACATGGACTTCAGAGACCAGCACTATCAAGCAGGAATAAGAGTCAGTAAAGAATTTCAGGGTTTAACTGAGTTTTCTGTATTACAAGGATCATTCATAATGAAGTATATTGCCAGGCAACTTACGCTATACCTACCTACCCTATTTTCAAACTTGTACTCGTTGACCTTATATAAAATTTGCAAGCAAGCCTTACCAGGTTGAATTATGTGTTTATATTTACTCTCACACCATTTAATGCAACCGGGTTGCTGCTTAAATAGTAAGGCTAAAACTGGCTTATACAGAAAAGAAGCAGCTACTCACATTTAGGCAGCGAGTGAATTCAGACGTATTTTTAGTCAGATCTTCCCGTGCACATTTTTTCCAACTTTCCTCCCGGCTTTAAATAGATTTTATTCAGGCCGTCTCACGCTTTTCCAGTCTTGCTGACCACCAAATCACTTAAAGCGCATACACATGCTAGTACAGCACTTTTCCTATCACACACACTCACACACCTCTCCTTTGGCTGCAGCAACTGTGCATTTGGCGTGTATGATGAGTTTTCTAATTTTATAGTTTGCTCTTATTTTGTAAAATATTCCTGCGTGCTGCCAGCAGACTGGTCACCTTCTGCCAATGCCTTTTTATGTGAATAGATTGGAAAACTCAGGGTTGATAGCCACCTTTTGCGTGACTGCATAGCAGGAACCCAAACGTTGGGGTATGAAAATATACCCCGGGTCTGTTGGTCTTGCTTCATATTACAGACCGCAGGTGTTGGTGATCAGGCGCCTGGAGGGGTGCCGCAGATAGACCTGAAACACTCTTCCAAGCAGCAGCCTGAAGTCAGTGGGCATAACAGGCACTTTACATGTTTAGGTTCTTATGCAGGACACAACACAACGAAGAAGGCATTTGATCTGAAATTTGATCTGTAGATAACTCACTGCCATTAAGTACACAAGCCACAAGAAGGCTAAGGCGTCCTCCAGCAGATGGTACAGCCCCCACAGAGACCCTGATCTTAGCAACATGGAGTCACCCTGGGATTACACAAAGAGACACAAGCAATTAAGGAATGTGGCAACTTTTCCAAAACACTTGGAGCAACCCACTTGTTTCCAAAAATGTATAGAAGAAGTTGTACTAATGAAAGGTGCACCAAATACTGATTAAAAAAAACCCTTTTTTTACAATTAAATTGTACTTGTGAAAGTACTTTGTGTGTGTGCATGTTTTTTTACAAGTATCTTAATTCACTCTAAGTGTTTATAATTTAGCCATCGATCCATTATCTTCCATTATCTTTATTGTGGATTGGATGGAGCCTATCCCAGCTACCATAGGGCGAGAGGCCGGGTACACCCTGGACAGATCGCCAGTTTGTCGCAGGACTAACACATAGAGACATCTCACCATTCAGCTTACATTACCCCATGGGTAATTAACCCAATTAACATAAAGGAGGTTTCTTCCTGTTAAAAGGGAGTTTTTCATCCCCACTGTCACCATGTGCTTGCTCATAGGGGGTCGTCTGATTTTTGGAGTTTTATCTCTATTATTTTAGGGCCTTGACCTTAGAATTTAAAGCACCTTGAGCCAGTTGTTGTGGTTTGGTGCCATGTAAATAAAACTGAATTGAATGGACATATGATTTGATTTAAGAATACGCTCTCGCTATCCTTCTAGCTCCTCTTGCTGCTATATAAAAGCCATCAGTGAATCTGCCTGAAGTATGTGGCAGAAAACATTTGGCATGAGACATACTGATAGGGACCAAAAATAAACAGAAATTCAAAAATAGCAGCAAACCAAAAGCTGTGAAACTGGCAGCCAAAACACTCTGTGTTATTTTTCTACTGCTATCTGTTAAGTTTAGAAGAGAATTTTCCAATGAAAAGGATCATTAGGAACTCGCATACCAGAAAGAAAAATCCTGCTAAGTAATATTGACGGTCTGCTCACGTACTGTTCATTGCTTTTAACAGAAGCAGACATACAAAGCTGCTTGTGTCATCCAGTCATGCCTCAAGGTTGAACAGCTTATCAAGTTGTCATCTTTCTTCTTTTGGCCTGCTGCACTTTTTCCCTCTTATCTCACTACACACTCCTGACTCCCCGTCTCTCCTCTTCAGGTCTGTTGGAGGATGAGCGTCTGGCAAGTGCCCATCAGGCTGAGGCATTCACACGGCAGATCCAGAATCTGCAAGGTATCAACACAATATGCCTAAAGATCTCTAAAATAACATTTTGTGTCATTTTTTCCCCTTGGATTAAAAAAATCAAAAGTTTTACATCCCTCAGTGCTTAAGGTCTCTGCAGATTTTGATCTTTAAGCTGCTAATTTATTAGCTTGACTTCTGTTTCATGCTACCACTTATGCAGATTTTTTGTTCTCAAAGACAGAAAATCAGAAGGGAAATTTTTTTTTTTTAAGTTGCGAGGTGGAGAAAACTCTCCATTCCTGAAATGACTAAACTAATAATCCCAACCTGACCCTGAATAAAAAGCATGCCAGTTACCATCAGTTACATCAGCTCCTCTTTCAAACAGCACCCGCACAGACACACACACACAGGCGTATGCAAGTGCACACTAACCACCTACACACACAAACACACACAGGCCCACTACTGCAAAGCCTCAGGTGAGATCATACATATACACCCATACTGACACTGCAGTCTCACCCACACATCTGCCATAAAGAAAACCTAACGTTCTCCTCCTCCTCCTCTTCCTCTTCCCCCGCTTGCCACAGCCCAGCTGCGCTCTGTGCAGGAGGAGATGTACAGCCTGGAGGAGGAGAAGGAGAGCGAGCTGGCCGAGGCCCAGGAGGAGCTGCGCACGGCTCAGGAGGAGGTGCTCCTGCTCCAGCAGGCCGCTGAGGAGGCAGCGGCGGAGAGGGAGAACGACATCGCCTCACTGCAGGAAGAGCTGTGTCGCCGGCGGGCCGAGCTCCAGCGCCTAAGTGAAGAAACCCAGGAGTACGAGCTGGAGATAACCACGCTCAGGGCCGAAATCAGCATGAAGAGCCAGCGCAGGGAGGCTGAGAGGAGAGAGGGTGAGGGATGAGGAAAAGGGGGGGGGGGGGGGGGGGACAGATGTCAGAGAAGAAGTGACGTTGCATCACGTGTGTCTTATTAGGTTCTTAGTTACCCAAGTCATTGTAGTCTTACAAACTTGAGAAAAAAAGGCGACTGGTCATCTTTAAGTTTGTGAATTTAACCCTACTAGGCATTAAATCCACCTTTTTTCTCCATCTTAACTCATGTGACGTAGGACATGAGAAGTAGTAGGTCAATGACCACCTCTCACAGGAACAACCCCCAGTAGGGGTTAAATACCTGGGACTCTTACTGAAGCCTCTTGGATTAGAGGTGAAAACATCTTCACAAGCTTAAAAATAAAGTTTTCTTCTTTCTTCAAGCTTTTAAGTTTAGCACAAAAAGCCTGTGATCAGTCTTTGCACGAGGATGGTCTCGTTCCCTCACAGCATGTTAGTAAACTGCAGTCAAGAACATCTGTCACTGGCGGGTTCAGTAAATGCTACAAAATAGGATTGCTGGGAGTTGAAAAGGGAGTGACATGTGTGTGTATATTCAGAATACCAGGGACATGAGGTCACGACAGGGAGGGACCCACACTTCCAGCGCATGATGTCACCGCTGGGGTCTGGAGCTGGGTGGGACCGAGGGTGGGGGGAACATCACCCAAAATGCACAAACATTATTGGTGAAAATGGCTTTTCTGCTTCAGTTCTTGCACTTACTAAAACATTTGTAAGCCTTAAAGGAACTGCCAGTCGGATTTTGATACCAGTGAGACAGAGCTGGCATGGATGTGTCATCCTGCTGCCAATCCAGGCTAAGCTAACCAGCTGCTGGCTGTCGCTTCATCTTCAGCAGACAGATATGAGATTGTTCCAAAGCTTCTCGTGCTCTGACAAGAGAGCGGATGACTAAAATTTACGTTTTACACTGTCTGTACTATAAAGATGTGTAGGAGTATACAATGTCGTTTTAAACATCCTCATATGTGCCCTTCTTGCTCCGACAGGTGACGTTGACCTGCTAAAGGAGGAGTGCCGTATGCTGAGGGAGGAGTGTCAGACCCTGAAGGAGGACAACAGACGGCTCTCCGAGAGGCTGCAGCTGCTGCAAAGACAGAGGACATGGTGAGAGGTCAACGACTGCTCGCTCGTCAGCTGTGCTCACTGGATCAGCTGGAGGGGATACCCTCTGGTATCACTAGCTCCCATCACAGCACCGACCACCTGTTTAAGCACTTCAGTAAAGTTGTAGCATGATATGAGGGATTACACATAAGCAATTAAGAATTAAGAATGCCTTTGAATTGTAAGGTTGTTCTATATGATGAGCATTTGCCAATATTGTCTGGCCATTTACTGGGAAATTGAAAAGAATAGTTGTTACTGTGCTATAGGGTGTAAATATTTTAACTTCAGGTTTAAATGTATGTGTAGCTGACAAGCAGGTTGACAAAACAGTGTCACCATTTGATATCAACATTTCTTCTAAGGGTTAACACATCCTCCCATCCTCCCGTTTTTACAATAAGAAATAAAAAAAATGGTAGAAGCCGGTTAATTTGAAGCCGCTTTTTGATCTCGCAGCTCTAGCGTCTACCTGTCGCTGAAAGAGGAAGACGCGGGGGAGGGCACAGAGGGAAAGGAGATGGAGACCGGCTCAGATGAGGTCATGACAGAGAGCTACATGACCATGGCCCAGTCTGAGAACTGTCGTCTGGTGGACGCCTCCATCCAGAAGAACATCTCATTCGATGGGAAGCCGATGACGCCGACGAGCTGGACCGGAGGGATCGGGGAGATCTTCTCGCTGAGAGACCAGCTGAAACAGGCTGAGGAGAAGGCCTCACAAGTTCAGAGAGAGGTACAGTGCCCTGCTTTGCTAGAAAGTGGCACAGATTTGGTACACGTTATTCTTCTGATTCTTTTGGCCTCTGTGTCCTCCAGTGTGAGGGTCTGAAGATGGAGCTGCAGGAGTTGCAGGTACTGTATGACAGCAGTCAGAGGGAGAGGGCAGAGCTGGAGGAGGAGCTGCAGCGCTGCAAGGCAGAGCTGGAGAAGCTGTCGGGGGGGACGCAGGTGAGGAACCGCAGAGCTCAAGCCCATCACGGGACAAACTATAATAAAAGTATAGCGCCGGCATCAGCAGAGCAACTGATTGAAAAGCTGCACAGCTTTCTGCGATTACTAATAATATATTTAGTAGATATTTATCATCGCTTTCTGAACTTGTTTTTAAATGATATGAATTTATTCTAAAAGCAATATTCCAGTTACACAATGAAGAAAATGTAAAGTTGTTTTTGTTGTTGTTGTTTGCAGTCACACTATCTACTAACACATAACGAACCTCACATTGCTCCTCACTGTATCCTGTGTCTGTTGAGCCCACTTTTTTATGTGTCCCATACTGCAGCGATACATGTGTTGATATGAGCTGACCTGGCCTGTCAGCCCATATCAGTATTTACTGTGTGCTTTGGGCTGGGGAACGTTCCCCCCACTGTGTCTGTGTCCTGACTGCTCAGTTAGAGCAATGCTTAAATACTGTTGTTTGACAAAAACACAAAATCTCTAATAAAACGCATTCAGGCGCCTTGGAGCTAATGCACTTTATACCACTGAAGCATATAAGCAGACTTGAGATCTTTTTAAAACAGTAAAT
Organism: Diplotaxodon limnothrissa; assembly: GCF_057381915.1. NCBI lineage: Eukaryota > Metazoa > Chordata > Actinopteri > Cichliformes > Cichlidae > Diplotaxodon > Diplotaxodon limnothrissa. Next base: position 17,180,144 of record NC_140602.1, on the reverse strand, counting down.
GTAATTAAGCTGCTTTTTTTTTCTTGTTTAGACTTTTTATTTAATACCAGACTGGTTTCTCTTCCTTCTAATAAAGTTACATATGAAAAATCTAAATGAAATGAAATGAAAGTGAACACAATTCATGCCATATTCATTTAAAGCGCGACTATTCTTACATAATAAGTACTTGAAAGCATCCAGCATGGTTTGTACATTGAACTATGAGTTATAACTTCTCAGTTCAATGTATTTTTCATGACCTCTCAGCCTTCCAGGTGCCACTGAATGAAAGCATAGGTTGTGATTTCCATTGCAAAGCTCCCGAGGAATTAGAATGCACTGACGGTAGAACAGTCTGTGCTTTCACCTGCATTGCCATGCAAAGACAGTCGCTACTCTGAAAGTCGAGTATTATCAAGTTTTAAAAAGAGCGCATAAAAACTCAGTGAAAAATCTAAACAAAACCTCAGAATTTGGATCATATGCTTGCGATGGTTGAAATCATCCAGTGAAAACAGAACTGTGTTTTGTCTGCAACAGCCATGATGAGATGTCTCCACATCGTGTCAAACTGTCTACCCGTGCCTGTCTCTGATGCTGTCCTTGTTCTCTGAATGTCCATGACCTCTCAGCCTGTTTGACGACAAATTTCTTACGACTTACGAACAATTTAACTTCAAAATGAGGATAGAGAGACTAATACACCTTCATATGCTAAGTCCATCCTGCGTGCCTTTCCTTCTTTTTCTTTTCTTTTGCTAGCATGATATCACACGCAGCCAGGAAATGCCACACAGGACTGCTCACGCATACTCACACTGAGTTGATGTTTATGTCACCGTAAAGTTATGCATTGTTTGTTTAATAGGAAATATTAAATCACTCCACCACAGTCCTTCCCCCCGTATATCACAGCCACAGGCCATTTCACACTTAGAATTGAGTGATTTGTGTAGTGTAGTGGTGGTCCATTTGTGCCGTTGTCACACATCCTTATCTGTTTGTTTTATTATTTGGCTACGTCGCTCCATCATTCATTCATCCCCTTCATTGCCATGGTCCTTGTGTTTGTTTCTGTTCCCTCCTCAGAGATTCATCCATCCGTCTGAGCACGCTGTTCTCTCCATCCCCTTCATAGGAATGATTGTAATTGTGGCTGTGGTCTGGTGCTGGTTGTCGGAGCTGGCGTCCCAGAGAGCAAGGTATGGGAGGAGCTTATATCTGTCTGAAGCGTAATGCTACTTATGGTTCTCGCAAAATACGCTATGGATTAGTTCACCTAAATTACACAGAAAAAAATTTCAATAATATGCTAAACGAAAGAAAAACAAGAGCACTCAGAGAGCGTAATCCCCCCTCCCCCAGAATGCAAGGGCTATACTAAAACTTTAAGGTTTTATGATGTCTTATTACAACATGCTGACATCAGCCTGCTTTTATAACAACAACTCTGATGTTTGACCTCAGACAAGGAAGCATTACATATTAAAATTGTGCATTTTATTATCTTTACCCAGATGATTGGAGCAGAACTGGCTGAAATCTTTGGCTTTTAAGCTGTAAAAACTTTTTTTAAGATATATTCTTGCGGCGTGTCATTTGCAAAACATTAAGCCGTCATTGAAAAAATGAAACATGTTGTACAGCTCTCTCCATGCCCTTTCATATGATATCTTACTCATTATAGTTTCATGAAATTTCTTTCAAGGTCAGCTTTGAAATCCTGGAGTTTCAAAGTGTTTAGCTGGCTCGCTGTGAGCTGTCTGGAGATGGGAGGGTTGCACGTCTAATTTGCTGACAATACGTAATTGGGTCAATAATAAATAAGCAGGTTTTTATGTGTTAGAGTCCTGACTTCAGCTGAGAGAAGGAAGAGGAAGAGCAAGATGTGGAAATAAGGGAGGAGAAAGTGCAATGGTGGAGGAGGAAAAAGACATAATGAAAATGAGGTGATAAAAATAAACATGTACAAATGTTAAATGGTCATGTGTAAATATATATATTTGGATATTTGGGATCTTGAAATTAAAACGAACTTGCAAGGAGTACTACATAAAAAGTGATTAGGTGAAATGGCGCTGTCTGTCTTAGCCACTGTAATAAAGATGGCAGGGCTCGAAAAACTACTTAAAACTACTCTCCTTTATTCATAAATTGTGTAATATAACAATAGTCCACGGAATGATAGTGCATGGCTAATAAACCACACAGCTGACGAATGATCTTTGGAGGTATCAAAGATGAAATTTAAAGAATACAAGCATGTCCACACCTCGTTATGTTGGGAATCAGGTGTTTTCAGTTGCATTGCAAAGCAAATCGAGCAATGCAGTCTGGCTTTACAAACATTTGTGAAAAAATGGGCCAATCTAAAGAGCGTCTACTGTTAGATATGTAAAGTTACAGAGCAGGGTCAACAACACTCTGCTGACTCAATAACTGCAGAGCTCCAAACCTCCTCTGGCATTAATGTCAGCACATAAACTGCACCAGGAGCTTCATGGGATGGGTTTCCATGGCCGAGCAGCTCCTGTAGATGTAAAGTGTTGATAGCCTAGTGCTTTTAGTCCATACAGTCAGAAGTAAATATGTTTTTCTGTTATTTTGGTGAACTAATCCTTTATTTGTCAGGAATCTTTGTGTTTAGTTGTTATGGGAGAATATAAACTGAAGAAATTCCAAATACGGCCTTTAAAATCTGAAACACACTGAAAAACAGATAATATGAACCACTGTGGACCATTTATGAAAGGTCAACATGGGACGGGTGGGCAGTTTGGCAAAACTGAAAAACAAGAAATCTTTGAGCTTCACTGAATGAATAATGTAAAGAAAAAGCTCAACCATTTTATTGGGAAATATGATTTACCGCTTTCTTGCCAAGATTTAAATGAGAAGATTGTTACCATTTATTTGTGTCAAATGTGAAACTACAGCCAAATGATATTTAGCTTAAATTAGTATTTATTTTAAAATGTGGTTTGTAAATAGTGAGCTTTGGAGGTGTGAGTTGGTGTTTCCCTAACCAACTACCCCCTGATTTGTTTACACTGACATTAAATCAGTAACAATCTTCTCATCTCAATCTCCTTTTTTTTTCCCCATCTCAATCTCTGAGAGAAGCAATTGTGCCCATTTCCCTAAACGTGGAACTATTCTTTCTATAAGACATCTAGTTTGTATCTATTGGTGACAGTTAACCTCTGCTGACTCCTGACACTCTTCTTTTCGTGTCTTCCCTCAGGGGAGTGAGGTAGGTTGGAGCTCCATTGTGACTATCACTGCAGCCACAGCTGTGCTTCTAGTGATGACTAGCTTATTGAGAGCTCTCGTCCGATTCTGACTGGATGGGTAACAACCGCACGGGACGGACGTCTGCTTCAGACCAGCCCTCACGTCTCCTGCCATGTCTATATCGAGTCACCTGGAATGATCTAAATGTGATAGAAGTGACAACTTTGTAGTAGAAACACCTACGGGGAAACCTTTATCTCTAACGAGACGGTACTACATGCACGCACAGGCTGAGAAAGATGCGCCCGGCATCACTCAAGGCTGAAGACGACAATGAGCTGACCTGCAGACAGTGCACACAAGGACTGTCCTTTAAATGTATGCTAGTGCTGTGTCATTCCTCTTCTGTGCCAGTGAATATGATTTTTTTTTTCTCTTTTAACAATGTGACAAATTATGTTTTTCAGTAGGATGTACTAAATTGGTTTTAGTTTATTTAACCATTATTTATTTATTTACTATTTAAACTGTTGTTAATAGGTGTCTCTGATCATAAGGACAAGCATTTGATTTGGAGTAATGCGCTGAAACCCCCAAAAGTGTACATAGCAGAAAGAATTGTTAACAATCAGTTACTGACCCCCCACCCACCCGCCAAAAAAACAATGCAATATATGCATGAACAAAAGTTAACAAGTCTTCATGAATTAGCAGTCTATCATATCTATTATTGTGTTATTTTGCCCTTAAGTTAGATATTAGACAGCCTTCATTACAAAGTCTGCAAGCATGAGAAGGCTGATTGTGGTCAGCCCCTCTTCACATTCCCCTTAATTTATCAATGAACCAACACACCAGGAGGTTAATGCAGAGCCACTTCACTTTGAAATACCCCAACAATATGATTTCTTGTTATGTACCAACATAATAAAGCAGCGTTAGGAGCAAATCCTGGTGGGGAGGGTCTATGTAGTCATTGTTTCGTATACTTTAAGCTAATGCTAATGTCATTGTGAAGGAATTCATGTTCGTTTTCCTCTGTAAGGCTTTAAACTGGCTTTTGAGTGTTTTGTTAGTGATTTTTTTAGGCGACTGCAGATTGTTCAAGGTACACAGTGTGAGAATGTCGACCTTCAGCTTTACCTACTACATGCTTTATGGGGGGAAAAACCCCTGCAGGTCTGATTACTACCAGTTGATATCCAGATATTGACAGATTATAACACTGATGCAGTGAAATGAGCGAGCACAGCTATTTCCGAAGGCATTACAGACGCAGTTATGGGTCCAAAATATGTAAATAAGAAAGTGTCAGAACGAGTTAGGCTAAGCATCAGTTAGGAAAAACTTATGTATCTATGGCAGGACTCTGTTTACATTTGTGATATATGTTATTTTCTTGGTGAAAAATCTTTTAGAACTGAAAACGGCATGCTAGAAAAACATAGAAGCACAAATATATAATTTATGTTGTTTATGTGGATTCTTTGTATTTCATGTATATAGATGTGACATATAGTACTATGGGAGAGATATTTCTTAAATCCATTTGTACTAGCTTTGTAGAAAGTCTACTCTATTTTGAAAGAGCATCGTATATTTGATAGCCGAAATATATGTCATTTTAATGTTCATTATTTATGGTGATGTCATTCAGGAGGATTGATAGCATCGCTTACCATTTTCAGTACCTCCGTGTCTAGAGGTGGTGTAGCCGTTGCATGCGTTTAGATTGCAGTTGACCGTAGGTGCCAGAAAGTGCAACTCCTGTTTCTTAAAACCTGTTGAGTTTCTGAAACGTATTGGAAGTTTTTTCTGAAGCCTCAACCTTCATTAGCAATGCCTGACAAGTTTTATTTCTGCATATGCACAAGAAAACAGAAAATGTGCCGCTGGACTGCAAATGTTGTCAGTGTCTGTTGGATCAATCGTACAATAGAAATGGAATTCCCATTACTTGCATTAGTATAGAATACTGTCTGATTTGATTCATGTGTCACTCACTCTGAGTTTCCTTCATGAATACTGACTTTTATCATAGTTTCACGAGCTTCTGTAACTGCAGTGTTTCTCGGCTTACTGCTTTACATTTGGATAGCATTGTTGTTTTCAATATAGTTGTGGCTATTTTGTTACACGGAGGTCTATTTTGCACTGTACACGACTTGAGAAAATAAATATACCCGACCCACATGATGTCTGAGAGCTTTATTTTTTCCTGGGTGGTGGCCTCACTCGGCATCAGTCACAAGGTATAAAGGTCTTACGGAATCCCATTCATGAAAACATAAGTCCAGCCTGAGTAAGAGCAGTCTCCCTGGTGGCGTCACATTACATGGGTTGTATGGATATTAATAAACTTCCTTCCAACGGCGTGACATAAGCTGACAGACATGGCTTCCTTACAGATGGCACAGAGGTTACACTCATGACTCCACTGCCACAGCTCATGGTTTACTGAGTTTGAGTGCATCCAATTATCTAAAAGTAGCCTACATGTGCAGCTCTATAGAAAACTAGTGCCGGTAAAACCCTTCACTGCACGGCTGTCTTTCACTTTTGGTTCACATGAAATTACTTTTCCAAGTTTCAAAATATTTCACTTCGGATTGTGAACCAGGTTTCTATTTTGCTCTGGCTCAGAGTTAGGGCTAAAGAAGTGTCAGATCCAGCAAAATTTAATCAGCTGGCCTTTGGCCTCAGGCCTATCTGTCCTGCAAATTCACCCCAAATCCCTTATTAAATATTTAATATATTCACCTGACAGACTAACAGGGAAAAGCTAATTAAAAAAGGTAGACCGCTGACTGTGATAGCAGCCATGGGCAATCTGGTGGAGATATAATGCCAACTCAACAGAGTCCAGGTCAACAGATCTTGCTCCGTGTTACGGTTCTTGCTTGAGTTTAGTTATTCACCATTCTTTATAGTTCCTTATAAAGATGGGAGCTGGAGTTGAACAAAAATAAGACACTTTATACCAACAAATTAAAGAAATACCATTGTAGAATTTGAATATTTGCAATGTTTTTAGTGATTAAAATGTAGAATAGTGCTCTGTTTTTTCTGTAAATTCTGATTCATTATTTAATTGTATTTTAAAAAATTATTATATTATGATTTGATTTTGTGTAAATATTCAGTGATGTTGTAATTTGTGCGAATATATATAATTTTTTTTTTTTTTTTTTAAAGATTGTAGTTGAAGTATCAGTTCACTGTGCCTGTGTAAAACCCACTGACACAACTTTTCTGGACAATGTTCTGGATGAAGCTTAAAAGAATGTGCATTTCTCCTGCAGTGCTATGGTCCACCATAGATTTAGCAGAGTAAAGTAACACTCCAGTATCTCAGGGACACCTTGCTTCCATCATAAAGGAGAGAAATCCTCTGTTCAGAAAGAAACAAACTCACTTTGGTGTGCTTCGTGGTCAGCCCTGAGAGGTCCTGACAGGCTCTGACTCTTTCAGCTGCAGGAAAATGTCAAATTTACAGTAACTTCACAACATATGTCATTTATATGAAGCGCTGGAACACGTCGTTGTTGAGTGGAACAACAGTGTTAAAAGGTATCTTACTAGCAGGTGGGAGATCACCATGGGCACCCCGTGCTGTGTCCATACTGAGTATCTTGTAAATGCCATCTGCATGTGTCACAGTTATACTTACCTCCCACTACTTCATCAAGGCTGGTGCTGGCATCTGGTGTCACTGCCATGTCAGTGCTGAGTCACAGCACCACCACAATCCTTGAAGCCGCTGCAAGCCTGGTGTTTATTCTGACCTACTCATTTAGAATACAGATAATCAATTTTTCAGTGAGCTGATGCTGTCCACACACACACTCCCACTCTCTCTCTCACAAACACACTGTTCATCAGGTGCTGATATCGTGCTGTCACTGATCAGAGCTGGAGATGAAACTCTACTCATGTAGCTGGATAACCTTGACCCACAAAGGGGTTGGCTTTTAAAATTTGAAATTTGAAAGCTGAGAGAGACAATAACTCAAAACCATCATCTCACGAGCTTTTCTGAGCTTTGCTTGCCTGCACACAGATGTATTTCACTCAGTGGTGGCAGATAGCAGTCAACCCCACGTAATGCAGCGACTTCATCTTCACCTCTGTGACCTCATCCTTTAAGATGTTTTGTCCCAGGCCACAATGAGGGACTTTCAGGATGTAAAGCCCTACTTTTCTGTATCGTTAGAAAAAAAAAAGAGCCATTGAGACACTCAGGGCACGTTTCATTTTCTTTTCTTAGTTCAGTGGTTCAGCCACTTGGACCCCGAGCTGCATAACACATTCACAACAATCTGCAAGCCCCAGCCGCCCCCCCCTCAACAGCCCAAATAGGAGCGCCTAAAAATAAGCAGCATGCCACAACTGTTGCGCTGCCTAATGTCTGACCAATCACTGGCCCATCTTCCCCGTAAACCGACTCCCGTTATCCGCGTGGATTAGCAAATAGACTATGATCACAGACGCTGGGTGACGTGGCCCGGGGGGTCCTTTATAAACCCATCTCTCTCCTCACCCGACTTTCAAGTTAAAACAGAGGGAACTCTTAACGGTGCTGTTCCAGCTCACCTGCCACGAAACTTGAAAAAGCGACATTCTTTCCCCCCGTGGGCCATATTAAAAGGGACGACTTATCAGGAGGGTGCCAATTAAAAAACAAAACAGACGACCAGCTGTCTTGCACGTTGTGATTCGGATCATTTAATCCATCACTGACACCAGAGGCTTCTTCGCACGTACATCCGAAAAATCTCTAAGCTGCTTTTTTTTGTGTGTAACTCATCCGAGTTTGAACTTTCCTCCGCGAGAGCGCGCTTGCCACCGAGCCGCTAAAGTTTTTTTCTTTTTTTGCGCACAATTCAACACACAAGTGTCACCGAGGTATAAAAGTGGACGCGGAAAAAGCCATCATGATGAGCACCAACTACGGCGACGACCAGCTGCCCCCGCAGTACTACCAGGCCACTGATTTCGGGGAAGAGGAGGAGGACGAGATGCCCGCCACGGAGAAGGACTTGGCCGAGGACGCGCCGTGGAAGAAGATCCAGCAGAACACCTTCACCAGGTGGTGCAACGAGCACCTCAAGTGCGTTAACAAGACCGTCACCGACTTGCAGAAGGATTTTAGTGATGGGCTGAAGCTCATTTCGCTCTTGGAAGTTTTGAGCCAGAAGAAAATGTACAGAAAGCACCACAACAGACCCAACTTCCGTCAGATGAAACTGGAAAATGTTTCTGTGGCACTAGAGTTCCTGGACAGAGAGCATATCAAACTGGTCTCAATAGGTAAGCCAGCCTTGGGCTCTATTAGCTGTTTGGAAAGTTCACTGTTGTCCTAAAACCCTAACAGGCCACTATTACTTAGGAACAAGTTATGAAAAAGAAATTTATGTCGCCTAGATCCTAAAACATACAGAGGACCATGGCAAACACACTCTATTTTGGTATGTTATCAGGCCAGGTGTCAGTCAGCAATAACATGGCTTTTGCAGGCCCCTTGAAGGCAGTGCTGAGAGAGGTCACCAGCTCACTGGAAAATTATTGTGGAGGTGCCACTGAGGTCATTAACTTGTGCCAGGGCCAAAACCCGGCGCCTCAACACTGTTACTTTTGCTTACTCGCACTGCAGCAGTGTGGTAAATTATGGGCTGGAAATTCAGTAGGACTGCGCTAATGAGAATGACACACTTCATACATGCGGACAGCAGCTACACACACGGACACACAGGCAGCTGTCTCCGTCAGGTCAAGGTTCAGAAAGAACTCACAGAGGCTCTCTACTGATAGCCAATTTCTATCCAGAGCCATCAGCAACGTATGTGAGGTGAGGATTAACTGTGGTGGGATCTGAGGATCAGACAGTGCTGCAGAGAGCTGAAGGTACAATAAATTGTTGTGGATTTGTGGATGTTTTTGTCACGTCGACAGGGTCATAATAGAAAGACTTTTCTCCAGCAGAGTGAACAGAAAGCCACCTCTTAAAGATATTTAACAAGCAGGGAGGAGAATTTTAGGTCTAAATGAAAACTAAGATGACATATGGCTTCACCATACTGACAGTAGACAACCCTGTGTTTTATAAATGAGAGTATTTATTACATTTCTGTGCTCTGGTGTCTAATGATCCTTGCCACACACTTGAGTGAAATTCCTGGCATATCTGAAGCTTTGGCCGTTGGACTGTGAAGGCCACAGCGTGTCCAAATGAAAGAGCACTACGGGTGTGCGCGATGACACCGGGGGAAAACACTCATCTCTCAAATCACAGGAGTTCTGTTCATCACAGGGAAGAACAGGCCACAATCACAGGCATTACCTCAAAGTCTAGCAGAGTACATGTCCTGAATATTGTGTCTAGGAGTTAATATGGTGGTGTGTGTCTGGCACAGTTGTCGCAGCTGTACAGACACACTTTAGGTCAGACTGCTTTGACAGAAACAGGGCGTGATAATAACAGCCCTGGCATTTTGCTCCCTAGCACCATCTCCCTTCATGCAGCGCTATGGGGTTACTGCAGCCGTCTCGAGATAATGTCTCAGCCTCATTACAGTGACCCAGAGACACAAAGAAAAATATAAAATAACATAAAAAAACAAATCACCTCGGGCTTAGATGCTCATGTGTCACCATGTGTAACTAGATGCCATTTGATGGCTGTCTCTTTGACCACGCTGGTGCCGGACACAGCGGGATCAAAACCACACTGTGCCACATTGTGCCACCTGCTTCTGTCAGTCAGACAGCGACACATCAAACACTGCCTTCTGACAGGGGGGGGGGGGAGAGGGGGGTCGGGGGGTGCAGATCTATGAAAAGTTAGAGTCTCAATAAAACGCTCTTGTGATAAACAACTGGCATCAGAGGCGCCTCGTTATTAAAGCCTCGGTGAATTAAGTGGGGTGTATCAAATGAGATTAGTCGATTACACATTAAAGTCCTGCCTCTCGTCGGAGGTTATTTGGCTTAAATGGCTGAAGTTCGAAAATTAGAGTGGATGTTATCGGGAGCTATTTGACAAACTTTCCCGTCATGAACTTCAGGAAATGAGCCGCACGCTAACTGTCAATGAATCTAATCTCCATCTATTTGATTTATCGCACTCTCGCGCAACAAGTTCAGGAGGTAATTGAAATCCAAGTGGTATTTATGCAGAGAGGGATCCGTTTCCACATATCCTCAGCTGTCACTATCTTCAGACTACCATTGTGACTGGATGACAGATTGTCAGGGGTCCTCAGCCAGACAGCTGTCTGAGAGAAAGGGACTTGGGGGGTGGGGTGAGTGGTGGGGGACAGGGAAGAGCATTAGATTCTTGTCTTCTCAGCAGTCAATCATCATTGTTTATATTTTTACCCAAAATAGCCTGGTCAACTCTGCAGAATGCCAGGGGAGCACTATTTGATAGATTACACTTATGCTTACATCTTACTATCCTAAAATCTATCTAGTATCTTATCAGGATGGCCCATAAGCATGAAAACAGAGATTGAAAGTTTATCGTGTTGATTTTTTTTAGCAAGTTCTAAATCCTCATGAACTCCGCTGTCACTGTTGTCCAACTACAGATAGCAAAGCCATTGTGGATGGGAATCTAAAGCTGATCCTGGGTCTTATCTGGACTCTCATCCTCCACTACTCCATCTCCATGCCCATGTGGGATGACGAGGACGACGAGGAGGCCAAAAAGCTGACCCCGAAGCAGCGCTTGTTGGGCTGGATACAGAACAAGGTGCCTCAGCTGCCAATCAACAATTTCAACCGTGACTGGCGGGATGGCAAAGCCCTGGGAGCTCTGGTTGACAACTGTGCCCCTGGTAAGAAGCTTGTAGTGGCATCGACTGACTCTACAGGTCAGGTCGTGCAAGCGCTGAGTCAGAATATGCACAGCGTCTGTTGACAGGCTTGTTGCGTGGCAGTTTTTCTTAGTGGAATTTGAGGTCGGGCATGTGCCCATTTGAAACGCTATCACTTCCTCAGGAGAATTCGTCTCCTCATTTAGAAATCGGGGCCTGGTTTCTCTTACTCTTTCTCTGTCTAACACTCACACACACACACACACACACAAACACGCATCTCGTTTCAGATTCAGACGTCAGCCAGTGTAATCTGTCTCTGGAGAACAGGTAGTGTCATGGGGTTGCAGAGAGGTTGCTGATGACCGGAGGATGTCCCCGCCAGCTGTCCCACAGTCACTGAAGCCTTCAACCTCACTGTATCAGGCCCTGAGGCCCAGGCCCAGCTTTAGTGTTTATAGCTTTGCTGCTACACAACACCCCCAAATTTGGGCATCATTCCTCCTCTTCTGTCAAGGGGGATGCTTGGCCCTGCATCAAAATGCAGAATAATCTGTCACAGGGAGGTGCCTAAGCCACAGATCCAAAGACCACAAGGCCGCAATGTGAATCTCTGCCAGTTAAGGCTTCTGTGTCCAGCAATGAACACTAGAGAACCCACTTCTAGCTGTGCTTTACAGAGCGAAAGGTGGAGGAGTAGCAAGAGAAGTGTACAACACCATGTTTAACTGTGTTTACATGAGCCATTGATCTGGGGAGACGCATCTTTCAAACACTGTGCTGCAACACTGACCATACAAGGTCCTGTCAGCGAAATACAGCAGGGTAGCTGATGAAACTAGCTCTGTTCTGAAAAACCAAAACACAGAGGCTCTGCTTCCACTTCACGTCCCAAAGTACAAGGAGCTGGTTCATTAGTTACCTTGACCTTGACCTTGAACAACAGGATATCCTGTTTGACATGCAGTTAGCTACAGTTTCTGTTACTGTCCAGTTTTCATACAACTAAAGCATAGATGCTCTTTTCTCCTTTGGTGTTAAAATGGCCTTTACGGCATGGCTTAAAAGCATCAAGCGTAGCATGGTGGCAGGAACTCCCTGACATCTCTCACGTGACATTTTTATAAAGGTTTATTTTGCGTTGTGCTGAAAAAAACTTGCTTTTAGACACATGTAAACTCAACCCTGTTAATACAATAGTTCTTTGTCCATACTAATTGGATAATGGTATTCTGTGGTGTGCCTGCGTGGGCCTTTTGAGTGAGTGGCCACTCCATTGCCAACACTAATCCAATTTAGGCATTAGCGGCACAGAGCAGGCTAGCCACTGCGTCTGTCGAAGCTGTTTCTTTTGAACAGTCCTGAGAGATTGTAGAGCAGAAGTGCGGGTAAGGTCAGTCGCTGTTGTAGTTAGAGGTGTTGGAGAGATAGTAGTGACAACCCAAATGGCCCTATTATACCATGTGCAGTTTAACACCGCCTACGTCAGTCATTCCAGAGCTAAATTGCCTTTTTGCGTCCTGTCAGGTTTGTGTCCGGATTGGGCAGACTGGGACCCAAACAAGCCTGTGCAGAATGCCAGAGAAGCCATGCAACAGGCTGATGACTGGCTGGGTGTGCCACAGGTAAGATGCATGATAGACGCCAGTAACAAACTGCCTTTGAGTGTACTGCAGCTCAGCTGGGTGGGGCTGATCTTATGAAACAATGCAACATGAAAAGCAAGAGTGTTTCTTCAGTTTTCTGATTGGCAACTTAGCTATACTCATGGGACATAGGTTCAGAGAGAACAAACCAACTACTGGCAGATTAAACCGAAGCCTAATTTGCAAATGCAAACAGATCTCATACACATGGAAGGCAACACTGAAGTGGGGGGAAAAACAACAGAACTATAAAGAGACCAAAGTTTTTTCCAGGGAGATTATGTTGGAGGATGCCATGAAATATTTATTACCCAGCTCAGGTCTAATATTTCCATTTAGTTTATTGTAGCTCTTAGTAAGTGAGTGTGTAGGAGTTTCATTTTGTGAATTTGTGGAGGTGTGAGATTTCTTAACACCTTCCGAGCCAGCCTCTGAAACTGAGGTGTAAATATGCCTGCGTTCATCAGAATAACAATGTGAAGTGTGCGATATTTTCAGTCCCGTCTGTAAGACCCAGTCTCCGTATTGAAATGTGCACCGTGCGCGTTGTTTACTTGTTTGTCTAAGGCACAGGGTTAGTTACTCTCCATGAGGCTTAGCACTGGCCAGGGGCTGTATGTCATGGCGTTGCAGGGCTGGGGGCTGGATTCCATTGTGGTGTTGTTAAGGAGATGTGGGAGAGGTCTGGCTCAGAATAAATCCCCCCCTTGCTGGCTTATTGAGGGCAACAATCCTTAACCCTGCTGTCCTGAGGTTAAATATAACCAGTGTGGCGCAGGGCTTTGTGCCAGTGTGTGATAGACAGGCAAACAAGTGCTAAAGGGGTGGAGAGGAGCAGGGGTGAAGGGAATAAATACGTTTTAATCCTCATTAAATCCCACTGCACTATACTTAATAAGGCAAATGTGTATAAAGAGTAACCCAAAACCCTTGTTGCAAAAAAGACAGTATGTTTAATTAAGACATAAATAAAGCCGTGCTGTCTTTTTATGGTCACAGCTGTCATCGTGGTCTTTGCTTAAAAGCGAAACCGTGTCGTCTGTAATTGAAAAAGTTTTTTAATGAACACCAAATTTTTCCCACAGAAAAGGTCAGCCAGTTTGTGTGACTAACCGCTTTAACGCTGGCCGATTTCTACGCTTCAGGTGATTGCCCCCGAGGAAATTGTCGACCCAGATGTGGACGAGCACTCGGTGATGACCTACCTGTCTCAGTTCCCTAAGGCAAAACTGAAGCCTGGAGCTCCTCTCAAGCCCAGACAGCTTTTTCCAAACAAGGCCAAAGCCTATGGACCAGGTGGGCATCCCAACATGAATGAATGAACAGCTCACAACAGTTCGTACAAGTACTATGACATGAATAATGAATGTTCACCTTCTCAGTCTTGAAAACAGTGATGCTAGGTACTGTTACTGTATAGATAATTTAGCAGTAACACAAGTGTGTTCCCTCAGGGAAACCTTTTAATACTTCTTTTTTGGTGGTGCATCACTTTGTTGCATTTGGTTGTCTGTAAGTGTTGCATTGCCCCAAGCTTTTGTGAAAGAAACTCATATTTTATCCGATTGCATTAAAAAATTTATTTTCTGTACTCTCACTGCATTTGCCTGCCTTGCACAGCAATGTAAGCTCAATGCTTTATATTAATTGGATAATTGTAATCTAGAGGGGCCTATTTGTTTGCTCTGATGAGAAAGAAAAAACATGCCTCGTGTTTCTATATTTATATCACAGGCATTGAGCCTCATGGAAACAAGGTACTGCAACCAGCTGTGTTCACTGTGGAAACTCTGGAAGCTGGCAGTGGTGAAGTCCTGGTCTACGTGGAGGATCCAGAGGGACACAAAGAGGAGGCGAGTCATACATGATACCCAAGGGTTGTTTGGCAAGCTCGTCAAGCTCAGAGCCCCAAATTCAAAATTTGATTAAAGGGCTGGAAAGATAGTTGGCATGCCCCCTTCATCATCCCTCCAGGAGGTATTTGAAGAGTCAGTGATAAAGCAGGCTCTGAAAATTACTAAGGACAAAAATCACATCCTTCATAACGAGTATGAGATGATGCCCTCAGGAAAAAGGTACAGGGTACCAAACTGTAGGTTTACATTTTCTTTAGTGCCATTATCAGTCAAATTATTGAATTATTAACCCTAATGCTAAATTTAGACCTCACTTTGTCAGCCCAGAAATGACCTAATCCAGGTGACACTGGGGCATTGGTTTGAAACCAAAAAAATGGGTGTTGTGTATGACTACTGCTGCGTCTCATCATAATGGACCAAAACAAAAGCTGCATCCCAGCAGAAAAACATAGATGGGAAATATTTTTAGTTTTCCGTGGAAGTTCTGTCACTTCTGTGAGATTTTTTCTACTGCTTGTCTGTATACAACTGTCAACATGCCAAAGCAAATTAGGAACGATGTTCCTGGTGTAGTTAGGTGAAACTGTCAAATGGAATAACACACGACAGCCAGTATTATACACACGTACGTGGAAATCACTAACAAGCATTAGCAGCAGGCAGTAAGCGTGATTAATCAAGGAGAAGTGTAAAGCCTGTCATGCCTCTCAGTTCTGGAAAGGCAAGATTTTCTAACTCTGTAGATGCCTAATCTGACTATAGACTGTATATAAAAGATGGGTGTAGCTACAGTGACTTCACCCATATCCTGTCCTGTCCTTGTCCCGTCTCCCTTCCCTCACTCCAGCCAGTGTCGCTAAGGGCTTGCTCATAGAGGGTTGTCTGAATGTTGAGGTTTCCACCTTACAATATAAAGCACTTTAAGGAAACTGTTGTGGTGTATATAAAATTGAACTGAATTGAATATGGACTCATAGCAGACAGAACAGTAGGTCGTAGGGGCAGGGAAAAATATTTTGTCTGGCAACTTTGTGTCGATAAAAAACTCGATATTTTATCAAATACATTTAAGTTCCCTGGAAATACAGTGAGCAAGAGGGCTCATCTCATACACCACCATCCTGAGATGATGCGAGCTGAGTAAACTTACATTGAATCAGCTCGAATGCACACAACAAACACTGGACACACTTAGCTTTAACCGTTATCCTAATCATCCATTGCAAAATACTAATAACTGCAATATGCTGAGTACCGTGGGTTGTATGGGTATTCCCACCTCTAGTAATCAGAAAGAGCGCTGGTTGAAGGCAGACACATTGGTGTCACTTTTCAGAAATTGAAGATATGGCCAGCTTTTATATACAGTTTATGAATATTACATTGTGACCATTGCAACAACACAAAAAAATTGGCTCATCTTTGACTAAATGTCTCTCACTTTGACTTTTTTGTTCTTCAGGCAAAAGTAAAACCCAACAATGACAAAAACAGAACCTACACTGTCACCTATGTTCCTAAAGTTGAGGGAGTTCACAAGGTGAGAGCCCACTGGCAATATTTATTATGTGTTTTAACTATAAACACGGTCACGACAGGATAAAACGGACTCTGTATTCAATTTGTCTTGTTTTTTCCTTCAACATTAGGTGAAAGTGTTGTTTGCAGGCCAGGACATTGACAAGAGCCCGTACACAGTGAATGTGGCAAAAGCTTTAGGGGACCCGAGCAAAGTCCAGGCCAGGGGACCAGGTCTGGAGCCCACAGGCAATGTGGCAAACAAACCCACATACTTTGACATCTACACAGCTGGTAAGCATGAAAAAAACACCCACTGCTTACTGAAATCATATAGAAAACAACAGTCCTCCAATAATCAATGGTTTTCTGGCAAACGTAGGTGCTGGTAATGGCGATGTCAGTGTGGTCATCGTCGATCCTCAAGGCAAAAAGGACACGGTGGAGCTCATGCTGGAAAACAAAGGGGACAGTGTTTTCCGTTGCACCTATCGTCCTGTTCTGGAGGGCCCTCACAAGATTCATGTGCTCTTCGCAGGCCAGGAGATCCCCAAGAGCCCTTTTACTGTCAACATCGCAGAGGGTGAGCCATCTGTCTGTGTTGTAAATTAGTGTCACACAAATCTGATTTCTTACCGTGCTGTAAGTGTCGCGGTGATCAATCCATCACAGTCTGCAGTCAACTTTATTTATCCTGGAAACAGCCACCCTGTAAAGTCCATAATCCTTCCTATTTGTCATTTCTAGCTCCAACTGTTGCTCCTCCCAAGGGAGCGCCACTGCCGATAACTCCTCAGTCAGTGCGCACCCCTCCTGGAGCGAAGGGTGCGACGGGGGCTCCTCCCCCAAAACCTGACCGTCCAAGTTAGTATTGTCTCATTGGAGGAGCTTGTGCCTCTTGCCTAGCCAGACTGACACAGTGCAATCCTGTGCGCCAGGCCCTGCAGATGCCCCTCTGTGCTTTCCTCTGAGTTTTTGGTGCCGTGGCTTTATGCCATGCTTGGCCGCCTGCTCTATCGTCCCGTGTCCTGAAGCTTGGTGGTTTAGTCATGTTCAGAGAGAAAGAGAGAGAGAGAGAGAGAGGAAATGCAGTGTTGTACACATAGTTTGCAGTTTTTCCCAGTTAGAATTTCAGCCACTTCCTGCCTGTCTTTGCTCCTCTCTCTTAAAATATCTGTGCTTGTGCTGTCGACATGTTTGTTTTCATCATGGCTGCATTTGCCTCAGCCAATATTCCATTCAAAGCCTGCCCTCAACATTTCAGAGTGACTGACTGAAATGTTGCCGGATGCTTTCTTGATGCCCCGTAATGTGTCAATATTTTGTGCAGCACTGCACTGAAATTTGTGCGGCAGAAAGCATCATTCTCATTTACAGGTTCAGTCTGTCAACATTTGTGGAATCCCACTTCAACACTTCAATTGGAATTTGCTACTAACATTGCTGCAATCAGCTCTTGGCTACTCTGCTTTTTTTTGCTGCTGAATATTTTTCTCACACTTGTTGTTATTCCTTTCAGCCATAAACCCAAACGCTTGCAGAGCTACTGGCAGAGGGCTTCAGCCTACAGGTGTGAGAGTAAAGGAGGTTGCAGACTTCAAAGTTTTCACCAAGGGAGCCGGCAGCGGTGCACTGAGCGTCTCAGTCAAAGGACCAAGTGAGTCAGACAGCTCTGTTCTCTGCATCGCTCCTCCTCGTGCATTTTTAGAATGATTTCCTTTGTTTGGGCCCTTTGTCTGCATTCACATACGCGTATGATACGGCACTAAACAACAAAACGAAATGCATAAAATGCGTCTGAGCTGATATTATTCCTTTTCAGCTGGAGCAGAGGAGCAAGTGAAAGTGCGAGATGTGGGGAACGGCGTGTATGAGTGTGAATATTACCCCCTTAAACCTGGTAAATACACAATCACCATCACCTGGGGAGGCCAGCCCATCCCACGCAGGTAGGGTCCTATTGTTGCCTTCAGCGATTCATTAATAATGCGCGATCACATTTGTGCCAGGTAATATTGTGTATACTTCTTTTTCTTCTTGTGTGCCGCAGCCCTTTCGAAGTTCAGGTGGGTGCGGAGGCAGGTTTTCAGAAGGTGAGGGCCTGGGGTCCTGGTCTGAAGACTGGCATGGTGGGAAAATCTGCTGACTTTGTGGTAGAGGCCATTGGCACTGAAGTTGGAACGCTGGGTAAGATGTGTGCAGGTTATGCAAGCTCTTATGAAAGAAAAGTAATACCATTCTTCAGTGCTTTAAATCTGAGCTTTATACGTGTGAATGCTTCATTTTTCTCAGGCTTCTCGATTGAAGGCCCATCACAAGCTAAAATTGAGTGTGATGATAAGGGCGATGGCTCCTGTGACGTACGCTACTGGCCCACCGAGCCCGGTGACTATGCTGTCCATGTCATTTGTGACGATGAAGACATCAAGGACAGCCCCTTCATGGCTCACATTCTGCCCGCAGCCAATGATGTTTTCCCTGAAAAGGTAATTCTAGCTGATATCACTTATAAACTGAGAAAGTACAAATCACATCGCCGAGATCTTCAACTGCATCCCAAATAATGTATTTCAAGGTGAAAGCTTATGGTCCAGGCCTGAAGCCGACTGGTGTCATTGTGAACAAACCGGCCGAATTCACTGTTGACGCCCGCATGGCTGGGAAGGGTCAACTCAAGATCTACGCACAGGTATGGCCTGGAATCCTTGTTTTGCATTCATAGGAGTGGGTCACTTATATTCATGTGGGGTGTACAAGCCAGACCTGACAAGATTTTGTATCCACTAAGGATGCTGAAGGCTCCACCATAGACATCAAGATCACTGACAGGGGAGATGGCACATTTCACTGTGTATACACTCCTGTCAAGCCCATTAAACACACCATCATCATCACCTGGGGCGAGGTCAATGTGCCCAGCAGCCCCTTCAGGGTAAGAGACTTGTAGATGTACACACACACACACGCGCGCACACATGACTTTATACCGCTCTCGAAATTAAGTCTATTTAATAGGATGATACTTCACCAGATATAGACAAAATAAGAGGACTGCAGTGGTTGTACTTCAATCAATTGCATCTGCTTCAAGTACACTGTGAATTCATTAGGTGCTGGTTGGAGAGGGTTCTCATCCAGACAGAGTCAAGGTCTATGGGCCCGGAGTAGAGAAGACGGGGCTCAAGGCTAACGAGCCAACATATTTCACTGTGGACTGCAGTGAGGCTGGGCAAGGTGAGCCTGAACAAGGAGATGATGTGGGTGGTTACAAAAACACTCCTAAGTTTAGTCGACCCTAAAGAAACTAGTGCTGCACCATGCAAATGTAAAAAAAATGTAGAGCACAGAAAGAGAAGAATAAGTGAATCTGTGAAGCTGAATTTATTTGAAATGGATGACAGTATTTTATAAATAAAGCCAGAGGAGTTGAGTGACTGCTTCAATATATTCACACGCTCAACTTTTAAATAACCTTTGTGAACTGTGCTCATTGTTATGCACCGTTAGGGGACATCAGCATTGGAATAAAATGCGCCCCGGGGGTGGTTGGGCCTGCCGAGGCTGACATCGACTTTGACATCATCAAGAATGACAATGACACCTTCACTGTCAAGTACACTCCACCCGGTCCAGGCCGATATACCATCATGGTGCTGTTTGCAGATCAGGTAAGAAAACAGTTTTTGCCTGAGCTGAGGGGGCCGGGCCGTAAAATTATCAGTAGTTTTCATTTTCATTACTTGGTAATTGTATTCCCCAGGAAATTCCAGTAAGTCCGTTCAAAGTGAAAGTGGATCCTTCCCACGATGCTGGAAAGGTGAGAGCAGAAGGGCCTGGCCTCAACAAGACAGGTGAGCTTTCGTGACATCTACACTGTATAGGTATTTACATTCGCAACCACTTCCGTTACATTGCTTTAATGCTCTAGCTTTGATACAAAGTAATAGAACAATTTGACAAGACGCATGTGCGTTTCAGGTGTGGAGGTGGGCACTCCAACCCACTTCAATATCTACACAAAGGGAGCTGGCAAGGCCAAGCCTGAGGTGCATTTTGCTGCGTCAGGCCCAGGAGAGGCAGTTCGTGACTTTGAGATCATCGATAACCACGATTACTCCTACACTGTCAAGTACACGGCTCTTCAACAGGTACAGCGGACCTCTGCTCGATGTCCAGTTAGATTAGAAAAGGAATTATTCACAGTAGTGCCATGCATTATTAAATACTCATTCTTCTTCTGGTGTTTTTTAAATTTTTTTATTTATTTTTTAGGGCAACATGACAATATCCGTGACTCACGGAGGAGATCCCATTCCCAAGAGCCCTTTCCACATCACAGTGTCGCCAGCTATGGATATTGGAAAAGTGAAAGTGGAGGGATTAGATACCAGTAAGTTATAACCCATCACACATCTATAGTCCAGTTAACTGTATAATTACATGTTTTATGTAAATTTATTGTGCTCTTTCATGCAGAAGTGGAGGTTGGAAAGGATCAGGAGTTCACAGTTAACACAAAGGACGCTGGTGGGCAGGGCAACGTAGGTGTGAAGATGACCTCGCCCTCTGGCCGACCAATCCCGTGCAAGCTGGAATCAGACAAAGCCAAAGGCGTTCACAGTGTGAAGTATATTCCCCCAGAAGAGGGGCAGTACAAGGTTGATGTCAGCTATGATGGGAACCCTGTGATGGGAAGCCCTTTTGGGGTTGAAGCAGTAATGCCTGCTGATCCATCAAAGGTAAAAGATCATGAAAATTGTATAGATTTCTGCACTATGTATGAAGACATGTTTCTCTACCATCTCCCGCAAACTAACTTGACTGTTGCATCACAGGTGCGAGCCTTCGGCCCAGGTCTGAAGGGAGGGGTTGTGGGTAAACCAGCTCCATTCACTATTGACACAAAAGGAGCTGGTGCAGGTGGGCTCGGCCTCACGGTGGAAGGTCCCTGCGAGGCAAAAATTGAGTGCCAAGACAACGGTGACGGCACATGCTCAGTCGCATACCTGCCCACTGAGCCCGGCGAGTACGCCATCAACATCCTGTTTGCAGAGCAGCACATTCCAGGCTCTCCCTTCAAAGCTGCAGTCCGCCCAGCCTTTGACCCCAGCAAGGTGACGGCTAGTGGGCCCGGTCTAGAGAGGGCCAAGGCGGGTGAACCAGCGACCTTTACTGTGGACTGTACCAGAGCAGGCGACGGCGAGCTCACTATCGAGATTGTGTCAGAGACTGGGGTTAAGGCGGAAGTGCACATCCAGAAAACGGCTGAAGGCACCTTTTCTGTCACATACATCCCACCCTTCCACGGCACACACACCATCACGATCAAGTACGGCGGAAACGTGATTCCCCACTTTCCAAAGGTCCTGCAGGTCGAGCCCTCTGTTGACACCACGGGTGTTCACGTCTACGGGCCTGGAGTGGAGCCCAGAGGTACACATGACAAAATCACCTCAAAATAAATCACTGCATTACATTATAGACATAAAGGTTTGTTTTATTGGTCGTTACCGCCTTAACATATATGCCAACTGCCCAGAAATAAGTATTAGTAAAGATATCTAATATCTCAGCACCTGAAGGCCTATTTTCTTCTCTAGGTGTTCTCAGAGAAGTCACAACCCACTTCATTGTGGATGCGCGCGCCCTCAACAAGGTTGGAGGAAATCACGTGAAGGTTGACATTATCAACCCCTCTGGCACCAATACAGACACCTACATTACTGACAAGGGAGACGGCACCTACAGAGTGGAATATACGGCGTTCGAGGATGGTAGGAGCAGTCATTATGTTAGATCATACATAAACTGTGGTGAAAAATGTCCAGATTTGACCCGATGCAGATAAATGGAGGATTTTACATGGACAGGGCATGTGAAAGAGTTCATACAGACAGAAAAAAATCGCTAACAGTTGCTTGCATTGGGCGCCATTTGGGAATAAAGCTAAAGAGATGGAAAAGAAAGAGCGAGTGAGAGAGAGAGGGGGGTATAAATACAGAATGATGCAGTGGTGCAATGATGTGAGGGGCAGAGAGCAGGGAAGCAGAGAGTCAGACAGGCTCTGTTTTATAAATAGTGCGCACAGAAGCTCTTAACCAGGTATGTATGTGTGCTGAAGGCTGCCTGCACACAGCAGTACAGCAGGGGAATGACAGGGGATATTAATAGAGACCTATAGCACAAAGCAAAGATATCACAGAGCACTTCTCTACCACCAGACATGCTCTAATATCACAGCAGTGTGGCTGGGAATCTGGTGTGTAGGCCTACTGAGAGGGCTCTGTCAGAAAAATGTTGTAACAGAATAATGAATAGGGAACAGATGTAACGCCTTGTACATTCACCCGAGCGTCTGCGCTTTTGATAGTGTCTTTTATAAATAAACAGATGTTTACCTACCTAAAAGGGAATTTGTCTGGCCCATAATTTAAGAAGCAGTAACAGAATATATATATATTCTTGTGTTAAAAACAAGCAGACACAGAGGTTTGGCGTCAGACCTGTAAGTGATGTATTCGTTTGTGTGTAGGGATGCATCTGATTGAAGTGCTGTATAATGACGCGCCGGTGCCTAAGAGTCCCTTCAGAGTGTCTGTGGTGGAGGGATGTGATCCAACCCGGGTCCGTGCCTTTGGACCGGGTCTGGAGGGAGGAATAACCAACAAACCAAACTGTTTCACCGTGGAGACCAGGTACTGCTGAACCACATATAAGACAAAAGAATATAAAGAATATTTGCATGTTCTTTAAAATGTTTTTCTTTTTCTGTATTTTGTGGATAAAACACAGAGAGAGAGTATATTAGAACCCCAGTGTGAACATTTTTTAAATTGTCTGCTTCTGTCACAGGGGTGCTGGTACAGGAGGCTTGGGTCTGACCATCGAAGGAGCCTCAGAGGCAAAAATATCCTGCAAGGACAACAAAGATGGCAGCTGCAGTGTGGAGTATGTGCCCTTCACTCCTGGAGACTACGATGTGAATATTAACTACGGAGGTCACCCGATCCCCGGCAGTCCGTTCCGTGTGCCAGTTAAGGATCCCGTGGATCCCAGCAAAGTAAAGTGCTCAGGTCCAGGTCTGGGCGCTGGAGTGAGAGCCCATGTTCCTCAGACTTTCACTGTGGATTGCACCAAGGCTGGACAGGCCCCACTGGATGTCAAACTCTATGGCCCAACAGGTGTGAATGGGCTCTATTAATAAGAAAAACTGTCATTAATGCACCAAGTGAGTGACAAATAGCAGTAATTATGTGGCATGTCTTTATTTCTAGGGACCGTGGAGCCTGTTGGTGTGAAGAATAACGGTGATGGAACCCACACAGTTCACTACACTCCAGCCCAGGATGGCCCGTACACTGTAGCAGTCAAATATGCTGACCAGGAAGTCCCACACAGGTAGAGTCTGAGTATAAGAGTAATCCAGGCAATTTGTTTTGATGTCTTGTTTAAATCTCTGCTCTTTGTGTCTGGATTTAGAAGCGCTAAACACATTTTTGTGTCCCATTTCTACCTTTTTGTCACACTGAAAATGTAATTATATTTGCTACTGGCCTCGCCAACAGTCCATTCAAGGTAATGTCTCAGCCTGGGCACGACGCCAGTAAAGTACGTGCCAGTGGCCCTGGTCTCGATACCAAAGGTGTGCCCGCTAGCTTGCCTGTTGAGTTCACCATTGATGCTCGTGACGCTGGAGAGGGACTGCTCACTGTGCAGATTCTGGTAGGTTTTCCTTCCTATTACACAGTATTTTCTAAACAATAAGACACTATGTAAAATAACATGAAATGTCTGGTCACAGGACCCAGAGGGAAAGCCAAAGAATGCAACCATCCAGGACAACAGGGATGGCACATACACGGTCTCCTATGTGCCTGACTCTACTGGCCCCTACACTATCACCATTAAATATGGAGGAGATGAGATCCCTTACTCCCCATACCGTATCCAGTCTCTGCCCACAGGAGATGCCAGCAAATGTCGCGTCACAGGTAGGAAAATACTTATGATAAATAACAATATTATCAGCAATTTTAATTTAATGTTCATGTTTTTTTAACCATCATGCTCTTTTTTTATTTCCGCAGTTTCTATTGGAGGACACGGCGTGTGTGAGTATCCAAAGCTTTGCTTTTATATCTGCACTGCACTGCTGGAAGACTTTACAGGAATCAATGCAGCACATTTTACCACTTATCCTTCTTTCCTCTCTGTCCTTAACAGCAAGTCTGCAAAAGCTGCAGACCTCTGAGGATACAGTTATAACAGTGGATGCCAAGGCTGCTGGGAAAGGCAAGGTGACCTGCAAGGTTCTGACCCCACAGGGGATGGAGGTGGACATGGATGTGGTGGAAAACCACGATGGCACCTTTGACATTTACTATACAGCACCTGAACCTGGGAAATATGTAATTACCATCCGCTTTGGGGGACAAAACATCCCTAAAAGCCCCTTCCATGTGATGGTGAGTAAAGGATTATTCGCTAGCTGCCACAGTTCTGTGTGCTTTTAAACTGACATTCAGTCGAATGAAACCAACAGTTCATTTTTTCTTGCTCCTTGACAGGCCACAAATGAGCCAGTCGTTCCCCGGGATACTGTGGATCCTCTCTTCCGTCCCGTTAACTTTCTCGTCCCCTTCACACCACAGCAAGGCGAAATCACAGGTGTGACAAACACACACAAAAAGTCTGCACACACATGCCCACAAAATATCTTATTTTTTAGGTCACTGACATTTAACCGTCTTGCCTCTGCAGGTGAAGTGCGGATGCCTTCTGGCAAGACTGCTCGCCCACACATCACTGACAATAAGGATGGCACAATCACTATTAAGTACCAGCCCACGGAGAAAGGCCTGCACGAAATGGACATCAAATATGATGGAAACCACATACCAGGTCAGCAGCACACCATGTTGGATGGATGGATCGGAATTTAGTGCTATTGATTAATTTTGCTCCAGATTTAAAAATATAAAATGCAGTATTAATCACTGGTTGCTGATGGTTATGCACTCTTTAGGAAGCCCTCTGCAGTTCTTTGTGGATGCAGTGAACAGTGGAGTGGTGACTGCTTATGGCCCAGGTCTGAGTTATGGCATGGTCAACAAGGCTGCCACTTTCACAGTGGTCACGAAGAATGCAGGAGAAGGTAGCAGAACATACGCTTTTTTTTTAGTGATATTTATGAGACAACTGAAAAGAAAAAATACATAGCGGAAGTTTTTTTTTTGTGTCCCTTTCAGGTGGTCTGTCGCTAGCAGTGGAGGGCCCCTCCAAGGCTGAGATCACCTGCAAGGACAACAAAGACGGCACCTGCACTGTGTCCTACCTGCCCACAGCACCTGGAGACTACAATATCATTGTCAAATTTGACAACAAGCACATTCCTGGCAGTCCCTTTACTGCCAAGATCACTGGTAAGGAAGTACATTATAATATGTATACACTATACACATAGATGTATATATTGAATCTTTAAACTATCACTTGCATTTATGGCTCGACAAAGATCTAAATCATCTCTTTTTTTAATTAAGGGGATGACTCCATAACCAGAACATCCCAGCTGAATGTCGGCACAGCGGCCGATGTGTCCCTAAAGATCGCAGAAACTGATCTGAGCTCTCTGACTGCCAGTATCAGAGCCCCATCTGGCAACGAAGAGCCGTGCCTACTTAAGAGACTGCCCAACAGACACCTCGGTGGGATATTAATTTTCCTGTTACACAAAGACTAAGAAGAGTAGAAGATTGATAAGATTCACCTGACGGATTTAGGCTTTTTTTCCCAGGTTGGTCGCATTGAATTTCTTTCCTCTGACCCTTCTTTTTATGCCCACAGGCATCTCTTTCACTCCTAAGGAGGTTGGTGAGCATGAAGTGAGCGTTAGGAAGAATGGCATGCATGTGGCCAACAGTCCTTTCAAAATCATGGTTGGCCAGTCAGAGATTGGTGAGGCCAGCAGGGTGAAGGCTTTCGGTAAAGGCCTGGTGGAGGCACACACTTTTGAAATGGCTGAATTCTTTGTGGATACTAGGAATGCAGGTATGCTTTTTAAATGGTACATGACACACAGACATAGTTTTACAAAAAAGAAGCAAATAAACAGTCAAATCTGTTGCCTAGGTTACGGAGGTCTGGCACTGTCAATTGAGGGTCCGAGCAAAGTGGACATCAACTGTGAAGATGTGGAGGATGGGACTTGCAGGGTGACCTACTGCCCAACAGAGCCTGGAAGTTACACTGTTAACATCAAGTTTGCAGAAAAGCACATCCCAGGTTAGAATCTTTTACTTTGGGAAAAAAAGAGGATATTTTTTTATCTTAAAATGAATTAAATCTGCATATGTGTGTGTGCGTGTTCTTTCCAGGAAGTCCTTTCACAGTGAAGGTGACCGGAGAGGGAAGGATCAAGGAGAGTATTACTAGGAAGAGACAGGCCTCATCCATTGCGTCAGTGGGAAGCACATGCGGTCTTAACCTTAAGATCCCAGGTGAGCACAGAAGCCAGTTAGAAATGGTTAGAGAGCAGAGGAACAACGGGGAGCGATTTTAAATAAATGAAGCTACGGTATTTTTACATTTATACTCTCACTGCTTCTTCCTTGCTCTAGGAAACTGGTTCCAGATGGTTTCAGCTCAGGAGAGGCTAACGAGGACATTCACTCGCAGCAGCCACACTTACACCCGCACCGAACGCACAGAGATCAGCAAAATCCGCGGTGGAGAGACCAAGAGGGAAGTACGAGTGGAGGAGAGCACTCAGGTGGGAGGAAGAGGAAGCCCATTCAGAGATGTTTTTGGAGACTTTCTAGGCAGAGAGAGTCTCAGCAGCTTCGCCGGCATCACTGCCAGACCTGAGGGTGAGTCTAGCTCTGAATCCAGCTTTAGCTGCCTGCTAAATCACCGATGTACTCTATGCCTATTATATATATCCTGGATTGTTTCTGATCTGACGTTTTACCAGTTGAGAGTGGTTCCCAGGCCATGACAGCTCAGGTGACCAGCCCCAGTGGGAAAACAGTGGACGCCGACATCGTGGATGGAGGCAGCAGCACCTACAGTGTGCGCTTCATCCCTCAGGAAATCGGACCCCACACAGTCAACGTCAAGTACAGAGGCCAGCACGTCCCCGGTAGCCCCTTCCAGTTCACCGTGGGTCCCATGGGGGAGGGTGGAGCACACAAGGTCCGCGCAGGCGGTCCCGGGCTGGAGAGAGGCGTTGCTGGAGCGCCTTGTGAGTTTCCTGTTTGTAAACAGCCATGCTGTTAACGGGAATGACTGTGTTTTGACATTCTTCTTCCTTAAGATTAACATTCTCCTTTACTTTATCATCTTTAGCTGAATTTAGTATCTGGACCAGAGAGGCAGGTGCTGGTGGCCTGTCCATTGCCGTGGAGGGGCCCAGCAAGGCTGAAATCTCATTTGAGGACAGAAAAGATGGTTCCTGCGGTGTCTCCTATATAGTGAAAGAACCAGGTAGAACTTCTATCACACACAGCCGTGGTATTTTCCTCATGCATGTTTTAGCAGTGCGACTCGTGTGTGTGTGTGTGTGTGTGTGTTTGTTTCTGAGCTGCTAAGCTTTTCAGTAATTCCTGTGAGCCTCCTCCACTTCATTTGATGGTGGAAGTAAATAACCTGTCTGCCTCCCCAGGTGACTACGAGGTGTCAATCAAGTTCAACAACGAGCACATCCCTGACAGCCCCTTCATCGTTCCGATTGCTACACTGTCAGACGAGGCCCGCAGGCTCACTGTCACAAGCCTTCAGGTTAGCTCTCGCACACATATGCACACTTCCACACACACATACGCAGCTGTCAATAGTCACATTAATTATTTGTCTCAGCAGCTATCACAGACAAAATAGATACGCAATCACAGAATATCAAGGTAGAATAGCAGATGGCATGTGACATAATGTGCGATTGGTTGCAGATCTTTCTAAAAGCACTTTGCCCTTGAAGTGTAATTGAATGCCAGCGCTGGAGCAGTACCCATGAATATAATACTGCGATGCTGGCCAGTGATGAAGGGCTGGATTAACTGTCCCTCTGTAATGTGGGGCATCACAAGCTGTGCTATGTGAGCACTCAGTTGCTCTGCTGTGATTGTGTTTCCGTCTGAGTGAAAGCAAGAAAGCAAATTGTGAGCTGAAGATAAAGATACCTCTGACAGCTCACGATATCGGTGTCAGTGGCAGACAGATGTTGTTTTATTTGCTTTCATAGTCTCCGTAACAGCTGCCAACGATGCTAAAACCATGTATTTTTAGTTAACTGAAATGCCACTTCAGAGCACTTTTTCTCGCACTAGAAAATGAAAAAGGCAGGTAAAGTGCAACAGCAGCATTTAAAATGTCACGCTATCTCTGTCTGCTAGGACCTCTTGTCCATCTGTGGGGCAAAAAACGCTAAACGCCTCGCTGTAATCTTTGACCTTTTCTGCCTCTCACACGCAAATGCTCTATCTATTCTCGTTCAGGCATGATGAGTCACACACATTGTGTCCCTAAATGTGTGGGCCGCACGCACACACACACACACACACACACACACACACACACACACACACACACACACACACACACACACACACACACACACACACACACACACACACACACATTTTGTGATCCTATTATTACCTGTCTTTTGCAGGAGAAAGACTTGAAGGTGAACCAAGAGGCATCTTTCATGGTGCAGCGCAACAGCGCCCGAGGTGTGGTTGATGCCAAAGTCCACACCCCCTCTGGCTCTTCTGAGGAATGCTATGTCACCGAGCTTGACAGCGGTATGCACCACCCTCAGCTTTTAGCATTAAGTAGGCTGCACAACAGAGATAACTCAGGTTTTTTCATTTCAACGCGTCATCTGTGAGCATAAGAGCAGAAATGTCTCCTCTTGTGTTTTTAGACAAGAGTGCAATCCGCTTCATTCCACGAGAGAACGGAGTTCACTCCATAGATGTCAAGTTCAATGGATGCCACATTCCTGGGAGCCCATTCAAAGTGCGAGTGGGAGATCCAGGGCTTATTGGAGACCCTGGCATGGTGACTGCACATGGCCCTGGACTGCAAGGGGGAACCACAGGTGCATTTCACTGCCATTCACCACCATGTGCTCCTGCTATTGTTAATATTCTTGCACAATTGCAACAAGGGGGAAGCCCTTCAAACATCTGCATCTTTCTTCTCACAGGTGTACCCTCAGAGTTTGTGGTCAAAACCTGTAATGCAGGCTCCGGCACTCTGTCGGTCAACATCGACGGGCCGTCCAAGGTCAAGATGGACTGTCGGGAGTGTCCTGAAGGCTATAAGATCACCTATACACCCATGGCACCCGGCAACTATCTCATCACCATCAAATACGGCGGGCCACAGCACATAGTGGGCAGCCCTTTCAAAGCCAAAATAACAGGTGTGCTTGACAGTATATATCTGCATGATAGGTCTTCGATTGAGAGATAAGTGCATCTCTGAAAAGTGCAGAAGTAATGAAAATGTCACGTCTTCCACGTGTGTGCTTCTCCGTGTTCATCTTAGATAAAAGCTGTTTTTCTCTTGCACTGCAGCAATATATTCCTGTCACTGGCTGACGGAAAAAAAACATTCCCATTTTTTTTTATTAGTGTTACATAAAAATGCTTTCAAGTTTGAAAACAACTCCCAAGAGTCCCTGAAAGTTCACTTTATTTGAAAGTGGTATAAAATCTTTTCCAATTTGGGCTTCCTTGAATGTTTCCGTTGAGGAAAAACTCTCCCTATAAACAGCAGCTTTTCCTCCCTCATATCTTTGTCAATACCCAGTGTGTTATGTAATGTCTGGATTAAGCCATGATGGCTGGAGATAACTTTTTTTTTCTCTTTCTCTTTCTCTTTTTCTCTCTCCCGCAGGCCCGAGGCTTTCTGGGGGACACAGCCTCCACGAGACCTCCTCCGTCTTGGTCGAAACGGTTACCAAAACATCCAAAGTGGGTGGTGCTTACAGCTCCTCCTCTTCTACCACCTCATCCAAAATGACGTCAGATGCTAGCAAGGTGGTTTGTCGTGGAACAGGGCTGTCCAAGGCTTTGGTTGGGCAGAAAAACAATTTTACTGTCGACTGCAGCACAGCAGGTGAGGCGATAGAGATCGAACATATTTTGCGTGAATACAGAAAAAAAGCAGGATTTGAGCACTGGTATATACAGACACCAAAGTGAGGTTTATTAAATGATTCACACTGTAACCGTATGTTAACACGTAGTTTTAAGCTGCTATGACCTCAGTAATCTCAGGTTTTTTATGCAGTGAATGAGTGGGATCTGGATTTACATATTTCACAATATAAAAGTCCAAATTTAGTTTCAATTCCCCAAAACAGTTGCCTCAAGGTGTTTTATATTTAAAGGTGAAAACCCAACAATCAGGTCACCTGCCTATGAGCAAGCACTTGGTGACAGTGGGAAGGAAAAACTGCCTTTTAACAGGAAGAAACCTTCGGCAGAACCAGGCTCAGAGAGGGGCATCCATATGCTGTGACCGGCTGCTAGTGAAGGGAGGAAGAAAAGACAAAAGACAAACTGTGGAAGAGAGTCAGGGATTAATACATTAATAAATCATCATAAAAACCTAAAATTCTGATACAATCAAAGCTCTCTATATTTTTTTACACTACCTCCCTCACTTATTTCGGGCTCAACCAAATAATTTGTTAACATCATCATCATAGATGGCTGGTAAATGTTAAATTGCTCATTTTCTTTCGGCAGACAGCTGCAAACTTAGTGTAATATTCGAATATTTAATGCTACGCAAGAAACATAAAGTCTAATTTCCTGAAAAGAGTATAAAAATGTATAAAAAACACAAGACAATGTGATCACAGAGGTCATAATGAACTGCAGAAACGAGGAATATTTCTCTGTTACTTTGTCATTTTAGGAAACCTCTCTGACATCATACATTTTCTTTTCATTGGCTGAATAAAAGAATATTTAAACTTGCACAACCACCAGCTTTTGTAGACCACTATCATTAAATCTCCCTCTTGCCGCTCCATCCAGGTACCAACATGCTGATGGTGGGCGTGCACGGACCCCATGCTCCCTGTGAGGAGGTCTACGTCAAGCACATGGGCAACAAGCTCTATAACGTCACCTATACCGTGAAGGACAAGGGCAGTTACACCGTCATTGTTAAATGGGGCGACGATAACGTGCCAGGAAGCCCGTACAAAGTGGCTGTACCATAAAAACAACAGCAACAGTGACAAAAAGACTCCATCCCTTTTGACCCTCCACGCTTTCCTCCTCATGTGCATGCATCATTCAGTGCTTCATTTCCGGCACCGCTGTTTGCTCTTCAGCAGGGATCACAATCTACTAAACATGCAAGAAAACCTGCAAGGACATTTGCTTACAGAATTACTGATGGCAGAGAAGCTATTGTGCCAAATTATTGTTTAAACTTCAGATGATGTGTGCGTGTACACTCACAGGTATGCATCCACATTCAGACGGGTGTGGGGGCAGCACTGTGGTTCAGAAGTCCTTGAGCGACCCCCAAATGGCACAAGTACACGAATGTTAAACAGATGCTAGAGTAACAGTGTTTAGAGTGTGATACAGTATGGTTTTGTATGATTTAAGAATGACAAAATTGACTTTTTTTTGTTATATTAACCTTTTTTTTTTGGTAAGTCTTTGCAGACCTAATAAAGATTTAATTGCTAACTTTCCAGATGAAAATGATTTGGTTTATTTGATTTCACGCTGTGCTGGCAGATGCTTCGCGGGCTCTGCAAGAGGCATCTCTTACGTTTTACATTTCCATAGTTTCATCATGCAGCTATTTTCTGACCACTGCTGGTTCCTCTGTCTGAGCAGCTGTCAGGATTTTTCTTTTCGATCACCGCAGCTCTCAGCTGAGTAGCTGCCCTTTAGATATTTGAGAGCTGAAAACTTTCTTCCCGGCAAACTTCAGACTGTGCAACCAACATTTAAAATCGACTCTCCTAAAGGTCTTCATTTACCTTTAACTCGATATCACGATACAGTGTTGCGTCAAATAAATAATAAAGGGTTTCTCTTCGAGTTCACCTTGTTTGCATCCTGTACTTGTCCAGATGCAATCACAAGATGGCAGCATAGGCAAGCTCACATCTGTATTCATATCTCCAGAAAATACACCATAATGCAATCTCCATTGTTCCCAGTAAAGATTGACTACACCATGCTCAACACGAGGAAGCCCGCGGAGCGTAGAAAGCAGGGGGAAACGGCTTCTGTTGTTTGTGTAATTAATCCTGTTGGATCAGAGATGGAACACAAGTGGATTCTGTTGTGGCGTCCTCATGGTGGGGCGCAAACCAACCAGCAAGGAGGGAGGTCTACCCTTTCGCTTGTGTGTATGTGTGTGTGTGTGCCTCTCCATGAATTGTGTGTGGTCTGTGGGCCTTGGTACGACAGTGAGTCAGCCAAGTAGCCTCCACACGGTGACACAGTTCACCTGAACCAATACCATTCTTCACAGAGAGGAGCCTATAATTAGGTGCTAATTTTCTCTGGTTCCACTGTGACATGATGGTGGGGGCCATGGCGAGGCAAGACAGAGCGCGTGGGTGCATCTGATGAACAGTGGCGAGAACTCGACTCGAGACCATCTGGCCGAGTGGCTGACGCTGCCCGCTGCTGTCTCTGCTGACGCTGGGACCGGGGCAGGGCCCACCCACGTCAGTCTGTCCTCCCCGTACCGCTCCTCCGGACCGGGACCCAGGCGTCTGTCCACCACAACATGTTTATCTCGAGTGGATGCCAAGTGAATTGGGTGCAGCGATCCAGCAGCATAGAAAAAAAGAGGAAGGGGGGCGGCGGGGGGGGGGTACAAGCATAGGGGGGAGGAAGAGGAGAGGGCAAAGAGAGGGGAAGAGAGTGTGGGAGGAAGAGGCTGAGAAAGATGGATTAGAGTAAGAGAATGGGATTAAAAGAATCCAGATGGAAGAAAGGAAGACAGGCCCACAGACACACACACACACACACACACACACACACACACACACACACACACACACACACACACACACACACAAAGACACAAAAACAGAGAAGCAGACAAACAAAAGTACATTAAAGACAACCTAAAAAAACTGACTGCAGATGAAGCAATCAAATCGCTGTTCTAGGTCATTGAGAGCATCCTAATGCAGTGCATAACTTTACCGTCAAAGATAGCACTGGTGTTCGACTATTGGAAGATGAGGGGGGGGGGGGTTTCTGCATCGAGATGCTTCTCCCTCTCTCTCTCTCACACACACACACACACACACTTACCGACAAACACAAAAGTCTGGATTATGTTAAAAGTAAAATTGTGTAAAGGCATGCCCCCAAAAGCTTTTGAAGATGGTGCTCTCGGGGCAAAAAACTCATTCTCCAGCGTGCCCCTATCATGCTGACTCCTGTTCTCTTCTCTCTTTTCCATCTACTCTGATCCAGCCTTTCCCACCCTCCCTTTCTTCCTTCCCTCCCCGCCTCCCCCGAGTTTAATTTTTCCTCCCGCTCCTTAAACTCCTATCAATCTAAGCTTCTGCAGTTTATTTCTCATCTTCCTTCCTCTGTCACTGAGAGCCTTGTCCCCAGGCCTGCATCTTCTACCTTTGACCTCTATCTGTCAATGCCGGCTGTCTCCTCAACTCAGATGGAAATCCCGGAAGATTGGGTCACAAGACATTGACATCTCTCGGAGCAAATAATGAAAAAAAAGGGGAAATGAACCAGCAATCAAACAGCTAAACGAGTGTTTGCACAAACAAATGGTTGCCCGGCCAGGTTAATGAATGAACATGTAGGGAGAGAGAGAGAGGGATTGTTGTAGCAATGCATCCATTCAATTTCCATCCAAGCCTGAAGATTCTGCTGTGTAATTGCTTCATGCATAGTTGATACACTGCATAATCAACCAAATATGCTGGATTTTCTCTGTTTGTGTAGATCTGGACTTTGAGGGCCACTGGAAAGTTAGGATTTGGAGTTGCTTTTAACGCAAAAACTCATTCATATCTGAGCGCTCAACGTTCTCCTTTCAAACACACAGGCACACGCGGGACCAGTGAAAGGTATGCTCTCCTGTAGTTGAATCAGGACCGCGATGTGTTTTATTCATATAGATGAAATATTCATTAGCCTGTTGTCGCTCTGCTTTTGTCTGTGTCTCTTACACGTAAGCCGATTAAAAATCAAGACGGACTACGGCCGCAAATTGGTTAGCTTCGTGTAGGGGTGTAAAAACAATGCAAATGGATGGACGGAGTTCCCAATGGGCGTCAGCAGATTGTGTTCATGCAGCATGCAAATGCGTAAAGCATGAAGCTGGTCCAAGCCCTCAAACCAGTTGCTGAATAGTTGCTGCACTATAGAGAGGGATGGATTTCTGTTGATGGAAGCCTCCAACGAGAGATGCATACCAAAGACCTCCCACCCTAAGAAAGCATTTTCACACAAAGCAAGAGGCACACATTTCTGCCATATACACACATACATATAAGCTTGGCCAGTCATTCATGCTCGAACAGAGCAGACTCGAACAGGCAGGCAGCACCACGCACACGAAAAGAAACAGCGTGATGTGAAATGGTTTAGCTTCATGAGGTGTATGAACAGCAACAGCCCGAGGCAGGAGAAATGACAGGGAGAAAAAGCGTCCTTTTTCCTCTGAGAAAGGTGTGTTCACACTTCTTTTGTGGAGCAGCAGGGACATGTCAGGGGCAAAGTCCCCATGTCTCCATCTCTAATTGGAGCGTATCCCTCTGCCCTGTCCCCATCGCACTATGGTGAATGCAGGATGCTGTGCTAATGGATAGCCCCCCTGCGGCTTGTCCTTGATGTGCGATTTGACGGCAGCCCTTGCTGAGGGTAGACTGCAGATTAGAGGCAAATCAGAAGATTTGTTTGTCCTCTCCAAGCGGGGTGGGACATTCAAGGAGAGAGACCAGCCGTGTGCTGTGATGGAGTGGGTTGGACCGGTACGACAGATGTGTGTTAGTGTGACTGATGTGTTTTGGGTGAGCAGGCTGCGCTGGGTCACCGACACCTGGAGAACGAACATAAGCCCGTCCAAGAAATGCCTGGGCATACTGATGCTGTGTTTGTTTCGATCACTGTCCAAATGGCGAGCTGAGCCAAAGGTAGCTTTCTGTGATAGCACCTTTGGTGAAGATTTAGGAGAAGATAACGATGTTGTAATTACCTGTGCTAAATTGGAACTGTGGCTGCTCAATGAGGTATAAACAAGG
This sequence comes from Diplotaxodon limnothrissa, assembly GCF_057381915.1. Lineage (NCBI taxonomy): Eukaryota > Metazoa > Chordata > Actinopteri > Cichliformes > Cichlidae > Diplotaxodon > Diplotaxodon limnothrissa. The sequence goes on along the minus strand of NC_140602.1, from coordinate 17,144,809 downwards.
TTGCTCTGGTCCCCTTGGGGTAATTGTTTCAGAAGCCTGCAACAGCCCGGTCCAGTGATGGTGAAATTGGAAGGGGTGGTATCCTGTAATTTCTCAGACCACTGAAGCGTGCCCTGTGTGTGGGCTGAAACTCAGGCTGATTCCAAATGGAAGCATAACTTTTTGTTCCCTCTTACTGTAAGAGTCAAAGTCATTGGTCTCAATCAGCTTTAAACCTGGAGATGATAGGGGCCTGTGGGTCATTGGGCACCACCTGTGCTGTCTTTTGCATTTCAGTGAGTATCCCATTTCCTATTACGGAACACTTTGTTCGGTCACAGGCGCAGATTTTTTTGAAAATGCTGTATTAACATATGCGCACAGGTGGTTAAATCTATGTTCCAATAAGCAGAAATAGTTCTGAAGGGAAAAAAAGAAGAAGCATATCCTACTCGACACTCCTTGCAGATGGCTTGTCTGTTAATATTAGCATAATAGCATTCTGAGCACACTTGCAGAAATTCACTTATTCATCACAGCATCGGGCCAAGCTAAATAATACCGCGGCCCTTGAGCTTTCAAGGGGCGACATGATTTCAAATATTTGAAGCAGATTCACTGTGTACAGTCTAAACAAGTGCTCAAATTAATTGCTGAATGCTAATACAAGCAGACAGCACTGCACGGTGAGATGTCATGCCCGTCATGCAGGCTTGACCACAGGAAAACTGCGAAGCAATGGGTTATCCCTCTGATCTGGCTGGCTCAATCCTGGTCCCACATCACACCATGTAACCAGAATTCGCGGCCACAGCCTTAACGCTGTGAGCTCCCTCTGATTTAAAGCCCTACTTTTCATTTTATCTTTTGTATGCGACTGACCAGCGCAGCATCGCTTCAAAACATGAACCACAACTAGTTATATCAAAGTTTCATTATTCTACAGTCACCCCTTTTTTCACTGTACCACAAAACAGCCTGAACCTCATGGTGGGCTTTCTGTAAGACTGAAAGATAAGAGGGATCTGAAATAACACGCCGCAGCAAACTCGCACAGGTAATGTCTTTTTTGACTGCTGTAAGAGAAAATGCAATATAATGCATCAAAGTCACATAGATTAAAACACCCACCCACACACCCACACACACAAAAGCATAGGGCAGCCACCAAAAAGCATGCAGTGCAGCTTCTCGCTGACATGCTCCGGGCCATGCTTAATAGCGTGTTGCTTACATTATTTTAAAACTTTAAACTAGAGGCCTCTTTATTAACATGCATATTACATTATCGAGATGGTCCAGGCCACATTACTGTCATGTATGCCCATCAAAGTCCCCCATGAATTTAATTAAGCGTGTTGTCTTTAGTATGCTACGGGCTGCTCATAAAGACGTCACGTAGCGGAATACATTTCGTGCCCTTCCCCCATCTTCATCAGAACGATTCAGTAGATTTCACTACTTGACAGTGGACTGATGAAGGCAGAAGAATGAAAATATTGACTTTCTGGAAATCTGGGGGCAGATGTAATCATGACAATGATCATCACAGAAAATCAATCCTTAATATTGTCACGAAAGCTATTCCATATATAGGATATTATAATTGCTGCACTGAATATCACATGGTGACATTTACATACCACAGAGACATTGTTGTGCCTACAGGCAGAGAGCGCAACCATGCAGATTACAGATATTTATTCATGTACAGCAGAAGTGGTGATTTAACAAAATAAAGTGTTTAAATTCAATTAAAGATGAGTAAACATAAACCCTTAAAGGCACCCTCAGTTGTTATTTTGAGTTTAATCAATAGAAAAAACAATGTTGTACTCATGAATACACATTAATTAGTGGGTGATTATGTATTCTAACGAACTCGCACGTTCTCATAAACGTGCAATTAAACCATTATACACAGGAGCGAGCGCCAGTTTGTGGAAGCTGCCATGTTGTCCCACCATCTTGAATACAGGGGCCGAGAGAGACCAGTCACACATTTAGTACGCCAAAGGCAGAGGACAAGAGAACTCGTAAGTGTTCATGTGCAAATTTTTATGCATGTTTTAGCTTCAGATTCAAGCTATGAAAGAGCTTGTTTAATCGTCAGAGATGGGTTTCCCTTCACCACAGATGTGAAAGAAACAACTTGAACTTCCTTATTTTCACTTATTTTCACGGACCGGCCTTTAAGGTGTCGCGGATAAATACAACAAAATAAAACTAGTACCGAAAAAAAGAAGATTTATTCATAACACACGTGAAAACACCCAGGAAAACCGAGTTAACGATAAAAAACGTTAACAAAATAACGCTGAAAACCGATAAAAACCCTGAAAACCATACATTTCACACCTGAGCCTCAACTCTCGCGACCGGTACCAAACGACTCACGGACCGGGGGTTGGGGACCGCTGCTCTAGGACATTGAAACGTGCATAAATATTTATTGCCAGCAGATTAGACATGTGACCCCAATACCTCTGAAGAGCTGACAACAACCCGGCTGGTTTTAAGCTAACATTATGTCAGCTAACTCTGATAAACAGCTTGATTACATTCTCACAATGTACGAGAGTTTATTCACTAACGATCTAGGTTTAAACCTGGAAGCCTCGAAAGAATTACGCACTTAAAATGTGCAATCTACTGACATCTAGTGGTGAGATTTTACACACAGTTACTTTAAACATGTAGGCTTTCCCCTGACTGCTAACTCTTACATTCTAATCCACGAGTAAAGACAGACATCTTATTTGGGTATGAGTATCAACTATGCCTGTCACAACCCCGTTGTCTTCATTTTAAAAAAATACTTCTGGATTATGTGGATCATTTGCTTTTAAACCCTTAATAATTAACAGTGGGTTGGATGACTTTATGAAGTGTGAAATGAGCCACTCTTAAAGACAAAGAAGCCCACAGAAAATTATCATCTGATTCTGTTGTTTCCATTCAGAGCGCCGGACACTCTTGACGTCTTTCAGCTCACTGCTTTAGTTTTACAGCTCCCGAATTTACTGCTGCTGGCTGCGTGCCGTGGAAACACCAACTGCACTTGTAGTGCGAACTGAAACATAACCCCAGTGTTGCTTAAGCTCTGCTTTATGTGCAAACAGACAGCTGTTTGCTAGCACGTATCAACTTTACAAGATTATAATATGTCACTATCAATTCTGCCGGGCGGGCATTAATTCTACATCACAACAAAGCAATAAAATGTTGTCTTGCCGATGCCAGCCTCTCCTTTTTATCCTGTCATGGTGGAAGACTTTATAAGACATAATAACATGGATCAAGTGGGTAATGAGATGTGGCTCAACCTTGAATTACATTTGCAACATCCGGAGTCTCATTGTCATGTGCATATATTGCCCCTTTCTCTGTAACGAACATTTAATGGAGCATTTTTGTTTGTTTGTTGTGGGTTTTTTTTTTTTTAACATGACAGGGGAGGGGGTTAGGGAGAGCTTACAATTACGCTATTATTCCCAGTGTGCCCTGTTAGGCTAAATACTTCAAATCCATCAGAAAAGACATAATTAATCTGGTTCATTTGACAGGGATAATAAACCCTGTGTAATAAGAATTATGTGAAAGTGATTGGCAGCTTGTCGTTGGGTCTTTAGGTGAAGAAAATAAGAGGGAGCTCAAATATGTGTGCGCGCGCTGATGTACATGCCCAAATTATGTGTGTGTGTGTGTGTGTGTTTGTCTATATTTATGGTGGTGCTGGGGGGGTTAGTGTGAGGGGGTGCGATACAGTTTGTGTGTTGTGATCCAGTCCCAGCTGTGTCTCATTAACTGCTGTCATTTTAATCCTCTTAGTCAAATCCCATAATTTTGTCCATCAACAAAAACAGAAGCAACAGGGCAAGAATAAGCTGCAGCTTCAGCCATTGCGAACGGAGGAAGTCAAGACGGAGTCGACACACAAACGCAGCTACCCCGGTGTTATGTAAAACAATCAGGGAGGCTTTGCTTTTAAAATTTCATTGACTGTTTTTGGTGCACAGCCACTGTTAATCTGGTTTGGACTCCAGGAGTTCAAAGGATTTGTTGTTTGTGGCTCCACTCGGTTCATCTGCAGATTCCTCCCGGGGATCATCAGCAGATCAGGTTGCGTTACGTAGCACTCTGAATTCCTGCACATTCCCTTCTTCTTCCCATGTGAATTTATTTGAAAATGTATGACTGATTCAGTTTCTGCCTCCGAGTGGCCCGACAGTCCTCTCCCCTCTGCGATGAAAGCTATTTTCTTCTCTTTCCTCACACTGACAGCTGGTGTGTGCTCTTCACCGCCAACACTTCAGCACAGACCAGCTCTATGTATAGATCGCTGTCATTGAAAAAGCCTATTTCGGTTTGCTCTTGGTGCTATGAATATATGTGCAACATTCTCCTGCGCTTTATTTCCAATGCAATTGCCTCCTTTTTTCCAAATGAGTGCAGTAACGCTGCGACGCACAAGCTCTCGCCAGGGTACATAAAAAGCCGACTTTCTTCGCGATGAGAAACTTGACTTGATTGTCCAAATGTCAAGTTGTCCCTTGAGAGGCTTTGTAATGCACACAGAGCTTGTGGTTTGTTTTAATTGTGACATTTATGAGTTGTAGGAGAGCAGCATTTATGCCACCTTTCCCCTGTGCCAAAGCTACCCGGAGGAATTTATTTTCTTTCTTTCTTTTTTCCACGAGAGTGAGTCGTCCATTAATTGTGGGCACAACTGGTGAATCGATCTGTCAGGTAGTATTTTCCCGAGCTGCAAATTAGTTTCCCCAGCAGCTGTTACACTAAGTATAAGAGGGCTGAAGAGTGTCTCTGCCCAGTATAAAGTAATACTACACTGCATTGCCATAGCTTCCCATGATGTCTATAAAGTTCAAATCAACACATTGCAATTACCATCTATTCCTCAGTGAATGTCTGCCTGCAGTGGCTGCCTCCACCAGGAGAGTTAGGACAAGCTTCACTGCTTTATTCCCCTGTATGTCATCCTGGACTGAAAAACAAGATTAAATTGGTTCTGCTCAACTATTTGCTGTCAGCTAAAAGTAGATGGTTCAGCCTCGGAGAAAAAGGTATTCTGAGAATGTGCGACCAAACACTCGCTCGCGCAGACAACAGAGGTGTGTGCGGACGCAGATGCACGTGCACAACCTGACACTCGCACACAAATAAACGAAACAAATTCAAAGGCGAGCTCGAAAATGCGCACGCGCAATCAAAAATAAGGCATGCACAGGAAGACGATTGCACACACGCATGAAAACACACGCTGTGGAAACACACACACAAACGGACCACACGTTCAAGCATTAGTGGCGTGTCAGAAGTCTGTCATTTCTTGTTTGGAAGATGTGAAGGCATAGGCCAGATTTGTGACCTTTGTTGTGACTGTGAGGCGTGTTTCTCTCTCTTTGGAGAAGATGATTAATTTCTGTTATTTACATTACTGCCCTGAAGGCTTCTCGATAGGCCTCATGCATTTGTCATTTCCACTGCGCTGTTTTTCAAATGGAAATGAAATAGAATGTACAGCCTCCTGGGTGTACCTCACCAAGAGTCTTTAAAGCAGAGAAGACGCTAGGGAAAAAAAAAAAGAAAGGAAAAAAAATCGGAGCTATTTGCTTATAATAAAACGGCCGTGTCAACATGGTGCTGCAGCATTCACACAGTGCAGTCTTGAGGCTCTGGTAAACAATACATCCTCGCCATTTCCACCACCACTGTTCTTGCTTAATTAGAGCTCTGATTGGATGGGCACAGCTCATAAAGCAGCCATAACACTGGTTCAGTCAGCTGCAGATCTGCACTGCTTTTTAACATTATTTTATCGCCTGCAGGAACCAGTAGATCCCCAGATGTCTGCCTGTGTATTCCCATACATGCAGCTAACACACACACCCACGTCTCAGTGAAACACCTTGTGAATTTGTGTTCACCATGTTCTCACTTCCCATTCTTCCTCTCCTCCAGCAGTTCAGGGCTTATTTCTTTCACCTCCTGGGAGTGTGGCAAGAGAGTAAAAGAAAAGTGAGAAAAACTTGAAGGTGTCCTGAGAGTGCTTTTGCCATACGGAAAAAGCTGCGGCTAATCCTCAGAGTGTCACTCTCCGCATCCTAAATAAGAACAACCTTTCGTACGGTATTTGCAGACACTTCCCAATATGTGACTAGGCTCTAGCCCACCTCACACAACCTTGGAAAAATAAAACCAATCAACTCTTCATCATCATCGTCTTTTGTTCTGACCAACAAAACTGAACTGTATTTGCTGTTGGAAGAAAAACAGAAGCACAAAGTCACCGCTTTCATTACTAGAGCCTGGTGATTTTTACCTAAATGGTCTGATTAGAAAACAGCAACCACTGATGAGCCATAAATGAGTTATGGTCATTTATGCTAATCAAAGCAACACACACACACACACCATACAAGCACCTTGTTTTATGTTAAACAAACACTTTATTTTCCCAGTGAGAGACGCTGGCATTTGTTCCCCTGGGCTGTATTACTACAGCTGGTCTATAGCTATGATCATAACTTAACGTCTCCATAATGGGCTTGGCCCTCTGAGCAAGCTGACCTGTTAGGTCTGGGACTGCTTGACAGCAGTAATTACACATGTGAGCTATTTAAATGAGCATGATTAGCCAGTGACAAGCTGGAAGAGCGAAAGGAGGTGATTAGACAACGGCATGCTGATTCATCCGCCAGTGGGGGAAAAAAACCAAGCCGCTGCAGGTGAATATTTGTGTTGCTTTATGCAGCAAAAGTTGATCTAATGATGTTTATACACCTGGTGGTGAACTCAACCATAATGAGAAAGTTAAATTGTAATAAAATGGGGTTTTTACCACTCTAATTTAGACGCGAGGCACACCGAGGCAGGATGAAATGGAAGTGCTTTTATGGTGCCGCTCAGGCAGATCAGAAAGTGGAAATATATTTAATATCAGCAGTTCAGTTTGTGTCGTTCACCTTGTGTTTGTTTCAGCCTCTTGGTTAATTTAACCACATGCTTGAGTTGTAGCGTAGCCCCTGAGCTGCTCTCAAAGCCTCAGCGTTGCCCTCGGGCACTTTTTTCCCTTCTGTAGGAAAAAAAAAGATACCAATGTCTTAGCGTATCAAAATGTTGCGTCTTAATGTGGCAGCTTTATTTATAGAATGAAGGTTTTAGAATTATTTCAGCATCAAAAGGCACGCGCTGTGTCATTCTAAAGTCTGTATGTGCTCCTTGCCATCGTAACATCTGACAAGCAGCTCCAGGCACTTCACTGTGTGCACTGTGAGCAAGAGTCCAACTCTGGCAATGTTTTCATGTGATTTCAGTAATGCTCTCTGTCCAAACGTTGTTCCATTTAGATATTCATGAACAGAAACATCCCTCTTCAATTACTTTCTACAGCAGTAGCTCATGGATGTGTCCAAATATTTGATTCCCTGTGAAAGATAAATGAAAGCACTCAGTGATGAAGTTATGACAGGGTTCCTATGATCATGATATGAAAGTTAAAGGCATCACCACAAAAAAATGGAAGAAGAAGAAACATCCAACCATCCAACCATGCCTAAGTTTTAACTCTTTGGGTGACTAAGCTAGAACTGATGCTGACCTAGAGGTGGCGGCTCAGCATAAAACATAAAATGCCCCCCCCCCCCTTACAAAACGTGATAAAATGGTGCATTAAGCAGAACATGACACCGAATTCTACTCAGTGATTTGTGGCCCTGGAGTAGGTCAATAATAACGCCGGACACATCTTCAGTAAACGCTCAAAAATCCATGCTCCATGCTCAAACACACATTCCATAATGATCTTTCACTCAACTTGAAAAACTTGTACAGTAGCAGCCAACTTCCACCAGCCTCTGCCATTAATAACATGTTAACGATGTATGTCTGCTTTGAAATTATAATATTTTTGCAAGGGCTCCATTTGAAATCCATCACAAATGCAAGGAGGGGTTGGGGGTATTCTGAATATGTAGCTGAGGAATTATCAGAACAAGGCCCTTCGCTGTCTGTCTGTCATTAAAACACTGTCAGATGTGCTTCGGCGAGGGGTGGTGGTGGTGGTGAGGGAAGCGGGGGGGACACGACGACTGTTAAAGGGAGCACGGGGACTTATCTGCTCAGCTGTAAAATGATTTTCTGTCTCTTCAAGAGATACTGTGAGTGTGTGTGGGGGGGTATCAGTGATCTGAGAGTAATTAAGATATGGGCTCACATCACACAAGGGCTTTGCACGTGGGAGACGAACAGATAAAATTGAATGTGAAATAGTTGAGTTTAAAGGGGGACTTTGATCAATTACAAAACTCTCAAAGGACGGTCCACCCCCTCTTAAATTGAACTGCCATCCAATAGCAGCTGCTCAGGAGCTGACGACCTCAACACCTCCGCTTTATCTTTAATAGGCAGGTTATCTCGTTATTCATTGCAGCTCACCCATTCAGTTGTTATATTGCTCTTTCTGCAAGACTGAAATACATCATTATCTTTGTATCAAGCTGTTCCATGTACAGATTTTCTTTAAAGGGTAAGACAATCGTGTCTTCAATGGAATTTCAATTGAGTTTTATTGAGTTTATGACATATACCCATACTGGTCTTTTCCCTGTTACTCTATACACACTGTTTGCTAAAGATGCCGATTAGAAGGTTCGCTCAGTGGTATATAACTATATCTAACTCTGATGCTTCACATGAATAAATAAATAAATAAATAAACATTTGTGGGAACACACTTGCCTACCTTCTTGCTGAGAGTAAGATGAGAAGATTACCATGGCTGTCATATCTACCCATCCCACATTTGGCTAACTTAGTTCTGCACCAAGAGTGAAAATAGGAAAGAAAGTGGTACATACCTCTACATGGTATGACAAACAGTCTCTTCTTAAATTTTGTCCTTTTTCGACAGATAAACAAATATGGTGTAAAATTCTAGGCAGACTTTGTGATGTTTGAACAATGACGGTCTAGCTAGTATTTATGCTAAGGTATGCAAACCTGCTGCAGGCTGTATCATTCTATTAAAAAATGAGATATGAGTGCTATCAATCTTTTAATTAATTTTTCATTATCTCTTTTCAAAATGCTGAATTCCTTGAAAGGGTAGTTGTGAAACTGCTGGATAATCAGTTGAGGCATGGTTTATTTGAAGGGTTTCAGTCAGGATCTGAATCCATTATAGCAGTAGAAAAACAGCACAAGTGAAGGTTACGACCAGGGGTGCACATAAGTGGTCCGCAGGTGCGCATGCGCTGTCAAAGAAAAGACGCGCACCAGATAAGAAGCAGCAACGCGCGTTTGCGTACATAAGATTTTCTAGAGGAGGACAGACATTTGTTTAGAACTCTTAAAGATGTCGGAGAAGCAAGCTCCTTTAAGCAATTACTTTGGTGTTCCTCCACCTCCAAAGAAAAGAAGAAGAAGTGTGTATTCTCGGAGAAGTGGTTGCAGGAGGTGAGCTGGCTTCAAACAAATAATGAACACACAGAGATGTGGTGCAGAATATGCCGTAAAAATCCCACTCTAGTGGACAAAAACAGTGCCTTTTATATGTACGCAAACACGTGTTACAACTTCTTATCGGGTTCACGTCTTTTATTTTGATAGCGCGTGCACACCTGCGGACCACTTATGTGCACCCCTGGTTATGAATGATCTTCTTATAGCTTTTGACAATGAACTCATCTCTGTCCTGTTAGACCTCAGTACAATGTTCAATTAATCACAAAATTTTACTACAGAGTATATCTGACAGATTTTGATTTGTGCATATAAACCTAATATAATTTAAGCCTTTGTCGCCCAGAAAAATTATTCATGGAGTTCCACAAGGTTCTGTGTCGGGACCAATACTTTTCACATTATACATACTCTCTTTAGGCAAGGCAAGGCAAGGCAAGTTTATTTGTATAGCACAATTCAACAACAAGGTGATTCAAAGTGCTTTACAGAGACATTAGAAACAAGAACAAATAAAAAGCATGATTTAAAATTGAATAAAACAAGCAAATAAACTAACTAACTAATTAACAAACAAACAAACAACAGTATATAAAATCAAAACAGATAAAATCAGAACAGTAGATAAAATCAGTAGTTAAATGTAAGTTTTGAAATTTAAGCTTAAAGTGTGGATTTGGTGCTTTATTCAAATGCAGCTGAGAACAGGTGAGTCTTCAACCTGGATTTAAATAAACTGAGTGTTTCAGCTGATCTGAGGCTTTCTGGGAGTTTGTTCCAGATATAAGGAGCATAAAAGCTGAATGCAGCTTCTCCGTGTCTGGTTCTGACTCTGGGAACTGATAAAAGACCGGATCCAGATGACCTGAGGGATCTGGATGGTTCATACTGGGTCAGGAGGTCATTGATGTATTTTGGTCCTAAACCATTCAGAGCTTTATAGGCCAGCATCAGAACTTTAAAGTCTATCCTCTGACGGACAGGCAGCCAGTGTAAGGACCTCAGAGCTGGACTGATGTGGTCCACTTTTTTGGTCTTAGTGAGGACTCGAGCAGCAGAGTTCTGAATGAGCTGTAGTTGTCTGACTGATTTTTTAGGTAGACCTGTAAAGATGCTGTTACAGTAATCAAGCCTACTAAAGATGAATGCATGGACTAGTTTTTCCAGGTCCTGTTGAGACATCAGATCTTTTATCCTTGATATATTCTTGAGGTGATAGTAAGCTGACTTTGTTATTGTCTTAATGTGTTTTTCTAAGTTTAGGTCTGCATCCATCACTACACCCAAATTTCTCGCCTGGTTTGTGGTTTTTAGATGTATAGATTGAAGTTCTCTGGTGACCTGTAATCGTTTTTCTTTGGCGCCAAAGACTATTACCTCAGTTTTGTTTTTGTTTAGCTGGAGAAAATTGTGGCACAACCAGTCATTGATTTCCTCAATGCATTTACCAAGATAATATTATTAAAAAACTCTGTATATATTGTCATTGCTTCGTAGATGATAAGCATCCAAAAAGCCACATGATGCTAATTAATTAAACTACAGGCATAAGGTCTAGATCAGCGGTCCCCAACCTTTTTTGTGCCACGGACCAGTTTATATCCGACAATATTTTCACGGACCGGTCTTTAAGGTGTCGCGGATAAATACAACAAAATAAAACCAGTACCAGTACCAAAAAAATAAAGATTTATTCATAACACAGGGCAAAAGACCCAGAGAAACCGAGTTAACGATTAAAAAAAATAATGATGAAAACCAATAAAAACCCTGAAAACCATAAATTTCACGCCCAAGCCTCAAGTACTGGTCCGTGGTCCGGGGGTTGGGGACTGCTGGTCTAGATCACCTCTAGTGTTCTACTTTTTAATTTAGATAAAACTGGGGTCATATACCCTGCCTTAAAAATCTTAAAAGCGTGTTTTCTAAACAGATACTTTGGATGGCATTACCTTGGCCTCCAATAACACCATGAGGAATGTGGGAGTCATTGTTGATCAGGATATATCCTTCAACGTGCATAAGTAAATATGTAGGGCTGCTTTTTCCATCTGTAAAATTAGAAGCGTCCTTTCTCAGAGTGATACTGAAAAACTAGTTCATGCATTTATTACTTCTAGGCTTAACTATTTTAATTCATTATTATCAGGCTACTCTAAAAGCTCCTTGAAAAGCCTCCACTTAATCCAAAACACTGGAGAGAGAGTACTAACAAGGACCAGTAAGACAGACTATATTTTTACCACATTAGCTTCTCTTCACTAGCTTCTTGTTAAATCCAAAATTTAATTTAATTTCAGGCCCCATCATATCTTTAAAAAGTTCATACTACCTTATTATCCCAGCAAAGCACTTTCCTCTCACACTCCAGGCTTACGTGTAGTTCCTAGAGCTCCTAAAAGTAGAATGGGAGGCAGAGCTTTCAGCTTCTGGGCCCCTCTTCTGTGGATCCAGCTCCCAGTTTGGATTCAGGAGACTGACACCCTCTTTATTTTAAATATTAGGCTTAAAATTTATAATTAGGGTTGGATCAGATGACCCTGAACCATCCCTTGAGTATGCTGCAGTAGACTGAGGCTGCTGGGGGGCTTCTGATGATGCACTGAGCGTTTCTTCACATCACATCTTTTCACTCCCTACAGGGATATACACCGCTATTGCATTAATCATTAGTAATTATTAAACTCTGGCTCTCCCTTCAGTAGTGGGTCTTTTGTCCTGCCTCCCATTTCTCTCTTATCTTTCCCCTCACCCTCAACCAGTTGTGGGAGATGGCTACCTCTGAGCCTGGTTCTGTGTTTTCCTGTTAAAAGAGATCATCTGATTGTTTATATATATATATATATATATATAGATAGATATTGTAGTGTCTTTATCATATCAAGTGTACCATTAGCCCCCTAAGTGATAGTAATGCATCCACAACCCCACATTTAAAATAATTTGGTGATATACATCCACTCTATACATAAATCAGACATACGGGGTTCTGGCTTGCAGTCTGGCTTTGCTGCAGTCATCGGAGCCTCTGGTACACAATTTGTGTGTGATTTTTTTTTAAAACATGACAATGATATCAAACACACTGCCAATACAGAAAAAACCCAGCTGGACAGAAAAACACAAAAATGGAAGACTATTAGTCAGAGATTGGCCTCCCTGGAGCCCGAAGGTTGTGGTGCTGCAAGGTGAGGTTTTGACACTAAGTTTAATTTCACTGATATTAGTCGTCCTTGGGTGGAGTTTCCAGTCCTTTCTGCACCTGCTCCAGATCAGCTCATCGTGTGGAGGTTATCTTGAAGCAGAAGGCTGCCTTGGTTCCTCACCACCGACTCTGATCCCGTAACAAGTATTTTTCAACAGCTAACTCTTAGCCTCTCTGTTCCTTTCAATTAATTGTCTTGTTCTCTTATTACTGAAAAAAGAGTAAGGAGAGTTATTGTTTAGGAGTTGAGGAGAGTTATTATTTCATGTCACCGCACGCCTTCAAACATCAAACTGATTTGAGCCTAAACAGTAACACATGAAAGACAGTCCTGTTCATATATTATCAGCGGATGTTGCATAAAAACGGATGGAAGAGGCACCGTGTCCCATAGTCTGGGGTTAAAGTGGGACATATTTATGTATTTATTTATTTATTTATTTTGGCACAACACTGGAATGAGTCCAGATGTCCATAAGTTGCTGAGGTACTTGAGCTTCTAGCTAGCCCTACAGAAGATGAGCATAAAGGGAGTAACATTTTTAAAGTGGCAGCTAAATTTAAATGCAGCATTTCTATCAGTTTAAAGAAACATCAGCAAACACACAAAGTGTTTGTTTGCAGTTTGTGTTGCTAGCTAAAGGTCCAGCTGCTGTTTTTGACAGGGAGAGAAAAGAAAGATGCTAACTTCACTCAGAGATGGAGAAAGATAAGAAAGATGTTAAAAGGACTCCTCAGTGGTATCTGATAAACTGAAAATTTAACTCCTACAAGTAACGCCTCATGTTTTTAAATCAGATATTGGGTCTGTACATGTGACATTATGCATGTGACAAAATACTCTGCAGTTTAATGCAGGATAAAAGGGTTAGTTTGTGTAAATCCACAAAGAGCAGTAAACCTCAGAGCAGCAGTAGCCCAAATCAGCTAATCGCAGTCTGTACATTAAAAAAATTCACTATAGCTCTCAATATAAATGATTCTGTTGTAATTCTTTTCCCCATGCTGAGGCACTACAGCTGATTGTAGGGCTTCCCCATGTGCCTAACTTTAACCACTTTGACCCTGTTCATACTCATTTTCCTGTTTAGAGCAAAGCCCCCCGTCTACATTTTCCTTCTTCTTTGCTGTTCATGCTCCTACTAACTGACTGAAGTTGAGTACATCTATTAAAATTTAGACTAAAACAAAGTTTGTATTCCCATCTACTAATATTATATTATTATTACATTACTATAGCACACGGTTCAGTGAGCTTTTCACAAAAACAGCAGGTATAAACCAAAGAGCTACTTTAACTTTTGCATACATTTAAGAGCCAGTACTTGTTTACTTTTACTTGAGTAAATAAGTTTCATCAGTACTTTGACTTTTACTGGAGTTTTTTTTTAACACTAGTATCAGTACTTCTACTTAAGTATAGAATATCTGTACTTTTTCCACTTCTGTTGGAGACCCACCGCTCAAGAGCTGCACCAGGGGCTCAAGCTCACCTCTCCTACAAGTAAGACAAAAAAGACACAGTCTCCATTTAAGCAACTTTGTGTCTTCTTCTCTGCAGAGCTCCTGTGTGTGCAACCTTAATGCCAGTCCAATCCCACTACCCCCACCACTTTATCTGTGCTTTATTACTTGACTGTAAATAGAGACTTTAAGCATGTTAACTCTCATCAGAGCCTGCTTCGTGCACCAATGCTAACCCCTAGTATGACATGCTGAAGCAGAGTGGGATCAGAACAGAAGGGCAGCCAAAGAAGAGCTTTGAAGCCATGGAGAAGGATTCCTGAAGACTACTTATAGAAGGGAGGCCTAAGAGTTCAGGCTATGTTAAATAATATAGGTGGTTATACAAATATTGACTTTCAAGACCATTAGAATCTGCCTTGCAGACTATTTCTCTGTAGGTTTAATAAATCACTCCACCTATTTCCCATTTTCTTACAAAATATAAAGAGTTGAGTGGCTCAGGACTTTAGATCAATGAACAATTGTTAGCACAGATTAAGAACATCCTTCACCTATTTATCAACTGATACATGTACTCACTGTATTCATCAAATTTCCTGGCATTCAAGAATATATATATGATATGAGCGATCGTGGCTCAAGAGTTGGCAGTTCATCTTGTAATTGGAAGGTTGCCGGTTCGAGCCCCGGCTTGGACAGTCTCGGTCGTTGTGTCCTTGGGCAAGACACTTCACCCGTTGCCTACTGGTGGTGGTCAGAGGGCCCGGTGGCGCCAGTGTCCGGCAGCCTCGCCTCTGTCAGGGTGGCTGTGGCTACAATGTAGCTTGCCATCACCAGTGTGTGAATGGGTGGATGACTGAATGGTGCTCTCATTGTTGGAGTTTTCACCTTGTTGTTCGAAAATCATAGCCAGAACCTGTAATCTCTTGTTGCTAGGCATCATCACCATCATCCCTGAAAAAAAGGTGAGAATCTGAGAGGTTGAAGCTTAAAATGAATAACTAAATAAATACATAATTTTATGAAACAAAAGTGAGATGAGCTGATTCATAGCTGCCCACCCCCAACAAATTGCACCCAGGTCATCTACTGACATTACAGTTCAGCTCTTATAATGACAGAGTGCTTCCTGCCACCAAACCACACCCACTGGAGTGTAAAACAGGCACCACTACAATATGCAACTGAGGTCTGAAACACAAACAAAAACCCTTTAACTGGCTAGAGGTTAAAAAAAATGTAGCTATGTGTTACAGGAAACTACTGTAGTTTTCTAGGGCACAAATTATGTTACTCATACCTTTCTAAATGATTTAAATTCCACTTTCATACAACTTGCATGATGCCAGGACATTTCACTGACAAATTGCTTGCAGCACACGTAGACATACTGAGCATTCAGATCCCACAGTTTTCCCATTTTTCCTGCTGATGCCTCACATCTCATTGCTGCTATCCACTATTGTCTCCTGAAACGCTCGGTTTTTCAGTTCACCTGCTTAGCTGGGGTTCTTTACACTGCTGCAAGTGCATCCCATCAGGCTGAGACTTAAAGGCCTTTTTTTTTTAGGTTTTCTTATGCTAGCAGAAAGAATCGACAAGAAGGAACCTATATGCAATACAAAGTTAGTGGAAAGCAATGAATTGTTTTCCCCTCCAGTGTGCAGCTCCGTTCCTCTGCTTGATTTGTTACCTTACCAATACCCTCCTCTGTGACCTCATAATGATGCTACCAGTTCACACTGTGCTTTATAGGTTAAAAATAAACCTCCACAAATTGTGAACTCGGAATCAATTTCTCGCTGAAAAAGAATTGTTCATTTATAGCCTCGGAAGTTACACAACATGCGGCAGGAAGACAAATTAGAAATAATTAAAGAAGCTAAGAAAAGCAGCTCACAATTGGCTTTTCTTGAGGATTAATCACCATGCGCGCTCCTTGTCATCATCCCTCCGTCCATATAATTTTCTGCGACTGTGGTTTGTGCGGTTTCTAGTAAGGCAGAAATCATTTGACAAAAGCGGCTCAAAGAAGCTTCAGATTAAAGTGCTGATGCTTATCGCAGTTTACTGATATGATGTACTTAGAGAAAGCCCTTCTTCATTCCGTCTTCCTCCGAGCCGCGATGCTTATGATTGATAAAACTTTCAGAGCTAGTAAATTGATTTGCCTCCTGTCTGCGGGTTAATAGGCCACGCTTATGTGCGCTCAACAACAACGCTCAAGTACAGCGTGCCTATCAACATTTGTCTCCCTGGACAAAATCACCAGATACCTGGTTCAATGACAAATCCCTGTTCGGTGGTTCCACTGTATGCTGTTCACAGATGACTGACCGTTTCTTCATGTGGGACAAAGGTATGGATAAAAGCAGAAAAAAAAAGAAGGGGACATGAGACAGAGAGCGAACGAAGAACAAATTTTGCAGTGCACATAAAGGGGGAGGTGTAAGAGCTGTGAGCTGTGCCTTCATGATGATATTTCACCCTGAACAAACAAGCTGAGCCTCACAGAGAGAGGAAAGCATCGATCTACCCGGCTCCAATCATAATACATCCACTTTTCCCCAAGTTTACTTTCTGGCATTCTATCAGGACTTTATAAATTATTTTGGGTGACAAATCGATCTGTTGCCCCCCCCCCCCCTCTGCTGAGAGAAGGGAGACTTGATTGTGAGCAGTCTATGTGCATGTGTGTGTGCTTGCTTATGTAAATGCATGTCTGTCTGTGCACATATGTGTGTGCATGTGCATGCGCATGTGCGTGCATGTGTGTGTGTGTGTGGATACACTCGCTTGGGTGTTTGTGTGTCGTCTGCTTCGGAGGCATCATCTGCCATCTGGCCTCAAAGTACAGGGGCCACATGGTGGGAAAGCAAATGTCACTGGTCAGGCCAACCAATGCCAAGTCCCGATAAATGACGTCAGGAGAAGCCCACACTGCCACTGCCCAAATAAACAACCCTTCCACAGAGTCTGATCCCCTCCTGACCCTTTGTCGCACTGTCGGTTCCTTGTAATGATGGCGATGGTAATCTAGGAATTAAAGCTTTTCCTAGCATGATACTCGAACTCGAGTCACTCTGGATTTGAGCTGAATCCTCAAAATCAAGGGAAAGAAATGTATCCTATTACTTAAAGGGAGGATGGTCACCCAGATAATCTAAAAGAAAGACAGAAGAAAGGAAAGGAGAATAAAAAAAGAATACCTTTGTCTGAGGCAGAACTATTAAAGCCAGTGACATTTACGTATCAATCAAGTGAAATGGCAATGCAATCATGATCCGGAGAAATGGTACCTCACATCTGCCAAACAAATATGACTTCTATACTGAAGGAGAGTCGATCTTTTTTCCCCTTTTTTCCAACTGCTATCCCCTGTGCTCCAGTTCGAGCACACACGTGAGGAACAGTGTGCTGATGAATGTGTGATCTGATTCTAAGTTTCTTAATTCAAGTCCTTTCTTCACCATCACTTCATTGCAGAGAAGCAGCTGGAACATAAAGGTTTTAACACTTGCCACATTTGAAAAGAGCTCTTTTTCGTTTGGAGGCTGCGTCTGCACACACAGACAGTGAGAACCTGTTAAAAGCCTTGTGTTTAGATCCACACAGAGCATCTGCTCAGCACCTCTGCAATGGGGAACGCAATCAACAGATGAGGCGGGTAAACAACTCAATGCCCTTGCAAAGAATTACTGTTTCGACAAGGGTTTGCCAGTTGGGCACCATGCTGGCTTTGGTTTTTAATTACACACTGAGAGACATACACATAATGCATTCCTCTGTGCCGTTGCAAGGCCAAAAGAGATTCTAAAAAGGTTGAACAGACAAGCCAAGGTAAGGGAAAGTACGGTTCAGTTCAGTCTCACGGCCACGCTTTACATTTTCCAGCTGATGCGCCCTTGTGCATTAGTAGTTAAGGGACTCACACAGCTGATGGTGCAGTGATGTACTCCACTTCTCAGAGCCCCAGACATGCTGCAGCATATTGTTTTAGCTATAGGCACAAGCACTCACAGTGACAGACACCTCCGTTCCCCTTGCAATGCCTTCTACACCTCTTCACCAGATGACAAGAGCCACTTTCCCTGTAGACGCAGTGAGAAAGAGTTGGGTGAAAACAATTAAAAATGCGCCAGTGGGTGAAACGCTTGTCCCCTTCTCGTTGATTCCGAGCAGAAAGTCCTGAATAGAAATGATAAATTGAATTAATGAGTAGATTTGTAAACAGCAAATGTATGTTTTTTCCCCAGTGCTGTTAGTTTCATTGTTTTAGTTATGTCAGCAGTGTCAAGTCAAGAAAATAAATAAAACAAAAATAATGATATGCTTGTAATGACACAATACAGGTACTTTGAAGCGCACATACCCTGTATGTCCTATTTGCAGCTTCTTGACAACCAGCAGTTGTTAAATTACAGATTATCCCAACAATCCTGACAGGGATGAAACTAGTCATAAAGTCCTCAAGCATCAGCCTCCCACTCTGGGCAACTCCCTTCCTTGCAGTACATACTGGAGCACATGAACACGCATATAAATAGCTTCACACATGAATGTGCGCTTACACGCATGCGCGCACGCACGGATGCAGATACTAACACACCAGCTGGCATTTGCAATAAAAAGACAAAAAGACCTGTTCTATTTTACACATCCGCAGGGGGTCAATAACTCATTAGAGCCAAGGAAAAGGCAGAGGCAGCTGAGGGAGATGACGTGGTGGGAGATGGGCGGTGTGACTGTGGGCTGTTCACCTGAGGATATCAGCGTGTCATTGTGCTCAGAGGTCATGATGACAAATTATGACTTCATTTAGCAGCATTTCATAAAACGTGCCCGGGCATCGCCAAGCCCGAAATGGGGTACTACACGTGCAGTTTGCCTGTTTAAGTCTCCTCTGACATTTTCTCTCTAACTGGGATTTTTTTTTTTTTACAGCTCATCCTTTTGTTTTTTATTTATTACCTTTATACTGCTTGTCATGGACCCGCATCTCATTGAAGAAGTCTATAAATGTAAAGTTTATTATCAGGTTAAACTAGCCCACTGTCCTTCCATCAAAGCCTTTGGAGAGTGTTCGCCTATGGGGTTCTCCTTAAAGGCGGTGTAGGCATTGCTGTGAGTATTTGTACTGCAGATGATTCATCGTGCTCACTAGTTATTTCTGGCCTAAACTTCTGAGACTGCCTCAATAGTTTCAAATATTTGGAGTTTCTCTATTGATGACCCGAATCAAATGGTGGCTGCCCTCTTGGCTTTTTCCTTAACAAGTCCTGGCGCATATCCAGTGAAGGGGACTCATCTGTTTAATCATCTCAATCACTGAGCTGGACCCAACTAAATATGGAATACAGAAAACAGGCTGCAGTGTGGGCTGCATCAGTGTACTACAGCGGGCAGACTGCTACTGTCAATGGATCAAATCCAAAAAAATATAGCTGTGTATGTTTGTGCGCGTGTGTGTAAGCCCACATGAATGTCTAAGGGTTTATCAGACAGTGTGTGTTTGTTTTGGGTTCGTGCCTTTGGGTTACGAGACTTAAGGAACCGTTTACAGAATTTATTCTGTTACACAACCTAATCCTTAAAGCCTCCAAGTCACTTCAGTAGTGCAACATCAAAATGTCAGGAAGCACAATCTAGATAGTCAGAACAAGAGTGTAATTATATGCATCATCATCATCATCATTATTATTATTATTAATACTACAGACTGTTTTAAAAATATACATGCATTCATTTCAAGTCCACATCAAAGATTTCCATTTATGACCCGACGTCCAAACAAAATACCACAAAAACACCAGGATGATGTTTTCAACCTTGTTAAGGACAAATGCTAATTACATGATTCAAAGACTAAATCCATAAACACACAGACATTGTAATTAAATAATCTGCACAGCTCTGTGTCAACACCAGCCATCTGAAATGACCTTGGAGCTTCTTGAAAATTAGTGTGCTCATAAAGTGCTGCACGTTGGCACTTTGGATGATGTCGTTCTGACCCTCCTATCATGTTACAGACTGAAACTGTGCAAAATGACAGGTTCGTACTGTTCTTTCAAAAAGAACATATGGTTGAATGGTGGATTCACTTGTTGGAATATCTTGGGATGACTGATTTTACAAACTGAATGCAAGCAGAAATATAAAGAACAAAAGGCAAAAAAAGGAAAACCCAAGCTGTTAATTTGCTTCATCGTGTATTCATTTCATAAAGCAACTATTAAATGGCAGAAATTCTGATAAATGCCGTGTGCAGTCTAAATTATACCATATGTAGATACTAAACAACCACATTTACCTCCTTTTAAACTAAAACACTGATGCTATGTGAGATGTGACAAGCTTGCAGCTAGTCTGGCAACCACCTCAGCCTGTGTTTGGTGCCATTTGGCAACCGCTGGAATATTTAAATGCCCTGATGAATACATAGCCCCTGGGCCCGATGGCTCAAACTGAACACCGAGTGTGTTCTGACATGCTCAGCATACACTAATGGGACTTCTGACAGTCTTGTGCATTCATCCTACAAAAACCCGGCATGGTGCCAGAGGGGAACAGAGGCTGGGTGTGAATGTAGTGCACTGGCTGAAGATCTGGAAAGTAAAAGGCCACAGGTCAAACTGGTGCAACATCTAATGTGTCCATCAGGAGCCATTTATAGTGCCAAACTGTCCTTTGGCAAGAAAGGGAGCCCCTTCCTATTCATTTGCTACAAATTACAGTACTTTACATAAGAGCAACAGCTGCAGTAAATTTGCCAAAGTGAGTGAATCCACATATCTGCACTGACCGTCCATTTCCAAGGAGCCGCGTTTACTTAAGCATGACCGTTTGGCTGAAGCTGGAGAAGCTCTACAATTATGTGACTGCAGGGCAAAACACGCCTGTAATCTGTAACCTGCACGCAGGCGTCTGCACGAGAAGCGGACAACACGGGTGCTGTCCGCGGTGCTGAAAAACAAAACTGGCTAAAACGGGAGCTAAATCCTTACTGGGAACGTGCTCTTTATGTCCCAAATTGCTGTTTTCACAGCCAAACATGGCCTGAGTCTAAACACGTGTTACACAGTGGACACAGCTGTCTCGATTCCCTTGGAAAGCCAGTGTTGTTACGTTATAGAGCACGCCAGACATATAATTGATTATGGTTATTTTGGAAAAATGTCAGTAGAGCGGTGTAGCCCAATGATGTTGACCTTTTAAGCTGTGTAACTCTGTTCAACAGCATTACACAACAGTGCAAGTCCAGGAAACCGTATTGATCAGGATTTGTTGCAGATCTGAGATCGGATGTTTGTTTTTATGTAGAAAAAAATTAAACAAACTCAGGCTGAAGATTACAGTCAGAAAATTTCGAGTATGCGCGCACTCACGTGTTCCTTTAAGCTAGAGTGGTGTCAGGTTTACTTTTTTCCCTCTAAATTGGTAAAAAAATAATAATACACGAGTACATTTAAAAAAATGCGCCTTGAGGAACTATATGTGCGTTAATGCGTCGACATAAAGCCGATGTTCATTACGACCTCCATAGAAAACAAACCACTCTATCTAAGACATGTCATTATATTGGCGACATTATACAATATGCATAATATTAGAGCGGAGTAATATACGGCTGAGAGTAAGTCCCTGGTGTGCAACGAGAGGAAAAACACACAAACAAAAGCGTTAACTTGAGGTTTTGGCGATGCCGCCTACTGAGACCACCATTACGCATTGATTAGTTCCCCCCACAGTGAAGCAGCAGAGGAATTTCTGGGTGCAGATATAGGACCACTCCTCTCTCTGCATACGATTTTCTCTCCTCTCTCCACAGTCGGGGCTTGTTGGTGAGGAAGGGGGAGGATGGTCTTGCAGTCGACGAAAGGAACAGGAGTTTATTGAGGAGTAGCTGCAACGGGAGGAAAAGCCTGTGCACATGAGCCTTGCGGATGTCAAGAAGAGAAAAAAAGAAAGGCTCGCGCCTGGACAGATGACCGCTCTGTTGAAACACTGGCGCTTGAATTGTTTAACTTGTTGATGCAACGTTTTTCTACTGTTTCCCCCCCTTCTCGTCTGGGTGCAGTGACACATAGATGGGTGGCGGAATCGCAAGTATTCTCTTCCTATGATAGGTATTTATTGAACTCGCCGTGGATGCAGTTTAAAGAGAAACCTTCTTTAAGGTGGGTGTTTTTTCCCCTTTTCTCTTACTCTTTTTTCCCCTTTTTTTTGTAAAAGAAGGGTAAAAGAAGAAGAAACACGCCTGCTTTTATTGATGGATGATGATCGAAATCTAATTCATATTCTGCCGCAAAGTGGGCTTCCATAACTGAACAGTTACACTGTTGATAAGGCTGTGGAGAGTGATACTGCGCATAACACCATAGAGTATCAGTAAAAGTAAATGGGCTCATGCGTTTTCTTATCACATTCTGCTCCACAAGCCTATAACCGTCACTGTCCCTATCTGTTCTTCCTGCAGATGCAATTCATCTCCGAGCCGTAGCACTGTGATAACCGGAGCAGGGTCGTTTTAAAAAAGAAACTACAGGTCAGCATGGCAGCAGGTGTAGCGGCATGGCTTCCCTTCGCCCGAGCAGCGGCCATAGGATGGATGCCCGTGGCGAGCACCCCGATGCCCATGCCTCCTCAAGACAAGAGGAAAGCCCAGGACGGACTTATTATCCTCAACGTGAGTGGGACCAAGTTTCAAACGTGGCGAACCACTTTGGAGAGGTACCCGGACACTTTGCTGGGGAGCACGGAGAGAGACTTCTTTTTCCACGAGGAGACAAACGAATACTTTTTCGACCGCGACCCTGACATCTTCAGACACATCCTCAATTTCTACCGCACGGGGAAACTACACTATCCGCGCCAAGAATGCATATCCGCGTACGACGAGGAGCTCGCGTTCTTTGGTATTATTCCCGAGATCATCGGGGACTGCTGCTACGAGGAGTACAAAGACCGAAGGCGCGAAAACGCGGAGAGGCTTCAGGATGACGAGGAGATGGACATGAACAATGACGTCACGCCAGTCAACCTGACGTTCCGGGAGTACCTGTGGCGGGCTTTTGAAAACCCCCACACCAGCACCTTGGCTCTGGTCTTCTACTATGTCACGGGGTTCTTCATTGCCATATCAGTGATGGCCAACGTGGTGGAGACGGTTCCCTGTGGGTCTTTGCCCAACAGGTCAAAGGAGATTTCCTGTGGAGACCGTTACGCTCTAGCCTTCTTTTGTTTGGACACCGCGTGCGTCATGATCTTCACGGTCGAGTACCTCCTCCGATTAATCGCGGCGCCCAGCCGGTACAAGTTCATGAAAAGTGTGATGAGCGTCATCGACGTGGTCGCCATCATGCCTTACTACATCGGCCTGGTGATGACCGACAACGACCAGGTGAGCGGTGCTTTCGTCACCCTCAGAGTCTTCCGGGTTTTTCGGATTTTCAAGTTCTCCCGGCACTCCGCTGGGCTGCGCATCTTGGGCTACACCTTGAAGAGCTGCGCCTCCGAGCTGGGCTTCCTCCTCTTTTCGCTCACCATGGCCATCATTATCTTTGCCACGGTTATGTTTTATGCGGAGAAAGGCTCCACGGCCAGCAAGTTCACCAGTATCCCCGCAGCCTTTTGGTACACCATTGTCACCATGACAACACTGGGGTAGGTGGCTGCAAAAGTCCATTAAAAAACAAAAGAAACAAACAAACAAAAAAAAAACCTTCAAGCGCTCGAGACACACCACAACTCACCAGCTCGGCTTTGTTACTGTGTCGATAAACACACATAACACACAACAATGAAAAAATTCAAAATTAATATTACTGCAATAATACCAACAATTAAACAATTATTATGTAGTAGTGTTCTCAACGAGCACTTACAATTAGCTAGTAGATCTTAATTTGCATAAAAATATTTTAGAAAATTGTAGCTGGGCCACAGGTGTGGGTCATTGAACGTATTAATGCTCAGCCAATCAGAGAGCAGGAGCAGTGTGCTTTATAGAAGCTTCCGTGGTCGATTCGCTCCCCAATCAGCGAGCCTGCCCCTCACAAGCACCTCTTATCATTCTGAGGGTAAGCTACCGTCCCTGCCCGTTTCTGAGGGTCGTTACCGAATGCCTTTCCAAAGGTTACCGCAGTGTCTTTAAAAAAGGCGCTTTTATTGTCGAGCTATAGGAGCAAACAAACTACAGCTCACTGACCACGCTCCCACATACCGCATTAACAGGCCAAATTAAAGGCAAAGCAACGTATAGGGGACACACACACACACCTCTCCTCTCCCTGCACCGCCTCCTCTCCGCCTCTCATTCACCCTCTCTTAGCTCCCCTCTCTCCGTTTCAACAAGGTGCAGTAAATATTTGAATGCCAATTTCATGCTCGCGAACACCGCCGGTCGCAACCACGTGCTGATGTAGCATAGAATAATTAAACTCGGGTTGGACGATTACATCAAATTAATTTGTATTGATGAGCGCGCTCAGCTGCACTGTGTGGCTTGCTGTTATTATTATTATTATTGTTGTTATGAGCATTATTCCCAGTCTTCTTTGGTGATGCGCTTTCGGACCACCTCTGTGTGTTGCAAACTTTTGTCACCGTCGATATGTTTGACCCGATGCCTGCTCGCATAACAAAACAAAACAAAAATCAACAAAAAAGGTAATGCGGAGTTTAAGCAACGGGGGAATCGCAATCACACTAAAGGAAAAACACAACAACGTATACCGGTTGCTTCAGCACTCGCTGCTGCTGCTCGTATGAGGTTGAGCACAGCCGCTCAGCCAGTGTTAGTCCTCTTCGCTGATGACACAGAAATTAGGGCCCGGGTTTTAATTTCAAAATCACAACATCGCAAAGCAAACACTACAAAAACAAATTGCTTCTGGCAGTGTGTACTTGTGTGTGTGTCTGCAGCAGTGCATAAGCTGGAGCTATGTAAGGCACAGTCCTGAGAATATTAAGTTCAAAATGTATTCCTTCTTGTACTACTATCATTATTACTGTTGGTTTGAACTGACACAGGGATCTCCACATTGCGCACAACCTGATTGGGGGGGGGGGGGGGAATAATCCCTCTTGTTTTTGTCTTCCTTCACATCTGCATTGATGCAGCCACTCAGCACCTGAGTACCCCTCAGCTCTGCAGGCAGCATATTTTGTTATTATTATCATTATTGTAATTGTTATATAATTAAACGGTGACATTTCCCTCTATCTGTGCTCATGCTGCGGGTGACACTGAGTTAGTGGATTTTCTGTCTTCTTAATGGCATACAACTCTTCCCTCTGTGCTCACTCAATATCAGTCGAACTACCACTCACCCTCGAAATGACCAATGAGAGCATAATTAGTAATGGGCACGATCTGGTGATTGAAGCGAGCCACCTCGTACACAATGCTGCATCGGCCGTGCTTTCCATTTGGATTCAAAGCGCGGGTGAAGGATGAGTTGTGTAAGAGGGTTCATTATTTATCTTTGGGGAGAAACAAAGATATTGCTGCATTCAGCTCGGAGTCTTTGTGTTGCTCTAGATGGATTTGAAAAAGATGTTTTTTGCCGCGAGAGGACAAAACTGAAATGTCCTTGGTAATGGGGACATCTTTGTCACTCCATTGTGATCCATGACAGCCCGGCTGACAGATTCGCAACCTGAACCGAAGCCTTACAGTGCTGCAGAATGCTGCATAGTGGACCACTGCTGGAGAGGCTGAATACTCATCAGTGTAAGACAAAGTCAGCCCCTTCTCACGATCCATCCTTGTCTTTAAAGGCGTGCTTCTGAAAAAACACATCTCATACAAGCCTACAAACCAGAGTCATGTCTACTGATACAGCGATGTAAGAAAAGCATCTGCTATATTCTTCTCCAATCACCTTCAGATGCTTATCTGATCAGGGGAAATGAGATATTCTGATGGTATGTATCAGAGCTCAGCATGGAGAAAAATTGATCCACGTCTGACAAATAGGTATTTAGACCCATATGAATGGGGTTGTCTTTTCATTCGCTGGCAAATAAGCTATTTAGAGACTAGCGGGTGCACTACTGGCTGGAACCTCCATTTGAAGCCTTTGAAAGCATTTGATTTCATTCGATTAGTCAATGATGCTTTATGCCTGCATGGTATCATGATGCCTTTCCACTACATATATTTTCAATTTCCCCTCACTTGCACCCCGTGGAAGTAAAGACTGTGGTGTGCGTTCTCTCCCCTGCTGATGGCCCATTGATTGTGCTTAAGCAGACGTGCAGACATTGGGAGAGCAGGGGCTCCTGTTCAGAGGCACTTGGCAGGCAGCCTGAACGAAAGGGAAGGGTGCCTGGAGACCAGCGGAGAATCAATAGCACTGTGCAGCTGCGTGTCATGCCTCTGTGTGTCTACTCCTCTGTGCCACCAAACACAGGACAAGACCCACTTATCCCTCCTTCTTTATTGAGCCTAATCTCTGTGGCTGCTTTCGGATATCCAACAAAGAGGAATCTGCTTCTGCCGTGAACTTCAAGAACTGGGTGTAAAATATGAGATTTTTATCTGCAGCTTTGCGGTATCTTTGATAACGGCAAGTGAGTCTGAGGGTATAATTTAGTGTCTTGATTTAATATTGTTCATTTAAGCTGGTATTGCACTTTATTAGGCTGGAATCAGACATTGCAGTGTTTTCCTGCTCTTATTTTCTCTGGATGATCCACATGGTCAGGGTGAATTAGCTGCAGAGGGAGTTTTTGGTGCTTCAGATCTTTTAAGTGATTTAAGGTGTAATGGAGTGCACTGCTGAGAGCAGCTGTGAAAACGGTGGAAGCCAAGCGCAACCCACAGGGGAAGAGGAGTGGGGAGGACAGGGCTTAGTCTGGCGTAGGCTAAACCTAGACACGTTCCTCTGGACACTGGCAAACATTACCTTTGATAGACACGATAGGCTCGAGCTTCTGACTCAAACACGCAAGCCCACACACAGTTTCCATATATTGAAATGTACTCGTTGCCCACCAAGATGCCTAGGAGGAATGGTCATTATAATTACTGATTTGTTGTGACATTTACTATGTAAATTGTCCTGCGGTGTAATAAATACGCGTGTACGCTGTAGTCACTCAACAGATGCAGAATTTATCACCTATGCCGTTTGTCTGTGCTGCAGCTCCACCCACCAAATACAACCGGAACGGCTTGACAAGTGAGCCCTATAAACCTCTCAGGATAGGATTTATAAGACAGAGAAAGCAAGGTTAACAGACACGAGGGTCACTGTAGGGCCCATAAGCCAGCAGAAGTATAACCATTATCATGCTTGCCAGTTCTGACACCTCAGCCCCCTGGCGATCGAAAACTACAACGCAAAGCATCAGCTTCACGGTTTAGCGTGGTGCAGAGAGCGAAGCTTTTTGAAGTCGAAACCCTTCACCGCATGTCAAATGTAATTGAAACGTGCAGGAACAATCTGGAGGGCCTTTTACTGTATCTGTACCCAAGAGATAACAAACGCATTCTTGATGATATAGTCCTCATGCGGTTGGATAAGTTGCCGTGCCCCTGGCAGCCAATGCAGAGAATTTTCACTCTTTTTTTTACTCTAATTCTTTTTTTCCCCCCTTCTGAGCTCGGCAGTCAGCGAGAACATTTGGTGCGTTTGATTATGTAGCGCAATTGGTGTAATTTTTGTGTTCAGTAGAATAAATTACACCACTTGCCATTGTGTATGTTATGCACATTATGAAAATCAGCAATCCATTTTGAGCGACGTGATGTGGCGCCGTGTAAAACAGAAGTGGCTAATGTGAAATGTGTAGGCCGCCGTCAGCCTGTGGGCTCACGGCGGTCCTCCAGGTGCTTTATTGGGGAGGAGAGGTGACGCTAATACGAGGCTGGTATAATAGTCCTGAAGTGACAGGTGACTTAATGAGAGGAACCTGGCACTGAAATGTGTTCTGTGCGAGCTCCTTTCTGCCCATGCAAATGACTGCGAAATGGAGGAGTGGAAGCGAGGGGAGGGTACCAGGCAGCTTTCTTCAGAGGAGATTAAGATCATTGTGAAAGAAGGAATCCATAAAAAAAAAGTGCTAAATTGAAAACACGCAAGCCCCTGCATTTTCTTTCTCCTCTTTGTTTGCTCAAACAGTTTCACTCTGGCAGTTAGAGATTTAAAAGGGTGCTTTGAAGGTTTGAAGTGGAATGATTGATTAAAATCTTAAGGCCATTCACATATTGCATATTTATTACATCATACTCCTGTGCTTTGAAAGGTAGATGTTTCTATTTGGTTATTTGGGTGTTAAATGAGTTTTCAATTATATATATTTCACTGAAAAAAAAAATCCAGCGTCAGAAAGAAAATGCATTTGCGGTCAGTCAACCCTGAACTGAAAAACAGATTATGGCCAGCTGGTAGGTTGATGTCAGGTTACTGTGTATGTGAACTGACTCTAAAAGCAGGCATGCGTCACTGCGGATGGTCAGATTGATAAATAATCTATATGGCAAGGACAAAATGGCTGTCCCCCCCATTTGATTCGATTTCTTTGACAGCCCATCTTCGAGGCAGCCCCAATAACACTCATTCCACGAGGGGGGATTTTCATTAATTCACTTTCAATGTGCTGCATTAAGCAGGGAAATCGACTAGCATGTTCTGCACTTGGGCCTTGGTAAGGCAGTGCGAGGATATAAAATATGGCACCAGTGTCTTTTTTTTTTCTTTTCTTTTTGCAACTCCTCAGCATTTCTTCTTTTGTATTGTGAGCAACGTACGAGATTAATGGAATTTTTCAGAACAAGATTAAAGTTGCACCGTATGAATGCGGCATCATTGCATTAGGAAATAAGGAGATATGTGAGAAAAAAAACATCACCTAGATTCCATTGTTGCTAGAAAGCATTTGTTATGCCTGATTCCACTCCCACCCGATCTTAACAGCCAAGAAACCCCGATCCAGCCTGAGTGAATGAATGAAACGAGGAAATATCGCCTGTTATGTGATTGTGTATGATCTTGAAATTTGATATGTTGTAAAAAGACATCGGATGTGTATATGTGCCACAAGATCAGAGGATCAAACAGTTTGCAAATGATAAATCCAAGCCCAACAGCTATTTCCCTCTGTGGTGCTGCATGGCTTATTTACATACTCAGCATTTACATACAGATGAAAATGGCTTGTCTGCCATGCAGACACACATAATGCCTCCTCATCACTTTGTTGAAACGTACAACGTACTCTAAATAGATTCTTAGGTTTAATCATATATTTTACAAAGAGCTTAGCATTAGATCAATTCAGTTATCATATCAAGATCAATAAAAATGTATTCAGCACAACACACAGAGGGTGTGCAATGCATTATTATTGCGATAATCCCAGAATCACCCATATCAATTAGAGGCCTTTCATTATAAAGGTGGTAATATTCACGGAGGTAATATATGTAGCAGAGGACCACTTGTCATGATTTATGAGGCTAATATATTTTCTGAGGATATCTTCACCATCTCCGACGTTGCTCATTTATTTTTTTCAGTTCTTTATTAATAAAATAACTACACGTGCGCTAAAGTGCGAGACAATTTTAATGATAAACAAGAAAATAATATTGCGTGACTTTTATGAACCAGCAAAGCGACTGCCATGTGCAAGCACAGCAATAAAGGAACAACCGGCCTGTGCGTTATTGATCCTGCTGATGATGATGTATTGACACACTAGACGAGGTAGTTTTACTTTTTGTGTGTGTGTTGTCATATTCTGTTGTGTTTCTTTGCAGCATCGTTTGCTTGTGTTTGAAGAAAGATATGACCCATATATGTTCTTAATGAGCAACCTTGACAGGAGCTGGTTACAGCAAACAACTACTGAGTGGAAGCAGTTTTCTTATTTGACACTGTCCTCCGAATAACAGTGACAGCATCGATAATTTCAGCAAGTAGCACTAAAAAAGTGAGAGAATTTTTTTTTTTTTTACTGCAATCATTTAGGTACCTTACCAAAATAGTTATTTTTACCTAAGCTGAGTGCTTATCTAACATAATCATGATTCAGAGCTAATCAAGTGATTCTTGCCAATCAACCAAACCATGCTTTAAGTGTAGCGTCGTTGCTTGCTACACCAAAACTGTTCACACATTGCACAGACCCCTTTTTATAGCTACAAGAACAGCAACTAAAAAGTTTCCCTGGAGAAAAACAGCGAGTACCACTTACTTGTTTAAAATTTCATGGTGTGGGTTTCACCATGAGGTCAACAAACTCATTATCAGCTCAATATGGTGTTGAAACAACAAAGGAATTAATTGGTATGAGCCACATGGTCACATTAACATTGCGGAGGGGGAAAAAAAGGTCACTGATAATAAACTGTTGAGTTTTACATATGCAAGCCAATGCCCTTGCACTTATTACCTTTGTGTAGCTCTCAAACTAATCAGCATACAAAGTACAAGCTGTGTTTGTTTTCATGGTGAGCTGCAACATTTTTAATGCCCACTGTTCCTATGTGAACACTGCACAGCGCCCATATTGGCATGCAACATGGAGTAGTTTGAGGGAGAAAATGTCACCTTTTTTTATTTCTTAAATTTTTAGATGCCACCGTCACTACAATAAATGTGGAACTAGCAATCATCATACTGCTTTTTCAAGACCGAACCAGCCCTCGCACCCTTCTTGACCTCAAAATCCGACGTCGCAGCACGGGCGTGGGGCGGAAGAGTTTCGCAGACGATGGCAACGATAGGCTCGCCCGTCTCTGTGAGGAGCTTGGGAGAAATGTGTTGCTCTTTGCACCCACTATTTCTCTCGAGCGTTGGGGACAGCACAGCAAACATAATATCTTGAAATGGTGCCAGCTTTTGTAATGCCAGAGTGCGAATCTCCCTCCCCCTGACATTTGTCTCTTTATCAGAAATACCCCTCAGCTAACAAGCCTACATCTGTGATCAGCAGAGATTCAGAGATTATAGCTAACAGCAACAATCAGTCTGTTGCGTGAATGAAACAGAAACAAAAAAGCATTCAAAGTCGCGCTTTGCTTTCGTGCTTTTTCTGACACTTCATTTGAAGAGCGATAGGATTTCACTGTAGATAAGGTTTTAAAAAGAAAGCGGTTCTGGTTTTAAAGCCTCTCAGCAAAACATTAACTAGGCTGAAATGAGAGAAGCACATTACCTTGACACCTACCCCAGTTTTTAAAGTATCTACTTTTAAAAGCTACACGGCATACATTCATTTGGCTGTGTCAGACTTTTATTGTACAGCAGTATGTTATGTTAACGCCATTTAATGCCATGCGTTTTGCAAAAAAGCTGAAATCAATATGGACTTTCATGTTCCCCAAACAAACGTAAGGCATGGGTTTTCATGAGTTTTTCGAGAAAACAATAAGACCTTGACGCTAGCACGTTAATGGAAACTTTGTTTACAGCCATCCGTAATACCTGAACGCCTGCAGATTCGAGCGAAGTCGTGAATATTGATTCTGCCCGTTTGTCAGCCTGAACGTTTCTTCCAGCCAGGGCCGGCCCGTGGCATAGGCCGTATAGGCAAATGCTAAGGGCGCCGTCCATCAGGGAGTGCCACGCCAGTGCCACAAATGTTGAAAAAAAAAAAAAGTTGGTACTATTATTTCTAAATACAAAAAATAATCCCACGTTAATTAAAATGCAAAGTAGAGCTTATTTAATAGAAATATTATTTGTTACAACATTACACTACACTGCTGATGTAGGGGGGCGCCACCTAAAATCTTGCCTAGGGCGCCAGATTGGTTAGGGCCGTTTCTGCTTCCAGCGCTTGTGAATCAACACATTATTTCATCAGAACTGAGGAATCTTGTGCCAGTTTACGCCGCCAAGATGCCACAATAAAAGCTCCTCATGATCAATACTGATCCGGCTTGAATGAAATCCACAGTGTTCTCTGTAAGAAAAAAAGAAAAAACAGAAAGAAAACAGAGCTGTGCAAAGCTCACGAGTCTGGCTTTGAATCGAGCTGCCCATGCTAGCCACTGTTAACCCAGTTTCATTGTTGAGTCTTTGCCACAGGCTCCATAGATTATTAGTTTCTGTATGCAGCATGAATGATAAGAGGCTATGTCCCATTTCAGTTTAGGTATAAAGAGCTTCCTCCTGTCTGCCTGGCAGGGAGGTCCTGCTGAGATGAGGGATGTCAGCCTGTCACCCTGACACATGGCAGCTGTTTCCTGCCTGCCCCAGCTACTATAAATAGCTAAATATATCACCTAATGTAGGCCATTTGGTCAAACAGAAACTAAGCAGGGCATGAGCTCTGGGCCTATATGTTTCCCTTTCACCTCAAACGAATTTCTCATGCACGGTGGTGTCACCAAATCTTCACCGTTTTATCCTTCTGTGACTATCTCCTTCCTGTCCAACGTGGATTGATGACATATTAGGTTGCGATTTTGCAGCGCCATCACTTTACGTCAGGTTCGGAGCTTCAGCTGAGCGAATGCACGCTCAAAAATCTTTAAAGAACAATTGTGTACAGGTTTCATTAGTATTCTTCTATAATTTTAACATTTTGATGAGATATTGTAGAGCTAAAATCCTGAGGCAGTAAATAAAGGCAGTCTGAATGATCCCGGCGCAATAGGCCTGCAATAAGGATCAGCTTGTGACTATTATAGTGTTTCATTGTGTGATTATTATTTTTTTAATGTCTCAGAAAGGTGTTGTTTTAGCTCATCAACATTTCAGTCACACACAACGCTGCGACACAATTAAATTACCACAAACTACGGTCTGCAGAAAGAGTGTTAAATCAACTCTTTGCTGTCACATTCTCGAGAACCGAGCATTAAATCTTCACAGAGGGAACCGGCGATGCTGGTTCATTGTGCCCACCCACCGTAAACTCAGAGCAGCTACACGACCGGCGGAAAGCAGCACATATCAGTGTCAGTCTCTTGTGTGTATTGAGCGTAATTTACTGTCCCACTGTGATAAAGCATAGTATTTTCCTTCCAGGTTTCTGTATAAACAGCTAGAAGCAGAAGTTGTTTAAGCCAATTTACTGGCATGGCTTCATGAATGGCAAAGCTGATCTGTAAGTCAGTGCGCCACTTTAGTCACATCTACAGTTGCAAGAAAAAGTTTGGGAATTGGCTTTAAAATTAATCTGCTTTTGCTGTGAATTCTGATCATTTATTTTCACAACACAAAAAACACAGTCCAACTGAACTAATGACACACAAACTGTTTAATGAACACAATGAAGAATTGCAGTGAAAGGAAGTGCATCGTGGCCAAAAGCTTTGGCAGAGGCACCACTGCCACAATCAAAATCTTTCTTTTGTTTGCCACTAAAAGATTTTGTTGAAACTTATAAAAACTCTTATGATTGCTCCTCACTATATCAGAGAAATAACAAAACTTTAGTAGCAAAGTGCATGAAAAACAACATTTGTACCACCCCAACAAAAATAAAACTCTCGTGCACCACTGTATTTCTACAAGAAATTACTTTTGAAAGGTATTCCAAAAAAAGGAAATGACATTGGAATTGTGTGTTGCAAACTCATCCCTACATTTATTTTCTAGCACATGTATGGAGGGATTTGAAATCTAATACAGAAATCCATGAACTGTTTCAAAAATGGACTTTCCCATTACTTTACCAGGGGGAAGGATTAGAAAAGTGCAGGAGCACCTTGTGGACCTAATGGACCTTAAGGATGAGCGAGTGTATTTTTAATTAAGATATTTTTGACTTATTATTTGATTTATTCTCGTCTTTTTTATAGAGCAAACACTTTATTTTATTGTGTGTGTGAACCGCTGACCAACACTGATGCATTTCCTTCAGGATCAATAAAGTTTTATGATGAAATGAAAAGAAAAATAGCTGCAATATCCAGATATGAGCGTCCTGACATGCTACTGTAAAACGGTGACATTACTTAACACCAGCATGTTGGTACTGCAGGTTTGAGCACGTAGTCTGTTCAAAGCAACCATATGTTTGACTACAGCCTCACAGTGCTTGTGTTGCTGTAGAAGTATTCCGATTTTTGTAATCCAATTACACCCTGTTACTATGTTTTGTTAAAATATATAACTATAACTATTCAATACTAAGACCCCTTAATTTTCTCAAATATCACACTGAAGGAGTTTCACGTCTGATTGCTTTGACATCAGTGTTACAGGATATCTTGTTAGAGAAATGTATTCAGCTGTATTTTCTCTGGCTATCTCCTTGATTAATTCACATTTTACTGTGCTGAGCATTACTTAAAGCACCCATGCGGGATGTCTGTGTTCCCCTGATAATGTGTCACCTGCTACAGCACAGAACAACTTGGGGCGAATTCATCGACTTCTGGAGAAAGAAATCGGCGGTGAAAGTGATCGCTGATCGTTGTCTGCCCAAAAAACTTATTATTGCCCAGTTAATATCAAGTCCACAGATGCATAACCATCTATCACTTGGATGTGTCTAATGAATGATTTTTGGGCAGTGATTCAGAGAAAACACTGTCGGTTAGAGGTGCGTGAGCACAGCGGCTTAGGCTGACACTTTTTGCTTAACTGGGTGCATTATGTTATCCATATAATAGATAGAATTATACAGATCTTTTGAAAAGGACGACTTTGTGTTATCCTCTGAACATGTAGTTCAAACAAAGTATTTCTGTGTAGAAGAACAGAGTACTTCTTAATCATTGGGGGGAAAAAAAGCTTGATTCTTAGCCCACAGTTTAAGCCCCTATTTTAGTGATTACATGCCTCACAGGGGACGCTAGGCAGAAAACTAATAAGGTCAAACAAGGCAGACATATTAAAGGTCCAAAAGGAGAGAGGGAGAGAAATTCCAATCCTATCTTGCCTATCAGTGCCTTCTGATGTTTTGCTGGTTGGATTTCTTGGATGTAAAAACAACAATACTCGAAAGCGCTATTTGAAAAGGGATAGACGGTAGCTACTGTAGATTGTTCTGCTTGTCTGGGTGTTACTGCAGTGTGGGTCCAGCTCCCATCTAGAGGATTTCCTGCCTGTGAATCTTGTTGCAGGTGTCCTACACAGGAGTATCTCAGTTAAGGACTGCATTTCCATGTGGGGGATTTTCATCTTTTTTTTTTCCTTTTTCAAAGGTATTAGTGGGAAATCGTAAACAGTTGATGATTATTTGTATTTTCCTCTTAGCCAATTGTCTGTAATCCCACGAAGGAGCTTAAGAGTTAGATTTCTGGCATACACTCTCTTATCTTTACACAACCAACACAGACAAATGGAATGTATCTCACTTTGACTGAGGCCAAAAGGCAAAGTGAGTTGTGCAGAGGAAAAAAAAGCTGCCCAGATAGTTAACCTTAATAAAGGCAGACACTGCAGTCAATTCCAGAACCAGCTCAGCCTTATTTAATTGCACACATATGCGTCTCACAGTATTTTCACTGGCAATGTATTATATGGTGAAATCTGTGGTAGACTGTCCTCTGGAGGTCGCAGGACAATCATACCCGAGCTTTCACGTAAACTGATCCAGCATCAAAGTGTCAGATGTGACATTCAGTAACCTCCAAAGGAAACACGGTCTCATTTTGAATCCAAAAATTCCATTTTACATGGATTTAACTGCAGTTTCTTTCCCCGAGATTTTTGCGCACATATGTCAGAGACAGAAAACAAGCTGCGCTGCTGTTGTTTCAACTCCCATCGTCTTTTCTATGAAATGGCATCCATCAAAGTTAATGGGCTGTAATCATCACCACAAATACACTGTCACACGTTCCACTGCTCGCTCCTGAGTATTCAACTCCCAGTCAATGGGATGTAAAGAGTGACAAGCATGAGGAACACAATTTCCCATATCATTAACGGCTCCGAGTGAGAATTGGAAAAGAATCCACCCACCGCCCCCAAAAAAGTTTTGCCTATTCTTCAGATTTAGATTCTGTTTGCTCAACCTCTTCTGGGACTGCAGAGGAGAAACATTTATTAGATGCATATGTGACAAACAGTCAATACTACTGACGCCGTTTTTCAGGCACCCATCCACATTGTCATCTGGTGAAATAATTCTTATTAAAGTATGTCACTTGTTACTGACAGATCTGCTGCGTGCTAGATAGATTAATTTCCCAAGAAGCCAACTCTGCCAGCTTCCAATCAGAGTTCAGCGCATCACGTAGATCTACTTATCTCCAGGCAGTATGCTGCTGGACTAATCATACATCATACAGGTTTATACACACACACACACACACACACACACACACACACACACACACACACACACACACACTACTCTTTCAGTGCCTGCTATGGCAGAGCTCCAAGAAGAGCGTCCCTCCTGTATTTGCGTGTTTGATAGGATGGTTTAGCTAAAGCATCCCCAGAAGACAATTTGTAGACCTCAACAGATGGAGAAGTCCAATTAGAAAGTGGGAAAAATGAGAGATGAATGTCCCTGCTCTTTCTCTCCCGGGACAGACAGCTTTTCTTTCAGCACAGGTATTAAAACCAACACGTGTCGGAGGG
The DNA here is from genome assembly GCF_057381915.1 of Diplotaxodon limnothrissa. Taxonomy (NCBI): domain Eukaryota; kingdom Metazoa; phylum Chordata; class Actinopteri; order Cichliformes; family Cichlidae; genus Diplotaxodon; species Diplotaxodon limnothrissa. The sequence goes on along the minus strand of NC_140602.1, from coordinate 17,108,167 downwards.
AAAACATCACAAAAAAAAGAGAAATAAAGGATAACGAGGCTGGGATTTGATTTCTTAACATGACACAGTCAAAAAAGTAGCCACCGAATATGATACAGTTTGCTCGCGCCACATCTACAATATGTATAAATGTCTCCTTATGTTGTCTGATTCTTCAAGGGCAAACATCCCACATAGCAATTGCCTTGCCATTAGCCAAGACCAAAAAAAGGAGAAAGAATGAAAAAGTGCTTAAATATAGCAACCCCCCTGGGATAGTAGAAGGAAGGGCGTGCTGTGGTGTGATTAAAACGAATAACCTTCATTCAGTCACGTTTGTTAACGGTACATTTGAATGTGCTGTCTGTGGTGGGGGCCAAAGCTGTGCCTTTATCCGCCTTGTCCTCCAAGTTTGAACATCATTATTCACCAGGAAGCTCGTCCTCAGCGCTGGCAAAGATGCCGAAGTTATAAATAATGGGAGTTGTGTCATCAAGCACGCGTTGGGCCTAGGTCGGTTTAATTCTGGCTTTTAGCCACCCCTGCTGTTAATGCAGACATCGCAATAAACCTGTTGATGACTGATAGATTGTGTGGATGCAAGACCAATTTTCACTGGCAAAATGACCTTTTGCTTGTGTTGTTGTTGTCGCCACGGCCCCCGAGTTATTACTTTTCATGTCATTTTTTGATTTGACAGGAGAAGTCTCGAGGAGTGAAATGGAAAAAGTAATGATGTCCCCATGTGCGTGATGTAGCGTGGTGCAGGTGGGGCGATGGTAGATAGGGCCGCAGCTAGTAGCTCTGCTCTGCCCCGGGGGCCAGTCTGCAGCTGTTAGGAGAGCTTCAGCTCTTCCCAATTCTTCCCTGCAGGTTCTCGCTGCTTCCTTGGTACTCGCTGTTATCTGGGCTCGCTGCTGTCGCTGGTCTGGCTGCCGTCCACACTCTCTGGGAGAGAGCGCGCTCAGTACATTTTTACGCTTCGCCACTCTTTCCGTCTCATTCCAACCTCGGCTATTCCTCTCACTTTTACTGTGAGATTTTGAAGTGTCCCTTTGAACTGGCGACTGCTCCTATATTTATATATACATATATAATTTTTAACAGCTGTATTTTTCTACCTTGATATTTATTTCAAAGACAATGCTCCATTGGCACAGGCCATTTACGCCCTGAGTACTGTAACTACTTACAAAGCATCCTGAATGTATGTATAGTCTTGTGTATACAGGAAGTGAACCGATATATGAGAGGCTGCAGCTGTTTGGTGCAAAAAGCTGATACAGACAATTTAAAGTTGCAGCTCAAACAGAATACAGAACTTTTTTTTAAAGCCTGAGGACAATTGATTCTCTTCCTCAACACGTATTATCCTGCAACTTTTTTCGTGTTATTTATTTATTTTGCCTACCTTCAGTCTTTTTCTTTTAACCATTTGTTATGACGTTAACATGCCCGCAGCTAAAGACCAAAATTCATTTTTCGACTTGATTCATGAGTAACCCTTTAAGCCAGTCCATTGGTTAGCTTGTCTGGAGCTTTTAACACCACAATTTTCATCATTTGTCATAACGATGAATCAATTGACACGTCAGCTGACTACTTTGGATGTCAGCTTCTCAAATGGGCAGCTTTTATTTGTCTTCTGTAATTGGAAATCGAATAACCTTTGAGTTTGAAATGGTGGATCGCCACATCACCTTCAGCTCTGCTATATTGTGACGGGCATTTCCAATTTGTTTTTTTAATTCAATAGTTTAAACAGCTGCTGAATTAATGGCCTACTCGTTTTTGTATTACATGTGCAGTTGTGAGGCATTCGACGGGCGACTGTTTCATTAAACCTTTCAAACCCCATTCTACTCTGGCTTTATCTTATAGTACAGATAACCCTGATGACACTGCTGTGACATAGTCAGGGGTTATATATACACCAGATAAACCTCCTTTGAGATCCACAGAAAAAATTACACAGCTGTTTTTACAAGTAGCTCTCCTCCTTATAAAACTGATCTTTGTCTGGAAAATTGATGGAGTACCCTTATGTCATCTAAAAACCCCCAAAACACCCCCCCCTACCCTTTAAAGTGATGAATTGATACATAATGAAACTTGTAAATGCAGACCTAAAGGGACATATAGCCCAAAAAAGAGCTATACATCTTTACCTCTGCCTGGTGACGCTGTACTCTCCTGTTAAATGAGCAGATTTTTTTAGATAACGTAGCTTGTGAATGCACACTCTGCAAAGTCAGGGCAAAAGGGGCCATTTGGTGGAGGAAGCTAATATCCAGCGGCTGCTCTGCGTGGAATCGCACATCAAAGTTAATCTTGTGCCGTCTGCTCTGGCGGCGCCGCGGAGCACTAATCTGCTGTCAGCGTGATGAGGCTCCTGGACCAGTTCCCCTTTCCAACACAGAGGCACTAATCCACAAGACCTTTCACGTTTTTTTCTCCGCTTCATCACCTGACCAGACAACAAAGGTCACAAGGTTCCCTTTGAAATCTCGTCTGGTCAATACTAGCTGAGCATCGCCACTGGTTTTGGTGTTTATTGTGTTTCAGTTTAAGGAAAGCTGGTTTTGGTGCATTTTGCCTTTAAGAGCCACATCTTACTTTGAAGTGTACTTTTTTTTCTACTTTAGACTGGAAAAAACACAAGTATTAATGCGGCGAATGCCACGAACACAGCAACCGCTGTCATTACTGCTAGTTTTTCCTTAATTGATCATCTTAAGAAATTCAGTTTTCACCTTTAACCCTGCCTCCGGCATTTAGATTCCGGAGGTGAGGTAACTTGCTGCCAGTTCAATGAAAGCTTTCGGCGTTCAAGAAAATGCCACTGCTCTTTTGCCAGCATTCAGATTAACCTACGATGAATACAGAACGAGTTCATTAGCATAATCGCTTGAGTGTCTGATGATTTCATTTTTATTATCACGTTCCCTTATAATCCATAGCTCTGTCGCCCCTTCGTGCTTTCAGCCCAGTCTTTCATGTTCCTTTGCCCTCCCCATTCAGTCACGAAGGAGTGTAATTGCATTATCAAAGTATTATACCGACGTTGTGGAATATATTTTTAGCCCTTGGCTTTCTGGAATGATGTAAGGCGGATGGGCAGAAATATAAACATGCAATGACAAATTAAGATTCTGAGCAATGTTTGAGTTGGCTTACCTTGGTTTCATCATGTCCAGACTGATTAAAGCATCTCTCAGGCCTCGCTTTAATAGCCACAAATCATAATTCTCATATTTACACGGTGGCATGCTATTTTTCTTGGTCCAGGTCAACACTCAACCCTCTTAAAACTTTTAATAATACAAAACAGCCTTTCATTTAGTTATCGAAAGCAATTGGCACAAGGAAATGGTTGTAATTATGACCATAAGGAGCTCAAGTGGGCCTAGAGGTGACTCGGCATATACAGTAATGGGGGGAAAAGGGCGCTTTTTTGCATAGTACTGCGCTTGTTTCTCAAGTGTCAGCAGGTGTAGACTGGAGACTGGAGAGGAGCAGAAGAAAAGAAAAATGTCAAGCAGGGCTGTGCTAGCACTGCATGATAATAGAAAAGGAGGAGAAAAAGAAAGTGAATGAAGCGTTTCATCTCCAACTCATAGTTAGAGGCAGGCAGGTCCAGGCAGAGGAAGGGTGAGTCAAAGTCAGGAGCGGAAGAGCAGTAAAGAGGAAAGCTTTTTATCATCCCTGACTCTTAAGAAGATCTCCCAAATGAGAGAGGGCGTGCATGCTAATGTCAAAGCCGCGGTGATAACTAGCTGCCTGGTTTTGCAGGGTGAGGGTTAAGCTGGGATTTGCAGGGCTGAGGGAATACATGTTTGATATGTGAGCGAGAGAGAGAGCTGAGGTGCCTTTGCCAGAGCCATACGTGAGGGATTATTTTATATGGTTTATCTGTGTCTTCGTGGTTCGAAGAGAGGAATTTTGCCGCTCTTTATTAGGTCTGTGTGGTTCCTGAGACTCTGAGGTGAACATTCAGCTGGAGGATCAAAATTATATAGACACTGCAGCACCACAAAAGCTTTCATTTACTATGCGTTAACACTGACTGGCACGCAGCCACACATTCTTGCTCCCACAAACTTCACATCCCAACCTTTGGCTCCACTCGTCAGCTTTCACAAATCTGCAGAGACCGGATCTCAGCTGGGTTGTGAAAATCATAAAAAATGATCTCGCGCATCTGCTCCACACTTCTTTTTTTTTAATTTGATTTTTTTCCCTGCATTTCAGCAAACAGCCAGAACAATGCAGCCTTTGCATTACTGCCTGCAGAGACTGCGACAGGCACCTATCACAAAGTTGTCCTTCCCTGTAGCTATTGTTTGCAGTTACTCATACCTGAGCACCCTGTTTTTCCTACCGCATGCATAACACCAGGCAGTGCGGTCCTCTGGTCCTCCCCTATCTGTGCTTCCTTCTCCCCATTATGTTGTGTAGTTCTGCCAGCCTCTCCTTCTTTCCCTTATCACCTGCAGTGAAAATCTAGCGGGCTAATCCCAGTGCCTGTGGGATTCCCCTCTCTATAATGATGTATATCTGAGGGATAGCATCAGAGCAGAGTCCTATCAGCCCACACACTCTTAATCCCATCAGTCTGTGGTGTCCAAACCCAGGAGAGGGAGCATTTTGAATGTTGTGCTCCCGGCCTCTTGCCAGAGATGCGGTGCAGAACATCAGGAATGATATGTTGCGTTCAGGGATCATGCTGGAGATCATGTTCATTTATTGTGTGTCAGACTGTTGAACCCTTGTGGTGTGTCTCCCAGCATTGCAGTGGTACATACTGTAGGTGTGCTAGCGTGTATTGAGTGCGAGCCTCCAAAGATTGTGCCAGTCTATCTGGCAATTACAAAGATTTAATTTGTACTGTTTTGCAGTCTGTTCGTGGTGGAAATAGATAAATACAAAATGTCCTTAATATTTTTAATTTATTTTAAACACGAAACAGATGCACATTTGGTGCATCAATGATATAAATTTATGAGCGCGAGAGAGAGGGAGTTTTCTTTCATTCTGCTACCTTCACTTGCCCTTGTATATCTGTACATACAAGAATGTCTATCCAGCTTCGATTTTCTTACTACATGGTAGGGCTGAACGATTATGGAAAATAATCTAATTGCGATTTTTTGCCCCAATATTGCGATTGCGATGCGATTATTTTTTAAGGTCTTTGTCTTCTGTATTATTAAACAAAGACAAGCAATACATCATATAGTATGGCCAATACTATATTACATTAATTTTAAACTGTTCTTTCCTGGAAGACAGACCTCTGTTATGATGACATGAGGTGATGCATGAATTGATGACTGACATTTTTATTTAACTTCTTCAATCACAACAGTATATTTGAACATACACAATAGTTTATTTTTAGCTTACAAACATCTGAGCATAAAGTGCTGACAAGGAACCCTGGTGTAAACATTAAAATGAAAGTCAGTACAATGTGCAGATTGCAGAAATATACATAAAAAAAAAATCAGTGGCTTTACCACACTCAGTTTTTCGACATCTGTGAACTACTAGACAGTCATTCAATTAAAAAATAATATTAAATAAATAAAACTAATAAATAAAAAATACACACATCTTACTGATCTCTGCAGTCAGTAACATTACACATAAAGTGCAAACATAATAGCAATTGTATAAACACACACACAAACACGCCTTTAAAGTTTAAAGGCGTGAAATTGGACGGTCTAGTTCTGATTAGCGTCACCGCTGTCTCGGTGGAGTTTAATAAACTCGGCCGTCTGCTTCTTGCTATCTAAAATATAACCAGACACTGGTGTAAATTCTCGACTGTCTCATACTTCTGTTTAATAAGTTTTCTGTTTGACGTTTAGTCAGCTGTGTGAAAACCAAGGAGGAACCCACCCGGGGGATTAATAAAGTTTTATTTTATCTAATCTAATAACTTTAATCTCAGCCAAACCGATTTACTCACGAACAAACAAAACACTGAAAAAAGCCCAACAATAACATTTTTAGGTTGTCTAAGTGACTTATATATTACGTTTAACCCGAGCAGCGAAACTCCGCGGTGATCTGAAAATGATGTGCCGGGAGTTGTGCCGTTCTCGGCCGCATCAGTAACCCTCGAGCTCCCGGCTAGCTGTCGAGCTGGTGGGTAGCAGGCGCCTCTGAAAACGTCAAAGCACTTTTGCAAATATGGGATATCTTGATAAACCGAGCAGATATTTGATGTTTACACAACTACTTTCTCGCCTGAAAATATGTTAAAAGTTTATTTTGTGACCCAGAAAGATTAGTATGAGTAATTTTAAAACTTAGTAGCGGCCGCCATTGCTGGAAACTGGAGTTTGGCTGGGCCGCGCTATGAATTCTGGGATATGGTAGTAATTTGGACAGCCTTATAATCGCAGTATAATCGCAGCCTTTGCGGTTAGAAAATTGCACTTGATCATGTCGCGATATTATCGCAAATGCGATATATCGTTCAGCCCTACTACATGGTCAGATTTACTACCTACTGGCACATAAAAGAATGGCCGACTGGTCAGCTCATTTGTGTTTTTAGAAACAAACATTTAATGAAGGCTCTTAATATGACATAAGCACCCTTACAACCTCTCAGTAACCCATGAATCTTGCAGTCTTCACAAATACAATGTCAGAGAATCTATATCCTCTTGTCACTCATGTTCATATGCCTTGTATGACATCCAGGCAGTGTAATCTATTTTCCTCAAATTCTCGATTCGTAGTTCATAGTATGATAGAGTTCTGGAGGAAAATTACTTTTTTCTTTTTGTTGTGGGGGGTGGGTGGGTGGGGGGGTAACATCTATTATTTAACTGTCAGCACGGATGAATATTGTGCTCTTTCAGCCTCATGGAGAAGGTACAGAGAGCAGTATTGTTGTGCAGCATTGCTCCATTTGCTCCTTGTCATGACTTGTAAAAGAAATGGAGACTGTTTCAACTGGTCAGGCTAATATCTGGAAGAGTCTGTGTTAAGTCCTTAGAGAAGATTTTAATGTTGCGTCCACTCTGACACTTTAATCTCTGTGGTACGTTTCACAGCACTGCCCACAAGAGATGTCTTCACTTCAAGAGCGCCTAATACTTCCTGACCTTGCCACTGTCCCGTTGTCCCCGCACAGTTTTATTGCCTCTCGCTGTCATTATCAACTTCTGATTGGTACAGTCGGTGACAGTATCAGAGTTTCACTATAATTGACAGGATTTGGTCTCACAGGTTTGGAGGGCTTGTCTGCACTGTAGAAACCACTGAACTGTGAAACGGAGCCAGTGAATTACCTCTGGAAGCATGATGGGGAGTCTGTGCGCCATGAGATTTTCGGTGAAGGTCAAACAGAAAATTGTGCATTCCCAGAATGATCAAAGACGTGTTGAGGAGACTTGATTCACAATGCACGGTGGGAGTTTACCAGTCTAAGAAAATGTAGAGTAAAAGTGGCTCACCTGCACATAATTGCTTGATAAAAGTCCTTTTTTTAAAATAATATATGAAAGCCTTGTTTTAGCACAGTAAGCTCATTGTGACTTTCCGAGCATAAAAGACAAATGCTGAGTGGGATGTGAAGTTAAATCAGTCTCAGGGAAGAAAATGAGACCGAAATTAATTTGAGATTCAGATTTTCAGATTGCAGGTCCCTTTGTAATTATTGCTATAAAACAACATGCATAGATGGCGCACAAGATAAGGACAGTGTGCTTAACTCATCTGTATTCTAATCAGCTGATGAATCAAAACGGTTAATAATTAAATTAGTTTCATTCCACTGCTTCTCACTGAAATATCAAATTGGAGTAGATCAAAGTGTGGTTTGATGAAAGTGAGATTTAATGTCTTTACCATGAAGGATTTAATAGGATGTCACCTCACAGTCCAGCAGTTTCACTATCTTAATCATAGGATTCTTCTTCCTTTGAACACCTTGACCTTGATCGCTTATCAGCACAGGCGAACACTGTGAGGCTTTTTGAACGTTAGATATTCACTTTGCTTCGATTAATGCACTTTACTATAGTCACTTGTGCAGTGTGTGAGCTAGTTTCGTACTAAAATCCACAAAAAGGAGGGTAGGAAGACCGCGACAGAGGCGCCGCTGGGCGACTGGTCTTCGATGCTGTTGACGAAGCCTCTGAAAGATCTGCCGCAGCCCTCCTTGAATCCTAATTGTCAGCACTGGTAAGCTGTTGGCAGTAATCACAACTGGAATGTGAGTTGTTGGGACAGCAGTGTGATTACTTCAGGCCTCTGTGCTTATTTCAGAAACCTGAGCTTATGCTCGCTTAAAGTAGGGATTTGTAATTTCTATCAGCCACCAAACCCTATTTGTGTTCAGCAGACAGAGTGGTACAAATGACCAGAAAAGGCCATTCAGGCATAGTTTATTACCTGAAAAGGTTCATTTCATTTAGTTTAATCTTTAGGGGGAAAAAACGAACCTGCCCTGTCTCTGAAAAGAGAAATAAACAAATGACGTGTCTGCAAAGTCATCCAGATATCTTTTTTTTTCACTTCCCACTAACCAGATGGCAGTCAGATTTCAGACACAGGGTTCTGGAAGACAATCAAGGAACAAGATTGCTTTTTTAGGAAGGAGGATTGGTTTAACTATATGTCAAATTAAAGGCCCTACGCACACACATATACACACAAACAAGCGTCTGTTTTGACTGTGTGTCAGTTCCTGTGTGTCCAAGCGTGTCCCTGTTTTTAGGTGTTGGCGCTAGCTGTGAGGCGGTGAGGTCATGTACAGAAGTGTCTCAGAGCACCCCTGATGGAATACCGCACTGCTTTTAAGGTCAACTGCACAAACTCTGCCACGCAGGTTGATACAGGGACTCATGAATGTTTGATTGGTCTATTATCCAAAGCCAGGTGAGGACATTCATCCCCCCGTTTCTAGAATTCAAATATTCCTTTGAGTCTGACATTTCTCCTACAGTCTGAGGCAACCCCGCGGTTTCACTCTCTCTCGGCGCGCCGAGCTTCATCTGCAATGCTGTCATCTCGCTGTCGGACAATTCTACAGAATGCGTTGTTTTTAAAGGCCGGCGCCAGCGCGAGCACAGTATGGTTTTAGGTGGGTGGAAGTGGGGAATTGATATTCAGTCATCTCGACATTCCTCTTCATCCTCTGCAGTGAGGATAAGAATCCGGTCATCCGTCTTTGTGTCTCACCCGTGTCAGCTTAGGGTAGCAGGGGTAGCAAATGTGAGTACCTGGTACTTAGAGACAACAAGAACAAAGTAGGAACATTACTTTAATCTGCAGCTGCTGTTAATTCCTACCTCTGCCATCATCCACGAGGCTTTGTGTATCTCAGCTTTCCCTTATGAACAATCCATCACTGTTACTGTTTCTCTCCAGAGTGCGCTTGCTGCTTTCCTTTCTCATCTGCTCGCTGCTAGGCTTTCCTTCCAAAAGAAGACAGTCACTGCAACACACTGTATTCCACAACAGACGTGCCTGCATCACTCCACTCGCCGCAGTAAAGTACATGCGAGGGAATGCTGTCTTCCATTTTTTTATGGATCTCTTAATAGGCTTTCAGCAGCACATCCAGAACCTATAATTGACACCTGCTTTCAGTCATTGTCTGCCATTAGATAGGAAAATGACTTGACCTGTAATGAACTGCAAAACTAATGACATCTGTGCGAGATTAGTCAACTTGAAAGCAAACTGTTGTACATGAAGTCCCATCAAGCGTGATATTAAAATGTCCACTTTTACATCTTTCCGCCCGAGCTCTGTAAAAGCCCAGACTGTTGGGCCCAACATGATGGAAACCTGAAGCTAATGACTCAAGCAGACGTCTGTGGGCATTAGACAACTTCATTTATGAAATAGTCAACCTCCCGTGTAGCGATACATTCACATTACCCTGCCTCACTTGAGAGACGGACTACTGTCACAGCCACTGAGCAATGCTGATGTTCCTTCCTACCTGCATTCATCTTACTCTCGGGAGGTAATGGTCTACTCAGGTCATTTGCGCATTAGGGTCTCACTCATTCATCTCACCCACCTGCGAACGTGTGAATTGCCGGTCCTCTGCAGCACACGGAGAGATGTTTAGATGACACGGAAAACATACGTGCCCTGAATCATTCATTTTAAGTCCCAGTGCTGCTGGTGGCCTAGCATGTCAGCACAGAGCCGCTTGTGAATATGCAGATTATGCTCATACGAATGAATTTGCAGATTTTTTCCCTGGATCTGTTAATTGCCTTGGAGACATCGGGATTTTCTATTTGATAAAGTAATAATCTTGAAAAGTAATCAGATGTGCATGTGGCTACAGGATGTCACTGTGTTTGCAGCTAAATGTTTGAATTGGATTGAATTGTCTTTATTGTCCCAGGGGGGACTATCTGGTAGTCTATGCAACCCACACATGTCATAAATGAATGAGGAAAAAAAACATAAATTCATATATAATATACTACATTGGATGCATTTGTAATAAACTAGCAGTGAGCTGGTAAAGCACTAGAAAAAATGTTATTTACATAAAATCCATCGTCCATACAAAAATCCATATTGAAATGTGTATATAGTAGCAGGGGCTACAGCTTGTTTAACCACCCAGCAAACACAAAAATGATCTGATTTGGCCTTTTTTGAGAAGGAATACCTCCATCTTTTTCCAGCATTTCCTCCTGAGTGCTAGGGGCAGCCATTATAGCCTCAACCTTATATCACAATGTTTGAAGAAACTTTACAATGAGGACACATTTTCACTGATGACACATTACCTAGTTTGAAGTGTGAATCTATTGCAAGTCAAATGCAAAGGTAGCATTTTCCCAGGAAAATTCAAGTATAAATAACTTCTCAGTAGCTGCACAATGTTGTCGCCTTATAAAACTGAAAGATGTTTCCTACCTGGGATGTTGTATCTTAGATCCAGCTTTTTAACCACCCTGTTTATCCACCTGTAATCGCATCAGTAATTTCCGTCCACCATTTGCTCTTCCCGTCACATGGAGTGAAACTAGCAAGTCCTCTCCCGAAGCTCGGTGGAGTCATTTGTTTACATGTGTTTTGCACATCACCAGCTGCTAGCATCTCCTCCTTGTAGCCTGGTTGTAATAGACGGCGTGTTTGTGCCTCATGAGGTGAATTGAATTTATCGTTTCCACATTTAGTGGAGACAGTTTTCTTGCGTGTTTTACAAAGCACTGTGATTTGTTAGAGGTTGTTAAAGTAGCTCCCATTTTAGGCTTCAGGCAACGGGGACTTTTTTCCAAATTCGTTATGAAAAAAGTCGCCGTCCACATGCAAAAAATTATCTCATGCATACCAAAAGAACAAGTGGTAATATAACCTTAACCGTAAAGAAATGTTGGCCAATTAAAAGTCCACAAACAATAAAGCGAGATTTCTACTTTCCGTGCACACGATTTCTGCTTGGGCCCCATAACATAAATTTCATCATCAAACATTGAGTATGAGGTTGTCCAAATTTTGTGACAGCGCAGATAATTTAGATAACAGTGCACCAACTACGCACGCGCCCAGGCAGTGGACTTTAAAGAAGTATAATAAGAACTACAACTCGGCCGTCCAGCTATCTGTGTCCGTGTCCGCAATCAAGCATAACCCAGGCTCAACACGGCGCACAGTCCAACATCAAAAAAGGAAATAAAGCTGCACACCTTTAACATTGTGAGACAAAATCCACGTTTTATTCGACCACATGTTAAAAATAGAAACTGAGGTTTTTAAAACCTTCACTGTGGCAGTTTTTCAAAAGCTCGTGAACATATTAGCCTCAGGCATGTCTCTTGCTTTCAGACATGCCTGGGATTGTATTGCAAATTTTTTACATTTTGCGATATCATTTTATAACAGTGTTTATGAATGACCTGAATTACCTTTGTTGCACATGTTGGCATTAAATCAAATTTTGTCATCAAAATAGGAGCATATAATGGCCTAGTATCTCCAAAGCTATGTCTTTTATAAAACAGGTGAAAAGACAACAAAGTTTCAGGGAAAGTCAGGAAGTGTCTCTCTTCTTCAGTTTGGTATCCTTGGTTTTAGTGCTTACCGTAGTAAGTGGTGCTGAGGGTGCCTGCTAAAGTAAAGAAAACGAGGTGACGAAAACAGTTTGATTTCAGGTTTGCCTTGAACAGAGACGGATTTGGCTTTCTAGCAGAAGACAGGCACGTTAATTTGATGGGACTGGGGATGAGTCAGTCCAACCTGACAGAAGCGCAGCCTTTAATCTGTTGAATGCAGCCTGTTCACCATTGAAAAATGACATGCTTTAATTGTGCTCAGGTATACCATGAAACATTCCTCATCTGTGTCATGCATGTGTGCCAGAAAAGCTCTTTTCTCTTTGTGTTGAATTTTTGGGTTCCCTTTGCGTCTCCATATTCCATTTTAATGTGGGAATAAGAACAAAACACACCGGTGGCTGTCGCCGAGGACCACAGACTTAATCGATCTCTCCGGGGTTCGGCATCACACTGCTCCCTTCCCCTTTTTGCTTTTACTCAACGTGATACTACTCGCTGTATCTTTCACAAGCTGTTTGGCTAACAGAGGTCACGGAGGATATGTAGCGCATTTGGTCACGACGTGAAAGCATTAGCTGATGCCAGCAGGTGTGTAATTATATATGAAACAGTGTTTTAAAAGAGGAACATCGCAATGGCGTGTAGAAACTAGGCCGGGGAGAGGTGACATCAGAGGGAGTCCTATTTATTCTTCGCCCACTTCAAATGTGTGACTTTTTATTTGAAGGTGTGAAATATCCCAAGGTCACCGTAACTATCTTCAAGACTATTAAAAATACCGTTAGGCACACGCAACAACTTGACATGCTAAATAAACCTCCTGAGTGGAAGATTTTCCCTGTTTGTGTTCCTACCCAGTGTGCTCACTCTTATCTGTTTTGTGTGTGTTTCAGGTACGGTGACATGGTGCCAAAAACAATCGTAGGGAAGGTGTTTGGGTCCATATGCTCTCTGAGCGGGGTGCTGGTCATTGCCTTGCCTGTCCCTGTCATAGTGTCAAACTTCAGCCGTATCTACCACCAAAGCCAGCGGGCAGAGAAACGACGAGCACAGAGGGTATTGGCTCCCCGCCTTCCCCGTTCCTTTGCCACTGTCTTCCTTTTCCCCCTATCTGTCTTTATTTTGCTTCTATCTGCCCTCTTTTTTCTCCCCCTCTTCTCTGTCCCTGTCTTATCCGCATGTAACAGAATGACAGGGCAAACGCTATCTTCCAGAATATTAATCTTTTATTGTGCTTCTGCGTATTGTGTGTCTATTGAGCGTATGTGTGTATTGACTTGCTTAAGTATATTTCGGGGTGGGAGGGGAACGAGGGAAATAAAAGAGCGAATGACAATGACAGAACAAATGATCTTCAGAGTATTGTGTCAGCAGCTTTTTCGATAGCAATATGTGCATTTCTTTCTAAAAGTGTTTGCTAAGGCAGAACTTCCTAATCGTAGATTTGGGCATACCCTTTCTCCACTAAATACTGCGGCTGCCGGGGCGGGTGGAGAGGGCGGGGTGGGGAGGAGGGGTGGTGGAGGAAGACGTAGCCAATTAGTGTGACGGACAAACTGTCAGAGGCTAAAACAGAGGTCTGTTTGTTCAAACAGAAAACTCGCCTCGCTAGAATCCGTGCTGTGAAGATTCGAGGCACTAATGCCTATATGCGCTACAAACAAAATGGGCTCCTGATCGACTCACTGGAGGAGGTAAACCGGATTGGGGGCCAAGCAGCGGCTTGAGGGTGGGGGGTGGGGGCTGACTGACCGGGGCCTCGCTGATGCTTGCATGTCACTCTGCTCAGGGGTGTGGGTAGGGTGGTCGGGGGTGGGGGGGCATGCCACCACACACTATACACACACACACACACACACACACACACACACACACACACACACGGGGAAGCTTTTCATGCTGTAACACAGGGGCTGCTGTCATTCCAGTGCTTCAGTGTGATCGTCCTCTCTTACATCAACCCTCTCAGCTGCAGCATTGACATTCCTTGTCAACACTCCCTCTCTCTGTCCATGCAGCAGGAGGACCAGGCAGGCATACTTGCCTTCTGGTGGAGCCTCAGCCATTACACTCACACTTACTCATTAACCAAGCTCTGCATGTCTGTCCAACAGGGTTTGGAGGGGAAGGAGGGAGACAAAGGCTTACATGACAGTATGTCACCTGTGGAGGCTGTCCGCTCAGCCCACATCTCCTCTAAACTCTGTTTTGGTTTGTTTTTTGTTGCTGTTTGATTTGGGGAGGGGTTTTTTTGAAGGGGGAGGGGGGGGGGGTGTTTTTTTGGATCTGCTGTGTGTTTTGTGCGTATTTTCTAGAGCATCCCAGGTTGTAGTGCAGACTAATACAGCATACCGTCCATCCCAGAGCCGCGCAAAGCTTCATAAAGTGTGTCTCATATGTGTGGTGACATTATGGTGCAGAATGCTGTTGCTGTGTTTGGTACGCTGTGTTTGATCTGTGTCTAGGTGTGCCACTGCTGCCGCATTGAAAGCGATTTCACCTCGAATTGGACTTTTCCTGCTTCTTATCATCAAATTTGTGAAAGAATAAGAAAACCAGTGTTCTCAGCGTAAAGACGCTGCGATTAGTCGCAGTTTCTGTGCACCCACCCCTAAAACGTCGCCGTGTCACTAGGTTCAGTGGACTGGCTGCCATGCTACAGATCAGCATTTCAACTCTCGGTGCTTTTGCGTCCTCGCCACTACATCGCCGAGCTACTTGCTGTTGACTGTCTACTAGCAGAATGTAACCCTGCTCATCTACACTGCTGTGGTTTTCTCTTTGTTTTGTTTTGTTTTTCTCTTTTAACTCTATCAAGGCTTCCAAGGAGGCAGGACAAGCCCTGGTGGGGAAGGCCCCCAGCCCTCCTTTCGAGAGCCAGCATCATCATCTGCTGCACTGCCTGGAAAAGACCACGGTAAAAAAAACAGACAAAAAAAATCTTAGAAGACCTTAAAGCCATGTCGATTGGAAGATGAAAGCTTTGGTACTTTTCATTTTTTACTATCTTGGTAACAGACTTCACACGGTTTAAAATAGCTCTCTGTGGGGGGGAAAAAAGCTCCTTTCATTGCATTACTCCTACAGTCTGCGCTGTATCATCAGTAGTTCCAACCTGTTACAGTGAGTTGCAAATAGAAACAAAGTGACTTTTTTTTTCATCTATGCTCAGACTGTACAATCTATTTCCTGTTCAGCTAAGTTAAAAATAGCTTTAAATGGGGCTGGGAAATGTTGAGTCCCCGAGCCAGCGACATGCTAAAGATACCGTGGCTCTGCCATCCACAAGGATTATTTCATCTGAACAAACCGGCGTACTTCATTTTACTGTATCAATAATTTAGAGATGCAGGGGCCTCTTTTATTCTTTGCTCTAACATGAGGTTTACACTCGTGCAGATCTAAACTCTGCAAACAGACGTATGCAGGGAGTGAATCAGTTTTTCATGTCATGAGATGATCCCTCTCCTATTAACCGGCTTGCCTCTCATCTGGGAAAAGTTCCAAAAAATGGTTTCACACTATTCCCGTGGCGATGAAAAGGTTTACATCAGGTCTTTTACAGTGTGCATTATAGATAACAGACAGAGAGCAGACCAAGAGTGACAGAGGTGAGCTATAAGATTCAAGGCACGGCATCAGATCTTGCACAGCCGCTCTCTGCCACCTGCTGGCGGGGCCCGAAACACACTTGAAGGCTGACCTTCAAGTTCTGCTTGTTTTTCACAGCGATAACAGTTGTGAATGTTCTCACAGATGGCACTTAATATGGACATCTGGGCCAATATATTTCTATTCCCTTGATGATTCATTTTCCAATTATTAAACAATTTTGCAGTGGATTCTGTTCAGTCTGTTTAGGCTTTACTGTGAAACATCTTTACTCATCATTGAGCAGAGCCAATCATCGATGTAATAGAGTGATTCATAAGCAACACTGAATCCAATTTTTTTTCCTTCTCCAGAATCACGAGTTTGTGGACGAGCAGACCTTTCAGGCAAACTGCATGGAGGTCTCCGTAATGAACAAGTCCGGCTCCCGGACCTCCTCCGTGTCCTCATCTCCGCACGGCCTGGGCTCATGCTGCTCTCGACGCCATAGAAAGAAGAGCAGCTTCAGCCTGCCCAGCACAAATAACCAGGAGCTCAGCACCATACAGATAAGAGAGAGGCCAGTGGCTAACAGGTATGTAGTCTCTCTGACTTCACAGTGCTTTTTGGGATGCTGAGAAATTAAATGAATGACTTGTGTGTTTTTTGATTTGATCATACATCTACAAGTGATGTCACCTCTTCCCTCCTCAATAAATGTGGAGATATGCAGCAACAGCAAAGAGCAACAAATGAACAAGCAGCTACAAGCACAAGGAAAGAAAAAAAAGATCGACAGTACAGCTGGCATATATACAGTATGTAGGTTGTATTGACATAAACGCACTAACGTGCTGTAGTTAATGCTGTTATCCCAGCACAGTATTCCTGTTATCTCGGAATAATCCTCACTGTTTTTCACTGGAACTGCTTCCTGCCTAATTGCTCTCATGAAAACTGTTGAAAGCACATTCAGTGGATTATGCAGAGTAACAGGTCTTTTTTCTCCCCCCCTGTGAGTACCACAAATTAAATACCCTTCCTCTTCATTACAACGGGTGGCAGCAGATTCCCCTGAGCAAACCCATTCCCATAGGCAAGTACAATGATCTGCAGTTCTTGTTACTTCAGAAGGTCAAAAAAAAAGAATCTGCGATTCCAAACTGGGTGGAGTAGTCTGGTGCTATTGCTCTGAAAACGTCTACCGTGTGTGGAACATCATTTCAGTATTTACAATAAAGGACTGTTCTCGGACAGTAAATTAAAAATGTAGGATTTTTACAGCATACGCATCACAGGATGAACCACTTCATAAAGAGGGCGTGTATTCATGCCTGTATACAATCCTCACTCGTGTATACGTTGTACAAGAACATATTAAATAACAGGTTTGTGCCGTGTACATTTTGCAAGCTCAGACCTTTCAGCCTCTTTTAATTCCTTTGTTTTCTTTCACAGTCGCGCCAGCCTGAACGCTAAACTCGACGAGACCGTGCCCTTGAAATGTGATGAACCTTACATCACTCCCTCCATGGTCAGCTTATCTGCCCCGGTGGTGACTTCATCAGACGGGGACGGCTCCACCACCACAGCATACTCTCAGAGCAACATTGTCCGAGTATCTGCCTTGTAGATGTCACGCCTATCTGGTCGGCTAACTGGTCTCAAGAAGCACCAGATGCTGAGGAGAGGGACCACCGAGCATCAACCTGCCATAATCTAAGAAGGATTATAAGATTAACAGAGGTCGAGGGTTTTTTTGAAGTTGTTATCTCATCTGATGTCAAACTCTGCATGGTATTAGTATGATGTGGACAGCTGCCTTGGAAGTGAACCAGCAGATCTTGCTCCATCAAGCACAGCAAGAGCAAGGAAGAGGGCGAGGAACGCGTGGTCATCGTCGTTGCCTAAAAATACTGAGGAAAAAAGAAAAACAACTTTATTTTTGATTATGTAATGTAGTCATATTTGTTGTCTATGATTTAAGGAGGAAATGCGGATGTTTAAAGGTCATTCTCGATGGCCTCTGATGACAAAGCACACATATTCATTGCCTGAAGGCGATCTTTGTGAATATTAAATCAGTCTCCTTTACACATCGCGGGACATTCGTTTCACTCACTGCTTGTTACATCGATTGTTTTGAACCCCAACCCCCTTCAATGACATGTTTTCTAACGCTCCCCTCACTGTTGTAAATTCCAAAAATCGTACATCCACCAGAATGGATAACTGTTGTGAATATTCATTAACTGACTCATTAACTAGTTGAAAAACATCGCTCGATGACGAGTAAAATATACTACGCATCCTGACCATGTTTGTGAAATGTGCAAAGTGAAAGTCAAATGACGAATTCTGTGTTAGCTTACATATTTGACATCCTGATATGGATCTGTGTGACAGCCGCTGTCGTTAGTTAATAATTGATACTGAGAACTATACAGGGTATATATTAGTTAGGTCACAAGGTAGAAACATAAGTCAATGTTCTCGGCGGCACTTAACTAATACTAACCCTAATGTGGACACGTGGTATTTGGACTGAAAACTATATGAGAGAGTTTTGAGCATCAATCCCAATGACTTACCAATTCTTATGATATTCAAAAGCAAGCCTCAGTGGAGTTTACTGTGTCAAAGGGCCATTTTGTACACTTTTCATGTTGTAAATATCTCAGTTAGGACTTTCTCAACCGCATTTGAAGCTGGCTCCTCTCTTATTTCTAGATTTAGTTGACACTTGTTGGCATTCTCTTTCTGTCTGTTAACTGGTTGAATTAAGGATTTGCATGCTCTCATTGCCGAATTCTGTTTTATTAAAGTATGTCTCTGCTTCTTGTTGGTTTGTCAGTAAAAACGAGATTGGTGGGAAGGAAACAAGTGAGCCTGGTATGTCATGATGTAAATTCTGCTTTTAATGAAACACAAGTCTTGTCACGGACCACATATGTAAGCGGCAAGGGAAAAGGGGACAAATGATCACACACATTGTGCATTTGGTGCAGTGGATAGAATAAATACTGTAGCTCTATGGAAACATCCATTAAATGACCCATGTCTTTTCTTTTCTTACAAAAAAAGAAAGAAAATAATTAGGTAGATCTGATAATGTTTTTTTCACGACCACTCAAAGAGCATCTTTTATAACAGGATGGCATAATAATTAGGTGCTGCTGGAGGACATGTGAAGACCTGACTGGCCCAGCGGTGGGTCGCGGCTGCAGGGTCTCTGGAGGCAGACTGCAGGCCTCTGTGATTGTTTGACAGAGAGCGCAGCACCGACCCGCCCTGCAGAGCTGATTGCGTTAGTCCAGGCAGCTTCTCACAGCATGCACTGCCTCTGCTCTGCAGTGTTTAGTAACTGCTGAGAAGTCAGCCTGCATAAAATCTAAGATAACGCAGCGGCATATAAAATAATAAGCTTCTTATACCCAAATTAAAAAAAAAGAAAAATCCCACTTTGACAACTGGGATTTAATTTAGTTAATATTTGGACAATGACTAGACAAACGTTATTAAATTCTATATTCACTTGCACAGCGAATATGAATACAGTCATTGGGTCTAGAGCCACTTAAAAGATGTTTATAGGGGTGGAAAGTCTATCTTTTCTTATGAAATATGGACTTCATCCTGTTTTTCAGCCGATAAAATTCTGAAGAAAACTGAGGGTTTACTGCAGCGTATATGATTGGGTCACTTAGTGACGTGATGCAGGCAACAGACACTGACAGGACCTCCATGTCTTCAATGATAATTATCTGAAAAACAATAGGCAATTTTAAGAATTAAGAGATCTTTAGATTAACTTTGTATAACACAACAGAGATTTTCATGTGAATCCCATTTCATTTACATAGCACTAAATCACAGCAACAGCCCCCCCCCCCGGACGTGTTTTGTATTGTAAGGTAACGACCCTGCAATAATAGAGAGAAATCACAAGCCTATTTCTGCAGGCACTTACCTGTGAGTTTGTGTTTTTGTGAACCAAGTAATTCACCAGGATCGTTGTGATCAGTGGTAACCAGAATAAGAGGAAGGTTAGAATTATATAGCCAGCACGTTTAGCCATTTTGCCCTCTTTCTTTTTGTTTGCTCTCTCTTTACTTGCTTTTGAAGGCATCATGCAAACAGCCCCTTCTACCGCTGCAGGGAGTTGCATTGCTTCTGTTTCGGGGACGTTGCTTGAGACTGGAGGTGAAGCGGTCACCTGAGCCTGTGAGGCAACAGTCAGTGTTTCTCCTTCATTGTTGTTTAGGGCTTGGTCAGGCTCTGTCAGTAAGATAGTAGTAGACTGAGAATTTACATTTGGTGCAGGCAATGATGGGGGCTGCAGGAGGCTGTTTTCTTTGGATTCTTCTTCAGACTTCAGTCTGTCTTTGGACTGTTCCTGTGTGTTGAAACTGACTGACGCCCGCTTTGTGGTTAAGCTCTTAACATTTGAATCAGCATCTCCATTTGACAGATTCACTTCAACCTTCATGACATGGGGGTTTGACTGCTCTGTTTTTAAAGGTTTTTTCTCAGTAAGCACTGTAGCCTGTACTGGAAGGGGCCGAGCTTGTTTTGTTTCTGCATTGCTCATCTTCACTGTATCTTTAAATTCTTTCTTATCCTCTGAATTGATGGAGACAGATTGTACTGATTTTTCTTTGGGTGAATTTGATTCAGCTTGTGTCTGAGCATTGCCTAAGCTCAAAGTGGGGTTTTGCTCAAATCTTCCACATTCATTTTCCACCACTGCGGCTTTTTCTGTCTCCGGCTTCTCTTCATTTTTGTCTTTTGTAGCAAGAGTAAAAGTACCTTTGTCAAATATTTTACGGCTGTGTGATCTCACCAGGGCAAATATGCGAGCGTAGAATCCAATGATGACACCAAAACACGCTGCCCACAGTGGGAATAGCATGTAAAGCCCAAATTTGTCAAAAGAGAATAACGTTTCTCTCTGTTGTCGTTGGCATTTCATATGCAAAGGTGAGTCCCTCAAAAATATCACACAAAAAGCAGACACCAGAATAGCGAAGGTCCATGTGAGAGGAATCAGCGCCTTAATTCGCCTTTTCCTTTGATTGGCTTTGAAGGGCTGTGCAATGGCCTGGTATCTCTCTGCACTTATGCACGCCAGTGTTAACAACTGGATACAGCAGCTGAATGAAAAAGAGGCCATTTGTACATCACAGATGAAACTGTCCACTTTTCTGTTTCGATACACACTCACAACGATGGTTAAGAGAACCGGGCAATCGATTACACATCTCAGAAAGTCTATAACAGCCAGACTGACCACCAGCGCGTTATTGGAAGTTTGCAGGGACTTTTGCCGATACACCGCCAGTATGACAAAAACATTTGCCGCAGCCCCCACAACAGAAGTGCTGGAGAGAATAAAGCTGTTCGCCAGCACAAATGCGATTTCAACGTATTCCTCCAAGGCTGTATTGTTCCCAGAGTCTAGTGCAGGTGTGGGCTCGCCTCTCATCTCTGGATTCAAAGAGCCAACATATTTAGTTCTTTATCATCACTCTTTCCACGCTGACCAAACGCACGTCAAGCCTGCGTCCCTTATCGCCACTGACTGAATAATATTAACTGGTAAACCTGTAGCTCAGACAATTTGCGCCAAAGAATCCGCCCTTTTCATTATCACTCGACAGCACCGGCGGGTCACCTGGGAGTCCTCAGTGTTCACATTCATTAAAAGCTCTGCAGTGTATTCACAGCAGAGACAACTGGGGGGAAACGATGGCTGTTAATTAAATAGCAATTACGTCACCATTGTCTCAATCCTGATATAACTGCAAAAAAACCACAAAAAAACCAGGCAGGGGTTCAAATCTATAATGCGGCGATGATGACGGCATGGCACTGTAATGCACAGGATACTGTGCGCATATGTGCGAACTGAACAGCTGTCCGTGTCATATTAATACAGTGCACCACAAAGGTTAAAAGCTTTGCATTAAGCATGCCAGATGGATGACTTGGGAGTTCTTGAATTGGCTCAGGATATAAAGCGAGCAATGCTGCAGGATTATTGCACGACACTGTGTAATCCTGTTTGGAGATAAAGTGTGAAATGCTCCTTGCTTCAAATATGCAAGCTATGGACTACACCAAATCTGGGATTAGATTAATATATAATGCATTTTGCTTTTGATCATCTAACATATTAGGCTGATCAAATATCTTCCAGTAACATATGGAATCAAATCAGAAGTTCTGGAAAAGAACAAAATCAGTTATCGCACATCTGACAATATCTGGACGCCAAAGACAATGTGCAGCTTATAACCACAAGATAAAAGATCAAAAACACTTTATTCCGAAGCAGATGCCCATCTGCAATATTTACAGCGCACCAAACAGGTGGGTGGGAACAATGTGAGCAAGAGAGTGAAACAGATTCACACTAATATAACAAAGCTTACATACAGACAAAAAAAAAAAGACAATGTAAAATATTGTAGCAGAGCACTAAACAATTACCTGAAAGATATCACTCAGCTGTGCACAGTGTAATGTGATGTAATGTGACGTGTAGATTTAATTTAAAAATACTGCTACAGTTTTATAACTACAGTGCGCCAAAGGGGAAACTAGCTCTTTCGCCGTGCTTGTGGCTGTTCCTGAAGCCTGAGACTGAGTGGCTGGATTTCATTGACTAGGACCACTGAAAAACTGATCTGCTGCTCACAGACGGAACGGTCCAGCTGCTCAAAGCTGAAGTTTGACTTGTCACATAGTAATTTTTGAGTAAAACTAATGATGGATTGTTACAGTGATTGATTTAAATTAATTATCCTGTTTGTTAGCACCAACTCAAGAGTGAAAAAAAATTCTCCTCAACTGGGTGCTTTTACTCCATCGTTAATCAGCAATGCATTTTTCTCTTCGTGACTCATCGTTGCTTCAGGAACGTGTCACGTGGGACACGATGTCCTGCCTTTGAATCAGACCCAGAGATGTTATTATGTTACCCTTCTCTGAACCGCCTAATGCCCCTTTGAACTGTCTACACAGACGAAAAAGCACAAAATAATACAAATGAAAAATTGCCAGACCACAGAGCAGGCTAACCAAGTAAAATGAAAGTCTTTTACTGCCTGACTGACTACTCATTGTTAAAACATGCACAAGGTGAGCTGTGCAGCAAGCTTGCTTAACAAGTGCACCGAAATTTCTCATGTTTTCCTAATGCGATTTTGTGGGTAGAGAAAAACTGATTTAAGCATATTATTTTTTCTTTGCTATTTCCCTAGAATAAAAAATAATAATTTTACCGAGTACATTGTGTATTCACAAAGGCGCTCGACAAAGAAATAATGCCGGAGCAATGTTTTTGTGCAGCAGGCGTTTGGAAAGTGTGAGAGTTGGGAAAAGGAAGGACTTATTGCATAATCCAAAAACAAATAAAATTATTTGACCAAGCTGTCAGTATTGATTAGACCACGGAGCTGGCTACTGTTGACTTTAATTCAAATTTTTTTGTTGTTGTTGCATAATGCTATCACACAGGAGGATGGTGTGCTGTATAGTTTCCATAAAAACAGATCACCTATTCCCAGAACAGTCCTCCTAATGTAAAAAGGGTCACACAGTCTACTATATGCATGAATTAACAATTCATTACCCAACAGTTCAACAATATTAGGAAGAAAAATAGGAAATGACGTCTTATATGAGTAAAATGAGTAGAAAAAGATCCACTGCATTAAATTTATGCAAAAAAAAGAAAAGAAAAAAAGTCTAGGATTTCAGTTTCCCGCAGTCTTTCTCTGCAGTCTGGGTGTGTTTAACCATAGTGTGTTTAAAAATGGAAAGAAATTGAAAACCACATACATTTTTTATGTAGTGTATTTCTGTTTGTTATATATCTCCTTCAATTCATAAGTAAAAATCATTACTGGTTTTGTTAGTAAAATGTTACAGATCAAAAGAAGAGACTACAAAATAACCACGCAATATAATATTCTAGTCAGGAAAATACATTTAAAACAAAAAAATAACACAACATTTACATGGTATTGGGTTGCATTACAGCATTTTATTGTGAAGTTTCCCGTTTTTTTGTCCAACCTTCTGAATATCCCTGTCAGCCTCTGAGCTGATTCTGTTCTCTAACAACGTTGGTACCTCTGTGACAGACTCGAGTCTGTAGGTGTCCTGGTCTGTCTTCTTGATGAGGCACCAGTGAACGCTGACAACCATGACAGCTTTTTTTTGTCACAGAGGCAACACCTTGCTGTGTGTGTTGACGCTTCTGCCAAAGGAGGACAGCCAGCTCCCCTTGTTCACAGAGTGCATGCGGATGCTGACACTGGTGGACCCATGAGGAATGTAACGGCCACAAGACAGCACCTCCAGAGCACAATCACGGAACTGATAGGAAAAAAACAACAACCAAGAACAAGAACTGTCAGGAAATATGAGCAATAATTTCACAAACAGTGTTTCTTCAATCTTTGTTCACAATCAAGATTTTATCTCAGTTCTACAGTACCTGTGTGCTTTTACCTGTTTGTTGGAAAGGAAGTAGATGATGGGGTTGTAGATTGGACTCGTCTTGGCAAAGTACATTGGCATGGTGGCAACTAGAGGAGGAATGTGCAGCTCTGGATCTATAACTACCACCAATGACAATGCTGTGTAGGGCAGCCAGCAGGCAAAAAATGCTACTACCATAGCCAACACCATACTGATGGCATGATCATTCTCTTTCTGGCTGGAACGCCCACCTTGTAGCTCCACACTCCTGTTCAGCTAGAAGAGAGCAACGTTGGGCCACATTAAAAGCTAATTACTTGTTTTACTATGCATGCGGTAGACTGCAAGCAAACATAGATAGATGCATGAATTTTAAATGTTGCTTAAATGGTGTAATGAATAAGCAAAAGCTATTACACACCCACCTTATTCATGGATTTCAGCAGTTTAAAGTAGCAGTAGATGATGATTGCAACTGGAATAATGAAGCAGAGGAGTGTGTAGAAAATGAGATAGCTGTAGTTGCTCCATGATCTCTCTTCCCAGGCCAGTGAGCAGGATGTCTGGACCCCCTCAGGTCCGTAGGAGCTCCAGCCAAATAATGGCGCCACAGCCCAAAACAAGCAGAAGATCCAGACAAACAGCAAGCCAAAGATGCTTCTCCGCATCCTCATCTTTAAACCAGCTTTTGGCTTGCATACCACATTGTATCGCTCATAGGCAAGAAGAGTAAGAGTGCAGAGAGACACCAAACCTAGACAACAACAAGAAAACATAACTGACATTTAGACAGTTCAAGGCATACTCGGATTTCTTTTCTTTTATAGAGTTATCAACTCCAATGATTTTTGAGTATGCTCGGGTGTCATGAAGAAGATATCTGATAAATCTGACACGTGACTAAACTCTACATGCAAAGAAAACATTCATAAAACACAAAAGAAACAAAAGTCATTTCTTGAAATGCTAAAAAAGATGCTCCAAAAATGTAAGATTTTCTAATGTTTCTTGGTTCCCAGGATATTTAAAAGCAGAATGGGAAGCAGAGCCTTCAGCTTTCAGGCTCCTCCCTAAGTCTGGTTCTTCTGGAGGTTTCTTCCTGTTAAAATTGAGTTTTTCCTTTCCACTGTTAAATGCTTGCTTACAAGGATAATTTTCTCTCGATTATTGTAAGGGTCTTTACCTTATAATATGAAGCTCCCTGGGCAACTGTTGTTGTGATTTGGCACTGAAATCTAAAGCATTAGTAATTTTAATTAGTATGTCTCACTGTGACAGAATGACAGTGGCAACTGGATTCATACACTACATTTTATTATGTGTAAACTCAATGTGCTTAACAGAAGAAACAAACATATAAACCTCTGTGTGTAGGTCTGTTTGAACAAAAAAGGTTTTGAGTCTATTTTTGAATGTTGCCACAGATGTAACTGATCTCAGGTCAGCAGGCAGCTTGTTCCAAAGAGCAGGACAACAGTATCTAAAAGAAGCACCATCAGCATATTTGGATCTGATTCTAGGAACGTCAAGATCTACACCTGATCACCAGAGAGGTCTGACTCGGTCATAAACAGTGAGCAAGTCAGAGATGTACTGGGGGTGTTCAAACCATTAAGAGCTTTGTGATCTATTAAAAAGATTTAAAAGGTAATTCCATGCTGTACTGGGAGCCAGTGCAGTGCCTTCAATAGTGGGGTATCATTGTCCTTCATACCTTTAAGAATTCTGGTTGCTGCGTTTTTAATGAGTTGAAGTAATTCTACTGATGATTTGGAGTGTCCTGAAAACACAGCGTTATAATATTCGAACATCCTTGATATGACAGCATGAACCAGTTTCTCAAAGTCAGTTTGAGATAAGAATTTTCCAACTTTTAATATATTTTTGAGTGCTAGAAAGCAGTTCTGGTTTAAATGAGTAATTATCAAAACTGAGATCACTGTCCAAAATAATGCCAAGGTCCCTGACTCAGCTCACTGCTCACTGTGTTTCAGAGACAGGGATAATAAATAAGAAACTACAAGTATTTCTGTCTTGTCCCTGTCCAGTTGTAAAAAGTTTCAAGGCATACGGCAATCAATGCAGCTCATTAGTTTGAGAACAGAATTTACATCATCAGAGTAAAATGATAGATACAACTGAGTGTCACCTGCATAAGAATGGTAGAATATAATGTGATTTTATGGACCAAAGGCAGTAAGACAGACAGAAAGTCTGAACTCCAGAAACACACACATACAAAAACACCGCATATAACAACTAAACTTACCAAAGTAATTGACTGAAAATCCCTGGAGCACACAGGCTGTGTGTCCAATAAAATAGGAGCCTTGGTAGTTTGTGATGGTGACCACCAGGGAGCCACAAAGGCCTATCATGAGGTCAGACACAGCGAGGCTGAGGATCAAAACGTTCATTGGCTGTAGGAGAGCCGAATTCCTCAGCTTCACGGCTATGACCACACTGTTGTTAAACACTGATAGCACCGTGTTGATGAACATGAGGAAAGAAAGGATGCTGTAGCCCACATGAGGGAAGATGGTTGGTGGTACGGTCACCACCTCAGTTTGGATGGAAGGGAATGGAGAGCTGGAGCTCAGAGGTGTGCTGTTAGTGTCCATGGTGCCCAAACTATCCAGCCTTAATGAAGCATCTATGAGGTCAGGGACTGAACCCCCAGATACTCTCTCCTCAGCTCAGGAGCCAATATCATTGGTTTGATCATTTTTGATCCCTGTCAAAGCACTAGGCTTTTTTTTTTTTTCTTTCTAAGATCCCAGAGCCTGCACCTGCCTAACAGTTAAAGCCCCAGATGCAATACGGTAAATTAGTCAGTAACACGATTTGGGTGGGGGATTAATCCCAATAAACCCTCTGCTATAACTGTAATTAGAAACTCGAGTGGTTATTAACACCGGTGCAATTAGTCCTGAAAATTTAATTTCAACTATGAAACCTTTTGTTGTTTGTATAGGTAATAATACCAATAACATAAGCAAAGAATGAATGGATTACTCATTCAGTGAACACATACGTGCTAATTAAGTCGGCAGATCAGATCATGCCCTTTTAAATGACGACATAATCACTGGGTTAGGATCAGGCCATTTCCAGTTTAATAAATAATGAAATAGACCGTAAGTAAACACTTCATAAACACATCATTTAAACTACAGACCAAGACTATGAGGTCATGGTTGTGGCCACTGTAATTTTCCCTTTGATATTCCTTTTTTAAAAACTCCAGCATATATATATATATATATAATATATATATATCTCTCTCTCTCTCTCTATCTATCTATCTATCTATCTATCTATCGGGTCCTCTACCAGAGGCCTGGGAGCTTGAAGGATAAACCGCCCGCAGGGGCGTGCTGGGTGTTTATATGAAATATAGCCACGGTTACAGCACAAAACATTTTACTCATCTCCTACAAAAGTGTCAAACCTAACAAACCCAAAACGCAGCTTCCTTCACACATCAAAAAGCAACATTCATGCTAAATATAGCGATGATGTTCAATTTTTTTTTTCTCCTGAGAAAATTGAACATTTCTCACGTGCTAAAATGAGACATACAGGCTGTGCTGTGTGAGAACTCCTAAAACTATTAAACGTCTCAGAACATCAAAGTGCAGTTTGCTTGACAATGTGCAGCAAATAATGACATCAACGGAGATTGTGGCTGGCAAATGTTTTTCTGAAAAAGCTAATTGCAACAAAGTTATATCAGGGTGTTGCAAAAAGTAAATACTGCAGTAACGTAAACAAAGGGATTAAGGCAACGCAGTCTGTAATGTAACTGTAAATATCCATTACACCCACAGATGCAAAGGACATAAAAGGCATAGATGATTTGTGTGCAATTCACAGCTCGAAATAGGAGAAAACAAAAACGGTGCGTGACTGCCCCCTGTTGTTTGTACTGCATAAAATCATCTATTCGTTTAATTAAACAATTCTGTCAAACATAAACTACTCATCTTAAGACTTGTTGTTTTACAAGGACATAAATTACTAATTTAAAGCACAAATTTCATAAACAGTTTACATCAACTGTCACCATTGGAGCTCACTTCAAAATGTGGCATGCTGAAGAAAATAAAATTAAATAAATGAACGAATGATTGAGATCATTCAGCCTCTGCGTTTTGCTTTTTACGGTGGTTTTCTGTTGCTAATCACACTCTGCTTTGGTCCTGTGGAGCTGGAGAGGAGGCACCTAAACCGGCAGAACCGTGCTCGGGCCAGTAGGAGGCTTCGTGCTGCAGAGGAGTACGGCGAGGGAAAAAGGTGTGCTGGAAGTCGTAGTTGAGCAGGCAGCTGATGGAGGCCATGTAGATGTCAGCGAAGCGCGAGAGTCGGCGTGAGAAGTAAGTGGGGTTGTGGTATGTTCGAAAGAGACTTCCAAACTGAGCATTGAAGATGTCCTTGGTATGAGGCCTGTAATATATGAAAACACAACCATCGAGATATGGTTAGATCGATTCCACAATATCTCTAAAAATTATCCAAAATGGTTTTAGATAAATAAAACATTTTGTTATTACTTCATGGCTTCTCTTTCTTTGATCCACTCCTCGACCACAGCTCGAGACGTTGGATCCCTGTGCACCTGTTAGAGAGCAGTGCATAAATGTGAACCAAAAAAACTTTAAGAATGAAATTAAAGTTTATAAAGTACAATAACAATAATAATACAAATAAAAGACTAAGAGGAGGGATGATATACTAGGTTTCTGACCTGCATCTGTTCAATAAGTCCAGTCAGTGACTGTAACCAGGTCATCATGTGGACGTACTCTGGTGTATTCATGATCTTAATCTCCTTCCTCAGCTCAGGAATGATGGCACCCGTCCTCCAGCCATGTTTCAGTGTTAGATCCTGTTGAACAAAAGATCAGTAGATCCATCTTCATGATCATGATAGGCCAATAATTTAGAAATATACTCCTTCAGTCTGGGGCTTGAGCCGTGAATCTTTAGCACAGGGTATGGAGGAAATAAATCATTTGAGTCTGTCGTGTGCTCCTCCATCACAGTCTGGTATGGTGCAGCCACTAAACAGGACAGGAGCAGACTGCAGCGGACTGTACGGGCAGCAGAAAGGATCATCGGTGCCCCCTTGCCCTCCATCCAGGATCTGTACCTCTCAAGAACCAGGAAACGGGCAGGGAAAATCATCACAGACCCCTCACACCCTGGACACAGACTTTTTGATCTGCTGCCCTCTGGCAGACGGTACAGAAGCCTGCAGACCAGGACCACCCGACATAGGAAAAGTTTCTTTCCCCTCGCCATCTCCCTTCTTAACAGTTGACCTGTCACACTGCTCCCACTGCCAGACTGAAACTGCACCTTATGTACATTCTGTAGTATTCATTCCACCTCATTTCATTTCTGTATTTTATGTATATAAGTTTAGATTAGTTATTTATAGTTGGTTTACACAGCTTTGTGTGTGTGTGTGTGTGTGTGTGTGTGTGTGTGTGTGTGTGTGTGTGTGTGTGTGTGTGTGTGTGTGTGTTACATTGCTGTGCTTGTGCTTGAGAGCCACCATCTACCGGAACCAAATTCCCTGTATGTGTCTGCACATATTTGGCCAATAAACACGATTCTGATTAAACAATAATAAACACAGAACACACAGTGTTTCAATACTTACGGTAGTATGTCTAAGTAAAGACAGATAACCAGAACTAAACTATAACAATTTCATCTGCTAGTTAAGAGGAACATGACCTCTGAAAATGCCATCTGCAACACATCCAAAGCGGGAACATGTTTTGGACTTGAGTAATTAAAAAGAGGAAACTCAGAAATGTTTCTACTCTGTGCCCACTTGCAGCAATGAGGTCATTCCACAGCCAGACAGCCTGAGTGTAAGCTGTGACTAGTGTAAACTACAAAATACCAGCTTCCATCTCTCTAAACAAGCAAGACGACATAACTGACTCCTGGCTGCCTGCCACCTGCAAGGCATCATGCCAACGATATAAAATCTACCTCTCATAATCAGCTTTTACTGCTAATCAAGTTTATACATATATGTAACCTGCTTTGTCCAAGCTGTTGCCAGTTCCTGAGTTACAGGCATGAAAAGATAAGAGGTGGTGATGTGCTGTGCTACTCATGAGTGAATTTCCCGGAGGAACCTACCCGAGGGATTAATAAAGTTCTATCTATCTATCTTTACAGCAGGTGTGTCATACAAACTTAAGTGATCACTTTAAAAACACATCAAATGTCAATGGGGGGAAAAAATCCTACTGGATATCTGTACTGATACCTACTGTGTAATGTGTTAGGAATGAAAGGAAGCCAGATCATTTGATGAAAATCAAAATGATCAATCTACACTCAGTAGTTTGTATGGTGCCCATGTGGTTACATGCATGCCTGACAACATTGGGCCATGCTTCTAATGAGACAACGGTTGGGGAATCTCCCAGATCTGAACAAGGGCATTACTGAACTCCTGGACAGTTAACGTTCAATCTGGCTGCGTTGGATGGACTAAAACATAATGTCCCAGAGGTGTTCTGCTGGATTCAGATCAGCCGAACATTGAGGTCAGTCAGTGGTATCAATTATGTAATCCTCCAGGAAATGCCTGCATACTCTCACACATGAGGCATTGTCATGTACCAGGAGGAACCCAGCACCCACTGCATCAGAGTAGGTTCTCACAATGGGTCCAGGGATTTCATCCTGATAGCTAATGGGAATCATGGTGCCGTCGGCTAGCCTGTAGAGATCTGTCCCTGCCTCAATGGCTATACCTCCCCAGACCTCACTGACCCACCACCAAACCAGTCATGCCGAACAATATTAGAGGCAGCATAACGTTCTCCACAATTATAAAGCCCAAACCAGACCCTTTTATGTCTGTCAGGTGCTCAGGGTGAACCTCATCTGTGAAAAGCACAGGGTGCCCTTCTGGTATTCTATGGCAAATGCCAATTGAGTCCTCAAGCCACTCTCATGGAGTCTGTTTCTACTTGTCTGGTCAGATTCACACCAATGGCCTGCTGGAGGTCATTTTGCAGCTCTGGCATTCTCATCCTGTTCCTCTGTATCTGCTCTTTTGTGCAAAAACAGATCTACAGCCCTGTCTGGCCCTCTTAGAGTAACTGCCTGTCTCCTGGAATCTCCTCCATGCTCCTGAGACTGTGCTGGGAGACACAGTAAACCTTATGGAAATTGCATGTATGACTGGAGGACTTGGAGGAGGAGGAGGAGCAGGAGGAGGAGGAGTGGGACTACTGCAAAACTAGTGAAAAACAGACAGAAAATATGAGGAGGGAAAAAAATCTCTGTTGCCTCCACCTGTAATACCATTCCTGTTTTGGGGGTAGATTTATTGTTGCTCCACTAGTGCACCTGTTGTTAATGTAATTAACATGAAAGCAACTAAAACCTATTAACAACCCCCTCTGCTACTTAACTGACCAGATCAATACCCCAAAGTTTAACTGACCTGATGCTGTGCTCTTATTAAAAAGTCTCCCTTTAATTTATCAGCCAAACCCAATGCAGCGTCTAAGTAACTAGGCTTCAGTGCAT
This sequence comes from Diplotaxodon limnothrissa, assembly GCF_057381915.1. Lineage (NCBI taxonomy): Eukaryota > Metazoa > Chordata > Actinopteri > Cichliformes > Cichlidae > Diplotaxodon > Diplotaxodon limnothrissa. The sequence continues at coordinate 17,076,479 of NC_140602.1, read as the reverse complement.
TTAGTTGTATATTTCAAACCCTGTTGTCTTCTTCCAGAACAGGTAAGACTTAGATTGTTGTAAAGAATAATCCAGCCTGAGACCTTTGAGTTCTGGGAAAACACACTAAATGGAGCATTATCAAAGCACTGCATGGTCAAAGCGGGGTTCCACTCTTTGTTTGTATTCATAGTACAATAATTTTTAACACTGCAGGCCTTGGTGTAGTTTTAATGCTTTGTTATAAATATGCAACTTACTGCCAAGTCGCTGTAGATGTGATCTCCAAAGTAGAGTACTTTGGATCCTCTCCAGCCGGTCAGCCTGAGGAATTCATAAAGGTTTCCCTGAATACCAAAGTCATACAGAAAGAAAGATTAACCATTTGTTTCATCATGCAGTGTATCCAGTGGGATTTATTAGAATTGTTAAATGAGCACAGTACCTGTTTATAGATCTGCCCTTTTTCCAGCCTGTGAATTCTGTCCCACAGCAGCACACCTTTGTCTGTCACTCGCCTGAAAGGTCTAAAACAAAACGGCAAATTGGATATTTAGTAAAGCGATGCACATTTTTATACAACGATCAACACAATGTAGCCACACTGGCATGTGTTATTTAAGTGCCCTAAAACATAACATGAAGATAGTATGAGAAGCATATTACTTACTTCCTCCTGTCATTAAAGAAACTAGGTTTATCAGCTTGAACAATGACAACATCAAACAAGTCCCTCCAGTCTTTTCCTACGATGAAGTTCATTCCTCGATCCCTGCAGCAAACAAAGATTCCGCTTTTTACTTTGTCAGCAACGCCTTAGAGCTCGTTATGAGGGTGCAATAACACTAAGCTTAGGGTTAGCATGTCAATGCAGCACTAGGCTAGCGTAAACTCAGTTAAACTTGCAAATTGGTCCACCTGTTAATTCATAAAAATGGAGGACAGTCAAATCCAAACCCAGCTGGGCACAACTTAGATTGCCTGTTAATTAAAATATCAACATCTCATTTTAACATTTACACATTTACTAACACAGTTATGAAGCCCATTCTTCCAATTACGACATTAATAAAAACACGAGATCGTGCACATTGTAGCACACATCAGGCCCATCCTGATAACTCAGTGTAACAAAATATTATATCAAAGACATAATTTCAGTGATTTTTCAACCTTTCGAGGTTGGATACGCACAAGCTTGTTATATTTCTGGAAAAAAAGACACTTCAAAAGGCTTCACAGTGAATGATTTACAATGAATTACAAACACCAGCCTGCTGATGTGTGTTTGCCCATCCATAAAACTTGGGGCATTATAAAGCGGCACCAATTAAACATTAGTACACCAATACACGACATTTTTAATTAATCACGTCAACAAACACTTGCACTCTGTTTGCTCTCACTTACACAAAGTCAAAAGGGCTATTGGTAATGAGGAACATCTTTTTTCCTTGCGCTGACAGCTTCTTCAGCACAGCGTGGCTTTGCTCACCATAGCAAATGTACTTCTCTGAAAAGAGAGAGGGGGAAAAGAAACCCTATGCTTTTAATTGTAAATCACAGCTTCATTAAGCCTAAATTGTGTTTTTATTTCTTGGCAACTATTCAGATGTGGCCATATCGTTTCTTTCATTAGTTCAAACTAAGTAATATAAATCAAAGTAAAATTACCAATATCCGCCTCCACAGCTCGGTACATTATGCCCTTGACATGAACATCCCTAATAGCTTCCTGTGAAGAAAAGTAAACAGCCCTTAGCCACAAGTTATAACTTCAGCGACGCTATGTTAACATTCAGGTCCAATAGCAACTTTGCTGTGAATATAAACAGTTGACTTAGAAGCACAAAGCAAGTGCATCTGTGAATACAAATGAATATCAAGAAAGAAAGCCCCAGAGTTTAGTTTCTTTGGTGACACACTGAGAAAGTGTTTGAATCAATGAGTGTGCGAGTAAACTTTCCCCTGAAATCCTGATCCCCTCAGGGAAAACTTAGGATGTTTAACATATACAAAGATTGTTTGATGCACAAAAGAAGTAAAAAAGAATAAAATGGGCTTGAAAGTAATTAAAAAAAGGAGGAAGGGGGTGTCCTTGAGCAAACATGAGAAGCATTAGCGGAACAGAGAGTCAGTGTGAGGACTTTTTAAAGACAGCGATCTGACAAATACCCTACAGTGTGACACAGAACTGAGAAGCCCACCATGACAGTTGGCCTCAAAGGGAGAACGCAGATCAGATTTTTCGCCGGTCTCCCTGTGAAGTCGTGGAGCCACCAGAGAACAGACGCACATGGCTGCAAGCGAGCATGCTTGACTAAAATTAGACATTGCTTTTCAGATCTAAATATAAGATGGAACCGAATGGCTGGAGTACCACAGCGCTCCCTGGAAACATGTAAATACAGTTACAGTCATGAACATGTGGCTGGATTTATTCTCATCACACACACACTGGCCTTTTTCGAGATCCAATCAGGAAAAAGAGAGTGCTGTTAAATCATTGCATTAAAACAAGGTACAGCGATAACAAGACAGCTGACCTTTACATCTTTGTAGAGATGGACTGGCTCATAGTCGATGTTGTGCCTCATGAAGAAGTCGTTGACACACGACAGAAGGGTCATCTCAGGCAGGGAGAATATGTCCATGAACTGTTTCATCGTATGGCCATGTGAACTCTGCATTATTAGAGCAGGGCGATATGACCAAAAATATTTATCACGATATACATTTGAAAATCTGCGATAACGATATAACTGATGATATAATTGACACTAGACAAAACACTTTACAACTCCTCAACTTTATAATTGCAAAAAAAAACCCATCAATGTATTTTCACTTAAACAAGCAGCTGTTTTAAGTGCATTAAAGTTATATAAAAAATTAACAGTGCAAATGCAAATTCCTTGCTGACAGTTTAACCAAAAGGCATTTCCAGTGAAAACTGGCCGACATATCCTCAGCATAACCATGTATAATATCCACAAAACTTAAAAAGAGGTTATACACATACAATACGGTAATATTATGTTGAAGCACAGTACGTATCACTCCGCGAGGCTCCTGCCTACGATAACCGTAATGCTCTGACAATCCATCAAGCTGTGCGGCTTTGTAGCTTAGCAAAGTCGTACTGAAACATTTGACAGACTCTCGAGCGCCGTGTACGACATAAAATCATTTCGAGGTCAGTAAACACAACCAGAATTCATAAACAAGGTACACGGGATTATAAGGGGCACTGTCGATTTTCAGAAAAATCAAAGGATTGATTTTAAGTGTGCCGTATTTTCCAAAAAACACGGTAATAACGACGGCCCGCTAGCCTGCTCTACCAAAAATAGTGTTTTGTTGTGTATCTGACGGATGAAAGCCAAACCAGTTCCACACCACTGAAGTTGCAGCATTTTTACAAACCAATTCTGGTTCATCCGTTTCATTCAACGATCCGCTTTCGCTCTTCTCATTCTGCGTCGCCGCCATGTTCATATGTAAGCAAAGGCACGGCGCATGCCCGTTTTACCCATATTCTGTCGCGATATTTCATTTTCCTATCATTGCCCAACATTATACCGGTATTACCGTGAACGGTATGATATAGCCCAGCCCTAGTCATTATCATAATTATTATGTTTGTTACAGTATCTGTGTGGAGACATGACAGTGTGGAAGTGCTGATCACCTTGCCATAGAAGTCACTCATGATCTCCAGAGGAACATGGCAGCCTTCATACATGGCAATTACTTCTTCGTCAGGAACTGGATGAAGACCTCTGAATCAAAAACATTAAACAATGTAAATTCCTAAACAGCATGTCATTTGTATCGTCATATAAATGGTCACTACTCAGACATGGAATTAACAAAGTGCACACATACCTGTATACAGTTCCCAACTGGATATAGTGAAAAGCATCTATCTTCATCAGTAATGCCTAAAAATGATTAAATATAATCATCATACTGATGGTCCTCACATCGTTCTTAGATTGTCTAAACAGTTTAAGACAATGGAAGCTCCACTCTCACCTTTTGGACGTCATAGTGAAGTCCTCTTACAGCAAAACTTGGAATGTATTCGTACTTTCGCAGGCCCTCTGGATACTTTAAAAAAAACAAAGGTTTACATTTAGTGACAAGAAAAGCATTAGGTTTACTTAAAACCAATGAGCAACATAAATTACCCACAAAGGTAAATGTACTTTTGCACATGGAGCTTAAACAGGGTTGTAGCTTCTTTTAGACCTTAGCACACTGACAACCTTTAAGAATATGTTACATAAATTAACTTGCTTTGTTTTTAGCCAATGCACAACAACCACCGCCTCAAGACGCTTTGGATTGTTTGGTAAAGACCCTAAACCCAAACAATCAGATGACCCATACGAGTAAGCATTTGGTGACAGTGGAAAGAAAAAAACTCCCTTTTCAAAGGAAGAAGCCGGACAGAACCGGGCTCAGGGATGGGTGGCCATGTGTGGGCAACCAGTTATGGTGGAGCGGAGGGGTGACTTAATCAGTAGTGTCAGGTTGTAGAATCATTCACAACACACACCCGGTGGTTAGTGACGAGGATGTCCCGTGCTATGTTGAAGATGAGAGTGTGGAGATGGCTGGAGTAGAATGCCAGAGTGTAGTCGTAGTCGAACCCGTAGATCTCTATGTCTCGCAGACTCATCTCATTGTTGGCAAAAATAGTGTCTGGGTCGACAGAGTTGGCAGTTATAACGGAGATCAGATCTGAGAAGAAAAATAAAAACACAAGAGCTTTCTTCAGCTTATTTGAATTCAGAAATATAAACAATAATACAGATGAGGAATGTATCTGTATATATCCTACCTCTTTCTTAACAAGTGGGCCAATCTCAGCAAAACTTTGCACAGACACATGTACAGCAATTATTAACATCTGTGTTTTTAAAAAATATTTATAATAAATTCTTGCATTATTGTATATATTTCATCTATAATTAATAAGTATATTGCCTACATTGACTGTCACGTCTATTTTATTTATAGCATTATTAAAATCATTTATAGTAATCGGAAGAAGTGAATATAAGTTTTTGAGGATCTGAAAATATGTAATTGTGACAAACATGTAAAAACTAATACATTAGAAAAGGGGGGGGGGGGGGGGGGGGATGCATTCATACAGCTCTTGATTCTATGCACCTAAAATATTTTATCTATCTCACATCCATGGCCAGTTTAGAGTCACCAACTCACCTGACGCTAAAAGCTAAAACATGTGGAGGAAACCGGGAAGCTTCTTGCTGTGAGGCAACAGTGCTAATCACACCAACTCCCAAGGTTACTCTCATTCAGGAGTGGACAAAAGGTGTGTAAAAGAACACCTCAGTCAAACATCAGCACAGCGTTGATTTAACCCTTCAATGTCAACTTCCCAACAAATTCTGACCTTTAAAAAAGATCATTAATCAGTAATGCAATAAATAAAAACATGCAGGTTTTAAGGTTCCGAAATGTAGACATTGGGGATTTGTTAGCATCAGTGATACACAAATAAATCAAGTTACAGGTACAACCTATTTTCCACATTTAGAGTCTGCTGTCTGAGAAGCTATTAATATAGAGCAATGGCGAGATGTAGTTAGTCAGCAGGAAACACAAGCCATGACAGAGTTATAAAGAAACAGCAGCTTTGTATTTAGGGCAGGGCTGTAATTATTAATGAGGAGCCGCCTCACTGTGAACAGTGACCTTACCTCCAGTTTGTCTTTTGGTCTCATCGTAAACAGACCACAGCCTCTCTGTCGTGTTCTGACCGTCTAAGGAGCTGCTACAAACAGATGCTGCGCACTTTCCGGCTCTGGGCTCGTGGGAGAGTAGCTGACCAACTCCCTGGGACACCGCTCTGAAATTCCGTTTCCATAACCGAGACCTTACCGGATGGTAGTGGTGGTGTAACCCCTGTACGACATTACAAAAAATATTGGCCTTCTGCAGACAGTCCGTGTGTTTCAGAAGAGAACAGAGCGGCAAAGACCAGGGCGCCATAGCTTTGTTCAGAGCGTGGCGGACCGTGCGGAGGTTGCGGTGTACTCCCCAGCCGACTGCATGCGGCAACGGGCTCCCTCGGCAAAAACAGAAACTGTCTCTGTGTAGTTGCTCTTACGTCACTTCCCTGTTTGGTAAGGTTACGACCAGCCAGCCAATCAGGAGCTCGTGCGTTTGACGTTCAGTGCCTCCCATAGCCTGAATATATTTATAAATGCATATAAGATGCATATTTCTAATACTTTATGCTTGCTCCTTACTGCCCTTCCATCATTTGGGATCACAGGTAGCCAACACGTAGTAAATGTGTTATTAGAGAGTAGAAATCCAATAAAATATGAGAGCAATAAAAGACTGAATGCTGAATCAAATCTATCTATCTATCTATCTATCTATCTATCTATCAGAGGTGGGACCAAGTCATTGTTTTGCAAGTCTCAAGTAAGTCTCAAGTCTTTATCCTCAAGTCTCAAGTCAAGTCTCAAGTAATGTCAGGCAAGTCAGAGTCGAGTCTCAAGTCACTGGTGTAAAAGTCCGAGTCAAGTCACAAGTCTGAAACTTTGAATTTCAAGTCCTTTCGAGTCTTTAAAAAAAAAAAAAAACGAAAAAATAATGTTGCAGTTATGCTAAATGTAAATATTAGACCATGTAATTTTAAAATCTGTGTTTTTCTCAACACATGACAAAATAGTGAACTTAGAAAATATACACAAATTGTGAAATTGCACCTCTTTAAAATGCAGCTCAATTAAACCTAGCTCCAAGAATAATTTTCACCGACAGTTCTGAGATAAGCTGCATGTTATTCTTGGATGCGGTTGTAGGACCGGTGTTGCACAACACCGGCTTTAAAATCGCATGACAAAAATATCATACACATTAAAAAAAAAACTGTATCACCAACGTAGCCTGGACAACATTTGCTAGTTAGATGAAGTCAGCTATCTCATCTTAGCATATTTATATGCATATTTATAATCATACGGTTCTTGGAGTGAGTGCATACACTCATGAAGTTTAGTAACTTCCGGTCACTGCAACAAGCCCAGGTACAGTTTACCGCCGGATGGGTACAGGACCTTGAAATGCACCGTGTAGAAAGTAAAGACCATCGTACGTATCATAAGTTTACCAGTCTCACAAATTGTCGTCATAAATACACATTCCTTAACCGTTTATTAATAGGACCTTTGAGCTCAACGGTAATTAATTAGTAGTGGAAATAATTTCTGGTACCCATCACAGAAATGTAGCAGTGACAATAATATTGTATGCTGTAATCGTACTGGGCAATTAGTGATACAAAAAACCTGTTTTATCCTGTGAATAAAAGTATATGTTTTTGTCAGTGTACCATAATAACAGAAGCGAAACGCAATATTGTGTCAGGACAATTCACTATTTATGCACAATAAATAAAGGAGCATAGCGCGACAATTTCTGTTCAGCGCCAGACTTGCTTGTAACCTATATCACTAATTATGTTATGAAAATGACGTATTAAGTACTAAAAAACACTGACCTTCGTGTAAATGCTTGGAGCAGACTAACCTGTGAGCTGGAGTGTTCTGGGACGTTATATTTGATCTTTGAATGGCTGCAATCCAGGCCATCCGTCGCGTCTTTGTTACTTCGGAAACATGGCTTGAACAATTTCTCTTCAACGACGTAATCCGATAACAACCGATCTCTTTACCCGTCGGCTTCCCGTGGCTGTCATGCGACCGGCTATTGCAGTTAATAATACAACGGCTTCTTGACATTTTTGTGTTTCTTTTTATCGCTGTATAACTGATTTTAATTGAAAGCCTGCGTGCGCTAGTACCGCTTGCCACGAGTTCCCAGAATCCTTTGCGGTTCTACCCGTGAATGACGTAACATTTTCAATCTCTATATAATATGCATGTTAAATTTTATATTTGGGGTAAAATATCAAGTCTTTTCAAGTAAACCGGTTCAAGTCCAATTCAAGTCCCAAGTCATTGGTGTAAAAGTCCAAGTCAAGTCACAAGTCTTAGAACATTTTTTCAAGTCAAGTCTAAAGTCATAAAATTAATGACTCGAGTCTGACTCGAGTCCAAGTCATGTGACTCGAGTCCACACCTCTGCTATCTATCTATCTATCTATCTATCTATCTATCTATCTATCTATCCTTTTGGGACGAGGATTATCAGAAAGAGTTGTGTGTCTTTTAGCTTCTGTTTGTTCCGCTGCCCACATAAACATGTAAACAGAATGAGCAAGCAGTAGAATAATATGCACATTCGTGGGAGAAACTTGCACCAGTGTTTTTTCTATCATTTGTGTTTACTATAAGGTGTATATTTTAAGTCAGTAGCTAAATAGTGCCGCTTAGTGGATAAAGATCAGCACTCATTCGCTGTATGCTTGTACAGCATTGTCAAGATGAGTTGGTGTAATACTCACCGTCAACACTACTTAGCAGGTGTGTACGTGTGTTGCAGTACCCGGAGAGAACCCACGCAAACACGTGGAGAATAAGCAAACTCCACACAGAAAGGCCCCGGCCTGATGGTGGAAATGAACTCAGGCTTGCTGCGAGGCAACAGTGCCACCACCATGCCACCTTGCTGCCCCATATATCTAACCAACTAACAACTGCAGTAGCTCTATATCAATTTGACCTCCGGAATAATCTACTGATCTTGAGGGAGAGGTCAGAGGTAAAATGTGACATGACAGGATGATTTTTGATAAATTAATTCTTAAGCTGACCTTGAAGACCTTGGTGGATGTGAGCTACATTTTAATGGATTGTGAACATGACATCATCTACACCCCTACAAAGTTTTATCATAATTCATTCAAAACCTTTGGCACTATCGTGTTTACAGACTGAAAGTATGACGTGCACATATGCATGCAAACGCTACTAAAACTTTCACCTCCTATGCAGAGGTGGAGAGAAGGCTCAAGACTTTTGATCAGTGCAACACCAAAAGTCATTATTTCACCTCCAGATAGCTCACAATATAGCTATTAGGCTAATACAGTATGTGCTTCTTACTTTTTTAGCAGATGACATCACATCTATCTAATATTAGCTAGATGGACTAGCTACATAGCAGAAATTGTGAAATCCCATGTGAACAGGCTTAGAGTCTTATATCACTAGATACTCTGGGACTTTGCTAATTTTTCCAAATTCAAGGTTTATATCCAAAGACAACAAACATTGTCTGGTTCAGTTTACTCTATATTAATGTAAGTGGAAAGCTATTCCTTAATTGATAACTTATCATTCCTCTCTGGGATGCTCTTACCAAACCAATCACATAATTAGTCTGCCTCATTAGTTGATACCAAAAAAGGAAAAGAAAATGCAAAATCTCTCGGTCCAAACATTTAACATTTTCAGATAGATATTAAGTATCTCACATACGTATGAGAGCTTTTCAAATGAAAAGACTCAACCTTTCATCAAAGTTATCCAAGGAAAGAAGTCTGTGATCATCCACTTTATTTTGTGGTCTTTCAGGTCTTTTGGTTTTGCTGAACTCGCCAGTGTATTTCTTTTTAAGAAGGTATCAGTTCATTGATCTGGCCACTCCTGAAGGTTTTGCCATCTCTCTGATGGATGTATTTGGGTTTTAGTGTAATGATTGTTGTTGTTTTTTCACTTGCATCAATATCTCTTTGGAACTCATATTGAGATTTCCAGTGAAGAGTAACCAAATACAAGTTCAGCACTTGGAATGAACTGCAGATCTCCTTGATTTGTCATGGAGTAATGAGGGAACAGGCCTCACCTGGCCATGAAGCTCCTGAAAATGGGGCACTATGTATAAAAAGTGCTGTAATTTCTAAACAGTGTCTGCAAAGGGTTTGTTAAACACAGTGAATTAAAGATGAAAGTGTGCACTTCAAGCACATATTGATTGTCTGATTTAGAATCCACTGTGCTTTCTAAATTAATCAATCGTTGTGAACAGAGACTAAGACTAATAGAGACTAATAATGATATAGCAGCGTAGTGGTTACCACTGACACTTAAACGCAAGAAGGTCCAGAGTTTGAATCCACCAGCCAGCTGAGACCTTTCTGTGTGGAGTTTGCATGTTTTTCCTGTGTAGGTTCACATTGAATTGTGGATTATGATCTTGGATTGGGTAAGCAGAAGGATTATGACTTAAAATTGGGTAAACAAATTAATTCTGCTTAAAAAAAAGAAAATGCAGCTCCTCACCTTCTTAATAGAACCCATAAAATGGAGCATATTCCCCCTGTCCTGACCTCCCTTCACTGGTTCCTGTGTATTTTACAATTGATTTTTGATGTTGCATTGTATGTTTGAATCAAGCTATCTCAGCCATAAGCGCAACATTTGTTTGAGTCCACCTTTAAAACGAGCTTTTCTTCTTTTGCTTTGACCCAGCATAAGAGTTGAAGGCATTAAGGCTGTTTTGTGTTTTTTTGCAGTCCTTTTAGGTTGATGTGTGTGGGCATGTGCGCACATGTGTATATCTTGTATTTTATTATGTAATCCACCTTTTTGTGTACAGAACTTCGGTAATCTTTGTTGTTTAAAAGATGCTTTATGAAAATTGTATTAGACTGGAAAAATCATTTTTAAGATAGAACTATGACTTACTGTAATGTAGTAAATCAAACTATTGACCTTATAACAAAAAAGTACTAGCACAGTATTTTATTATTTATCTTTAAATTGTTAATTCTGATCTTTTTTCCATTCACATTTGGAGAAACATCACACTTAATAGGAGCTGACACTGGTCAGACAGTCAAGTGTAATACATTTGAGATGTTCAGTATTGACGATGGTTGTCATTTTTTTAAAATAAGATTCACATTAAATGTCGCTGCTGACACGATCGCTAACACCCCTGATACAAAACAAACTGAGCAAGCAGCACAATAATGATATCCTGATCTGCGGGAGAACACTTAGAACTAGTTCCTGAAACATTAGCATTTGCCATTTCAGCTTGCTAACTATATAGCGCCACCAAGTGGATTAGATTCGGTGACTAACTTGAAATAGACTCATTCATTATAATTTATGCTTCCACAGCATTACGATGCATCCAGTCATTTAAAGGAAAGGGAATGCAAAATTCCAGAATAACGCGCCATATACACAGCAAGAAATATTGCATCATTTACTTTTGTAGAGACTGAAACGACCTTGGAGCCATAAACCAAACACTCGCCGTCTTTCTATTATTAATCCTAAGTGTGTTCCTTGGCTCTGGAACTTTAACTGGAAGTGCTGTCAGTGATGTTTTCCCTACAATGAAAGGTAAATTTTAGGAAGTGATGTGCTGATTATTCATTCCTAGCCAATGGTGTCCAGCCACGATTTTCGGGTCTAGGCATATGTTGAAGAAACTGATTGGACAACATGTACCGTAGACTGTATTGTGATTGGTCGACGGTCGTGCGTGGTGCACAGCCATTGGTCGGTAGTCACGGGGTAAGGCGAGTGGACTCTTTTGGTGGGAGAGACAGCTAGTCATTCCTCGTTGTAAAAGCCAGTGCTGCATGCGCTGATCTCCCGGCTATTGTCTCAGCAACTGAAGGCTCAAGTCGTCAGGCAGGCAGTCAGTCAGGAAGCATCTCACAATGAAACGAGTCTGGGTGATAGGGCTTCTTTTTGCACTCTTAGCATTTGGTGAGTAGTGGTATTTTTTTAATTATTCATTATTTTAGCTACCTTTAGCCCGTATGCTAGCACTAACTTGGTTTTTGCTTTTCTTTTCATTCACTGTGGAGTTTGTACGTTCTCTCTGTACTTGACTTTAAAAGGCTTGCAGGTGTCAAAGCAACGGAGAGCGTATTTAATTTACCTGTTATTTTAGAGTAACGCCAGTGTCCGTTAATCTCCTTGCCTTTCCAGAACTTTCTAGCAGAAACACCACCTGTGTTGAAGCTGTCTCATGTTAGCTAACCTCCACTGTTGCATACATGCACGTTTAAATAATGATTAAAAGGCTGACACGGTCAGACGTTACGTCTTAATTAATTTGGTGACTGTGAGCATGTGTTTGCACAGTGCTTTAAAAACTTAATGAGTCTAAAATTACCACATGTTCCCGGTAATTGATAATGAATTTTAATCGAGCAACTTCTCCCTTGACAGCTGCTGTAAAGGCAGATGATGAATTTGACGTTGACGGGACAGTAGAGGAGGACTTGGGTAAAAGCAGGGATGGCTCCAGAACAGACGATGAAGTGGTGCAGAGGTAGGTGTTACTTTCCGTAAGTCCATATATCTTTCTAGAAAACTGCAGTTACTGTATCAGGGAAAAGTCCACTAAATCTTAGCAGAACAAGGTCAAGAAGATAAAGCTTGTGTACAAGTGCTCAGGGCCACTTTGGCGTTACAGTGGAGGCAGAGGTGTGTAAGTTTTACTGTAAAGTTGCCTGTAATAATAGGAAGTTGTATGTATCTTGCTTTCATCTTCAGTCTTATCTGAAAGGACAACAGATTTGTTTGGCAGCAAAGATTTGCTGTCGTTCTCCTCTCTTACCCTGTTTGTATTTGCATCTGTCTGCCTTCAGAGAGGAGGAGGCAATCCAGTTGGACGGTTTGAATGCAGCTCAGATTAAGGAACTCAGGGAAAAGTCTGAAAAACATGCCTTTCAGGCTGAAGTTAACCGTATGATGAAGCTGATCATCAACTCTCTCTACAAGAACAAGGAGGTGGGCAGGAATAATCTTTACTCAAACCTGTGTCTACATATTTTTATTTAAGACATTTCTCACAGAGTTCATCACTTTGTTTTGTGCTGCAGATCTTCCTTAGGGAGCTGATTTCCAATGCATCGGATGCTCTGGATAAGATCCGCTTGTTGTCCCTAACCAACGAGGATGCAATGGCCACAAATGAAGAGCTGACCATCAAAATAAAGGTATGCATTAACTTACTGAATGCTGACACCTTTAATGGAAAAGCTGTGCATCCACTAATTGAGTTTCATTATTTCTATCCCCAGTCTGATAAGGAGAAGAACATGCTGCACATCACTGACACTGGTATTGGAATGACCAAGGAGGAGCTAGTAAAGAACTTGGGAACCATTGCCAAGTCAGGCACCAGCGAATTCCTTAACAAGATGACCGAGATGCAGGAAGAGGAACAGTCTACCTCAGAGCTGATCGGACAGTTTGGTGTCGGTTTCTACTCTGCCTTCCTTGTTGCTGACAAGGTCATTGTGACATCCAAGCACAACAATGACACACAGCACATCTGGGAGTCTGACTCAAATCAGTTCTCTGTCATTGAGGACCCCCGTGGGGACACACTGGGTAGAGGAACCACCATCACGTATGTTATTTATGTGCTAACATTTGCCCACACCAGATTTGGTTTCTTGATCTTTTTAAACAGCTCTTGTGAAATTAATTTCAATGCGTGGCTCATTTTATTTGTCAAAGCTTATGAAATCGTAGTTAATGTCTGTGTTGTTAATGTACAGCCTCTATTGAAGAAGAACTGCAGAGTATTTTCATGCTGCTACATGAGTCTGAAATGTTAAAGCCTGGAATTTTACATTTAATCTTGTCTTTGTTTAATTGCAGACTTGTCCTAAAGGAGGAGGCCTCAGACTACCTGGAGCTGGAGACCATCAAGAACCTTGTCAAGAAATACTCTCAGTTCATCAACTTCCCCATCTATGTGTGGGCCAGCAAGGTGACTACTTTGTCATTTCCTTCAACACTATGAGTCAGACTTAATTCCAGACTGAAACTGACAAATATGGAAATGAACAAACGGTTGCATAATTTCTTTTAACATTCAAGACTGAGACGGTTGAAGAGCCCATTGATGAAGATGCTGAGGCAGCAGAGGAACCAGAGAAAGAGGCTTCTGAAGATGAGGCTGAAGTAGAGGAGGAAGAAGAAGACAAAGACAAACCAAAAACAAAGAAGGTATGTTGATGAAGAAATGGTGGTTGAGACTATGTGTGAGTGTGATCATTAACAGTTTTTATGGTGGGTTAAAGTCCCACTGAGTCATTAAGATTTGTGGACTATTTTACTCAAATAGAAGTCTGTGAAAATATGTCTGATCTAAAATGTATATTTTTCAAAAGTTATATAATTGTGTGATGTGTAGGTTGAGAAGACTGTGTGGGACTGGGAACTGATGAATGATATCAAGCCCATCTGGCAGAGGCCTGCTAAGGAGGTTGAGGAAGATGAGTACAAGGCTTTCTACAAGACCTTCTCAAAGGTAGGCACACATACTTTATCAAACCGGCTCTATAGGCTGGTATACTAATGTCTGATTTTTATAAACTTTACCCATCTTCCAACAGGACAATGATGACCCTATGGCTCACATCCACTTCACAGCTGAGGGTGAGGTCACTTTTAAGTCCATCCTGTTTGTGCCCACTTCAGCTCCCCGTGGGCTGTTTGACGAGTATGGCTCCAAGAAGAACGATTACATCAAGGTGTGTACTCTAAGCAATATTTGGTATCAGATTTATTCAACTTTTTCAGCAATTCCCCAAAAACTGAGTTTCAAAGTAAATGCCTTCCATTCGCAGCTGTTTGTCAGGAGAGTTTTCATCACAGACGACTTCAATGACATGATGCCCAAGTACCTGAACTTCATCAAGGGAGTGGTGAGTTATTTTTAACTCTTATTTGGTCTCATGCTAATGTTATGTGCTTGGTCTCTACATTATCACCTGCACTGTGATTAAGGGAAACTTTATTTTGTTAGGTCGACTCTGACGACCTTCCTCTGAATGTGTCCAGAGAAACTCTGCAGCAGCACAAACTGCTCAAGGTGAGCTCAACGTGCAGCCCTGTTCGCTTCCCATTCCATCATTTAGTCATCATTAACCAATGAAGCCTTTGATTAAAATGGATAATGAAGCAACAAAGCAATTTTTATGTAGTGCAAATCATAAAGTGCTTTCAGGAATAACAGGGGGCACTAGAACATGGTTAAATGAAACCATAAATTAAAGATTCTGAATAACTAACGCTAGATTTAATGCAGTATGAAATGGTCATTACCTACTTTATCTTTTTCAGGTTATCCGCAAGAAGTTGGTCCGTAAGACTCTGGACATGATTAAGAAGATTGCAGAGGAACAGTACAACGATAAGTTCTGGAAGGAGTTTGGCACAAACATCAAGCTGGGTGTGATCGAGGATCACTCCAACAGGACCCGTCTCGCTAAGCTGCTGCGCTTCCAGACCTCCAACAGTGAAACAGACCTGGCCAGCCTGGAACAGTATGTGGAGCGCATGAAAGAGAAGCAGGATAAGATCTATTTCATGGCTGGCACCAGCAGGAAAGAGGTGAGTGAATGTGTGTTTATTGGTCAGGAGAAAGAAGTGTAAACTATCCTACACTAGCTGAAATTCTCATGTCTCTTGTTCTTCCATCCACTACAGGCTGAGTCTTCTCCCTTTGTTGAGAAGCTGCTGAAGAAGGGCTATGAGGTCATCTACCTGACAGAGCCTGTGGATGAGTACTGCATCCAGGCACTGCCAGAGTTTGATGGAAAACGCTTCCAGAACGTGGCCAAGGAAGGTGTCAAATTTGACGAGAGTGAAAAGACCAAGGAGAAGAGGGAGGCCCTGGAGAAGGAGTTCGAACCTCTCACAACTTGGCTGAAGGACAAAGCTCTAAAGGACAAGGTAATTCTGTGACATTAAAAGAATGGGGCATGAGCGCCAGCTGTAGAAGCAGTTAATTTTGGCTCTACCTGCTCATTTATGTCTGCAACATTTAATGCATTGCTTTTTTATTCCCCAACAGATTGAGAAGGCTGTTCTCTCTCAGAGGCTAACCAACTCACCCTGCGCCTTGGTTGCCAGCCAGTACGGCTGGTCAGGGAACATGGAGAGGATCATGAAGGCACAGGCCTACCAGACAGGAAAGGACATTTCCACAAAGTGAGTGTTAATCCTGGGCTCATCTTTGCATTTATTACTCCCACTGCTATTGCTTTGTTCTAAATCTGTATTTCCATTGAATCTTTCCAGTTATTACGCCAGCCAGAAGAAAACACTAGAACTCAACCCCAAACATCCTCTTGTCAAGCAGTTGCTTAATAGAGTCAATGTGAGTTTAACCACTGTCATTTTTGTCTATCTGTACTATAGTAATGGTCCTTTACTAAGACTACCATCAAATTACTTAGTAAATGTAGTTCATTACATGAATAAACTTAAAATGGACCAATCAGAGCACATAGTTGAACAGTTTCTTTTCCTCACACCCCCCAGACTGATGCTGAGGACCAGACTGCATCAGATCTGGCTGTGGTTCTGTTTGAGACAGCCACACTGCGCTCAGGATACCAGCTCGCTGATACAAAAGCTTATGGAGACAGAATAGAGCGCATGCTCCGACTCAGCTTGAATGTACCACTAGATGAACAGGCAAGTCACTGCAGCTCTTGTATGGTGTACTAATTTGCATAGCAGATGTCTTGGTGTCTGAACTAATGATTCCTCTTCCAGCAGTGAGCCTTTTTTGAGTTTAGTCTTGTCTCTGCTTTTTAAATCTTCTTTGTAAAATGTTAAGTATTTGTGCAGTGATTTTTAAGACTGTAGGATATGTTTAATAATCATGGCTCTTTTATAGATTGAAGAAGAACCTGAGGAGGAGCCTGAAGGACCAGCAGAAGATGACTCTGAAGATAAAGAGGAGACTGTGGATGAGGATGATGACGAAGAAACGGTAAGAAGACTTCACACACTCTTGCTTGAGGACAATGTAAAATTAAGAATCTAGATGTTGAAGTGGTTTACTCTTCTGACCTTTCTCTAATCATGCTTGCAGACAAAAGACAAGGATGAACTGTGAAGCACTGAAGGGAAGAGCGTGTAACAGTGGCGCTGGAAAATGGACTTAAGTCTCTGTTTCAGTGCCACCGTGGTCACATTATTTTGGGTGGGGTCCCTGGGTTGGGGTTTTTTAAAGCGAATATTTGTTTTTGTTTCTTTTGTATTACATTCCTCATGACTGTAAATTTGTTAATATTTAACTGACCTGTTTATGGAAAGATGTGATCCTGTCTATTGATCAAATAAATGTTTCGTGGAAAAATGTTTGCATCGTTTCTGGTTTTATTCAAAACTGAAAGAGTTGCTTTCAGACAGGTCTTGGCTACTATTCTTTTTCAGTCATCTTAATCCCAACATATCAAAAGTACGGTCTGGCTGTAGCTTGCAGTGTAATACATCTACTCATGCATAGGGTGCCATGACACTTTTTACAGTTTGTTTTCAGACTGAAGCGATGTAAATAAGCTCATGGAAATGCAGGTGGACGCCCCACTAGTAGGTGACTCTGCCATTGTGGGCTGAATCAGGGATGGACAGGAGGAGTACAGGAGTGTGGTGGAGAGCTGTGTCGAGTGGTGTGAGCTAAACCACCTACAACTTAACATCACAAGGGAAAAAAAACTGATTATGGACTTTAGGAAGCAGGCTCCTCCTAACCCTGTCACCATCAGAGGGGCTGATGTGGAGATCGTTGAGGACTACCGGTACCTGGGGGGGGGGGGGTACACTTGGCCTGTGGACTGGACCAAGCACGCCAATGCTATCTTCAAAAAAGGGCAGAGTCGGCTTTTCCTACTGAGGCGACTCAGGTCTTTCAATGTTGGTAGGAAAATGCTGACCATGTTCTATCACTCGGTGTTGGAAAGCGTCGTGTTCTTTGCAGCAGTGTGCTGGGGAAGTGGGGTGAAGACAGCTGATGCCAACAGGCTGAACAAACTGTTTAAAAAGGCTGGTTCTGTCCTGGGTGTCAGACTTGAGAACCTGGATGTGTCTGAGAGGAGAATGCTTTTTTTAAAAAAAAAAAAGAAGAAAAAAGCTTTCTATCATGGACAACCCCTGTCACCCCATGCACACCCCCATGATGGACCATCGGAGCAAACCCAGCAAAAGACTCATTGCCCCGAAATGCAGAACTGACTGCCACAGTAAATCCTTTGTACCGGTGGCCAGTGTTGGTCAAGTTACTTGAAAAAAGTAATCAGTAACTAATTACTGATTACTTCCCCCAAAAAGTAATCCCGTTACTTTACTGATTACTTATTTTCAAAAGTAATTAATTACTTAGTTACTTTTTAAAAACACAATTTACAACCTGAATAGGTGAAAAAGCGATAGATCTTTCAGCCCAATTCTACTTTTTCTGCATAATCCATCATACAAAATGTAATCAAACGGAAAGGTCCCCTTTTAAAACTTGTTTTATTAGTTTTAATCTTTTAACTTTATGCATCAAGCAAAAATTTAATTATATGCAATATTCTCTGACTGGAAGAAATTTGTTTAATATTTAAACCTATTTTCTGCACATTCCAGCACATAAAATAAAATATGTTTTGTGTTTACACTCTTTCAAATAGATGCAAGTAAAACACAGCAGAAAATAACATCAAAGACTAGCGGTCCTTTTGCTCTATTTTCACCTGTAAAGCAGGAGTGATGTAGGCGGAGGTTTACCCTGGTGCAGGTGTGCCGCAGCGGTCAGTGGAAGAATCCGCTAGTTTCTCCGTGAGTTTCCCATTATGTCATAGCGCACTCTGTGCTTGCTTGGAAGTTTAGGGGTTTTTCTTCGGTGTAAAAAGAAGTTTTCTTCCCACGCACAATGGACACTAATGTTTTTGTCAGTTTTTATGGAATCAAACTCAAAGTAAGGTCAGTACTTCCACGCTTTAAACACGGCATGTTCATACTCTCTCCCGCACTCATATGATCCGTTGTTGATCTGCACACAGCTGTTGTCACCAATGTCATGAGACGTTCTCACAAAAAGAAATCACGGTTTTAGTAACGCAGCGTTCCTACGGGAAAGTAACTGTAATCTAATTACCGTTTTTGCAATAGTAATCCCTTACTTTACTCGTTACTTGAAAAAAGTAATCAGATTACAGTAACGCGTTACCGGTGGCAATAAGACTGTATAACTCTTCCTCACTCTGTAGGTGATTTTCCTGAGACTATTACCAGCGTTATTGTGTTACCTTTCAGACCATGCAATATTATCCAACAGTACCTTATTGAATATTTGTTTCATCCCCCCATCATACGCTGCTACTCCCTTTATTCTATTGCACAATACTGCCACTTTCTAGAATCGCCTGCACTGATAGTTCTTTATTCTCCAGGTTATAGTTATATATATTACTTCGTTAGAGTTATTTGATACTATGTCTTGCACTATCCTACTGTACCGGTATATTACTGTATACTACTATTCTTATTGTATATATTGTATATCTTATTCATCTGTTCCTCTGTCTCTCCTGCTACTTTGAGCATGTACATGACAAAAGAATTTCCCTCGGGATAAATAAAGTGATTCTTATTATTATTCTTATTAAAGAGTCATGGTGACATGAGCTGTTCTACACTTAGGATACTTTACTGTTCTTTTCGGTTGCACATTTATGCAAATTTAATGAGGAAGGATGCATTTAAAAAAAAAAAAAAAAAATTAAGTGCACTGAGGGTGACACCCCTGTGGTTTCTCTACAGCAACCCCAGGGAGATGGCTTACTGGTAAAATGTCATGAAGACTGATGCATCTTGTACAGGATGTCTTCATTGAGCCATGCCCTTTTTTCTTTCTTTCCTTTCTTTCCTTTCTTTCTTTCTGTCTGTCTGTCTGTCTGTCTGTCTTTCTTTCTTTCATGAACGTGAGCAGAACTAGGTGCCTAGCCTTAATTGTTGGATATAGTGATTTTGACTATATTAATATTGTACACTAAATGCTAAATCTAATAAAATCTACTTGTGTGGGTTTATCTCAGAATCTGTTACAATGACCTAAACATGCAGACCACAGGCTTTTCAAGGTTTACAGGAAAGCACCAATGAAACCCACAAGGATGTGGAACAGCTTCACCACTGAATTAATTATCTAATTTTACACAGTAAACTTATTTTACCCTTAGTAATACCCAAGGAATACATTTGTTCCAACACACTCAGGAAAGACGGCAACTTAATGGCACTTGAAACAGGAAGCAACATCAACTGTTTAACTAGTTTAACAATACATTGTAATGTAGTGGGATGTCCAGTAGGTGGCACTAATACATTCAAAATGGGTTCTAGCAGCCAATGAATTAAAGAAGGACGTACTCAATTATTACGTCATTAAATTGACTTAAGAGGTTTCAGCTTTACATTTTTGAGTTAAAGCCAAAGAATAAAAACACGGAGCCCTTTCGAAGCTGATATCGCCCCACTTCACTTGGCAAGTATTATTTAAGTATTGCAAAAAGACATGTTTCCCCCCATTTCTTCAGTTTAAATACACGTGCAAGAATGCCAGTGAAGAACAAAAGAAAAAATTGCAGGCCTAAAAAAACCAATCTACGTCTGATGAAGAGTAGCTAGAAGTTATGTGTTCTTTTATCTTCTTTATATATATATATATATATATATATATATATATATATATATATATATATTTATATATATACACACTGTGCGTCAGCCCTGTTCACTGAACCATAGATCCTGAAGACTGTTTCTACTTTCTACTTTCTACTTTAAGCTTCACAACAGACCAGTGGAGCTTGCATTGGTGTAATTGTTAACTACACTTAAACATATATATATTTATTTATTTATTCGCTGTTTAAGTGTAGTTAACAATTACACCAATGCAAGCTCCACTGGTCTGTTGTGAAGCTTAAAGTAGAAACAGTCTTCAGGATCTATGGTTCAGTGAACAGGGCTGACGCACAGTGTGTGTGTTTGTGCAGCTGACTCTTACAGTATGAAATGATGGCGTTGTGCTGTATTCAGATGTGTGTGTGTGTGTGTGGGGGGTGTCTTATAGTTCACAGTGGTCTGAAATAGTGAGTTTGAAAGCTAACAGCTAAACTGCAGCAGTGGAGCATTACAGGTCGCTCCATCGACATGCTCCCATTCGCCGGAGTGAGAAAATGCTGCGCCTTTCTTATTAAAGGGTGACAGATATGGGCCACAGCAGGGGGAGGGGTGTCATAGTGGAGCCACAGTGGAATGATAACCATGGCAGATAATAGCTGTGCTCCTTTAGCACAATTATTATCTGTTCCCTCAAACTAACCTTCTCTCTGCTGGAAGCCTTGAAATTCCAACACAATATGAGACGGGATTTTTTGGGGGGGGATTTCTCACACTGTAGTAGTAGTGCCACCACATGCCATGACTAAAACTCACCTGAGGTCACCCAACCTCAGCAAGTGGGCAGACTTCCCACTTGCTCTGCATTCCAGTTTAACCCTTACCCCCTTGTTTTGCTCTACTTCCCCTTGTTCTGCTAAGCTCTTTGGATTAGCTGTTTGACAGAATGTAGTTTTGCAGGCTTGTGAACTCATGTCACTCCTACAAATGTTTCTGGAATGAGAAAGTGTCAACCAAATTTGAACTCATATTATGGATGTACATTTTTGTGGCTCAGTCATATTGTGACCCACAGAAAAGCATCATTAGTTCATCTCTTGATAGATGCCCATATGAAGTCTATGATTAATGGCCTTTAGTTTGAGACCTAGACTTATTTTTTCTTTGTCTGAGCCGTTTTTCTAAATGTTCAGCTACACAAGTCCGTGATATCACGGGGGAACGTTTGATTCTGAAATGAAACTTCATTCTGGCGTGGTCAAAGTGTTCTGACAGGTCCCGTGACATTAAAATATCCAGCACATGTATTATTATTTTCTCCCTAAGAAATGAGCCTCCAAACTCTCTAAACTATCATAAACGATCTTTTCTTATTAGCGCCTTTAAAAAGAAGAAAGCCTAAATAAAAATACAGAACGAATCTTTATTGATTTGTAGGTCTTTACAGAGGCCTTAGGTTTTAATGTTTACCTGTTTAAATATGAATTACATGTAAACAAAAAATAGTACATTTCCCTCAGATTCAGTGTTTATCATTGCATGGCAGTACCTTTTTGTCTTTATCCTTGCTATGTCTGCTGCTGTTGTTGTTTTTTCTTTTTAAATAATATGCGATGTTGCCCTTCTTATTTAATCATATTTTTAATCGTTTAGGGTAAGTATGAGCGAACAACCACGGCAAACATACATGCCAGACCGCAGGATATTTGATCTAATCTCTGTTAGTGAAAAATCGATCTATGACTGAAAGAGCCTTCCCCAGGGCTTCTCTTTCCCATCATTTGTATTTTGCGACTGACTGCAGTTTCTGCGCCGCTGCTGCTCGTACGCAATCTCTGGATAGGTGGTTGCCATGGATTCCTGGGTCACATGCGTGGGTTTCCTAGCCAGAAGCAGCAGAAGATGTTCGGACCAAAAATCCAGAGCCATTTTCATTCAAGAAAAAGAGAGGATCCGCTGTGGAGGGCTTGCTGAGCGGGTGGTCTGACTACACACCCGTCTGCTGATTTCGGCATCTTTTAAAAAAAAAAGCCAACCAAAAAACACGACGGGAAGAAAACCTGATCTGGGTGCTTTTGAATCACTGAAATTCGCAGCAAACCGGTTTTGTCCACATCCATAGACTGATAACAGGAATGAGTATAGAAATTCCTGAAGGACTGACGGAGCTGTTACAGAGCTTTACCGTGGAAGTGTTGAGGAATCAGCCCAGGGACTTGCTCGAGTTTGCGCTACAGTATTTCACCCAGCTTAAGGAGAACGAGACCAAAGAGGCCTCATTTGGCAATGACCAAAATTCGGCCCCGAGACTTGGGAAAGCGGTCAATTTCATTGACGAAGCCATGCAGATCGATTCGGAAAACGGAGAGGAGGACGACGACGATGACGAGGAATTCATAGGTGGGCTAACACATTCACCGTGCGTGTTTCTGTCATGGGGGGATGCTGAACTTGACTCGAGATGCTTTGCTTTGAATTGTGAGCATGTATGGATGGATGGATGGCCGTGGGAGAGAATGAAAATCCACATCGAGCGCGCTGATGCTGCCGCCATACATTTACAACGGCTCTGTCATTTGCCATATATGGTCACCGAGGCTCAATGCTGGTTCACGAACGTGTTATGCTCTTCACGTTTCTGCTCAGAGAATAGCACCTGCACACTGCGGCTTATTTTGCTTTATAAATAATTATGATAGTCATAAAAACATCTGGACCGTTTAAATGTTTTCTGTCTCAGGTGCAGGCCCGGTGGGCCTCCCCTTCATATGTACCCCCCAAAAAAGACAAAGCTTGTAAAATATAAAGGCCTATAGCTTTAGCTGTTATATAGATGCAGGTAGTACACAATGTGCTGTCGACAGGCCTACATTTCCTGAAGTATTTAACACAGTGACTGCTGCCAGAGTGTAATGAGGTGCAGCCAGAAGCAACCCAGAGCTCTGACACAGCATCCCAATGAGTGGTGGCTTCTGCAAGACTGGCTGCAATGGTTACATAAGGAGAAATGCCTCGCATGCAGTTGTTAAACGTCTGTGTTTTGGGTCATTGTTGTGCCCCCCCAACCAACCAACCACCATTAATGCCTCCCATATTTCAATGAGATTCCCCAGTCATCACTGGCTGGCAGGCCATTAATGGACGAGACCTATCTAATGTATATTTCATACTGACCTATTGTGTAGCAGCTTGGCACTGTTTTTCTCATTTAAATTTGATTCAAAGGCTAAAATCCACTTCAAAGCAGCTGTCCCCCATTCAGTTTTTACTCAGATGAATATAGACCCTAATGAGAATGCTCCACTTGTGCTGTAGATAACGAAATACAACGGCCTCAAACCTTACTAGCAATAACAGTTTGTGATGGATGGATATCTTTTATGGTGAAATCTAACATGCTTTAAAAAAAAAAATACAGATATATATATCTTTCTTTTTCTTTTCTCCAGCCCCTGTGATAAACAGATTCATCCGAAGAGCATCAGGTGAGTTACCATCTTCCTGTTGTGTCAAGGAGGGAAACTCTGGACAGTGTCTGAGCTGAAAACATTAAATAAAGCCTTCTGTGACACATGACTAGCGAGGCTGCGTCAGATTGGCTTCAGTACAAGTGATACTTAAGTATTTTTCCATCTGTCTTTTGTTACCGTCTTCCACTTATTGTAATAGTGTTGATATGTTACAGCTTGTGAAGCCACTTTGTCTCGAACCCGTCAGTGAGTAATGTAGCAATAGTAAAGTTGCGGCTTCACATAACTTAGTTGTGTTTGGATAGCTGCTTGGTTTGCCTTTCTGAATGGAAAGAATTATTTATTAATAACTTGGGTATTTACCTTACCTCTTATCACTTCAGACGGGGAACGAACATCTTTTACTTAGCAAACCGTAAATCTTGCACATGAAATGAAAACAGATTCAATTAAGTTAACATTAAGCTGGTCACTTACCATATTCCACGTTAGCCTGTGTCAAGTTGAAAGTTTTTTATACCACTACCCCATCTTTCTGTTAACATATAGGAAGGAAATGTGGTAAGAGTGCTGTCATCCATCACCGCATATTCCTGTACTCAAGATGAGAAAAGTTGTTTTTATTGAAAGATTTATTGCCTGAACTGGTCCTGAATCATCCCTGGAATTTGCCTTTTTTGTTTGACTGGGATGAAGTCTGTGCCGTGGGCCACCTGAAGATGAACATTTGTTTTTCAGATGTTATGTAAGGTGTCGTTATTCATCTAAAAGTTCATTTAAAGAAAAAGTGAAGCTTTTTCAAATAAAGACCTGGTAGACAGTTCCACTGGAAGTGAGCTCTCAGAGACCCTAGAGATGCTAGTATACTTCAGCGTTATAATTCGCGGATGGGAAGAAACAAGCAATTAATAAGGGATCAATTAACAATTCTATTTACAAACACCTTTAACATCTACTGTCGCTAATAACAAGAAAACTGCCCCAGAGTCGAAAACACTATATGGACAAAATAGCTGCTGCTCATCAATAAGAGAAATGTAAATGTGATTCGTGTGTTTGTGTCATGCAGTGTGTGCTGAAGCATTCAATCCTGATGAAGATGATGAGGATAAAGAGCCAAGGGTAAACTGCATCCATCCAGTGATTATTGTTTTTACACAACTGGTTTAACTGTTCAGAGGTTATAAGTGTGATTCGTGATCTGTTTTAGGTCACTCACCCCAAAACTGACGAGCAGAGACAGAGACTACAGGAAGCATGTAGGGACATTCTTCTGTTCAAGAATTTGGATCCAGTGAGTGGATTATTCCATAAGCTCTTCTCTGGTTTGTGCCCTGCCATATCCTAAATTAAACAAAGGGAAACATGGCCCAAGGCCAGTAAATTTCTTCTTTTTTTTTTTTGCTGCATGCCCAGTACACCGTGCCTAATTTTTTTTAGAGATAGTTATTTATTTATTTGTTTTGGAAACTCGAAAACAAACTCTGAGTGCATTCTGCATGATTCTTTCACTGTCTGACTGCTGTCCCCGCCCCCATGACAGGAAGAGATGTCTCAGGTGCTGGATGCCATGTTCGAGAAGTTCTGCACGGAAGGGGAACATATCATTGATCAAGATGATGACGGGGACAACTTCTACGTTATCGAAAGGTGGGTTTAACTTGCTCGTGAATTTCAAATCGCATCATAGTTGGTTATTTAACTTGAAAAAGTGAACACAGTTGCTAAATAATTGCTGAAATCATTGTTTTGTGCTAACTGAAGATATTTTTTCCCCGCTGCCTTTCCATTCAGTGGCACGTTTAACATTTTCGTGAAGGTTGATGGCACGGAAAAGTTGGTGGGCTGCTATGACAACCGAGGCAGCTTTGGAGAACTGGCGCTGATGTACAACACCCCCAGGGCGGCCACAATAATCGCCACTTCACCTGGAGCCCTTTGGTGCCTAGTGAGTAAACCATTACACCGCACCCCACTGCAATGGCACAGTTGGATCCTTAATCGGGTTTTTATAGCATGCTGTGCTGTCAGCTGTCATGATTTAAGTAAGCAGGGAGTTTATCTGCGACGGTGTGGAAACCATCATTAGGTGAACACAAATTAAGGCGAAAGCAGCTGTTTTACCTCCAGGCTCTGTTCGTTTTATTGTTACATTTCAGCATGGATGCTATTTTACTTAAGGAAAACTGGCAAAACATCCAGTTAAGTATCCAGTCGCAGTCTGACTTGTTTCTGAGAAGCTGCTGTTTATTAGTGACTATGAGAACCATCGCTGAACTGCGGGTAACGTCTCAGTTAAGTCCTCTCAGTGCAGCTGGGTAGGTTGCTGCCATGTCCTGTGCTCACCTGAGGACTTGTAGGTTGTTTTTATTTGAGTCTCTAATCTCAAACAGGAAGCCCCTTTTGACCACCAATTGGTTTAGGTCAAGGAGGAAGAGTGCTGCCAAAAAATGCATCCAGTCAAACGGTCGAAAATTTATTTATGGCCCTTGTTCATTTTGTAAACAAGCGATAGGATATGAACTTGAAGTGGGTCCAACTTTAGCAACCTTTAAACCATGAGGTTCCAGCCTTGCTTGCGCCTTTGGGTGAGGGGAAAAAGGTTTGTCAGCTATAGGGCGCCCTCTGCAGTCACATATGTTTCCTGCAGCACAGTATGTTACTGCAAGCTTTGTTGACCATGCTGTCTGTGATATTTTTCCTTTCTTTGTGTTCAGGCTTGGTGTCCTTTCATTCATTTCATTCACATAATGACACATGGATGGTGCTGTTTCTTTTCTTTTCTTAAATTCAAACTATAAGTGCACACTATTGTTTTATGTGAGCTATTTGATAAGATAGATAAGATAACTCTTTATTGTCATTGCACAGTCATACCTGGTGCAATAGTATAACGAATTTGGAAACTGTCCCACGTCGGCACTGCACACAACACAACACAACATGAGATCAGTCTGGACTTCTTGGTTGGGGATTTTTCATCATTATGTTTATTATTATTTTTATTACTGTATAGCACTATTATGAATAATATTTTATAATGTGTGAATTGTTAGTTTTTGTCTAACCCCAGGGTCAGTGTCATCAGAAATTGTGTTTAATGAAGCCTTATTTTAAATCTGTTTCAGGATCGTCTGACATTCAGGAGGATCATAGTGAAAAACAATGCCAAGAAGAGGAAGCTGTATGAGGCATTCATTGAAACTCTACCCCTGCTTACATCTTTAGAGGTCAAGATTAACATTGTCCTCCAGCATTTACACAGTGTACTACATATTTACAGTAAAACATTTGCAAACCAAATATGTTTCATGCACAGGTGTCAGAGAGAATGAAGGTAGTTGACGTGCTATCCACCAGGGTGTACAGCGACTCGCAGCAGATCATTGCTCAGGTGAATAATGTCTTCGTACAATCTGCTTTTATTGGACTTTTTTTTTTTAAAATTCTACATGTTTTTGTGCTCCTTTGCAATTGCTGTGTTGCTTTTTGTCATAGGGTGATTTAGCGGATTGCTTCTACATTGTCGAATCTGGCCAGGTTAGAATCACTATGAAGAGAAGTCGGGTAAGTTTGCACCGCCACCCTTTAGACAAGCCTTTGATTAAAAAAAAAATCTCTGGAAACTTAGAGTACGCATTTCTTTTTCTCTGCTAGACAAAAACAGACCAAGAAGAAGAGGAGGTGGACATCGCTACATGCTCCAGGGGCCAGTATTTTGGGGAGCTTGCTCTCGTCACAAACAAACCCAGAGCTGCATCTGCCTATGCTGTGGGGAGTGTCAAATGCTTGGGTAAATTTTGTGCAGTTTTGTGCTCGTTCGTTCATATATCGCGCCAAAGATGCACATCTCCCAGTAAAACACATATTATTTTGTACCATCCTTTTCAAATTCACCTCCAAGTCCTGACTGTATCTGTTTTCTTCTTTATCAGTCATGGATGTTCAAGCCTTTGAGAGATTGCTAGGCCCATGCATGGACATCATGAAGAGAAACATTGCTAACTATGAGGAGCAGCTGGTGACCCTGTTTGGAAGTAGCCCTGAAATTGAGCAACAGACTGCATGAAGCGACTGCAGTGGACTGTAAATGGGTGGATGGAAAAAGGCTTGTAACCACTTAAACAGATTTTCTTACAAGAAATGTGAATATCCACCTACATAAACCATTTGAGCGTCAGATATATAAAACACACGTTGTCGGAAGGTTATGGCCGAAAAGTAAAGCCAAAGCAGAGTTGCTTAAAGCTTGTTTAAATTACATTTTCCACAACACTCACCTTACAAAAAAAAAAAAAAATGTAAGTGTGCATTTTACTTGTCGGTGTTGGGTGCATTACTTGTTTGTAATTTGAGCATTTTTTTTTTAACTTTCACATTTTCTCCACAGTGTTATAGCCACACGTACAATATTATATATATCGTTTGTAAATTTCTAAACATTGCGTGTCAAAGTCAAAAGCCAAAGCTGATTTCTTACTGGATAAGTGCGAGCAAACGTCACATGTACAAAAGGGCCCAAACCTGAGAAAGGGTAAACGGTTTGTAAAGGATAAAATCTTTGACATTTTGATTATGAAAAAACAAAAAAACTTGGCAGTATCCTAAAATTTCTACAAAAATACATTCCTGTTTAGCATAAGATGGAGTCCCTGGAATACATGCTCATAAACCACGTATCACTGTTGCTAAGTGTTTGTGGCAGTTAGCGGAGTACTATGCTCTTTCTTTTTTCAAAAAAGCAAAGTTCAGAGAGATAGCTGATAGTTTTGTAACAACACACAACACATTGCTGTATAATTTTAAAACGGAGTATTTACTGTTATTATAATAGGCCCACTTTAAACTTCATAAGTTGCCCAACAAGACAGTAGTCATTACAGGCAACATCTTAAGGCAACTCATTTTTCTGTGTTTCAATGTAAAATTTAGGTAATACTGTTTTTGCATAGGTGAAACATACATTATTATGACATCCATATTTGCTGTCTACCTCTGCCAACAACTTCTACAGTTTTACGCTCAACAGGAATCTAAAGTGGGTCCTCTCTCTTACTACTTCTCTCTTTTTAAAGTAACTGAGGTCTTCTGTATTTTGTCTGCAGCTTACATGGTTTAACTGGTTAAACATGCAGATTTTATCCCCCACCCTTCCCCGTAGGACTGGTCATTTTTGAAGGCATACCCACAATACTGGCTAAAAGTACTGTATGTTTCACTTTTCATGTCAATAAAGATTTTTTTTTTTGTATTTGTGCTTCCGGTTAGTATTTGTTAAAAGAATGAAAGAGTCAGTTTCTTACTGACCCACTCATTATTCATGGCAGTCCCCATATCTTCTACGAGATTATTTCGTTACGAAAAAGAGAATTTAATCTTTAAAACGATGTGTCCATGTGATTCTTGCTGTAACTGCAACACTGCAGATAAAAAATAGTCATGTATTGTTCCTTTTATTGCCAATCAGCTGTTACTGGCTAGTAACAGGCGTATACTTTTATCCAATGAGAGGATAAACAACAAACTAGGGGACACCTCTCCTATTTTTCTCAAACATATCAACCAATAGAATATCCGAATTCGTCTTGTTGACGTTGTTGCGCACCAATGGGGAGCTTCCTCTGGAGCCATTCAATCCCTCCCCTCGAGTGAATGCCACAGAGTTACTTGATGTCGACAGCTCTGGTAAGTGGGAAGTTGGTGAGTTTTTTCGAAGAAATAAACGGTTGAAAGTAATTTTTAACTCGGTCCACGTGAGACTCGTGTCTTTGCAATTATTGTATAATGTTTAAGCGAGGTTGTCACGCGTTAATTTGACGTCGACTGGAAGATTGAGATCGACAGTGGGGCTTTTTTTTTCTCCGTTGTGACGCTCGTTGTTTTTGTTGCAAGAAACCCATCCGACAGCAGTTGTTTGTATTAAAACAAGTCTTCAAATTAGTAGAATATGCTTTGAATAGTGTGAAAATGCCGTCAAAATGCTTCTATAGGTTTTCGTGTCATTCATTTTGAACGGGGCAAAGATGTTGCGTCATGCCTCAACTTGTTGACATTCTTTTGTTTACAGTGTTAGACCCCAGAGCTTCGAGGTTTGAGCGAAGGAAAGTACTGCTGCATTTAAATGTTGGAGAAAGAGCAGGCCGAGTCCCCAACCGTCTTTTTCGACAATATAAGACTGTTGAAGCGTTTTCTGAACGGTATTATGTTGTTCGTGTATCCTTGCTTACGAAGTCGAAACAACGGTGTCTCCGAACCTGCGGCCTTTGATCGGTTGGCAGACCGTTAGTGTTCGTCAGTTTTTCATTTAAATGTGTTAAATTCAGGAAGTCACGGTCACCTTTATATTTTTAACGATTTTCCATACATTGTTTGTCGATTAACACAATATAAATTCCCAATAAGAATGATATATTTTACTTTGTCATTGACACTCACATACTTTTGTTTTCAAAAACGATGTTTTCCACCGTCGGTAAGACACTTTTTAAGACGAATTTCTGGTATTTTTCGCTTTCGCTGCGCAGTTATGAATGAATGAGCTCTGGTACGCATGCGTCAAACCCTTTTAAGTTTATAAACAAGGCCTCCACGCAGGGAGTCACATGACTATTCACAGAGGTTTGCTGTGTCGATTCAGAGACAAAGGAGTTCCCAAAGGCTTTGTGCCTTTTCCGTAATATTGATGTCATACGTGATATGCAATGATTCAGTACTAACTGTGGTGTTTTTGTTTTGCTGTGGTGATGATCTTTGATAGCTCATGGGTGTTATAGTCGTGTTTTTCTTTCAGTTGATTATTCTTTCAAACCATATTACCATAAAAAAAAACAAACAAACGCAGACATACATACAACTTTATAACTGCAAAGACTTTATTTTGATTTAGTTCATATTTCAATTCAACGGAGCTAAATTTTTATTTATATATTTATATATAGTGCAAAATTACAACAACAGTTGCCTCAAGGGCTTCAAGTGCAACTGGTTATTGCACAGCCCTGATTCAGATGACAGCAGTAGCTCCATTTTAGCTCTAACTTTGTCTTTTGGTTTTGCCCAAAACCAGATGATGTGTCAGAGTATGACGATGGATGCTGAGTAAGCTGGACAGTAGCCCGTTTTTTATTTTGAAAGAGAGGAAACCGAACATCTTGAAAATGGACGAGTCGTTCGATCCGCTCAAGTGTAATGAGGACCTGCCTTCCCCTCCTGGGTGCCACATGGAGTATGGTAAAACTAGCCAAAAAGAATGTGCAGTCTGCAGTTAAGCAAACCGAACCCTTCAGATATGCGTATGAAAAGTACTGAATTATCTCCTTAGACGACATGCCAGAGCTGCAGGAGGTGGAGGAGGACCAGAGGTCTCCGAGGTTATTTCAAGTTGGAGCAGTGTCTCACCAGGAGCTCAGCTGCTCTCCTAGCACCAACTGGCTTGCCGAGTTGGCCAACATAGCCACCAGTCCTCAGAGCCCTCTACTGAAGGACGCCCCACACAAAAGGTTTGTAGATGTTTAAGGAATGCCTGCATGTGTGATGTAAACACAGAGACGCCTTTACACATGTAGTAACAGTACACCCCAGTACACCTGGGGGTAATTTCACAAGATTAAGAGTAGCAGTTTAGCAGAACAACAGCAAAAATAGCCCCTAAAATTGTGCAGATTTTTAACTGCAGTTGGGACATGCAACATTATGACCAAGACTGAGCAAAATCTGTTTTAATTACAAAAGAATCACATAAAGCTGCATATAAGTGCATTTGAGTGTGTGACAAATATATCTACTTGCGTAACAAACTAACTACTGATGTTTGTGACATTGTCACTGTTTTTCAGATCATCTCCAGTTCACATCTTTGGCAACAGCAATAGTTTACATTCCTATGCCCGGCCCCCGTTAGCCAGTAGTGCACCCAACCCGTCCAGAGGCCACCTCAGGGAGCGCAGGCGTGTCAGGGTAACCTTTCATTTCTAACATTCTCACTCAAAAACCTGATAATCATTCATTCTGACAGACTCAGCATGGATTTTCAACCTGTCTCAATGCTGATATGATTGTAATTTGTCTTTCTTAATTATCAAAAACAGGCCAGCAGTGAATCAGAGTCTGGGGTTTTCTCAATGTCATCATCGTTTTCTGATGATGAAGACATGGCATGGTCTCACTCTTGGCCCTCCACAGCCTGGCATTGTTTCCTAAAAGGTGCATAAATAAGAATACATGACCATATGCATCCATCAGTGCATACACACACACACACCTAGAAGTCAATTCAGTCACACATGTTGGAGTTAATGGTGAACGTTTGAAGTACTTGAAACAATTGTCTTGAAAATTCCTCATAGTGTTTGCTTGATATTTAAACATGAATGCAAAATTCACTTTTTTTTTCAAATGTCATCACTTGATGAAGGCAGGAAAATCCTTCAAAATGTGCTGAGGACAACTAGAGATTCATTCAGGATGATTTTGTTAACATTTTCTTCCACTAGGATTAGCACAAATTGCAAAGAAGACCAGTTCTTACCTCTGGTGTCCAAACAGCAGCATTGCATCCAGTTTCTAGCATCCTCTCTGCAACATCAGCACACTTATGCTAATTTGTCATGCTTCATTGTTCTGTTGCTATTCAGGGACTCGTCTGCGCTTCCATCGAGGTCCAAATGTGGAGTGGCAGGAAGCTGATGAACTCGGGGATTCGGATGATGACTCAGATGATGAAAGCATGCCTCCATCCTCATCCTCTTTCAAGGTATGGCAACGTATGGTGCCTTTAGTATGTCTTAAAAATTCTGATAGTCTGACTAGATGAGTAAATCATTGTGGACACTTGTATAAGGTGCTTTATAATATGTAGTTTACTTTGTACTTTATAGAAAGTGACTGACAGTAAATTTGAGTAACTGTGTGCACAAATGAGTCTCAAATGATTTGCAGCAATGGTCGTTTTTATATATATATATATGTGTGTGTGTTGGTGTAAAGTAATTAACTAATTTATTAGACTATCACCCAAGTAAGGTTTATGCCACAGCTGTCCTAAATTAACAGTATTGGTAATAACTAAAATGATCTTTTATGTTTCTGTAATGGTCGATCCACCAGTGTGTACAAACTGTTTAATCAATTTAGTGTCTTTACTCCACAAATTTTCAAATTTCCGGTTTTGCAAAATAAATAAATAAATAATAAATAAATATTAATAATATTAAAGCAAATTATTATTTGTTAATTAAAATAAATTTAACTGCATTCCCGAACAGAAAAATGAGCTTTAGTGGTCAAATATTACGCTTGAGTAATTTCTAAATTCTCCAGTGGTGGCTGAAGTTTGGGTATAAAAACATGAATTCAGTTATTTTTAGTTTTTGACAGATTTCTAAAAATATTTGGTTTTTAAATTTTTTTTTAATTAAAAAAAAAAAAATTTAATCACAGGTGGTCTATTACATTAAGCACTGTGGGTGTCTCGCGTACTGAGTCTTTAAGCAGTTGGACACTGATTTGTATCTACACTAATTCTTCTCTGGTAGTGAATTTGTCATGCACGTTTTTCCAGTTAATAGAAACATTTCTTATCTGCATTTATGTTTCCTTTACAGAGATATGGCTCTGATGGGCTTAAACTGGTGAACCACGAGGAGACATTATCCTTTGGGCAGGCAGTTCTGAAACTGACCTTTGACCCGGGCTCACAAGATGAAGGCCTGCTAACAGCTGAATGCCGATTGGATCACCCCTTTTTTGTCAAAAACAAAGGTACAAAAACACATGTTCTTTCCTTTTAAATTGATCTTTGCTGTTAGAATCTTCCACTTAAACAATTTGCTGAATCCAATCTATTTAGTTTTTGCATTTCAGTAAACACCTTTAGGATCAAACTAATATATAATATCCTGTTTCAGGGTGGTCTTCCTTTTATCCAAGTCTTACTGTGGTGCACCATGGGATCCCTTGCTATGAGATGCAGCTGGGTGATGTGTGCCT
This sequence comes from Diplotaxodon limnothrissa, assembly GCF_057381915.1. NCBI lineage: Eukaryota > Metazoa > Chordata > Actinopteri > Cichliformes > Cichlidae > Diplotaxodon > Diplotaxodon limnothrissa. Next base: position 17,042,638 of record NC_140602.1, on the reverse strand, counting down.
GCCGCCAAACCACCCAGATGCCATTAACTGTGATGACTCAGTCGTCTTTGACACTTTCAGAAGGTATGCTCTTTAGATGGTCATGTAATTTTTTTGCAGTCGTTTCACATTCACTTGGATACATGATAAGTCAAAGTAGTTGTAAATATTTTCACATGAAACCTGGCTGTTTAGAAATACTGTTTGTTCCACACACCAGAAGAAGGTTCTGGTTATTGATTGGTTAATTGAATCCTTCCTTTCTGTCTCCTGCAGCTATGACTTTACCCCACTAGATTCCTCAGCGGTGTATGTTCTGAGCAGCATGGCTCGTCAACGGAGGGCCTCCTTGTCCAGTGGGGGTGCTGTCAGTCCAGACTGTGATAAACTCGAGCGCTCCAGCTCCCCTCACTCCTCCAGTAGCAAATCGAACAGGAGCCACAACTCAGGGATAGCCAGTGGTGCCACACCTACGAAATGCAAGCGGCCAATGAATGCCTTCATGCTCTTTGCCAAGAAGTACAGGGTGGAGTACACACAGATGTATCCTGGAAAGGACAACAGGTGTGCAAATGTCACTGAAATACAATATACTTACAGATATTCCCAGTTACAGCACTGTGCATAAGTCTTGTGCCACCACTAATTTTTCTATATTTTGCTAGGAAAATATGAAAAAAGTGCAATAATTTCATGAAACGTGCAAACATAGTTGGAAATATATAGATTATGTAAGGCAAAGACTCAGTCTGTACAATTCTAACAAGGCTGAAAGCCAATATTTGGTATCAACATCTTTATTTTTCAATACAGACTGAACTCTTTTTTTTTTTTTTTTTTTTTTTTTTTGGTCATTTCTTTAGGAATAGTTCTCCAGGCTTCTTGAAGGACATTCAAGGCTCTTTTTTTGGATGTTGCATGTTTTCTTTTGTTTTGTTTTCTTTCAAGATGATCACACACTGCTTCAACAATGTTGAGGTCAGAGCTCTGGGGAGCCCAAACCATGACTGTTCGTGTTCTATTGTGATCAAAATCTGTCATTACCTTTCATAATTTTATCAGTTTTGACAAGATCTCCAATAGCACTGGCTAAAATGCAGCACCAAACCATGACAGAGCCTCCACCATACTTTACAGGTGGCTGTAGACACTCTACGTTTTACCTCCTCTGTGCATATTGACGATGATTTGAACCTGAACTTTTACATTTGGATCCATCAGACCTGTTCTCACTGATTTTCACTTTACTTCTACTTCTGATTTGGCATACCTCAGCCTTTCCTCCTTGTTTCCCTTCCTTAATAATGGACTCTTGAGCGCAATTGAGATAACTTCTGATGAGGTTTCATTGAGCAATAGATGGATTAACTTAACAGCCAGAGCTTTGATGCACTTTTTTCAGGGACATGACTTTCAGATTTGCTCAAGATGGATTTTTAAAAAAAAAATTATTTTTTTTTAAATGCTTGAATGAGTCATAGGTGAGCATTAAGTGACTTGATAAACCAACCCCCTGTCATGGTTAGATGTTCTTTGGTTAGATGTTTTTAATTATTTAATTTTTATCAGACCTTTAGTTTAAATTTTTCTGTGACCTTGGATCAAAATGTATCCCTTTGACCTGTTTGCCAAATGGGTTATTGTGACCCCAGGTCAACGGAGGAACATGTGGAACAGTTTCACATGATTCAAAATGCCCACAGCTTTATGGTCGCTTTGTGTCTCCCTTCCCACGCCAACTTGTGTTAGAGGTTGCCTTGTAGTTGAACACAAAGATAATTCCTTATTGGCCACTGTAGCCCTGACAGCAAGGATAAAATAACACTCCAAGAAACCCAAACTTTCCCCCCAAAACAAACAAACAAAAAAACAAAACAAAACAGCAGAGCCACTGTGGGTCATGCTTCTGATAGAGAAGCTGTTCATTCAGTGGTGGGTTAGAATTTCTGATATGTAGACAAGCTGTAAACAAGTCGTAGAAAACCAGAAGGACTAAAACTCTATTCTCATTTAGGAACCCAAACCCTGTATGAAGACACACGTCTCCCAGCACATTATAATTAAGGCTTTATTCTCCACCCACAGATGGCTTACCAGCTTTAATTGTTAAAAAAGCAATAGTAAAACCAAGTGTAGCTGTTTTTATTTTCTTAGGTCAAAAGTTAGAGTGGACATGAAACATTAGATGTAGATGAGGCTAATCTACACCTTGGGGTTCCACTCTAAAACTCTGTCACAGATTTAGCACTGACAGCTGACAGTGTTTAGATTAAATTAAATTACCGTATTTCCCGGACTACAAAGCGCACCTAAATATTAGCCGCACAAGCTAAAATCAGGGGAAAATCCTGTTTTGTACATACATTAGCCGCACCTGACCAAAAGCCGCAGGTGTTTCAATGTTGACTTATCATATGTAAGAGAATATGCACAAAGGGAATTGTCAGGAAAGAGATGGCTGTTTGGAGACATCACTTTTATTAATATTTTGAAAAACAAGTTATGGGTACATATTTGCACATGTAGTACATAACAGTAGCCTACAGCACACCAGAAAAATAGATTCGGACTACCTTTTAGGCTCAGGTGCAGTGACACAGCTTTAACAAGAAGAAAAGTCAGTCATTCACCACCATCTTTCTCTTCTTCCTGCGCACTAAAACCACCAAAGTCCTCTTCTCCAGTGTCGGATACAAACAGGCTCAGGATGGCTTCGTCATCCACTCTTCTTCTCTCCTTCGTTGTCACTTTCAAAACCAAAGAAATCCTCATTGTCAGTGTCAGAGTCGAACACCCTCAGAAGGGCCGTGGCGGTGTCCTCCTCTCCATCATGCAGCAGTCCAGCCCTTCAAAATCCGTTGGTGATCGTGGATGTTTTCACACTTTTCCACGCTGTCAGAATCCACCGGTGGAGTTGGGCATAACTTGCTTTTTGGGCATAACTTGCAAGTTTATCGCCGCTCATCATCCACGCCTCCCGCTGAATGCGTAGCGCTACTTTGAAGTTTGTTTTTCGCGCTACTTCGTACGGCACTTCGTTGCCTGGCGGACGGACATGTGACTAACATACCACTCTTGAACCCCGATCCTTCCGCCAGGCAACGTAGTGCCGTACAACAGCGGAACACACAAAACAAATCGTCTTACGATATGACAAAAATCACGGACAATCCATAGAAAAGCCGCACCTGACTAAAAGCCGCAGGGTTCAAAGCTTGTGCAAAAAGTAGCGGCTTATAGCCCGACATTTACGGTACATTTTTTTTCTAAAGACATTTAGTTTCACTTCTTAATCAAACGTATGCGGGCCGCTTTTTCTATATCCTGGACAGAAGGAGCAAACGGGACGGTGTTAAAAGGAAAACAAAGACACATTCTGGCATGTCAAAAATCTGAAAAACTGAATCTCGATTTGTCTCTAACCTTTCGCTCCAGAGCCATTAGTGTCATTCTGGGTGACAAGTGGAAGAAGATGAAGAACGAGGAGAGGAGGATGTACACCATGGAGGCCAAGGCCCTGGCCGAAGAGCAGAAAAGGCTCAATCCAGACTGTTGGAAACGTAAAAGAACCAACTCGGTAAGGACCAAAATCAGATATCACGCACCGATTTCTATTTCACAACCGATTCCACATTGCACACTGACATTGCATTTTTATGGTTTTAAACATGGGTCCAGTCTGCTGTGTATCTACAACTCCTGTTGTCTTTGCACAGGGTTCCCAGCAGACCTAGATAATCTACCCACATCCCTGGCTGCTGTTGTTTTGGCATGGAGAGGTGCTGGACAGAGTCTGATGGACCGCTTGATGCCTCTTTGCTCTCCTGTATTCTTGAGACTCGACTGTGATGCTGAATTCACTTGCTTTTTATAACCATGAAACATTATAGTGACAAAACAGAGTTATGAGATATATATACAAAGCATTTAATCTAGTCACTAACAGTGCATATATTTTCTTATATCTTTAATGTCAAAAATGGTCTTATTCCTCTGAAATAAGAATGAATTTCAGGTTATTTCATATCTAGTGGTGGGAAAACATGAGAGCCTGTGGTGCTATGCTTCAGTCAAAAAAAAAAAAAGACAAAAGGGGGAATTTCAGATAACTTTTTCAAACCTGTTCATAGTGATATTTTTAATATTCAGTATATTGCACAGATAGATAATCTATTAAAACATTTTGTATTACAGTATACAGCATATTCTGCCGCTGAACTATGGCGAACAGTTTGTGATTACTGCCCTGCAAGTCTTTAGGTCGTTTTTGCCCGACCACCCGGTCACATGATGACAGGGCTTTCCGCATGCGGTGGTGGGTTTATACTCAGTCATAAAGCACTTCAGGCTTTCACTGTAAGTGTTTATTTCTTCTGCACTTTATATAAATATGTAATCTAATCCTATACAGCCATTGTATACAGGGGGAAACTGTATAATACAGCTCGTCTCTTGACAGTTAGCCATTTGACACAATCGTGGCCCAGCAGCCATGCTCTGCTTTCAGGTTTCTCTTAAGTTTTAAATGCTTTTGTTCATAATGTACAGGTTTTACAGCACCAACAACCTCTTGCACAAAATATCCTTGTATCATATTATAAATAATTTTTTAAAATTCTCTCCAGCTGTGTGTTTCTTTGGTGATTGGCTTTAAGTGTGAATATATTTTGACGTGTTTATAGCTTGTTCTGGTAATCCTTTGAGTAATTATCAGTTTCCTACATGAGCAAGTTTTAAAAGCTCTTAATATTCACTGAGCTGAAAGTCCAACTGGGAAAGACTGACAGTTTCATCACAGGTTAATGCAGTTTAATCTTTTGTTTGTCTACCACACCAAAGCCACCATGTACAAAGTTGGAAGTGTGCCGAATTCATTCTTGTGCTGAATGACAGCAGCGTTAAAGGTTTTAGCTGAATCTTATGCTCAGTGGAATCTGACCTTGGCATGCGCCCGTTTGTCTGTCTGTCTGTCTAATCTAAGCAATCATTTTAGGCGTTACATATATATATGTATGGTTACCACCAGAGGGTGCAATCACCCAGTTTTTGTAAAGAGACAGTTGCTTTTTGATTCTTCCATGTCAATCTTCTCTTTATAAAAAATACCCTGATTTCTAGGTCATCATAAAGGGAACATGTATAAAAGCATGTGTGAATTTTACAAAATGATGCTTCAGCATGAAAAACAGAAAGAAAATGATTTTCCTTTCTCCTTACTGTAATTAAACAATAAAAGAGTAATATAGTCCTCGGGTGATTGGTGCTCAAATAAAAGCATTTTTATGCTTATAAAATTTTTTGTGGGTCCCTGTTTGGCTGCTAGCACAAAATGGTAATTTTAAAACTGGCGAGAAAAACATGCCTCATAAAATAACAATGATCAACACCCTGCAGGCCTTTCAAGCATAGGAATCTAATTATAGCATATCCATAGCAGACTGCTCTAAAATAGTCGATGTTTAATACTTTATGGTGTTTTGAGGGGAATGAAAAGTTGAGTCTGACGTGCTTCTGGCTGAACGCTGCTGTACGTCTGAAAGGAGAATTAAAGAATGTCATAATTGTGGTGGAAAATTAAAAGCATTTTTCAAATCTTGTCACTGCTCTGTAAATTAAAACAATGTATCACTGCCATAAGGATAACACAGAAACGGCTGTGGTGTCTTATTTATGAACATTAAGGTGTGGACAGTGAGCAAACCTGACACCTAACAGTAAAAACCCATAAGCTGTGTCCTCTCACATTTGGATTTTAAAGGTCTGCTGCTCTCACGTTTAACAAAAGGATGGAAACCCTTAAAAAAATCGTACAAAAATGCCATCTTGGATGATTTTTCTAGAAAACGAATAAAGATAGAGACAATTCATGTGAGAGGTCGCTGAGTTGCAATCCACACAGCCATCCAGAAAAATTGCAATCATGGACAAATGACTTGCCTTCATGCATAAAGCCCCTTTATTTTTGCAGGAAGAAATGACGAATACTAAAATGAAAAATTAGAATGGCGAGAAACTCAGGGGATCATCACTGCTGGCTTCCTCCTGAATCAAAAGCTGCACCTTAATCAAGGCTTTCTAATTAGGGGCAATTAGCTTTAGTAATTCACTGAGAGATAGCAGACTCTTGGTGTCTTTGTAAGAGCAAAGTGTTTGGCAGTAATGTGTTAATGACATTTTTCTTATGGATACATGGCTGCCTTCCCCACCCCCCCCCCCCCCCCCCCCCCCACTAACACACACTAAGCATTACACATTTTAAAATCTGGTAAAGCACAAAAAAGAAGCTCTGTGGGACAAACATTGTGTGATATTATGTGAGTAGATTGCTGAATGCATGCAAGAGGCCTATTTGTCACATGTCGCAGTGTAAGATGCTTTGACGATTTAGGGGGAAAAAAAAGGAGATGACTTGTAAAAAGGCAAGTCTTTACAGCCATCAGCAGCAGCTCACTTTTGCCTTGGCATCTGAAGAGAGCTGAACATGTTTGCAGGCTCACTGGGTTGTCAGTAGTGACGGGAAAGACGTATGTGTCACTTAAGTGAGCTACAAAAGGGTGCTTTTTAGGCAATCTAGGTCCACTTATTCCCCACCAGTCCACACAATCATGTCTGTTTGATAGATGTTTGAATTAAGGGAGCACAAGATACGATACTATCACGATACACTCACTGGCCAGTTTGTGAGGCGCACACATTCAACTCCTCCTCAAGGCAAACGTCTAATCAGCCAGTCGCATGACTGCAGCTCGATGCTTTTAGGCACAACTTTCTGAAGATCAAACTGAGCATCAGAACAGGAAAGGCCAAAAAAAGCAAAACTTGTGGATTTATTCATTACATTCCATCAGTGTGTATAAGGATTATCAATGTTATTCCAATAATAATAATAATAATAATAATAATAATAATAATAATAATAATAATAAGTATAATTCCAATAATGTGCCAGCTTAATTAGCTTAGTGAAATGTTTTCCCTTGTTATTTGAGTTTCTTCTTTACAGTCAGTTGGTCATTATGGTGATATTACTAAAATTGGGACTAGAGTTCTCTTTAGAACGTCTGTATGTATTTACAAAAACATACAGTTTGTATATAACATGTCACAAGAGAATGTGATAGGATATATTGCTGCACTGAGTGTTTTTCCCCCATCCTACTACAAAATTTCTTGGTTGCTTAATTCTCCTTGAACTTTACTTGCACAGTGAATAATTTTAAATGCTGCTTTAAAATGCAAAGCTATCACTCGCAACAGTCTGACTCGGAGAACATAAAAAACAGTTAAAGGTTGGGATTTAAGAAAAAGACGAGCTCGTGATCTTTATCTAATATGCACAAACTTCTCATTAGGAGTTGATGCATATTAAATAAAAGGTTTGGAAGAGTGAGATGCCCCTGCATCTTTTTTCAGCCGTGTTAAGTCTACTGAAAAGCACTTTAATATTACCAATTTCACATTGCTGAAAAACACATTGCTGTGTTTTTCTTTTTTATTTAACTGATACTAGAAATAGACAAAAAAACCTACACTTTAGTTGCGTCAGAGAAAAGTCAGTACTTTTATTTCTTTTAGTTGCCCTAAAATACAAAACATAAATCCCAATTTGGCTGCCGAACACTCCGATTTTTGACAGCTCTGCTACCAAAGTGATGGATAAGCTCAGCACCGACCCTAAAAGATATTTGTCACTTTGCTTTTGTTCTACCTGCAAAGAGTCCAGAAAAGAATAGCGACTGTTAACTTGCCACTTTTGCCTTACTCAAGCAGAAACGCAGTCACCCCCTGTGATTTAAAATTGACCGCTGGAAGAAGAAGGTGTTGGTCCTTTCCATCAGTGCTGTGTGGGAAGGACCGACACCTATCATCACGAAATCTCTGCTCGCCGAGGTTAACGATGATTCAGGGGACGCCTTTTGATGCAGTGGCAGCATGTAGCAGGAGATCTGTCTGGTGGGAAAGTGCATGCCACAAAGACATGCACCCTAGAATTCTCGTATGGTATAAAAACCAAGAAATCCACTATCCTGCGCACTACTCAGTTCGATTCAATTCATGTAGTGCCAAATCGCAACAACACTAATCATTTTTATTCATGTCAGAGATTTGGAACTTGATCTATAGATTTAAGTGTATATAATTAAATTATAAGACAGCTTGGACTTTTAAAATCAATCCTAATGCAGTTGAAAGAAAACATCGATTTAAAAGATATTTGAGTGTTTTTACTATTTAAAGTCTCAAACATTCCTCAGAGATTTTGGCCCATCTCGACACACACAGCCGTGATATAAGCCTCTGTAAATAAAACTGAATTGAACTGATAGAATTAGCTATTACAGCTGAAAAACAGAACAGCTGGAAGGCCTCTTCTGTTGCTGAGTTGTAGTAAAACCATGGGAATTGTAGTCTGTTTCCTGTTCTTAGCTCACAGCAGTGTACCTGTGTGGTCTTCTGCTTCGATGTTTATCGTGGTGTGTGTTCACAGATGCTCTTCCGCATACCTTGGTTGTTTAGTTTAGTTTGAGTAATCGTTTTTTTCAGTTATAGGTCTTTTCCTATCAGGTCATCAACCAGACATGTTCACCCAGAGACCTGTCTTTCACTGGAGATTTTACTCCCTTTTTTGGACCATTTTCTGTAAACACTAGAGCTGGTTGTGAGATGTGATTGGCTAATTGGATATTTGCAATAATGAGCAGTTGAACATTTATATCTGATTTAGTAACCAAAAGAAAATCTTGGGCAATATATTGGTCCTAGCTCTAAAATACTCAGTTTTTGCACCACATAGAAAACACATGTACTTACAGAGTGAACTTTCATTTGTTAATGTATTCAATTAATTTTCATATACAAGCACATAATTGGCATTCAAGGACACCACTTCTGCGCCTCTTTGTGTGTCCTTCCTTCTCTAATAATATTCTATGACCTGCCGTACTACCATTCTTTTGTCCTTTAACACTGCCCACATTTCTGCCTGCCTATTGCGCTGTCCCTTGTGTTTCGGCGCTCTAATTGGATGGTGCGTGAACACTGTGAAAGGGGGGGAAATCGTTCCATTTTCTCGGTCCACAGGTTTCAGGCTGGGGAAAACTGGATTGAATAAACTCCTGCTGATAGAATTTGCACTTTGCTCTGACAGCTGAACAACAGGACAGCTGAAAGGACAGAAATCACACGAGTTGAACATTGCTCCAGAGAAGCCGCTGTTTCAGACTAATCTACACTAATGCTCAAAGAGTAGCTGCTGCCCTGGATTATGTGCGATAGCTGTTAATGTTAACAACGCACACTTTCTGCGTGACTGAGTTTGGAGTATGAAAAAAAAGTTGTGTCACAATTGGGTTACAGAACCTTTTAAAAACCAAGTAAACTGGGGCTGAAATGATCAGAGAATGAGAAGGGCAATGAAAAATTAAAACATTAATTTTGTTAATTAATATATAATTTAAGCTGCTTATGGTACAAAGTAAAATGTCAACATCATGAAAACCTGAGGACAGTTGTTAGAATGTGTCATTTTTGCGTCACTTCATCTAGTGAGTGTTGTTAAAATCTATCAGGAGACATAAAAACTCAAAGAATCACCAAAACAACTGTGATCCACTACAGTACAGGTCAAAATATCAGGATAATTCAGTAAATATCTAGACTTCCCAACAAAAAGACTTCAAGCACTCCTCTAGCATGTCTTTGTCTGTTCACAGATGTCCTTAATTTTGATCCAAGCATCTAGAATCTAATTTGTCTGCTGTTAATATCTTTTTCTTCTTTATCTTTGTCTTCTTGTGTTTATCTTAATCCCTCGCTTCATGGGTCACTCCAACTCTTTTTATGTCCTACTACAGCGAGAAGGCCTACATCCTGATGGTTTGCAGGTACCGTTTAACAAAGCTGCCAGCTGAAGTCATGTGAGGCAACTGCTTCTCAACCAGAGAAGACATCATTTCTTCCATTAAGGTTAGACCCATTTTCCCATTTTGTGGTGTTCTGTGAATAGAGTAGTATATAATGTTTGTACGAAATTTGGAAATGTCCTTGATAAAGTAGCCTGCATTTCTTAACCCCGAGAGTGTTCTGACAGTTTTAAAACAAGCCTTTTTTCCCCCACTTTGAGACATTTGTACCAGGGTAATGCTTCCGGGCATCCAGCTAGCCAGATTTATTACTCCTTTTATCAGCTGTGCTAACAGGACGGGAAAAGAGCTTTTGTACTGATGAATTAGCCTTTAACTAAGAAAAACTTGCATTAGGTCCAATACGCTGCTGGAACACAGTAACACAATGTAGATATTCTATTTAAAGTATCATTAACGATGTATGATTGTTGAATCCACTAATCTTTAATTGTCACAGATGACATTTATGATCAGTCTACTCAGTGGTAATGTATTTAGAAGTGATACCAATCAGCTTACTGCCTGTTATGTGTTGTATTCAACATATAATAATAACCCACAGAATGAGCGTGGATCTTGGGACTGGGACAGGAAGTGGTGCAGTGATTCATTCTCAAAAACTAACAATCAAGAAAAAATACTGTTAGTTCACTGCAAATGTAAAGGAAGTAAGAGAGAGGAAGCTAGAAAGCAAAAGGCATCTCTCACAGGAAAATATTAAACAAGATACAAGGAGCTTTTATTGCTGCTCGTATATTAATTGATTAATATTATTCAAGCAGTGAAACTGGAGGTTCACTTAGAGGCCCGAGTCAGTACATGACTAAAACCAGCCTCATATGCTCATTTCCTGTGTTTACTATAACGAAGGATAGAACTCGAGCTCTGATAATGTAATTAACGTCTGTTCGAGATCAATAGCCCTAGAGCACGCAGCTAATGAGACTTCAAGACATGAAAGAGAGACGTATGGAGTCAGGCATCAGACTCTGCTCACATTATGTTCCAGTGGGTTCACTGAGAGTGAATGGATGCTTAATAAATAGTTTTTCTATAAGGTGCCATAAAATACTGGTAGAATGTGGTCTCACTGGGAAATATAATTCATTGATTGTTCTCATATGTTTAGGTGGATTAAAAAAATGCTTTTATTAAATTAAATCACTACTACCTCAACATAATGTTATTGCCCTCTTATTTGCTCAGGAGCCTTTGTGAGAAGCAGATTTGTTAAAACTGATAGAAGTATGAGTGGAAAAAAATGCTGTCAGATTTTCATCTGTTATGCAATACCATGTGGATCACGCCACACTGGCAATAGCTTAATTTTCCAGCATGACAATGAACCCAAACGCACAACTGAATACTGGTACTATTAGGCATGGACTGGCCTCCCCAGAGCCCAGAGCCTGGACCTTAATATTATTGAAGCAGTGTGGGATCATCTTGACAGAGAACAGAAAAAAAAAGGCAAAGTGGAGCTTTGGATGTCCTTCAAGAAGACTACTTAAAGAAACGTAAGAGAGTTCAGGCTGTGTTCATACCAAGTATTGACTTTGAAGCTCAGTAATTGACTTATATATTGTATTTCGACATATGTTAGCAATAATTTAAATAAATTCAAGTGTGAGTGACTCATTAACTAATACATAAGCTACCATCTGATGCACTGCTAATAAGTGAGAGTAAGAGAGAGATTAATTTGACTATGAATCTGTGAAGGAAATCATTTTAATCAGCATGTTGTGGGGTGTGGTTTGTGGCTCAGCTGGAGGGGTGGAGCAGTGAGTTCAGGGTGTGGTGTCAGGGGAGGCTGACTCACACATCTGACCTCCATCATTTGATCATGTCTCTCCATTTGAATATGTCGCTGGAATAAGAAGACAAAACTGTGTGCACCGTGAAACAGAAGGGGAGGTGAGCTGAAAGCTGCCGCAAAGACACTCTGAAAATAATAATACTCAACCTACAACCCTGTGCGCGTGGGTCCTTTATTGTGTTACACTACATAACGATACTAAATATCCCAAACAAAAGCCCAGGAAGCCGCAGAGAAGGGTAACAATACAGGTTAACAACACTGCTGCTCTGAGACATCCAGACATTGTTGTTACTAAACTCCCACAGGTGCCTTACACACTCTTCTCAAAACCTTTTTACCATCTCTGAACCTTTGCTGTTTAATTTCATTATCTTAATCCTGACTTAATCAGGCTCCAGCAATTTACATATGAATTAAAAGGAGAATTTCAGCGCTAATGACTGTGTGTAGTGGTGTTTGTATGCTTCCATAGACAGGCAATGACAATGCCTTTGCACAAAGCAGGGGGGTTCATTGTAGACCAAAGCCTCTGTTAAAGTACATGTCATTTTAAGTATTCCTATACAGTATTTAAAGGAATATATCAACCTTTTTTTGATTGGAGAATAGAGGGTGAACAGGAAGCAAGACTCGAACACAGGACCCTGCAGCCTGTCAGCATATTGTAAGTCTTCAGCAGCGGTAGCAGGTCTGTGAGGCAGCAGATCATGCGTATAATGACAAAGAATGATGGAAACAACTGTTCATCTTGTGTGCTTAGCCCTTTGGCCTACTAACACCAGCTTATCATCACAGTCCTAGTCTTGTTAGACCTTACCTCTTTCTTTGACACAGTTAATCATACCATCCTGATAAACAGACTGAGAGACCTGGTTCGGATGTCTGGCTCTGTTCTAGACTGGTTTTCATCCTACATATCTGAAAGGAGTTTTAGTGTATCTGCAAACCAGATTATGTCAAAATCTACATAGCTGCTGTGGGGAGCTCCTCAGGGCTCCGTGCTGGGACCTATTCTGTTTTCAATATACATCCTTCCTTTAGGCTAGATAATACTGTAGTTTCCTGATGTATCTTATCATCTTTTTGCTGACGATATTCAGCTATACTACTCATTTAAGCCTTCTGAAGTTCATAAGATCAAAGTTCAGAAACTTTGATTATTGCACCAGACAGTGCAATGTCTGATATTAAACAGCGACTGGGTGATTTAGGTTCCTCACAGAAGCATAACCTTAGAAATCTAAATGCTATTTTTGATTAAGCTTTTTCTTTGGAGGGAAATTTAAATCAGATAGTAAGAATCTGCTTTTTTCACTTGAGGAACTTTTCAAAACTTAGATCTATCATGTCAACAAGTGAACTTGAGATGATAATCCATGCTTTTGTCTCTACAACACTCGACTACCGTAACAGTCTGTTTACTTGTCTAAACAAGAAAGGGCTAGCTCGTCTACAGGTTGTTCAAAACTCTGCAGCGAAGCTACTGACCCGCTCGAACAAGGGAGCTCATATGACCCCTGTTTTAATGTCGCTACACTGGCTACCAATCAGATTTAGGTTCCATTTTAAAATTTTAGTTTTAACCTTTAGAGCATTACGGGGACAGGCCCCTCCCTATATTGCTGATTTGATTTGTACACGTACCTCTTCTCGTAACCTGAGGTCAGCGAATCCAAACCTTTTAGTGGTCCCCCACACTCTTTTCAGAACTCGAGGGGACCGATCTTTCCAAGCTGTTTGGAATGCACTTCCTCTATTTCTGCCTTCAAAACGCAGCTAAAGACATTTTTATGTCAAAAAGCTTTTAATTAGACCGGGGTTTTTATGATGTTTTTATGACGGTATTGTGTTTTCCTACCTTTCTTGTAAAGCACTTTGTGACACATGTCTGTGAAAGGTGCTATATAAATAAACTTTACTTACTTACTTACTTACTTACTTAACACCAGTTACAGCAAAAGGGAATTTCATCAATGGACCTAAGATAGATGTTAGATCAATTCTGACCTGAAAACTGTGCATAAGTAAAATAAATAACTTTTGGCAATCCAACAAACCCATAAAATATGCAAAGATTAACTGTACTTGAAAGCTTTGGTTGAAAAATCGAGGCATTGTCAAAAAACATCCAGATTTATATCGTAGAAATGACAAATTTCAGCAGTACGTCCAATAAATAGAGATTTTATTCTGGACAGGCTGGCAGGCAGATCAATTGTGACATTCCTTGAGTTCATAGAATGGCTGAAAAATCGAATACTGCCATAAAGCTGCTGCCCTCAGTACTTTAGAACATAGTGCACAAAGACCTTCTGCATCCGAAGCTACCTTTATAAAAGTGACAGTTGTCACGGTGTAAACAGTGTAGTAAAAATATCTGAAGACTGGTAAATTTATAGCCTCACAATATATACAGGCCTATTTCCCAACCACATAATATGAACTTTCTTTCAAGCCCCCCTCACTCCAAACATCCTCTTAAATTCAAAAGTAAATCTTTTAACCTGGCAGTCAACCTGTGCTTCACACCATAAATATGCCAGCATGAGTGAGAATTAGTCTGTGCCAAGGACACAGAAGAAGAGGGGCAAGCACTGCTTCAGATCTGGATGCTTTATCTTTTATTGAATCTTTGGAGACATTAATGAAAACCTAATAAGCTGCTGCTCTAAGCCCACTGGTATGGCTAAATCCTTGATATCGGGTCTGTCCATCAAGTGTATATAGTACATTCAACAAAGATTTCCAAAAACACCAGCTGAAGTTTGTAATTTGAGACCGTACAAAAAAAAAAAAAGAAAGAAAAAAAAATCAATGCTGTTGCAGAATATCGGCTTCTCGCGGATGTCTGGCGGGAATCACGAGAATGAAATTTACTGTCAGTTTTAGTAGCGCTCCTGCAAACATACGTGTCTCTTTAGAGCAGGATGTCAAACTCATTTTACATCATGAGCCACATGCAGCCCACTTTGATCTTAAGAGGGCTGGAGCAGTCAAACGTTCCCTCCTGTCAGTGTAAAAGAGTTTAACTACACATCTTATCCCAGAGATATCTTAAGATAAGAAATGCAAAATCAACAGTACGTCTCAGTTTTTCTACATGATAGAGACATGCTGCTGTGGTAAATAAAAGAAAGGATTCTTTGAATGACCATGATAGAGGAGCAAAAGCTGAAAGTCCAAAATGTATGCGCCCCTTCACATTTTCTAAAGCCATTCAGTTAGCTGGATTGGAGTCTTTACAGGCCAATTTTGACTGACTTTTTTGACTCCCCTGCTTTAGAGATTTAGAATTAAGAGTCTGCATGATTTGAAAACAGCTATTTTGCATTTCCACAGGGGCTGTGTGTCTAATTCAGTAAAACATCCTTAACAACCAAACAGATCATCCTCATTCGCACACTCCCAGCAGTAAAACCATTAAAATGTGCTACAGTGCTGTCTGAGTTATGGTCTGCTAGATTTAACACAGCACACTTTAGACATCATTGTGGTAGATCAATTTCAGCACAGAAGAATACAGGATCAAATCAAGTTCAATCAACCAGCTGAAGATGAAATACAGAAGATATAACCTTTTACTCTCTGATGGTGAAAACATGTACAGATAACAAGCGCTTGAGCCTTGCAAGCAATCTACAAAATAGGCCCCCAAAGCCTGAGTGATTTACAGTAGCATGTTAATGCTGGCATGTCTGCTCTTTATCGCCTTTGTTCTCCATCACCAGTGTTCAAGCAGATGCACAGGAGAGCTTTCGCAGACCTGAGATATCATTACTCAAGCATCATCTCCTTCTTCAACTAATACTCACCTTTTGATGATGCTGCACTAGTATTTTCAGTCACAATATTAATATCTGTTATCCTGGTTTTTAAATAACAAATATTTCGCCGTGACACTATTTTCATGTTATTACTTCATTTGTCACTGAACTAGAGAGGTTAGACATAATTTTTAATGTGACAATTTGTACTGGTAACAACGTGCTCATTCAGTAACACCTGGACAATCTAATTCCATTTAAAATAATCCAATCTTATACCCCGCCTCCTATTTAGACTTCCAGTTGCTCCCACCTGCTACCATTTATCTATCCTCCACTAGTCTGTCACCTCCAACCTTCTCTCCTTTTGGACCAACCCTATCAAAACCTGTCTGGTTTTTCTACTCCTGTCAAATTTGCCGCTATCACTATCACACTGTCAACACACACTGGACCCACAAATGGCCAAAACAGAATTGCTTACCTCTTAGATCCCCACCAGTTTAGTTTGCCTATCCTCGCAGTAGCACGAGAGCTTCATTCCGCTACAGACTCTTCTGTCCTCATATTCCTTGACCTATCTGCTCCCAGATACGCTACACTCCATGCAGATTGATGCCTGCCTGGCTGACATCTGAGAGCAGATTGAGATGGACTGCCTGAAAACTCGACCTGGACAAGTCTGAGCTTCTGCTCCTTTGGGGGAAAGGGTCCCCTCGAAGGGACCTATCCATCATGGCTATGATGGTGCTCACTCACCAGTGACTGACTCTGAATGACAAACTGTCATCACAAAAAAACTCATCTGTAGTAAGGGAGGTAGCACAGTCAGGGGTTGAAGTGGGCCGGAATGATTTGGGACTGACCTAATAGGAGTTTAATACATAACGATATGAAGTGAGTTCATTTTTGTGTGCCGCAGCCTGGTGTTCACGGGGCTACTCACTCACTAAATTACAGAGTAATGTCACCCCATCATCCCACCTGCACTCTCTATACACCCGTTTTTCATCCTCATCCCCGCATTAAGACAGTGGAATTTCAGCATCTAGCTATAGTGCTACAGAAGGGAGACAAGCACAAGCAGAGGTAGTACCACATGCTTATTCGCTGTAAGATGCATATGACTAAATCCACACAGAGCAGGAAACCTCGAAGCCAACAGCAGCAACACCGAATCATCTTTCCACAGAAAAAACAAATCCACGGGTACAGTAGATTACAGATTATTTGAGAATCATTTCTAAGTGTTCCATTTCCCTCTGAGCACAATACATGGCTGAACCTTAACATTACATTCCCGGGACAATTACGTTTGCCCAAAGCAACTTGCAGTAAGTGCATTTGAATGAGACAAGAGGAAGAGCTAAAAAGAAAAAGGTCGCAAGAATAGCTTTGTGGACCGTAAAAATTACGAGGATTTCTGCAGAAACTCTGAGAATTCGAAGAGATCTGATATGCTTTTCAGTATTTTCTGTCATCTTTGCACTGTAACAATGGAGGATGGTCATGTTAAACATGGTAAAAGTTTCAAATCCTGTGGGCAGCATATGTGCAAGTAATCCCAGTGAGGAAAAGATCAGGAGTCAGACCTCTCCATTTTTTTTTCTTCTTGGCTCTGAATCATGTCAGTGAGAGCAGATATACTTCATATAGTCATGTCAGGCACACAGCTCTAGCTGTCAACACAGCAAGCCCTCCCTTATGCTCTTCAAATCTACTGCCTGCAAGGTGCAGCCAGTCAGAAGAAAATTGGCTTCAAGAGAATGGAGCTAAAACGACTTGTTTTGGACTGTGGATGGACTGAAGGGCTGCACGAGTACAAGCTCAGTAGGTAAGATAAACAAGGACAAGTGAAAGCCCCCCGGAGGAGACACCAATCCCTTGGGGGTTGTGTCATGAAGGGCAGCGGGCGTAAAAAAAATCAGCCAAATCCGATATGCGGAGCCGCCCGCTGTGATGACCTGTGATGAGTTCAAGAATAAAAATATGGAGCCAGAAATGACTCTAATAGTTCCCCTTTAAGCATTTGTCTCTCAGCTAACAAATAATTACTAATCATTTCAAACTGTTATAAATAAACCCAACTATAAAAAAAATCTTCTCTTCTTTTGCAAGACTGTAATTTAAAACCCACATGCCTGGATATCAACATCGATCAAAGAACAGGCTTTAAAGGGCTCAGAGCACAACAAGAACAGGGATGTTTTTACGTGTGCGCCCATTGAATTACAACAGGCTGACATGGGCAGGGCTTGTCGCACTGATGTTCGGTACCCCGATGACAACTGAGACACCGTGCTGCAGCTGTTGTTACCTGCAGGCCACCGCCCACTGGGCAGAGTGCATGAACTGACCTGACCGTGATGGATGACATTGTCAGCCCATCAAAACCATCCTTATTTGAAGAAAACACAAACACATGCACACACATTTGTAAGATGAGATGATTCTATTTTAACTGCATTGTGCAGACTTTCTATTTTAAAAAAATATGTAACAACGAGGAACAAGTGTAATGGCACATAGCTAGAGGGTAAAAATGTAGAAGCAGAGACATTTGGAAGTAGGTGACCGTTATTGAGAAAATAGTGGTGAAAAGAGAGAGAGACAGGGAGAGCTGTCATGGCAACATTCTAAAAAAAGGCAAACAACAGTTAATTACCACCTCCACTCACAGCTATGATAATGGTGAAGGTGACAGGACACCTGCTACAAAGTCTCAGCTAGTTATCACCTGCAGGTATTTCTGGAACCCCTAGCGCCAAGAGACTAGCCCAGTTTTATTCTTATTTATTTTTTTATAGCCATCAGTACTGAAGGAAAATGTGAACGTGCGAGGAAAATACCCAGCTGTAACTCTTTCAAAGATACTGCTTGACATATGGTCTCTGCAGGATTTGCCAGAGACCATTTGATGGTTGCGCTATCATCGCTTTCTGAATGGTTATGTTCTGCAGCATGTTTCAGTAATCCCCATAATACCTGCAAAATCTAAGAAAGTTGGAAAGATGACATTTCAGTTAATCTACATATTATAGCACTACTATCTGTACATGTATGCAATCCACTTATTGAGGCTCTTAGCCAGTCAAAGCAGATAATAAAGAGTTTTGCATCTCTGCCAGATTCAATACAAATCAACGAGGCTGACTAGGTCTAAAAAATAAAATGGATAAAATAAGCAAAAGCACTGCTGAATTACACACCTCTTTATCTTTGGAGTGCAAATCAAAAAGGACTTCTGCCACGTTCAGCTATAAAACGATCGCATAATTCATTCATAGTGATGCTTAGCGCTTAAAAAATAGTCTTCTTTTCACGTGATGAATGGGAGGCATCAGGAATGTAAACACAGGGCTGATCTGATCAGCAAGCGCAGTGCAGCCTGAACGTAATTGTCACATTCATTCATGTAGGTGCGCTCACTCGCCTCAAGTTCTAAGGTCAGAGATGGCGCTTGATGAACTCTGTGACATACACTTTTGAGGAAAATTGATTCTGAAATTTATATATTTATTTCACTATCAGCTACCTGCTCATCTCTTTCCTCACTGTTCCAGGCAAAGGGAAGATTATGTCGATTGTGTATTATTTTCTGTCATAGTGGATATGTAATCTCACTATGTTAAGTGAGAAAAAATTTTCTTGCTGTGATGGAGAAGCAAGAACCCCCCCCCCCCCCCCCCCCCAACATTTAAATAAAAGCTGCAAAAGCACCAGTGGACTCTAATATCATTGCTTCTCCAGTGAATTTGACATATTATGTAAATAAGAAAGAGTGTTATGCCACAGTCTGCCAGACTGTTCTATTCTCCTTCAGCCATCCACAGGAAAAAAAAAATCATTGAAATATTTCTGCAAAATTACACTGAACAAAAACTGTGCAACTTTTGTCCAGTCTAACAGAACCAATGTGGCAGAAATGCAAAATTATCTTTATAGAAAACTTAGTGTGAATAGAGCACGTCTTTCTGATCTTCCATAGAAGAAAAAAAACAACCAATCATTAAATACGTGGTTGTCACCATTCGTGATCGTCCTGTGACTGTACCCACAAAATAAAACACTTGCATAGCTTGCATATGAGGAAAGAAGATCTTCTCAGCTAAGACACTGATCTTAGCCCACAGATGACGGTTATACTCTCGGGATGAGAAAGTCAGGAGGATCAGAGACAGACGAGGAGACTGCATCGGCGCCCTTGCTTGTTATCCGATTCTTACCACTGCTATCCGGTGCTTTCAAACAAATAAAGTCATAGTTATTTGCGGAGCAACTGGTCAATAATGCATTTCTTTCTTTCTTTTTGATGATTAAATAAGTGTTTTTGAATAATACATGCAGTACTCTGACCCCCTCCCCCTCTCATACATTGGCACAAATCTTCCAAGCTTTAAGGTTAATCTTTGAACACATTGCTTTTTGGGCAGCTAGCAGTGACAACAACCCTAACGCGAGCTAATAATCACTGCTTCTTCTTAACAGATGGAGCGACATGCCTGGACTTTCACACTTACAGTAGGTGATGATCAGTATATTAAGTGGCACTTCACAAACTCTCCAAGAAAAGATCAGTTGCTTCGGACACAACCCTCCACACCGAGCCCTGGAAAAAGGGCCACGTGTCAGGTCAAACACAGATGCAAAAAAAATCAGGCCACTGTGCGATGTGTTCACTGCTACAGGTACACATGTGGTAAATGCAGACGACAGATACCGTGGCAGTGCCAGGATTGTGAGTGATTGCTGAAAATGTTGAAATGTACTCACTCACTTTTTATCATTATTTGTAAATATGTGTACAAATGGTTGGTTTTTTGTACTGTTTTCATCAATAAATGTCAGCAACAAAGGACATACAAAGGACATGTGTTGATTTCTCCCTAAGATGGCAAACTGAAACACTCCACTCCCCCACCCCCTCAATCACTCACCCCCACTCCCCTCCCTCCAGAATTCCTAGGTAACGACCTAATATACATATGAATGACTAGCCAATTTAGCTTCCACTTCCAGCATTTGACTGCTCTCCGGCTTTTAAAGGTAGAACGGTAGAAGCCTGGAAATCCCAGTGTTAAGCCATCAAGTGTTTGCTGTGTGCAGGCAGAGTCATAAGCATCACAGTTGCTGAGGAAGTCTCCCCAGATGTCTGCACTTGAGTAGTTAATCTTTATGGACAACTAAAGGAGCGCCTTCCAACAGTTTAACATTTCAAAACTAGATGTAAAAAAAAAAAATCCATTTCTGCAAGTTGGAGTTTAAATCCATACTCATAAATCCCACAAATCTGTCTTTTTTTGGTTCTCGTGATAGACCGAGGATCGTATAAAACAGCAACAATCCATCTAAACGTTATGAAAAATGTAAACAGCGGAGAATTTGCATTTTACTGAAAATACAAATAAATACAAAAGAACCAAACACACTTGACCTCTAAACACCTAAATTGGTGGGAATGAACTGAGGCATATTTAGATGGTTTGGAGAGTGGTGTCATATTTTGGGCTCTCCAAGATGAGAACATAAGAGCAACAGCACAGTGACCTGGCTTGCTTCTCTCAGATATCAGATTTTAGTGTAACATTACCAGCTCTGTACAGTTCTTTATTAGTTTTTGGGGATGTTTACTTTTAGCAGTCCTGTCGGTGTTACCGGAGATGGTCTCCTTCTTCTGTCCGCTCCCTTTAGGGATGGCCACAGCAGATCATCTGCCTCCATCTTGCTCTAACCCCAGCCTCCTCCTCTGTCACACCAATGCTCTGCATGTCCTTCGTCACAACATCCATGAATCTTTTCTGTGGCACTCCACCTCTGCACATGTCCAAACCACATCAAGCTTTTCTCTCTAGGGTTGTCTCCAAACCACTCAACCTGAGCTGTCCCTCTGATTTTCAATCCTGTCCCTGCTGGTCACTCCCAAGAAAAATCATGAAATCTCAGTGTTACCAGAGATGACACACACACACACACACACACACACACACACACACACACACACACACACACACACACACACACACACACACATGTATATATATTAAAAAGCATGTACACTAAAATAATAACATTGAATATTTGTTCTTATCCTATACTTGTGGAAAACTTTGTATACAAAGCAATGCTGTTCTTTCATTTTCCTCTGTTCCACATGGATCATCATCTTGGGTATGCTGACATTTGAATTTAATGTTTCCACCCTGGGTTGACACTTAAGTGACAGGTATAACAGCCAAGAGAGAGAGAGAAGCCAGGAAAGCTGGGAGAAAGACCGGGGGAAGGAAATAACTGGCCTCAGGGAATATTTGAACCAGGGTTACTGCATTTGCCTCATGACATACGGATCCACTAATAAACTCAGTGAGCAGGCAGCCCTTACCCTTCATGTTAAACTTTTCTAGCATGTGGTGATTAGGTCACAGCAGTAAACACAACTTGTTTAGGGTTAATGGATGTGATCAAGCTAGAGCACATTCCTTTACAAGTGGTCACCTTTTTTTGTTGAAAAACGACCAGATGAAAATGACACACTTGTCTGAATAATCCCTTAACTTCATGCCTCACAGGCAGTATTTTTTAACAAGTTAGTGCAGTTTGTTTTAGCTGAATTAGCTGTAGCCCACCTGCAACCTGTAACATTTGTCCATCCATCAGAATCAGTGATAATCAGAAAGATATCAAATGTTTTTCTGCTTTTGCCTGCAGTTAGCTGCCCACAGTTTAAAAAAATGACAAATAATTTTAAGACATAAATCTGCAATGGTCAATACTGTGAGCTGCATTTTCGTTTTTTGCCATGCAACAAATCAGAAAGATTGACAGATGGAGAAACAGTACCTGAAGGGGCTGGCCTGAGCAATCAAATATAGCTGAAATCTCATTTAAAAGTAATAGTAGCAGTCTTTAAAAAAATACTACTAATAATAAATCAGCCAATTCAGTGACTGTCAATAGACAATCAAGAGAACAGTATCACAATTATGGGGTAGCTGTAGATCAGGTGGTGGAGCAGGTCACCTACTAATCAGAGGGTTCGCTCCCCGTCTGCTTCACTCGGCATGCCAAATGCTCTTGGGCACAATACTAAACCCAAGTTTCTCTCTGATACATCCATCAGAGTATGAATGTGTGTGAATGGTAGATAGAAAGCACTTACATAGAAAGACTCACCATTTACCATTAAAGTGAATGTGGTCGTGTGAAAAAATACCTGAATTAATGAGGAATCCTCTGAGTATCACAGTGACAGTGTGATGGATTCATCAAGGAGTCCTGGCAGTGACGTTCAACATACTGTTAATTCTGGGAGTTCTGTAGTGTGCCAAACTGCCTTGTCAGTGAGGTTCCTAGTCACCCTGGTGGCAAGCAACATATGCTCTTGTTTTCTTCATTTAGGCCTGACAGCCCTGTATTTGAGTGAATAGTGAGTAGGCTCAAACAGGTAAGCCTTTCCAAGTGATCCAGTCAGAGATAGTGAAAAGAAGAAAATGGAAGATGGGAGAGATAACCCTCAAAACAAATACCATACCATACCATACCAACTTTATTTCTAAAGCACTTTAACATAAAACCAGAGTTTCACAAAGTGCTGTACATGTTAATAGCATACGTAAAGAAAATTAAAATGAGATACGATAAAATAAACAGATACAATAAATTGAAACATGTTAAAACAAATTGAGTCAACCCCTCTAATCAATGCCAAAGGCTTCAGCGAATAAATATGTTTTAAGAAGACTTTTAAATTCAGAGAGAGAAGAGGCCTGCCTAACATGCAAGGGCAGATCATTCCACAACTTTGGAGCAGCTACAGCAAAAGCACGATCACCTTTAAATTTATACTTAGTTTTCGGTACCTTAAGGAGCTGCTGATTGGCGGACCTAAGGGAACGGGCAGGTGTATATGGTTGTAGTAGCTCCGAGAGGTAGGGGGGGGGGCCAGGCCATTAAGAGATTTAAAAGCAAATAAGAGAATTTTAAAAACAATCCTAAAATGTACAGGTAGCCAGTGGAGTGAAATTAAAATAGGGGTAATGTGCTCAAACTTTTTTGTTCCAGTTAAAAGACGTGCTGCAGCATTTTGCACAACCTGCAGGCGCCTAATGGACGCATCACTAACCCCAAAATAAAGTGCGTTACAATAATCCAGCCTAGAAGTAACAAAGGCATGGATTACTGTCTGAAAATGCTGTTTCGATAAGATAGGCTTTATTTTGGCTAATTCCCTCAAATGAAAAAAGCTAGATCTTACAACAGCTCTGACCTGGCTTTCAAGTTTAAGATTTGCCTCTATTTTAACTCCCAGATCAGTGATGACTGGTTTAACATACTGTGCCAGTGAACCAAGATCTATAATAGTGGCCTCAGAAGCGCCACCAAAAACCATCACTTCTGTTTTCTGTTCATTAAAATGTAAAAAGTTCAAAGCCATCCAAGTCCTTATTTCATCAAGGCATCTGAGCAGCGGGTCTACTGAGAAGCCATTTATCTTTTTAAGTGGGAAATAAATCTGGGAGTCATCGGCGTAGCAGTGGAAAGAAATCCCATGTTTCCTGAAAATAGACCCAAGGGGTAGGAGATATAGAGAGAAAAGAAGCGGGCCTAAAACTGAACCCTGTGGAACCCCACATTGAAGAGAAGCAGTAGAGGATACAAACTCCCCTAGTTTCACAGAGAAAGTTCGCTCTGCCAAATAGGATATTAAATAGTTTTACAGCTTTATTTTCAGCAAACATATTTCCATCAGACTCTCTAGGCTTTTGTCATCTTCATAAAGGATCCTCTCTTATAGGTTAGAAACTTTTCTCCAGCTGAAAAAGCTGCCTCCAGATGAACAGAATCAACTTTCTGGGATTTCTTCATGTGGATGATTGAGCCTTCATCAGGTGAGGTACAACAGTGAGAGTCAACAGCACTCAGTAAAACACAGAGGTGGCTCTGTTCTGATTCAGAGCTACAGCTTCAGTCAATAATGTGGCGGGGATGTTGTCAAAACTGATGGGATTATGAACTGAGAACATTGCTGTTAGATTTTGATCCACCATGCAATACCATCAGGAAAACATCTAACTGGCAACGGCTTTATTTTCAGAATAACAACGATCGCAAACACACGATGGGACCCTATCAGTCATGGACTGGCCTCCCCACAGCCAAGAACTCAAAATTTTGGAAGCAGTGTGGGATCATTTGGACAGCAAATGCAACAAAAAGGCAGGCAGCATCCAAAGAAGAGCTTAGAGAGCTTAGGGCTACTTAGAGAAACACAGTAAAGTAAAGAGTGCTCATACTGTGCTGGAGAATAGCGGTGGTCATACCAAATATTGACTTTCAAGCTCGTTATAATTGTACAAGCTTTGTTTTAGTCTTTTATACAGCATTTCCATGCTTGCTTGTTTGAATAAAATGCTGCACGTAAATTGCTTTGTAAGCCTTTTCCCAGGAAAATTTAGACTATAAGACTTTTGCACAATGTTGAATGGTGCAGTGAATAGAGTATGTCCTTCATGTCTGAGTCCAATTTTTTGCCTCAGTTCCATTTACTAACAAGACTACCGAACAAGCTCTGCGTGTTTGATAAGACCATCTCAGCTGTTTAGATCTAATTATGATATGAAGAATATCAGAAATCCAGCAGCAGCCTAAAGCACTGTACTGTACAGTATGTGCTAACAACAATCACTAGAAATATCAGCTCACTGGCTACATGAAATTTTTGACAATGCAGGCCATTATCTGTGCATGTGTAGTCTAAAAATAACACAAATTAACAACACACATGGCGTGACTTTTGGCGATGGAGCTTGTAGTGCCTTCAGACTCCAAAGAATTGAATGTGATTTATTGAGGTAGTGAAATTTATGTATTTAGCGATCAGACTCCGATGAACCATCACGGCAGAAGAGAATCCCAGTGGTGATAGGATTTAGGACAGGACACCACAGAGTCTAGCTGCTGGTGGTGGAGAAGATGAAGACTGAGGCTTGAGGTGTCTGAGGTGGAGATGGGGAGGAGGTGGAGAGTCTAAAGTAATGATGTCAGTATTGAGATTGACAGCGTGGGAAAGCTGTAGTCATGTAAAGAACAGAAAAGCAGCAGACCACCCAGGAAAGCAGGCAGAGAAGAGATCAGATCTTCCTTATTGAATTTACAAAAACGCTCGCTAGCAGTAAAGATCCACAAACATTGCTTTTTTGCAGCAAATATGCATCTTTGTAAAATATTACAAATCATCCTGAAAGACACTAGAAAACTGTCAACAAGTTGTTAAGAAAATCCATGCGATGTATTGCTGAAAGCTCTAAAAGTGCACCGCAATAATGTAAATTTCTGTGAACCGACAGAATAAATGATTCATTAACAGTTTTTTGTTCTTCCACATGCACTGCACCCTTTTTGTACAACTTTTGTAGACATTATCTGATGGAGGTTGATGCGAGACCTGAAATGTCCAACATGAGACATTAAACAGCCTTTAACCTGCAGAGGAAAAAGTCTGTGTGAGTAGAGTGCAGGTAATATTCCAGAGAAATCACATCTAGCATGTCACGTGTCCTGCATGTCCTACCCAGGCAGCAACTGTGCTTAACCCTTGAATCTTTCTGCCTGTCTTCTGTTGTGTACTACACCCAGATTCTCCTGACATTGCAGCAGTTTTGTTTGCTATAAATTATTGCACTAACGCTACAGACTCGCAGCTATCACAAATTACATGTTGTTTATCTCCCATCGATTAATTATTTGACATTTTTCCTCACCACTAGAAAACATAATAGCTTTACGTGATGACTGATCTCCTCAGACATGTTTTAAATGGTAAAATTTACATTTTGAACACTGAAAACTTGAGGAAGCACAAACAGATTGTTTCCTTAAAAATATTTATCATTTCAGCTACAGCGAAGGCTGTGGGAGGGAAACATGTCTGCCTTATATTTGTGATATCACAAACCTCCCTCAGGTCTGTCTTAGCTCCTTGAAAGTTAATAATACACAACCATGACCAGTTAGTTTAGTACTACATTTCCCAGGAGCATCAGTGGACATAGCTACTTTAATGGATCATCACAGTAATTAACCTACACAGGTGGTTTAATACTCCATTCAGTATTGCCATCAGCTACTTCTGCTTTGCTTTATCTAAACACTGCTTTCTTACCTTTTGTAGTGCATTTGCCATGCCTCATCCCACCACCATGCTATTTGCAGTAGGGATTATTAATGAGAATTATAGAGCAATGCATCACCACAGAACCAAGATGGAGATGTGGGTTATAATGGGTCACAGCAACACTGCGCTGTGTCCAGAATTAATGACGACAACAGCCTCAAACCTGGGGCACAGCAGGAGAATAATACAATGTTTGAAAAATAAGGGTTGGAGAAGCTACCGCTGAGAAGATCTGGGTCTTAAAAGTCTAACACAGTGAACTGCAGAGGAATAAGATCTCACCGGGAAGATCGGGGACTTTAATATATTAACATTACTGTAGGTGGTCTCACAACCCTGATTAGGTGAACGTCTCTAATTATCAACAGAGGAGAGAGTACATTATTTGGCTTTGCATACACATCTCAGGGGAAATATTCAACAGCTGAGAATTTATATTAGTGATTGTGTATTTTAGTATTTATTTATTTATTGTCATTGTCAAGAACAATGAAATTGCGTTTGGGGCTTCCATACAACCCAAAAAAGAGAAGAAAATAATAAATACCCCTTAAAACCCAAGTGTACATATTTAACCCAGTGTGACTCCAATGCAATAAGACAATCCTTAGCAATAATGTTCGTAGAAATTCAGACAAAGACCTGAGAAACATGACAAAATACAACAATGCAACCCATTCAATATTATTGTACTGTGAGATATGATATCAGATATAATAGTTATCTATTTAAGAAAGAGGGGGGGGGGGGGGGGGGGCAGGAGGGGGAAGAGAATAAAGATATGATGCACCAATGCAGACCAGTTCATTGCTATTAAGAAGTTGGATATGGTTATTGTCCGTGAGAGGGGGGCAGAGAGTTCAGGAGCCTCACAGCCTGTGGATACAGGCTGTTGGCCAGTCTGGATGTTCTGGCCTGTATAGACCTGTACCTTCTCCCTGAGGGCAGCAGATGGAAAAGGTGGCGCGCAGGGTGATGTTGGTCCCGCAGTTTAACACAGTCTGCGGTCATATACAGCGTATGCATGGGTTAAGATGAATTGAGCAATATCAGCCTCATTTTATATACTCTGTTCTAAACCACAGTGATAATGAATCATCTGCAGCATATTATCATTAAACACTTTGACAGCACAGAAAATAATTTAGAGCATAAGGTGCAGTAACAAAGAATGATGTCCAAAGCAATGCTTTAGGTGGTTCTGACAGCATTTCAGTTATTCAAAGCTGCAATATTTGAAATTACATACCTGCTCTTTGTACATTAGCCTGAAATATGTTGCCATGACTCACTGTGTACGATTTGGGTGGACAGAGGTATACAGACTGCATTATTTTTAACAAAGAAAAACCCTGTATAAATACAGCATTAGCAGCGCTGATGTTAAATCAGTACCCCTTCAAAAACAATGCAAAGAAGATCTTCAATACAGTCACATTTAAGGGTATCAAGTGCTAAGTGACAGACACGCAATGTGTCAGTGCCTTGATGTATTAACCACGGCTACTGGACACTAAACAGTCCTGTTTGAAGCAGGACTTTGTATACAAAGGCAGGATGGATGACAAATGTTTAAGCTGTAACTTTGTCCATATTTAGGAGGCCACAGTTTGGGGGAACTACTTGGAAAAGGTGGTGATTTTGGGTAAAAGATGTGCCTGCTTATGGAAAAATAGTATTAATGGTTCCTGAACAAGTGTCCATACACATAGTTGGCAGGGACGTCCATGCTGAAATGCAAATACCAGACAATTTATCTGCGTGAGCATTTTAGAAAATTTGCCGCACTTCTGCAGATTTTGTCTGTTTCAGTATTTCTGTCTCTATCTGTCTCTGTAATATCAGACTGACTTGAGGATATTTAGATCAAGTCTCTGTTAAGGTCAAACCATCTGTTACACACTCCTTGTTCGTCTTGTTGCTGAAAATACTTTTTTTTTATCATATGTTTTGGTTTGTTGTTGTTACGCTGCTTTCAGAATAAAATGTTTTGAGATACAGCAGGATAAATAAAGAGGAAAATTTCCTGTAAAATAAAAGTTATGTATATGAAAGTGGCAGGAAGGATGCTACTTGACTATCATTCAAGCCAAGCAGGAGTGAATTGACGTCAATTTCAGAATCAGAAAGGGTTTTATTGCCAAATGTTGAGCAGGTTTACAACATTAGGAAATTGCTGCGGTGCTTCAGTGCAAACATACTGTCATAAATTACGCTAAAATAGACATGAAAATAAAAATAAGAATAAGAATTAAAAGTGCTAAGTAGATAGATAGATAGATAGATATATACATGATATATACATGAGTGCAGGTGGTGATCAGTGCCAAACATGGAATGATGCAGTGAACACAGCGTAGGGTCATGTGTTAGTGGTGGGAACAGTCATACGGTTACTGTTCATGTGTCCAACAGCAGAGGGGAAGAAACTGTTCTTGTGGCGAGAGGTTCTGGTGCGACTGGACCGGAGCCTCCTGCCTGAGGGGAGCAGGTCAAACAGACTGTGTCCAGGATGTGAAGGGTCAGCTGTGATCCGAGCTGCACGCCCCAGTGTCCTGGAGGTGTACAGGTCCTGCAGAGATGGGAGTCTGCAGCCAATCACCTTCTCAGCAGAGCATTTAAAAATTTAAAGGATAGCTAAAGATGCAAAATGAACTATACTTCAGGCACCGGAGACAGGTGGAGACCTTGACTTCTACAGCACAGTTAAAGTAATTAAGCTACATCAAACACAGAAACCCAGCTCTGGGGCCCAGGTGCTGGGGAAAGCTAAGAGTCATGAAAGTCACTCCTAGAAACAGCAACAGGTCCTGATCCCCCTAAAAAAATCTATTCACTAATAGACACGACCCCCATGACATTTCAGCTTGCTGATATTTTTTAACTCCAACACAAAGATATCCTCACATCCACAGGACTCAAATTATTTCATGACTCATATTTGGATGCCCAAAGGTTGCCTGCTTTCCCTACTTCAGTAACACATGAAACAATTTTTAGAGGTATTTTAGGATGCACCAAAAGCACAGGGGAACCATATGCAATGAGGGAAAGCAAAGGTTACGTCTGTTTCAATAAATGGTGAAGCTGCAGCAAAAGATATTTAAAGGCGGAACGTGAAAAGGGGAAGAAAAAGTTTTCTAAACTTGAATCTGTGGTGTGTAACTGTATAGCATTGTTTGTATCGGTGCTGTCATCCGTTTCCACAATGCAGTGAAGCAGAGGGCAGTAAAAAAAAAAGGGAAAAACAGAAAGAAAGAAAAGAAAAAGATGCCACTGCAACGACTGTTCAGACAGCCAGTCCAACACATGACTAGGCAGGAGCTGAAGGCTTTGTTTTTTTTGTGAAAAATAACACTTTTGCTACTTCTGAGCTAGAGACAAACTTCACTTAAATTTTAAAACTTATATATTGTTTGAACAGAAGTGTTTAAGTATTGTAAGTGACATAAAATGGATTTAGCATTCAGCAAGATTTTTAACTAATAACTATGCTTCTAAAAGACGTTAACAATTACATGGTAATCAATGATAACTTATGGAAATTACCTATAGTTTAACATATGCAAGCTGTTTTGGCTAACAACGTTCACAAGTCCCACAGTGCACATCCAAACCACTGTGTTATGCACATCTAAAATATGCCAGATAAATATGGATGATAGTATCAAAGGTAGAAGATGTGAACAGATGAATGTGGGTTGTTAACTGAAAACAGATTCTGATTTAAATGTGGCTGAACACAATATGCCTGCATAATGAACTACACTGAAATACTATGTATACAAGGAAGACGTGATACTTGAGGTTATCCGTGGATAAGGTTTTGCTGTTTAAATAGCAGATTTTTTACATTTTAACTGATGAAAGTCATTTTTTAGTTCACAGCACGTAAAGAAAAAACACTATTAAAACTGTGTAACTGATGTGAATAAGGTTAAAAATATGCGTATCACATTTGTGAATTTGGTGAACAAAAGTTACCTCTGAGGCTGACATTTGTACCCTCTGCAGAGACATCGATAGCAAAGAATGGGAAGATTTTATGATTCCTGAAAGCATGAATGAGAAAATCCCATCCGATGACATAAGTTCAGACAATTTCTGAAATTACCGAGACATCAGGTGCACCAGTTACGTGCCTATTGTCTGCAACATCTGAAGATATAAACTGGTTCCTTCAGCTGTTATTCAGCAGTGTTGGATCGGATCAGTGGTTCTCAAACTGTTTGCCCCCCATGGTAGGATGCCGAAACCCTTCTGGTTAGGGTGTGGACAACCAGGTGAAAAATAAGAAGTGTACAGAAGTTAATAAGCAGGACTTTACTGAATCTTGTGAAAATGTTGACCTTCATTATTTAAGCAAAATTGAACCTGGATCCTTTTTTTTCCTTTCTAAAGATTGATAAAAGACCTTTAAGGTGTAGAGTTTGAGGTTTTTCCAGTTTCTCATGTGAGTCTATGATGGTGCCAGAAAAGTTTCAGAACTGCTGAAATGAATGAAGTAACAGGTTTTACAATACTAAGGTTACATTTACACCCATCAAACAAAGTTAAACTTCATCTAATCTGTATGCATTTCATTATTAAAATAATTTCAGATATACTATCCCTATAATAGTTACATAGTGACTTTGTTGCTTCATAGGTAATCACAAATTAACTGGTTTATTGACTAATTAACTCAAATAATGATACTGCCCAACATTTTCAATGAACTTAGGATGACTATGTCTGTGAAGGTTCTCAGTCATCCAGGTCATTGTAGTCTAAGGAGCTTGGAAAGAAAAGCGTCTGGACTTCTTTAAGTTGCTTGAAGACGTTTCATCTCTCATCCGAGAAGCTTCTTCAGTTCTAGGGTCCCAGATTTAAGCTCTACCTAATCACATGAGCCAAGGTGTGAAAATGCTCATGTGATTAGGTAGAGGATCATTAGGAGGTCCTTTGTCCCTCTCGGTGGGTTACGCCCACAAAGCATAAATCTGGGACTCTCCACCATTTGACCCTAGAACTGAAGAAGCTTCTCGGATGAGAGGTGAAACGTCTTCAAGCAACTTAAAGAAGTCCAGACGCTTTTCTTTCCAAGCTCCTTAGATTAGGATGACTATGCACACAACCATCTCTAGATTTTACAGAGAATGTTCTGGAAAAGGAGAAAATATCCAGTGAGCTGCAGTTCTCCGAGTGAAAATGACTTGTTGATGCCGGCGCTTGAAGGAGACTGCGTCGAGCTGATAGGAAGGCAAGAGCAACTCAAATAACCACTTGTTATAACTCAAGTATGGTAAATACCATCTCTAAATACACAACATGCCAACCTTGAAACAGATGGGCTACAGCAGCAGAAGACCACACTGGCCACTCCTTTCTCATAACCTAACTGAGGCTCCAGTTCTGTCATGCTTACTGGACAATATAAGATTGTGAAAATGTTGCCTGGTCTGATGACTCTTCATTTCTATAGTAGCATTGATATGGTGGGGTGAGAATATGGTGAGAATAATATAAACAAAATGAAAACATGGCTCCATGCTGCCTTGTATCAGCAATTCAGGCTGCTGCTGGTGGTGTAATTGTGTCGGCGATATTTTCTTGGCTCATTTTGGGCCCATTAGCGAAAACCTTGTTTAAAAAGTCCCGGCCTACCTAAGTATATTTGCCAACCATGTCCGTGCCTTTATGACCACAATGTACTCATCTTTTTATGGCTGCTCTCAGCAGGGTAACACACCATGTCACAAAACTCAAATCATCTCAAGCTGGTTTCTTGAGCAGAACAATGAGTTCTCAAATGTACTCCAAATGGCTTTCACAGTCACCAGATCTCAATCCAATATAGGACATTTGGGATGTGGTGAAACAGGAGATTCACATCATGAATGTGGAGCCAGCAAATTGGCAGCAACTCTGTGATTCTA
Source organism: Diplotaxodon limnothrissa (assembly GCF_057381915.1). Taxonomy (NCBI): domain Eukaryota; kingdom Metazoa; phylum Chordata; class Actinopteri; order Cichliformes; family Cichlidae; genus Diplotaxodon; species Diplotaxodon limnothrissa. The sequence continues at coordinate 17,010,080 of NC_140602.1, read as the reverse complement.
TCATGTCAATATATCTCCGAGGATTGCTTGGAAAGCAACCCAGAACTAGCATGATATAATGAAGTGGCTGATGAGTGTATACACATTATCAGTGATAACATACATTTGGCATATCAGCTGGTTGATTAACCAAGACTCCATTAGTTAACAATATGAAACTGATCTGTGGTGATATTCAAACTTAAGGATGAGTATAGACAAAATAACCATACCACACTGATTGTCCTTTAAGAATGATAGTTAGGTCAAAGTGCTAAAAAAATCATTCTGGCACAGCATGTAACAAGGAGACAATGCAGAGTTAATGTCTGACCGACAATATAACAAACATTACTGCCAGGTTCAGCTCAATATGTGACCTGAGGCAGGAGCAGAAATAAGTACCCGAACAAGCCATGTGTGCAAACATTTCCTTAACCCAGCGGAGAAGAAACACGAGGACAACGACAAGCACTGGAGGGTAAATGCAGGAATCGATTGGTACAATGGCAGCTGTGATGATCTCGGCTCTATGGATCAAAAAGACATTCTTAAACAGCTCCTCCACTGCCGGCACAAAAATCAAGCAGTTCCTACAACACAAAGAGATGCTCACGTTGTTTCTGAAACAAGCCTCTTTCAGCCACAATAACACGAGATGACAATTTTTATACCGCAAAATATAAGAACTATGAGATTTTGACCATTTTAGTACCTAGACCTGTGATTAACTTCCAAGCATTACTTAATTCTACACGACCAGTGTGAACATATGGTTTACCTCTGGATGTTAATGAAATACTAGGTTTGATCCATTGAGAGGTACTGACTGAGTAAATGCAAAGATCAATTTTCCATCGCAATGTCAAGAGCTGTCTATTTTCCCCCACAATATCCATATCTCATTATTGTGCATCTTTTGAGGCTGACTCTACGTTGATGTAGCTTTTTATACAGCAGGAGACTTCAGCCTCTCATAGGCATGTGCAAGGCTACAACACTACAAACCTGACTGCTCATCACTGCCTTTGTTACCTGTTAAAGTTCTCGGTCATGGATGCAGGAGCTCCGAGGGTGTCCTTTGATGTCCAGATCACAAAGGTGACAATAGATTGTTTGAGTTCTTTGCTGAGTAGGTCTGGGGTTGGATCTGGCTAATTGTTTGGGGTCTGCTTTGTTGCATTCCTCAAGTAATTTCTTCAGTGTGAAAGGGCTGGGGTGATGGGGTGGTGCTCACTGTAGCAATGTTTTGGTGGTTAGTATATGTCAAAGTAAAAACAACATACCAAGACGCATGGTTTCACAGCAAATTCTTGCATTGTCATGAAAAAATGCCTTTTCCATCATCTGATTTTTACTGTTGTCATGAGGTTTTGTGTAATGCATTCCAAAATAACGTGCTTCTGCAATCACATTACATTTGTCAGATAGAAGAAAATGCACTTTTTATTACTGTAAATTACCGTACTAAATAAGTTAGTAATTACATTAGAGTTACAATAAGGTCATTACTCATATTACAAAGGTTTTGCAGTTATCAGCACGACAGGCAGATAGAAAGAAAAAACTCCAAAAAACATGTTCTTTTCTTCCTTAGTGCTACAATCAGCCCTACTTCCTGTGTTGTAATGTGTGCATAAAAACCACATTTTTATGCTAGCACCACTCTAGCTAGCAAGCAAGCATCTGGACAGAAGTATGCTAACACAAAGCTAGCAATAACCCCAGAGTGATGCTGAAGCTGCACGTTTTCAACTTTGCTTTACGTTTTTGATTTCTGTGTTCATACAAAAAGGAAAAGAAAGTGTGTGTGTGTTGGATGGTAGCCTTAGTTTCATATCGTTAGACCTTAATTACGTGACAGTACGCTTCACGACCACAGTAAGGTAATGCTGTCATTTTTCTGTAAAGCAAATTTACCTTGCCTTTGGGTATAAATAAAGTTACCTTGACCTTGACCTTGACCTTGAGTAGTATAACAAAGTACTCTGTACAGTGAATAAAAATAATGAATTGCATTACTTTTAAGGAAATTAATGAGTAATGCATAATGAATTACATTTTCTGAAAAACTACCTCAACACTGTTGAGGTACTGTTGCCATAAGTGAGTAACACAAGCAACAGAAACAGAAATAATTTGTCATTTTCAAACTACGTATATGTTAAAGGTTGGAAAACACTCCTAACAGAAGATTGTTTGGTCTTGAAAATGATCAGCAGTCAATTTGTATACCATGGTTTTGCTCCTGAGAACAAATAATGCTGCAGAAACACTTAAAACTTTAAATACTTCATATATTGTGTGCTGATGAATGATTGTTCCAAGCATGGGTTCATCCTCAATGTAAGCATTCTGAGTTGTTTCATTGAGGTTTTAACAAAAGCTGACCCAACTTAAACTAGAAAAATAATGCTCTTGTGCTTTTTGCTGCTCACATTCAGATCTGTGTCACACGTGAGAAGAAAAATGTTAAATTGGGACGCCTGTGTCTGTAGTTTGGACAGAATTGGTCCTGCTCAGGCATGTACAGAACCAAAGTTAACTTGGTGACGGAGTTTTCTGCTAGGTTGGTGCTCATATTTCACATTATAATGCAGCACAGAACCAGAAATGTCAAAAGTTGCACCGTCAGGCTAGTAGCTCTTCCATGTGCAGGAACGGCTTGCTCTGCATACCAGTAACCCTGAAGTGCCTGCTGTCACTACTCCAAATAACACCCCAAAGGTTTTTGGCAGCGTGGCGGGATTTAAATATGTGATGAGTTTTGAAGTCAGTTTGAAGCCAGGCCCTTGGACAACATTGTCACTTGAAGGCAATAATATTTCACTTTCCCAGTACCATTAAAGCGATTCCCCAATTACAGTAGGTAGCAAACTCTATTGTTTATGTATTCAATAATAGCATTAGAATGAGAGCTATGAAGAGAGATGACAGCTGAGACCAGATGAATGGACACACCATAAAAAACTGTATTAAAGAATAAAGCGATCTATGAGTACACTATAGGCCTAAAACTGATTTTGGAAAATGTCTGTTTAGTGCGCATCCAGACTAAAGTGTGTCTGTGAAGCACATATCAAGTAATCGGAAAGGCAATGGAGCATCTGTACAGTGGCACAGCAGACTACTCCAGGAGTACAGCAGAATGCTAATGCTGTTAGGCTTACCTCCGTCCTCTCTCCTCTGAAACATACAAGGGCAATACTGCATTAATCATGGATTCACATCCCTCCTCCTTCTCTCTCACCTCTCTATGCACACACCCCCTCTGTCTTTTTGCTTCGCTCCCTCACAAAAACGCACGCGCACAAGAACACACACATGCACACACACCCTTCTCCATCGTGTGCAACATCGTTAAAAAGACCTTTCGAAAACAGACTGCAAAATTTAAATGTCACTTAACCTGAAAACCACGTGGCTTTTGAATTAATGTAATTAGGCTGTTCGCTGATAAATGAGCTGATGTCCCTGAACCACATAAGAAAATACCAGATAATTCACATGCACATAATCTCACATCTTTTAAACGACACCCACTCCAAATATGCACAAGTACGTACACCCCCCCCTTCCACACACACATACGCACATAAACACAATCCCATGCACCACACTCCCATTTTCTGCTCCACTGCTCTGAGCAAAATGAGTGGGAAAGAGATACAGAAGCGTACAGTTGTATCTGTGAATTCTATTTCAAAAGCCACTTCGAGAGAAACAAAATTATCAAATGCACATAATGGTCAAAGACCTGTGCAGGCAATGGGTTTTTCAGATATGCTAATTCTTTCTTCATAGAGGGGAGCAGGCTCGTCATATTGCACAATGTAGCAAAAAGGGTACCAGTAGCCCAAAGGACAAACTGGTGTGACTTGGATCTGCATATAAGCTACGGCCCTGTGAGATCTAATTTTATTCAAAATTAAAAGACGTTACAGAGGGAAACAAATAGTCCTGTGCCAGCTGTCCTAACTCTGAAGTGACACCAAGAGGACACTGTGTACAACACAGAAGCAGAAACACGGGACAGGAACACAAGTGAACCCAAATAACACTTTGTTCTATGCCTTGAAATTTGTACAGAATAATTTAGGACATGCTGAGCAATATAAGAAGTATGATGCACCATGAATTATTGCCCCAAGCTATTCTAAAGGATTGTTGTTGGCATGGATCAAACCTTTTTTTTTAGGATTGATAGGGTCAAACAAATGCTACTCCAGGCTTCGCTGGGCTTACTGTGTTTTATTCTCCTCATTCTGATGCTCTGATCTGATACTGATACATTGGTGGTATGGGAATTGTGCTGTGTTTAGCATTTAGCATAAAAATTTGAGCCATACATCCATCTTGGAACCCTGCAACTACAGAAAAATGTAAAAGTGGAATATTTTGTATGTGTAATAAATAATTGTCTTTGAATCCGGCTAGGATGAGAACACAAAAAAGGAGCACGATCAAAGCTTTACATCTTAAACATTTCTGGTTAAAATGACAAAACATTGCACACTTTAGATCACATCAACTGTAACTGTATGAAGATTAAATATTTGAAAACTTGCAGAAGTTAAGAAGTTGCACTGCTTAATAGTAACACAGCTGTTCAGCTTTTTCTGATGCAGATGGACCAAAACTTAGATTGTGGTATTTTTAGGTTGAATGACAATGAACTGTATATTGCATATCTCTGTATTTTCTATGAGGCGCTCAAATGTCACAGGCATGTTTAACCCATGACACACAGCTTAACAGTGCTGATTAGCATACCCATGATGTCATTGCACAGTATTTGCATTTGATCTTGTGTCAGCTGCACATGTTGATAAAATGCTCCTGATTCTGCTTCTCACCTGATGCACAGCCTTTGGACTTGGACACTGGGAACTGTCATCAGTGATGACCCTACACATGAATGTTAGCTGAGTTGAACACAGAATCTTTGCTATTTAAACAAGTTTGTGCTTTACTGTACGAGCGAAAGTGAGCTACGGGGTTTCCTTGAAGGGAAGATTGATCAAAGTTAAATTAAATGTACAGCAACTGATATTTACGGTCAGGTTACGAAATTCTATGATTGCACGTTGCCTTCTTATTCACTACCCAGAGGTAACACCTTGTTCTATGGTCAAGGAAACTGAGTGATGCATCACAGGTTACAAAAACACCCAGAGAAACCTTTCATGATATTAAATCATTTATTATGAAATATGAACATGTGGGAAGGCATGGAGTCAGCTTTGGAGGGACCAAATCTAAGTTTGAGGTCTGGAGTTTTCCATTATCATCCCCCCTCAACAAACATAGACTATAATTTTCATGCATATAGCAACGATTATCCTATAACAACATACTGACTTATTTTCCCACTTCTCTCCACATACTTTTTCCTTTTATCTGGCATACCTAATGATGATTCCCACATGAGCTAATGATGAAGTGGGAATGGGAATGTAAGCTGACTGCAGTAAAAAATGTTTTCACTTTTTAATATGAACTTGATAATCAGTTATGTAAGACTGACAATGAATCCAGTACTTACAATATATAGATATGTTATATATGAAAGTAAATTCATAAATTACATGCAGCACAACACAGACTGGGCTTTCTGACAAATATATCCTAATAGAAATATAGTTATGAAGCTTGTGATCATCATAGTTGGCTGCTGGGTAAATATGTACCTAATTTACTTTTGAGATAGCTCGGCAATGATTGTTAATGTAAGTGATGTCTGATTTATTCGCACTCAGAAATTCCCCTCCATGTAATTGCTGACACTTTTAGCAAAATAGTATCTATTATCACAATTACAGTCCCATGATGCACATTAACATTAACCTTACTTTTTCATGCCGTCCATGCCGGAATGAAGCATTCAAGTGTCAGTTGGTGTGGTACAGGCAGTAATGCAGGAATCGAACTGTCACGGTGATGAGAGAGCTGAGCTAAAAACCAAAATTTTCGATTCACCAATCTATGTCTCAAGCTTCAACTATGATCATGAGATCTGGGTAATAACTGAAATATTAAAGTTGCGAATACAAGTGACTGAAATGAAATTCCCCTGTAGGGTGGCTGGGATCAGCCAGCTGAGATGGGTTGGGCATCTTCAAGGATGCCTCCTGGGTGGATCCATTCAGAGATTCTTTCGGGATACCCAGGTCCTGGGTATCCTGGGGTGTACCCAGAACCTGGTGTAGAGCTATATCTCTTCTGGACTGGGATTACCTCAGGATCCACTAACAAGAACCGTATGGTGAGAGAAAACCTTGCTTAAGGCTGTTGTCACTGCAACCCAACTTCAGAAAAGTGGAAGAAAATAGAGGGATGCATGATTGAGATTTCATTCACTAACAATTAGTTCAGACAGTAGTATGTAGATGTTGTGCCCAAAGCAAAAAAATCCATACCGAAATCCCACAAACCTACTCTGACAAATTCATTTGCCCAGTGTACAATAATTACACGGGACTGTTTTTGTGAATGCAATCCTGTTTTTGCACCAAACTGCCTCGGAAAGGTCAACAGGTGCAATTAGGTGGACAGCAGCTGTAAGCTATTCTTTCTGTCATAATGGCTTATACCTGTGCATAGCTAAATGATTAGCTTCCCATTACATTGCTACACGTCTCTACTATGCAAGAAAAAAATAATCTGTAAAAAAAAATTCTGTAAAAAAACATGTAACAAACACTTCCATCAGCAATGCATGACCTGAAACTCTCTCTCTCACACACAAACACACACACACATACAAAAAAGGCAGATGTCAGATGAGCAGGATGATCAATAGCCTTTTATTGCTTTACCAGGCTGGGAGCGAGAGTCCATGTTTAGGCACTAATGCACTTAGTACTCAATCAATACGAAGAGGTGCTCATTTGGATGAAGGTGAGAGAGATGATACTTTTATTTTAGGTTTGTCCCATAGCTAGCAAATAATTGGGGAACAGGAATGTAAGAATCATTTTTTAAAAATACAGCAAGTGATATTAGAGATGTTGATGGTGTCCTTCAGTCCAGGCAGAAAAAGAAAAGCTTTTGAAAAAAGGCACACAGATGGGCAACTGTGGATCTAAAGAAAAGAGACAGCCCTGTGTGAGAATGATAATAGAAAATGGAAAATGTACCATAGGAGAGGGATATTGGAAAGAAGATTGAAGCTGAGTAGGGGCTAGGTAAAATGCAGGGTGCAAAGATATATGTGGTGCGGAGGAATGAGAAGAAGGATGCATGGTGGTGCACTGGAATAGTTTTGCAAGGTGAAATTTTCCAATTTATCAAAAAACCTGTAAAACAAATAAAAAAAATGTCATACTGTCAATTAACTTTTTGATGTGAAAGCGTACTGTAAATTTTAAATGTGTTAACATAGGCATACATTTGGTGTAAGGTTGAATTTTGAGGTTTACTGGAGACTAAAGGAGTCAAGTACAAGTCAAAGCTGAACAGCACGATACTGCAGCAAACTGGATGAAGAGCAGTTGGGTGACAATCTGAGAGACAGGAAGGATGACACTTATATATTGAGGACACTGTTTCCTGCTGTTTGCCATAAAATGATGAAGGGGGGGGGGGGGGGGGGGGGGGGGGGGGAAGATCTTTGTCCTGCCCGCATTGTTTCCGTTTAACCTCCACAAACAGGTAAACTACCTGCGGAGACTCGGTTAGAAAGCCATTAGCCTCTGACAAACTGAGGGATAATTGCTGCCACAGGGGAATGCAGAAGGGGGAGGATTCAATGCACAAGGCCAAGAAAACGCCATGAAATCCATCAAGCAGCATCATGCTTCACAAGGACAGGAGGCAGTTTTGAGAGAATGTAATAGAGGCTGAAAAAGCACATTATTAAAATCAGAAGAGGATATGCCATGACTGCAGTAATGACTTATCTTAGTTTTTTTTATCAGCAGTGGAAATGTAGAATCAATACAATCACTTTAATTGTGTACTATGCTACAGGAAATCTAACAGTGAGCCTACTAAACAGATTAGCATTTCTGAGAGAGTGCTTTACTTATTTAGCTTTGCACTCCTATCTACATGGACTCTGATAGAGGTGCCCACCCACATCTTCCTACAAACACAAAACTCACTTCTGGAATCTGTTATCTGCAGTTATCTCTGAGCCAAATCTGGACAATGAGAATTATGCACAAAACAGGACAAATAACAGCGCAGTTTAATAACGGAGTGAGCTGGCTGTGTTTCTTAAAGGTCCTGACAGCTTATTTAGAAGGTTAACAAGGTTTTATTAGTATAAAATGGTTTTGAGCATGTTGATGGGCCCGATTGTTTTGTTTTTACACACCTCATACAAAACTCCAGGTAAGCAATGAAGCAGTCAGTTGCAGGATGCAGACTCCGAGTAACACAGCAACCTAACAATTCTCTATCAGAGACGCAGAGATTTTTAAATGCAACACTAAGGCTTAGAGTCTAGTGAAATTAGTAGTTCTAAATTTATTATGCTCTTGAGGTTGAGCCGGTTTGAAACTTCAAACAAGGTTTTCCCACAGCCCTCCTTCCTGCATAGCGTTCCTAAAATTTTAAGACGTCTTTCTTTCATGCAGAAGCTCTCAGGCCTCCAGCGTTTTAGACACTGACGTCAGCAAAACGCAAGTAATCTCCTAAAACTGGGTCATATTCAAATATTTCTCTGCAACTGGCAACAATTGCTGGATGAAAAGTCATTGTCTTTTGATATTTTCATTATTTTTCTGCTAAATGCATGTTTACAGTACATCTAGGCTCTACAGAAGGATTTATAGTTCAATATAATGCTGGTAAAGTATGTTGCGACTAGAGAAAAATACATCCTGCATTTGCAAACTGTTTTCTTTTCTTAAAACATATAAACTCTAAAAATGAGTCTAAATAATCTCAAATCAGAAAAGGTTAAACTGTAGAAATGATTTAAAAGACATTCACAATCTTCCAGTGCCTTGTATATACTGTATAATCATATATATTTTGAAAGTTTTAGCAAAATGAAAAATGTTCAAGTCACAAATTGAAATTCTTACCAAGAGGTTCACGTAACATTTAAAAACTGGTCATAACTGTAAAAGGTTGGGGATATAATCAAACTCTGAGTTCAATTTATCGGCGCATTATGAAAGATAAATACTGTAAAACACTCCGAAAGCTCAACAGAAATGCAGGAATTCAACAGTAGATTCCAATGTATGGTTTTCTAGCTTTGAGTTCATTTTTCATCTTATAATGAGGTTCTGTATTACAAGGAGAGTTAATCTGGCTCTGCCGTTGGATTCCCACCAATTTACAGCTACCGCATATGTGAGTGGGTGGGCTGTCTGTATATCCTATGGTATTTATGAACATGCACTACATACATTAAGATTGTGGTTTGTGATGCCTCCTGCAGTTTTCGATTGAAATACCAACACGTCTTCATTTTTATATACATGCAGAAGTACATCTTACATTTATCTCTCTGTTCTTAAATATGTAAGTACTTTTTAAACCTTCTGTGAAACTGTGCAAAAGAGCAAAAATACAACCAGAGTGGTGATGGATTAAGAGCTGATCATAGCTTGAATGTTTTCCATCCACCCATGGCTGTGCAAATGTTTTGGACACTCACTCACACACTCACCCACGTTCCCTTTTGTCTGTGAGGAACCTGAAAAAGAACTGGATTTAAACTAAAAGGTTAATTTTTTATGCATTAACCACTCCCCACGCACCCCTCCCTTCTTTTCTTCTTTAAGGCTGGAATACAAATGAGCAGAGAGTTCCTATAGAAGTGAGTTAAAAGATGGTTTTGGTATAAAAATGAATAAGAATAACAAGATTAAAAAAACAAAACAAATAACATTAAGCAAGGACTCCTACCCATTTACTCTCAAGTCTAAAATAAATAAAAAAAAATCCATTAAGACAAGTGCAGTATATTCAGAATGAAATGAACCATTAAAGTATGAAACCGCAGAAAAATTGCCCTTCTCTTTTTCGGTCAGTGATGAGAACCGAGCTGTTGTGGCTGAAAAGACTTTATTGGAAATGTCACAGGCAGTGTTGGGACTAACGCGTTATTAAGTAACGCGTTACAGTAACTACGTTATTATTGTGGTAACGAGCACGGTAACTAGTTATTATGCCAAAATCAGGAACGCGTTACTCGTTACTGGGATTTAGATAGGGTCGTTACTCGTTACTTCGTGTGGTGGCTATCGCGGAGCTTCCACAGAGTCAGTAACATTAGCAAGTGGTGGAGGGCAGCAGGTGGATGAAGGAAAGGGGACGCAGAAGGAAAAGAGACCCGAGGCGGCCACCGGTCCAAGTGTGAACTGAACTTCAGGTAAGAAGTTATGACCTGCAGTCTCTCTGGGTCAGATATGAACCAAGTTTAGTTGGAGTTTATTTTCGTTATTCTGACTTTTTCCGTACTGCGTGCTAGCTAGCATGACGGAGTTTCTATACAGCTGGGTGATGCTATGAAGTTAATGAAGTTGCACTTTATTTTGTTCATAAGTTATTAGAGTTGCCAACCGTCCCGTCTGGTATTCAGAGAAAATATTACGCGTTTCTTATTGAGGTGAAAAGGAACAGTTTGTCCCATAATTCAGCTACAATGGAAAAGGCACAAAGCTGGAGTTATTCTGTGTCTTTGCTGCACAGCTGCCTCTTCTTCTTTCATTCTCCCCCCTCCCTCTCCCGTTTCTACTTCAATCATGAAACTGATCAATGATCAGCTGATCGGCTCTCTTGTTTGTTTATCGCCCACTTTGCGCCGAAAGAGGAAACCAGCGGATGTCGCGCTAAACAACAGCAGCACATTTAAGCTCGATCAGCTGTTGTTAGAATTTATTTAATATTAATTTCTAGTATCAGCTGATGTTTGCTGGAGCCACAGCTGTAAAGCTGCTGGTCATGATATCGGTTTGGTTATCTGGTGAGAGGGAAACATGAAGATGAAACCAGGAGATGTCCTTACTGAATCATCAGAGCTGTGATGGAGAAACAGGTTTACCTTTTAGGTGACATGAATGAGTTGAAGGGAAGTTATGAACTGTTTCTGAGAGACAAATAACACCAGGATCCTTTTCTAAGTAGCTGACAGCTGGTAACTGTGCAGGTGCAGATCTAGCAAAGTGTTGCCAGGGGGCCAGGTAGGGCATTAACAGGGAGAGGGGGGGCACAAAGAAATACTTTTCTTTCTTATTCTCATTTAAAATGTCTAGCTTTTAAAAAATAATTATCTGAATCTTACAACAAACGATTGATAGATTGATGCATAGCATCAGAACAGTGTACATCACTGTCACAACAGTGTTTGTTTTCATTCAAAGGCTTTAAGATTTTTCCTATGATGGTGGGCCAGTCTCTAGTCAAAATGCCCGGGCCAATTTTCTGTCCCAGTCCAGCCCTGTATGCAGCTCACCTGCAGTCTGGTGTTACCTACATCTTCCTATTCAGAAGGCAGAATTTCTGAGTTCTGAGTACAATCGAAAGCACCACGACTGCAGTTTTTGTGTTGGATGTAAAAGGTGCACATGATGCTGTGACGTAGGCTAGAATCATGGCAGCAGTCAATGACGGTCCAGGCGTGGGATTTCTCTCGTGGAAATATGCACATTATCTTTTCCTTTCTATTGGTAGGTGGCACAGTGCACTTGTGGCAAGTAAGCAAGCTAGAAGACTGGCAAAGTTATGGAAGAAACACATTAACAAGAGAATTCTGAGTAAAACCAAAGTTACTTTCCCTAGTAACTAGTTACTTTGAAAGTAACGAGTAACTTGAAGTAACTGAGTTACTTTTGAGAGAAGTAACTAGTAATGTAACTAAGTTACTATTTTAAAGTAACTTACCCAACACTGGTCACAGGACAGAAAAGACCTGGGCTTCTGTGATTATATCCAGCGAGTGCTTCACATGGTTGTCCATTGATTGGTTTGCACAGTGCGAGCATAGAAGTCACAAAATCTGTCTTTAAAAAGACTGTTAAAAATGTGCAGTGCGAGTTAACATGCTTTTGTCGTGCTTTTAACATGCTTTCAAAATTTTACCTGCTAGCATGCTACACTAGTCACAACTGATGCACTGTCAAAATGTTTCAGGTGGAAATTAATTGTTTAGCTCACCATACTAAACCAAAAACCCTCACAAAAAGTTTATACTGAAAGCAGATATAGATGTACTGCAACGCACTGGACACACCTTCTTATTTAAGGGGTTTTCTGTAATACAGAACTAAAGAAACAAAAGTGGCCACTGATTTTCTTCTTGCCATTAGAGACATTCCAAACACACACATGGGACTGTAATTTGAAATGGTTTTTAATTAACAAATGGGCCTTGTCCAAAGTTATGTGGTGCAATGCAATTTTACGACTTTTTAATGTGTCTGAGACATCAGAAGTGTCAGTGTGAAACAAACAACCCTTTGACTCTTGCAGTCATCCATATAATGAGATGCAGAAACAACGTCAATTAAGACATTTTCAGTCAATGTGTAAAACTTCAATAACTCGGAGTTCCCTTGAGTACAGTCTAAAACCAATCAAAGGTTCTGATGAAAGTGGCTCTTATCAGACCAACTCCAGAAAACAGTTACAAATGACGGGGAGGATAATTTTATTAACAGTGAGAAATCCAGAAATCAGTATGGCAAAATAGCACCTCAGACTGATGCCCACATCACTGCTATACACACATCTAAATATCAACTATTTACAGAAGCCTGCATCAATCTGACCTTCATGGTTGAATTCCTGGGGGAGACTGATAAGAAGCAGAGAAGTGCTTGCATTAAGAAACAAAGAATGGGCATTAGACCAAAGAAAATATGTGATTAGGTCTGATTGGTTTTGGTTCAAGTATTTGTGAATACTGAGAAATAGATGTGCATGTGCGATTCCCATTGTGAAGCATGGAGGAGGTGGTGTGGTGCTGTGGGAATGCTTTGTGGGTGATTTATCTGAAAAGAAATGCAACACTTAAACAGCGAGGACACCAAACAAAAGCCGTAGCTTTAGTTGACCTAAATGTAGCTCTGTAGGTCTTCTTGGCAATAAAAGACGTGATGGAGTATTGTGTGATAGCCTGAGATGGATACGTTTGACTGACTGTGGATAAAACAGGAGCCAGTGAGGGGTTAGCATATAGTGACTTAAACAGTGATAAAAAAAAAAGCACTCCAGGTGAGATCAAGATGTTTGCCAGTGTACCAAGTGTACAAAGGTCTTATCACTGCAAAAATAAGTAAATAATTGAAACAAACTTTGTTTTATTTTTCACATTTTGGCTTCACAATGGCCAAACAGCATGATATAAATAGTAGCAGCATAACAAGTACTAAAAGCACTGCTAGTAGCAGTGATGCTAGCACAGAGGTATGTGGAAGCAGACCGCTTGAGACCAGCATTAAAAGCATGGAAATGAAAATGGTACGAATTTGCAGGTGGCAGAGGATGGTGGGAATGAAGGGAGCACGAGGCTGGCTGGTTAGGAAAGTTCTTTAAAATGAACAACACGAGCTCTATGCCATTTGCAAAAAAAGAAAAAAGTCTGTCTCTGAGTCCAGGAAAAAACACACAAAAAGCAAATACACAGAAAAACACCGTGGGCATGAAACACGTTAAAAATGCATTTCAAGCTCAGGTACAATAGATATAAAAAAAAACCAACATGTGACAATTTTTTAAAGTATGTAAACACTTTGGATGCATGTGTCCTTTTTTTTGTATTGTGGAAAATAATTGATGCTGTCATATCTGCCAGAGTAACCAAAACCCAAAACAGCCAATGACTGCAGGGTTTTCTGTGCAGCTTATGAGCGAGCTCTGTGCCGGAGGTCAGACAAGAGCTTTGAGTATAAAATAGACTGGCAGGTACGGACATGATAAAGATTCACCACTCCAGTCGTGGCATGCTCCCACACACAACTGCACATTTCGTCCAAAATGAAAAGAGAGGGAACTACATTAAAAGTTTTTACTGCGCTTGCTGTGCTAGATTATATAAGAACTGAAGGCAGCATATTCAAATTAGAATTCTTTTGGATGTTATCTTGAAAAAGGCCTTTCTCTTAAACACCCTCATGTGACGGTGCATCTGTGATGCTTCGGTACAAAAGTGGAAAGATTCCTGAATCTGTGGCAATGCTCCATTGATTCCCTTGATTGTGCAGTTTTTCTGACGACAGAGTATGGGGTATTAATTAGGCAAATCCTCATGGAGGACCATATGAACTATACAGCAAAGCCAACAAAAACAGAATGGAACTAAAATTATCTGCTGGCAGCTTTGATAATCATTGTGTAACACTGGTTAGGTCCTGGACTACGGAAGGATAACATTCACTTTCAGAACTGAGAATACGTCATTAAAAAATTACAACATTTGCAGATGTATCATGTGACAACTGGTGATCATATGCTTTTGTCAACCATTTAGGACTTATAAATGATGGACATGAAGAACTACTGGAACTCTCTCAAACTCCAAAATGCATTTGTAGTCATAGTGGCACATAAAACCATTTGTTTGGACAAAAGACATGAAAAAGATCAATGGAACGTTATTTGGTGAAAGATGTAAAATGTTTGGACTGAAAGAGCTTTTGGCTTCAGTAAAGATAGTACTTGTTTCAGGTGAGGAGCAGGAGCAAGGCTTTTCATAGATTAGCATAATGTGCAGCTCCAACAAGTCACCCTTTCTCACTTCCATCAGGTCCTATACTACACACTCATTCTTCTCAGTCCCTGTTAAACCCCATTCTGTATGTGAGCTCACATGCTAGGAAAGGACAGAGAACTTCCAGACACCTTAAGAGTAAAATAGGTGGGACGGAAAGGGGGGCTCAGAGCTCTTTAAATGTGTACATGGCAGCACAAATAGAGAGGAAAACACAGTCTTTTTAATACCATTTTCTGCTACATAATGTTGATGGTCATTTGCGAGGGTGAAGATGAGCATGACGATAGTGTTATGATGATTAATTCATCAGGCCAGTGAATGTAAAAATACCCCACTTAGAAGCACTATATGCTATCGAGTGGTTTAATGCTTTTTGGTGCCTAATATTTTGTGATTATTTTGTTCAGTGCATGAAAGTATTCACAGTGCTTCCCTCACTCCACATTTTGTCGTTTTACAGCCTTATTCCAAAATGGATTCAGTTCATTTTTCACCTCAGAATTCTACACACAATAGAAACCCCATGATGACAAAGTGAAAAAAGCTTGGTTGAAATTCTTACTTTATAAAAAATAAAAAACAAAACTATAACATGCACATAAGTATTCACAGTCTTTGCTCAATACTTTGTTCAAGCACCTTTGGCAACAATTACAACCTCATGTCTTTTTGAGTATGATGTTACAAGCTTGGCCAGTTTTTGTGATTCTTCTTTGCAGTGATCACGGAGAATCTTGGCTACAAGCTGAACAGCCACAAGGAGTGGTATCCTCCATGAACAAGGAGACTATGCGATGAACAAAGGCGTGCCTGGGCAGTACAACCAGCTGCCCATACCTGAGGCCTTGGAGACGTAGCAATACTACAAGAGCTTCTGGGAGAAGGATGAAACCTATAACAGCAATGCTCAGTGGCTAATGGATCTAAGAGTAGATCACAGCAACCTCACTGAACAAGATCCAGTGACTATCACAGTGACAGACATCAAACGTCAACAAAGAGTCTCCAGTATGAAAGTTGGACAACGCCAGGCCCTGACATGATTGATGCCAACTGGCTGAAGAAGCTGACTACTCTCCATGAGCATTTGGCAGCACAAATGAACCAGCTGCTAATTGATGAGAGACACCCGGAATGGCTAACTGAAGGCCGGACAGTCCTGATCGATATATAGCACAATGCTAGGAGAGAAGGCGATGGATAGATAGTAGGACAGATGGACATGTGTGTGTGTGTGTGTGTGTATGCCACATAGAAGTCCCCAACTCCTAATGGGAGATGCCACCAAAGGGGGTTGACAACAACAGGGTAAAGTCCTGTGGGACGTCGAATCCCACACAGACAAACAGCTGCTGGCCAACCAACCATAGTAGTGGAAAAGCTGCAGTTGTGATAGATGTGGCAATCCTAGCAGACAGCACCATTACCAACATCAGTGGCTGAGGGAACAACTGGACCAGATGTGAAAGGCAAAGTCCTAAGCTGTCCCAGTGATAATAGGAGCATTGGGAGCTGTAACCTTTAACCTGAAAGAGCAACATCAGAGCTCACTGTCCAGAGTTGATGACACACATACCAACCCCCAGGGAGTGAGAGGGAGATTTTCTATTTATCCATATTTAAAAAAAACCCCGAATATGATGCCTTTGTTGAGTTTTTCCATACTTTAAACAAATAACACCGGTGAAATAAAGGAATGTAGTCAACCTAAGTTTTACACAAGGAAATGATAATGATATCAATATCTCTGAATCTTCCTATTGTCTATTAATGTGCAGCAGAAGGAAACAGGCTTGTGCTCCAGTGTGTATTTTTGGTTTTCTAGTCAGTATATGGGTAAATGTTCTTGTGCAGAGTAAAGCATCTGTCCTCCATCTGGATTACCATATATTTCAAGTCACTGATGAGTTTGTTCTAATAAGTAATATTGCTTTGTGGCAGGTGCTGAGTAATTTAGTCTTCTGTCTAGCAGAGCAAATGGCATAGTTCAGGCCTATAATTAGTAAATTTAGAGAGCAACAGTGAGACCTCAAAGAAACTGACCTTTAATTAGACTATGTATTGAGCGAACAAGCCATCTCAAAGCCATATATTAAATTACTGAAAAGAGTTATCTGAAATTAGTGAAGCTATCTAAATGAAAGATAGTGGTTTTAATTATTTATTTCCCATGTCATGTTTGACACTTTATGCGAGATGGCGTGACTCATAATTTCATGTCTTTCTTTCACTTTCCATGTCCATCTGTCCCACTATCTATCCATCGCTTTCTCTCCTTGCATTGCGCCTGCAAGATGGGTTGATAAAGGCATGCATTATTCATCTGTGTGTCCTTTCTGTCATTGCAAAGTTGAGCTCTGAGCAGAGGGGTGCAAAGCAGAACTACAATCAATCAACAAGGGTCTGACACTCACCACAATGGGATATATTGAGATGGTCTGATGGTCTTTTCACACCAGCAACAGTTTAAGTTCATTGGTATTCTGCTCCTTTCCAGTGAAATCCCCAAAACACCTGCTTCAGAAAAAAAAAAAAACCCTGACTGCTTCTCCACAGTGATGACAAGAATGTGGTCAAAATACTGCAAGTATGAGAGGCACTCTAAGAATCTACAGACAGCTGTGTTTGTCAAGCTGATTTTGACATAATACTAGATTGAATGTCATGTTATTAGTATTTGTATTTTTATCCAAAACCTTTCAGACTTTATCTCATGTTGACTGACACCTGTTTATGAGTTGATACATGTCAGACTCTTAGCCCTGTTGATCAGCACTCGTTCAAATCTCTCCTTCAGGCAGCCTGTTACACTACATTACTCGGTCTTTAATTTATAAAAATGATACCCAAAATAAAAAGCACAAAGTCTCACTTTTATAAACAATAATATGACAACATATTATAATAAATTTAGCAGTCTAAGTACTGGTATTAAGAAAAAATATGAAGGCTGATGGAACCCTGAACAGCATCATGCTTAAAAACCCCGGGGTAGGAAACTGCCATGCCAAGATGAAGGTATAATATTTATTTTGCATAAACTCCATTTAAGGAAATATTTTTTGCTTTCTTCAGATTTTATTTATTCAGTTCCTCTTCCCCCCGAGGACAAAGGCAGACTGTCTGTACATGACTGTCACCAAAATCCCAGAAAAGTCTGTGATAATTGGAGAGCATATGACAATGAGCCACTTGGAATTGCCAGTTTTATTTGGGATGCATTTTGCTTGAGCTTATCAGTGATATATTCATCTGCACTGGCAAATTTGTTTATGTGTGTGGCTGATTGCCTGGAAACTCAATAGCCAAATAGCACTACAGATTACCCCATGGACAATTGTAAGGGTGGTCATAAATCATTTCATTTTGATGGTCAGCTGTGTTTATTTGATGGGTTAAATCAAATGTAAGATGGAGCGTGGAGAAATGAGGAGGAGGCAAAAGGAAAACAGAACTGAAGGGCAACATACCTCAGGAAGCTCTCTTTGCTGCTGAATGTGTACTACTACTACTTCACTATATGTTATGTTTAACTTCAAATGTTATTTTGGTATCTGTGACAGGAATAACATCTGTGGAACTACAACTAATAAATATGTGGCTCTGAGAAACATTACTCTCGTTAAAATGATGTCTTGCTCAAATTAACTGGAGGAAAAGATTAAACAGTTGTCTCTTTATTGGAGTTATTCCCAGTGGATACGTTCTAATTCAGTCAAGCAGTGCCAGTACCAACAACCTCCACGTGTAACGTCCTTGTACCAAATGTAGTTATGCATTCCTTACATGCTATTAAAGCAGGAACAGAAACTGCACAATTAAAGAGCTTGAAAGTCAGTATCGGATATGACCACCTTTAATATTCAACACAGCCTGAATTCTCTTAGGCAGCTTTCTTGTCTTCAGGAATAGTTCTCCAGGCTTTTTGAAGGTCATTCAAAGCTCTTCTTTAGATGTTGGATGCTTTTTGCGCCATTCTCTGTCATGTGTCTCTGTGAACCCACACTGTTTCAGTAATTTTCGATCCAGGCTCTGGTGAGGTCAAACCACTGTGTGTTTTTCTATCCAGCTATTGCAAAGCTGCTTTCCACATCTTTTCTGTGTTAATAATTACATCAGTTTTGACAAGATCCCCAAAGTTGCTGAAATCCTGCTGCAAAGCATGGCTGAGCCGCTGCCGTGTTTCATACATGGCTGCAGAAACTTAGTGTTGTGCTTTTCACCAAACTTCCTCCATACATCAGTTTCAACCTAAGAATTTTACATTTGGATTCATTACTCCATAAAACCTGCGAACCTGATTTTAGGCCTGACACTTTTTCTTTTGTCCTCCACTTGTCCAATTTCCTCAGTTTTTTCTAAGAACACATTATAAACTATGCTGAGATACCCTCTGTCATGGTCCGTAGTGCCCGCTGGGTGACCTGTCGTTTCCACTTGTGTGAGTTGGTGTGTGTGTGTACAGCGGTTTTCCGGAGACGTCGGGCCCGCAGAGTTTCCTGCCCTTAAGCCAGACACACCTGAAAGTTAATGACACTCACCTGTTGCTGATCAGCCTCATCTGAAGAGCTACTTAAGAGCGGAGCTGAGCTTCAGTCGACGTTGGATCGTTGTGAGAAAACAGTCAGTCCCCAGCTAGTGTGTGATAGTGTTCTAGTGGAGTGGATTACGTGCGTTAACGGCAGCTTGTGTTTATTTTCCAGAGTGTTGCGGAAACAAGCGGAGGAAAGGGAGCACTTTGTACTAAGACACCGAAGGGAAAAGAAGTTCACCACGAACACTGGAGAAGTCACAGCATGGAAGCAGGGAGCGAGCGCACAAAAAGAGAAACACTCACAGAGGATCTTTGTGCTTGTTGTCATTTTATTCACTCTAAATAAATGCACTGTTCTCTGCACAGGAAGTCCTGCATTTGGGTCCTGCTTTCACAACCATGACACTGGGTTTTAGGCTAACAGGCTTACCTTGTTACTTCAAAAATGCTATTTTATAATATTTAACATGTCCAAAATCCAAAAGATAACAAATAATTCAAACATCCAGAATAGGAAGCTCAGAGAAAGCAGAGCAAGGGAAATAGCAATGTGGATGGTGCGACAAGAGGAGACTCAGACAAAACATACACAAGATAACACAGGGAACAGTAACGTAAGCTGAAACTAATCAAGGACAACAAGACAAGGGAAGTAAAACTAAATGCAACGACTGTCAAAATAAAATGGGAACACCTGAAACAGAGACGAAGACTTGACAACACAATGTAAGAAAAAAAACCACACAGGAGAAGCTAGATTAAAGTGAAACACACAAAGGGGTAAATGCAAATGACAAAAATGAAACCAAGGATATAAAAATCAAAACAGTGCCTCCAAAACGCAGGACCATGACATGCAGTGGCAACTAAACAGGAAATGCCTAAAGCAAAAAGGGATGGCAAAAAACTCATGTGCACAAATGCAAATCAATTTGTCTAAAAAAAAAAAGAGACTAAAGCCAAAATGTAATTACGAATTGCAAACAAAAGGGTTGTAATGCGGAATTGGTCCTCTAAACTCTCATCTGTTCCCTATTTATCAGAAAAGTCAATTTCATGGCTAATAGGTTCATTACTGTGGTCATGCTTGAAGGGATTCTCAGATAAAACTCACTCAGGAGTTGAGAACTAAGCCTCTGGAGAGCAGGTCTTAATAAGGTTCCCTATCTGTCTCCCAGCTTCTCTTTCTCATGGCAGCATTAAAGGGAAGTTAAACTTTGACCCTTTTCTTCATACAACTTCTGTAGTTGGTCCATTGTGATTGCTGTATGTGGAGCGGCTCCAAACAAGAGAAATCGTTTCTTGTGTAGAAAAGAGCACAGATTTGCCTCAGCTGCTCAATTCACTACAGACAATTTATCTCCTGTTCAGGGGGAGAGAGTTTCTGCAAAGGTCCAGCTAGACAAGATGGGTCTGTGCTGCATACTAATGACAGTCAACTGTTTCTACCACACAGCCTTGTCATCCTGCATTCCAGCCATGTTCTCATGCTGTCACGCTGCGGTGCAGATGGAGCGCTTTATGAGGCGCTGCATCGGGGTCTGCTTTGCTACAGCACGTGCAATGCTCCGACTTGTGTTTCAAATCAAATTCCTTATTCTCAGGTAGATAAGCTCAAGCCAAACACGTAATGTTGTTGTATTTGGTTTTTTAGTTTAACGTGTTATCCCTGAAAATCCTGATTTTCTAAAATGGGATAGTTGATGAATGTGAAATCCTTCCATCGCTAGCTGCACTTGATTCTTCTTAATTCCGCACACATGTGGAAGGAGCATTAACTCCAAGTGCTTTCTCAAAAAATGCCAAAAAACAAAGAAAAAAAATCACAGCTCTTTTTCATTTGCAATTACTGTTTTAGAATCCATCTTTTTAAACAGACATTTATTAAGTCTGCACTTATCATGTGTGCATAACTTGTCTGGGCAAGGCTTTTTCATCTATCCTAATGCTCAAGTGTAATATCCATCATAAGGCTCTGGGCTTATCCTAATGAAGGTTAAATAATCCACTCCTTTGTTCCCAAACAGATTAGTTTCTCATTTTTTCCTCACTGCTTACATGTAGATCTTCTCTTCTTGGTTTTCTTTGTTAAGATCATCATTCAAGGGCACACGCATGTCTAGTTATACCAGTACCTCCAGATATGCGTACGTCCACTGATGCAACTAATTTTGTAATCTTGCAGTCCGAGTGAACAAATGAGTAGCGGTTCATGTGTGTGCAAGCTATTTGTCTGAGCAAGATTTGTGGCACTATTTAATACAGCATAACTGACCGGCATCATCAGTCTCTATTGATTTTCAATTTAAGTGGAAGATAGATCTTTAGAAGAGGGATGGAGTTAATATCTCTAGCTGCCGGTAAAAGAGAATTAAATGCATCTAAGCGTCTAAAACTGTTCGCAAGACTTCAGCATGAAGAGGTGAGTTGACAGAGTTAGAATCAATACCTTACACATTTACTCCGGCTGTAATATCTGACCGGTGTTTGTGGGCAAACGAAAATCAGCAAGAAGTCAAGAGTTTTATGAAAACTGAACCTTCTGCTGTATAAACAAGAGCACGCTCTAAGAGTTTGCACTCCTTATCAAAACAGCAATCAGCTCTATAAATAGCTTCTACAGACGGTGCTGGCCAATTATTTATGAATAATAATGGAATGACTTGCATGGAGACATGTCACAGTTCAAAATAACATCATCCATCTTTCCTTCCATCTCGGCTCTTATTGCCCAAGGGGAAGTGGTGGGAGTGGGGGTATAAGATGTTGGGAGGGGGCGGGGGTTGTAGCGTGAGAGGGGGAGAGACCTGCAAAACGCAAGGATCTGTCATTGTTTGCAATGTGTGAGGTGAATGACTGCCTGGAGTAGGATGTAGAGGCTCCAGAAATAGCAAGAAATCACGTGTTATCTTATAAGAGTGCTTCAAGAAAAATGTGAAAGTATTTTAGGTTTAAATGTATATCAATGTATAGTTTATCTTTTTCACAGTGTAAACAAGAAGGTGAATGAGGGAAACGAGGTTCCAGCGTTCAGCCACGTGTGAATAGATTCCTCATTCTTCATCCCCGAACAAGTGCGGCGCTACAACAACAGTGAGACGGTAATGTAATCAGTATGTCTCAGTCTATCAACAAGGCTATGCAGAACTCATATTAGCAAGTAAATAATATTATTTAGTAAGAAAAGCAATGGTGATAACAACTCCACGTGAACATAATTTTATCATTTAATGTCTAACCGCAGCAGTTTATTACAGCACGCCTGTCATTAAAAGTGCTTCTAAAGGATGCTCGTTCTGAGTATAATGACCAGAGCCACCGAGGCGCATCACATTCGGGGAA
The DNA here is from genome assembly GCF_057381915.1 of Diplotaxodon limnothrissa. Lineage (NCBI taxonomy): Eukaryota > Metazoa > Chordata > Actinopteri > Cichliformes > Cichlidae > Diplotaxodon > Diplotaxodon limnothrissa. The sequence continues at coordinate 16,987,551 of NC_140602.1, read as the reverse complement.
CTGAACAAGCTTGGGCCATCATCAAACATTACTCAGCATCAATGTTCAGTTCAGTGTATATACAAACCATTGCTGCACATAAAAGAAGTCTGTGTCATCTTTTTTTAGTGCCGCCTTATTTGCATGAAACACATTTGCAAGGATCAATGTATTTATATATGTACATGGTAATGCTGCTGAATTATATGGAACAGTAAAAAAACAAACAAACTTTAAGATACCTACACAACATCCACCATGCAGTCTGTCAGGGACCCAGTGAAGGACACCTCAACAACTACGAATCCCTAGAAGCTCCACCTTAATCCCAATCATGGTAACCAGTGCTTCACTGCATAATCTCTATTATTTGCTGAACTCCTTTAGTGTGGGATCCTGCAGTTGCCTGACAAAGGCAGGGATAATCTGTCCTTGATTTTTAGTCACACTTCATCCTTCCATCAGTCCTGCATGTGAAAGACACGTAAATCAGGGCAATGCCCCCCTGAGCTCTCCATGACTTTTCTGGGTCACGATGACAAGAGCCAAAACTGAGTCTATATATTTTTATCTACATTTCATGTCTTGCATGACAATATGGCTTTCAGTGTCTGTCAGTCCCTCTTTTTTTTTTTTTTTTGGCACACGTGCATGGTATTCTCTGTCTGCCATCAAAGAGATCAAATCAAAAGTCCTAAATAGATGACCTTATACTGGCCCAAATAACACTGATCCACATATCTCTCTCATACAGACAGACATTATTGAACAGTGATAAACTAGCCTCGGGGTGATAAAAAAAACAAAAAAAAATAGGTCAAATTGTTCCTAAGCAAGAATACTTAGATTAACGAGGACATATTCATCCCTGGACAAAGCATGTTCTTGATTGTAGGGCTGGAAATATTTGGGAAGCTCAATCCAATTACAACTCTTGTTATACTGTTCAATTCCTCTATCCGTTGGTAAACTCAAAATCGATCCTCTATTCATTAAACAGAAAAAGGGAACTAATTTTAGAGTCTTACTTGAGTAGTTCATCAAACATTGTCGGCTGCCAGCTAAGTGTTTTCTTGATTTTCTTTTTCTTTAATTAAAAAGGCTACCAGGCATTATTTGGAAGCATGTTGAAGCCTTCTATTGAAGTGTGGTTACATGTTTTTTGGTAAAATAGAAAGTGTTCTGTGTATCATGGAGTAAGTTTTGTGTTGTTACGTTATTATCGTAGGCTAAATTATATTCTTTGCTTGATGAAAATTGACTGGAATGAACTGTTTCAGTTACTGCTGGCTGGGTGACTCATTTACGATTGCTGGATTTTGTTAGTCTCTGGCGGCAGGAATGCAATGCAATTGCATCCCTAGTCATCCACGTCAACTATTATATATAATAGTTAAAAATCACTGAAAAGCGCAGCAGCATTTTTCCATAGCATACCAGAACCTTTCTAACCACAAAACTAGAATTCTAGTCTTCATCATGAAATTGAGGAACAAATTAAAGAGAGACCAAATTAATGTAATTAAAAATAACACCAAATAACAACTTCATTAGAAACTGAAAAGCTCCCATATCCACTGATCCCTGCTGAAAACTCTGAGCTAGAACAGATGTTCAGGAAAAAGACTCAAACTTTGTGGGGCATTGATATAGCACATCACTTCTGCATTCATTTTGCTGAAAGCACGTGTCGCCAGAGCGCTGCTGTTCCTGAATGGTAGCAGCGCTACTCTCTGAAACTCAGCTGTGTTCATGCAGAAAGTGCTTGCTGTATCGGTTAAATATGCTAGTTTTGACACTAGATACTAACTAAAAAGGACAGTCTGAAAGACTTAACTGAGGTTAATCAATATTCTGATTTATTCTGAGTAAACTTTGAAATATTACAGAGGCCAGAATAAGTGGCATCCATGCAAAGTGATCATTCATGCTGCCACAAAGTAGTTTATAACAGCTTTGTTCGATGCAGGCATAGATGACAGCACCTCCTCTTTGCTGCCTACACTTAGTGTTTTCTTGTAAATGAAAAATCTTCACCACCTGCTACAGTAAAGCAAGCCAGCAGCCTCTAAACCAGGCCCAAACACACATCTCCTGGTCTTCTGAGTGTGTAGGCGGACAAACTCCTTTCCACTTGGTAACTGCAAGAATGTCCCCCTTCGTGTGTGAATTTCAGTACTTCCTTCTGCACAAAGCCTCTTATCTATGAATGTCATTAGAATACATGAGCATTACGTGTCTAAGGCTTTGTGTATTTGTTCCAAACTGTTTGGTACAACATGTTCGACTTCCTAGGTTCAGTATCCCTCAGAATTTAGAGGACTGTCAGAGTAGTCTATTTATGTAAAACACACTTGCCTCCAAAATGCTAATCTTAGAAGACTGTCACCAGCCCTCTCGTGCTAATAGGGTTTGTATTATAAAACTGGGGAAATGGGATTTTTATTATTCTTGTGCTTTAACTCTCACCGCACACTTTAATGTGCCTCCCTGCCTGGGCAGAACCTGCAGATTTCTCATCTCACATTGTATGGGTCAATTGTCAGGCCATAATGTGGAGCTCACAGTGATGAAAAAAATATGGTTTTAAATAGTGGAAGCTGAGTGCCAGCAAGCGAAACGGACTGAATAGCACAACCACTATCTTACTGTAACAGCGAACTTTTGGCTTTTGTGCTTCAAAGTGTTTCTTCTACAAGATTTATGCCAGTAAAGAGTAATCATTACATTACAGCATTATCTTTTGAGTAAAGTAACTTGTTAAAGCACTCTTGGATTACAAAAATTAAACATCCGTTGCATTTTGCGTGTCCTTAAAAGTATTTTACTTTTTTCCGAAACTCCTTGAAAACCCCATGTGTCATTTCCATAAAAAAAGAAAATCTGTATGTTTGATCTGATCTTTTTACAAACTTTGTCTAACATGCTGAAATCACCTCTGTGAACTCACTAAAAACAGACCAGGTGCAGATGACCTCCTGGTGCAACATAAATAAAACTGAATTTGCAATTTATATAATGTAAATATTTGTCATTATACAAAATATTGTGATGCTATGCTATATTGAACCCCCCCTCCTTATGTTCTGCAGCATGTACAGCATATTGTAAGTTTATCTGTGATTGTAATTCCATCTCAATACATAGTAAGCTGAGCTGTGTGCTCCACCACAACAAGCCTGTTAATGTTCCCTGGACAGTTAGCCAAACTAAAAGGCAACCACTGTTGTTTCTGAGCTGTGGGCAGCAGCCTCACTACAACTGTTGCCGTGCTGAACTGGCCTCACATGTATTTCTTTGATACCTGAACCAAATCTCGTTAGCAATAAAGATTTACTGTAACAGGTGTCATTTCCCAGCAGGCAAGGTGGGCATCTACTTGGCTCCCCAGGCCTGTGAGGGGCCAAGAGGGCTAATAGACTTTAACCTACCAACCATGGCAATGTGCAAAGTTTGCAGTGACCTTCCTAGGGGAGATCCTCTTAACTCATTCCCATTGCCAGTGGTGTTAATGATTTGAAACCCTATGACTGATGCCAGTTTGGAGGACTTTTCATTTGTGGGGTAAAAAAGATGGAGAAAAAAGGGAACTAGGGTGACCAACCGTCCTCTTTTCCCCGGACATGTACCCTTTTGACGTTCTGTCCAGGGCGTCCCGGGGGATTTTCAAGATGGATGAAAATATCCGGGTTTTCCTATAGGCCTACAGAGGACCCATATGTGCAACGTCATCAACTGCTGTGTTGTAAGTGGTTGTTCCCCGCTCACAGATGGGACAGAGCGCGGAGCGGCAGGCTGAAAAGATGCCAAAGTGCATCTTTTCAGACAAACTGCAAAAGAAATTTCCCTCGTACCATCCCGGTCGGAATAAATGGGAGGCGTAGTGCACTGTGTGCGGAGCTGGCACATACGTTTGTTTGTCTAACAAAGGTGCCAGAGATCTTGTTGCTTACATGGACACAGTAAAACATAAAAAGGCTGCGCGAGGCGAAAATTCATCTAGTAAGTTGACAGTTCTTTGTTACACCTTGGAAAAACGAGGATGCTATTGTATCTGCAGCAGAAGGTGCACTGGCATTTCATACTATGAAGCATCACAATAGCAACAGATCCAAGGATTGCACTAGTGTGTTGCAAAAAAAAAAGCATTTCCAGACTTTAACACAGCTAAAAAGTTCAGCAGTGCCCGCACCAAGACTGAAGTTATTTTCACTCTTGAAGCTAATGAAATCCAGTACTGGGGCATTTCTCAGACTTAAGTAACCATGGGACAGAAAAAATATTCCCAATCATACTTTGACTGTAAGAATGGTGGCGTGCAAACAAAATTAATAGAGGTTAATTTTGTACAAATGAAACAGCAGAAACCATTGCACAATACCTCACTGGTAATTTTTCTTATACAGATGAGGCATTATTTCTGCTACATTTTTTAATTCCAGAGGTTTTTAAGTTATTTTTTTTGCACTTGTATACTTGTAAAAGCCTATATGACATTTTTTATTTCACCATTTACTAACCGCACAGAGAAGGCATCTTTTAAATATGTTAACATTTTCTTTAAACAAACAGTATTATTAAAATTCTTCATGACTGGGCCAAGTGTCCTCTTTTTTGGAAATCAAAATATGGTCACCCTATTAACTTTAGTGTTAATAACTAAATACTGCTTATCTGTAACATAAATGCTACTAGCTTCACACTATTTCCTTTGTTTTCTTTGAAATTTAACATTTAGTTAAATTATCCAGCAGAGCAGCCTGGTGTGTCTCTCTCTGCTAGCTACCACGTGACAGTCACCTTGCATAGCTAGCAGGCTAAAACAAGCTAGTAGTAGTTATATTATTAGCACTTTGTAACTCAGCTTAGTTTTGGGCATTGTTTTCGAAATGATCTCTGCCATTAGAGTAATGTTTTACCTGCTGTTTGGCAGGACACCAGCAATAAGGTGATTGGATAATATTTTTTTTGTAGTTAACTGATGAAAGATGTGTCTGACAGAGCTAAAAGTCAGGCTGTGAATGCAAATTTATAAAATTTAGATACATTTAGACACATACTCTAAGTTCTTGTGGAGTATTGGTGTAGATTATTGTCTTAAATGTGCAGTGTGGTGTCCGTATGTTTTCATATTTCCATGCCAGTCAGTACAGGCTCCAGTACACAAGTTTAATCACCTGTAATGGAACTATATCATTACATGTATCAAATGAAAAGGAAATAGTAAACACTGAATAGTGAACGCTGTACCCAAGAAGAATATTCCAAATTTCAGTTTAAGCAATTCTAATTATATAGATCATCAAACCGTGTATTTGTTGATATTTATTTACCCTGATATTAAAAACGTATATATTAATATTGTGCCAATAATGCAGATATGTATGCATATTACTGTAAATAACTGGGTCATTGCTACATTTTCTAAACATGTTTTCTATTTATATCACAACAATGAAGTTATTGAGAATTTTCTGACCACAACAACAGTGAAGAGAAAATCTGGCAGGCAGCCACGTGACAAGGAATGTTGCAAATGCATCAGTGATCGCAATAAAAGCGAACAGGGAAAAGCAACTTATTTTAAAACTTACCTAATTACCAAATTGTTAAACTACAAAGTGCTGCGTTACTCATTACAACAAAAAGGTAATCTGAGTACTCAAAGTACTCATTGCATAATACCATACAATGTAATTTATTTATTTAATAATTCAGTGCAAGACGCTGGCTGGATAGTGTGCAGATGACTATGATTATGCATAAGATAAATGACATGTAATGTTTTATGTGTGGTATGTGATGTTTTGCATATTAAAAAAAGACCTCTACTTAAGCGTCATCAGTTTTTAATAAAACCAGATGATCATGTCTTTAAAAAATTATTACTCCTTTTAAATGATAGGTTTCTAAAATGCAATAATATGTAACTCTCACTGCTTAAAACACACTGAAGAGAAAATTGTAGGAACTGTTACATCCCTAATCAACACCGCATCATTGACCACAGTGCAGTACAGATGCAGCACAAAAGTGAAGCGGAGACAGACAGAGATAGACAGACAGATCTAAGGGAGGGCACAGAAAGGATGCATTGAAAAAGAGTGTGAGAAAACATCAGTGCTACAATACAGTATTCGTGAATTTAGAAACGTTAAAACAAATACGATTATGCAACTGACACTGTGGGATTTGATTGCATAAAAAGTCAAAGACAGAGGAGGCAGAAGCACAGTTGTTTGAGTGCTGTGCTTTAAAGACTAGATCTGAGGAAAGAGTGGGAGCGAATGTATCCACCCTCTTAAAAAATGACACTTTGTTTTAATGTAGACAGATGGCCTGACATCATCCATCCTGACCATTTTTTCCTTGCATTTTCTTCCACATGCCCAACCTTGCACTGGACTGACAGGGCCCTGTTGCTTGCCATCTGTTTGCCACGTTTGGCACTGTGGCATGTATTTCCTTTTTGAGATCTTTCCTGTTGCGGGGCACCATCGATTACTCACTCTGCCACTCCTTCCATAAAGACAGCTTATCGTTTCTTTTTGAATCAGTTCAGCTTCTTATTCATTGTCGTACATATTCTTAAGTCTAGAGTAAATCGATCTGGGCACAAGGTAATGTAAAAAGACACTTCGAATCAGTTGTTAGATGTTTGTTTTTGCTAATGTTTCTGGTAAATTTGTCTGGAGCCAAGCAGAATCCAGTCTCATCCAAACAGCAAAAGAAATTTCAATCAATTTGTCAAGTGGAACGAAAATCTAATCTGTCTGTTTAATGATACGAAGCTCTTTTTACAGGGCCCACTAAACAGCCTGTTTGCAAGCCCTGCGCCTTCTTGGCTTATCACATCCAAACTTTAGATGCCGGCAAGAACCTCGCTCTAGATCCACACAGTCGGAGAATCAGTTTTAGAGCTATCATCACCGTACTGTTAGCTTAAGGGTTTTTTGTGTGACAACATGTGCACATTGCTTGAGAGTTGTCTGCCACATTTAAAAGTGACACAATCACTGGTCACAGGGGTAAAATGTAGATTCCCTGAGTGGTTCTAGGAGTTTGGTGGTTGCTGTTAGGGGCGCTAAGAAGGTGCTGCATGATTATAACACCCAGTAGGTCACAGAAGATCTCAGAAAAACATCGAAAGAACTGCAGCCCCCACTAGGCTCAGTTGATGTCGTGTTCATGATTCAACAATAAGTAAGAAACTGTGCAAAAAGGGAGAGCTCTGAGGTCAAAACCACTTCTTGTCTCACATTTCCCAAAACACATCAAATGATCCCCAAAACATTTGGATAAATGTTCTGTGGACTGTTGGAACAAAATCTGAACTTTTGGACAGTTTGATTTCAGTTACATCTAGCATAAAAGTAACACAGCACTTCATAAAAAGAACATCATAGCAACAGTCAAACATGGTGGCAGTAGTGTGATGGTCTGGGGCTGCTTTGCTGCTTCAGGACCTGGATGCTCAGTGTAAATGATGGAACCATGAATTCTGCTCTCTAAAAAAAACACTGAAGGAATCAGTTTTTGCTTTGAAGGTCAACCAGACTCGGGTTATACAGCAGGACAATGAACTGAAACATACCAGCAAGTCCACTTTTGAATGGCTCAAATAAATACATAAATAAATAAAATGAAGTATGGATTTAAATCCAATTAAGCTGCTTTGGCATGACAATAAACATGCTCAAACCCTCCAATATCACTGAATTACAACAATTCTGCAAAGGAGAGTGGGCCAAAATTTCTCCACAGTGATGTGAAAGACTCATTGCCAGTTATTGCAAATGCTTGATTGCAGTTCTCGATGCCAAGTGTGAGACAACCAGTTACTAGCTTTAGTGAACAATGAATTTTTCACACAGGGGTGGTAGGTCATAGTAGCTTTTTCCCTTTAATACATGAAAACATGATTTAAACACTACATTTCGTATTTATTTAGGTTACCATTGTCTATTATTAAAATGTGTTTGATGGATCTGAAACATGTAAGTGTGTGTTACTCACACATTCCACAATAACTGGATTTTGTTTCAAATGCTATCTGAAATCATTTTACAGTTTTTCTCAGTCGCTTTGGTGCGTTTCTCAGATCAGAATTGAAATTCTCATAACTATTAGTTCAACCTCCACAACACTCAGTCATTTGTGCACATCATAGTAGCAATTTCTCCTCTCTCTGAACAAACTGCAAATGATTTTGGACATGAATCAGTTGCTTCCATACATTTCCCTGCTGCTTTCTGACATTTCCATTTGCTTATGTCATGTCAGTCAAAAGTAATCATACCTATGGATGCTGAATAGTCATTCCCAATAAAACTAATAGTCATACATCCATTGCTTAAGTCATCACACACAAAATTGTTGAACTAGTTATCACATGCCAAATATTGGCCATCTGTCAAGCAAATCCTATACCTTTCTGTATCATTGTTCCTGGAAATGTCTCCGAAATTGAACAATTGATCTCAGGTGAATTACAGCTGTCACTCATGAGGAGGCTCTACCAAATGGGTGATTTTATGTTTACATGTATTCTACAGTGAACAAGTGACTGTAGCATATTTTTCTTTTGCACAATTCTGTAGGATTACAAACACTTCTACACAATGGAAATGTGAAACGTACGTATTCAGTGTCTTAGTTACTCCCAAGACTCCCATAACATTTACAGTGACTTTACTGCACATTTCAGATGGCTGTACAGGTAGGCCATAGTGCTGTTGTCAGCATTTTCAGGTGTCACCAATTGTTTTTGCAATGGGAAACACTGAAATTATAAACTGTCATAGTGGAAACATGACAATGCCATTTGACTATCTTGTTCATAAAGATGGTGTCAAGACTTTTCATTTTAATGGCACTGACTGTTTCGTTGACATGGATACTTGCTTTTGAGGTATGGATAATCAAGTCTGTGCATGTGACGCGCTTTTGCAGGCTATCCACTAGGTTTTGCAGTTTGCACTAATTGTTTTGGGAAATGCACTAACTGCTGTGCAAATGTTAATGGTGTTCTGAGGAACGCACCAAAGCGACTGAGAAAAACTGTAAATGGAGAGGGTAATAAGACAATAAACCCTAGTATTTATATGCAAGTGATGTCACTTACTTTTTCTTTCCATTAAAATAATATGACCTGCATATTCAGGCTCAGCCTACCTTGCTAGTTTATAAAAAGAGCAAAAAATAATATTACTAGGGCAATAGATACAGTGACTGTAAGAAGGACCCCTGCTGGAGTGCCATTTACCTAGAATCACTAAGATAGATAGATAGATAGATAGATAGATAGATAGATAGATAGATAGATAGATAGATAGATAGATAGATTCTTTGTTTTCTTGTATTTTTTTGTTTTTTTAAAGTGACAGTAATTTCACCCACCGCTATTTTACACCATCACCCACTCAATTAAATTCCCAAGTCACCCTCCCTGGATTTCTGCCTGGATAAAGTACGATCAATTTGCATTCTGCTGAGATGAGTAAGCTTCCTCCATGCAGACAGCAAGATTTATTCATAGTGGAGGCAAAAATCTCTTAATGGAAAATGATAGCTAAATAATAAACCCCACAGAGATGTGTGAATAATATTCTAGGTTCTTCCTACTTTTTGAATGAACTAGTGCACAATTTCCTGTGACACTACCGGATGAAACTGTTTGATCACAGACTACAATTAAGCGCACGAAACAGGATGTGCATGTTAGAGTGCAAGCGGATGAGTCAGTCACTATGTCATGTAATGATGTACTGAGTATATAGAAATATTTTGGCAGTCTACTTTAACATGACTAATAGCAAAACATAGGAAGAAAAAAAAACAGCATCAAAATTAATAGCACCTTAAAAGAACAGACCGGACACCTACGAGCAAAAACACTTCAGTCACACACATCTGAGTGTTATTAAACTACGTGCAGTGAGAAGTGCAGACAGTACTGACCAGCCCTCTTACCTTGACCCTGTGCCAGACAATCAAGGGCAGGAGCCCAGTATGCACACAGACAGGGCCCATACCCTACAGCTGCCACCCACGCAGACTGTCACACTCCTAAGCAGCAGTCATCTCAGTGAAACATGGGAGACTGGACTGAAATGCACCTGGTGTCACTGATGCTCTGAAAAGGCTAAATACTCTGCAGTGACACTGCAGTAATTCTGTGCAAGATAAATCGTCCACGCCACACCCGTCAGAGGTCGAGATCCATCCATCCCAAAATAAAATAAAGAACTCAATTCACAGCTAACGTCGTCTTTGCAGTAAGCAGCGGAAGATGAGCAGCCTAGTGCTGAATTTTACCCTAATTATATATAATTGACATCTATTTCATCCCATTCACACAGTCAAGAAGTAGGAGTGAGAGCTGTCTTCATGCTTTTTTTTTTTTTGCACACATTGAGACCCTTTACATCTTGTCTTATGGATTAGAGGTTAGGTCAATTTTAATTCCTTACTTTTATATGATTGATAGTAGCCTTCACCAGCTTCACTGACTTGCTTCTTTGCTTTCACCAGACGAGCGGACATGCAGCCACGATACCATCCCTGCTGAGGCGTTCGAATTGGCATGTGGATTATGAACTGAGTCTAAGGAGGAGCTGAGATGCTGTGAAGATCCCCAAATGCTGTGGCATATGCAGACACAAAGGCTCTGGTCTTTGTGCAACAGTGGCTTGAGGCAGGCCTTATTGGTAGCAGGTGAAGAAGATGGGCACATCCTGGCTGACAGAGCCAAGGGAGTAGGCCATTAGTGGCGAACCGCTGACAAGAGTGGCCTCAATGACAAGCGGTGACTAGGCACAAGGCAAAAGCTAGCAGTGTCTAATTATCGTTAGGCCCTACTAAGGAAAGTGAGAAAGAGGAAAGTATGCAAAGGCACAAGAAAGGGCAGAAGCAAAAAAAAAATTCAAGGGAGAGAAGCACAGCAAAAAGGCTTGTGCTATACTGCCTGTGTCTACAAGGTGTAATATTGGAACCCTTCCCTGCAGGCAGTAGATTTTATTTATGAGGCACTTACAGTAAATGTAATTGAGAAAACAATTTTGAAGAGACAGAGTTGAAGGAGAGAAGAAGAGAAGAAAAGGATAAAAGTAAATTCCAACGTCCTTGGTGTTTTTTGCTTGGGGCTTGACCACCGAGCAGTCCTCTTTGGCCTCGGTCCAAGTGTACCTTTGGAAAAGGTGAAAGGAAAATCGTTCTCACATCCTCCTTGAGATTGATGATGAACAGGTGAACACGAGTCTGAATCTTATGGGTAGTGAAAGCGTGTCTTTTCCCAGTTATTGAACAGTTTTATTGTTCTGGCTTGTGTTATACTGTGGCGCTAAATGAAGAGCTTCAATAAAAGCTGTGATTTAATCTTTTTTATTTAATTTTTTTTTTACAGCTATTACTCAACAGTTGAATATACAGGTGCCACCATTATGTAATCTTTGTCTTCCTCTCTCTCTCACTCTGTCATTTTGTGTCTCTCTCTGTCATAGTCAATCACCTGTCCTTCCCTGCTGTGCTTAGATATGACCTTGGTACTCTGCCTGTGATTTGCAGTCCTGATGATGCAGCAGGTCAGTAGGGCTATAACCATAAAGTTGTAACTAGGTGAGGTCAACTGTTTAACTTTGAGCAAGAAATTGGCGATTGTCCATCGAGTTTCTTCAATCCCCAATAGGCTCCGCAAATGCTGACGCCTGGGAGACATTCCTTGCTTTTTTTCTGCTGAACTGTGACCTCGTCACTGTTCTCTGTCACTGAGAATAACAGCTTTTTTTCCATCAGCCCCTCAGAAGTCCATTTCCTGTTGCAGCATAACATCTGTTTACGTTAGCAATGTCAAAGAGAGTTGACCAAGGCATGGGAACGCAAGGCGATGCATGCGAGACCCCCACACGCTCACAGGGAGGTACGAGTGCAGTGAGAGCCTGAATCTTGGGGGAAGCACGTACAGGCAAACCACACACATTCTGCAGATAAACACGCAGATGCACACATTCAGGCTACTCCCTACAGGCAGGCGGCCATCAGAGCAACACAGTGCTTGTCATCTCAGCGTTTCATCAGGCCAAGCTGCTGCCCTTGGGAAATATGGCTTTTTTCTTAAACAGCCACTCTATATGAGCAAGCAGTTAAAGGACTTCAGTAACCAATTTGTTGTCATTGACTATTTAGTAACTGGTTTGGGGGATTTTTTTTGAATAGTCCATGCTTTGAATACACATCAGGACAAATTGATTATTTTTCAAGCATGCTTTGTGCAAAGGACATCTCAGCCCCAGAGGCTTGAAGTCGGTCTGCACACGTCTTTGTGTCTGTTTTTATTGTGTTAGTATTATTACAAAAAACAACAACAACAAAAAAGAATTCAAACAACTTTATTAATCCCTGTAGGGACATTTTTAAGCAGCTTGCTCTACATAGAACATAGTAACATTAGAAAACATAACACTAAGTGACACTGCCAGTGCCCGAATGTTGTCGGTGCCTTTGGCTTTCTGACTAACTACTAATACAAATCCAAATTTCTGTGCTCACTAGCCATCGGAGACCCACCACAGAAGGAAATCCTTGTTTGAAACACACAGACAACAAAGATCATTAGACTCTGAAGGCCACAGCAACACTGGGTATCTTTGCCCGTTAGGAAGGGATGGAAAACATGTATACGAAGTCATCTTTCCGAAGGGATGATCATGATCATCATGTAAACATAACACTGCTCCAAAAATTTTAAAAAACACTTTGAAAAACACATCACATCTCAATGGGAAAAAGAAATCATAATGAGTATCTATACTGGTGTGGACTGGGTAATGATTTAAGAATGAAAGGATGCCAAACTGTTTGATGGAAATAAAGATTATCATCCTACAGAGGGCTGAATTCAAAGGCAACACTGAAATGTAAAAAATAAAAAAATAAAAAAATGCTTGTATGCATGCCTGACAATACCGGAGCATGCTCCTAATGAGATGACGGATGGTGTCCTGGGGGATCTCCTGCCAGATCTGGGCCAGAGCATTACTGAGCTCCTGGACAGTCTGAGATTCAACTTGTTGGAGTCGGATGAACGCAAACATAATGTCCCAGAGGTGTTTTATTAGATTTAGTGTGAGGGCTGGTCCCTGCTATCAATTCCTTCATCCTCCATGAATTGCCTTGATGGACGGCCACATGAGGCCGGGCATTGTTGAGAATCCAGGACCCACTCCACTGCACTAAGGTTCTAACAATGGGTCCAAGGATGTCATCCTAATACCTAATGGCAGCCAGGGTGCTGTTGTCTAGCCTAAAGAGGTTTGTATCTGATCTTTAAAAGACCTTCTACAGCCCCTTCAGTGGCCTCCAACTATAAAGCTATTCTTGTTTTGGGAGTTGCCTCCTGATTACCCCTCTGGTGCACCTGTTGTTAATTTCATTAACACCAAAGCAGCTGATTAACTAACACCCCCCTCTGCTATTTGACTGACCAGATCAATATCCCATAAGTTAATTGACTTGATGCTATACTCTGATTAAAAAGTGCTCATTTAATTGTTTTGAGCACCGTATGAAAGTACAATGTTTACTGTTACATTCTAAGTGTAAATGTATTATTCACTGAAGGTTAAGGTCAGTATGTTTTATAATCTCTCAGAGATTATGCATTACTTTAAATGTTTGAATCATTTTAGCATATTTTATGAAGTCATGCGTAATATTACCTTCATACTGTAGAAATTTTCCAAGTTACAGTAATTCAATCATATATCATCTCCAGCTGTTATAATCTAAAGTCAAAGTTTTTAATACAGGCTGATTTTTCGAGAATAAACTATTAAGCATCAATATAATGAGAAATTTCATAGCTTAAATATCAACTCTGCATTAATTTTGATTACCATATAAACAGTCAGATAAGTCAAACTTTACTCAACTCAGTCTTCTTGCTTCCTCCACTTCTGTACCATTGATTCATTAATGTTGAATTCTCTTGCAGTTGCTCTGTTCCCATGTTTTTGCAGTATATTAATGACTAACCTTGTATTGTGGATGGATTATCTCAGTTGTTCTCCTGACTGAAGTGTGGTCCGTTTACAGCACCCTGCCATGCGATTGCATTTGTCTCTAACCATTGGGGACCCTCGCGTTAACTTTTATTGAGTGGAAAAAAGTTAGCATTTATCATCCAGCTTTACTGTGTTTATGTTATGCTAACATAGCTGTATCGCTAGCGATCACGTAGCACATCATTATATACCAGCTAGCCCAACTTCGGTAACCCTACAAACGACACTGCTGTTTAGTTTTCTGTCTTTGTTTATGTTGGAAGTGATAGCAGAGCTGTATGTTTTAATTTTTTCAGAAATCTCTCAGTCAGAACATGCTATATCATGCTTAGGTGGAAACTAGCGAGCTAACTTCCTGCTAACTTCTAAATTGAATTTAATAAATTCTGTTTTCATGGATGCCTGGATGTTAAACTTAATTGTTACACCCTCACACTCATTTTATTAAGGATTAAAGAATTTAGACAGTTTTTAACTCTCAGTGATGCTGCAGTGTTTGTTTGACTTTGTGACCTGAAACAGACAGAGTTTTGGACCCAGATTACTCTGCGAGGCTCCTGACTCCGGCAGCCGTAATGCTACAACAATCCATCAAGCGGTGTGGCTTCATAGTTTACCAAAGTCATACTGAAACATTTTTTGACAGATTTTTGAGCACCGTGTACCACATAAAATCGGTTTGAGGTCAGTAAGCACAACCAGAATTCATACATAAGGCGCACCGGATTATATGGCGCTGTCGATTTTTGAGGAAATTAAAGGCTTTTAAGTGCACCTTATAGCCTGAAAAATACGGTATGTTGAGTAAAAGAAAAAATATATAGTTTTTACCCTGGATAATTTACCTGTTTTCTGATAATTCACTGGAGAAAACGCTCAGAAGTACATGTGGAAACTTTCAAAAACTTATATCACTGTGTGGGATAGGTGGCTGGACAAATCAAGTTAGAGCATATGAAAAAAAAATCTAATACAATATTTTTTTTTTAACATGAACAAATTTGGAGTATTCAAGTCTTGTTTGATAATCTTTCAAATTCCTCTCTGAGTGACAGTGACAGAACAAGAACATAACGCTATCAGATTGTGCTCAACTGTTTACAATCTAACACATTTTTGAAAAGAACAAAATACATTGGACCAAATTACAATGCAGAATAAAGTTTAAAACCATTCAGCAGGTCGTAACAGATGCCAAACAGATATGTGTTGTGTTTGTGTCATGAACAGAACAGAGTCATACAAAGGCCCTTTTTTGTTACCAGTTTACGAGCTCTCTAATCCTTTCAACTTTAAGTCCATGTATGGTTTCTGCCACTACTGCTTCAAGGCATGCTTATACCTTCCCTCATCCTTCTTAAATAGATAGGTTTTCATCAGGGTTTAGGTCAGGGGATGAATTTCTTTCTCTTTTTATTTCCATAGCAACCAAGAAGTCTTTTTTGTGCAGCATGGGATGGTGTGTTGTCCTGCATGATGATAATACTATTCTGGAAGATATCTTCTTTTCACACCATAGAAGAGATTCTAATGAGATATTTTCATTTCACTGGTCAATATTCCAGCAAGATCATCTGTCCACCACCTCCTTTCTGATGTTGTAGTCTTGTTAGGGCTGAGTGGCAATTCACTGCAAATGTTTCTCTGTCTGGGTTTTGGTTACAAGTACCCAAAATGCTGGTTTGAGTTTCCTGCTGATGCCACTTTGCTGCTCAAGATGAGCTTTTTGCAGCTGTTCTTTTAATACCATAGAAAGTATTTGTCTGTGTTCTCAATTGCTTCCAAATCTTTTGACAGCTTCATGATCTCTCATTTTTAGGACATATGGTTTTCATGACTCCAGCAAGACACTCCACTCTTTCAAGCTTTTTATGTTCACAAAGTCATTTAATCCTCCTCATTATTCCATGAAAGATCAACCTTCGTGAAGCTAACAACTCTCATTTTGCCAGTTTAATTTTTCACTCTAAGTGCTGATTGCACAACACAGTGGTTATTTAGACTAGCTCATCATTCAGCCCTCGTTGATCCTAAGAGTAAAAATAAGAGTTTGGCATTTGATTTCTCTCGAAAGCAATGACTGATTAGCGATGAATAGGCAAATGAGGGATTTAAGCCATAGCTGGGAAGAATTTCCTACAACAAGAAAAGCAAATACAGGAGCAGCTTAGGAGACATCATTTTCCTTTCTCCTTTTCCAAATGACCGCACATGTTCGCATGAGGCTAAAGCAGGAGCTCCTCGGGCTTTGTTAAAAGGGCAGTTTCCATAGATCAGGTGAGAGCAGTTTCGTTCTGGGACAAATCACAGTGGCACCAAATTGTGTCCTGCACAATGCATGCTGCAAGACAGAGATAAAAGTGAATGCGGTAGGTTTCTCTGGCCCATATTGCTCCCTCCCTGTAATGCATGATTGCCTGCTGATGTTTGGCATGCAAATTGTACACTTGTTATAAGACAGCCCCTGTCTGGCAAATCTGCATCTGCTTCATCTGATGGGCTAAGGCCAGAGAGGGTCCTCTTCACAGACACATCACACATTCTGTGACAAGGAGGATCTTGCATAGGCGAAGATATTCACACATTTGAATATGTACAAAAACATGCATACAGCATATCCGTGGACATCTACAGGCACGCAGAGACTAAATAATAAAACTGCAGTGAATATCAGACAGTAGAGTATATGAGATGGAGCGAAAAAGCTCAATGAAATATTCATGGAAATGAAATACTAACCTTATCCTTTCTATTGATAGCTTTGAGAATGCATTTTTATTTGCAGCTACCTTTTCACAGCTATCACTCTATGGATTTTTTGCGAGAAAACACATGATTCAGTGATAGTGATGGTGAAACTGTTTTCCCCTTGACTTCCAATTTGGTTTACACTGAAGGAGCTGGCATTGGTACAGTGTCAAGCAGTTGATTCCATTAAACCCGCTGCAAAGCTCACCACCTCACTTTCAACTAGAGTTCAGCAATATGTGAAAAACTAATTTCAACCGGTGTCCGTCAGCCCCGCATATATTTTGGTAGAAGTGTGCACTGTAACACTCATAGAGGAAGATACAGAATCATCCACTAGAGTTTATTTTTGTTTCTTGCTAATGGAAGCTAACAGATTGCCATGCATCCTGTAAATGATCAAATGAATGACAAATTCTACTAAACGTGTTTAATCAGCGTGTGAATCTGTTAGAGAAAAAGTAGAAACACATAACTGCCTGAGCTGCAAGCTTATTAGCTCAGAAAAGACTTCCCATATCTCAACTGGTTTGTTACCATACAACGCCAGGTCTATGTGGCACTACCAGTTCTACAGATTACGTATTTCCATCGGTGTACAACTCTTTTTCAGCTCTAGCAGAAGAACAGAATAAAAATGAAAGAGGCACCGCATTACATTGGCAAAAATAATTCTTTACAAATAGTTGGCTATAAAAGTTTACCCAATCTAATGTCATAAAATATTAAAAAAAAAACTGTCATCACAAGTTACCTTTTCACACTTGTGGTTTTCAAACCGAATCGATGAACAACAATGTAAATTTGAAATTGAGCAATCAGAAAATCCTCACTTTTGAAGTGCTCAAGCTAGTGAAATATTGACATAAAAGGAGAAGAAGATGCATGGATGTATACTTGATAGAGTGACTGATTTATTTGAAACTGGGTGCTGTAATTCATAGTCTTATTTAGACCTTTGATACAAAAAACTCTAAATGCCTTGCAAAGTAGGTGGCAGATGATAACGTGCAATTACTACACTTACTGAGCACTTACCAACCCCTCTTTCTCCTTTAGCTCTCAACGCTGGATGCTGGAAATGTTCCTGAGTCCATGTTAAAATTATTGCATTATGTCACTTCTGCCGATGTGTTAGATACACATTCATCCTAAAAATGTCTCAATTCTACAACATCCAAGATTCTGAATCTGGATCTTCAGAGCACATGCCTAATAGGCTACTGTCTCCAATGTTATATTGACAAAACTATATTAACACAACTTTTGGATTGTGATATAGTGTAATAACACGACAGGAGTAGCCATTAGAAGATGGAAAACAGGGGGCTATTAAGACACATATTCAGCAGTGATACCGAGATAAGCATTTACATATTCATTGACTGGTTTTAGGGGCCTAAAGTGAGTGAAGAAAACATTTCCCACACCATCGCACACAACCACAAACATGGACTGCTGATATAAGGCAGGTTGAAACTGCAAATTAAAGCTTTTGCAAACAATCACTTTATTAATTTTAGGTGTATTTTTCATCTTCAGCTGCCCAGTTTTGGTGAGCTTTTGACCACCACAGATTTCTTTTTTCACCATCACTCATTGACTTCAAGGTTGGATATGTTGCGCATTCCCAGATTTTCTTCTCCTGAACGCATTTGTAAAGGTCTAATTTTGAATCTAAGTGTGGGCTAATTGCTCTTTTCAAGTCACTATGCCAGAATGACAGTTGGCATCATCTTCTTTACTGCAGGCTGTCAGGTACCAGGATGCCCTCTGACAATAACTGCACCTGACAAATGAGACTTGAAAAAGAAACAGAGGGTGGTCAACCTCTCACTGATCTGACAAAGTAACTTAATTGAAACTATCAATCAGAGCCCACAATACTCTATCTCCTGTTTCTGAATTCTACCTTTCCTGCATTATCCATTCCCCCCCCACGTAGAATTGACCTCTTCTCTATCAGCTTTGCTGTCTCTCATGCTCACTTGCACATGCAAAATTAGACCTGTGCACAAAAATCAATGCTGAAATATTGGTTCTCTCTTCTGGCTCTCCATCCTCATTCCTTCCACGGTCTACAAATGCATTATTTGTTCATTATATTGTGACAGAGCTAATTAATACATCATCCTGGATGCATTACCCCTGTTTTTGCTTCGAAAGTCTGCCCGGTTGCTTTTGAAGCAGGATGTGTGATTAGCGCAGTGACATCTAAAGTCCCTGTGCATAAGTGTAGTAGTTTTTTTTTTTTAATCCCACGCTGTTCACTACAGGCTCACATGGAATGCTACAATCACTGACAGGGAAAGAGGAGAGCATCAGAACAAAAGGAAATACCTCCCCTTGCCAGAGAGGAAAGAGTTAAGCCTATTACAGAAGACCAATCAGGACGGGGAGAGCACTGCAAACCTCCGCAGTAAGAGAGAGAGAGAGAGAGAGAGGGAGGGATCGAGGGAGTGAGGGAGAAAGAGGGGAGCAGAGCAGGAGAGAGATACCAGGAGTGTGATGGTTTGCACTCCTATCCTGACAGAAGGAGCGATCACAACAGAGAGTTGGGTGGCTAAAGGAGTTTTCACAGTGCGCATGGATGGATGAAAGTAAAATGGGTAAAAGAGGGAAAAAAGGGGAATCCCACCAACATCCATGTCAAGACTCATCTTTCTGGACTTCTTCTGTCTGGTACTCAGGAAGGAAAGAACATCTGTCAGTTGTGTGATCCTTGTATGTTCATCACTATTCAGTCCTGGATTCCTGCTGGGAGAAGTGCAAGAGAAAAACATCAGCTTCTGTCAGTCGCACCGAATTGTTGCAGAGGTGGAAGGACAGGGGACAGCGTGGTGAACAGACCAGCTCAGGAGCATCTGTGTTTACTCTGCATGGTGAGCTTTGCTGTGCTGTGATGGGGCACTCTATACTTATTGCTTTGATCTACAGCGCTAAGCCGAGCAGAGAGTATATGGCAGCAAAGATTAATGAAGGACCAAACATCTCTGTTAGAACAATTGTGAAGGATTAGAAATCGCAAATATAATTTCCTGAACAGTTTCAGTCATGATGTGTTTTTGGAGGACTTTAATTGAGAAACATTTGGTTTTGCTTAAACCAATTAGTAGCTAAATAAAACCAATTCTGGTTTTTAATGGGCAATTCAAGGAAGCTAATTGTCTAAAAGGCTTTTTCTTCTTTTTTCAATTTTATCCACTGCAATGTACGTGTATTCCACTGTGGGCACACTTGTGTCTTACTGCTACACACCTACTTACAAACAAGCACATGCCCTATGCTCTGTGATATAAGAAACTAAACATGAAATCTTGGTTGTTCACCTTAAAATTGTGCTGTATGTCTTACGTGCTACAGAGGAACGATCATTTATGATGGCACTCTGGTATACAAGTAAAGGCATATCTCACTTTTGCAACCTTGAAGAGTGACAGATGTGTTCTTCCAGAGAGATTATATGGATCACATATCGGGGCATGCGAGGAGGCATCCATGTCTCTGTAGCAAGTTTCCCAACGGATCGCACTCCACCAAAGCTTTAAGCAAGTCTGTGCCGTTGGTGAGAATGCAACAACAGCAATGTCACCAACACTGTTGCTGCACAAGTAGCATCCTAATAAGCATTTTCCTTTATTGATATGTACATGCATAACACGAATCACAAGATAACGCTGCAGTTAATCTTGAATCTCAAAACAGAACGATGAGATGTAAAATACTCCGTGGCTTTTGTGCATCCCTTTATTAGTGCTACTGTCTCGTTCACCAAGTGCATCAGGTTCTGCACAGGAACACGATAAGACATCAGAGGCTTGCTGCTTTGTTAATGAGAATTTCTTTGTCGCCTCTCTATTGAGGATATGTCCCACACTTCCCTTTTCTTCTCCTTCTACTCCCTCTCTGTCCTTATCTTATTCTCGTTATTATCCATTTTCCTGTCCTCTCTCTTTTTCTCTCTGTCTCTTTAGGTCACTGTGAATGAAAGGTGTGGAACTGAAGGACATGTAGATGTTACCGTTTACACATCCGGCCTCCTAAAGACTAATTATTGTCTGGGATCTCTTTACAAATCTAAAAGGCAATTTCTCTCTCTGGTGAACTGACATCCACTACCTCACGATAATGACCTTTGCCTGAATTGCAGATTCAAGCCCCCACCCTACCCCACCCCAGCCCTCCTGAGTACCTTTAAATACTGGTAATCACAAATGACAGTGTTCACATATGTCATTGCGACTGGATACACATACGCTACAGTCATGCCATCTCCGGTGATTTAGGTTTAAGCATGTCGTGGGACAAACTGGAGATCTGTGCTCAGTCAATGGCAGCTGGAGCCAAGAGAACAGAGACTAATGAGAAAGGTAGAGATTGAAGGCCTGTTCCATTAGTACTCCCAGGGGAAGCATGGGCCTGTATGCTGGCCGGACACTCTGACCTCTCCCAAATACATGTGGGACATTACTGTGGTGTGCACCGGAAATATCTGCATGGCAGACAGACAACTGCGCTTCTTGGAGTACCAGACATGGATATGGATGTAACTATTTTCTTATACACAAATATCTGACTGCTATTTTCTCACTGTATACAAAAGAAGCAAAAAGGCTCATGTTATGAGCAGTACATTTTAGCACTGCACTGGAGAAAGAGAGTCTGCGTTTCTTTGTTTTCTTGGTTGGCTGTGACTCTCCTGCCTGGGAATATCATGCGACTATAAACAGGAGGTGGCTCAGACATCTGATCCCTGCTCTGCTCATCTATCAGTTATCTCAGCATTACCAAATCAAACCAGAGATCTGAGAGAAGAAAAAAAAAATCAGCCTAGAAGACATCAGCCTATGTTCCCCAGCATCCACTGGATACAGGTGGCTAATTGCTTAGCTTTCTTGCCAACAAGGTCAGAAAGGAGAAAAGTGACAACTCATTGACATCTTTGGTGAGACAGTTGGGGTTTTTCGGCCTCTCTGGGAGGGACTAGCAGTAAAAGGAAAAGCCTCGCTGGGGGCTCTAGTTGAACGGAAGCACTTTTCTACAAGCGATGTTTGGATGCGATGCTCGTCTCTGTGGATCTAACATGGACTCTATGGCCTGATTACACCGCTCTGGTGTTCAGATAGTGCTGGAGGCAAGGGTAAATATTACAGAAACATTTGTTGTTCTCCATGTCATCTAATAACCATATTCAGATTTGACTGGGGTTGGCTAGATGAGTTTAATAATGCATGCACTAATAAGCTGTTATGATTTATCCTAGAGTAAGATATAATTTTTCTTCTTCCTAACAACAATTTTATGACATTTCCAAATGCCAGCAGCTTTTTTTCTTTGATCCATTGATTAGCCTGAATGGACACTCAGTATTTTAATGTGCATCTCTAATAGCTGGAAGTCTGACAATGTAAACATCCCTGTTTGGCAGAGTCATCTTGTTATAAACTATAATTCATAATTTTGCAGTGGAGAAAATGCTGTGAAAAATGATTAGTTTAGTTACTAAGGAACATATAATGTGTTATAAAGTGTTATTCAGTAGATGCTCAGAACTACACTGTGCCACAAGTAGGTTTTGACAAAACAACAATATACCAAGCAATCTTGAAAATGAAAACATTGGAATTCAGTCTGTGATATGACTCCGGTGTAGACGCAACAGCCTGAAATAGGATCACTGAGACAGTATAGTTACCAAGGAGTCATGCCAATCACATAGTGAGACAATCTAATCTTCAGGGCATAACAGGAAAGAAAATCATTGCTCTATTTAAGTGTGTGCTCTTGGTATTTCTCATTTAAATGCTGACGCTTCCTTCTTACTGGATAACTTCATCTGATAAGAGTTATCACATAAGTGTTAAATGGAACTTCCCAGAGATGCACAAACAAAAACCCGTCATTTCCTTTTCCACTTCATAAATTTTTTATTTTTTTTTCACTCCCTACACACAGGATAATGTGCCCTGAAAAAGAAGCCACCATGAGCAACGTCACGGTCACCGACAACACTGAGCCCATCAGCGGCACCATGAGTCCGGCGACCCCCAGCCTATATCCTGTTAGTTTTCAGGTCTCCCTGACAGGCTTCCTCATGCTAGAAATCCTGCTTGGCCTGAGCTCCAACCTCACTGTGCTTGCCCTTTACTGCATGAAGTCAAACCTCATTAGCTCCGTCAGTAACATCGTCACTATGAACCTCCATGTGCTGGATGTACTGGTTTGCGTGTGCTGCATCCCTCTCACCATTGTGGTGGTCCTACTCTCCCTGGAAGGAGACACAGCCCTCGTCTGTTGCTTCCATGAAGCCTGTGTTTCCTTCGCTAGTGTTGCCACTGCTGCTAATGTACTGGCCATCACCCTTGATCGTTACGACATCTCTGTCAAACCAGCCAACAGAGTCCTGACCATGGGTCGTGCCCTGGCCCTGCTGGCCACCATCTGGGTGCTATCCTTTGTTAGCTTCCTTGTACCCTTTATTGAGGTGGGCTTCTTTGCTCAAGGCCACACAGAGCAGAACCAGACACTGGTGGAGAAAGTGGTCCCCACTAACCAGTACTACAATGAACTTGGCCTCTATTACCACTTGCTTGCTCAGATTCCTATTTTCTTCTTTACTGCAATTGTCATGCTAATCACCTACTCAAAGATCCTGCAAGCGCTCAACATTCGCATTGGTACGCGTTTCCATGCTTCACAGAAGAAGAAAGCTCGCAGGAAAAAGCGTCTGTCCATGACAACCATGACAACACAGCAAGAGACCACGGACGGCTCGCAGAGCAGTGGCACCCGTAATCCCACGCTGGGTATGCGAACCTCCGTCTCCGTCATTATTGCCTTGCGCAGGGCAGTTAAACGTCACAGGGAAAGACGAGAACGCCAAAAGAGAGTTTTCAGAATGTCCCTCCTCATCGTGTCTACTTTTTTGCTGTGCTGGACGCCCATCACGGTACTAAACACAGTAATCCTCAGCGTGGGCCTCAGTGACCTGATGGTCAAGTTGCGACTAGGCTTCCTGGTCATGGCTTATGGGACAACTATCTTTCACCCACTACTCTATGCCTTCACAAGGCAGAAGTTCCAGAAAGTCTTGAAAAGCAAGATGAAGAAGCGAGTGGTGTCAATAATTGAGGCGGACCCTACCCCCAATAACGCTATTATTCACAACTCTTGGATTGACCCAAAGAGGAACAAAAAGGTGACGTTTGAGGACAAAGACGCCCAACTGAAATGTCTATCTTCAGAGAATGTGGAGTGAAGGAACTTATCATCTTATCAGCAAATACAGTCAAAGCAGCTAAAACTGACATCAGGTCATGACGAAAAAGGGAAAACGTTAATCCAAAGCAGTAATGTAAATGTTATGGGCAGTAGAACATACAACAACATGAGTTAGATTATTTATTACTATTTATTGAGAACAAAACTAGGTTTCATAGATATACTGTCTACTGTACTGTAGATATTGCATGGCTTTTTGTATCAGTCGCAAAATAAATAACATTGTGTACATACAAATACATGTACAGAATAGGGTAAACAAAGTATATATATATATATATATATATATATATATATAGACAGAGAGAGAGAGATAGAGAGAGAGACAAAGACATAGAAATTGTTATGTAAATGTATATTTATAATAAATTTTGTGTTCACTCGTACTCTCCCCTCCCCCGAGTAAAATGTCTGTGACTGTGTAACAGCTGTGAGATTACTCCCATTCATCACTGTGCAACTCGTTCTGACACCAGACCCTGATATCACCAGTGACCACTGACCTTATTGCCGAGAAAGAGCACTCACACTTAAATGAGACAATAAGCGTGAAGCCACACCAAAACACACACAGGTCAAATGTAATGTGGAAACATAGGTATTGGAAGTTGTGGATGTTTTATTGCTTTAGCTAAAAGTGTAAAAAAAAAACCTTTGAGATTGCCGCTCACAAACACCGCTTTTATAGTCGACAAAGACCAAGATCACATTTCTCAGACGCAACAGAACGCCACAGTTCTCATCATCACGTCTGACATAAAAACAGATGTTATGAAAAATCTGTTTCGCATTAGCAGTCACCTCTTTGAGCCAAATGGAAATTCTACAGTTGCCTTATTTTCATTTGATGAATTGTGTTGTGGCAGAACAGGAGACTGTGACAGTGACGAGCACATGCTGAACACGCTGAATGAATGATCAGCAAGCATTGTGTTTATTTTCGATGGCACAATAATCCACAGATAACGTTTCAATACACAAGTTTCTTAACCGAAGGGAAATTGTTGTATTATCGAATTGTCTGTGCTTAACAACAACAGCCAAACGACAATGCTTTCCAAATAAGCAAATCCGTGACTGTAATAAAGGATCACTGCAAATATCATGAAGGAAAATAAAAGATTTTGTTTACAATACACAACAATGAAGTTCTTCTTCCATGCTTGCGTGTAACTACCAGTAGTGCATGCCTTTGATTGTTTATCAAAGAGAAAGGACGGTAAATGTGTTTGTATTTTTCAGCTGATAGATTATGATGCAGCCAGCTTTGTATTTTTGGCTCAACTTGTCTAGTTGACACATTTGCCCTAAATAACTCAGAATAATTTATTCATTCAGCTGCAGAAGACTTTCTGAAGTAAAAATCTGCAGGAAAAAAAAATACTGTCACCTTAATACATTTGATGTGCACTTTAATACCAAATCTGGATGCAGAGTAACAATATTCATCAGCATGTAAAACCCCCCTCAGCTACTGTGGCAGTCTACTTCATTTCAATCCCAGGGTCAACAATTAGACTCTATCTGTGATGTGGATACACACATCGCATTTCCATGCATACATGAAGGTACACACAAATTCATTTCCATTTGTTCCCATGGTACATTTCTGTAATGAACTTTTTACATGCGTGCCGTTGCTGCGTCAGGTATGGTAGAAAACTGAAGAGCCCTTTAAATCCCGAGAGCACAGTTGTGTTGGCTACCAGAGTGATTACACAACCTCGATCAGATGCCTCTCTAGCTGTCGGCGTCTGGTTTGTAGCACAGCAGAAAGGAGTGATATGGGAATATTGATGCAGGCGAGGTTCTTTATGGCTCCCGCTGTTAACAAGCAGTGTGGATGTCATGGTGCCTTGAGGGCACATTTGTGATTGAGAGTGGAGATGGGAACACTGCCAGCAACAGATTAGCTGACAGGGCAAAGAAAGTGACCTACAAGATGGCACATTTAGCCAGAGGATAAACCTAACATGAATATGTATACAAGTCGGAATTTTACAAGACAGACTTCCAAGGTGAGGCATCAGAAATAAGTCTATACATTTATACGGGCATACAACAGTGAGACACAATAACCAACAGGATTATCTTCCTGGAAAACACGTGAATTAGATCTGTGCTCAAATGCCAGGTACTATTCTAAACTTCATCAGTGCTGCTGGAAAAAAAATCTTTTTTATTGATTCCCTCCTAAAATTACCCCGCAAAGACCAATACAATTTATGTTGACTCTGAGGTCACAATTTGTTTTCGATCCACAAGTGCAGCCACACTGGAGAGAAACAAACAAGCCAAAAAAAGATCTCGTGAACACACCAACATATCCTGATGTGCTGGGTAATGTATCAGTTCCCTTGATGTTACTTCCTGCACACACAGAAATGTGTGAGTACTGGGTACATCATTTAATGGCAATGCTAATACCATTATTTGCATTATTTCTATTATACATACTGACCTTAAAGGGCCTACTTGGTTAGACTTCTGTTGTGTTTTGTAGCTTCTTGTTCCCATTACCAGCTATTTTAAAGTCAGGTCACAAGCCTTGGTCCTTATCAGTTCACAGAGACCGTTGAAAATTTCTCTAAGCAGGAATAACACCTCCACATTTATGCAGAGGACATATGAAAAAGACACTTTTTCTACCACACTAACCAGCTGACATCTTATTTATACATTAGTTTGACTAGTGGCAAAAATCTTCACAAAGTCTACTACAGGTTAGTGTTAATGGCCTGTATTGTTTGCTGTCGCCACAAATGAAAGCTGCTTTGTTGGTCTGGAAGTTTGACTATCTACTTAATATCTAATAATACAAAATTATTATTTTGTCACACTGTAGCCCATTTCATAGAAAAAATGGAAAGGCTAGCAGTGTATTTGTCACGGCTGGCGGAGTGAGCCGTGTGGTGTGGAGGAAAGGGGGGACCCAAAATGCAGCAGTGACTGATGATACGAGTGATGTTTATTTACAAAGTGACAATGGCAGAAACAGGCAGTGAGGCATGACAAAAAAACTGAAGAAACCTAAACTGGGAGAACTAAATGACAAACCTGAGACCATACAAAAGGGGTGCGGGGCAGAGAGACGCAGAGACAGGAACACCATAGAACGCAGATGAATGCAGAGATACGCAGAAATACACGGATGAGTGCAGACGACCCGACGAGGAGCACAGGCAGACACCAACTATAAATACACACACCAGGTAATGAGGAAATGGCACACAGGAGGGGACACAGCTGGAACTTAATGGGCATAACGAGACACAGACCTACAAAGTAAAACAGGAAATCTAGAACCCGAACCGGACACAAGGGGGGAGGACAAAGAATAACTAGAACAGAGGGAAATAGTCACAAAACACAAAACGCTGGGTCAACGACCCAGGACCATGACAGTATTAAACCAAATCAATCTCCACTCTTATTTTGAAAAAATATTGCATTATTAAATGCTCCAAACTATCCCAACTAAGACCTTTTTTATTGATATGATGTTGTTACAAACACCATGACTATAACAGAGGAGAAAATATTCTTCATTGCAAAGGCTCTTCTCCTGTGCAACTGAAAAATGAACTAGAGTAATGTGTAAAATCAAGCCTGGGTCTCTTGTCAATATAGTTGGCATTTTTCAGACTGACCTTTTTGAGCCGCAGTGTCCTCATTCATTTCTGGATTACACATACTGCGCTATAAAATTGTTTTAATGCTTCATTTCCTCTGTGGCAACAAAACACATTGCACAAGCCTTCAGAAAAATGTGTTTTCTAAACTGGGATAGCAAAACACTTTGAGTGCTGACCATAGGTTGAAAATTAAAGATGGATGTAGCCACTCTGGCATCACCTATTGGTTAGTGAAACACCATGTCAAGCCTTAAGCAGGAGGACAGCTGTCATAAGGGGAGGATCAGACTGATAAAAGAGCCACACTGCTCGCTAGTACCATAATGACTTGTCAATCGCAAAAACATATCCTGCTTCATACTTCGCTTTGACTCTAATGAGGGTCATAGGTTACAGAAAATACATAATAACGCTTGAAACTAGAGAACGAAATGAAAACATTCTTCTATTTCCCATTATGTTTTACTTTATTTATTTATTTTTATTAGAGGTCAGCTTCTGCTGTCCAAAAAGTCTCAAGCCACTCCTCATTTCTCCCCATTTTGCTAGCAAAATAGGAAATATGTAGAACCATTTATTGCAACATATACAAGCATACGTTTTAAATATGGCCGCCGGTCCCAAACCATGACAGAGCCTTCACTGTGTTTTACTGATGGCTGTGGACACTCACTGTTATACCTCTTTTCTGACCTCTCCTTGACAGTGACCCTGAAAATGAGACCATTTCTGTTGAGGCAAGCATTAAATTGATAAACTGAAGGGCCAGATGTATTTTTCAGGTCCTGTGCCAGTTCTTTCCTGTATTCTTTCCTATTTCTTAAGGACATGACTCACTGATACTGTTCATCTGCTGTAGTTAGGGCCCGAGCACTGAGAGTGCGAAGGCCCTATTGTATCTGCTCCGTTTCTTATTATTATTATTATTATTATTATTAGGGCCCGAGCACTGAGAGTGCGAAGGCCCTATTGTATCTGCTCCGTTTCTTATTATTATTATTATTATTATTATTATTATTATTATTATTATTAGGGCCCGAGCACTGACAGTGCGAAGGCCCTATTGTAATTGCTCTGTTTATTATTATTAGGGCCCGAGCACTGACAGTGCGAAGGCCCTATTGTAATTGCTCTGTTTATTATTATTATTATTAGGGCCCGAGCACTGATAGTGCGAAGGCCCTATTGTAATTGCTCTGTTTATTATTATTAGGGCCCGAGCACCGAGAGTGCGAAGGCCCTATTGTATCTGCTCCGTTTCTTATTATTATTATTATTATTATTATTATTATTCAGGCGAAACAAGGGCCTTTTTGAGGGCCTAAACATGCTCAAAAACTCATGAAATTTTGCACACATGCCAGGTCTGGTGAAAAATTTTGTATTTTAATGGTTTTACATATGAGCACTGGGAAATGGCTCTAGAGCGCCACCTATGCCTTGTTAAATGCAGCCCTACGACCACATCGTTTGAGCTACATGTATGAAATTTGGCACACATGTGTATCATGCCAAGACGAACAAAAAAGTCTTGGGCCCATTGACGCAAACCCAACAGGAAGTCCGCCATTTGGAAGAGAAGGTGACATTTTGGCTCGAATTTTGCCATTTCCATGCCTCGAACTTTTGCGAACTCCTCCTTGGGGTTTGATTTCATAACCTTCATATTTGGTCAGTGTCAACTACACCCTTGTGCCATGTTAAATTGCGGAGCTTTTGAGTTTTCACAATACTATGAGGCCGTGGCGCCATGGCGAATTTCGATGACTCGCCATGAAAATCTTATTGCCTCTCATTTTGTCATACATTTTCTGACCTTGACCAAAGTGAACACATATGATAAGGCTCCACCCCTAAACATATTTCAACTGCCATATTTGACATCAAGGACAGCGCCACCTAGTGGGAACAGGAAATGTCATGTTTTACACTTTGGGGTACAGTATAGTGATGGGTGACATCTGCAGCCTCAAATTTCTCCAGAAAAGCCTTAAGGAGTTGGTCTTGGGTTACAGTGAAAACTGTGACTTTTCGCAAAAGGGTGTGACCCCAGCAGCATGGCGAACTTTGATGTCACGCCATGAAGAAACAAATTAGTATAACTCAATGAAATCCAGTCTGATCAGTACCAGACTTTACAGGCATGATGTCAGACCCGCCCTGAACAGATTGATGTGCCCATTGTCGGGAATACGGACAGCGCCACCTAGTGGGAACAGGAAATGTCATGGCTTTAATTTTGTTGTACTGATTTTCACAGGTTCATCGTGGCCACCTCAAAAGCGGTGAATATCACCATCAGTCCCTTGTGATGCTTCAGTGCAAAAATTGTGACTTTAAACTGAACGCCGCACCCTGGTGGCAACGCGGTTCACCATGAAAGATGAAGTGGCTTTTGAGGGGCTTGGAAAGTTTAAAAAGTCTTGAAATTTGGCGCACACCTCCAATGTGGTTAAGGCTTTGTTGTTATGTGATCATTTTCATTGAATATCCCAAAATGGCTCCACAGCGCCCCCTACAAAATTTCAAAATCACAGCCCCTGCTCTGTGTTTTATGTATGAGTCTGAAACCTGGTAAGCTTATAGGAGATATCAAGATGTACAAAAAAGTCTCTTGGAGCAATATCCCAAATCCAACAGGAAGTCAGCCATTTTAAAATTAATGTGCAATTTTGGCAACATTTTCCCCTCTTTTCAGGCATCGTTCTTTGACGAACTCCTCCAAGGGATTTCATCAGATTGGACCGATCTGCAGTTTGTGGAATCTAAACACCTTTGTGATGTTAAATTGCGAAGCTTTTTACGTCCAGGGAAACGGGGTGGTTATGGCGGCACTTAGAGTTTGAATCACTCGCCAAAAAGCAGTAATCTGCTGTCACTCAAAAACACAATGTCCAATCTCTCCCAAACGTCTCAGGTGTGATGAGACTCGAGCTCGGAAATGTTTGTTATGCCATTTGTACATAATGGTTAGAGCGCCACCTAGTGGAACGACTAACTAATCATGAATGAATGAGTTGAAATGTTAGCTGGTGGTTAAATGCATGAATTCCATCAATGTGACATCAGATCGGACGTGCTGGTTTTAGGTGTTGGGCGTGGCTCGACGCGCCGGGGGTGCGAGGGCCCTCATAACGCTGCTTGCAGCTTTAATTATTATTATTATTATTTCGGCAAATGAATTGGCCGTTTGAGGGCCTAAACATGCTCGAAAACTCATGAAATTTTGCACACGCGTCAGGTCTGGTGAAAATTTACGTATTTTAATGTTCTCAGACATGGCCAGGGAAAATTAGCTCAGTAGCGCCACCTAGAAAAATGAAAAACGCGAGCCCCCGGTATGGGTATGACCTACATGTTTGAAAGTCGGTACACCTATATAATGTTCAGAGTCGAACAAAAAAGTCTATTATGGCAATGTCCTAAACCCAACAGGAAGTCCGCCATTTTGGATTGAAGGTGACATTTTGGCTCTGATTTTACCATTTCCATGCCTCGAACTTTGACGAACTCCTCCTTGGGGTTTGATTTCATAACCTTCATATTTGGTCAGTGCCAACTACACCCTTATGCCATGTTAAATTGCGGAGCTTTTGAGTTTTCACAATACCATGAGGCCGTGGCGCCATGGCGAATTTCGATGACTCGCCATGAAAATCTTATTGCCTCTCATTCTGTCATAGATTTTCTGACCTTGACCAAAGTGAACACATATGATAAGGCTCCATCCCTGAACATATTTCAACTGCCATATTTTACATCAGGGACAGCGCCACCTAGTGGGAACAGGAAATGTCATGTTTTACACTTTGGGGTACAGTATTGTGATGGGTGACATCTGCAGCCTCAAATTTCTCCAGGAAAGCCTTAAGGAGTTGGTCTTGGGTTACAGTGAAAACTGTGACTTTTCGCAAAAGGGTGTGACACCAGCGGCATGGCGAACTTTGATGTCACGCCATGAAGAAACAAATTAGTATAACTCAATGAAATCCAGTCTGATCAGTACCAGACTTTACAGGCATGATGTCAGACCCGCCCTGAACAGATTGATGTGCCCATTGTCGGGAATACGGACAGCGCCACCTAGTGGCAACAGGAAATGTCATGGCTTTAATTTTGTTGTACTGATTTTCACAGGTTCATCGTGGCCACCTCAAAAGCGGAGAATATCACCATCAGTCCCTCATGATGCTTCAGTGCAAAAATTGTGACTTTAAACTGAACGGCGCACCCTGGTGGCAACGCGGTCCACCATGAAAGATGAAGTGGCTTTTGAGGGGCTTGGAAAGTTTATAGAGGCTTGAAATTTGGCACACACCTCCAATGTGACGAAGGCTTTGTTGTTATGTGATCATTTTCATTGAATAGCGCGAAATGGCTCCACAGCGCCCCCTACAATATTTCAAAATATCAGCCCCTGCTCTGTGTTTTATGTATGATTCTGAAACCTGGTAAGCTTATAGGAGATATCAAGATGTACAAAAAAGTCTCTTGGAGCAATATCCCAAATCCAACAGGAAGTCAGCCATTTTAAAATTAATGTGCAATTTTGGCAACATTTTCCCCTCTTTTCAGGCACCCTTCTTTGACGAACTCCTCCAAGGGATTTCATCAGATTGATGCGATCTCCTGTGTGTGGAATCTAAAGACCTTTATGATGTTAAATTGCGAAGCTTTTTACATTCAGGGAAACGGGGTGGTCATGGCGGCACGTAGAGTTTCAATCACTCGCCAAAAAGCAGTAATCTGCTGTCACTCAAAGACACAATGTCCAATCTCTCCCAAAGCTCATAGGCGTGATGAGACTCGAGCTCGGAAATGTTTGTTATGCCATTTGTACATGATGGTTAGAGCGCCACCTAGTGGAACGACTAACTAATCATGAATGAATGAGTTGAAATGTTAGCTGGTGGTTAAATGCATGAATTCCATCAATGTGACATCAGATCGGACGTGCTGGTTTTAGGTGTTGGGCGTGGCTCGACGCGCCGGGGGTGCGAGGGCCCTCATAACGCTGCTTGCAGCTTTAATTATTATTATTATTATTATTATTATTCCGGCAAATGAATTGGCCTTTTGAGGGCCTAAACATGCTCGAAAACTCATGAAATTTTGCACACGCGTCAGGTCTGGTGAAAATTTACGTATTTTAATGTTCTCAGACATGGCCAGGGAAAATTAGCTCAGTAGCGCCACCTAGAAAAATGAAAAATGCGAGCCCCCGGTATGGGTATGACCTACATATTTGAAAGTCGGTACACCTATATAACATTGAGAGTCGAACAAAAAAGTCTATTATGGCAATGTCCTAAACCCAACAGGAAGTCCGCCATTTTGGATTGAAGGTGACATTTTGGGTCTGATTTTACCGTTTCCATGCCTTGTACTTTAACGAACTCCTCCTTGGGATTTGGTCCTATAAGCTTCAAATTTGGACAGTGTCAACTATACCCTTGTGCCATGTTAAATTGCGGAGCTTTTGAGTTTTCACAATAGTATGAGGCCGTGGCGCCATGGCGAATTTTGATGACTCGCCATGAAAATCTTATTGCCTCTCATTCTGTCATACATGTTCCGATCTGGACCAAAGAGCACACATATGATAAGGCTCCACCCCTGAACATATTTCAACTGCCATATTTGACATCAAGGACAGCGCCACCTAGTGGGAACAGGAAATGTCATGTTTTACACTTTGGGGTACAGTATAGTGATGGGTGACATCTGCAGCCTCAAATTTCTCCAGGAAAGCCTTAAGGAGTTGGTCTTGGGTTACAGTGAAAACTGTGACTTTTCGCAAAAGGGTGTGACCCCAGCGGCGTGGCGAACTTTGATGTCACGCCATGAAGAAACAAATTAGTATAACTCAATGAAATCCAGGCTGATCAGTACCAGACTTTACAGGCATAATGTCAGACCCGCCCTGAACAGATTGATGTGCCCATTGTCGGAAATACGGACAGCGCCACCTAGTGGCAACAGGAAATGTCATGGCTTTAATTTTGTTGTACTGATTTTCACAGGTTCATCTTGGCCACCTCAAAAGCGGTGAATATCACCATCAGTCCCTCGTGATGCTTCAGTGCAAAAATTGTGAGTTTAAACTGAACGGCGCACCCTGGTGGCAACGCTGTTCAACATGAAAGATGAAGTGGCTTTTGAGGGTCTTGGCAAGTTTATAGAGGCTTGAAATTTGGCACACACCTCCAAATGGATGAAGGCTTTGTTGGCATGTGATCATTTTCATTGAATAGCGCGAAATTGCTCCACAGCGCCCCCTACAAAATTTCAAAACCACAGCCCCTGCTCTGTGTTTTATGTATGAGTCTGAAACCTGGTAGGCTTATAGGAGATATCAAGATGTACAAAAAAGTCTCTTGGTGCAATATCCCAAATCCAACAGGAAGTCAGCCATTTTAAAATTAATGTGTAATTTTGGCAACATTTTCCCCTCTTTCCAGGCACCGTTCTTTGACGAACTCCTCCAAGGGATTTCATCATATTGAACCAATCTCCAGTGTGTGGAATCTAAAGACCTTTGTGATGTTAAATTGCGAAGCTTTTTACGTTCAGTGAAACGGGGTGGTTATGGTGGCACTTAGAGTTTGAATCACTCGCAAAAAGCAGTAATCTGCTGTCACTCAAAAACACAATGTCCAATCTCTCCCAAACGTCTCAGGTGTGATAAGACTCGAGCTCGGAAGTGTTTGTTATGCCATTTGTACATAATGGTTAGAGCGCCACCTAGTGGAACAACTAACTAATCATGAATGAATGAGTTGAAATGTTAGCTGGTGGTTAAATGCATGAATTCCATCAATGTGACATCAGATCGGAGGTGCTGGTTTTAGGTGTTGGGCTTGGCTCGACGCGCCGGGGGTGCGAGGGCCCTCGTAACGCTGCTTGCAGCTTTAATTATTAGGGCCCGAGCACTGAGAGTGCGAAGGCCCTATTGTATCTGCTCCGTTTCTTATTATTATTATTATTATTCACCCCAAACAAGGGCCTTTTTGAGGGCCTAAACATGCTCAAAAACTCATGAAATTTTGCACACATGCCAGGTTTGGTGAAAAATTTTGTATTTTAATGGTTTTACATATGAGCACTGGGAAATGGCTCTACAGCGCCACCTATGCCTTGTTAAATGCAGCCCTACGACCACATCGTTTGAGCTACATGTATGAAATTTGGCACACATGTGTATCATGCCAAGACGAACAAAAAAGTCTGGGGGCCCATTGACGCAAACCCAACAGGAAGTCCGCCATTTGGAAGAGAAGGTGACATTTTGGCTCTAATTTTGCCATTTCCATGCCTCGAACTTTAACGAACTCCTCCTTGGGATTTGGTCCTATCAGCTTCAAATTTGGACAGTGTCAACTACACCCTTGTGCCATGTTAAATTGCGGAGCTTTTGAGTTTTCACAATAGTATGAGGCCGTGGCGCCATGGCGAATTTTGATGACTCGCCATGAAAATCTTATTGCCTCTCATTCTGTCATACATGTTCCGATCTGGACCAAAGAGCACACATATGATAAGGCTCCACCCCTGAACATATTTCAACTGCCATATTTGACATCAAGGACAGCGCCACCTAGTGGGAACAGGAAATGTCATGTTTTACACTTTGGGGTACAGTATTGTGATGGGTGACATTTGCAGCCTCAAATTTCTCCAGGAAAGCCTTAAGGAGTTGGTCTTGGGGTACAGTGAAAACTGTGACTTTTCACGAAAGGGTGTGACCTCAGCAGCATGGCGAACTTTGATATCTCGCCATGAAGAAACAAATTAGTATAACTCAATGAAATCCAGGCTGATCAGTACCAGACTTTACAGGCATGATGTCAGACCCGCCCTGAACAGATTGATGTGCCCATTGTCGGAAATACGGACAGCGCCACCTAGTGGCAACAGGAAATGTCATGGCTTTAACTTTGTTGTACTGATTTTCACAGGTTGATCGTGGCCACCTCAAAAGAGGTGAATATCACCATCAGTCCCTCGTGATGCTTCAGTGCAAAAATTGTGACTTTAAACTGAACGGCGCACCCTGGTGGCAACGCGGTTCACCATGAAAGATGAAGTGGCTTTTGAGGGGCTTGGAAAGTTTATAGAGGCTTGAAATTTGGCACACACCTCCAAATGGATGAAGGCATTGTTGTTATGTAACCATTTTCATTGAATAGCGCAAAATGGCTCCACAGCGCCCCCTACAATATTTCAAAACATCAGCCCCTGCTCTGTGTTTCATCTATGAGTCTGACACTTGGTAAGCTTGTGTAAGATATCAAGATGTACAAAAAAGTCTCTTGGAGCAATATCCCAAATCCAACAGGAAGTCAGCCATTTTAAAATTAATGTGTAATTTTGATGACATTTTCCCCCCTTTTCAGGCCTCATACTTTGACGAACTCCTCCAAGGGATTTCATCATATTGAAGCATTCTTCAGTGTGTAGAATCTAAAGACCTTTGTGATGTTAAATTGCGAAGCTTTTTCCGTTCAGGGAAACGGGGTGGTCATGGCGGCACGTAGAGTTTCAATCACTCGCAAAAAGCAGTAATCTGCTGTCACTAAAAAACACAATGTCCAATCTCTCCCAAAGGTCGCAGGTGTGATGAGACTCGAGCTTGGAAATGTTTGTTATGCTATTTGTCAATAATGGTTAGAGCGCCACCTAGTGGCATGACTATAATCCTGGTTGAATAAGATGAAATGTTAGCTGGTGATTAAAAGCATGAAATCCATCAATGTGACATCACATCGGACGTGCCGGTTTGAGGTGTTGGCAGTGGCTCGACGTGCCGGGGGTGCGAGGGCCCTCATAACGCTGCTTGCAGCTTTAATTAGGGCCCGAGCACCGAGAGTGCGAAGGCCCTATTGTATCTGCTCCGTTTCTTATTATTATTATTATTATTATTCACCCCAAACAAGGGCCTTTTTGAGGGCCTAAACATGCTCAAAAACTCATGAAATTTTGCAGACATGCCAGGTCTGGTGAAAAATTTTGTATTTTAATGGTTTTACTTATGAGCACTGGGAAATGGCTCTAGAGCGCCACCTATGCCTTGTTAAATGCAGCCCTACGACCACATAGTTTGAGCTACATGTATGAAATTTGGCACACATGTGTATCATACCAAGACGAACAAAAAAGTCAGTGGGCCCATTGATGCAAACCCAACAGGAAGTCCGCAATTTAGAAGTGAAGGTGACATTTTGGCTCTAATTTTGTCGTTTCCATGCCTCGAACTTTAACGAACTCCTCCTTGGAAATTGGTCGTATAAGCTTCATATTTGGTCAGTGCCAACTACACCCTTGTGCCATGTTAAATTGCGGAGCTTTTGAGTTTTCACAATACCATGAGGCCGTGGCGCCACGGCGAATTTCGATGACTCGCCATGAAAATCTTATTGCCTCTCATTCTGTCATACATTGTCCGATCTGGACCAAATAGCACACATATGATAAGGCTCCAGCCCTGAACATATTTCAACTGCCATATTTGACGTCAGCGACAGCGCCACCTAGTGGGAACAGGAAATGTCATGTTTTACACTTTGGGGTACAGTATTGTGATGGGTGACATCTGCAGCCTCAAATTTCTCCAGGAAAGGCGTAAGGAGTTGGTCTTGGGGTACAGTGACAACTGTGACTTTTCACGAAAGGGTGTGACCTCAGCAGCATGGCGAACTTTGATATCTCGCCATGAAGAAACAAATTAGTATAACTCCATGAAATCCAGTCTGATTAGTACCAGACTTTACAGGCATGATATCAGACCCGCCCTGAACAAATTGATGTGCCCATTGTCAGGAATATGAAGAGCGCCACCTAGTGGGAACAGGAAATGTCATGTCTTACACTTTGTTGTACTGATTTTCACAGGTTCATTGTGGATACCTCAAAAGCGGTGAATGTCACCGTCAGTCCTTCATGATGCTGCAGTGCGAAAATTGTGACTTTATACTGAACGGTGCACCCTGGTGGCAACGCTGTTCACCATGAAAAATGAAGTGGTTTTTGAGGGGCTTGGAAAGTTTAAAAAGTCTTGAAATTTGGCCCACACCTCCAATGTGCTTAAGGCTTTGTTGTTATGTGATCATTTTCATTGAATATCCCAAAATGGCTCCACAGCGCCCCCTACAAAATTTCAAAACCACAGCCCCAGCTCTGTGTTTTATGTATGAGTCTGAAACCTGGTAAGCTTATAGGAGATATCAAGATGTACAAAAAAGTCTCTTGGAGCAATATCCCAAATACAACAGGAAGTCAGCCATTTTAAAATTAATGTGCAATTTTGGCAACATTTTCCCCTCTTTCCAGGCACCGTTCTTTGACGAACTCCTCCAAGGGATTTCATCATATTGAACCAATCTCCAGTGTGTGGAATCTAAAGACCTTTGTGATGTTAAATTGCGAAGCTTTTTACGTTCAGGGAAACGGGGTTGTCATGGCGGCACGTGGAGTTTCAATCACTCGCCAAAAAGCAGTAATCTGCTGTCACTCAAAATCAAAATGTCCAAACTCTCCCAAAGGTCGCAGGCGTGATGAGACTCGAGCTAGGAAATGTTTGTTATGCCATTTGTCAGTAATGGTTAGAGCGCCACCTAGTGGGACGACTATAATGATGATTGAATGAGATGAAATGTTAGCTGGTGGTTAAATGCATGAATTCCATCAATGTGACATCAGATCGGAGGTGCTGGTTGTAGGTGTTGGGCGTGGCTCGACGCGATGGTGTGCGAGGGCCCTCATAACGCTGCTTGCAGCTTTAATTATTATTATTATTATTATTCCGGCAAATGAATTGGCCTTTTGAGGGCCTAAACATGCTCGAAAACTCATGAAATTTTGCACACGCGTCAGGTCTGGTGAAAATTTACGTATTTTAATGTTCTCAGACATGGCCAGGGAAAATTAGCTCAGTAGCGCCACCTAGAAAAATGAAAAACGCGAGCCCCCGATATGGGTATGACCTACATGTTTGAAAGTCGGTACACTTATATAACGTTCAGAGTCGAACAAAAAAGTCTATTATGGCAATGTCCTAAACCCAACAGGAAGTCCGCCATTTTGGATTGAAGGTGACATTTTGGCTCTGATTTTACCGTTTCCATGCCTCGAACTTTAACGAACTCCTCCTTGGGGTTTGATTTCATAACCTTCATATTTGGTCAGTGCCAACTACACCCTTGTGCCATGTTAAATTGCGGAGCTTTTGAGTTTTCACAATACCATGAGGCCGTGGCGCCACGGCGAATTTCGATGACTCGCCATG
Source organism: Diplotaxodon limnothrissa (assembly GCF_057381915.1). NCBI lineage: Eukaryota > Metazoa > Chordata > Actinopteri > Cichliformes > Cichlidae > Diplotaxodon > Diplotaxodon limnothrissa. The sequence continues at coordinate 16,948,564 of NC_140602.1, read as the reverse complement.
AAAATCTTATTGCCTCTCATTTTGTCATACATTTTCTGACCTTGACCAAAGTGAACACATATGATAAGGCTCCACCCCTGAACATATTTCAACTGCCATATTTGACATCAAGGACAGCGCCACCTAGTGGGAACAGGAAATGTCATGTTTTACACTTTGGGGTACAGTATAGTGATGGGTGACATCTGCAGCCTCAAATTTCTCCAGGAAAGCCTTAAGGAGTTGGTCTTGGGGTACAGTGAAAACTGTGGCTTTTCACGAAAGGGTGTGACCTCAGCAGCATGGCGAACTTTGATATCTCGCCATGAAGAAACAAATTAGTATAACTCCATGAAATCCAGTCTGATCAGTACCAGACTTTACAGGCATGATGTCACACCCGCCCTGAACAGATTGATGTGCCCATTGTCAGGAATATGAAGAGCGCCACCTAGTGGGAACAGGAAATGTCATGTCTTACACTTTGTTGTACTGATTTTCACAGGTTCATAGTGGCCACCTCAAAAGCGGTGAATATCACCATCAGTCCTTGATGATGCTTTAGTGCAAAAATTGTGACTTTAAACTGAACGGCGCACCCTGGTGGCAACGCTGTTCACCATGAAAAATGAAGTGGCTTTTGAGGGGCTTGGAAAGTTTATAGAGGCTTGAAATTTGGCACACACCTACATTGTGCTTAAGGCTTTGTTGTTATGTGATCATTTTCATTGAATAGCGCAAAATGGCTCCACAGCGCCCCCTACAAAATTTCAAAACATCAGCCCCAGCTCTGTGTTTTATGTATGAGTCTGAAACCTGGTAAGCTTATAGGAGATATCAAGATGTACAAAAAAGTCTCTTGGAGCAATATCTCAAATCCAACAGGAAGTCAGCCATTTTAAAATTAATGTGTAATTTTTGTGACATTTTCCCCTCTTTCCAGGCACCGTTCTTTGACGAACTCCTCCAAGGGATTTCATCATATTGAACCAATCTCCAGTGTGTGGAATCTAAAGACCTTTGTGATGTTAAATTGCGAAGGTTTTTACGTTCAGGGAAACGGGGTGGTCATGGCGGCATGTGGAGTTTCAGTCACTCGCCAAAAAGCAGTAATCTGCTGTCACTCAAAATCAAAATGTCCAATATGTCCCAAAGGTCGCAGGCGTGATGAGACTCGAGCTCGGAAATGTTTGTTATGCCATTTGTCAGTAATGGTTAGAGCGCCACCTAGTGGGACAACTATAATCATGATTGAATGAGATGAAATGTTAGCTGGTGGTTAAATGCATGAATGTCATTAATGTGACATCAGATCGGAGGTGCTGGTTGTAGGTGTTGGGCGTAGCTCGACGCGATGGGGTGCGAGGGCCCTCATAACGCTGCTTGCAGCTTTAATTAGGGCCCGAGCACCGAGAGTGCGAAGGCCCTATTGTATCTGCTCCGTTTCTTATTATTATTATTAGGGCCCGAGCACTGAGAGTGCGAAGGCCCTATTGTATCTGCTCCGTTTCTTATTATTATTATTATTATTATTATTCACCCCAAACAAGGGCCTTTTTGAGGGCCTAAACATGCTCAAAAACTCACGAAATTTTGCACACATGCCAGGTCTGGTGAAAAATTTTGTATTTTAATGGTTTTACTTATGAGCACTGGGAAATGGCTCTAGAGCGCCACCTATGCCTTGTTAAATGCAGCCCTACGACCACATGGTTTGAGCTACATGTATGAAATTTGGCACACATGTGTATCATTCCAAGACGAACAAAAAAGTCTGTGGGCCCATTGACGCAAACCCAACAGGAAGTCCGCCATTTGGAAGAGAAGGTGACATTTTGGCTCTGATTCTACCGTTTCCATGCCTTGTACTTTAACGAACTCCTCCTTGGGATTTGGGCGTATAAGCTTCAAATTTGGACAGTGTCAACTACACCCTTGTGCCATGTTAAATTGCGGAGCTTTTGAGTTTTCACAATACTATGAGGCCGTGGCGCCATGGCGAATTTCGATGACTCGCCATCAAAATCTTATTGTCTCTCATTTTGTCATACATTTTCTGACCTTGACCAAAGTGAACACATATGATAAGGCTCCACCCCTGAACATATTTCAACTGCCATATTTGACATCAAGGACAGCGCCACCTAGTGGGAACAGGAAATGTCATGTTTTACACTTTGGGGTACAGTATAGTGATGGGTGACATCTGCAGCCTCAAATTTCTCCAGAAAAGCCTTAAGGAGTTGGTCTTGGGTTACAGTGAAAACTGTGACTTTTCGCAAAAGGGTGTGACCCCAGCAGCATGGCGAACTTTGATGTCACGCCATGAAGAAACAAATTAGTATAACTCAATGAAATCCAGTCTGATCAGTACCAGACTTTACAGGCATGATGTCAGACCCGCCCTGAACAGATTGATGTGCCCATTGTCGGAAATACGGACAGCGCCACCTAGTGGCAACAGGAAATGTCATGGCTTTAATTTTGTTGTACTGATGTTCACAGGTTCATCGTGGCCACCTCAAAAGCGGTGAATATCAACATCAGTCCCTCGTGATGCTTCAGTGCAAAAATTGTGACTTTAAACTGAACGGCGCACCCTGGTGGCAACGCGGTTCACCATGAAAGATGAAGTGGCTTTTGAGGGGCTTGGAAAGTTTATAGAGGCTTGAAATTTGGCACACACCTCCAAATGGATGTAGGCTTTGTTGTCATGTGATCATTTTCATTGAATAGCGCGAAATTGCTCCACAGCGCCCCCTACAAAATTTCAAAACATCAGCCCCAGCTCTGTGTTTCATCTATGAGTCTGAAACCTGGTAAGCTTATGGAAAATATCAAGATGTACAAAAAAGTCTCTTGGAGCAATATCCCAAATCCAACAGGAAGTCAGCCATTTTAAAATTAATGTGTAATTTTGGCGACATTTTCCCCTCTTTTCAGGCTTCATACTTTGACGAACTCCTCCAAGGGATTTCATCATATTGAACCATTCTCCAGTGTGTGGAATCTAAAGACCTTTGTGATGTTAAATTGCGAAGCTTTTTACGTTCAAGGAAACGGGGTGGTCATGGCGGCACGTGGAGTTTCAATCACTCGCCAAAAAGCAGTAATATGCTGTCACTCAAAGACACAAAGTCCAATCTCTCCCAAAGGTCGCAGGCGTGATGAGACTCGAGCTCGGAAATGTTTGTTATGCCCTTTGTCTATAATGGTTAGAGCGCCACCTAGTGGGACGACTATACTCATGGTTGAACCAAATGAAATGTTAACTGGTGGTTAAATGCATGAATTCCATCAATGTGACATCAGATCGGACGTGCTGGTTTTAGGTGTTGGGCGTGGCTCGACGCGCCGGGGGTGCGAGGGCCCTCATAACGCTGCTTGCAGCTTTAATTATTATTATTATTATTCACCCCAAACAAGGGCCTTTTTGAGGGCCTAAACATGCTCAAAAACTCATGAAATTTTGCACACATGCCAGGTCTGGTGAAAAATTTTGTATTTTAATGGTTTTACTTATGAGCACTGGGAAATGGCTCTAGAGCGCCACCTATGCCTTGTTAAATGCAGCCCTACGACCACATGGTTTGAGCTACATGTATGAAATTTGGCACACATGTGTATCATTCCAAGACGAACAAAAAAGTCAGTGGGCCCATTGACGCAAACCCAACAGGAAGTCCGCCATTTGGAAGAGAAGGTGACATTTTGGCTCTAATTTTGCCATTTCCATGCCTCGAACTTTAGCGAACTCCTCCTTGGGGTTTGATTTCATAACCTTCATATTTGGTCAGTGTCAACTACACCCTTGTGCCATGTTAAATTGCGGAGCTTTTGAGTTTTCACAATACGGTGACGCCGTGGCGCCATGGCGAATTTCGATGACTCGCCATGAAAATCTTATTGCCTCTCATTTTGTCATACATTTTCTGACCTTGACCAAAGTGAACACATATGATAAGGCTCCACCCCTGAACATATTTCAACTGCCATATTTGACATCAAGGACAGCGCCACCTAGTGGGAACAGGAAATGTCATGTTTTACACTTTGGGGTACAGTATAGTGATGGGTCACACCTGCAGCCTCAAATTTCTCCAGGAAAGCCTTAAGGAGTTGGTCTTGGGTTACAGTGAAAACTGTGACTTTTCGCAAAAGGGTGTGACCCCAGCAGCATGGCGAACTTTGATGTCACGCCATGAAGAAACAAATTAGTATAACTCAATGAAATCCAGTCTGTTCAGTACCAGACTTTACAGGCATGATGTCAGACCCACCCTGAACAGATTGATGTGCCCATTGTCGGGAATACGTACAGCGCCACCTAGTGGCAACAGGAAATGTCATGGCTTTAATTTTGTTGTACTGATTTTCACAGGTTCATCGTGGCCACCTCAAAAGCGGTGAATATCAACATCAGTCCCTCGTGATGCTTCAGTGCAAAAATTGTGACTTTAAACTGAACGGCGCACCCTGGTGGCAACGCGGTTCACCATGAAAGATGAAGTGGCTTTTGAGGGGCTTGGAAAGTTTATAGAGGCTTGAAATTTGGCACACACCTCCAAATGGATGTAGGCTTTGTTGTCATGTGATCATTTTCATTGAATAGCGCGAAATTGCTCCACAGCGCCCCCTACAAAATTTCAAAACATCAGCCCCAGCTCTGTGTTTCATCTATGAGTCTGAAACCTGGTAAGCTTATGGAAAATATCAAGATGTACAAAAAAGTCTCTTGGAGCAATATCCCAAATCCAACAGGAAGTCAGCCATTTTAAAATTAATGTGTAATTTTGGCGACATTTTCCCCTCTTTTCAGGCTTCATACTTTGACGAACTCCTCCAAGGGATTTCATCATATTGAACCATTCTCCAGTGTGTGGAATCTAAAGACCTTTGTGATGTTAAATTGCGAAGCTTTTTCCGTTCAGGGAAACGGGGTGGTCATGGCGGCACGTAGAGTTTCAATCACTCGCAAAAAGCAGTAATCTGCTGTCACTAAAAAACACAATGTCCAATCTCTCCCAAAGGTCGCAGGTGTGATGAGACTCGAGCTTGGAAATGTTTGTTATGCTATTTGTCAATAATGGTTAGAGCGCCACCTAGTGGCATGACTATAATCCTGGTTGAATAAGATGAAATGTTAGCTGGTGATTAAAAGCATGAAATCCATCAATGTGACATCACATCGGACGTGCCGGTTTGAGGTGTTGGCAGTGGCTCGACGTGCCGGGGGTGCGAGGGCCCTCATAACGCTGCTTGCAGCTTTAATTATTATTATTATTATTATTCACCCCAAACAAGGGCCTTTTTGAGGGCCTAAACATGCTCAAAAACTCATGAAATTTTGCACACATGCCAGGTCTGGTGAAAAATTTTGTATTTTAATGGTTTTACTTATGAGCACTGGGAAATGGCTCTAGAGCGCCACCTATGCCTTGTTAAATGCAGCCCTACGACCACATGGTTTGAGCTACATGTATGAAATTTGGCACACATGTGTATCATTCCAAGACGAACAAAAAAGTCTGTGGGCCCATTGACGCAAACCCAACAGGAAGTCCGCCATTTGGAAGAGAAGGTGACATTTTGGCTCTAATTTTGCCATTTCCATGCCTCGAACTTTAACGAACTCCTCCTTGGGATTTGGTCCTATAAACTTCAAATTTGGACAGTGTCAACTACACCCTTGTGCCATGTTAAATTGCGGAGCTTTTGAGTTTTCACAATACCATGAGGCCGTGGCGCCACGGCGAATTTCGATGACTCGCCATGAAAATCTTATTGCCTCTCATTTTGTCATACATTTTCTGACCTTGACCAAAGTGAACACATATGATAAGGCTCCACCCCTGAACATATTTCAACTGCCATATTTGACATCAAGGACAGCGCCACCTAGTGGGAACAGGAAATGTCATGTTTTACACTTTGGGGTACAGTATAGTGATGGGTGACATCTGCAGCCTCAAATTTCTCCAGGAAAGCCTTAAGGAGTTGGTCTTGGGTTACAGTGAAAACTGTGAGTTTTCGCGAAAGGGTGTGACCCCAGCAGCATGGCGAACTTTGATGTCACGCCATGAAGAAACAAATTAGTATAACTCAATGAAATCCAGTCTGATCAGTACCAGACTTTACAGGCATGATGTCAGACCCGCCCTGAACAGATTGATGTGCCCATTGTCGGAAATACGGACAGCGCCACCTAGTGGCAACAGGAAATGTCATGGCTTTAACTTTGTTGTACTGATTTTCACAGGTTGATCGTGGCCACCTCAAAAGCGGTGAATATCACCATCAGTCCCTCGTGATGCTTCAGTGCAAAAATTGTGACTTTAAACTGAACGGCGCACCCTGGTGGCAACGCGGTTCATCATGAAAGATGAAGTGGATTTTGAGGGGCTTGGAAAGTTTATAGAGGCTTGAAATTTGGCACACACCTCCAAATGGATGTAGGCTTTGTTGTTATGTAACCATTTTCCTTGAATAGCGCAAAATGGCTCCACAGCGCCCCCTACAATATTTCAAAACATCAGCCCCTGCTCTGTGTTTCATCTATGAGTCTGACACTTGGTAAGCTTGTGTAAGATATCAAGATGTACAAAAAAGTCTCTTGGAGCAATATCCCAAATCCAACAGGAAGTCAGCCATTTTAAAATTAATGTGTAATTTTGATGACATTTTCCCCCCTTTTCAGGCCTCATACTTTGACGAACTCCTCCAAGGGATTTCATCATATTGAAGCATTCTTCAGTGTGTAGAATCTAAACACCTTTGTGATGTTAAATTGCGAAGCTTTTTCCGTTCAGGGAAACGGGGTGGTCATGGCGGCACGTAGAGTTTCAATCACTCGCAAAAAGCAGTAATCTGCTGTCACTAAAAAACACAATGTCCAATCTCTCCCAAAGGTCGCAGGTGTGATGAGACTCGAGCTTGGAAATGTTTGTTATGCTATTTGTCAATAATGGTTAGAGCGCCACCTAGTGGCATGACTATAATCCTGGTTGAATAAGATGAAATGTTAGCTGGTGATTAAAAGCATGAAATCCATCAATGTGACATCACATCGGAGGTGCCGGTTTGAGGTGTTGGCAGTGGCTCGACGTGCCGGGGGTGCGAGGGCCCTCATAACGCTGCTTGCAGCTTTAATTATTATTATTATTATTATTCACCCCAAACAAGGGCCTTTTTGAGGGCCTAAACATGCTCAAAAACTCATGAAATTTTGCACACATGCCAGGTCTGGTGAAAAATTTTGTATTTTAATGGTTTTACATATGAGCACTGGGAAATGGCTCTACAGCGCCACCTATGCCTTGTTAAATGCAGCCCTACGACCACATCGTTTGAGCTACATGTATGAAATTTGGCACACATGTGTATCATGCCAAGACGAACAAAAAAGTCTGTGGGCCCATTGACGCAAACCCAACAGGAAGTCCGCCATTTGGAAGAGAAGGTGACATTTTGGCTCTAATTTTGCCATTTCCATGCCTCGAACTTTTGCGAACTCCTCCTTGGGGTTTCATTTCATAACCTTCAAATTTGGACAGTGTCAACTACACCCTTGTGCCATGTTAAATTGCGGAGCTTTTGAGTTTTCACAATACTATGAGGCCGTGGCGCCATGGCGAATTTCGATGACTCGCCATGAAAATCTTATTGCCTCTCATTTTGTCATACATTTTCTGACCTTGACCAAAGTGAACACATATGATAAGGCTCCACCCCTGAACATATTTCAACTGCCATATTTGACATGAAGGACAGCGCCACCTAGTGGGAACAGGAAATGTCATGTTTTACACTTTGGGGTACAGTATAGTGATGGGTGACATCTGCAGCCTCAAATTTCTCCAGGAAAGCCTTAAGGAGTTGGTCTTGGGTTACAGTGAAAACTGTGAGTTTTCGCGAAAGGGTGTGACCCCAGCAGCATGGCGAACTTTGATGTCACGCCATGAAGAAACAAATTAGTATAACTCCATGAAATCCAGTCTGATCAGTACCAGACTTTACAGGCATGATGTCAGACCCGCCCTGAACAGATTGATGTGCCCATTGTCGGAAATACGGACAGCGCCACCTAGTGGCAACAGGAAATGTCATGGCTTTAACTTTGTTGTACTGATTTTCACAGGTTCATCGTGGCCACCTCAAAAGCGGTGAATATCACCATCAGTCCCTCGTGATGCTTCAGTGCAAAAATTGTGACTTTAAACTGAACGGCGCACCCTGGTGGCAACGCGGTCCACCATGAAAGATGAAGTGGCTTTTGAGGGGCTTGGAAAGTTTATAGAGGCTTGAAATTTGGCACACACCTCCAAATGGATGAAGGCATTGTTGTTATGTAACCATTTTCCTTGAATAGCGCAAAATGGCTCCACAGCGCCCCCTACAATATTTCAAAACATCAGCCCCTGCTCTGTGTTTCATCTATGAGTCTGACACTTGGTAAGCTTGTGTAAGATATCAAGATGTACAAAAAAGTCTCTTGGAGCAATATCCCAAATCCAACAGGAAGTCAGCCATTTTAAAATTAATGTGTAATTTTGATGACATTTTCCCCCCTTTTCAGGCCTCATACTTTGACGAACTCCTCCAAGGGATTTCATCATATTGAAGCATTCTTCAGTGTGTAGAATCTAAAGACCTTTGTGATGTTAAATTGCGAAGCTTTTTCCGTTCAGGGAAACGGGGTGGTCATGGCGGCACGTAGAGTTTCAATCACTCGCAAAAAGCAGTAATCTGCTGTCACTAAAAAACACAATGTCCAATCTCTCCCAAAGGTCGCAGGTGTGATGAGACTCGAGCTTGGAAATGTTTGTTATGCTATTTGTCAATAATGGTTAGAGCGCCACCTAGTGGCATGACTATAATCCTGGTTGAATAAGATGAAATGTTAGCTGGTGATTAAAAGCATGAAATCCATCAATGTGACATCACAACGGACGTGCCGGTTTGAGGTGTTGGCAGTGGCTCGACGTGCCGGGGGTGCGAGGGCCCTCATAACGCTGCTTGCAGCTTTAATTTTGTTTAGGTTTGCTACTTTGTTTTTTTCCTTCACTTGACCAATTTCCTCACATATTTTAAGCATACACTGCACCCCATGCCAAGATATGCCAAGTTTCAGATAATAGTTCTTTTGGAATTCCCTTTGTTGGTGCAAAAATCCTATTTTATATCTGTCAAAATGTTATTTCTGGTCATTTTTTTCAGATTAAGCTAAAGTAATGGGAACAAATTATGTTTTTTTTAACAGGCTGCTACTAAAAAGTGCCTAAAGTTACAATTTAAAATTATATTTTGGTTCTTTGCTAAATTGTCTGTTGTGTTTTTGGACACAGTGGTTCGTTACTTGAGTTAAGGATTTCTTTTTTAGGTCAGTGTTAAGTGGCTTAACAAACAAAAATAATATTTGCTTTAAAAATGGTCAGGTACAAGGACAGGACTGAAAAATAATGAAAAAAAAACAGGCAATGTCCAAAGAAAAACCTGATCTGCAGAAAGCCTAGAGAACTATTGCTCAGGACCACTTCTTAACATGACAGAAAGAAAGTCTGGAGCCTTGAGAGCAAAATATAAAGAAATTAGGGGTGATTCAAGACTTTTGCACAGTACTATACATCCATATTTTATATGCAGTTGCTCACCAGCAGCATTTAAACTACAGATACATCTTAATCCCTTCACACTTGCAGTAAAACACCACATTACACCGATACGCTCTCTACTCAAACAATGCTTTCAACATAGTTGTCATAGACCATGAATATATCACACATTCCACTGTTTCAAAACCAATTTTAAAAGATTGTTTTTGTCTTATTTATGTTTAAAGTAGTTAAATATTATTGTGAGGTCCTTTCTTACCTAACACAAAATCAAAACGGCAACATTAAAACGATGAATATCTTTCTTTGGACATTGCTTACTAACAGGGCTGTGAATTTCTTTTCCCTTTAACTGTTTTGTTGTTTACGTGCACTAGTTTGTAGTGTTTATCTCTGTAATTGTTGCAAAAATGAAATTTCATTTGGTTTTAACGTATTGCAGGCATTTGTTAGTGGAAACGAGTTCAGTCTTAATAAAGACAACTATTGTGGAACATATTTTGTCTTGGGCTCATCTATAACAATCAAATCTTTTTGAATATTTTTCCCAGACCATATGTTTCTAAGATATACTGAAAATGTGCGGAGCCTTTAGTTACATCCTAAAAAAATCTTTTAAAATCTGATCAACATCTTTTGTCCATCGAAGAAACCAAACATAAAACAAGCAAAGAAAAAACAAACAGTCTCAGTCATTCTCCATTTAGCTTGGGACTGATAAGCTTCCCAAAAAGTTTGATTCTGTTCATCTGGACGTAACGTTTTCATCGGGAGAAACATTTCATCACTCATCCAAGTGACTTCTTCAGTCTCAGCTGACTGCAGGTTTCCCCAATCGTATAAACAGTACATATTTGCACAATAACTGAAACCAGCCCATTGATTGAGCAATGGACTGTGAGGTCAGTTCCTTGATCATTAATAAGGAAATTGTCACGATCATTGATCAAAGACCACTGATCAGTGGCCATGAGTGCCATTCACAGAGAGTTGGGGAATGGCTACAATGCTGTGATTGCATTAATGCATTGATGAGTGACGAAACATTTCTCCCATTGGAAATGCTACGCAGGCTCGATATTTAAGCATTTCCGTACTTTCTTATTTAGCAGCACAGTTAATACCAAAGGGTCAGTGATGCTTCACTGAGAGCCTTATAATAATCACTTGACCCCAGGGAGTCCTTGTCTTTTTCCTCTGTCCTTCTCGTCTGCGGTCCACATCCAGGCTGCAGCTTGCATCACATGCATTATGTCCTTCCATCCCTTGTTCAATGGCCGCCTCTCTCCAACAGCCATCCCCAATTCAGATGGCATCTCTTCGGGGCTCCTCTCTATCTAGCAGCAGACACAGAATAAAAGCCTGGGAAATCACATTACTCTGTCCGTATGGAGCCTCTATTGCATTAGGTCAGCGAACACTCAACTGTAATTCTGCTACTGTAGAGAAGAAGAAAGTGCATTGAGCACACCAGCCAGCACACTTTGACAAATCGTTGCTTGTGGTCATTTTCCAAATGTTACTCTCACCAAGCCACATTTAGTGAGATGGAAGGACACTTTATAGAGTTGAAAGATATATGACTCTGATAAAAACCTATAATCTCTGTACAAGAAAATCTATGGCTGAGATATTAAAGAAAAGAAGAAGCAGGAATTAAAGGCAGACAGATACAATGGAACATAACCTCCACCTGACATGACCCTAATGGCATCATTGATACAGAAAAAACATGAAACACTGCCTGCCTTTTAAACAGTGCTGTGCAGATCAGTATTCCCTTGTTGTTATCAGCAGAAAGCAGACACTTAATGAGACAAGTGCTCATCTCTAAAATCCACTGTATGTCAGAGAACAAAGAAATCCAGAGGGGTAAACATGGATAAGCAACTTGGATACATGCTAAGTAAGAAACTACAGAAACTCTTATTTATCAAGCATAGTTATTAAGACTCATGGATTTGCCATTATGTTGTGAAATCTTTCTCATCCTTCAGTCTGAATAGACAAAAAAGGCTGACTTGAACATTCTTATCATTCTGAACCAAACTTGTGAAGGACAAAAAGAAGTCACAAGTTTTGCGCTGACATGGCTACATGCCCGGTCTGTGTGTGTCTAACAGGTGCAGTTAGACACACACAGACCGGGCATGTAGCCATGTCAGCGCAAAACTTGTGACTTCTTTTTGTCCTGGTGCAGCCAGTGCAGAAACCAATTGCATGTGCACATGTGTGTCCACTATTCACTATTCAGCATTGTGTGCACCCTAAATTCATGAGTGTATATGCCAGCATGTGCTGCTATGCCCATATAATGTGTGCACAAAGCCACATATCAGTCCAAATGTTTATCAGGCAATGACAGAGTGTCAACCACTGTGTGTGAGAAGGTAGACAGCAGAGAGAAAATTGCTGCCCTCCAGTTCTCCTCACAGTGATGACTGCTGTCTGGTGATTATACACCAGTCTCCTCCCCCCTCGTGGAATGATATCAATGGGACCACCATAACAAAGCTCACTAACAGAGCCCAGCATCTTAAATTTGGCACGATGCGGTTTGCATTCGGTGCAGACATGATTGGCAACTGAATTTTAAATTTACATTCTGCTGGATTTCAAGTGTCCCGGTGTCGCAACAGAGTTGCAAAATTTCAGTGGTTGTGGGATATTACACACAGGTGTAGTGTTTGTCGAGCTGGGAATACCTAATATCTTTCTTTGCCTAAATAAAGTGCTTTCTTACACTTTTAGTCCATATTTATCACAAAAATGTGTATTGTGTGTATTGTTAACATAACTAAAATGGTCTCTGTTTCTGAAACAAATATGCACCAAGCAGTATCATAGGTAGGCGAATGATTGGTTGACAGTTTTTAATCATGCATCTTGCCAGATGGAGAGGCAGAAGAGCCCAACAGAGTGGATTTTTTGGGCTGTCTTCAAGTTATAAATGACTACATCCATATGGTCTGTCTGATATCATCACGTTTGTGTTGTTACACATAATACTGTTTGTCCAGGATCAACATTGCATCTGGCCAATTACATTGTCATAGCTTTGCAACTTGGGGAAAAAAAACTGCAGATGAAATTCAAAAAAGGGGCATTTGTGGTTGGGGGGGTTAGGATGTGATTGTGTTTAGGGTTAAGGTTACAGGGCTATAGTCAGGGTTAGGTTTACGGTTATGGGGTTAGTGTTGTGGTTTACTGTGTCGTGTGACGTGTTTTGCAAATCTATGACATCACTACAATGTGATTGGTCACTCACAATGTTGAACCTAAACCAAACTATTTTATTGATCAGCAGCAGCACCAACACGACGATATCGGATCATGCACATGCGTATACCCCTCAACATTTGTATATATATACAATATGTTATGTCACTGTTTCCAGCGTTGTATTTCAAAAGCTAGTTATCAGCTACAGTCTGCTATTCACAGTTCAGCAGACAGCACTGAACTTTATTGTTTCACAAACTACGCTGCAATACAATCTATATATTAAATCAATCATGGTACATCAGTAGAAACAACATAGATTGATAATTCTCTGTTACTACTTCTGCGATTTAAAAAAAGGTTTTGTTTTCAGAACTTATGTCATTTTTTAACGTTTTCAGTTAGCAAAATAAAGACGATGTACAAAACCTTTCCATCCTCAAATTATAGTGTTCTCCATCCTTGCAGAGCTATAATTTCTTGCTTATTAACTATAACTAGCATTTGTTTACAAACCCAAAATGTTTTGGATTTGATCTTTAGGAACGTTACATTAAATCTATCAAATCACACCTTTTGAGTTTGGGTCAATATGTGAAGGGAAAAAAAATGTTACAAAAAATAACACAAGATGCATGCTCTGTGAAATTGTCTGTTTTGTTTTTGTTAAATTATGCATCACCTTATTTTTCATTTCCAGATCAGGCTTGAAATTGTGTGCATGCATGGTTGAATTATCCTATGTGTCACTAATGCTCATTTTCTCTCTACATTGTTGTGTGGATAAAGGCATGTATGTTTTTTTTGTGTATTTTTACATCATTTCAATCAGGTTGCACAAACATTTATATTTAACTATAAATATAAAGATTGTAGCTTTGAACCAAGGCAGAGACAGTGACCTGAGTCCTTAGCTTAGTGGAGTCTTTCACATTCAGTGCTCATAATAGTTCAGATTGTGACTTTGGCACTTGCATAGGTGTATGCAAATGAGACCACAGTTCCGTGTCTTTAAAATACCTAAGTCTAAAGCAAACACAACAGAAGGCAAGTAAAAGCTCTGGGAGTCCCCCAAAATAGTTGGTTGATGAGTTTGGATAACTCGAGGCTTTTGACTGCAGTGAGATTTCTACACCTGCAAATGTAGGCTAAATGTTGATGTTGCAATTAAGTTGATTTAATCAGTTGTGATTTGTTATTGATGACAATAGGCTAGCTAAGAAATTATTATGGTTGTAATGTACTGAAAACCCGTGTGCTTACTACACCTGAGAACAGAAAGATGAACATCACACTAACTGTGGCTGTTAGTCTAGAAAGCAGTGTACCGGGGAAAAATAAAAATCTTTGTAGTTCCCAAAGCAAAAGCTCTCAGGAGCTGTGCGAAATGTGCCTCAGAATTGTTTTTCAGCAAAGGTAAGGAAATGCTGACTTTGGCTTGGGATGACAGGAAATTGAGGCAGGAAAGTACACTTTTAAGGAAATCTAAAGCCCAAATGACACGTCCTTGTGTAAGGACAAAGAGCTGGGGGAGACAATACCCTGGATTTTGTGAGGCTGGCGTGGCTCTTCAATATTGCATCAATGACTCTCAACATGTCCCATTTAACAAAGCAATCTCAGAGAGAGCTGAAATCATCAGCTTGATAACAACTGTAACCAACCACAGAACAATTTTGCCAAGAAGTCACCAAAGTCAGTGAACGGCAGTGAATACAAACACATTTGTGACCTTCCATAACCATTTACAATATGGGTAAGTCTACCTGCAACTGAAAGTAAAACTATGGACATATTTGTCTCTTTATTACAGCTTAATAACAATTCTGTTTTTCAAATATATCAGTTTGGAAATTTATGAGGGCCTCATATGTCAGGCAGCCTTCCCTGACATTCACTGACGCATGCTGTGCATAGCCGGGGACTGGAAGCTTAGCAAGTTAGCTGTTTGTAGTTAGCTTTGATTTGAAATGTCAGAGAAACAAGATATATTGCATATGTTTGTCACATGAAAATGTCAGAAAGAAGGTAAAAGGTGCATATTTTGATGCTATTCATAAACTCTGCAATTCAATTCAATTTTATTAATATATACTGCTGATTCACAAAAACAGTTGCCTCTAGGAGATTTATCTTGCAAGGTAAATACTTGATCCAGCCCTCAATGTAAGCTATATGAAAATGTTGTATACCTCATCTTCAAGATAGAGAGTGTCTGTCTCCTAAATCTAAGCTGGGAGCCGGTTCCACAGGAAAGAGCCTCAATAAGTGAAGGGTCTGCCTCCCATTCTACCTTTGAAAACTCTAGGAACCACAAGTAAGGCCGCCACAACTAAAGTGCTCGGTTAAGAAAATAAGATAGTATGAGGTCTTTCAAATATGACCGTCTAATTATTCAAGCTTTTGTGTGTGAGGAAAATCATTTTAAATTGAAGTCTGAATTTATCAAGGAGCCAGTAAACACAAGCTAATATGGGAGAAATATGGTCTCTTTCTTGCTGCAGCATGCTGTATCAACTGAAGCCTTTTCTTCTACTACTTTTAGAGCAGTCTGATAATAATGAAGTAAAAGTAGTTCAGCCTAGAAATAATAAATGCATGAACTAGTTTTTCAGCATCACGTTTAATGTGACAGGAAGTTTCTAATTTTAGAGATATTTCACAAATGAATCAAGGCAGTCCTACTGATTTGTTTAATGTGCATTTCTTGATCAAGAAATGGCTCCAGGATTCCTTGCAGTCGTACTGGAGGCTAAGGTACTGCTCTATAAAATAAAAGTTAAGTGTCATGTTTCTTAGATTTTTAGGATCGGGACAATAACCTCAGTTTTGTCTTAATTTAGCATTACAGGTCATCTAGGCCTTTATAGCTTAAAGACATGCTTACAGTTTAAGTAATAGATTTGTATCATCTTGCTTCTTAGATAGATAAAGCTGGGTGTCATCAATATAGCAATGAAAATGCATACAGAATTTATCTAATAATTTTGCCTATTGGAAGCTGTGTAATGTAAATAGAACTGGTCCCCACACAGTACCCTGTGGAACTCCATGATTAATATATAAGGGAAGGACCATTTACATCTATCAGATATATATATTACAAATCACAGTGTGAAGTTCCTTTAATACTGTTACGAAATCAGTTTCACCCCGGTTCTTTTATTCGTCGAAACTTCCAGAGATGGCACCGGAACTCAGTAGTTATTTCACAAAACCTTTATTCATCTTTATTCATCTTCATTTAAGCATGCACTTCTAGAAGGGAAGGCGAGGCCGGTGTGACTCTCTGCAAAATCTTCACCCCTTTGTTAGTTACAGCCAGCTTTATAGAGGCGACCCCATCGTCACCCCCCCCCCCCCCCCCCCCCCCCACGGTGTGCTGCAAACTCTGTGTCTGTGTCTATGTGCACAAGCAGGTGAGGACCTACATGTGCGCGTTCCCGCGTGTCTATGTGAGTGCTTGTGAGTGACTGTGTACGCATACCTGTGTGTATGTGTGTGCACGTGAGTGAGTGTGCGTGACAGTTAAAACACTGTGGATGTAGGCGACTCCCTAGGGGTCATAAAAACCCATCTCCCTTCCAGACCACAGTTTTCCAGTTACAAATGTTGAGACCTTTCACAGTTCAACTGGGGGAGGGGTCTCCTACAATCTACTCCTAAGTTCATGACACAGTCAGGCCTTTATTACATTGAGGGCAGTGTCAGTGTCTCTACAATAATTCTACATTCTATGTTAACACATTTCTAAACTCTAAATCAGCTAAACATTCCTACAATACCAACTATGTTTTCTAATATCTGTAGTAAAAAAATTGTGGTCATTGGTGTTGAATGTTGCACTGAGGTCTAACAGGCTCAGAGATGAGTCCACTGTCAGATACTGTAAGAAGATTTATCAGTACCCATCACTAATGCTGTTTCTGTACATTGTTGCACTAAATCCTGACTGAAGCTCTTCAAATAAACCAGTTCTTGGCAAATAATAAGCTAACTCTGTGAAGACTACTAAAAGAATATAATAACTAACTGTCTATTAACTAAGACAGATGGATCAGTTAAGGGCTTTTTAAGTAATGGTTTAGCTACTGCCACCTTAAAAGCCTGTGGTACGTAGCCTGTTAATAAAGACTGCTTAATCATATTTCTAGCAAGAGAAATGTGAAGCATTGACATTCATCTGTAAGTAAATGCTGAAGTGGGACCATTTGAGTGAATAAACCACTTGAGTCCAAACTGTCAATTTACAAATGAGTTTTTTCCCCCTTTTACTCTCAGCTTATGTATTTGTAATCTGTACAATCGTGTTACAAATCACCCTACTTATTTGTACCTCGAGGTGGATTGTGCACACTGAAATGCTCTTTTCCCGAGTGGTTATCTGAACCAATACCACCTTTCTGTCAGCTAAAACCGGTCTGGTTGTTCTCGGCTGACCTCGCTCTTGAACGAAGCATTTTCATCCACTGAACTGCCATTCACTCCCATTTTTCTTTTCAAGTATTTTCTATTTCTATTGTGAGTTCCTGAAATATTTAAACCTGCCCAACCTGCAGAATCATGTCTGTAATTGCTTGTTTTTGTTTCCATCGTGTTTTTGTTTCTTTTTGTCCACATGGATGGTTTGCTCCTGATCTGTAGTTGAACAACTTTATGCTCTGCACTGCTGCCGCATTATTGACTGATGGGATAACTATATGAATAAGTAGGTGTACAGGTGTTTCTAATAAAATGTTTGGTGTGTGTACATAATTTCATGTTTATGGATGCCTCCCTGTAGATGTATTATGAGTACAAACAGTGGGTGTAGCCTCTAACATGATGTGGAGAGGAGCGCAATCAAAGCACATTCAGTTCTGCCATACTCATTTACCCGCTCTCCAAAAGCTATCACAGGGTGCAGCTGTAAAGATTTTGCTCCTCAGCCCTCCTGAGAAATGCAGTCAAAAAGGATAGCAGCCCAGTCTCTTTCACAGAGGAAGCCCATGTGAATACACTTTGCAAGCTGAGTACATTTGAGAGGAAGAAATGTCCAAAAAAAAACCCTCATCTGAAGCCTTTTTAAAGGTTACACAATAAGAGCAATTCTATCAACTAAGAAATCAATTTGCTTTTGTAATGAGCTCGTATTTCCTTATTTTACTGACACTTACATTATGTTGGTTTGTAAATAGAACCGTTTATCCACACTTTTCAATGTGCTTATATTTGATTATCACATGAGGAATTGTGTTGGAGTGAGTTTAATGCAGTATTTGCAAAAGATATCCAAGTCGTCCTCCTCCAGGCGCCTCTGCAACAGCTAACTTTAATCAACATCGCCCCCTTCTGGACGGCCTTCTAGTCTTCAATGAAAAGAAAAATCATTTAGAAAAGCCAACATATTTATACCCGAAGTGCAAATATGAATTCCGTTTATTTTCATTATAATATCTGGGAAAAACATCAGTTATATTTGCTTTAATGATTTGCTATAATCATATAATGATCACTGGGTAGGGGAGACCGGGGATAGTTGTAACATTTTTGACATTTCTGTCTGTAAATTGGAGCTCGTTTAAGGTAGTGGATTCAAAATGTAATGCAAAGTATTTACATGTCTCGGCTATTAAATGGTGCAGCTATTTTCTCTGCAGCACAATTACCCATTGCATGGTATGGCCTCAAACACAAAGAGTGAAATGTTACAATTAACCCCATAGTCTGGGTTAGTTGTAACATATCCTGGGGTGAAATGTAACACAATGAAATAAGGGTACTGACAAAATATTAACATGTAATCTTTATTTATTCAACACATGAATGCACTTAGAGCCATTTATGTAGCTGTGTGTGTGTGTGTGTGTGTGTGTGTGTGTGTGTGTGTGTGTGTGTGTGTGTGTGTGTGTGACAGAATGCAGAAATCTAGCTTTTGAACATATTCCAACCCCCCCAAAAAAGACAAATTATGGAATTTTCTGCAACTGAATATTTCATTAATTTTGGTTGGTCTTCCTTGAGTTTGGCCTCATTGGCTCAGTGGGCATTATAACCTACAACTCTTGCACCAATTTTAAACATAACAATGAAGCTGAAAAAATGTATTTGTTCACCAGCATCGCAATTCCATTACTTTTTATCATGGCTTACCTTGGTGTGGTTTGCAAAGTGCCTCAGAAAGATGAGGAAATCTGTTTCTTGCACCCATCCTGATTTATTTCCACTACCAGTACTTCCTACTGGTCCATCTCTGACACAGTGGTCTGCATAATATATGTGTGGGGAACACAAACAGTGAAGTAATTGTGTTGCCAATGGCATTAACCACATATACAAAAGCGACCAGTGAACCTCTCTCTGCTGATGTCGTTGCCCCAACTTGTTTAATATAAGTTAAAGTAATAGTGTGGTAAGTTGTAACATCTGCATTATTGTTACAACTGACCCAGACTCCTATAGCCATGAACTAGCTAACATTACAGCCAACGGCTAAAACACTAGCTCTAAAGACCTACACAGAATATATCCCCATAGACATACAAATAACATAATTTAAATTTGATGAGTTTAACTGTAAAGCAGATAATGCTATTAAACATTGAAATACAGTAGAAAAACTTACTTTTTGGCATACAAATTACATTTTTTCGTGTTAAATTGTCTGTGTTTGACAAAATGTGCTGATTTTTCACATGTGATAGCAGAACTGAATTGGGCATGCACAGGATGAGTCACATCATTTGAAACTTAGCCCTGATTGGAGAAATTGGAAGTGTTACAACTGACCCACGTTACAACTATCCCCGGTCTCCCCTAGTTCTTTTGTACAGTAACATTATGAAGGCAAACAAAAACAACTTCTTGAAATCATTCTGTCACTAAAAACTAATCTTTTGATCACTTTAAGGGTTTTGATGCAATCCAAAGGGGACTCCCTAATGAGGCCATCCGGCAGAGTTTTATTTAGGGCTGTGGGTGCTCTGAGGCTCCCCAGCAGCTGTCGTGAATGTGTGCGCGCATGTGTGCTCGTCTGGACTTTCCAGTAGCCTACTTTGCACCATACAACTTTGTCCGGTAAGCCAACAACTTTATATTTTTGCTTTGCATAGATTTATATTTCGCTGTAGGCTCCAGCTCAGCATTCAGAACAGCCGGTGATGAATGACTTGGTATAAATGTTGATATAAATGTCCCATATAGAGAAAACAGCCGAATAGCTGCTACTGTTGGCCTGCTTTGTAGGCCTGTAGACACATTTATATGCATGCTCAGAAACTCGTGCGTGGTGCCTGGTTTCCTAGACGAAATTTAGATCAAAATAGAGGAATACTTGGCCACTTTCACACCCACTTCCGCTTGTTTAATAGAGTAATTTAATCTAAAAGCTAGTATCTATCAGACAAATGCTCTCGTCAATGGAGGCAAAACAGATTTCCACAAGTATAAAACACTACCCATAGATCAATGTGCTTATCTCTGCAGAGAATCACAGTGGCAATGACTCTCCAGTGGACGGTGGTGGCTTTCTTCCTGTATGCAGAGATCACAGTCAACCTTATTTTGTGTGTGCCTTTAATATCAGCACAGCGGTAAGGCAATTTTAAAAGCATATCATAAGTCATCAAAAGCTTATTTAGATACTTGCTTTAAGGAGCACAATTTCTGAAATATTTAAAAAGATATATCATCCCAAACGGGCAGTTCACACAAATAGCCAGTAGAGTGCATTCAAATCCTTCCCCAGCAGACCGTCTATACCTTTACATTGCAGGTGGCGTTTGATTTTCAGGTGGCGAATATGGAGCTGGTTATCTCCTTACTGGAATAAATGCTTTTTTACAATAATAATGGTCCTTATTGTTCTTTTCCTGGGTAAGCGAGCTTTTTTGAGTCAGACATAATCTCCTTTGTGTGACAGATATTAAAAAATAATAGCAAGTGTATTCAAATCCCACTTGGTCGTGTTTCTGTCCACCCTTCCAGACGCTTTACGCGAGGTGCAGAAGTATTCCGGTCCTGAGCCCATGCAAGATGCTAAAGTGAACCCAAATGTGTACGACCACGTCCACATGAAGCTTTTCAGAGCCCAGAGGAACCTCTACATATCTGGCTTCTCTCTCTTTCTCTGGCTGTTAGTGGAATTTTGTCACTTACTTTGCTCCATCTGCACACCCTTCACACGTGTTGAAGTACTGTCTTATTTTGTTGTGTTTTTTCTGTCTTGTGACTTCAACACAGTATGATGCGTCGGGTTGCCACTTTGCTAAACCAGGTTGCTGTCACCATGGAGGACAGCGCAGGTCTTCAGTCACAAATAGACAATGCTGTGAGAGCAGCTAAGCAGCAGCAGGAGGACAAACTGACCCTCAAGCAAGTGAGAAACAGAGTTAATTTTTTTTTTTTTAATTCTTTTTCTTTTTTTTTGTCAAGTAACATAATAAAAATTACTTTGCTTTTTTTTGTTTGTTTGTTTCTGGGTCATGCCCACGCATTAGCATACTGTAGGCACACACCATGCTGTGATTTCATTTTCCTATGCTTTCTACTTAACATGTGCTCTGTCATCTGCTGTTTAAATAATCAGCTTAAGCTCAGTAACTAAGGAGAATCCTTTGTGCTTAGTCTTTCCTGGAAAAGGAAAAATCCATGTCAGCAGCAAAGCAGCAGCTGAAGCTGGAGGTGGAAAAGCTGGCGGGTCAGCTGAAGACTGCCGAGGAGGGTGAGCGACCTAATTTAAATACGTTAATGGAAAGCTGCACCTACGTTTGCAGAGCATGTAGACAAAGAGGTCTCTTGGTCATATGGTTGTACAATAGATACATTTTGAAAAGCATTTATGATATGTAGTCCAAATTTGTAATCATTAAGTGCGTGTATGTGTGTGTAGCTGTTCGTAAGTCTGATGCTGATATTGAGGCAATGAGGAGACAAGCCAAAGGTCTGGCTCAGGAGTATGACAGACTGCTCAGAGAACACCATCAGCTCCAGGTAATACATGACAAACACACATCACAGAATATCTCCTGTATATTCACACTGCTAATCCCACATTGATCCTGTTTTTAATTGACAGAATCTTCAGAGCGCTGAAGACAAAAAGGATTGGTGAACATTAAAACACAGTATCAGCTCTTACTTCCTTCCATGGACATTTTTTTCCTTATACCTCTCGATTGTGTGCTGTATCTAGTTTGCTACCCGACCTGTTTTTATTGTCTTTGAATCTTCATTGTTGTTTAAAGTTTGAACTGAGTGCAATAGACAAATCTTGCTATTAACTTACAGTAACTCTTCATTATGAATATGCATTGTTTCTTTTTTTACTGACTGCTAAGCTGTGTTATAAACACAAAGTGTTAGTGTTACTGTAATGACTTTTATATTGTACATCAATGGGATGCACACTATAAACTATACACTGTAATGGGATGTGCTGTCATGAACTTGAACATTTCACATGTGAATGGAGAGCTGTGTAATTTGAGATGTTGCTCTTAGATTTTTCCTATTTCTGTGAACAATAGAAGGTGTCACTTTGAGGTTAATTTGTGGGGGATTCACAGCCTGTTGCATTATTTTGCATACACCTGAATGCTCCAGACCAGCAAACTGACAGAACTGCTTATAGAGCTAGTCAAGCTTGCTGATCAGTTAATCATGTGCATTTGATTAGCAGCTCCTGACTGCTACTTACCCTCTTATAGTAATTCCTATGAAAGCATTAATGGTGTACTTAGTTTTCCAGAAACCTGCACAGATTCCTGTAAAAACATATACATACACATATATATAAGCTGCTCACAAATGCCATTTCACCAGATGTCTGTGAGCCATCAGCTGATGGCTGATTATCAACAAATCTCATATAATCTATGCTATTTACTGCCAAATTGGAAGCCGATTTGAATAGCACCTCCACTTTATTCTGTATGAGGAGCTCTACTCGTTCTCTGCCTGCCTCGTCTGCCTCTGGGGAAGGCTTGGGTTGTAAGACCCATATCTTCAAGTATAAAATATGGAAGATGGAAATAATAATCTTCTTTTAAGCTAGTGGCTCTAACTGAACTGACTTTAGGAGGGCAAACCTAATCTTGACATACTGTATCATACTCTGGTGACAGTTTGATGGTATAAATATGAGTATGAAAAATAAACTTTCATAATAATTAATAATATTTCCTGAACTTGTTGCTATGATCAGTGTGATTAAGAGGCCCAGTGTTGTATATTTGTAGTAGATGATTGTATAATCACCTAGAAAAGGTGCTTTGAAAGCCACTATACGTCAAAAATAAAACAGCTGTGGAATTTGTGCTATTTAATTTCATACTGTAAGGCACAGTTAGGTCACTGAATACATCCCCTTATATCTGTACAGGAAGTGATGGGTTTTACCCTGTATGGAAAGGAGATACCCTTTCAAGGAG
The DNA here is from genome assembly GCF_057381915.1 of Diplotaxodon limnothrissa. Lineage (NCBI taxonomy): Eukaryota > Metazoa > Chordata > Actinopteri > Cichliformes > Cichlidae > Diplotaxodon > Diplotaxodon limnothrissa. Next base: position 16,925,343 of record NC_140602.1, on the reverse strand, counting down.
CTACTCCTGTTGCTCAAGCTTTGATCTACCCCTTGACCAATTGTTTCATTCACAAGTAGAAACGCGATGCAGGTGTGAGAGACACTAGACAGACCTGTGCATGCATGAACTAAAAGCAAAGCCATGAGCACAGCACAAACAGGTATGTTAAACCATCATATTCAGGCATCTTAAATGTTAAAATGCAAAATCTGATTTTATCACGTTTAATCATAAAAATGAAGAACAGAAAGTACAACACAATTACAATCTTTTTTTTTCTATGAAAGTCTTCCATTCATGAAAAACACAAACACATACACATTCCAGAAATATCAGACTGTTTTATAAAATGACTAATTTCAGATACCGTACATCTACGCAAATCCTTTACAAATATATATACTCTGTGTGCTATGAAAAATGTCCACAGTGTGTCTTCCTCAGTAGATGTGAGGTGAGGTGCTCGTCGGGCTGAGTCAGAAGAAAAGAAGATGCGCCGAGGCTCACAAGCGAGTTTCTCTGTCGGGATTGCAGTCCAAGGCCAGTACAAACTGCTCACAATGTATAGAGCTGTTCTCCTCTTTCCTCAGTGTTTCCAACTCTGCACTCCCATTGGTCAGCACATGTTTTTCTTCTTTCCTAATATGTCTTTTGATTAGAGCAAATCCCAAAATACAAAGGAAGAAGGAGACTGTTCTCAAGCCCAAAGTCAGACCCAGGTAGACTCTCCTGTACAAAAAAAAAAGCAACAGTTAAGAGTACGAACTGCTCCGTCACGGTTTAGGCCAGCTCTAAGTGAAGCTACAAATCCCTAAAGGTTAGTCACTACTGGACTTTTTCCCATTCAAAGTTGTATAAATAGCATTTTCTTCTAGTCCTTTTGGAAGATGTTGTAATGCCACAATCTTAGCTCTCTACTAAAGACAGGACTTGAAATTAAGAAAAGGTAAAATTACTGCTCTTTTTATTTATTACAGTCAAAATACTTTGTTCCAAAACTGCAATCTCTCAGGCACTACCGTTAAAACACAGCAGTAAACCTGACTGTGACAAGGTCAAATCTGTAATAGCCCAGGGATGTTACTGAACTATTTTTGCATTTTGCATGTAGTTGCAGTAACTACTGCAGCTGGTTGCCCAGAGGGTGGGCAACACCCTCAACGTCTAGGATGACCACCTTCTGTCACAAAGCGATTGCACCGGTCACCTGGTGGGAAGCAACCTGTCAAAGAATTGCAGTTCAATTTGGACCGACTGCAATCAGTCTCAGAAAGACGAGTGAAAGTTTCCAAACAGCTGCTGCTGAACGCAGACACACTTCCAACATGTTGTGATCACAAGTGAAGAATACTTGCCTGCAATGCATTTCTTTCCAGTAGGGGGCTTGACCCAACTGCCTGCCAAGTGATTATACTCTAGTTCCTATATTCAATTCAATTTTATTTATACAGCACCAACAGGCGCCTCGAGGCGCTTTGTATTGTAAGGTAGACCCTACAATAATACATACAGAGAACGACCCAACCATCAACGACCCCCTATGAGCAAGCACTTTGGTAACAGTGGGAATGAAAAACTCCCTTTTAACAGGAAGAAACCTCCGGCAGAGAGGGGCGGCCATCTGCCGCGATCGGTTGGGGAGAGAGAAGGAAGACAGGCTAAAAGGCATGCTGTGGAAGAGAGACAGAAATATAAAAGCAGGGTTGCTGAGCGCCCGTGCCACTTTGTGGTTAAATTGCTGTTCCTCAGCAACTACATCACTATTTGTGGAGGAAATTCTGAATTTCTGTTTTAATTCTGTGAGGTTCTGGGCAGACTCTCAATGCACACTTGTGGTTAGGAGTTCAAAAAGAAACTACCAGTTGTAGCCAATCTTGATCATTAACAAGAAGTTAACAGGACTTGGCCTCGTCAAGTTAAAAGGTTTTGTAGAGCCACTTATTAAAAGATTTAAGTGAATGATTTAACTAAATTTAAACGAGTGCACCCAAGTTTTCTTTTTTAAATGTATTAAAAACCTATCCCGTACAATCACTCCACCCTGAAAAAAACATTAAGAGTAAAGTGTAAGAGTAATACGAAAACATGTAGACAGACAGAACCAGGTTTGTCATTTTCAATGATTTTTCACAGTAAACAAGCAAATTGTTTGTCATTGCCAACTTGACTCCATTCAGTGACAAACTGATACTTGACTGAATCCATCCTGTTGCCCTTTTTTCGTGGTCTTGACTCACCAAAGTCGGTCTGAAGATGAAAACTGACTGAAGTGGTCTTGGACCTTGTTTCCATCTTTGAAGCAACCATTTCAAGTGCAAGGAGGTCATTAAACATGGTTGCTATAATTCTGTTGTGCAGAAGTCTCTAACCAATAGTTTCCCTAGTGTGCCCAACACCATCAGTTCACTGCTGACAGCGTGCAGTTCAGTGGTTTTCAGATTATGGGCAGAGCCCCAACAGTAGTTTGGTGCAGTGGGGGGTGGGGGTGGGGGGTGGGGGGGTGGAGAATGAATCAATATTATTTTGTAATGAAAATGTCTGATAGAATTCTGATGCTAATCCTTACTTAGGTAGAATTGAACTTGAATCCCTTTTTATCATTAGTGATTAAAAAAAAATGAACATGCGCTTGTTTTGGTGTCTGAAGCTGAGACAAAGAAAAAGAAATCAATGCCAGAAAGTGTTTAAAATCACTGGTCTGACAGTTGTTAACAATTGTTCTTCACTTTTTATTTTGAATGCACTGTTCCTCCAGCGGTACATTTAAGATCTGCTATGGGTTCAGCATTTTAAATAAATCAACCATAACTCATGGCTGTGCGTAATAACTTGCACATAACTTGATTACAGGGTCACTAAATCAAGAGTTTGAAGGATAGCCAATCCCATAGAAATCACATGCAAAGTTAAAATAAAGGCATCTTACAAGTACCTGTAAGCTGAAGTGTCATATATTCTGCAAGCTCCTCTTCCTCCACACATCTTGTATCCCCATTTGAGGCAGGTCGTATCAATTATGGCTCCAAAGTATATAGGGGCAGGTATTCCAGCTGAGTTACAACATATAAAGTAACTTATGTCAGAATTTCAAGTCAAATCACGGTTCGCCTGAACTCACGTTACAATCTAAACAAGTCAGACTTCCTTACAATAACTTTGAATATTAATAATTATACAGCTAAACTGATAATTAGCCGTACTAAGCTAAATACTTTGGGTTAATTTAACATAAAAAGTAATTTTTATTGGTGATCTCCCAATAACTGTGCTCACTATATATATTATGCTGAAAGTCAGCTTGAGGGAAATGTCTGTGAGCCTGAAATGTAAATGAAATAGACAGTGATGTATGCCAAGAACAGCAAAGGTGGTTCTCACCAAGGGTACGAGTGGCCAAGGTGTGGATTCCAAGAGCGAGAGACTTCAGCTCAGGTTTAATGCACCTTTAGAAACAACACTGTGGTATTAGACAGGACTCAACTTTTAACCTGGCAACACTTAAAGAATGACAATGAAAGAATGACGTTTGTATTTCTTAGAGGGAGACGTTTCAGAACAATACAAACAACATTACAGCAAAAAGTGGCTTTAAGGCACAAAAGCAGAATATGACAGACCTGACAAGCAGCATGAAGCCAGGTGTACCCCCAAGAGAGATGATGAAGGAACTGAGGACAGACATAGCCAGGAAGTATGGAAAGACTTTCTCACAGCTGTCCCTGTGTGGACACTGACCCAGGCTGGCTGTCAAGTTGCCTGGTTGGGTATTAGCCACCGCGAGACACTTGCAATTGTTGAACACCTGACAGAAAAGAAAACAAGGTGTGACTCAGTGATAAATGAGCTGCGGCACAGCAGGAAACACTTGTTCTGTCTGTAAATAATCACGGAAATGTCACATGCTTCTCTGCGGTACGATATGAATGAAAATTGAGAATCAAGCCTGAATATCATGCTGCGTTTACTGAAAAGCATGCAAGTTTCACGAGGGCAGTGGTGTGTGTCTGACCGTGTTCTTGCCAGAGCCAGTGGAGGAGTTGCATCCAGCCAAACACGGGGACACGTAGGTGATCCCGTTCTCTCCACACACTGGATCCCACTCTCTGCTTGTGCACGAGCAATCCGAATTACAGTCAGAGATGAGAGACTGCTCCTGATAAGATAAGCCCCCCAGTCTGCATGTGACACAAAAAAAAGGCATGTGATTGTCAGCCCTTTTAAAACATCGATCAGACAAGAAAAACGAGCCATGGAATTAAAAACAGTGGCAGATTAAATAAATAAAACCCCAATCCCTTTTTCTCTGAATCTATTTCCTGGTTTGATGACTATCAAGTCCACTAAGGAAAATATACAAAGGTATTACATACCCACTATATGAAACTGTGATGCCTGCGACCTTAGCGTTCTCACAGCCCATGGCAAAGAATAGGAGTGACAGAAAGTAGCCCAGCAGAGAGGTCCCAAAGGCAAATTTAGCTGCTCCCATGATAGACAGCTTGTACTTTTTCATCACAACCCCTCCGGAGAACATCCCAAGGGCCACTGCAGGTATGTTGATCATGCCTATGAGACACCGCAGAATACAGCGTATCCTTAAATGGATGGAGAATCGAGAAAGAACTTAAACAGGCGATATCAGGCAGCAACATCACTCGCCAGAAGGGATCAAAGTCAGAACACTCATGTACATCAAAGCACTCTCATTTATATTTTACTTAAGTCATGTTGCGAAAGATGAAAATAAGTTATGGTGGTTCAGAGGATCTGGGACGTATTTCTCATCAGCCGATGTACTCTTAACCCACTCGGTTACAGGGGACAAAAAGAGCAACGTTGTCTCCATTCGCATCAGGGAGACATGTTAATTGGTCTGATTGCCTCAAGTGCTTTTAAATCAATGTCTGTCGTTTGTCTGTCAAATGCCCAAGGACTGAGGTAAACCAGGTTGTCATCTTGAATTTGCAGCATTTACTTAAGAGGGAAGTGGGAGTCGGGGTATAAAAAATTGATCAAAAGCCAGCTCATGAAACTCTTATGATTACCATCCAGCTCACATCACTTTGCATCCTTAAATAGGTACTTTTCAGCCAAACAGCAGTGGTTCTAAGCAAGCTTTTAGCTCTACAAAGATCTCACTTACAAAGATAAAAGAACAAAATAATCCAAATGAGGTAAACAATATAAATTAGTATAATATCTTGCTCACCCATGAGAAAATTGGCTTTTGAAGCTGACTGGCCGTAGTGTTGCTCAATGTATTTGGGCTTGTAGGTGACCATACCAATGAGAGAGTTGAACTGAACAATGGTCACACATAAGTAGATGGTGTACACAGGATTTCCAAGGAGACTCTTCAATGTGGGGACGAATTCTGTGAAAGGATGTTTAAATGAGTGATTTTCACTTCTTGAAGTAACCTCAGCCTTTTATTTTGATTTATCATTAAAACTATTTTGATTTTCTCACATTGACAAGAAGGAATAAACTTCTATTTGTGTTTACTGTCGACAGAAATGACAGTATTATATATACTATAGCAGTAAAACAGATCTTAGAGCCGTTAAGATTCCATTAATTGCACACAGTCAGTTTAATAATACGGTTAAAATGGAAAATCAACATTCTTTCATAAAGCACACTGTGATCACTATCCTACCACTGGCCATCAGATGTAAATTAGCTGGCTCCTCGGGTCTGAACATGTGCTTCAAGCCTGGGGAATCTTTAATAAATCTGGTTTGCTCTGGTGTGCAGTTGGTGTCATGCTTTTCCACAGGCATCGGCAGTGATTTTGGCAGGAACCAGAAAGGAACGGCCGACATGAGGGTGATGGCACCAGCAATGAGATAGCCCAGCCACCATGCGCCCACCCAGCGGGCATCGCCAGGAGTAATAGTGATAGTTTCTGTAAAGATAGAAGCACATTATTGGCGCTGTTCATTCTTTTATGGTTGTAATTAACCACAATTATGTATTTACTAAAGTCACATGCTCCTTAAGCACTTGAGTTGAAGCAAAAACGATCACTTTTTACTTTTACTGATTACCTTTTCAAATTCTTAAAGATGTAGTTGATGGTTAGATGACATGTTACTCACCCATGTCCACATATCCAATGTCGACATAGATTTTGGCACACAGGGACCCCAGCAGGTACCCAAAGACAGGACCAATTATTGATATTGTCTGGACACAACCTGAGACACACAAAAAACACCTACTTATAGCCTAATATATATTGGGTTAATCTCTGTATCGTTAAAAAATCATAATCATAATCATAATGGATTACATTATGTCCTATAAACAAAAAGAAATCAAACTGTACTGGATAGTTTAGTAAATCTTCTTAAAACTTCTGAAAACTGAAAATGAAGAGAGCCACTACAGGCAAAAACAGTGTAACTGTAGTCAGGCACCGTTAGTTGTATGATGGAGCAGCTGTATGATGATATTTAGTGTTTTCTAATAAAGATGCATTAAGTTTTTTTAAAGGTTATTTTCTCAAAATGGGCTTTCTTTCCCCTCATACTCTGAACTTGACATCTTTGCTTTGGTTGTGCTTACATACAACAAACGTTCCAATTTTATTTATCCATCCATCCATTCGCTTCCGCTTATCCTTTTCAGGGTCGCGGGGGGCGCTGGAGCCTATCCCAGCTGTCATAGGGCGAGAGGCGGGGTACACCCTGGACATGTCGCCAGTCTGTCGCAGGGCCAACACACAAGGACAAACAACCATTTGCACTCACATTCATTCGCACATTCACACCTAGTGACAATTTGGATTGTCCAATTAACCTATCCCCACAAGCTGCATGTCTTTGGACGGTGGGAGGAAGCCGGAGTACCCGGAGGGAACCCACGCAAACACGGGGAGAACATGCAAACTCCACACAGAAAGACCCCGTGCTGCCCTCAATTTTATTTATATTTATATTATTTATACAACAGGAATGGCTCAAATACACTGCTCAAAAAATTAAAGGAACACTTCGAAAACATGTCAGATCTCATTGGGGGAAAAAATAATCTGGATCTCTATACTGATATGGACCAGGTAATAGGTTACCAAAAAAGAAATATGCCAAATTGCTTCATGGAAAAGAGCTATTTTCAGAGTGACAAAATGATGCATGAGGCTCGTCCATTTTAGTAAATGGCCTGTATTTGTATAGCGCTTTACTAGTCCCTAAGGACCCCAAAGCGCTTTACACATTCAGTCATCCACCCATTCACGCACTGGTGATGGCAAGCTACATTGTAGCCACAGCTGCCCTGGGGCGCACTGACAGAGGCGAGGCTGCCGGACACTGGCGCCACCAGGCCCTCTGACCACCACCAGTAGGCAACGGGTGAAGTGTCTTGCCCAAGGACTGTCAGAGCCGGAGCTCGAACCGGCGATCTTCCAATTACAAGACGAACTGCCAACTCTTGAGCCACGATCGCCCATTTTGCCAAAATTTCAGCTCATAATGGTGCTCAGTAGTTTGTATGGCCCCACCGTGCTTGCAGGACAATACTAATGCATGCTCCTAATGAGACGGCCAGGTGCAACCTGGCAACATTGGATGAACCGAAGCATAATAGCTCCTAGATTTTTTTTTATTGGATTTAGCTCAGGTGTGTGAGGGGGGCAGTCAGTGGTATCAAGTCCTTCATCCTCCAGGAACTTCCTGCACACTCACCACATGAGGCCGGGTATTGTTGTGCACCAGGAGGAACCCAGGACTGACTGCACTAGAGTCTGATAGTAGGGCCAAGGATTTCATCCTTATGACTAATGGCAGTCATGGTTATTTTGCATAGCCTGTAGAGGTCTGTGCATCCCTCCATGGATATACCTCCCCAGATCATCACTGACCCACCACCAAACTCATGCTGAACAGTGTTACAGGCTGTATAATGTTCTCCACAGCTTCTCCAGAACCACTTTTCATCTGTCACATGAGCTCAGGGTGAACCTGCTCTCATCTGTAATAAGCAGATGTTCGCCTACCTGTACAGTCCCTGCAGTATATTATTGTTTAAGTGCAACTTAAACAACATTACAAAACTTTTTGTTTTTCTGCCTGTTGACAGCACTTTTGTTTTTTTTAATTTCTTTTAAAGACATCCAATATTCCCTAACATGAAAGCACAGTGAAACAAGAATATTCCTATTACAGAAATCTATAGAAGGTTAACTCATCTTTAGTAGTATCTAATTTTCTAGTTTCAAAATAACCTTCCAAAAAATTTCTAAAAAAAACCCCAATTCCTATCAAAGCTATCAGCTGTAACAAAGGTGGATTACCAATATAGAGAGCAGCATTATCGGACTGTGCGTAGTCATCAATATAGGAGATTCCCAAAGGCTGCACTGGAGTCTCTCCAATCCCACGCAGGATATTTCCCACCAGGACATAGATCCACATGGAAACACTGGACTCTTTTTCACAGCCTGCAGTTTAAAAACAGCAGTCAGAATGTCAATGGCATAGAGCCTTATGCAGCTCATGATCCATCTCAATTTCGCAGGTTACTGGCCATAAAACAACAACTGTGAACTTGAGCTTGACCTTGAGAACAGTTTGGATTATGACACACATGGTGATTGTTATGTGTAAGATTGGTTGAATTCTGAACAATACAATAGGAAGACTTGTGTGAACTATGAACGGCCTCGCCATCTGCCAGATGGGCCGAAACTATACATTATGATTTACACTAACAAAACATTGATGAAAAATATTCTATTATCACAATAAGTCAACACATCTTACTATAATCCCCGCAATCTCTCTCTGTTTGTCTGTATGTTTGTTTCTTTGTCCCCCAACTTTGCCTGCACTATCAGAAGTTGGCCACACACTTGGTTAATCTTAGGCCCCTGAAGGTTCTTATCAGCATTAGATATTTTGACATCAACATTTAGAAACTACCAAGCAACAGGCTAAAAGGACCTATTTTTGGCCCTCATGCACCTACAAAGCTTTACGTAAGTATCAAGTCATTTTAATTTCATGACGATAACTTCTCATATCTGCATATATATTCAAAAAAGCTGGCCTTTGTATGATATAACACCATCACATTTCCTAGAAACTTCCCTATAATGGGCTAAAATGACCTTTTTTGCATTTATGTACCTATAGCACCTTCTAAAAAGTACTGTATCATTTTTATTTCACAGCCAACAGAATGAATAGCCTACTCATTTAGTACTATAGCATGGATATGTGCAAGTTATCACAATTCATCATCAAAAATGACTTAAAACATAAACACGCATGTGCTGACCTAGCAACGATGCTAGCACGAACAGTATCTGCAAAAACAAAGTTCAACCTTAATCACATGTTGTCATAAACAACATAAATGTTTTTTGTCTTACCTCTAGAAGGCAGTATAGAGGGTCTGTCACCTGCCCTCAGGGACTCAGGTGAGCTTGCCGGACATGGAGAGAGGTTATTGGTCGAATTCACTGAAGATCTAATTGATGTTTCGATCTTATAGCTGCGTATAAAATACCAATGTGACTGTTAAACAAGGGAAGGGAGAAAGCACCAGGTATTGTTAGATATTCACAATGTGAAGCACAAATACATCAGAGACTACAGAGATCAAAGTAATATGTGAATGGAATTTATGAACAGCGATGCATGCATTCAGACACTGCGCTTTGCCTACCGGCCAATGATGAAATGAGGCATGGCGATCAGGAAGGTTCCAAAAGACATCAAAATACACCCGACTGCTATGATCTTGGGTCGGTGGAGCTTGGCACAAAAATAACTCACAAACGCAATTACCAGCAAATTCCCTACAGGGTTAAGATGATCAGAAAAGAAGATGGAGAGGAGTCAGAGGCACCAAACATGAGATGTACTGCTCAGAATCATAAATCATGAAAAGTCTCACTAACTACATCATACACATGATGTGTTATCTTTGATAAGCACTGATTCTGATCCACAAGTCTGTAACTAACTACATAAACCATTACTCCAAGTCTGCATACTGTGGCTTAAAACTATTTTTCACTCTTCAATAGTCAGTTAGGTATGCAACAAGGCACTATTCAAAGCTTAAATGAGATGGAAGTATGCAATGGTATTGGGAATATTAACATGCCGTCATAATATTCCTGGTTCAAGACCTCACAGTATTCCACAGCATAACTAAGGAATGGTTTAGAGTCACCTGATCCAGTTCTAACTATAAGCTTTGTCACCCGTCTCTACTTTTAAGCCTCCTTTAAGCAGTCTCGCTGTAGCATTAGTATCATAAAAATACAATAAATAGAGAATAAACAAATACAGCCACCAAATACAGAAATGTACACAAAGAGCCAGAGAAACTCACCTATTTCAAAGCTGCCGTCTATGATGCCAATCAGATAGCTGGGGATATCAAATCGCCTTTCTAGCTGTGTAATTGTGCTCTTCATGTAGCTGCCAGATAAAGCCTTGGCAAAGTAAGCAAAGGACAAGGCTGCAAGGAACATCTGCAGAGACACAAAAAGAAAAAAACAATACAATGTCAGGCACACTGGCTCTGATATGGATATATGATTGTTTTTGATTTTGACTGCAGTCCAAACATCTCATAATTTCCTTCTTTCATTTTTCAGGCGCAGATTCAAATACAACTACAAAATAAAAATGAATTTCTGAATGAAGTTCGACTAACAAGCAAAAACACAAGCCTGCACTAATTAACCTTAAACCTATCACAAGACTTAGTGAATGTATTTCTTTTATACGGGGGTTTTAAGGCTTTATTATGACAGAGCAGTGGAGAGAAAAGCTAGAAGAAAGAGTGAGGGAAGACAAAGTAAACTGCTGGGGGTGGATTTAAACCCGGGCCTCTGCAATAGTCTTATATGGGCATATGGGATATGGGTTGCATGCTGAACCCAGTGAGCTACAGCAGTGCACGTGAATGCATTTCTTTGAGGATACATGTGTGTGTGTATGACATGAATTTGCAGTTCAGATACATCTTTATAAAAGGGCAGCTGGCAATATGCGCTGGGCCAGAGAGTGTATTGAGCAGCCTCCTTCTTCTGCTCAGCCGCCTGTGGACACTGACAGTCAGTCACAAAGGGAGGATTAGAGAAGCCAATCCCACAAGGACACAGACACATCCTTGGACACATAATTGGAAACAGGTGTGCGGTAACCATAGCCTGCACTGTAAGGGATTAAAATAGTGAAAGCAGAAGAGACTGCTTCCAAACAACAAACTGCAATGCATTATAAATGCATTATAATAAATATGTCAATATAACCTACTTGTCCAGAAATATCAAATTCTTTTCACTTTGTTTTTTTCTTACAATTTAAAGTTTAATTTCAAAACATAATGATTGCATAACTGACAAAATTATCATAAATAGGATCATTATTCACACCCCATACAGGACACCACAATAAATGCGCAAAACACAAGCTGGACAAACTCCCATACACGTTCGAATATCTCCGAGACAGTGCCAGCCCAGTGATCCATGGCCACAGTGAAAACTGCATTGTTCCTCCAAAGGTCAACTATTGCATAAACTCTCTTCTTTAGTACCCCTGCTACATGACGTTACAGACGTGTATCATTCAGTAAAAAACCTCCACAAGTCTCTGCAAACCCAAGCTAGATCCTTAAGGAAACCATCCACATCCAAGGGCCCTGCCAGCGTACTTGTTCTTTTTCTTTTACAGTGACCTCGGCCCTAATAATTAGCAGACTCTCGTTCCTCTATTGAAGGCATTGAGGATATCATATTGCTTTGTCACTATATCCACATTTGAGCAGCAGCACTCAATCCAGACTTACTTTACTTTACTTACTTACTTCCATTTCATATGCTTCCCTTTGTATTGCACACTGTGAAAAATAATGAACTCTGGACTTTTCCTTTTATAGCAAAAGAAAACGAATTGATTCAAACGAATCAATTTTCACCATTAACACTTTTCTATAGGAACTGACCATCAGCCGTGAGCTTATATATACCAACACAGTAAAAAGAAATCTGTATAAATATGGTACAATGTACATTTTAAAAATGAAGGAATTTTCTGTATTAATTTCTTCAAGAATTTTTTTAACCTATATTTTTTAATAACACATTAAATTTTACCATTTAACATTTATTGAAACCTCTATTAAAAACAGATAATATGCTTACAGAAACATTTTTGTTTTGTACATTGAAGAAAAGGTAACGTTTCACATAAAGAAAATCTTAACACTAATTTAAAAAGAAAACGCTGAAATTTGGACAAGCACTGAAATTTCTCCACAAAACTAAAGCCAAATCTCTGGTGGCTTGTCTCTGTAAATCATTACTAGACAAATGAAACACATTTCAACAAGAATCTAAACGAGAGTTTCATGCAAAGTCAACTGGAATATTCAGAGTGTTTGCAAGTGACATAGAACACATGCACATAGGACAAGCCTAATCTGAGATTAACAAGCATGGAGACTGCTCAGATCAAAAGTATGCAGACCGCTTGTATCAGTAGAACCAGCTGAGAGGTTTGTTATAGCTTTACTATGCAGAAATGGAAAGCACACACAGAGGAAAAAAGCAGCATTACTGGAATTCCATGTAACTGTTTCTTGTAGTTACCTAAGCAGTTCACTAAGCAGCTTTTTAATTATTGCTCAGTGTGCCTCATAATCCAATAAAGAGGTACAAAACCTCCTTTCAGACCTCTTTTACAAAAGCACAAACTTTGTCTAAGAAATTTTTCACAGCGACTTAATACCAAGTCCAAAGGGCACCGTGAGCTGTTGCACTAGACCTCGCATGGTCATTAACAAGGCTTACATGCCCTACACTTAACTCAGATTTTAAGTAGGTGTTTGATAGATTCGTCAACACAGAGAAAAAAGTGTGATAAAGTGTTTTTACACAAACTGGCTGAAGAGTTATCTCGAGTAGTAGCATTTACTTACACAGTGTGTGAATGTGTGTGTGAATGGGTGGATGACTGGATATGTAAAGCGCTTTGGGGTCCTTAGGGACTAGTAAAAGCGCTATATAAATACAGGCCATTTACCATTTACCATTTTTACACATGAAAGCACATAAATGAGTGCCGCCAACTAATGAATCTACTCTGTGTCTTTTAGACACACGTGACCCCACTTGATAGGAAGAGAGAGAGATTTGTGTGCACCCTCTAGGCCAGTCAGATGACTTGGGAAAATGACAAACATGTGGGGCCTTTGTCCATTTTGGCTGAAATGATTTCTACGTGTTCATATGACTTTTCTCTGGTAAACATAACCGTCTCCGTTGGCTGGTCTCATGTGTAATTACAGGCTTTATAAAAGAAACGTAGAAAGGAAGGTCCTCCCAGTTTGATGTTTGGACTTTTTAAGAATGAGAACAAAAGAATTATATATATTTTTTAATATTTAGAAATTAAAAATACATGATGCCAGTTTTTTGTGAATATTAACTCACTTAAGATTGTTTTCGGTAAGAGGGAGAAAGTAGACTACCTTCAGATTTGGGTGACAGGAGTTTTTCACTGTGGAGGAGTCAGGGTTGTTGTCCACAATCCAGCTGTCTGTGGCTGTGTTGTCCATTTTCTTCATAGCAGCCTCCTACTGTGGTTTCTCTTTTGATGACTTACTGTAGCTGTTCTCACTTGGGCCTATTGGAATGAAGTCAGATTTAGAGATTACATACCAAGCCACTATTGTGCAACAACAACCAGTTTAGTCTAGTTTAGTTTATTAAGATCCCCATCAGCTGCTGCAACGCAGCTTTACATTTTGATAATGCAAAGGTCTCGTATCAGGGTAAGCATTGATCACCTAACCTTTGCACAGATAAGACTGATTTACCATCATTACTACAGTGCACAGACAATATTTCAAATTCATGTTGCCATTTTTAACACTGGTCAAAAGTCAGACCAAATCCAGTTCCAATTATTTAATCCAGTTTTACTGGTTTCTTGTATTATCTGCATTGGTAACAAATTCAGTTCTTCCATAGCCTTATACAAAACTGTTCTTTTGATTGAACTAGTTCTTGGTTTGGGTAACAAAAATCTAACTAACCTAACTAGTAGCATATTCTGTCTATACTGAAATACAGTGTTTATACAAATGAATTACTACCTTTGTAACAATAATATTTCTAATAAATACAAGTAAAGAATAAAGAAATCTAAATTTTACAATTAACTGACTTAAGACATTTATGCATTCTTACAATATTTGTTCTACGCTGACAACCATTCAAATCATTTTTGCTGCCTTGTTTTGTAACATTTGCAATTTCTTAATCCGTTCCATTGTACCACCCAACCATACTACTGGGCAATAATCAAGATTAGAAAATATCAATGCTTGGATTAATTGCATGGATTTTGGTGCCAAAGACCTTGCATGGCATTTAACTATAGAAATACCATTTCCTATTTTAGCAGTTATATTAGTAATATATGCCCTGTCCAGGAATATTTATTGTTAAGGGTTATTATAGCTTAAAGAAATAAGTGGATAACAGCATTTGCAGAGTCCCTGGTTCAATCCTGGAAGGAGACACAAATCCCTTCGGGCTTACATCATGTGGAACAACCTGCTGGGGTGACGTCTTATGAATAAGGAAGCAGATGAAAGTAGCTTTCATAACTTAAAGAAATACTCATAAAATGACTTGTACAAGCCTGCTATGAAAAATGTAGGGCACAGCCCTATATGCCCTTTTTTGAGACTTGATGCTGGCATCAAATTAAGAATTTGTTAAACAATACCACTTCTAAGTTTCCACATTTTTATGCTTAAATTCTTCCTTGATCAACACGAGACTTACAAGATCTACAAAATCTCCAGAACCGATAAATTAATGTGTGTGTGGTATAAATGTGACTATTAGTTAGATCTAGTCAATCAATTTTTGTCAAATTTGTACACCAGATTTCAATCAAATCTGCTTTCAGTTAATTGTTCTTATTCACGATTGTTAGCTTTTTGAACTACAAGAATGACTAGTGCAATTCCTTGAATGGTATTTCAAAGGGGAAAAAATCCCCACACCCTTGTTTTTTAAAAAAGCGGATAAAGACAATGAATGTGTGAGCCACTCTCCAAATGTCGCCGTTAGGTAAGCATAGCGAATTCATCTGACAGTCTTCAAAACAGACTGCAAATAATATTTAGAGTAAGTCAAGCAGAAGAGCAGCACTCGTTCTTAAACACTGGGGACATTATGTTAATGATTTCATGATGCAAAAAAAGAAGCAGTGTTTTCATAATGCGAGCACTATATGACAGCATATAACTGCATTCACGTCAGCAGGAACAACAGCTCATTCATGAAGCTAATGGAAAATACAAGCAGCTGATTTATGGATGAAGGGCAGCTCAGTAAATACACCAAATTGGCTATTTCATCCTGGGGAGACGAAGAAGCAACAACTTGGTGATATAAAAATATAAAGAAAAAACCTTGTGTGTGGCATGTGGTCTAGTGTTACAAATGATACAGAATGAGAGACAGCAGGGCCAGGATGCTTGTTCAGTGATGTGAACTTCTCACTGAGTGCACTGAACCATAGCATGGCTTTGAACTACTCCTTTCTGTCTTACAGAAAAAAAAGCTGAGAGGGCTGAAGATGTAAAGGCTTAAACACTCACTCAACAAGGACAGACATTCAGTGGAGCAGCAGTTTCTTTTGACACAGCTAGTCTGGAAACTATACAAATGCCCACACTCATGTTTTGCACTGGCAAAGCTACATTTTCTTTATAAAACCTCGACCAATTAAGGTTGCACACACAACAAAGATCCCCCTGTGTGTAATGAAAGGTTTCTCAATCATTAGTGTGCATAAACATCCACAAAATCCCCCAAACATTTCATATGTTTGGCTTGAAGCCTGTTTAAGTTTCCTCCGATAGAGATGTTGATAGGAAGCATTCCTTTTGTACAATCATACCGCCTTCTCTCTAAAGGTCCTGGTGAATCCAAGTGCCATCTGTTGGCAGGTCCTTTATTGAATCTCAGTGATTAATGGTTACACACCTACAGAAATTGCATTTCTGATGCTACAAATATCAGTGATATGAATGTGTGAGGCTCTTTGCTCTGTTACAGTTTCACTGTGGAAAAACACGCCAGGATCTTTTGCGCTTTCAGTTGCGCAAGACAAATGATCACCGAGCGAAAAGCAAACACTTTTAATCAAGCTGAGCTCAAAACACCGAGAAACTTCAAATGATGGTAAGCACGTGACCCCTGTTTAATTATCCATCGGTGGCAGTGCGTGCAGGTTGATTAATCACTGTGTACTCAGTAAGCTTTCACCGAATTCTCCAAATCACCTGCTGTTCTTGCAGACAGCTGTGTGCACTGCACCATTTAAGTGTTTGATGATGCACAGTTGAAGCTTCACTGACAGTTTTCTGTTGGGGCTTTTTTTTTCTTGTCACTTGAATCTACAGCTATTATTATACCGCTGATTATCCACTAAATACACACATACGTCAAGAAATGAATATTCTCATTCTCATGAATGACTGGGGATAATAACTCGAAAGAACATCATGATACTTACCCAACTGTGGGGGCTTCAAAGCTTTCTCTCCTAACGACGTATTTGAGGCTACTTCTTATTCAGCACACAAAGAGGAGATGAAATGACATCCAGTGGTTTAAAAGAAAATCTTCAGTCTCTCCTCATTAAGTCGCCTACACTCACACGGTGTGCTATGAAGGGAGAACAGCGTGTTTCGTAGTGATGGGTCGTTCGCGAACGAAATGGCTCTTAGAGCCGGCTCTTTGACGTGAACGACGCGAGCCGGCTCCTTATCGCGAGCCGTCACGTGGGGGTTTTTTTTTTCTTTCTCTCAGCCTCTCTCTCACACTTTTTTTCCGCTTCACTCTGCACGCGAGCCTTGTGCTTTACGCTGGGCGGAGGGGGGAGGGGCGGTAGTTACACTCAGTAGCACAGGAACAGAGCCAGAGAGAGAGAAAGAGGCAGGGACAACAACATTAGAAAGGTATAGTAATCATCCACAACTATTTTCGGTTGCAGATGATAAAGGATTGAGAAAGTTTATTCATGCAGGTCCATATGACAGAGAATATGCATGTTCTTTTAGTTTTCATATTATAATTTATATTTAATTGTGTTGTGGTTTGCAGTGTTTTGTGTTCTTTTCACTTTAAATTTGTGAAAGGAAAAAGCTGAAAATTTAAATAGTTAAAACTTGAAATGTGAATAGTTGATTTTTGTATTATATGATTTATTTATTACATTTTATGTGGAGTGAATAAATAAAAGTATATTTACGGTGGCCCCTAGAGACAAAGCACATACAAACTTCAAATCACGTACGAACTCTGAAGCATGTACAAACTCCAAAACACGTAAGAAACACGTACAAACTCCAAAACACGTAAAAACTCCAAAACACGTAAAAACACGTACAAACTCCGAAGCACGTAAAAACTCAGAAGCATATAAAAACTCAGAAGCACATACAAACTCAAAACACGTACAAAAGACAACAGAAGTGCTCCAGGATGCTGGGCACAGTGTTGAGCCTTTGTTATCTTGTGGCTACACAAGCCAGCAAGTACCAACGACCGGATTTGGTGTGTGGTAATAACAGGTAAATGAACTTTTTTTTTTAAATTATTTGAATATATATATGAGTGCCTGTGTATAAATACACAAATACACACATGCTTTCAATTGTGTAATTTAAGTGATCTAGTAGCTCTGCTTTGGAAGTTCAGTTAATGCTAGAAATGTGTTTTGGAGTTTGTACGTGTTTTGTCTCTAGGGGCCACCGCATATATTTATATATAAACATATATAAATAAAACCACTTGTTTTTACGTTAGTAATTCCTTTTGTGCATAATTTTATATTATTGTTAATAATAAATTAATTAAAGCAACAAAACAACCTGAAGAGCCGGTTCGGAGCCGAAAGAGCCGGCTCTTTTTAGTGAGCCGAACCGAAAGAGCCGGATCTCTAAAAAGAGCCGGAAATCCCATCACTAGTGTTTCGCCGGACACGGTAGACACTGAGCACGATCTTCGGTGGAGCACGCATATACCCTGAACAGAGTGGGGTGGGGGGGGGGGCCTGCGTTTCATTGAGCCCTAGTAATCTGCAGGCTGTCAAACGTTACATATGGGTGCATGAGTGCAGGTAGGTCAAGCAACCCAAATAACTAAGTCGTGAATTTCTGCGTTGATTATCTAATAGATTAGACCTGTTGTGACGCAAATTTGCCGCAAAAAAATGCAATAGCCGCTCTGCTTTTCACATAATTCCGCTCAAATAGTGCATGGATTATTTGCCAGTCGCTGAACAGTATGCAGTGTTTACAGCTTTCAAGGGGTGAAGACACTAAAGGTGAACAATTCGACGTTCACAGACAAATGCAAATGAAGTGCATAATACTGTCATTAAGCTGATAATAGTCTGATGGCGTAGTTCTTACTTGTAATTACAGCAGATACTAAATAATGCAGCAGTTTTCACTGCGCATTTGTTGATCAAACCATGACTTGTGTTACTCAGTTATAGTGAGTCTGGCTATTTAAGGTCTGGTGTTCATGGTAGCACTGGACAAATCTTGTATACTTTTCTATCCAGTGAAACTTAGTGAATCCTGGAAAAGTCAGTTCTGTTAAAAGTAGGCCAGCAACAGTGAATATTCAATCAAGTTTTCGATCGAGATTCAGTTCTTTGCTTGAAAACTAATTGCACATTTCAGTGAACTTGCCTTGACCCTAGACATGTATCACGTGAATAGGATAAGATGTAGGATAAAATGTCAGTTCAACTTCAGACTGCTTTTCTTACTGGCCTCAGAAAAAAAATGCATGCTCTGTAACAAACAGGCAAACTAATTTAGACAAAAGTAAAAGTCTGCACAAACAACAAAGGTTCAAATGTGCTTTCAGTGTTTGTCCCCTTGATAAAAAATAATTAAAAATCAATAAATTAAGTCATGATTTCCTCACTGTGCCTATCAACACAGGAGGGACCTAATCTCTTAAATTCCTCTGTTGCCATGGGGACACCTGGCCTATGTAGCTTTTACTGAATATGTCAAAAACGCCCCATATAGCTTCATTGTTAGTATAACGTGAAAATTATGTAGCGAAGGTTTAAAAATATTCTATAATTCTGCCTGTAATCGAATCTAATGTGCTTCCAGTTCTTACAGCTGCTGTCAGGTGGGAATGGTGTGCTTATTCTCTGTGCCCATTATGCAACGCTGTTCCTCACATATGTATCAAATTCTTGTCAGTCTGTCAACAAGATTATATTACCTAACCAAATTTCATGAAATGATAATAAATAAATTAACAGACAGGAGACTGACCATGGCTGAAGATCCCCACTGTCCTAAAATAAATTAGAATATGGATTTAGTAGCACTTAATAGAACCTATTAGTTACATACATAGACAGTAAGTAGCCATAACCATAACCTAAGCCATAATCTTTTTATTTTTATTAGAACATGATGTTCTACACTGAGATATACTGTAAAACCATTTTTCCTGCTGTTGTTTCTTTTTTAAGAAGTAAAAAGGATTTTTACGGAAAACATGGTAGAACAGAATTCATGGTTTGTACCATATCAAGGTACATACATTCATCCATCCATTAAATTTGGGGGTGCGGGAGGGGCTGGAGCCTATCCCAGCTAATAATAAAATATTTAATGAAAAGCTAATAGCTGTAAATTAGAAGCATTTTTGTCTACATATGGCAGCATTCAGTAGTAATATCTTCATATGCCATCTTCCCCAGCTTCCTTTTGTGCCTTTGTTTTATTACAGTACTCAGTATTTGTCACATATTGATGCATTTTGTTCAAACACAGTGAATTTGCACTTTATGCACTTGCTTCTTCTTCTTCTTGGATCTTGAACAATTAGAAGCTGTGACCTAAGCATGGTTTACCTGCATGAACATAAACATCCTTTTTAATATCAGCAAGTATGAATAGCAGCTACATGCCACATTACTTTAATTCTTAAGATTTGTTTTAAGACTTGACAGTATATTAGCTATAATCACAGCTAAATCCCGAAATTATATACACAGGCTCAAATATATCAACTCAAGTATATACAGTAGCATAGTATATATTTGATTAGAGGTGCCTTTTTAAAGAAACATACCCATACTTAGAGAAATGGTTAAACTCTAAATGCAATCAGAGCTCAAAGATGGTTTAATAAAACATGGCACTTTGAAGTGATCAGGAAATTGTGTTATCATGTACGCGTTTATAGAATTAAATACAAAGAAGATGCGACACATCGACACAAGCATACCACAGAAACTGTAATCTTGTAATTCAATGTATTCACATTACAACATCCACATGGTTCAGTTTGTGACGTCTACTGATCTTCAAATATATTCACTGTATAATACATAATACCAATATAGGCACTTCCAGTAAGTCTGGCAATATTGAAGCTACAGTATAGTGTCTAAATTACAAAATGGTAAAAATAAATAATGTATATCTAAAAGAGTTTTTGTAGTTTTAAAATTTCTTCACTGTACAGCATGTATGTATTTTGTACAAAATGGAGCATCGACCTGCAAGGAAATCAATTATTTTACTTTCACAAATACTATGTATTTGGACATATTCTTCTTTAGTACATGTGGTAAGTGCAAGGTACTTGTGAGAAGAAAGCAATTAATTCGTTAATTATGTGTCAACTATATAAAAATACATCATCTCCTTTTGTTTACGTAATTGTAAAACTTGTTTGGTTCTCTTGGTTACAATTATTCTACATGTGTGAATAAGCATGGCAATCAACTAAAACAAATGACGACACAAAATATATAAAACTGATATACGGTGGTATCCACTCAAATGCAAGTATTGACTTGATGTGACTGTGGGGCAAAATGCGCACGCGTTACACTTGCAATCACCAGGAAATAAACACAGTGGACACAGTCCGCTGGCCTTTAAAGATGTTGCGTGATGAATGCTCTAGTGCTTATGTCTGTGAGGCTAAGAGTACGCAGATCAAAGAGGAAGCGCGAGGAGAAATATCCTATAGGACTTTCTGTGAATAATAATTTCATCTGAGTATCCGTGAAGAATTGAAGAACTACTCACAGCATCGCTTTGCCCTTCATTACTTCACAATCTCTATCCCCTTCTCCCCAACAGTACAAGATAATTAAATACAGGACGGAGTCACATTAGAGGGGTCAATGGAAGAATAGACATAGAAGCAAACACACACTGTTTTGCTCTCGCAGATACACTAAATAATGTATATATACATTCAAAAAGGAAGGATTTCTAGAGTGTTTGAGGTGATGCAATTGTGTAATTGTACAGCCTGGAAGTGGAAGTTACAATGAGTCATAGACAGAATGTATGTTTTTCCAATTCTGCACCACTTAAGCTTAGATACACTGAACAGCTTTCCTACATAACATTGATGAATACTCACGGGGCTTTTCCAAAGCGAAATAAAATGTGTCCATTGTGCAGGTAATGATGATTATAGCTCATTGGGCATGAAATGCATCAGCATACAGAAAAGAGCATGCATTTACAAGACACAATGCACCCAGCAACCCATGGTCATTTGAGGCCCAAAGAACTAACATTGTCCCGATTCAATGGCTTGTAACAATTCTGGCCTGATAAAGGGTTTCGTAAATCTGAGATGACCTACTAATCAGTAGGTCAACCAATTATTGAGCTTGTGCGTGCGCTCCTCCCTGTGTAAGACAAACTGCAGAGGAGAGGCAGAAAAAGCAGAACGGCCCATTGTGGATGCGGCGCTCTATTCAGCACAGCCGGACATATTGTGTGACGCTACGTCAACGCAGGATATGCTAGAATACAATGCGTTGACACAGCCGTGTGTTACAGTGTAATTTCACCTCTCGTGTCATGTGTACAGACTCGTATATCTGCCGTCCACCTTTCCAAAGATCAGTTTAAAGAAATCAGATTATGACAGAGAGCAGTGGTGCAGCATGAGATGCTTGCTGACTGCATCCGTAACAGAAATTTGAACTGCTGATTCTAAATAGAGCACTTATTCAATTCAATGCATTCATTTTTTTTAGTTTGTGTGTAAATGTCAGTAATTCAAATTAAGTTGGATATTCATTAGATTTTGTATCTTATTCAAGCTTCTGTATGTACTTGGTTATTTACACTTATGGCTTTATTTCAGTTGAAAAATGTGACTTAACATTTAACTGTCAGAATTGTTGGTGAATGTCTGGCTGCTAAAATAATTCCTGTGAAATTTCACAGTTTTTACAATGTTACTCATAAATACTTCCCACCATCACAAAGAAACGGGAGACAGTCGGGACAAAAATCACATGGAAAGAAGCTGATGTGACGAAAGGTGAAATTGATAAAACATTACACGCTGCAGTGCTGTTATCTTGACCCGGGTGAAATCATAAAAACGGTTCCCAGCATTTATCTGCTGAACATTGGTTTCATTAAATAAAGCGCAAACTCCAAACAGCTGCAATTGTTACATAAACAGAGAGAATTGCTTTGGCTCCAATGCTGCTGCACCGCCAGTGTGAGAAGACTGACGTGAGAGAAAGTCATGTGATGTTAAAAAAACAGACAGATTATGATCATCTAAATTTGAAATGACAGGGGAAACATTCCCTTCGTGTATTATCATGCAAACTGATGTAATCAATATTCTTTGCGAAACTTCATCCACCAGCTGATGCACTCTGCCTGCACTGAACTTGAAGAGAAGAATTAACTCCCTGAGGTGCCAGGATGGGATTCAGAGAGAGTCACCATGAAAAAATCAAAGTCAGCAGCTGTGACATAAACTAAGCCTTATTTTATGAACAGAGTTAAAGTTTAGATTTCTGGTGTGTTTTTCACGTAATGTCCTGTTATGTGATGTTCACGTTGAATTTCAACAGCTGGGGAGGGTTTCCTGAGGGTTCAAGGTCAGCATCGTTTACAGATTTTAAGCAACACTAATTATAGATTGCACGACACACTGAGTCCAGCTGCATGAGTATTAAAATGATGATGACAAGAAGAAAAAAGGACTTCCTGTCAAAAGGCGATTTTTAAACAATACTTGAGGGGACACAAATGAATTTGAATTAAATGTCACCTTTTTTGAGATGGCGTTAAGTTTTCTTAAGTGGTAAAAGGATCTGTTTTCTGGTTCTGTTTGAATGCATGATTGCTGCCGGTGCAGGTCCTTTGAATACAATATCTGGGACAGTAATGTATTACAAATAACAAGAAACCTTCTGAATTCATCTATGTCATCTGCAGAGGAATTGTGCACATGAGCGCATTCATTTAAACATGCAGGCACGCACAAATGGGCACATATGCATAGCGTGACGAGCCTCGGGTCTCTGTGTGAAACTAAAATGGCAACAAATGGAAAACATAAAATGTGTAAATAGTTGATATTGTATGCTAATTCCCAAGGGTGAGTCATTTATTTTGGCAAACACCAATGTTCCTCATTTTTTTGACCCCCTTTATAATCCATGTATAGAAAACAAAAACAAAAGAAATAACACACAGCCAGTGGGAGAGCTCAAAAATGCTAAAATTGAAACACAAGTTCATATATATATTTATATATATATGCACTCAGCAAGTAATTATATATAAACTGGCAGCAAATTTCTGGAGTCCTGCGTTACCACAAAGGGCTGAAGCTTGTGCCACCAGGCTTCTTCTTCTTTTGACAGTAGCAAAAGAGTTTTTATCCCAAAGTATAGGAATAGTCCCGTATTGCAATATGGAAAGCTTTATATGTTTGGTGAAATCAAATATTCAGATAACATGTGTAAAGCACATATTTTGCCACCCTGTTTTTTTTCTTTATAGGCACACATTTCCCAAACATCTACAGTGTTGTGTCTAAGTGATGTGCTGGCAAAAACAGGAGTCAGTTAATAGAAAACCAAGTAACACTTCTTCATGTCCTTGTCCTGAATGATGCCATATTTCCCCTGTGTTGTTTCATTGTGGGTCCCCCTCCTCTAGTTGCTCTTGAGGTTTAGAGTCTTCCCTCAGAGCTACAGGCCATTCTGGTTCCTCCTCTGGATCCTCTCCTTCTATCAGCTCCTCTCTGCTACCTGACTCCTCTTCCTCTTCATGAATAGCCAGAATAGGTTCAGCTACATTGTTTAAATGGACAGGCTCCGCTCCTTGTGCCTGTTTTTGGTTCTCTTCTGCAATCACCTTTTTCCACATCTCGTGGTTCTCCAGCAGGTGCTGCGTGAT
This sequence comes from Diplotaxodon limnothrissa, assembly GCF_057381915.1. Taxonomy (NCBI): domain Eukaryota; kingdom Metazoa; phylum Chordata; class Actinopteri; order Cichliformes; family Cichlidae; genus Diplotaxodon; species Diplotaxodon limnothrissa. The sequence continues at coordinate 16,901,076 of NC_140602.1, read as the reverse complement.
CTGGCAGAAGACTTTCCTCCTCTTCTTGGGAGTTGCTTTCTCTGGAGAAAACAAACACCTCCGTGAATTAATACGTCCGTCGTTCTCTGTGATCAGACATCTTTGGCAGGGGTAAAAACTTACGAGTGGGAGGAAATGCCTCCCCAAACGTCTCATCTTTTACAGGAATCTAAGTTCTTCTTTTCTTTTTGTTAATCAAAAAATGCTGCCCATGAATGCACAAACAAATTATTCTAAACAAATAAATTTCTCTTTTTAGATAGACATTCAAATATAAATACTGTTATCATTATTGCAGATTTACATTTGAATACTTACGGGACGCTTCCGAGCAGGTGGACGTGTCTTCTTCTGCAGTATCCTCCTCATCCTCCTCCTCATTCTCTCCAACCTCTGGCCCCTCCTCCTCCGGGTTGGGTTCCACCCATCGTCCAGGCATGAGGCTGGCCGAGTCATAGGAGTTACACAGGGGTCCAACGATGTGGGTGATGAAGGATTCCTGGAGTTTGGCAAGCTGTGGGGCTGCTCGATCCATGAAAGGGCTAACAGGAAGGCCAAGGCTGGACTCCTCATCACCCTACACAAAGTACAAGCCATTTAGATATAAAATTATCGCCAGTTAATTTCATATTGTTTTACAGGAAATGAGTAATTGTGGTTAGCATAAGCATAGTTGATTCTGAGATTGGGTTTGACTGAAGGGAAACCAGGTGGAAAAACTGATGGCAGAGGTCAAATTTTCCAGTACACCATAACAGTGACCTGTCACACACAAGAGCAGGATCTCTCCTAAATGGAATCCGGCCATAATTAATATATTTATCCCACTTCAGCTTCTGATATGCAAGACAAAATTTGAAAACCGCTGCCATAGATTTTTTGTTTTGCAATAAGAGATGTTTTTAGTCATCTGTTAATTCAATTCAATTCAATTTTATTTATATAGCGCCAAATCACAACATAAGTCGCCTCAATGACTGCGAAGGCCGGCTGCTTAAGATTCATATCATTTGTTTTTGTCCAGGTCATATGCCAATCAAAGAAGAGCAAGTACTAATACTGAAACATAGTCGCCCTCTTCTGTATTTTTTTTCCTGTACGTAGACTTCTGGATTTCAGGCATGATTGATTTTTTGCTCCCCTTAATTCCTCCTTCATTTAATCCCTCTGACATATTGAGAAAGTAATGGAAGTGCTCCTTCTGAGAGCTGCTATTGTGTAAGGAGCTGTCATAACTCCATGACAGGACTATTGTATCTTTTCAGTCACATATTGTACATTTTAATTTTACATTGTATCTACATATAAGAGAAGAACAGTGGAGACAGCTGGGGTATCTTATAGCTTTGTTTAAAAAACAACAACTAATGATTCATATATGCTGTAGGCCTTATGTATGCTTGGCTTCGTTGTCATTGTAATAATATCATATGTAATCATGGCCTATTTTTTTTTGGTCCTGCAGTACCAAACAGAATCTGTTTTTGCCTTTAGTCTAAACCCACCCACAGTGAATTTTTGTTACAGTATTTAGGCTTGGCACACACCTCAGCTAATTGCTTCTGGGTCAAGAAGAATATGCTCAAGCCCTTATCTTGACTACGGTTACTAGGTGACGACACACCCTGGGCATTATGTGCCTCTGAATTTTTTGGGAGGAGAGGCACATAGAGCAAAAGCTCTACAGGATATTTGCGTTCATCACCACGTCTAGCAGCACTGTCCTTTTAGTTGTTTTGTATGCGGTGATGCTAGCACAGCTGCAATTCACGTCAGATCAGTTTTTGGTTTCACCTGAAATTTCAACTCCATAAAAGAAAAGAAAGAAAGAGAAAATAACCAGCAAAACAATACATCTCAATACTTTCCAGCTGTCACAGAGCGAGAGGTAGAGGGTTACACCCTGGACATAGTTGCTAAGCTGTTGCACGGCTAACAGAGAGAGAGAGACAACCATTAAGCTCACATCTACAGCCAATTTAGAATCACTAATTAACCTGACCCCACTAACTGCATGTCTTTGCACTGTGGAAGGAAGCTGGAGTACCTGGAGAGATCCTGAACATGCAAAACTCCACACAGAAAGGCCCAGACGGTAGATTAAAACTCAGGACTTTCTTGCTGTGAGCCAACAGAGTCAACCACCAGGCTCAAACGGGCTCAAACACTCAAGTGTTTTTAAAGCAGGATGTGTGTCAGTGTGTGCCTGTTTGTCTATGTCTATTTGTCAGGTCAGTTTTAAACTCCCCCTCTCTCTGAGAAAAGCTCAAGTTCGACCAGGTTTGGGGCCTATTTACCCGCGACACACTCCCTGCCCGTGGCTGGTGCCCCCACCAGTGAATTGCTGGTTCTCGGTGTCTGGGGCTGGATACTCCGGTGTGTACTGGCTCGCTCCTGGCGGCTGCTTTGCGGGGCGTGTATGAGGTGCCGTAAGGGACATTATTACTGAAACGCTCTCACACACACAACTGAAACGCTCTCACACACACTACTGAAATTTTAGCTCTCACACACACTACTGAAACGCTCTCACACACACAACTGAAATGCTCTCACACACACTACTGAAACGCTCTCACACACACTACTGAAACGCTCTCACACACACTACTGAAATTTTAGCTCTCACACACACTACTGAAACGCTCTCACACACACTACTGAAACACTCTCACACACACTACTGAAATTTTAGCTCTCACACACACTACTGAAACGCTCTCACACACACTACTGAAACGCTCTCACACACACTACTGAAACGCTCTCACACACACTACTGAAATTTTAGCTCTCACACACACTACTGAAACGCTCTCACACACACTACTGAAACGCTCTCACACACACTACTGAAATTTTAGCTCTCACACACACTACTGAAACGCTCTCACACACACAACTGAAATTTTAGCTCTCACACACACAACTGAAACGCTCTCACACACACTACTGAAATTTTAGCTCTCACACACACTACTGAAACGCTCTCACACACACTACTGAAACGCTCTCACACACACTACTGAAACGCTCTCACACACACTACTGAAACGCTCTCACACACACTACTGAAACGCTCTCACACACACTACTGAAATTTTAGCTCTCACACACACTACTGAAACGCTCTCACACACACTACTGAAACACTCTCACACACACTACTGAAATTTTAGCTCTCACACACACTACTGAAACGCTCTCACACACACTACTGAAATTTTAGCTCTCACACACACTACTGAAACGCTCTCACACACACTACTGAAATTTTAGCTCTCACACACACAACTGAAATGCTCTCACACACACTACTGAAACGCTCTCACACACACTACTGAAACGCTCTCACACACACTACTGAAACGCTCTCACACACACTACTGAAATTTTAGCTCTCACGCACACTACTGAAACGCTCTCACACACACAACTGAAACACTCTCACACACACTACTGAAACGCTCTCACACACACCACTGAAACCAGAGGCATTTCTGCTGAACAGGAAGTTGTTTCCTGACAAGGAAACTGATGGAAAAAGTGGTATATTTCAAAACACTACAAGGATTTCTACTCAGCAACCTGCTAGTACAGCAGTCCCCAACCTTTTTTGCGCCACGTAAACGATATAAAAATAAAAAAACGATAAATACCATGAAAACCATAAATAGAAATGTGTTCGAATTTTTGTGGAGGAATAAAACCCATTACATAGAAAGATCTCAGCTTGTGAAGGGATACAATAAAGGTGGTATCAAAACTCCAGAATTGGAATTTATGGTTGGCACCCTTAGAATTAAATGGTTAAAATCTTGTCTGTCACAGCCAGACTCTACTTAGCTCCACATCCCATGATTCTTGTTTAATAAAATAGTATACAGGATTAGAATTTATTCGAAATGTGATTTTGCGGCAAATAAAATCCCCATAAAGATATCAAACTTTATAAAACAGACGTTGCATTTTTGGGAAAATGAGATTTACCCACAACTTCTCCCCATAATTCAACCTTATGGAATAATAGGGTAATAACACTTAATCAAAAATCAATTTTCAAGAGTGACTGGTTTGAACAAAAATATTATATTCATAACAGATTTGTTGGATGATAACGGTGTCATTCTAAGTTACACAGACTTTTCAGAAAAATATTGTCTAAACTGTTCTCAAAGAGAATATAACAAATTTTGTGAACTGGTCCCACTGCCTCTGCTTCATTTGATTAAAATTTTTATGATATACAATAATTTCTCATCAGTGCTCCCAAATTTATTGCTAGGGCAATGTCAGCTGTTTGATAAAAATGCAATAAGAAATTTGTTAGTAGTTTCTTCAAAGACAAAATATTTCATAGTTACAACAGAATGGTTACATGGCATGGTTCTAATTTAGTTATTTCATATACACTGGATAAAGCATACTAAAAATTTATGAAATAGCCTATTCTACCTAAAGTTAAAGAAACACACTTTAAACAAAACTAATACTGTGGCAGAATTTCTAAAAAAAGAGATTTGGCTTTGAGGTGGATCAGTGTTCTTTTTGTACTGATGAAAATGAAACCCTAGAACATCTTTTTTTTCCCTATGCCCTATCAGACAATGTATTTGGTGCAACTTAAAAAATTGGATTTCCCTAAATATTAATGATGTGCCACTGTTTGAATTACATCATAATTTTTTTTATATGGATCATCTAGCATTGGATGTCTCAGACATTATTAACATCATCATACTTTTGAGTAAATATCATATCCATTGTGCTAAATGGAGGAACGCTAAGCCTTCTCTCCCTGGTTTTATTGATGATTTTAAGATATTTTTCTTTGCTAAAAAAGACAAAAAGCACATATGCCAAAAAAATAACCAGGATAATGCACGTCTCCCGCTATTCTAAATTTTGACTTATGCTGAGGCTAATATATTGTTAAGTAATGCAGCTGTCTCACTAAGGTCCAGAATCGATTTGTTCCACGATTCGATTCAATTCAATTCGATTTGATTATGGGGAATTTTGACAGTCAGAAATATTATAATTCAGATCAGTACATTTACATATTTTTGTATTTAAAAAAAGGAAGCTGACACACGCAAGACTTTATCAAAGGTGTGAGCATCACAGCAGATGCCTTTGTGTCAAAGTAGCTGAAGATAAAACACATAAAAACATGAAGGTGGTTTTCCTGGCCTGGGATTTTATAAAAATATTCTGCAGTACATCAAAAACGAAAGAAAACCATTAATCAACATATGAACGTTACCTCTGACGTTACAGCGGTTTTATTAGAGACACGGCTAACGTTTTGCATTTTGCATAATTTAAAAAAGTTTAAATTTATTCAGTATTGAACGGCAGAAATTAGGTTTTCTTTTCGGAAGTATGTAAAATGAAAAAAAAAAAAAAAAACAGCGGCCGACTGCGCTGTAAACAACAGTAGACTTGTGCATAACAAGCAAGCGAATAATACAGAAAACAGATTTTTAGACGGGAAACTGTTCTTGAAGTACAGAGAGAGAGAAAGAGAGAGCAAAACAGTGAGGGAATTCATGACGATGTTTATGTGAAGCGCAGTTTGGATCTTCTTTTGCTGCTGGTTCAGTCAATATTGTTTGGAGAGAGATAAAACTAACAGCTTTAGAATCGGCGCAAAAACGGCGTGAAAACAAAGCGCGGACCTGCCGACAGATCAGAGTCAGCGAGCTGTCGGCTTTCAGCCCCGACCGTGTCCGTGCTGTCGGGTGAGAAAGGCGACATCTCACTGATTCTGATCCGCGGGTCCGCGCTGTGTGTTTACGTCTTTGTGCAGAAGCCGTGTACCTGCTCTCATTTACTGTCTTAGCTGTTTGGTGGTTGTTGAAATTTTGTGAGGTTTCACCAGAGATTCTGGCATTTCGGGTAAAATAAATTTATATTAAAAAATCGATTCAGGATTTTAATGAATCGATTTCACGTTATCCAAGCCAGAATCGATTTTAATCAATAAATCGATTATAAAAACCCACCCCTAACTAACAGGTTGCTGAGTAGACATCTGTGTAGTGGTTTGTTTGAAATCTAACACTTTTTCCTTCAGTTTCCTTGTCAAGAATTAACTTCCTGTTTAACTGAAATGCCTTCCTGTTCAACTGAAATGCCTTCCTGTTCAACTGAAATGCCTTCCTGTTCAACTGAAATGACTTGGTTTTTCAGTAGTGTGTGTGAGAGCTAAAATTTCAGTAGTGTGTGTGAGAGCGTTTCAGTTGTGTGTGTGAGAGCGTTTCAGTTGTGTGTGTGAGAGCGTTTCAGTAGTGTGTGTGAGAGCTAAAATTTCAGTAGTGTGTGAGAGCGTTTCAGTTGTGTGTGTGAGAGCGTTTCAGTTGTGTGTGTGTGAGAGCGTTTCAGTAGTGTGTGTGAGAGCTAAAATTTCAGTAGTGTGTGTGAGAGCTAAAATTTCAGTAGTGTGTGTGAGAGCTAAAATTTCAGTAGTGTGTGTGAGAGCGTTTCAGTTGTGTGTGTGAGAGCGTTTCAGTTGTGTGTGTGTGAGAGCGTTTCAGTAGTGTGTGTGAGAGCTAAAATTTCAGTAGTGTGTGTGAGAGCTAAAATTTCAGTAGTGTGTGTGAGAGCGTTTCAGTAGTGTGTGTGAGAGCGTTTCAGTAGTGTGTGTGAGAGCGTTTCAGTAGTGTGTGTGAGAGCGTTTCAGTAGTGTGTGTGAGAGCTAAAATTTCAGTAGTGTGTGTGAGAGCGTTTCAGTAATAATGTCCCTTAGGGCACCTCATAGGCGTGGGCCCTGCTCTTCTACTCTATTTTTCTCTCCCTTCTGCTCCTTCTGTTAACTTTTTCCCCAACTTCATTTTCTTTTACTTTTTCTTTTCTTATAGGCCTCCAGTCTTGTCTGTTATGGCTCTTTATCAGTCTACTCAATCCGCTGGTGAAGTATTACAAGTTGTCACAAGTATTCAGGGAGTTGGCAGAGGCCACAGGTAAATACTCTTGGTTTCCTGTCAGCTTCTCCTACCTTTATATGTATCTTTTAGTGTGTGCTTTCTAACCCCCCTGTAGGTGTAAATGTGAGAGTAAATGGTTGTCTGTCTCTATGTAACAGTCTTGCAATAGACTGGGGACCTGTCCAGGATGTACCCTGCCTCTCCCCCTATGACGGCTGGGACAGGCTCCAGGCCCCTGGGACAGCCGAGTTAGATAAGCAAAAGAAATGGATGGATGGATGCTTGCCAAAACTAACAACAAAAGCTGACTTCTTGGAGAGCATCTGGCAATATAATAGATTGGTGTGTATGCCCCAAGTAAGACTGAAGTTCATAAAGGAGATGGACCAAAGGCCCTAGATGTGAAACAAAGAACAGCAAAGAACGACTTCTACACAATGTACAGATATAAATCTACAGTATTATAAATACTGTGCCACTGCATGGGGAACGCCTCAACTTTTACAAACTAAACAGAGCACAAAAGTGTCATCAAAGGGAAGTTGGGATAAATGAAAATTCAGGCGCCTACATGAGGAGGCAGTTAATGAAATTTTCTTCCAGCCATGAGTTTGTATTAATTTAGACAGCATCTGCTCACTGTCATTATATAACGCTTCTGTTTAGGCTACTGTAATGACAGGGAAAACCGGATCTCAGAGCTCCTCCTCCCCTCGTTGTATCCTCTTTTATGTGAGTCCAACTGTTAATAAATTCCATCAAATTGAAGATCTGTCTGAGATCCAGTCGTTTTATAAAACTCATTTGGTTTTGCGTTACAATCTTTCTGCTCTGTGGGAACAGAGGCTTTCTAGTCTATAGTGTACAGTATGACACTTGGGGTTGGTTACCAAGGCAACTAGGAATCCTTGCTATAGCTGTTATTCATTCATATCCGGGAAGACGTCACACACAACATACATGCTGTGCTTTTCTTAGGGCCAATTTTTACAAATATTACATGTATTTATTTATTTTCTGTCTAACAGGGTTATGTTTTCTTTCATGGTTCTTTGATACAGTGCTATCCTGGAAATAGATTGCTATTTAATTGTAAATCAGAAGGAATCTTTTTGAAGAAAGAGTATGTTACTGTATGCTAATCCAGCCGGCTTTCCTGGCTGTTTGACTGCTGGTTTATTTTTTGCATAATTTCCACTTTCTCATGTTGTCAGACTCATTGCTGACATCACTGCTGTAGTCCAATCATCTTTCTGCCTGCCTTCTGTGAGCCAGTGAGCCTCCATCCTCCATTACCTTGGCCTCCAATAACACTGTGAGCAATCTTGAAGTCGTTGTATGTTCTTCAATATCTCTAAAATTAGAAACATCCTTTCTCAGAGTGAAGCTGAAAAACTAGTTCATGCATCTATTACTTGTAGACTGTAATTCGTTCTTATCAGGCTGTCCTAAAAACTCCCTTCACTTGATCCAAAATGCTGCAGTAAGAATACTGACAGGGACTAGAAAGAGAGAGCATATTTCTCCCATATTATTATCAATGGCTCCAGAATCAAATTTAAAATCTTTCCCATCACATCGTCCCTCTACCTTTGCTGTTGCAGAATTCAAGCCATTCATTTCAACTCAAGATTAGTTAGAGTTCAGTTCTCGCTTAAAATATCTCCTCTGTTTCTGTTTCTCTGTTTCTCCTCTGTTTGTAGGACTTTAAAGACCTGCATTTCCAGATCCGGGAACCGTTTCTATCCAACAGCCAAAAATGAACTCAGTTTTCCCCTCCCAGTATCTTTCCAATAGCTCTAAGTCACTAGTTGCACAGAAATAGCACTTTTTTATTTTATTTTTATCTTTTAAGTACATTGCTTTATAGATTGGATTTCTATAGTATTGCATTTTTTATTACTTTTTTATTTTGTTTTGTTTTTACAGCTTTATTGGGCATGTGTAAAATGCAACTTTCTCTTGTTAAAGACAACAAATCTTATTGTATGTGTTGCATGTCATGACATTAGAGGTAGTCTAATTCTACTACCTCTAAGTATATCCTGTAAATTACATAGAAATAAAAGCTAAATTGTTGCTAGCATTGCTTCAGCAATGTTATTTCAGTCTATGAAATCATAATCAGTTATTTACACATTATTGTTATTATACAAATAATACATATTAATGCATAAACCACCCGAATATTACTAAAAAGGTCATGGCTAAAAAGTTACACTGACACTGGTATGATTAGTGTTATGCGACAGTACTATACTGTACTGTGTGGTGTCATGTTGGTGTGCAGGTGCACCCTGACCTTTAGCTTAGCTGAGTTCTTAGGTCCCATAAAAGATTGTTCACACACCTGTTCATAGAACTCATTGACAATGCCCTCTGTCCATTGCAGATGTAGCTCCTTGCACTTCAGAGGCCCATTTATATCAGCGAGTTTGATGCACATCTGGCAGACTAGCAACCTGTCATTCTCGTTAGACCAGTCGATACCTGTAGATGGATCATCACCTACCTGAGGGATTGACAGACAGCCATGACAGCATTAGCATATTCAAACATGTTATGTAACCACAGCTATAATCTTCTGCTGAAATGTTTTCTGTTAAGCTTTAGTTTACAGCATCAGTTCATTGGACTGAGGACGAAACAAACATATATAAGACTTAGGATTATGTAGTTAAGCTAATACTGACATAACCCAATTCTTGTTGTCAAAGCTACTTACTATATAAACAATGCTTCAATAAGGTGCTTTAACCTATACAGAGCTTGAACATATTTCTAAGAAAAGCAGGACTCAATCATATATAAAGTTGATCTCAGCACTTTTTGAATGAATCGATTATTTCTAGTTAAGCTTAATGAGCTTCGGATCTAAAGAGGCTCAGGAAACAGGAAAGCTTGACGGCTACTTCACCCAAAGCTAATTCGCGTCCAGGAAGAGCAGAGCAGGGACTCTGAGAGACCTTATTGTTACTTCTGCTGCCAAACCAGCAACCTCAATGTTAGCTGACAGGCCTTGGCCATCGAGCAGCAACGCTGTAGTAGAACTCACAATGAGAGGAATGCGGACCCTCAAATCGAAAGCCAACACTGTGTCTGCACTCCAGTGAGTTCTTGAAGGCTATGGGGTACTTTGTGTTGTTGACTTACATTGAGAGCACTGCAATGTATTGCACAAACAGATCTGCTCCTCGAAGACCACTTGACAGCTTCCTTTTCCTGAAGCGTTGTCCCAGTTTTTAAAAGAACTGATCTGTTAGGAAAGCATGTCTACAGAATATGTTTGACCCCAACTTTTCCAAGCAATTTATTACTTGGCTATTTAATTTTAACAATAACCAAAAAAAAAATCAATTGTAAGCTTTTCATGTTATATTTGAAAACAGATATGCTCAACTCAATGTTTACACTGGCTTAAAAGGATAAACTACCTCTGAAGAGTTCTTTAATTTGTCAAATGAATGTGAAACATTGAACAGGGATGTTTTTAGAATACCTTGGCATTGAACTCAGCTAGGAAGTCAAAATGCTTCTTCAGATCAGTGGCCAGTATGGCCTCAATGACCAGGAAACGGAAGCGTTTGAACTCCACATGGTCCAGATTGACCAGGAAGTTGTACTCTGGCTGTGACAGGAAGAGGTTCCAGGCTGCGGCAGCGTGGTGGTTTTCCAAAACTGAGCGGTCGTTGTAGAGCACCGCCTGTCAAACAAAACAAACCATAATTGTTAGACACTACTGACAGGGAAATTAAAGCCTACATTATTGCTCTCTGATAGGCAAGCTACTCTTTCAGTATCATTATGTCATCATTGCTCAAAATTGGGTAATTTACTTAATACAATAATTTCTATGATTTCTTTTTATTGATAACACAATGTAGAACTAGACCAAACAGTAACATTTCTACCTGGTAACCTGTAAACAGGTATTCTAACTGTTGATTTGTTTGTTTTTTGAAGCAGGCTGACAGTGAAATAGACAAATAATCTATCAAATCATAATTCAGGTGAAAAAGAAAAACAAGGGTGTGACAGTAAATCAAGTAAACAAACTTTTATTTAATCACATACTGTTGACCATGCTGTAGGCTGAATAGCATGAGCACCTGTGGGGCGCTGGTGGCCACGAGGAAAGCGTTTGTCCGCCCTGGGTGATCATAATCGTGCATGGCGGCAGCCACGTAAAGAGCCATGAGCTCCAGAGCAGGTATGAGGCCTGACAGGCAGCCATAACCATCTTCTGACACAGTGTAGGTCTTTGAAACCAGGAAGCCCATGTGACTGTGTGTTATTCCACTGTCGGAGTCTAGCCACGGGGGAGAAGACAAAGTGAGGAGGCTGAAGAGAAAGGTGTCAGAATTTACACAAGACACACACAACTGTACAGTACCTTCATCTGCACACACCTAAACACGCGCACGCACGTGCTCTGGAGCACAACACACAGAAGCACACACACATACTTTAACGTTCAAATCCACTTATATGTGGATCAAAGGGATGGCCCAAGTAAGGCATACAAATGAGGTTATGGAAATATGGGTAAGAGGGAACTCTAATCTGCCTGCAATTTCATGCTGTTCTAGACTTCAAATAGTGTTTGGTATGCAAGTGCCAAAAGCCTGAGTAAGATAAGACCAACTTTGAGTGGGATAAGAACACACACTCCTGCAGGTTTGATACTTTGACATTAATGAGATGGCTGCAGGGGATGTGAAAAAATTCAGGATAAAAAAAAAATGACCTACATATAGAAAATCTTAAGCGCAAAAAAGTACAGTAGAGCAAATATTGTTCTTATTTAAAAACTTGACAACAAGTTTTGCATACTTTTATGGACTGATGGATACACATACACACCTGTCAGGACATCAGCTGTCAGCATGCATGCACTGATGGACATACCTGAGTCACTGGCAGAGCCGTGGTCAGTCATGAGGCTGGGCAGGCCAGGCACAGGCTGCGTGGTGAGGTACCAGACTGCGTGAAGCACATCTGTGGCATGGACCCTGTTGTGATCTGGATTAGAGAAGATAACAAGTCTGCTCAGTGTGTGTGATCGTCTCCACCAGGGTGCAGTGTTGGGCTGCTAATGTCTGTTCAATTAAACTTCAAGGCAGTGCAGAGTACTAATGCTGCATAGATTGCTCAACATTTCCATCTAGTGGCTGCTTTCATCCTTGCAATGAGTAATCTGAAGCAAAGTGAAAAACAAAAGCAGGAAGATGCTCGAGCTTACATGGTATGTCTCTGTAACCATTCTCAAGGGCATGGAAGTAGTTCATGAATTCTTTTACGGGGATCTTAAAAGTCTGAAACAGGCCAGTGTCCTCAAAGAGCCTATATGATACCTGAAAGATAAAATATATATATATATATCAGACCCCATGGACATCACCAGATCCAGATATATTAAATATAACAAAAGTGTTCAATAAATGTGTAAAACTGAAAAATGTAATGAAAAAAATTAAAAGACAGTGTTATAAATAGTAAAGTATGCTACTGTTTTGTAATATAAAATAATTTGTCACTTTGACACTCTGGCGGACCTGACTGAGGATTCGTCCACATTTCCCATTGGTCTTCTCTATCAAGGTGAAGATGGGGAAGTTCCAATTGTTCAGCTGACTCATCAGAGGTTCCAGGCCCTCCATTATTAAAGGCTCTGGTGCCAAGATTGGTTTGTCCTGCGTGAGTAACAAATGGTCAAAAGACGTGAAAACAATAAGGAAAATATTACATAAGGAGTACATGTTCCTGTTTTATTAGCAGTACTAATGTGACTGAGACAGCTGCTTTGGCCCGCCTTACCTCCGGAGGTATTAGTGCATGGAGGATGACATTCTGGGAGTTTTTTCCTTCTTCTGCATCGTCCTCTGTATGTGCTACATCACTGCTGTCACTGTGGTTGGCTTCGTGGGTGCTGTCATAGTCTGATGACACAACCACTTGGTCCTCTGCTGGTGTAAGAAAAACAAAGAGATGTCACACTGCGGCCTCGGGAGAAAATCCACTGTTAAGCTTCTTAAACTGATGCATATCACTAGGTTTCTTGGAGTATGTGGATTTACGTCTTCTCTATATCCACTTCCTTTAATCCTGGCTTGTTGTAATAGGTTATTTTCTGCAGGTCCCATAGAAAGTCACTGCTGCCTTCATTAACACTCAAAGATCCCCGATTGCTGCCTCTCACGTGACTGAAAGCAAGTTTTAATAGTGAGTCTGCTTGGAGGTGCTACTTTATAAAGCAGCACACTTAGTTCTTTCTACAGAAACTTATATGTGCTCATGTTGAGTGCTGCTCACAAACTTTAGGAGCAGTAGAATAAACAACATTGTAGTACATTTTTAACAAGAATGAACCAGCTCAGCAACAACAAAAGAGCCGAAAGACCACAGAAGACAAAAAATGCACGATGACAGAATTATTTCCATAGTTAGAAAAAACTATTTCACAGCATTTAACCGAGTTGAGAGCACTCTCAATGAGGTAGGCGTATCATCGTCTACAATCAAGGTCTACAACCAAGAGACGCCTTCATAAATACAGAGGGTTTACAACAAAGTAAAAACCACTGGTTATGCTCAAGAACAAGAATTTCAGATGAACCCAAGATTAATGATGGGAGGATAAAAATATGGTCGAGAGAAACAGCTCGTGATTTGAAGCAAACCGAGGTATTTGTCAAACATGGTGGAGGCAGTGTTATGGCTTGGGCATTTATAGCTGCCAGTGGAACCGGGTCACTCATCGTTGATGATGATGTGACTGCTGATACGAGCAGCAGGAGGAATTCTGATGTGTAGGGAGCTATATAGATTCAGCCAAACTGATTGGACAGCTCTTCACTGTGCAAAAGCAACCCAAGAGTTTCTATAGGCAAAAAAAACCCCAAGTCAGTCATTGGCCAAGTCAGTCACCTGATCTCAGCCCAACGGAGCATGCTTTTCAGTTGTCAAATACAAAACTTGATGCAGGAAGATCCACAAATAAGAAGCACCAGGTGTTCTCAATGAGGGAAGCAAGAATTTGGCGATGACAATGTGTTTTAGACTTTATGCATCCATTAATGTATAAAATTATGTTAATTTGTCGAGTTAATTTTGAGCTTCTTAAAATGCAGACTGTGTGTGAAAATAGCTGTAATTATTAAACAGTTGATGAAAAGTGGTTGTTAAACCCCTTGAATTAATGCTGAAGTTTGCACTTCTATCACATTGTGACTGTTTGAATTCAAAACCACTGTGATGGTGTAGAGAGGCAACTAACTGTATGAGATACTGCAGAGGTAGTGTTCCTTTATCATCAACACAAACTCATTACTCGAGTCATTTGTTTGGGGTTTTCTGTGCGTGTTTACTATATATATCAATCTCCCATATCAGCTGAGTGCAATGGAAACAAACAGTCTCAAAGAGAGAGAAACAAAAGCGATTCAGTGTTTATGCCAGCAAACGTAACACAAACACTCTTCCCATGCTGCTTTGCGGGAATGCTAGAAAGACTGGGGGCATACCTGAACGTGGTATCCTGTCTCCCTTGTCTAAAGAGCCCTCACCGTGGTTCAGTCTGATGTATGGTCTCCCACAACTGTAGAAAAGAGGGGATTCACTGTTAGTTAAATAAAAGAGTTTCTATTTATCTCAGATGTGCATTCCTAACTACTGCGTGTGGATATACTTGAGTTACAATCACACTCTAGTGACCTGTATCTTTTTTGAGCAGATGACGATAACATGAAATTTTTATTCCTTTGATTTAATTATTTGATTATTATCAGAATGCAAATAATTCCACACCATTCACAGCAGTTCAAAGTTAACAGGCAAAACACATGGAAGATAAATACAGAATATATGTATTAGTCTATCTGCGGCTCTGCTAAAGAAGTGTGAATATCGCCGTTCGCCACATCTGTCTTCGATGTGTAAACAGTCAGAAGAAGTTGTCAAGTAGGGGAAAAAAAGAACTTAATGGGGTTCCTACTGTGCAGCCCCCACACGAAAACAGCCGTTGCACACTTGCTTCAAGAAAATACGTAGTAATGAATCTAATGGATGCGCACATTAACACAATGCAACTGGAATAAACAACAAAGCAAACTCCAAACGCTGGCATTGTTATGAATGATTCATTAGAAACTGAGCCCACCCTCTTTGAGATTTATGACAGACCAGTGTCGGCCTCAACAACAACTCACTTTCTCAGTCTCAGATGAAAACATTCCCATCTGATGACTGGCTTTATAAATCAAACAGCAAATGTTATCTTCTGTGGAAAGAACTGGCCTTTACTGGTCAGTTAGCTGTGTGACACCACGGGGAGCCTCCCAGACTTTTCCCAACAGATTTTCCGTGTTTCTCCACTGAGGCCACTGTCAGGCTGTAGGTGGTTCCAATTAAAATACCTCTCCCTAAATGTTGTAAAACCTGCCTACTCGGAGCAGGAAATGCCTGCCGTTAGAGCATGGTGTCACAGGGAGCACAAAGGCCTGTAGTGTGTCTATCTCCTCCTGATAAAGTGTTTCTGGAACACTTTTGAGCTGTACCCACCCAGCATAATGCTCCTAAGGCCCCAACAAAGGGAGTTCTGTTGTGTTTGTACGGCCAGGTTGGACCACTGTGTCTAATGCCTAGCAGGTGTGGAATATAAAATAGTTTGATAGTTTGGCGGTTGAACAGTTAGTACATTATTGTCAGGGGGGTCTGGGCAGGCAGCAGCACTTGGCTTAAAAGGTTTACTTTTAATGAAAGTTGAAGAACTGGCAGACACTTTTCCTATTCTGCTAATGCAGCAGAATAACCTCGGCTACTGACATTGAGCCTTGAGCACAAAATGTAAATAAGGAGGCCGGTCATTTTCAGTCGAGGAATCTGCCAATCATATATCAAGTGGCTCTGCTTTTATCTCTCGCTCTCTCACTCACGCAGAAACTATGTACACATGATACACACTCCACTTTCATTTTGCTATCATGTTCTATGCTAGAAATAACATTTATATACCAGTAGTAAGAATTTACTTTGCCTTTTGGGAGAACGCAACTGTCAGCTGTAAACACATTTGCTGTGTGGAGTCAACAGACACCATCCTATAGTGTGGTTTTATTGAGGAATTCAAAGTGGAATTTAGTTACATTTAGCCAAAGGTTTTAAGGTTGCGGTTTCTCTAATACAACAATGTCGCTATCTGCAATTCTGTAACCTTAACCACGTAAAGATTGAAAAATATTTCTGTGTAGAGCGATGAGTCTTACAGAAAAATAAACGCACCGAGGGCTTCAAATCAATTTCAATATGTGGTAGTGTGTAAATGATTATTCTACACAAGCTCATTGTTGGTAAGAACAAAAAAGAAATACAGTTTTTCCAAAATATCTCCCCTGTTTTCAAAAAACAGGAAATTTAACATGCATCATACAGTGAATTTTAGATTTAAAAAATGACACGCGCTATATTTCAATCAACTAACCACACAACTTCTTTTGGTTCTTCTTAGTACAACTGCTCGTGTCCTTTTTTCATTATGTCATTGTGCTCTAAAATCAGTTTTATGGATCAGGCGCAGTTTTGTCTCATCATCAAGGTCAAGGTTGGTTTCTTGCCTTATAACATACATAATTTTCAAAGTCATAAAAAAAAAAAAATTGCTCTTCATCTCTAAACCAAAAGGCACTTGGCACTCACTCTGTAACTATGATGCTTAATCAAGCAAATGTAATTCAGTTTAAATTGCAGCCCTGCCTGCTTTTCCTCATTTTTGAGGACTTCTTCTTGTATGGCCTGAGCCGTGCCGTAAGCTCCGGCTGGCCTCAGCCTGCTAACCTTTCCGCTGCAGATTTTTTACTCAGCCACTTGCAGCAGGTTGACAGATTACCTTTGGTTCAGAGCCACGACGGACAGTGCCAAAGCCATGATAAACACCGCAGCTATTATTTCTGCTTCCAGTAATCTACCTACTCTCGAGCCAGATGACGTGAAGAAGATAACAACACAGTGGCTGGGGCTGAGGGAAATGGAAGGCATTCAATTGGGCCCTTTAAACAGGGTCTATCTGATAAAAAAAAAAAAAAAGGTGATAATGTAGCTTTGAAGTTGGTGTTATTCCTTCTTAACAGTGTACGTCATTGAAGGCTGACATGATGGAAAAACGAGGGAGGGGGAAAAAAAGAAGCCTAATGTCCTAATTAAGATTGTGCAGATTTGATGATGGAGTAGAGAGAAGGCAATTGAAGCCATGTGTTCATTTTCGCCCAACCTCCCTTCCATGTGTTCGCTCTCTCTCGCCTTCCCTCTTTCCCAACACTCTGTGTGAGGATGTATCAGGAATGATTAGTGGTGGTGTGTCAGTGATGTGAAAGGAAATTCATAGGCTTCTGGTCTTGGCGCCAAACACTCTAACAAATACAGTTTAGAGTACATAAATTACCAAAAACACTCCTTATTACTCCCTAACATGTGTGATTTAGGTGTCAAAGCCTACTTGAGAAATGACGTGTTGGCAGGTTGCTGCTTGCTAAGAGACCATCAAAGGTCGGATCCCAAACACAGCAAGTTGTTTTCAGTCAGCATGGGCTCTGGTTAAGTGTCTTTCAGCTAAACACCGAAGCCTTACCAGCCCTGTTTGATTATTTCAGGCATCTGGATAAGAGCTAGATGCCTACAATGCATTTAACTGAAGTGCTGCTCAGAAAAGAGCCCTCTCCACTGCTGTGAACGAAACCTGGAAAATCTCTGTGTTTTCCAATTGTTTCCGGACCGTGTAAGCCAGAAGAAGCAGCTGTATCTAAGAGTGCGAGTGTGTGAGTTAATTGTGGTGTTCTCGTGACTGGGGAGAGAACCAGGTGTTTGTTTACACTCAGTAAGTGGCCTTAGCTGGGGCATGCTGCTGGGCTGCGCTAAGATATAAGACCAGGCAACGGGGCTTTGTGTACAGAAGCTTTGTGTTCAAGTATCACACTGTCACTGTGCAAACAGGACCAAACACGACGCTGGCAGGCGCAGGCTACGCAGGTCTTTGGAGGGCTGAAGGCACAAAAGAAAGCAGTGCAAAGAGTTTAATGCAGTAAAAAAAGAACTTAAGGCTTTCTAATATAGATTGATTATTACAATAAGCCTCCACTCAGACTTTTGTTAGAGCTTTTAAAAAGAGGCACAAGGTTCATTTTTGTAGAAAAATATACACAATACAACATCTAACCCTAAATACTATGAGCATCACTCTGACACCATATCAGCCAGGACTCCTTTGCAAAGTCTTTCCATAAGAGTATGGAACTTGGACAACAACACAATTTTAACTGTTTTTGCCTCCTTCCACCATCGCAGTGGATTTTAAGGTGTGATTGAAGTGCAGAGTTTCAGCTTTAATTCAAGGAGTTTAACAAAAATTTACCTTTAAGGTATTACAGTAATTTTTAGACATAGTCCTGAATATAATTTCGGGAATACTTATGGGTCTTTGGCAAAGAATTTCTAATGGGATCTCTGTTGGAATTAATTAAGTAAGTAAGTAAAGAAAGCCAGTTTGGTCATGGAACATGAGTTTAACGACCACAAACTGAAATAAAAACTGTGGGTTTGTTTACCACGAGGTGAAGACACAGCATTGCCGACTAGACTTTTTCTCCAAGGTATAAAAAAATGTAAAAAACTACCTTGGAAACAGCACACATGTGGTTTTTATGGAAAACGCTTACTTTTACAGTACGACCATTATCATTAGATAGCTTCACTTAACAAATCTTAAAGCAAAAAACTTAACAATACACAACTAAAGTCTGGCTGGTATCACTTGCTAACGACAACATGGATGAAATCACTTGAGCCAGGGTACCTGCCCTCATTAGCCACGACTTGTACACCTGATTGAACATCGATGCCCTGTGATTGCTATTGTTTCATGCTACTCTAAAAAAAAAAATATATATATATATATATATATATATATATATATATATATATATATATATATATATAAAAACACCCAGCAAGCCCCTGCGGGCGGTTTATCCTTCAAGCTCGGGTCCTCTACCAGAGGCCTGGGAGCTTGAGGGTCCTGCGCAGTATCTTAGCTGTTCCCAGGACTGCGCTCTTCTGGACAGAGATCTCCGATGTTGTTCCCGGGATCTGCTGGAGCCACTCGCCTAGCTTGGGAGTCACCGCACCTAGTGCTCCGATTACCACGGGGACCACCGTTACCTTCACCCTCCACATCCTCTCGAGCTCTTCTCTGAGCCCTTGGTATTTCTCCAGCTTCTCGTGTTCCTTCTTCCTGATATTGCTGTCATTCGGAACCGCTACATCGATCACTACGGCCGTCTTCTTCTGTTTGTCTACCACCACTATGGTTGGTTAGCCACCACCATTTTGTCCGTCTGTATCTGGAAGTCCCACAGGATCTTAGCTCGGTCATTCTTCACCACCCTTGGGGGCATCTCCCATTTTGACCTCGGGACTTCCAGGTTATACTCGGCACAGATGTTCCTGTACACTATGCCGGCCACTTGGTTATGGCGTTCCATGTATGCCTTGCCTGCTAGCATCTTGCACCCTGCTGTTATGTGCTGGATTGTCTCTGTGGCATCTTTACACAGCCTGCACCTGGGGTCTTGCCTGGTGTGATAGACCCCAGACTCTATGGATCTTGTGCTCAGAGCTTGTTCTTGTGCTGCCATGATTAGTGCCTCTGTGCTGTCTTTCAGTCCAGCTTTGTCCAGCCACTGGTAGGATTTCTGGATATCAGCCACCTCCTCTATCTGCCGGTGGTACATACCGTGCAGGGCCCTGTCCTTCCATGATGGTTCCTCGTCTCCCTCCTCTTTCTTGGGTTTCTGCTGCCTGAGGTATTCACTGAGCACTCGGTCAGTTGGGGCCATCTTCCCAATGTATTCTTGGATGTTCGTTGTCTCATCCTGGACTGTGGTGCTGACACTCACCAGTCCCCAGCCCCCTTCCTTCCGCTTAGCGTACAGCCTCAGGGTGCTGGACTTGGGGTGAAACCCTCCATGCATGGTAAGGAGCTTTCTTGTCTTTATGTCAGTGGCTTCTATCTCCTCCTTTGGCCAGCCTATTACCCCAGCAGGGTACCTGATCACGGGCAGGGCGTACGTGTTGATGGCCCGGATCTTGTTCTTACCATTCAGCTGACTCCTCAGGACTTGCCTGACCCTCTGCAGGTACTTGGTGGTTGCAGCCTTTCTAGCGGCCTCTTCATGGTTCCCATTCGCCTGCGGGATCCCCAGGTACTTGTAACTGTCCTCTATGTCTGCAATGTTGCCTTCTGGTAGTTCAATCCCCTCAGTTATGACTACCTTCCCTCTCTTTGATACCATCCGACTACACTTCTCCAGTCCGAACGACATTCCAATGTCATTGCTGTATAGCCTGGTAGTGTGGATCAGTGAATCGATGTCTCGTTCACTCTTGGCATACAGCTTGATGTCATCCATGTACAGGAGGTGGCTGACAACTGCTCCGTTCCGTAGTCGGTATCCGTAGCCAGTCTTGTTAATGATCTCACTGAGAGGGTTCAGGCCTATGCAGAACAGCAGTGGGGACAGAGCATCTCCTTGGTAGATCCCGCACTTGATGGTGACTTGTGCTATGGGCTTGGAGTTGGCCTCTAGTGTTGTACGCCACATCCCCATTGAGTTCCTGATGAAGGCTCTTAGGGTTCCATTGATCTTGTACAATTCTAGGCATTCCAGTATCCAGCTGTGGGGCATTGAGTCATAGGCCTTCTTGTAATCAATCCAGGCAGTGCACAGGTTGGTCAGTCTGGTCTTGCAGTCTCGGCTGATTGTTCTGTCTACCAGTAGCTGGTGTTTTGCGCCTCTGGTATTCTTGCCAATTCCTTTCTGTGTCCCGCTCATGTATTGACCCATGTGCCTGTTCATCTTAGCCGATATGATCCCTGACAGGAGCTTCCATGTAGTACTGAGGCAGGTTATTGGTCGGTAGTTGGAGGGTACCGGTCCCTTCTTGGGGTCCTTGGGGATCAGGACCGTCCGGCCTTCAGTTAGCCATTCCGGGTGTCTCTCGTTAACTAGCAGCTGGTTAGCAGCACAAATGAACCAGCTGCTAGTTTTTTTTTTATATATATATATATATATATATATATATATATATATATATATATATATATATATATATATATATATATATATATAGCAGCTGGATAGCGTAGTGGTTAGACTACACGCCTTTGGAACAGAGGATCGCAAGTTCGATTCCTGCCTGGGGCGTCTGTATCCAGTAAGGGTCCTAAGGCTAGACCCCCTATGCTAAGCAAGCCTACCGCAGACATGAGCGAGACAGATAAATATGAAGGCATGCCGGCTCGGACGTCGCCCGGATCAACAAGGTCCGCGTCAGGTGTTGAGGAACCAGGGCACCCTGACGAAAAGTGGGCTACTGGAACAAGAAGGCATCGGTGGGCAAGGGACGAAAACAGGGCGTTGTTGGAATGCTACTACACAAGTAACCCCGGCGGAAGGGGCTACATGAATAGGATGAGGGACCTATGGATTCTTCGATACCCAACATCCACAATGACGGCGAAACAACTAGTAGCTCAGTGTTCCAACATTCGAAAGAAGGGACTGCTCTCACAGCTAGAGATTGACGAGGTACAACACAAATGCTACGGCAAGGAGGAGTCAGGACGCCAGGTCAGGGGGGAGATATCATCACCCCCACCCGAGATTGGGTACATAGCCCCAAGTGTGATAGGAGAAGGATCATTGAGTGCGGGAGGAACTGACCTGAAAAATAGGATCATGGCCAAGCTTGAAACCTGGATCCCCCGTAGCCGGTTACCAAGATTACGTGAAGTACCCTCAGAAGGTCTGCTAGATGATGTTAATGCAGCACTACGGGCAATACCTACAACCACGATTACCGACACTAACAAGCTGATCTACAATACGGCAGCAGTGATCAGTGAGATGCTTGGCTACAAGTTGAACAGCCACAAGGGGCAGTACCCTCCATGGAGAAGGAGGCTAGAGGGCAAGATCAAAGTAGCACGGAGAGAGGTTAGCCAACTAACGGAGTTGCAGAAAGGTGCGACGAATAAGGTGCCTAAGAAATACAGCAAGCTGTCCATACCTGAGGCCTTGGAAACTGCCAAGCAAAGACTCACAGCCTTGGCCAGCCGCTTGAGGAGGTACACCAGAGAGATAGAAGGCAGGAGAATAAACCAGCTGTTCTCCACAGAACCAGCAAAGGTGTACTCTCAGTGGCAAGGGAACAATAAGAGAACAGCACCACCAAGGCTGGAGACGGAGCAATACTGGAAGAGCATATGGGAGAAGGATGCAACCCATAACGGCAATGCTCAGTGGCTAGAGGATCTGAGGGCAGACCACAGCGACCTCCCTGAACAGGGTCCAGTAACCATCACAGTGGCAGATATCCAAGAAAGGGTCTCCAGTATGAAGAGTTGGACAGCACCAGGGCCCGACATGGTTCACGCCTACTGGCTGAAGAAGCTAACTGCACTCCACGAGCGTCTGGCAGCACAAATGAACCAGCTGCTAGTTAACGAGAGACACCCGGAATGGCTAACTGAAGGCCGGACGGTCCTGATCCCCAAGGACCCCAAGAAGGGACCGGTCCCCTCCAACTACCGACCAATAACCTGCCTCAGTACTACATGGAAGCTCCTGTCAGGCATCATATCGGCTAAGATGAACAGGCACATGGGTCAATACATGAGCGGGACACAGAAAGGAATTGGCAAGAATACCAGAGGCGCAAAACACCAGCTACTGGTAGACAGAACAATCAGCCGAGACTGCAAGACCAGACTGACCAACCTGTGCACTGCCTGGATTGATTACAAGAAGGCCTATGACTCAATGCCCCACAGCTGGATACTGGAATGCCTAGAATTGTACAAGATCAATGGGACCCTAAGAGCCTTCATCAGGAACTCAATGGGGATGTGGCGTACAACACTAGAGGCCAACTCCAAGCCCATAGCACAAGTCACCATCAAGTGCGGGATCTACCAAGGAGATGCTCTGTCCCCACTGCTGTTCTGCATAGGCCTGAACCCCCTCAGTGAGATCATTAACAAGACTGGCTACGGATACCGACTACGGAACGGAGCAGTTGTCAGCCACCTCCTGTACATGGATGACATCAAGCTGTATGCCAAGAGTGAACGAGACATCGATTCACTGATCCACACTACCAGGCTATACAGCAATGACATTGGAATGTCGTTCGGACTGGAGAAGTGTAGTCGGATGGTAACAAAGAGAGGGAAGGTAGTCAGAACTGAGGGGATTGAACTACCAGAAGGCAACATTGCAGACATAGAGGACAGTTACAAGTACTTGGGGATCCCGCAGGCGAATGGGAACCATGAAGAGGCCGCTAGAAAAGCTGCAACCACCAAGTACCTGCAGAGGGTCAGGCAAGTCCTGAGGAGTCAGCTGAATGGTAAGAACAAGATCCGGGCCATCAACACGTACGCCCTGCCCGTGATCAGGTACCCTGCTGGGGTAATAGGCTGGCCAAAGGAGGAGATAGAAGCCACTGACATAAAGACAAGAAAGCTCCTTACCATGCATGGAGGGTTTCACCCCAAGTCCAGCACCCTGAGGCTGTACGCTAAGCGGAAGGAAGGGGGCCGGGGACTGGTGAGTGTCAGCACCACAGTCCAGGATGAGACAACGAACATCCAAGAATACATTGGGAAGATGGCCCCAACTGACCGAGTGCTCAGTGAATACCTCAGGCAGCAGAAACCCAAGAAAGAGGAGGGAGACGAGGAACCATCATGGAAGGACAGAGCCCTGCACGGTATGTACCACCGGCAGATAGAGGAGGTGGCTGATATCCAGAAATCCTACCAGTGGCTGGACAAAGCTGGACTGAAAGACAGCACAGAGGCACTAATCATGGCAGCACAAGAACAAGCTCTGAGCACAAGATCCATAGAGGCTGGGGTCTATCACACCAGGCAAGACCCCAGGTGCAGGCTGTGTAAAGATGCCCCAGAGACAATCCAGCACATAACAGCAGGGTGCAAGATGCTAGCAGGCAAGGCATACATGGAACGCCATAACCAAGTGGCCGGCATAGTGTACAGGAACATCTGTGCGGAGTATAACCTGGAAGTCCCGAGGTCAAAATGGGAGATGCCCCCAAGGGTGGTGGAGAATGACCGAGCTAAGATCCTGTGGGACTTCCAGATACAGACGGACAAAATGGTGGTGGCTAACCAACCGGACATAGTGGTGGTAGACAAACAGAAGAAGACGGCCGTAGTGATCGATGTAGCGGTTCCGAATGACAGCAATATCAGGAAGAAGGAACACGAGAAGCTGGAGAAATACCAAGGGCTCAGAGAAGAGCTCGAGAGGATGTGGAGGGTGAAGGTAACGGTGGTCCCCGTGGTAATCGGAGCACTAGGTGCGGTGACTCCCAAGCTAGGCGAGTGGCTCCAGCAGATCCCGGGAATAACATCGGAGATCTCTGTCCAGAAGAGCGCAGTCCTGGGAACAGCTAAGATACTGCGCAGGACCCTCAAGCTCCCAGGCCTCTGGTAGAGGACCCGAGCTTGAAGGATAAACCGCCCGCAGGGGCGTGCTGGGTGTGTTATATATATATATATATATATATATATATATCTCAAAGACCATTGGAGCTCTTCTGAAAGCATATTTTTTTTAACCATCCACACAAAATGAGTTTCTAAATTCATCTGCGAGTGAAATAGGCCATGCAGTTGCAGAGTCATGCCTCATTTTACATCTGCAACATTTAGTCCAAACAATTGTTAAAATAGGTTTTGAGGGAGTTCGCAGAAGTAGCGAGGTCGCTTTTACCTGAAGCTTTGCTGACTGTATGTAAGTGAGCTGATTCAAATCTCTGCACTTGGAAGCTGTAATTTTGGAAAAAAAAATCTTCATGTATTAATTTGGGGTTTTGTTAGAATACGAGCCATAAATACATAGAGATACATTTACCGCTGCTCTTTATTTTTAACACGGGCTAATGAATGCTAATGAACAATGCAAAGGTTATCCTGAGCTGAAGTTGTATTCTCTGAATCTATGCTGGCAGTTTTCAGTGAATCTTAGAATCATCAGACGTAGCTGTCGTAAATTCTCCCACTTATTAATATTTCAGATATTAGATCAGACAAATGTTCTTATGCAGCATTTGAGAATTGCATATACACAAACCCTACTTTCCCCGTTGGTTGGTACACTACAGGAAACTGAGACACTGCTTTGAAATCCAGGGACACCCGGAAGCTTTGGTACTTGCAGACAAACGCCACAAACTGGATGGGAAGAGACTGAATAAGGTGGATGAAACACTAATAGACTCTTTCTTGTTGAGGCATATTTAATATTTTAAAATCAGAGCGTATGTGCTGTCTAGTGCTGCTTTTGCGTCACAGAAATACTGTATGCATGAAAACTCATGCGAGCATGCACAGCTGAAAAATTTCAAGCTGAAACTCCTTTGAAATTCATGAAAAAAGCATAATTTCCCCTGTGCTGCTCTAAGATAATCCAAACATAATGTTACAGTAATCACAAAGTAATTGTAAGGAATGCTATCTCTGCACTGATCACAGTAAATTGTGCTTAAACAATTCACTTAGTAACCACAACAGCTTTAATACATGTGGATCCTGTGTTTATTCAAGATTTGATGCAACAATGTGATTTAGTGGGGGAAAAAAACCAAGAGGAAAAAAACAGAAAAACCTAGCACTTCCCATCAGATTCACTGCATCTGCTTTAGTACTGTATGCAAACAAATGCTTATCAGGACTTATGTAACCTCTAACTTTCTCCATCCTGCATCATATTTCTCCTAAAAAGTACAAAAAGCTTGAAAACACCTCCATAAAACCACACACTGTCTATTCTATGAAAGGCTCACAGATCGACTTTGGAGCCATGATACTTCTGTGTAGCGTGAGCCTTGTGCTATCTTCAGCACTAATGTGCTCAGGGTTGATGTGCGTCTTAGTTATTCAGGTTAATGCGTTCGCCTGTGGGACATATTTCCATTCTGGCTCCCACTGCACACACATCCTTTTCTGAACTGTGCCACTGCTTTTCACTGACACTGATGGCTTTAGTATGACTACAGCCATAATGCTGAAAAACCCAATATCCTTCAGAGTGATTCGCATTGTAGGAGCCCTCCTTAGTGTGTTTGTGCCTCAGTCGTGTATATCTATAGTACAATAGGACTTATTCTATTCCTATTCCTTTATTTAAAAATCTAACAAAATTCCCAACAGGGATTTGAAAAAGCAAGCCATAAGGTGTAAGTGGAACTACATCTGCCAAATCTTGAACAAAGTAACCAAAGTGACTAAAACCTGGGGTCTAAAAATACAGGAGGTGCATGTGAAACAGCTGTGGCTCAGGTACCTGCACGTGAGTGCTTCATGATAGGGTTTGATGCTGGCGCTGCGGTCCCTTCGCACGGGTCCCGGCTCAATTGTGGGAAGTCCTGTGGCAGAGGTGGTGGTGGTCCACGTGGAAGAGATCCTCCTCAGAAGGCCGGGGTGGAGGCTCCGCCTCAGACGCTGCACAAAATGCACAGTACAGATACACAGTTAACCACCCCGGAAACCTATCTTATCACTTGTTGTTTAATAAAAATCGAAATCAGTGAGTGGCCGCAGGGTCAGAAAACATGACTATTTGCTTTTGTATTAAATAGATAAAAGCTTTAAAAATACTCCCACCTGTAAGATAAAGTTAATGCTTGTTTGCTTTGTCTCCAGGCAAATAAATCATCTGGATGAGATTGTTGTTTTTTCTGCACTTGGCCAATCTGAAACAAATGACGCTGGTGATAACCTGGAACATTTTTCACAATCTGCCTCGCTGGATCCAAGGAGAATAAACCCCGCATCGGACATTAGCAGGCAGCTGTGGCTCTATATAGCACTGTGCAGATGCCTTTCATCATATAGGCTTTAGCCTCTCTGCTTCTTATTCTCTCTGTAAGTCTCTTTTGTCTTGTTCTGTCAGTCACAGGCTTTCTATGTCTATTCTCTCTATTCTTCCTTCCCTGGGATTCCCAGTCTGTGCCCGTGCAATGCCTCCATCTGCTCTGTGCCATGCAGTCATTTGGCACAGCAGCTCTAAACATGGCAGACTCTCTTTCTCCGTCCTCTGCAGAGTGACCTACTAAAGATTGCCTTAGAATCCTGAATGAGCCCATTCACAACAAGGCTTCATATGCTGAGTGCTAGGACACACAAACTCATGTACAGCATTAGGAGCCATGTATCTCACTTACATTACCTTTAGAGCTTTGATGTAACCTTAGTTCCATTCACACAAATTTAAAAGAAAATCTTGTTTCTGCTATGAATACAACCATATTTACCATTTTTTCTATCATCAAAAATCTATGTTTTTCCAATGGTAAAATTGTGCAAGGCTGTAATTTTAAATTTCCATAAAGAAAGCCCTATCACGTTAAAACCAAAAACAGAAATACATGGCACAGAAACACACACAGCAGTGTCGACATTTCATCATTTGTATAACCGTTTAAGAGGGCAGAGTGAGTTTCAACATTTAACAAGTAGTTATTTGTTTTGTCATTCATGGTTTTTTTTGTAGCCCTTTCAATGGAGTTGCCATTTTGCAATGGAGACAGAGAACATGCCTGTGTTGGACAGAAAATGAGCTTGGAAAACCTTCACTCCTGTTATTCTCCTCCTGGGCAGGCAGAACTGGGCACATTGTCCCTCGGGGGAGGAAAGTCTTAATGAGCACAGTTTCGCAGGCTACTCCACAGGTGCAGTTCATCTTGACTACTTTTCCACAGTTCAGATGATGTAAACGTGCACCTGTCAGACCAGCGACGTGACAACACTTTCCACAACGGCCAGAACAGGTATCGCATAGCTGGACGGTCATGGAGGAGGTCCAGGTTTGCTTACACGCTTGTCAGTCTTTGCAGCCTTTAGAGGAATACATTCACCTCCATGTCGCCTCTCCTCTTCTACTCCGCTCCTCACATTCGTGCGCACACACTCTGTATGGCTCTGCACATCTGTCATGTTGACACAGCTGCAGCTATGAAGGGAAGAACAGTGCTCCAAGCGCTCTATTTTTCTTCACTCAACTCTACAAAAATACTCCTTCATTTGATGCTAAAAGTTCTGAGAGCAGGAAGCACTCATTAGCTGAAACATGGGCTAAAAGATTAACATGTGTGGGGAGTGCTGTGTGGTATATAAATCATTTGGCCTTAATAAGGTGGACCACATTTCCATCCAAGGAATATTTCACTGTTTCCAAATAAAATTATTTTGTTTCAGCCTCTTGACTACTTCTGATTAACACGTTTGACTTTTCTTTTAAGGATGAAAAATATCCCTTCTTTCATCTTTGGTTCCAAGGGCTACATTTCTTTGTGTTAACTCATTTTGTTACCTTGTGGATGGATGTCTTCTCTCCTTTCTCAGGTACCTCCTCTGAGTCAGAGCAGGTGTAGACATCGCTGGGGTTATGCAGGGGGGCAGGGCGTGGCCGGTGCAGGGGCTGGAAAGTGAGCTGGGTGGTAAGCATGTTGCTGACGGCCCGCAGCGACGTGCAGGTGTTGGGTGGGAGAGAGGGGTCAGCCAGCAGGTCTGTAATTAGTCCATGGGCTTCTCCCATCACTGCTATGTCCACCATGACAGTTGTGCCTGATGACTGTAGGATGACAAGGAGACAACGAAGAGTTAATCATCATTGCAACAGTAGCTGATGTGAGCTGATGCTAATTAACGGCTGAGTCTGATAGCGGCCGTGTTCCGCTTCTCGATGGCAGGCATGAAGAGCGGGTGTGTAAACTATGTCAGCAGCTCCTTTCTGAGTATATAATGTGGTTAACTGTGACACCTGAATTTCTTTTGTTGTTTATGCTAAAGAACTGGTAGTCAAACTATGCTGAAGGTTAGATGGTGTTTTTACATTAAGACAATTTCTTTTTTAGTGACTACTTTTAGGATAAACTGGAACATTCTGTCATGGAATTCATGGACTGAGAAAAAACACTTCCAGAAATCATTGTCTGTGAACACAAGTCACAAAGATGAGACCATATGTGAACATGATTCAGAAACACTGTTTTTCTGGCCAAAACACACTTCAAAAGCCTTCATGTCTGGTGGCATGGGGGGTGTATTAGTGCCTATTCAGCTAGCTCATCTGGAAAGGGAGCAGTCTTTTTAAGGAAGGCCTTTCATATTTCAGCAAGACAATACTAAAGCACACATAAATCTTTCACCAAGTGAAGACATTTTATGAGATGAAAAATCTAACATTTTTTCTTAAAATGGTAAATTGTCTCAGTTTAAACATAAACATTACATATAAACATTTTCTATGTTCCATTGTGAATAAAATGTGAGTTTATAAGATTTGCAAATTACGGCATTTTACACAGTGCCCTAAAACTTTTTTCGGAGTTGGGGTTATAAAACCTTTAAAAACTATAAGACCTGTAAGTCCTAGAATCAAAGGGAATCCATTGACATGCCAAATAATCACTGGATGTTATTTGGCCTGCCAGTGTCAGTGGCTAATATTTATCTGGGTGGCTGTAGCTCAGGTGGCAGAGCCGGTCAGCCAATAATCAGAAGGTTGGTGGTTCGATCCCAGGCTGCCTCCTGGCTGCATGCCAAATATCCTTGGGCAAGATACTAACCCCATGTTGCCTACTGGTGGTGGTCAGATCATTGTGCAAGTTGTTATTCTAGCAATTTATGCTGTGGTATCTGTTGATTTTCAGTCTTGAATTCCAGTGCATCCTTAAGAATTTGAACTTTTAAATAAACAGTTTGGAATATATGAATGGCACGTCTTTATACAGCACTCTGCTAGTAGTCAAGTTACTTGAAAAAAGTCATCAGTAACCAATTACTGATTACTTCCCCAAAAAAGTAACCCCGTTACTTTACTGGTTACTTATTTTCAAAAGTAATTAATTACTTAGTTACTTAGTTACTTTTTAAAAACACGATTTACAACCTGAATAGGTGATAAAGCGATAGATCTTTCAGCCCAATTCTGCTTTTTCTGCATAATCCATCATACAAAATGTAATCAAATGGAAAAGTCCCTTTTTAAAACTTGTTTTATTAGTTTTAATCTTTTAACTTTATGCATCAAGCAAACATTTAATTATATGCAACATTCTCTGACTGGAAGATATTTGTTTAACATTTAAACCTATTTTCTGCACATTCCAGCACATATAATTTTTTTTTTTTGCGTTTACACTCAGTCTTTCAAATAGATGCAAGTAAAACACAGCAGAAAATAAATAAAGTCAAAGACTAGCGGTCCTGTTGCTCTATTTTCACCTGTAAAGCAGGAGTGGCGTAGGCGGAGGTTTACACTGGTGCAGGTGTGCTGCAGCGGTTAGTTGAAGAATCCGCGAGTTTCTCTGTGAATTTCCCATTACGTGGTAGCGCACTCGGTGCTTGCTTGGAAGTTTAGGGGGTTTTTTTCACTGTAAAAAGAAGTTTTCTTCCCACGCACAACGCTAATGGACGCTAATGTTTTTGTCACTTTTTATGGAATCAAACTTAAAGTAAGGTCAGTACTTCCACGCTTTAAACGCTGCACGCTCATACTCTCTCCTGCACTCGATATGTGATCCATTGTCGATCTGCACACAGCTGTTGCCACGAATAGCGCACTCGCTTACGTCACTGTCATGAGACATTCTGCAAAAAAATCACGGTTTTAGTAACGCAGTAACGCAGCGTTCCTACGGGAAAGTAACGGTAATCTAATTACCGTTTTTGCAATAGTAATCCCTTACTTTACTCGTTACTTGAAAAAAGTAATCGGATTACAGCAACGAGTTACAAGTAACGCGTTACTGCCCATCTCTGGTCATTAGACAACATTAATCTTTGGCTCTCTTCCATTGTGTCTTTGTCCTGTCATCCTCTCCTCTGCAGATAGCCACCCTCCCTGAGCCTAGTTCTTCTGCAGGTTTCTTCCTGTTAAAAGGGAGTTTTTCCTTCCCACTGTCTCCAAGGCATTTGCTCATATGCGTCATGTAATTGTTGGGGTTTTCTCTGTTTTGTTGTAGGGTCTTTACATTACAATATAAAGCGCCTTGAGGCAACGGTTGATTTGGCGCTACATAAATAAAACCGAGTTGAATTGATTTGATATGAATTGAATTCATGTCATGATGTTACTGTATGGTATATGTAAATGCAGTGTTGGTGGCTTGTGTGTGTGTTTCAGAAGTGACTAAATAGAAATTTGGGATTAAGTATATATTCAGGATTATGCATTTTAATTCAATGCTGTCTTTCTACGGGGCATTAAAACATGACTGAAAAATTAAATGAGACAACAATCTATGAATAAAATCTTAAGCATTAAAAATATACAGATCTTGATTTTCCTGCTTTCCAGTGGTGTCTGTGCATATAATCATTAAAAAAAATTATTAAAAAGTTCAAAGTCATCAATTGCTTTGTTCAACTTTTACAGCATATCTTTTATGTAGAGTGACGCTGCGAAATCCCTTGAAATGTGCATTTAGTTCAGGAAAAAACAACAACATCAGAAAACAAATTATACAAATGCTAAGTAGCCAATCGCATAAATAAACAAGATCCAAACCCAACACATAAAGATATAAAAACAAGAAATAGTCCTTTTTGTGCCACTATTAAGTATAGAAATATATTCAGTAGTAGTGTTAGACTTTGCCAGGGTTTGTTTTATAGCTGTGGTGTTACACAGGCACACATACAAACACGCAAACTTACATCCACTCATAGATCAAAGTCTTTATTTTTGCCTTATATGGCTCTTTTTAAAACATGAGAAGGAGGAGTACAGCGATGTACTTCACAGTAGTAGACCTCGATATTCTAGCAGCCTGTTAACTATCCGCATAACAACATAAGTTTGAAACACGTTCAGCACAGATGTGGATTACTTGATCCTTGTTGAATGGACTCATTAGCAGTGTCTCAAATAGAATCTGACCTTTGGCCTCCTCACTCCTGACCTCTCAGATGGCCAACAGCCATCGTCTGTTTCTGACCGTCTGCTGCACAGCTTTCAAGGCATCGGCGCTGCGCGAGTCAGCCTTGTTTTCACAGGGTAAAGTGAAAAGTTCACAACCCACTCTTAATTGCTGTGCCTTGAGCAGTTGAACAACCACAGCTAAACACAGGTCAGTCCTGGCTGCCAGCTAATTTATCTAATAAGCCCACGAGTTCCCTTTTTCCCCCAAAGAATGTTATCAGATTTTTTTCTCCCCCCAGTGTCCCATTCACTTTGACACCAGCTGCCGGGCACCCAGATTTATTTTATTTACACTGGCTAAGTAGCAAGCGGTTGACGTTAACAACACGTGTATACCTTTCATTCGTCTCCTCTTGTGGGAACAGAGAAGGTCTCGCATTTTGTTTTCCTAGTATCCTATCAGATAAGTTGGTGTATTTATACACGTTTTCCTGTTGGTCTGCAAGAATACAAAAGGCATGTGTTCTCTGAGTTTAAGCAAAGTCCTCCACATAGGGTGACCCACGCATGATGACACGCAGACATCCTCTAAAAGGCGAATGGAACACTTCTGGACAGATCATCGTTTATCCCCGCTGCCCTCTGTTGTCCCGCTCACATTTCCTATACTCTTTTACTTTACACTGCGAGCATGAGATGTAAACACCTGTCTTTCAGCTCATTTATTGCCTGATTTAAATAGGGGGTTAAACAAAAGTATGGTGGCTGAAAAACATCTGGCTGGACAAAAACAACAGTGATCCTTAGGGGGTCTCAGTGGCTCCAAACGCACATGCACGTACACACGCAAACTCATCTGCTACTTCTGCAAACTCTGTCTTTTGTTTTCACGCGACAGCCGCAACTCCGAAGCGAAGTGAAAACATAAAGAAGGCACTAAAGTCTGATAAGTGAATACAGAGAGGGCATCATTTTAAGCATGCAATGCAAGGACAGATGAACACTCGGTAAGGAATATGAACACTGCATGACTAAGTGGCCATAAGAGTAAGTAAGTAAGTAAGTAAGTAAAATTTTATTTATATAGCACATTTCTAGATAGAGATCACAAAGTGCTTTACAAGATATAACAGATTAAAAAGACAAAATACAAACAAAGTTAGCAAAAGGCAGTTTTAAAAAGATGTGTTTTTAGCTGTTTTTTAAAAGTAATCAATGAATCAGCGGATCGTAAGTCCTGAGGAAGGGAATTCCACAGTCTGGATGTTAATGATGAAAGCACCGGGTCTGAAACTGAACTTAGATTAAGCAACTTAAAGCTAAGAGCAGGACATGAACATTCAAGCGTAGTGAAAGACTCCAGGTGCTGGGTTAGTGTTTGAGGTGGGAGTTTTTGGACACAGTGGAATTCGTAGTAGTTCTATTACTCGAAAAGCTAGCGAAGCCTGTCTGCTATAACACTTAAGCCATTCCCTTGCTCTGTGAGACCTATATAAAATTTAGACATGAGGAGTTTAAACTTTGAGCTATTAAAAGCACATTGTAGGAAACATAAAGAATGTGAAATCCCAACTATCCCTGCCTTTCAGCTTTTACTTATGCCTCAAAAGATGCGTCTTGCCCAGAAAATACCTCCCGATGTTCCCAATGTTTCAACAGTCTGCAACATAACACTTGAGAATCATCAATGGATGTCCTGGAATAGATGACATTGTAAGTGAGTTATGTAATATCCAAAAATTATATAAGCACTTTGTGTAAAGGTTAGATGTTTGGTCTAATTCATAGGCAGGCTTCACTTGGAGACAGATGTGACCGCTACAAAATAGACCTTTCTTCACTTAGACACATGCGTGTTTGTAAACTAAATAATGATCAAATATATTCAAACAATGGGTTTTAACATTTAGGAATAGTACATCGTACATATGGTTATTCCTTTAAAAAAGAACTTATGCTATTCTCCTTCACAATTATTAAAAGTTTGAAATTTAGAAAAGTTTGCGCACTTGCTAAGAGATCAACAAGAAGGTACATGGTGTTATTAATTATTTAACAACACTGAGCCAAAAAGCAGAAGCACTGTGTGAAAAAATAAGTGCGCCCCATGATTCAGTAGTTTGTCTAACCGCTTTTACAAGCTGCAATAACTTAAAGTAATCATTTTCTATATGACTTTATCAGTCTCTCACGGTTGTGGAGGAATTTTGGCCCATTATTTTTCACAGTGTTGTTTCAGTTTAGTGAGGTTTACGGGTATTTGTTTACACATAGCTCTCTTAAGGTCAGCATTTCAATCAGGTTGAGGTCTGGACTTTGACTGGACCGTTGCAACACCTCGATTCTTCTCTTTTTCTGCCATTCTGTTGTAGATTTGCTGCTCTGCTTGGAATCATTGAGCATACATATCACAGCCTGGCTGCCTTAGTAATTTGAACACAAATCTTTTAATATGTCAAATAAAATCCTTACTAAGAATAATAACGATTTGTATTTACTAACATAGAGTTTCTCCAAGCGTTGCAGGGTCTGATCTTGGGATGGATTTGCTGGGACGTTCACGCCTTTGCTAGGATGTCCACTTATGGCATTGTGTTAACTAATTCAGTTGATTTTTGTTGAATAAATAATGAGACGGTGTAGTATGCTGTGTTTTGGAGTTGATTTGAGGCTGTATTTATCTCATTTTAAGACCCGCTAAAGACTTTCTTTTTTGCAGATTTTTTTTAATTATGTCCTGCTATGCAAAACCATAAAGAAGGTGTAATATTTTTTTAACCATGACTGTAAATGCAGCTTGC
This sequence comes from Diplotaxodon limnothrissa, assembly GCF_057381915.1. Classification (NCBI taxonomy): domain Eukaryota; kingdom Metazoa; phylum Chordata; class Actinopteri; order Cichliformes; family Cichlidae; genus Diplotaxodon; species Diplotaxodon limnothrissa. The sequence continues at coordinate 16,866,342 of NC_140602.1, read as the reverse complement.
TAACGAAGTTTGCTGAAGTTAGCCAATTACTTTGCACTCCACTCTCGTCTAAATATGGCTACTCCCAGCTCTCAAAAGATCCTGTCAGCCATAATTATTTAAAAGTCCAAAAAACAGTGGGAGGCCTTGTGCTGGTTAAGCTCATCTTTTATTTACAGTCTATGTTAACTAAGTTAATTTTGCTGACTCGATAGTTGTTTAAAAATAAACAGAAAAGTTCAATTTAATCACAACAACAGTTGCCTCCAGGCTTGACAAACGTGGCTACACTCCTGCTTGTAGCTATAAAGCATGTTTTGCATTAACCTTTTACAAAAAGCTTGCTGATCTTAACCACCAATTTATCCTCCTAGTTTGATCACAAAATTACCAGAAATGTGTGCCCTATTAGTCACACACTCCGAACTGTTAGGGGGTTGACATGCTACATTAGGTAAACCTGACTACCATCATCAATAAACAGAATTTATGACTGCTCAAAAAGCTAAGTCATATACTAAACCATGCATGAACAGTCTGTTATGACATTGTACAATGAATAACAGCAGTGCACATGATCAATGGTCTTAATTGTTTATGTGAACACACTTTAGAACCGTACATCAATAGCCATGCCATAGATTAGCACCCGAGCAGCAGTTCATATAAACTAAACTGAGGGCCATTCAAAACAAACCAGCAATCATTCCTGAAGAGTGAGAGTCTGTTTTTTTTCCTCTGTACTAATATATGGCCTATACGCAATTGTGTAGGTAGGTTTAGCTGTAGAAATGTACCGCAAAATACAATGTGTTATTAGCGGATGCTTCTTAGTAGGGGTTAACCTGAAGATGACCTGACCTCACGATAAACAGTTAATTTAAAGGCCTATGACACTATGTTTAATTAATTTTAAATATATGCACAAACTGTACATTTTGGAGAATTAGCTGTTACAAACAACATTGCTGACCAGTGCAACCACCCAGAACAGTGGAAATATGATTACTGGTGTTCCTGCTGTGTCCCCATGTCTTTTGCCAAAAACTTTGAGGATGACAGATGAAATATACTCGGTGCAACAAACAAAATCCTAATCCTTCTGTCTAATGATGATTATTAATGGAATACACAGACAGGAAGGTCACATATTTGTAATTTTTGAGAGAGTCCACTTGATGCACCTTTAACCTCTCGGCTCACTCATCTAAACATACAGTCATCTGAGCCTCTAGTAAAGTAACAGTGATATGTGGGCCTCTGAAAATTGTGCAATGGTGAGAATATAATGTGTCCCAGAGGGAAGCTGAAGGTCCGGCAATAATGTAAGCAACTCTGCTTTTTCATAAGGTACATATACTGCAGAGCTTATTTTGCAATTAACCCCACGCAAAAAAAAAAAGAAAGAAAAAAAAGAAAAATGGGAAGAGCAAGAATGTGCTGAGCAAGAAGCTGGGGAATATATCTGAAAATAATTTAGTGTGTTCCTTACTTTGACTTTATTTACCCAAAACTTTGACCACCTTTGAAATAATCATTACCATGCAGTTTTCAGTTTCAGTGGTAGCGCAGCTAACGTAATGGCCTTGATTGCATCTGTCGGGTTGGATTAGGCGAACAGAAGCTAGGGAGACGACGATGTTCTCTAGAATAACAGAGGAGTGATACAGTATGAATCACAGCATAAGGGTAACACAAAACTCCACTGAGACGCTCCGAAATCCCAGCCAAAGCTCGTGAAGCAGCACTACCCTTCTCACTTTCAGACCAACGCTCGGCCCCACTGCGACCCAACTCTCCTCACAAACCTTCCGACTGACTGAGCCAGGTCCCGGCTCTGCAGCCAGGGTACAATTACACGCTATTATATATTTTATTAAAACGTGGCTCGTCTGGGAGGTTGTACGAGGTGTCAAAACAAAACAAAAAAGCATAACTGCCTCATTTATGATTTACTGGGAAAGGTCAAGCCCACTGACCCTTCACATTTCTCTTCCACATATTTCATTGTGTATAATTCCAGCAAAGGAGCCCACTAATATAGCTAATATGCAAAAAACAGAAGCTGTGAGACAGAGTGGTAGAGGCAGAAGCTAAAAAAAGGATATATAAGAATATATATATATATATATATATGTGTGTGTGTGTGTGTGTGTGTGTGTGTGTGTGTGTGTGTGTGTGTGTGTGTGTGTGTAAAACCAGAGGTTAATGTATTCATCATGAGCACATCAGTGCACACATTCATGTGTTTAGAGAATATGAGCAGATATACTAAAATTAAAAGTAATTTGAAAAAACTAAGTCTTAAAAGTGGCAATTCATCTATATTATTCCATTTTTTATTTATTTTTTTCAGGCATTGGATAGTCAAAAGCACAAGTAGTTCAGTGTTTTCATTCTATATCACCCTTAAATTCACTCTTGCCACAGGACACCGCGTAATGAGAAAATAATCTACTAGATTCTTATTATGGGACCAACCAGAAAGACGTCAGAGAAATTTTCCAACTTCCAAACTTGCAGTTTCAAAAATGTTGATCAGTGTTTGAAGCGCTCACAGCGATTTCTGAAAAATCTTCTACATGACTGCGATGTCATGCTGTAATTTAGAATAACATCCACAAAATCTGGGCCTACAAGTACTCTTTTCTCCGATAATCTCCTCGGGTAATATTCCAAAACCGATGTATCTCCAAGTTGAATACAAATATTTAAAAAGCTCTTTTCCATACATAACTTCACTGTCAATTCCTAAGCTAAAACATCCACCGCAAGCTTTGCACGGGGGAAAAGAAAAAAAAGAAGAAGAAGAAGATGTGGTTTGGAAAATGAGCCTGCTAATGTGTGCATGTTGGCGAATGTGACGCAGTGGAGATCAATCAAGCGCTCCGGTTCTCTCTGTGTGATTTACACACGCTATGAGGTGCTATAGTGAAGTGCAACCGGCCTCTCTGACCGACAACGTGGTCCAAGACAGCGGAGCCAAGGGAAAATAGCCACAAGATGGAGAGAGATGCCAACATAAGCCCCGACTTCTTACATGTCTTGTCAGTCCTTGGACTATTACAGGATTCCACTGACGAATGCACTGCACTAGTCCAAATAAAAAAGACAGAACTGACCACTGAATCTAAATGGCAGCTAAGGGAATGCATCAATCAAAAAATATGTGCTCGCTGGCCTCGGACAATATTTTAAGAGGGTAGCATGCGATTGAAAATTTCTTCTCCGTGAGGGGAGCGGGATTTTACTGTAAGGCTGATTTTAGCAAAACTGCATTAGCTGTATCTCTTGTTAAATTATATGCTGTAATTTTCAAGTCTAATCCTGCTCTGTACAGTTTTTGACACTATCCCCCCACTCTGCCTTACCCTGAACTACAGCTTTTGCAACATCTGTTGCTACTCAAGCATACATCGTCAGCAAAGACACAGCGTCTATTTATTTCCAAAGGATATCCTCCTGATAGGAGACCATGCAGTACAGGACACACGCATAGTGTATACGGCCACGCCAGTGCCAAGGGCATTGTTTGTTATCCGTGTCCTCCAGAGTCCTGCCCTGTGGCACTGTAGCAACTCAATACATAAATTTAAACATACACATGCGCACACAAAGATGGAGATGGTACAGTAATGTCGAGGATGTGGCTGTGCCTGCCCTCTACAAGCTGCGTCCCCTACACTGAACTATTCCCTTGATCTTTGGTGGCTTTCGCAGCTCCTCAGAGCCAACTCACATGCACGCGTCCTTTAAACTAACAGTGCAACAAGGACACTGGTGGGAAGAGAAATGCTGTTTAAGCACTACTAAAATAAGTGGGTGTGAACAGGCCAGTTAGCGGTAGGGTTTATGGTGTTTGCGTCATTTATAAGGTGCATGTAGGCGAATACTAGAGATCGGGGATGTAGATCCTGTTCTCTCTTCTCTCTGTCTCTCTTTTTCTTTTTCTTGTGGACACTGCTAACCTGTGATCCTCGGGAGCCTCTCTTGTGGTCCCAATCCGAACGGGGGAGCATCTGTGGGAAACAAAAACAGAAACATGTTCAAACCACAGTCCTGCACATCCTGTTTCTGTTCGCTTCCTACAACAGCAGCAGCGCCACCATAATGCAGATAAACTCTGCTCAAGCAGAATAGAAAGGAAAAAGAAGCAAAGAAGTGGAAGAAGTGTGGGGGAAATGGAAACGCTCATAAAAGCAAAAATGGGTTTTGTCTATTTTTTTCACTTTCCATTAAGCACAGACGTCTAATGCAATTTCACAGTCAGGTTTGGTTTACTTTAGCTCTTATTCACCGCCTAAGGGGCTGTTGAAGGCTGAGGATTTTTACGCTGTTTAATTACCAGCCACTGTGTCCTCCCACAGGCCTTGTAAACCCGTTTTCCACCTTCTTGGGAGTAACTAAATGCAGGAGTGCAGCGACTGTCACTGATGGTTGGTGGGCACACTGCAGAGCCAAGTCAACGTTAGCCACCCCTCTGCCCAACTGGCTCTGTTAGGGCTTTCTGCCCCATAAGTGAGAAGTCCTGAGAACCCCAGCAGGCTGCTTTGACAAATTGCTGCTGCACACACTGAGGCAAGAGGCTCCAGCATAAGAGCCAATTTGATAATTCAGGTGTAATTTACTGTGTCAGTGTAGGTCATTGAGTTGTGTCAGGCTGTGAGTAAAAACATTAGGAAAACAGTGGGTTTTCATTTGCCGGTGCTGTGGGCTTGTGTGGGCTTGTGTGGGCAGCGCTGTTGTTTAGCTTTTTTTCCCCCACAGTGCTGCTTTGTTTTAAACAAATGCAATTTTAGAGTTATTGTTACTGCTGCCCAATTAGGGTAATTTAGTTTTATATATTTTTTTGCCTTCTTGTACCCATTAATGAACTGGGATTGTACCTTCTTAATAAACTGGGATTTTACCCCCACTACACTTTGGAGGCCAACAGAAAATTTGCTTTTTTATTCACAGCATTTAAATTTTTATTCAAAAAAATTTGTTAATTTTAAGTGTCATTTTTTACAATTGGGAAAAAATGCCTCGGTTTACGGCCAGGTGTACAAAATCACTGAAAAAAATTAAGCAGGTTATTGTTTTTGTTACTGGGTACTTCAAATCTAAAGTATGTGTCTTTAACGTTAAATAATTAATACTCAATAAGCAGCAATCAAAAATAAAGTTTTGGTAATAAAGCTTCTGGGTATTATCTATGAACAGTTTCACACTTCATCTGCACTGCGTGGGCACCGTTTAATCACACGTGATTGACAGTGGCCAAAATAAGCAAACAACCCTCCAGCTGTCACCACACTTGAAGTCAAGTATTGCTAAAATCCAGCAAATCCTTTTTTCCATCTGAGCTCTACCTACTTCTAAATTGTGAAAAAAGAAGAAGAAGCAAAGACAGAAACTTCTCATGTGAGAAAACAGAAGCAGCTCCAAATTTGGGAGAAAGTCGCACAGGATCCATCGCTCATAGTCAGAAGTAGTAGGTTGTTTAGCAGTGAGGGGAAACAGTTTTTAAGGTCTTGAATTTAGGAGTCACAGCAGCTTTAAATTGCTTTAATAAGCAACAGCTTCGACAGGTACTGCAGCACAAAATGTGGTGACCGTGACAGAGAGCAAACAAGGTCACTGCTATATAATGTAAATCGCTCTTTAGGTGCAGCTGACGTGCCACAGTTTTACAGTTAGGATGTTGAATAAAACACAATGTGAAGGGTTTACCCAAAACATACTCTTGTGCTTTGGCAATGACTGTATGCACGATAACATCTGTGAGTTGCTTTAAACTCCTTCGAGCTTGAACATACTGTCTCATGCACTAACAGAGCTATACTCGATAGAGTACAAAAGGAAGTCAACAATCAAATGTGTAAAAGGCAGTTCATGCAGTGGATGTAAATCACTGTAGACAATAGTATTACCCAGTCAGTGCTATTTGTCTTATTCTTTACAGCTCTAATGACAGCTTTTCTTACAGTATGGAGCTGGCAGTAGGCTACTCTACAGTTGCGCTAGAGTCGAACTCCATTAGAAAGTCCTAGTATCAGTGAGTCTCTCCAGGCGCACACGAGTAAACAGCCTTTCTGTTTGACGATCTTATATAACCCAACCTTTCATCTCCTTGCTCTGAGAGACGGACATAGACTATACAGAAGTCTACACGCTGCCTTTGATGTGCCAAAAAAAAACCCCACACACAATACCTAAGCTGAGCACAACATTTGAGTCGTGCCGATAGCCTCTTGCGCAGAGTGACTTCCCCGGCCACAGAAGTTTATTTTTTCTGAGAGTACTCAAAAAAAAAATGTTAATACATGTGCATGTACAGTAGCTGCTCTTCTCAAACGGTGGGTGCAGTTGGATGCCAGTATGTGTGTGTGCGTTTAACCACAGATGGAAAATCACTTATGCTTTTAAATACAAGCTGCCAGTGCTAGAATAAACAATAAGCAAACAAACGCACACACATCATCTGTTTTAAAGAGGCAAAAAGCAACAATATGAGTCTATAAGAAAAAGAACTAGATGACTAAACATCAGTGTATACAATCTACAGCAACTAGAAGAAAGAAAGTAAGTCTTGGTTTTGCTTTATGTTTGCTTTGCTTCGAAGGGATCGAGGAGAGTGGTCAAAGATAATACTTAAAACACATGAAAGGTCACTGCCAGTATCATTTCTGAAGAGGTAAAACCACACATGAATGATTTCTTAGATATCTCCTGGTTTTCGTGGACACTGTCCAGACAGCATAACACAGCTGAAGCAGTAAAACTTTCAAATGGACTTGTTTTTGTTCTAAAGCTCCAGTACACCTACTGGGAAAAATAACAACTTTGTAGAAGTTGTGCCCTTTGTTTCACCCTCTGATTCATTATTCCGGGCCATAAGTCAGAATAAGCCAGGTCTAATGGTGGTGATTTGAAAGTAGAGTCGTCTCTTTCAGACTTTCTGCTGTAGTTACCTGAATAACATGACGCACTCAATAAGCTCCGAGGCATTTTTATGAGACTCTTGTTATAATCTGAATGAGTGGTCAGTAATAGTAATAGCAGATTACTTCACTTTATAAGATGCAGCCAGACTGAGGCTCCTTCCGTAAAATAAGATGGAAATAAGTAACAGGAACAAGTAACCACATTACACTATACATTCAGTCCTTCTTGCATTTATACTACTTGCCAATTGGAGTGGGAAGGCAATATTTTCAGTTGTGACAAAAAGCTGACACTGTCTATCTGCCTGACCCACAGGACCTGCTATTTTGGTTCCTTTATTTGCAGCTGCACATAAAGTTCAAAGGACTGGCTGAAGGTGAATTTAAACCAAAAGGGTGAGGTGGTCAGTAAAGTGACTCTTAGCCAGTCACATCTCTGGTCTCGTTGCTCTGAAGGAAGTGCACCAATCACAGTGAAGCACGCCAACAATAGGTGGAAATAAAGCGTAAAGAAGCTCTTTAAGGACATCGGTCTGCATGGTGCAGAGCAGCATGGCATGAACACAAAAGTAAAATCTGCAGCCAGAGAGAGAAATGGTGTGAGTGCTATTTAAACTACACAGCACTGATAAATAAAACCACACTAACCAATTTATATGCTCGCGTCTCAGCTATTTTAGTTTTATTTCTAATTATCTCGCGTAAATAACTGATCACATTTGACTGTAAAATGCAGCGCAGCAGGATTTGCATCATAACGCATTACAAGAATGAATAAGGATGCTCTTACACTGTAATGGGGATCAGCCAGGCACAATATCCCAACCAAGCTGTGATCTCATGGCTCAAACAGTACCAGCCAAGTAAACTCCCAACCGTCCTCAAGCATAGAGTGTTAAGAGGGCAGCTGTGTGGATTCCAGTATACAGAAAATGCCCTTTCTACCACCATGGCACGCTGCCGTGCCTCTGAGGTGCTGGGCAAACACCATGGTGTCAAAGCACAAACAAACTACTGGAATATGCTTGTTGTTTCACTTGCTCCCGCCAATATCCAGCTGAGAACCACATCTCTGTGGCTGTGAAGTGGTGGGAGCTGCAGCAGCAGCACCTATAGCACCACTTTTACTGTGACTAACCAGAAGCCTCACAGTAAACACTTCCCACTGTTATCAAGTTAAACAAGATGAATTATTTTGAACAACGATATGGGTTATTTCCTTTCTTTTTTTTCATTATGTTCTGCATATTTATATAATAGTGTATTATGTAATATCCTGTATATATATATATATATATATATATATATATATATATATATATATATATATATATATATATATATATATATATATATATATATATATATATATAGGGCTGTTAGAAGCTGGGATGAGAAGTCGGTGCCAGCCGATCACCCTGTTAGAGAAGAGGGAGGGAGAAAAAGAGCTGTGTCCAGGTCTTTCAGGATGGTCGGGTTAATTAAGGTGCTGTTGTGAGGCCAAAAGATCAGTCTGCAGGATTTCCAGTGAGCTTGACCCAAAGGTTTAATGAAGCACCTCTGTGTCCAATTAAACTCTCACTTACGGTTAGGTCTGCAAAGTCATGAATTCACACATATGTCCGTTACACACGCACGCGAACTCGTTCATACATGAGCACACACCCACCGCCTCGAGGTCTCTGAGTATTTCCTTTCTTTATTTTCCTTTGTTCTTTTATCTGTGCACTGTGTCAAAGATATTCTGATGTCTGTAGTGTTTGACTCAGACATCCCTGCACTCGCTTTCACTCTAGCTGACATAAAGAAAGTAGGTCAGATTCTACTAAGTCTTTCTATGTGAAAGCTTCAGAAATTATAGCGGCTTAGCCCTAAGGACACCATCAAGGCAACAATCAAAGAACTTTATTCTCCCTTTCATGGGTGTTAGAACCACAGTAAAACTCTACTTTGCTCGCCCTACCTTTGACAACGAGGTGTAGTCTTGTTTTACACCTGCAGGTGGAGGTATTCTCATGATTAGTGTCACGAGTACGGTTTCTCCTGGGACGCCCTTTGAAAAGTTTTGTTTGTTTGTTTTATGAGTTTTAGAGACATTTTAGAAAATAAGTATATTGTGATAACAAATATGCAATAATATCAGGATTTAATAATGGTAGCATTTGGAATATAACACAGAATTTAGACCAAATCATATAGGGGTTTTCTCAGGATAAACTTTAATATCTTAGTTATCTACCAGCTACACTCTGGACACATGATCGATCTGCTTGGTTTACCAGGGTCTTGTTATAATTTCCTCGCCCTGAAATCTAGACAGATAAAGTCCATTTAGCTCGGAGAATTGGACCCATGTTAATGATAAAAGTAATCATAATGGTGCACAAGTGTGATCATTGAGGTTTTCTTTTTACCCTGTATTGTAATCTCTACTGTCTTTTTCGTTAAGCAAGCTATCATATGACTTAAACATGTCTTTGTAAACTTTAATGAATGTGTCTTGACACAAGCTACTTTCAAAAGGATAAAAACCAAAATTAAAGGGTGATAGTTTGAACGGTATGTGTATGCTAAAGTTTAATGCGAAACTACAGCCTGTTTAGGCAGACGCACAAAAAAATTGCGATCCAAACTGTGTGGCTCCTTGTCCAGGTGACTGCAAAAGCCTCACCCCACCTTCTCCTCTGCCACATCCGTCCCAAGTGTAGCAGTTGGGGAGGACTCTTATAAATCCTTCTCTGCCTGAAGGCTGAGTTGAGTGCATGGAGAGTCATTCCTATTCATGCTGGCTAATGATTTACAGGTTTTACCGTGGGGGTCAGTCATCGTGGGTCATTTGCGTCATCGCTAGAGGGAAGGGAACTATTGAGGTGGGCTGCCAAGGGCAGAGGAGGGGGCTGTGTGCGGGGAATGAGGAACATACTTTATTAGCACATGTACATCTAAATGTGTGCACACACTCTCTCGCACACATTCATTTTCCTGCAAAGCACTCAATTAATGAAGAAAATCACAAAAATATTTTTTTTTAAAAAGCTTACAAGCTCAAGCGTGATCCGTGACATATTTCTCACATTAGTCCTGCATGTGCACACTGGCTTTTCCCTCTCCCCTCTCTTGCCTGTGACATGTTCTTACTCAGACGCTTATAATTTCAAACGTGCGGCTAATGGGATTTATCCTCTTTATGTTTCCTGGGAGAGACTTTGGCTGATCCTAGAAGAAACCCACTGTATGAATCTTTGCCAGAGATAGATCTGTCAGTCTCTGAGGGTGAAAGCACACACGACAAGGATGCCGTGACCCAGAGAAAACCTCAGTGCGGGTACCCTATATTCTGAGCTAAAAGGTTTCAAAGACAATGATATGAAATATGTCAGACAGACAGTGAAAATCTGTTCGTGAAGGCCTACATTATTGATACCGACTTTACAGACGTGTTTCATGAGTAAAATTGACACCTATTTATTTATTTTTGCTAACATTACACTGTTTTTCCTTGCTTATGAGCTCCCAGCTCCACACAGGCAACGGGGTGAAAAAGAGGGGATCTGGCTGGGCAGACCTGGCAGCCTATACCAAAAACAGCATGCCAAAGCCATTAGTGTATAATAGTACAGTCAGGATTGCTGCTGGGTCCTGGAGAGCTGAGAAGGGAGCGCAGCCCCACTTGTTTGTTTGTTTTACAAGCCTTTACTCTGTTCGGTTTGCAAGGTGCCAGTGGGCTTTGTGCGGTTTAATTCCCAACTGATTTGAACAGTGTACAGTACGTCAACAACGGTAGCTGTGCTCAGGAAACAGCACACTTTTTTTGAAGGCTTATGTCAAACAAAATCAGTTACGACATTAAAATTCATTTAAATACTTTCATTTACCATACAGATAAATAAAGCCATGGCTGTGGGGTATTTTCCCCAAAGGTGACTACACCTGCGTATTGAACAGCTAACCAGAAAGATATTCTCTCTTACATGCTTCTTACATGATCTGAACTTTCATTAGAGAATAGAAACTGTACATTTCTACTTTGTCTTGCAAAATAATTTGCATATATAATGAAGCATATGTGAATTACACATTTGTGTATGAAAGGCCAGATGACAAAAAATGTCAGCAAATGAGAAGAGTTAATCCAGCTTGCTCTATTTTGTTGCTCAGTGGTGTTTTTTAAGCCATGAAAAATGGTCTCAGACAACAGCAGGAGTGGGTGTTACAGTGTTCCACTGTAAAACCTTTTTATGAAGCCATAAGTCTGACTGGGACAAGAGGCAATATTTCTTTTGGAAGACGCAAAGTATGTCAAGCAGGATTTTCAAAGTTAATGAACAGATGAATAACAAACCTATTCCGACCTGACCTTTACATGAAAACCAAAGAAAACCCCACAGAATTTCTTAACAGGGTTATTTTTGGCTAAATAGCGATGCGTGGAACTGTACTCTTTGAAATGACTCTTATCTGGCTCGAGAATACAAATTAAGCTTTGCTGCAAGATAATTTCAGATTGGGGAAATGCATGTTATGAAAACACTAAGGGATTTTTTTGCATGCATGCCTGCATTGTGCCTCCAGAGCATACATTATTTCATCTTTTATTCACAGGTCTGACTCAGCAAGGCCTGTATTCTGTGTTCTGTCTTTACTCATCAGAGAGGGGACCACTGAAACACACAGACAAACACACACACACACACACAAACACACACACACACACACACACACACACACACACACATAGACACTTTCACAGGCACAGAAACAGTTTCAGCATTTCCAGTAGGGATGGGTACCGGTATCCGGTGCCATTATGGCATAAACGGTAGTAACCAGACCGAAAAGCAGCGCATATTTCGGTGCTTTATTTCGGTGCTTTTTTTTCCTGAGATGTCATACACTTTGGATTCTAGCCAATCATTTTACCTTTGCAAGCGCAGTAGGCGGGCCCAGGTACCTGTACGTACGTTCTTTTAGAGCAGAGCTACAGGTTAAAAATGCCCAAGGCGAAGCGGTCAAAAGTCTGGCTGTACTTCACAGCAAAAGATACAAACTCAGCAGCCTGCAACAAGTGCTTTAAGCTGATACTGTGATACTGTCAAAGGAGGTAACACCTCGAATCTAATGAAACACCTGGCGACGTATAGCATTTTGTTAAAAACCGAGAAATGTGCCGTATTTGATAGCTTGCTGCGAGACCTCACACCGGGCACATCTACTGCGGGTGGGTTGCCTGTTATCGGACCCGGAGTTTGCAACATCCCCCAAAAACCCGAAGAGGAGAGTCCTGGCCCCTAGCCCTGCCAGTGTAGCAGAAATGATGAAGGATGATGATGGCAGCAGCAGCCGTTCTTCTCTGCGTGAGTAGCTTAATGTTGTCCGTGTGTAATTTACGTTGAGTAGGCTAACCACGATATTACATTAATGCATGTAAGGTGAACTAGCAAACACTGTCGTAGTTACATGCGGCTGTCTTCTTGTTTGATGGCAGATACTCCCTTCACTAGGGCTGAACGATATATCGCATTTGCGATAATATCGCGACATGATCAAGTGCAATTTTCTAACCGCAAAGGCTGCGATTATACTCTGGACATGTCCAAATTCATGGGCTGCATCCTCCTGAGGCCGCATTTGTAGACCGATTACGTCACAGCGACGCGCCGAAGGCTGTCCAAATTCGTAGACTCCTCCGAATGTAGCCGACAAATGCGTCCTCCTTTTCCCCGAATTTGAAGGATGGGTCGGGTGTGTCCTTCGTGGCCTACCATATTCCAGAATTCATAGCACGGCCCAGCCAAACTCCAGTTTCCAACAATGGCGGCCGCTACTAAGTTTTAAAATTACTCATACTAATCTTTCTGGGTCACAAAATAAACTTTTAACATATTTTCAGGCGAGAAAGTAGTTGTGTAAACATCAAATATCTGCTCGGTTTATCAAGATATCGCATATTTGCAAAAGTGCTTCGACGTTTTCGGAGGCGTCTGCTACCCACCAGCTCGATAGCTAGCCGGGAGCTCGAGGGTTACTGATGCGGCCGAGAACAGCACAACTCCCGGCACATCATTTTCAGATCACCGCGGACTTTCGCTGCTCGGGTTAAACGTAATATATAAGTCACTTAGACAACCTAAAAATGTTATTGTTGGGCTTTTTTCAGTGTTTTGTTTGTTCGTGAGTAAATCGGTTTGGCTGAGATTAAAGTTATTAGATTAGATAAAATAAAACTTTATTAATCCCCCGGGTGGGTTCCTCCTTGGTTTTCACACAGCTGACTAAACGTCAAACAGAAAACTTATTAAACAGAAGTATGAGACAGTCGAGAATTTACACCAGTGTCTGGTTATATTTTAGATAGCAAGAAGCAGACGGCCGAGTTTATTAAACTCCACCGAGACAGCGGTGACGCTAATCAGAAGGCTAGACCGTCCAATTTCACGGCCGTTTACATCCGGCCTACCCGACCGTCTGAGGACCAGTGCGGCCTCTTCAGCTTTGCCTCTGCCACTTGAAGATGTCGTGGAGGCAGAGTTGAATAGTTACCTGTTGACCCCTGTCATTGACGGAGAGGATGATCCCTTAGCCTGGTGGAAGGTGCACAACATTCACTTTCCACGACTGTGCAAGATGGCCCGCAAATATCTGTGTGTGCCAGCCACAAGTGCCCCCTCAGAGCGTCTGTTCAGCACTGGAGGGAATATAGTGACCTGCACTCGCTCATCCTTAAAGCCAGCAAAAGTAGATATGCTGGTCTTCCTAGCAAAAAACCTGTGAGCTAGGATGATTATGGCTAGCTGAGCCATACTCATTGTGCACTTTAGTTTGTGCTGTGTTGCTGTTACTTACTGCAGATAATCAAGATGTTCAGCCAGTTTTAATTTAAAGGCGTGTTTGTGTGTGTGTTTATACAATTGCTATTATGTTTGCACTTTATGTGTAATGTTACTGACTGCAGAGATCAGTAAGATGTGTGCATTTTTTATTTATTAGTTTTATTTATTTAATATTATTTTTTAATTTAATGACTGTCTAGTAGTTCACAGATGTCGAAAAACTGAGTGTGGTAAAGCCACCGATTTTTTTTATGTATATTTCTGCAATCTGCACATTGCACTGACTTTCATTTTAATGTTTACACCAGGGTTCCTTGTCAGCACTTTATGCTCAGATGTTTGTAAGCTAAAAATAAACTATTGTGTATGTTCAAATATACTGTTGTGATTGAAGAAGTTAAATAAAAATGTCAGTCATCAATTCATGCATCACCTCATGTCATCATAACAGAGGTCTGTCTTCCAGGAAAGAACAGTTTAAAATTAATGTAATATAGTATTGGCCATACTATAAGATGTATTGCTTGTCTTTGTTTAATAATACAGAAGACAAAGACCTTAAAAAATAATCGCATATCGCATCGCAATCGCAATATTGGGGCAAAAAATCGCAATTAGATTATTTTCCATAATCGTTCAGCCCTACCCTTCACCCTGGCCAAAAAGGCTAAAATGACCAAAGAAAAAGTGGAAAACAGTTAAACATGAGAGGTTTTTGGACAAAGTTTGTGTTTTTTCCATTGATTAAGCACTGCTTCCAGCCAAGAGTGATACCATATATGCCCTATAGCTGCAGAAAAGGCTAACATTGTTATCTTTTTACAAAAAAACAGCTGAACATGAGAGGTTTTTGGACCAATTTTGTGTTCTCCATTCTTTAAGCACCGGTTCGAGCACCGTTTAAAGTTTCCATTAGGTGATAGTACCTGGTTACAGGTATTTTTTTAGTACCTGCCCAGTAAGGTTTCCAAGGCAATCTCAAAATGTGACATATACAGATTGCGTGGCAGGGACTGTGCAGTCAATGGCATCACTCAATGAGTCATGAGAGTGACTCCTTCACAAAATCAAAAAAGTTATTTTAGAAAGACAAATTGAGTCGTTTGGCACACAACACATTTACAATGCCCCAGAAGGAATGTGTCTTTGCAAAGAATTCCATGAAGCTAAGAGCTTGTGATTTTAAGGGGGCTCGTCCGGGATTTGAACCCAGGACCTCTCGCACCCGAAGCGAGAATCATACGCCTAGACCAACGAGCCACAGATAGCATGTGCTTAACTCTTCAACTCTGAAAGGATAGACTTAAATCGGCCTTCAAATTCAAGCAGGAATGTTTTTAAGCTCTCTTCAGTATTCATTTTTGTACCTTCAGGACTTTGCTACTGACAAGTTCCAACAGGGATGACTCCAGAGGGACTGCACACAGTGAATGAGAAAAAAGGGTTCCCAGTCATCCACGTCATGGTAGTCTGATGAGCTCTGAAAGAAAGCAGCTGGAATTCTCTAAGTGCCTTGAAGACCTTTCACCTCTCCTCTGAGAA
Organism: Diplotaxodon limnothrissa; assembly: GCF_057381915.1. NCBI lineage: Eukaryota > Metazoa > Chordata > Actinopteri > Cichliformes > Cichlidae > Diplotaxodon > Diplotaxodon limnothrissa. The sequence goes on along the minus strand of NC_140602.1, from coordinate 16,851,062 downwards.
CCTTCGTTAGATCTAAAACTAAACGTTGGAGAGTCCCAGGTATTTAAACCCCAGAGGGGGTTGTCTTTACCAGGGTCGTTGACCAACTATGAAACACATCACATGAGCCAAGGGGTGGAAAAAAGGCGTGGGTGATTATCAGCAGAGGTTTCAGGTGAAACCATTATGAGACCTTCACATATGTAGTTTAACGTCTTTACACCGAAATTGAATGGCCTCAATTTCGATCAGACTTTGTGATCTCTAATAGCCCTTTTCCACTTGCACCTACCTAGCTTGGCTTAACTTGACTCAGCTCGATCTTTAAAGTTTCCATTAGGTGATAGTACCTGGTAACAGGTATATTTTAGTACCTGCCCAGTAAGGTTTCCAAGGCAATCTCAAAATGTGACATATACAGATTGCATGGCAGGGACTGTGCAGTCAATGGCATCACTCAATGAGTCATGAGAGTGACTCCTTCACAAAATCAAAAAAGTTACTTTAGAAAGACAAATTGAGTCGTTTGGCACACAACACATTTACAATGCCCCAGAAGGAATGTGTCTTAGCAAAGAATTCCATGAAGCTTAGAGCTTCTGATTTTAAGGGGGCTCGTCCGGGATTTGAACCCGGGACCTCTCGCACCCAAAGCAAGAATCATACGCCTAGACCAACGAGCCACAGGTAGCATGTGCTTAACTCTTCAACTCTGAAAGGATAGACTTAAATCGGCCTTCAAATTCAAGCAGGAATGTTTTTAAGCTCTCTTCAGTATTCATTTTTGTATCTTCAGACCTTTGCTACTGACAAGCTCCAACAGGGATGACTCCAGAGGGACTGCACACAGTGAATGAGAAAAAAGGGTTCCCAGTCATCCACGTCATGGTAGTGTGATGAGCTTTGAAAGAAAGCAGCTGGAATTCTCTAAGTGCCTTGAAGACCTTTCACCTCTCCTCTGAGAACCTTCATTAGATCTAAAACTAAATGTTGGAGAGTCCCAGGTATTTAAACCCCAGAGGGGGTTGTCTTTACCAGGGTCGTTGACCAACTATGAAACACATCACATGAGCCAAGGGGTGGAAAAAAGGTGTGGGTAATTATCAGCAGAGGTGAAACCATTATGAGACCTTCACATATGTAGTTTAACGTCTTTACACCGAAATTGAATGGCCTCAATTTCGATCAGACTTTGTGATCTCTAATAGCGCTTTTCCACTTGCACCTACCTAGCTTGGCTTAACTTGACTCAGCTCGATCTTTAGAGTTTCCATTAGGTGATAGTACCTGGTAATAGGTATATTGTAGTACCTGCCCAGTAAGGTTTCCAAGGCAATCTCAAAATGTGACATATACAGATTGCGTGGCAGGGACTGTGCAGTCAATGGCATCACTCAATGAGTCATGAGAGTGACTCTTTCACAAAATCAAAAACGTTATTTTAGAAAGACAAATTGGTGTCACACATCACATTGAAAGGTTTGGCAGCCAACACATTTACAATGCCCCAGAAGGAATGTGTCTTTGCAAAGAATTCCATGAAGCTAAGAGCTTGTGAGTTTAAGGGGGCTCGTCCGGGATTTGAACCCGGGACCTCTCGCACCCGAAGCGAGAATCATACGCCTAGACCAACGAGCCACAGGAGGCCTGCGTTTAAGTCTGCAACTCTGAAAGGATAGACTTATATCGGCCTTCAAATTCAAGCAGGAATGGTGTTAAGCTCTCTTCAGTATTCATTTTTGTACCTTCAGGCCTTTGCTACTGACAAGCTCCAACAGGGATGACTCCAGAGGGACTGCACACAGTGAATGAGAAAAAAGGGTTCCCAGTCATCCACGTCATGGTAGTCTGATGAGTTTTGAAAGAAAGCAGCTGGAATTCTCTAAGTGCCTTGAAGACCTTTCACCTCTCCTCTGAGAACCTTCGTTAGATCTAAAACTAAACGTTGGAGAGTCCCAGGTATTTAAAACCCAGAGCGGGTTGTCTTTACCAGGGTCGTTGACCAACTATGAAACACATCACATGAGCCAAGGGGTGGAAAAAAGGTGTGGGTAATTATCAGCAGAGGTGAAACCATTATGAGACCTTCACATATGTAGTTTAACGTCTTTACACCGAAATTGAATGGCCTCAATTTCGATCAGACTTTGTAATCTCTAATAGCCCTTTTCCACTTGCACCTACCTAGCTTGGCTTAACTTGACTCAGCTCGATCTTTAAGCACCGGCACCGTTTCAAAAGTACCGGTTTGGTACTGGTATCGGATAAAACCTAAACTGTCACGTTTCGTAGATCGGACTCACGCGCAGACCACTAGTGTCTTCAAAAGGTGCATTTATTTACAGTGTTTCCTACAGTGGAATTCATATATACACATAATAGTGTCAAAGGAAAAAGGGGCCGGGGTTCCAGGGTCCAGGAGTGAAAGAGGCAGGAGTCCAGGAAGGGAAAGTTTCCATTCAGTCCTAGCACATCTCCTCTCCTTTATCTCTCTTGCTCCCGTTCAGTCGCCAGGCACAGGGGAAGAACAAGTCCAGAGGCAATCTATGCACAGGCAGAAAAAAACCATTAGTCTCCTGGTTCAGACATGCTCATAAACTGACTTTACAAAAATACAGGACGACTGACGCTGATGACTCAACGATCCAGCGACGAGTAGAGCAGACTCGCCCTCTTAAGAAGGGTTCCAATCTTTCATGATCAGCGACAGATGTGCTGATCACCTCCAGGTGCGTAGGCCAGGGGCAGGAGCCCATACTGAGCTCCGCCCCGGCAGGAGAAAGAGAGAATGGAAGAGGGCGAGAGAGAAAGGGAGAGCAGAGGTGAGAGAGAAAGGTAAACAAAAACAAAACACCTGACGGCTGTCAGCTGACGAGGGGCGGAGACCATGACAGTACCCCCCCCTCAACGGGAGCCCCCCGGCGACCCACCAGGCTTGTCCGGATGCAGGCGGTGAAACTCCCGGAGCATGGGCACATCCAGAACGGCCGCCCGAGGGACCCAGGAGCGCTCCTCCACGCCATAACCCTCCCAGTCAACCAGATACTGACAGCCACGCCCACGGCGCCGAGAGTCCATGATGCGAGTGATGGAGTAGGCCGGCAAGCCATCCACGAGCCGGGCGGGAGGAGGGGGCCTGGAAGGAGGGCACAGAGGACTAGAGCGGACAGGTTTGAGTTGTGAAACATGGAAAATATCATGGATTCTCATATTGCGAGGGAGTTTTAACTTCACAGAGACAGGATTGACCAAGGCAGAGATTTCAAAAGGGCCAATGAAGGTGGGTGTAAGTTTCTTAGATTCAGTCCTGACCGGAACAAAGCGGGTAGAAAGCCATACCTTCTGGCCGACAGAGTATTCGGGTGCTGGAGTCCGGTGCCGGTCCGCGATGCGTTTGTTGTTCTCCTTCGTGCGCAGTAGGGCCGCTTGAGTTGCCCGCCAAACTCTGCGACACCTGCGCAGATGAGCCTGGACGGAGGGTACAGAGTGCTCACCTTCCACAGCAGGAAAAAGAGGAGGCTGATATCCCAAGGAAGCTTCGAATGGAGACCGGCCGGTGGCAGAGGCAGTCAAGCTGTTATGGGCGTACTCGATCCACGGCAACTCCTCACTCCAGATGGTTTGATTGGTGGAGGCGACGCAGCGCAGGGCGGTCTCCAGTTCTTGGTTGGCCCGCTCGGATTGGCCGTTGCTCTGAGGATGATAACCCGAGGATAGACTGACCTTTGCGCCCAGGGAGTTGCAGAACTCTTTCCAGACCCGAGAAGTAAATTGAGGCCCTCTGTCGGACACTATGTCTTCCGGGATCCCATGCAGGCGGAAGACGTGAGTGGCGAGTAGGCGTGCAGTCTCTAGAGCTGTGGGAAGCTTAGGCAGAGCAATGAAATGAGCCACTTTAGAGAAACGATCGATTATGGTGAGAATGACAGTGTTACCTGCTGATGGAGGTAACCCGGTGATGAAGTCCAGTGCTATGTGAGACCATGGCCTGGAAGGAGTGGATAACGGATGGAGCTGACCCGCCGGGGGTTGGTTCGATGGTTTGTTTCGGGCACAGACCGTACAAGCAGTGATGTATTCCCGAGTATCTTGGGTGAGTGAGGGCCACCAGAAGTACCGCTGGAGAAACTTGACGGTGCGATGTATCCCTGGGTGGCATGAGAACCGGGCCGTGTGAGCCCATTGCAGAACCTGGGATCTGACAGAGCGCGGAACATAGAGTCGGTGGACGGGCCCCCCTCCCGGATCCGGTTCGGCTATCTGAGCCGCCCGGATGGCCGCCTCGATCTCCCAGGTGATGACCCCAATAGTACAGGTTGCCGGCAGAATGGAATCCGGATCCGCCTTTTCGTCAGCAGCGGAAAACTGACGGGAGAGAGCGTCCGGCTTAACGTTTCGGGAACCGGGTCTGTAGGTGATTGAGAAGTGAAAACGGGTGAAAAACAGGGCCCATCTGGCCTGTCGAGCGTTGAGACGTTTCGCCGTTTGAAGGTAGGCCAGGTTTTTGTGATCGGTCCAGACCACGAAGGGTTGAGTGGTGCCCTCCAGCCAATGCCGCCATTCTTCCAGGGCGAGCTTAATCGCCAAGAGCTCCCGATCGCCCACGTCGTAGTTACGTTCTGCAGGGGTGAGACGACGGGAAAAATAGGCACAAGGGTGCATCTTACCTTCCCTCTGTTGGGAAAGGACGGCCCCCACCCCTGAGTCGGATGCGTCGACCTCTACCACGAACTGAAGAGTGGTATCAGGTTGGACCAGGATGGGCGCTGAAGCAAACCGTTTCTTGAGCTCCTGAAAGGCTGATTGGACAGCGTCACTCCACTGAAAAGCAAGCTTGGGAGAGGTTAACTGAGTTAATGGTAAGGCAATCCTGCTAAAGTCCCGTATGAATCTCCTGTAGAAGTTAGCGAAGCCAAGGAAGCGTTGTAACTGGCGACGGTTGTTTGGTTCTGGCCAGTTCACAACAGCCTTGACTTTCACAGGGTCGGGTCGAAGATCTCCCCGCTCGATTATGTACCCTAGGAAGGCAACCGAGGGCACATGAAACTCACATTTCTCGCTTTTGACGAACAGCCGGTTCTCCAGAAGGCGTTGCAGCACCAGCCGGACCTGGGTCTCGTGTTCCGCCTGGGAGGAAGAGAAGATCAGAATGTCGTCTAGATAGACAAACACAAATCGGTTAATAAAGTCCCTTAGAACATCATTGACCAGAGCCTGGAATACTGCAGGTGCGTTAGTGAGGCCGAACGGCATGACCAGATACTCAAAATGTCCAAGGTGGGTATTAAACGCCGTCTTCCATTCATCGCCATCCCGAATCCGGACCAGGTGGTAAGCGTTTCTCAAGTCCAGCTTGCTGAAAATGACGGCGCCCTGGAGAAGTTCGAAAGCGGAGGTGAGCAGGGGCAGTGGATATTTATTCTTGACCGTAATGTTATTGAGTCCCCGAAAGTCAATACAGGGTCGGAGGGTCTTATCCTTCTTTTCCACAAAGAAGAAACCTGCTGCGACGGGTGAGGAAGAGGCCCGGATAATGCCGGCAGCGAGAGATTCAGTTATATATTTCTCCATAGCCTCCCGTTCCGGCAGCGAGAGGCTATAGAGGCGGCTGGTTGGTAAGGGAGCTCCCGGCAGCAGGTCTATGGCGCAGTCATAGGGCCGATGGGGTGGCAGCGACTGGGCTCGGTCCTTCCGAAACACCTCAGCGAGATCGTGGTAAGCAGACGGCACATCTGCTAAGTCGGAAGACCGCGATGGCTCTGGGCCGGTGACAGATTTGTTAGGAGGTACGGCAGCCTTAAGGCAAGTCATATGACACTCCTCTCCCCAGCCCGTAATGCCTCCTTTCTGCCAATTAATCGTGGGGTTGTGTTGCTGGAGCCAGGGATGACCGAGAACTAACGGCGTCTGAGTGGAGTGAAAAACAAAAAAACTAATCTCCTCCGAATGATTGCCAGACAGTGTGAGGGTGAGCGGTTCAGTGATGTGTGTGATGTCGGGGAGGCGCTGCCCTGATAAAGCCGTGACACGTAAGGCGTGGGGTAGTGACTCCACAGTCACACAGAGTCGTTTAGCTAGTTCAGAGTCAATGAAATTTTGTTCTGCTCCAGAATCAATAAGCACAGAAAGTGAATGACACTCGGAATGGACCAGAAGCTTAGCCGGCAGGGCTAAACGTGGAGGAGATTTATCCTGATTCAAACCGCCCACCAGTACTCCAACCATCACTGGCGGGCGCGGCCTTTTGCTCGCGACGGACAGGAGGCAATCATGTGTCCCTTATTACCACAATACAGACACTCACCGGCCGTGATGCGTCGCTGACGTTCTGCAGCAGTTAGGTGAGAGCTGCCGATTTGCATGGGCTGTACCTCTCCGTCGGCGCCCCCTGATGTCCGGGAGGACCGGTAATCGGCCGAAGCCTCCGCCCATCGCGGCCCTGCGGCCTCCTGGGAACTGGAGTTCCGTGCTTGCCTACGAGCTCGTAGCCGCTCATCCACCTTAATACATAACGACATCAATTCGTCAAAAGCAGTGGGTAGGTCCCGCATAATCAATTCATCTTTCAGATCTTCCCGGATGTTATTTAACAATGTGCTCCTGAGCGCATCCGGTCCCCAGCCGGTTTCTTCTGCCAAAATCCAAAAGTCGATTGAATAATCTGCCATACTCCGCTTACCTTGCTTAAAGTTAAGGAGGCGGAGCGCCGCAGCCTCGACTCCAGAGCCCTGATTAAACACAGTCTTAAAGTTAATCACAAACCTCTCAAAAGAGATCTCCGGGTTGGAGTTTAACACGACCTGGGCCCATTTCAAAGCCCGGTCACGAAGCATCTGTACCAAGAACGCAATCTTTGCCCCGTCATTGTTATGAAAACGCCGCTGTTCGCGGAAAATCAATGAACACTGGGCCAGAAAGCCAGAGCACTTCTCTGTCTCCCCTGAAAAGGGCTTAGGCGAAGGCAGAGGACCGTCAGAGGATGGAGTGGCTGCCGATGAGGGACCGGCCGTAGCCGCCGCGAGTGTCTCCTGCTGGGCAGGGCGAGCCGGCTGGGAGGTCCCTGGCTGTACTCCCCCTGGCGTAGTCAAACCGGAAACAGCTTGAGTTAGTGCAGCGATCTCACCTCGCAGCTGATGTAACATTTGTTCGTGGCGAGTCAGCGCCGCTTCTTGGGCAGCCAGTGCCTGACCGATGGTATTCTGATCTGCTGAGTCCATGTTGTGGCTGGATCGTTCTGTCACGTTTCGTAGATCGGACTCACGCGCAGACCACTAGTGTCTTCAAAAGGTGCATTTATTTACAGTGTTTCCTACAGTGGAATTCATATATACACATAATAGTGTCAAAGGAAAAAGGGGCCGGGGTTCCAGGGTCCAGGAGTGAAAGAGGCAGGAGTCCAGGAAGGGAAAGTTTCCATTCAGTCCTAGCACATCTCCTCTCCTTTATCTCTCTTGCTCCCGTTCAGTCGCCAGGCACAGGGGAAGAACAAGTCCAGAGGCAATCTATGCACAGGCAGAAAAAAACCATTAGTCTCCTGGTTCAGACATGCTCATAAACTGACTTTACAAAAATACAGGACGACTGACGCTGATGACTCAACGATCCAGCGACGAGTAGAGCAGACTCGCCCTCTTAAGAAGGGTTCCAATCTTTCATGATCAGCGACAGATGTGCTGATCACCTCCAGGTGCGTAGGCCAGGGGCAGGAGCCCATACTGAGCTCCGCCCCGGCAGGAGAAAGAGAGAATGGAAGAGGGCGAGAGAGAAAGGGAGAGCAGAGGTGAGAGAGAAAGGTAAACAAAAACAAAACACCTGACGGCTGTCAGCTGACGAGGGGCGGAGACCATGACATAAACGATACCCATCCCTAATTTCCAGTCCCATCAAGATTCCCACAGGACTTCAGTAAACAAACAGACAGCAATTGTCCGCTGAAGCATTTTAAATCCTTTAAATGCCTTTAAATCACATCCCTACATCCTTCATAAATCACCAGTGTTCAAACATAAACGTGCAGTCGGGACAGCCCCCTTGTACTAACTAAACATGTGTGTGTGTGCATGAAAGTGTTTAAATGCCAGGCTCAGATAAACAGTGTGTATGTCTGCATGGGGAAATAAATCTTTGCTTCCTCTTTTTTGCAGGTAGCCCGCTCAGGTAGAAAAGGCTCACGTCAACCCCACTGGCAGGTTTTTCACAATTAGCTTGTAAAATAGTTGCTTTGTCAATGAAATTCCCATGGGGTACTGGGCTCTAGTTCCATGTATAGCGTGAACTAAAGGAGACAATGATGGTACAGGTCTCTGCTGAGCCTTTTTTTTTTCTTAACAAGACAAAACATGCGGCCATTAAGAATGACCCATCATGCTAATGCCTATCCTGGAAACCTGGCTTAGTGGAAAGCAAACAGTGGCATAAGTCAGGGGAGATGCCGGCTGTCCTCTGGGGAAATAAGCTGCAGGCTCTTTGAGTGACAGAAAGCCATCTTCTTCAATCACACCCTCAGTGGAGCTCACTGAGGCTTAGCAAGCAATAAACAATACATACTACCTTAAAGCTCCCTGTCTTGTTTGCCAATGTGATATATGATGTGTTAAAAAAAGACACATAATGAAGTAATGATATGCTGTCACTCTGCTGTGTAGCAGTTTCGCCTTTGGCAAAGCTACCACATAAAGCATGGTGATAATAGAGCTCAGGTGAAAAGTGACAGTAGTTCTATGACTTGACCACCCAGAGTGATTATTCAATTCAATTCACTTGAGTTTTATTTATATAGTGCCAAATAACAATGACAGTTTTCTCAAGGTGCTTTATATTGTAAGCTAAAGACCCTACAATAATAGAAAGAAAACATAGAAAAAAAAAACAACAATCATAGGACCCCCAATAAGGAAGCACATTGGCAACAGTGGGAAGGAAAAACTCCTTTTTAACAGGAAGAAACCTGCAGCAAAACCAGGCTTAGGGAGGTGCAGCCATCTGCTGCGACTGGTTGGGGGTGAGTCGATGAAGACAGGACAAAAGACTTGCTGTGGAAGAGAGCCAGAGATTAAATAACAAAAATATTAATAATTAAATGCAGAGAGGTTTATAAACACACAGAGAGTGAAAAAGGTGACTGAAGAAGAAACACTCCATGTATAGAGGAATCCCCGTAGCAACCTAGGCCTATTGCAGCGTAACTAAGGGAGGATTCGGGGGTCATCTGATTTAGCCCTAACTATATGCTTTGTGTTACGAACTTGTATGTCCGTGTGTTTGTTTGTGCAGGTGCTGTGTTTTTGTCTATGTTAATTTAGCTGTGCCAGGGCCCTGTTCCGATTGGTGCGTGGACTTACTGCCCCGGCGTGATTGGATCCAGCTGGAGGACCCGCCCAATAAAAGGAGGCTGGAGTGCTACAGCGGGAGAGGTCCTCGCATTTCTCCTCATCACCCAGCAGTAGTCCTGTGGTAGCCGCTGGCTGCAGTATACGTGCGAAAATTGTGGAAGTGGAGTGGGTAGGGGTGAGCTGCCGTTTATTTTGATCACCCGTTTTCTCCTGTTTTTGAGTTGGTTAAGGAGGTCAGACTCTGTCTTTATTTTGACTTTATTTTGGTGAGCCCAGGAGGTGTGTACCAGTTTATCAATTGAAGATGGCCTGGATTATGACGTCATGAAGAAGACTGTGTTGCAGGCATATGAGCTCGTCCCAGAAGCCTACCGTCACAGACTATAAACACACAGAGAGTGAAAAAGGTGACTGAAGAAGAAACACTCCATGTATAGAGGAATCCCCGTAGCAACCTAGGCCTATTGCAGCGTAACTAAGGGAGGATTCGGGGGTCATCTGATTTAGCCCTAACTATATGCTTTGTCAAAAATGAAAGTTTTAAGCCTAATCTTCAAGGTAGATGGTGTCTGCCTCCTAAATCTGAACTGGAAGAGGGGATTGAAAGCAGAAGAAACTGCGTTCCATTCTACTTTTAAATACTCTGCGAGTTCAATTGGGGTGATACAGTACTAGGTCATTAAGTTAAGATGAGGCATGATTATTCAAGACCTTGTATGTGAGGAACAGGATTTTAAATTCAATTCTGCTAAATTCAAAAACGACTCTAAGATTCCTCAGTGTTCCCAGAAGTCCAGGGCAATGTCATCCAGAGTGTATAGCCATGAGACCAGTTTTCCCGTGCTTCACTCGTGTACGTTAGTTTGAAGAGGAAAAAGAACTCCACGGGACTCCGACATGAAAAGATGTAACAAAAAATGTATTCCACAGTTTGCTGGTCATCTTACAGGAGCGGTCAGGTTTAACTTATCCTCAACAAAAAAAACCTACTACGGAAGGAAAACCGTGTGGCTCTGTTCTCCCCAGCTCCCGCGTATTAACTTTTTCTCTCTCTCTCCCCCCTCCCGCACCGCATGCGCTCATTTGCATACATCCATGACGTCCGGATTTACAGTTTTTCTCAAATGCTAAAACACATTTCACAAACGTTACCACCAGGTCCCCCAATGTCCAAACACAACACCCTTCTCTAAAGCTACATAAACACAACCACACCTTCCCACTGCAAAACTCAAACTCCCACACCAAGAGAGCAGCTCGAAGCTGTCAAAACTGTAAACACTATACACAGCATTACACACTACAGCAAAACAATTGAAAACACAATGCTCAATTTGTGAGAAGGTTCTTTGTTCCATAACTGCCAATGCATATTTTAGAAACTATACAGTAACGGATCGTCGTAGATCTCTGCAGAGGATTAGGCATTTAGATTTGTGAGTTTCATATGAGTAGTATAAATCTATAGAAAATCCTGCATGTACGTACACTACTGTAACACAACTCAATGCAAAAACAGAATCTATTGCACACAACAGTAATCTTGAAAACATGAACAGGGTGTGAAGTTTTTTTATTTACGTTATTCACACCACACACACACCACAATCACTGTGCGGCATCATGTCGCTGAGCTGTTGCTCGCATCTCGTCCGTAATGATGGTGCGAGGTTGTCTTGCTCTCCCTCCTGGACCTTCTCCTCTCCCATGTTGGCCTTCTCCTCTTCCTCGTTGGTCGCTCCTCTTCCTCCTCTCATTTGAACTCCTCTTCCTCATTGGCCTGCTCCTCTTCTTCCAGGGCCAGCTCTTCTCAAAACAAATTTCCCACGTGTGGGACTAATAAAGGTTATCTTATCTTATCTTATCTTATCTCCCTCCTCTGCATCAAATTCCTCTTCCCCTGACTCTGCCTTCATCCATTGTGTTTGTTTGGAACCTTCAGCATACTGTGCACTCTGAACTTGCTTTTATATGTGGGTACAGCATTAGCAACAAGTGTCTTCAATTTTGAGTCATTGTGTGTAGTGAATGACGCCAGGTGTGTTCCCTGTGTTCAAAGATTGGTGACTGTGGCAAGCATTTTGCATCACATGGGCTTTCATTTGAGGATATGAGCAGAGTTGTTTTGCAACATGTGTTTTAGCAAGGAAAAATGTGTTTAGATTTATGAGTACAGAGGGTTGTGTTTTGTGAATTGTGTCTTCATGTGACATGTGTTTATGGTACTGGAATATGGTGGCTACATTTAGTAAATGTGTTTAGACTACTGGTCATTTGGGTTACAGGATTGGCTTTTGTGTTTTAACATTTGAGAAAAACTGTAACTATAAACACAAGCCTTTAAGACACATGTATTCACGGTACTACGTAACCAAGCCAACACAGCAATAAAATAATTTTAGTTCCACCATAAACATACATTTACTATTTAAATTATTAATTGCACAAACAAGTTTAACAACAGCGAAATATAAATACTAATATATATGAACTATATTAACTTGGCTCCCACGCAGAGTAAGAATCTGGCTAGAAACCACATTTCTGTAACCTCGGGTTTACCTGAATTTAGAAGGCGAAAGCTTGAGTCCATCAAGGTCTTTATGTCTTCAAGACATTTCTGTAGTTTAACTAATTGGTGTGTGTTATCTGGCTTTGTGGACAGATAAATTTGGGTGTCATCTGCATAGCAGAGAAAGTGTATGCTATGCCTTCTAATGATACTGCCTAAGGGAAGCATGTATAATGTGAACAGGTTTGGTCCTAGCACTGAACCCTGTGGAACTCCATAATTAAGTGTGAAGAAGATGCTCAATTTACATGAACAAATTGGTGTCTATTAGATAGATATGATTGAAACCACTGCACTGTACCTTTAATATCTACAGCATGCTCTAATCACTGTGATAAAAATATTATGGTCTACAGTATCAAACACTGTACTGAGGTCTCAGGTACATCCTGAGAAAGAAAGAAAGAAAGAAAGAAAGAAAGAAAGAAAGAAAGAAAGCATTGGTGAATTCAGCAACGCAAAAAGATCTGGATGTCCACAGAAGACAACAGTGGTGGACGATCCCAGAATTATTTTCATGGTGATGAGAAACCACTTCAAAATAGCCAACAAAGTGAACAACACTCTCCAGAAGGTAGGCGTATTGATATCCAAGTCTACCATAAAGAGATGACTGCATGAAAGTAAAGACAGAGGGTTCACTGCAAAGGGCAAGCCACTCATAAGCCTGAAGAAGAGAAAAGCTAGATTGGACATTGCTAAAAGAAAAAATATTTGAAAAAAAATGTTTAAAAAAGCCACCAGAGGGAAAAACATTCCCGAAAGTATGGAGAAGTCTTGGAACAGTTCATGATCCACAGCATACCAGATCATCTGTAAAACACGGCAGAGGCAGTGTGATGGCTTGGGCGTGCATGGTTGCCGGTGGCACTGAAACACTAGCGTTTTTTGATTGACAGAAGCAGCTGGATGAATTCTGAGGTTTTCATAGACATCCATTCCCCAACTCTCTGTGAATGGCACTCATGGCCATTGATCAGTGGCCTTTGTTGATCAATGGCCATGAGGATTTGCATAATTATGATGAAGGAACTGACCTCCCAGCCCATTGTTCCTTCAGTGGTGCTGGTTTCAGTCATTATCCAAATGTACTGTTGAGGTTGGGGAAACCTGCAGTCAGCTGAGACTGAAGAAGTCACTTGGATGAGTGACGAAACATTTCTCCCACTGAAAACATTTCTCGTCCAGATGAACAGAATCAACTTTTGGAGATTTTCATAGACATACTGTCTGCTCAAATCCAACTAAATGCAGTCAAATTGATTGGGCGGTGTTTCATAATACAGATGGACATAAAACATACAGCCAAACAAACTCAAGAGAAGTGGAATATGCTTGAAAGGCCAAGTCAGTCACCTGATATTAACCCAAATGAGCATGCATTTCACTTGTTGAAGACTACATTTTGGAAAGAAAGGCCCACAAACAAACAGCAACTGAAAGCCGCTGCAGTAAAGACCTGGCAGAGCATTAAAAAAGGGAAAACCCAGCATCTGGTGATGTCCATGAGCTCAAGACTTCAGGGTGTCATTGCCAGCAAAGGGTTTTCAACTAAGAAGAAGAAACTTAGAAAGACTTAGAAAGAAATTAATAGTTAATGTTAAAGCAGTGTTTGGCTTAACAGAGCTCTGGCTTTTTGTCAGCATGGTTACAGTGCTGAAGAGAAACCTAGGGTTTTTCTTATATCCTTCAATCAGTAATGAAGAGTAAGGTGCTCTAGCTTTTTGGAGGGCTTTTCTATAGAGCAGCAAACTGGCTTTCCAGACAAAATGATGAGCTTCTAAAGTAGTGAGATGGCACTGCCTCTCCAGCTTTATCTGCTTTAAGGTGTGTTTGTACCCTCATACATACCTACAATAGACCGATTTCTGTAATATATCTATATATCTATATTATTGCTAATATATATTTTTTAATATATCTATATTATGGCTAAAGCACTTCTGGGTGGATGCAAACTGCATTTCGTTGCCTTGTACTTGTGACATGTTCAATGACAATAAAGTTGAATTCTATTCTATTCTATTCTGAATTCTATACCAGGGAGTCAAGCACTTCTGATTTGAGGCTTTCTTTTTCAGATGAGCTACAGTATCCAGAGTTGTAAAAATATTAACAAGATAGCGGTTCAGTTAGCTGCTCTGCATTGTGTTAGCACAGGGCATTGAAGAAGATAACAGTGGATGAATTATATCCTTAAACTTAGTTACAGCACTTTCAGAAAGACGTCTACTATGATAAAATCAATTCCCTACTGCTGTGTAATCCATGGCTGTAAATTGTTATTAGGAAAATATCGGACAAGAGAGGGTTTCAGGAAATACTGTTAAATATTCAGTTTCTATGCCATATGTCAGAACATGATCTAGAGTACGATTAAAGTGTTGAGTGGGTCCTTTTACATTTTGAATGAAGCCAACTGAGTCTAATAATAGAATGAATGCCATGTTGAGGCTGTAATTTTTAGTATCTGCATGGATGTTAAAATCACCCATAATAATTATTTTATCTGAGCTGAGCACTGAATCAGATAAAAAGTCTGAGAATTCAAACAAAAACTCTTGAGTAAGACCCAGGTGGATGATGTATAACAACAAATAGAACTGGTTTTTATTTTTTTAATAATATGAACATAAAGTGCATATTTACACTATGCTCAGCTGGCTGTGTATTGTGGCTCTGGCACATCAAAGTATCCCTGATTTGATAGTTAAAAAGTTGGCAACCCTAGTTGGCTACGAGCTAAGTTAAGCTAGCGAATCCCTAAAGACACAGTGAGCGAATACTGTGAATATAATTAGCAGGTGAATGAACAGAGAGTGTGCTTTGGATAAAGCATGTTAAGATTACACTTCGTAATAAGACGTTATCTTTACATTTTTAATTAAACTGGCTATGCAGATAAAAGACACAAAAACACCACTGCATGTTGTAACAGAAACAGGAAGTGATACTCTACCACAGAGAGAGCCAACACCAGTCTTTACAGGAGCAAAGGTGTTTGTTTTATTTTTTAAGAGTTTTTTGAGAGAACAAATGCTTTAAAGGTGTTCAGACGCTATGCATTAAATCATTAGTGAAAGAAGGATTTTACTTTTTCTTTTTTCTTGCTAAAGGGTTGAGCAGACATGGCATTGACATATTACAAACTTTAAATTTGAGGAAAATCAGGTCGGGGAAACAGTCTGAAGTTGTCTTTTATCACATGTAGACAACAAACGATACTTTGTGTCATCTGCTCTCTCATTATTGGAGATATTCTGTGGTTTAGTCCGAGGTGCAGCCTGACTAGAGTGTGCAGGAGCCAGGACACATGATGCCTGCTCACTAGCTGTAAACTTGTTAGCTCAGGGAAGTTAAGGAGTGCACTGCAAGTGTAAAAACAACTTTAGTTCTAAGACTTTATTAGGGTTTTAAGCTTGGTGTAATGGTAGGTACTTGCTATTTGATACAGCTGTGTCTTCTTTGCGGCTAACTGTTGGATATATCAGTAGAAAGTGCAATAGTTCCCTCCAAAAGTCTGATGGAGGAAAAACAACTGAATGAATCAGCATTATTGGAAATAAAGAAGTAAATGTACTTGTATTTGTTATATAGCACAACTGGTGCAAGCACATGATTGAGCTTAAATGAATGATATCTGAACAGCTGTCTGTGAAGGTTCTCAGTCATCCAGGTCATCGTAGTCAAAGGAGCTTGCAAAGGTGAAACGTCTTCAAGCAACTTAAAGAAGTCCAGACGCTTTTCTTTGCAAGCTCCTTTGAATATCTGAACATCCTTCATGTCTGGCCTTAGGTCATTTATGTGTTTACATGACTGTTGTCTGTTAGTTTATCAGTACATTACAATAAACATGCATTGTATCTCTATACCTGCGTTGTGTCTGAAATTGCATATACAGCATATATCTGTAACAGTGTGCAAGTGTGTTCAGGACTTGGAATAGTATTAAGGCTTGCCACATGCTAGGAAAACAGTAGTAAAAAAAAACTTTGTTAGTCTGCTGTTTAAACATGAAAAGAATCCCAGTAAAAATACACTGAGGATTTGGGTTTTCTTCGCACTCAACAACAGAGAGCAAAAACTTGGAATTTAGTTCTTAGATCCTCTTGATTAGAGCTTCTCATGCAACCCACGCACAGCAGGCCAAATGGCTACTCGTGTTTACCTAGCCATGTGACTGGAGCTACGGTAGGGCCACTGACGTCAGCTTACATTCCACACATTCATGAGCCTCAGTTCTCACTGATATGGTCTCAGATGCTGTGGAACAGAAGTAGCAAACATCATACATTATAAAAGCAATATATATATATATATATATATATATATATATATATATATATATATATATATATATATATATATCTTATCCTGATAAAATAAATAAGCACTGCGTCATGTTTGCCATCTGTTTTCATTAGCTCATGGACAGGGATTGCCCAAAATAGCCTATTCCACTTAAAACATCAAGTCCATAAATAATTGCAAAACTGCTGTCAAGAGATGGATGCATGGAAGAAATAACTCACCACATAAATATGCAGGAATACTTCAGTTTTAGTTTTTCTTTTGGGTGTTAGGTGGGCGGCCTATTATTTTTCTAGCTTATGTGATAAAGAATCAAACAGGAAGAATGAGGATCCTACAATAATGTATGTATGATAATGTACAAAAGGTCCATATCCTTGAATCATTACAATCAATACTCCTGGTACTCCTGTTATGGCATTAAGTTACTGCTTGACTAAATTAACTTGTAAAAAAATGTATGACTTATGATGGCTTGTCCAAAGAAAAGAAACACACAGAGACCGATGAGAGCTGCAAAAGATTAAAAATATAATAATTCCACTAAAGCACATCCATAGCATCTAGACATCCATAGAAAAAACGGAATTGCTGCTTTTTCAAATAAGGTTGCTAGCTATATGTGACACAGCATGCAAACAGCAGGCTAAAGTCCTTTTCCCCCCCTTTTTTATGTTTCCTACAAAAAAGGGGAAGCGCCTTTGACTTTCTTATGTTTCATGTTATACAGCCCCCAGAAGGGCAAGGGCTATAGTCATAGAGCATCATATTGAAAAAACAAAAAGCATTTTTTTCATATTGAAAAAACAAAAACACGCCCTTCCATAGAGAAAGTTACTCAGTATGGTTTCTTGAATTATTTTGTTTTCCATAGCACTACGCTAACATTAAAGGTTACAGTCAAATTCTTAGTCAACCTAGGTAATCATGTCCCCCAAGGCCTAGTATATTGTTGTGCAGTATAAAGACAATGCATAAAAAATTGTGCATAATATAAAGTTCTTACTCATTTGCTGTGACCTTGATCAAGCTCAAGCTGTTATTGGTACCTACTATCACACAAAATTTGAAAACGATATCCTGAAAACGGTAGACGCTAGACTCCTAACAAACAGACAGACAAACAAATGGAATCAATTACAAACGTCCTCCCTTCTGGGAAAGGAAAAAAAGGTTTTATGTCTTTGCTGATTTTTATGAATTTCTAACTAAGATTACAAACTGAGTCTATTCTTTAAATTATTGTGGTTTATTAATAATTCCAATAAATAAATAGTCCTTTGTAGCACAGTTGCAAATGATTAAACTTCGGATTAAAAACTGTCTACAAGAAACTGCTGATTGATCACAATCCACACAGCATTATCACCGCAGGTCAAATAAGGAAAAGTTGCCAGCATCACTAAGGGGACAAATTTTATTGGCTGACTGTGCACCCAGGCACACGAGGCTGTGATGAGTTTACCCTCACACCAGAGAGCTTTGCTGGATGAGAACCAGGGGCAAAATAGTGTCTTGTGTATTTGTTTTTTGGGATCGGAAACAGACCAATAAATCACATTTTTCTGACATAGTTTTCAGAGAGTTTGCAGACAGTGAAATTAGGATATCAAAAATATGGGAAAGTCCCGTTGTTCTTGATTGCGTCATTGTTTTACGATGGCCCTGAGAGGTCAAATGGACTTCAACTTAACAAAACACTGCAAAAGCACACAAAACACAACAGAAGTTGAATAAAACAAAAACAGAAGTATTTTTTGGGAGACGATAATATAACCAAAGCAGTTAAAGTGACAAAAACTAGGACATGAAGGAAGCACTGAGACTTGCTGAGAAGAAACAGGATTCAAGGTAATGTGTGTTTTAATCACAATTCATATAATACTGTAGATACAGATTTGCAATTAGCACATAATATTAGCTTGTCATGTTATTGTGTTTTTGTGAGGTTTTGCAGTGTTTTTTTCTTATTCCATTGGCTCATTTTCAATTTGTACACCAATGTAAATAGATAACTAGCACGGCTACAAATTTAGATGTAGGCAAAGATGTTAAAAAAGATAGATAAAACAAAAAAACTGAACAACAAACAGTTGTTTTTTTTGTGGAGTTGGACTAGTTCAGTATCACAATTACCATTTCTGAGATGAGGATGATGGCTACATTTGTTTTTCTTTTAAAGTATATGTTGAGCCTCAGTCAGCATGCACAATGCCAAATTAGCAGAGAGCACCTGGTGTACTAAACATGAGCTGCACTCTACATAACTTTAACATTTTAACATTTAATTAACATGCTTCACAGGGTTAAAGTGGGGTCTGAAAAGCTTCACAGCATTCAGGCCAAACTTGATTTAAAAAAGCAAAGAAGCACTGCATCATGTTGGAAACGTGACTTCCTCACTCAACCCAGCAAAAGCTTGGGGTACCGGACGTCATCGCGTAAATGGAATGGAACTTGTACTCACCACTTACCACACTACAACCATTACATAACAGGAAAAGCATTCTGCTTCTTTTGGACTACAGTATTTGGTAACTCTAGAGTGTATATACAATGTATAGAGCAAGGGCATATACTACTAGAACAGTGGTAATGTGCAAACTCTGCATGACTTGAAGTATGCTGTTTACCTAAATGATGCTTCTGTTCAACAGCAAATATATTTTAAGAGAAACACGGTGATGAGTAGACTGACTATAACTAACATTTTCCTTGCCAGGATCTTTCACTTGTTTATGAGATATGTTGAGTGGCTCCGTTGTGTAGTCATTTACACATTTGCCTAACAAGCAAAAATCCCTGGTCCAGTCTCAGGAGGAGACACAAATCCCTTTGGGATTGTGTGAGGAAGGCCAACCAGCGTAAAAACATCTGACAAATCAAACATGTGGCACTACCTGCTGTGGCCACCCCTGGTGAATAAAGCAGCTGGAAGCAGCAAGAGAGAGAGAGATAATGCCCTGTATTTACTAAAAATAAAAAGCAATGAGTTGAACACTAACTCAAATAAAAACTCGTAATTTAAACATTAATGGGTGGAAACCTTGTCACATTTACAGATTCAGCAGTTACTAAATTCTGCACCAACACTGTGTTTAGGTTCCAATTTGTCCGCTAATCAGTGTCCATACCAATGATTTTTTTTATGCTGTAATTTATCTACCAAGATCTCTTTTTGGTTAAAAGGCTGGTTTTGTTTATTTACACGTGCTGTGAAAAATAGTTGCTCTCTTTGTGATCTCTTAGTTTCTTCATTTTTGCACTTATGTCACACTTTCATATTGCAGATCATCAAACCAATTCAATATTAGACGATTTAATTTGTTAAGAGGGAAAAGAGCTCTGAAATGTGAAATATGTGTGGAAAAAATATATGTGACATTTTTTTAAGTCTAAACATGTTTGATTTTTTTTTTTACAGAGGGTGAATATTAATATGTTAACTAGGGATGGTTACCGGTGTCCGGTGCCATCTGGCATAAACGGTAGTAACCAGACCGAAAAGCAGCGCACATTTCGGTGCTTTATTTCAGTGCTTTTTTTTCCTGAGCTGTGATACACTTCTAGCCAATCATTTTACGTTTCCGAGGATAGTAGGCGGGGCCATGTACGTACGTTCTTTTATGCAGAGCTACAGATTAAAAATGCCCAAGGCGAAGCGGTCAAAAGTCTGGCTGTACTTCACAGCAAAATATGCAAACTCAGCAGCCTGCAACAAGTGCTTTAAGCTGATACTGTGATACTGTCAAAGGAGGTAACACCTCGAATCCGATGAAACACCTGGCGACGCATAGCGTTTTTTTTTTTAAAAGCTGAGAAATGCGCCGTATTTGATGGCAGCAGCAGCCGTTCTTCTCTGCGTGAGTAGCTTCATGTTGTTCGTGTGTAATTTACGTTGAGTAGGCTAACCACGTTATTACATTAATGCATGTAAGGTGAACTAGCAAACATCATCATAGCTACATGCGGCTGTCTTCTTGTTTGATGGCAGATACTCCCTTCACCCTGGCCAAAAAGGCTAAAATGACCAAAGAAAAAGAGGGAAACAGCTAAACATGAGAGGTTTTTGGACAAAGTTTGTATTTTTTCCATTGTTTAAGCACCGGTTTGAGCACCGTTTGAGCACCGGCACCGTTTCAAAAGTACCGATTTGGCACCGGTATCAGATAAAACCTAAACGATACCCATCCCTAATGTTAACAATTACATGCAGAGTAAATTTGATCACAAACATGAACGTATTGTGAGCTGGGAAAAACTTCCTCTCGCTCTTCTTGACAACAGGAGGTGATTTTGCATTCTGTTGCTGAAACCAAGGAAAACTCTCACAACAGAGAAAGTTTAAGACAACAAATCTCTAACAGGGCTGAATTCTTAGGCTATCCTTTGCAGTTCCCTTTGCAGCACAGCTGAGGAAACAATTTGTTGAGACCTTTGCCTTTAACATTCTGCTCCCCACGCCGTGCTCAAAAGACACCACAGAACAGCAGGCTCATCTTGCTACTGTCTTAAAAAAAAGCAGGAAAAATGTTATGGAGAATTTTGATGGAGGCTGTGTTTAACCTCGCGCAGTCATTACATGGTCCAAAAGCTCATTTGTTATTCTCTTAATTGGTCAATCAGTAATGTTGGCAGGATAATTAATCAAACAATGAAAAGAAAGATTAGCCTTAGCCTTAAGATCGTGTTCAGCAGAGGTTCACATCCCGTATAAGTCCAACAAAGCAGGTCTGTAGCCTGAAGCTAGTGTTAATTCTCATCTGTAATTGCTTTAATTGTACTTTCCATAGACCATGTAAAAGCAGAAAGAAATAAAGTCTGCTGCAACTCTGAATAAATGACGAACATTGTAAAAACAATCCTGGCTCAAAAAATGCCCAATTGGGAAGGATAATCCGCTATAATGGGAAGTAGTTCAATTAATTGGAAAGGTAGACTAGAAGATAGGTATCATAAAACCAAGCCATTAACAACTACAACTGCACAGTGGATAAGGCTGTACTGTGTAGGACTTGTAAATACAAAATGGCCACCCTGGAGTTAAAAACCATGGAAATTTTTATATTAAAAAAATCTGCATGTTTATCATTTGCATGTGCGTACTACATTAATTGAAAACAGACCCCAAGTAAATCACCGCTCCGCTTATAACCTGAGCAGTACACATGCGCCTGGCCTGAGCCAAGTGGATCTGGTACCCCTTTTTTCCTGCTGAAAAAGAGGGGCACGGATGTGAATGCAAAATTCAGATCTGGCCACCTCTAACACAGTCACATTGTAAATCCCTAAAGAGAAGAAGCAAGATGGGCAGAGCTCGTCCAGCCTGCGCTCACATCCAAAACAGTCGCTGCTGGTGATTACAACATTACATGACTAATCACAGCAACAATAATGAGCTGCTGCATTTGCCATGTGTCACAATTCATTTCAATCATTTATACATTTGAATAGCAATTAGTAGATTTGCAATGATCGACAACGTAAAATGATAGAAGATGTGGTTTAACACTCTTGTATCTGTCCTTCAAGAGTAAAGCTACAGTTTTGTTAAGCTTAGCTCAAAGACATGGATGATGCAATTCCTCTGAAGCACTGATTAACCAGATATACAATTACCAGAAGAAGAATGAAATGATTTTTCAGGTGAAATAGAGTGAGTAACTACAGTTTTTCTTTCCTGATTGCCAAGACCTAAAAACCTAAAACCTCAGAAAAGCCAAAAATCTCTTGTTCAGATCGCAAAGCTATTCCTGGGAAAAAAAATGACATAAAAACAACAATTGATATAACTTGGTTATGCATTGTAGCGCCAAGAATTTTTACACACTGAGAGCAGGTGAAGCAAAATTAGAAAAAACAAAACTGGCTTAGAAATCACAGAGTGTATGAGCTTGGAAGAAAATGACAGACATTAAGAGAGCAGCAGCATCCCTTTGTTCCATATGCTACATTTAGCTAACCATCTCTTGAATGTAGTGTCATATTTACAAGTTTAGATACCTGTATTTCATAAAATTTCCCAATTTTTAGATATATTTTTTTACATTCATATTTAGTCCATACTCTGACTCTAATGTTCACCTTTTCCTTGTCCTTCATTGCACTTGATCTTTTTGCAGTGCTGGCAGTGCTGTGTTAAACTGTCAGCAACCAAGGCACCTGCATTGGCAGAACAGACCTTGCCTCGGGCGGTTAAGCCCTCAACTGGGGCTTACTGGTTTATGGTTCGGTTGCACTCTCAGGGTCTTTGGTCAAAACTCAACTCACATGCAACAATACACAAATACACAAATGGCTGTGGCTCTGTGTGTCCCTGGGCCTCTCAAAGTCAAGGCGAAGTCATCCAGAAACCCAAGGCTGACCAGTAAAGCTTTTTTTTTTTTATGACTGCCTTACTGGCAAACTGCACAGAATCACACATGTTTATAACTACCCCTCGGGGTTCCTCCATCTGACTCTTTTGCCTCTTTTCCACACATCCACAGAGTAACTTCAGTCACATGCACCTGTGTGTGTGTGTGTGGTGTGCACTGGATCTAATTGATTGGAAAATGAAGATGGACGCCTGTGTGAGCAGAGCCCTGTTGATTAACAAGAGACACAAAGTCTATTACAGCGGTCCTGCTCCCTTGTCACCCAGACAACCAGTCAGTCTTCACTCTTAGCCTCCAGTTACGCACCTGACAGTGAGCAGCAGAGTCGAGCATCTAAATGACAGAAAGGCAGTGGCAAATCACTGCTAGGTTTAGGCGACCCCAATGCCCTTTTTCTCAACAGCAACGCTCCACTTTCAGTAGGAAAAGGAGATGGTTAAAATGGGCAACGTAATGCTTTCAGTCTCTGCCTCTCTGTGCATTAACAACAGACAAAACAGAGAGCCATTAATGGCTTCACTGTGTGTTTGGCTAGCCAGACAGACAGTCTGCTGCTAGCTAGAGATCGAGGCTGGCCTGATTATTGACATTTTGATGGTTTTCAGGCTTGGAAAAAAGTTAGACTTTGTGGAACTTTGATAGATTTGGCATAGTGGAGTTAGAAAACCTTTGCAGTGGGTAAGAGTTAGGGTTTTAGTTTTGCAGGAAAAACTATGCAATGCAGTATTTTGTTTTTTAATGCATCTATTTGATAGAAATCTAACGCTAAATGAATTTAAGAGAGTACCTGTGTAGATAAGACATACTCCATTCACAATCTAGTTATGAACTGTACCTGAACTTGCTTTAGTGAAATGTCGCAACCCTCGGGTGGTTGGAATTATATTAATCTTTGGTAGGAACAGATACACACAGCTGGTCCTCTGAACAGAACAAGGAAGGAAAAGGGAAAAGGCAAAATATCGTACAAAAAAAGGAAAGCCTTTAGAAAAGAGAGGGGTCGTCCGTTCAGTGGAATTCAGCAGTGCGTGAAAACGGGGGGGAAATGAGTACATCTGGCGTGAGAGGTGGTTTGTTCACCATTACGGAGTTTTTGAGAGCAGAAGAAAGAAGGGAAGAGAGAGGGCAGAGATTAAAATGAGGGTTAATCATGAAAGAGAGCTGGGAGGCAAAAGGAAACAGAGGAGGACTAAAATGGGGACAAATCAAATGAAAGACTACAAGGTTTAGAGTGAAACACAGAGACGTGAGGATGAAAAGAACTAAAAAAGGAGAAGCGGCAGGTAAAATAGAGCAAAGTCCTTGGTGCTAATCATACAAGCACATTGTGAAACTATAGATTGGGGGGGAGGTGATTCTAGCTTTAGGAGTAATGTCTCCATCCTGAGCCGGAGCTTTGAAGGCTCTAGGACGAGATGTGGGGGAAAGAAAAAAAATGAACGCACCTCCCCAGAGTGGGGAGCACTGTGTTACCATGGAAACAGTGCTGACGTCAGAGCATGCATTATGTGATTACTCATAGACTCTGTTGAGGAGTGGGCCAATAAAACAGGGACCATTACTCACACACAGGGAGATGGCCAGAGCTCAGGTTACACACATACTTCAGTGTGCACTCGCACACACACGTACACTAAAAGCACAAACAAAAGCATATACATATACACATGGCCAACTCATTCAAACGGCTCCATTTTAAATGAGAAAAAGACTGCAGACGACGGTCTAGAAGAACATTTTTACAATCAGGCTTGTTAAAATAATGCCAGTTTTTACAAATGCTCCCGATTTGGCATGGAAAACATGCAAATTCCTTGTATGCTTGATAATGTCAGTGCTGAGGAATGAGGCAATAACTTGAACACTCATCGCTTTGCTCTAAAATGTCAACACAAGTGTCCACTCGGTGACAACAGACAGAGAACCCACCTCTCCATCGCAACCAGGAGGAACACAAAACACTACCTCAGCAGCACAACCACAACCTGGATATCACTGACAGAATCTGCATGTTCGGCATTCCACAAACTCTGACCCGTGTCTGACAAAGCACATCAAACACAGACGGTTACATGTACACTATTGTGCGTCACAACACACACACTTGCATGCACACTTCCTCTCGTCTTCTCCCACACATTCTCCACTGGGAGTTAAAACACTGTTAGGGCTGATAAGGATCCAGGCAAACAGAGTGGATAAACAGTCACTCTGGTAATTAAGAAAAATGGGCCTATCAGAGAAGAGCATGTAGAGACAAACATGTAATGCAGACTCTATTATAAAGGCCTTACACATTCCCGACACAAAGACCATTAGGTGAGTTCAGACGGACGGCAAGAGCATGGAAAGCCAATGAGGTCATTTTTCTTATTTTTTACTGCCAGCTAGCATAAACACAAAAGAAGTGGCACGTGTTGTTGCAAATACCAATCAATGCTTATGAATTTTGCACCTTAATGTTTGAATTGCACTGAAATAATTAAACTTCTTAACTCACCAGAGTTGATTCAGACACAGCAGACCGTAAGCTGTCCTCCAGAAACTGCTAAATGTGTATTCAACAATGCATATTTGCTCAAAATGCTGCTAGCTTGATGTTAGCCAGCTCATGTTTTCTAATAGCTGCAGTAATGTTAGTTAGCCCACAGAAACAAAGATTCATGGGTTATGGAAACAGTGGGAATGTATGTTACTAAAATCAAGTCGAAACAAGTAGAAACAGTAACCATAAGGAGCTGGAGATATTAAAATGTCAGAATGCAGGAAAAATGAGATGAAAGATGGGTTGCTCAAAAATTTAGGAGACGTCCTACTATTTTCTGGACTGAGAAGAACACAAAAGCACAACTTAATACACCAGCCTGAAGTGGTCCTAAAAAAACTGACTCCATTATAATATGCTAATACTTAATTAAGTTGCTAGTTTAACTATCCTGTTCACTATAAGGTTTGAGTAGTATTAAAACATTATTAAAAATGTACCAATTACACTTCACCCAGGAGTGGGCGATATATCAAATATGGCACACTGCGGTGAGCATGCATGTTTATATGCTACCAGATAGGGAAAAAGTTGGACACGCATGCAGAAGTTGCATCCCGTGATTTTTTCATGTTGGCTTGAAATAAAATAAAATATCTTTCTCTGCTGTTACTGCAACTAGTACTGCAACTTCTGGATGCATGTCTTTTTCACGCTTTGGAGAGGCAAAGTGTGAAATCGACACAGTGGACCAGTGTGTCTATTATATGTGGTACTGGGTTGCAATATTATAATTCTTTTAATCATATGAGCAAGATGCTGTTTAGTGGTCTTAACAATAATGTGGCTACACACAGTATAGACTGTCATAAATCTAAATGTGGTCAAACTACATTAGTGAGACATAACTTTTAAATAAGAGTGATTGTTCATAAAAAGGTGCTTGTGTTAAACAATGTGTTAAAGCTCATTGTTGTTTTAGCAGATTTTTCACATCAAAGGGGTAAATCTGGTATTTCACCTATTCCCAGTTGTTTTATTGTAATGTAAAATCATAATACATATTGAGGGTTTTTTCAGATGTGTGACCACTATGACGTTAACTTGTCCACAAAGTAAATGTTTTAGGTGCAACAGTGGATTCAGATCATGATTCTGCTTGCTAAAGCTGCTTGACATGACAGGTTAGAAAAACAACCTTGCCCAGCATTTTGAGTGTGTAACAATCATGTAGGTGAGGTAGGATCAAGTGATTAAGATGCAGTCACACAGACTTAGAAATGACCGTCAGGCAACCACCAGTCATGAAGGGAGAAATGGTTGTAAGAGTTGCTTGAAGTCGGTGGCAGTCGCTGGGAAAATGAAGTCATACAAGTCTACAGACCAGTCTGTGACTCCAGGCAACCACCATCACCAGAGAAAAACATGTAATCATTAAATGGTTGGCAAAAACTTCCTTGCAATTGTTTTTGGTTGCTAGCATAATGCTGCAGTCATGGTTTGAATGGAAGTGATGGACTTGTCTACAAACACTGTCCAGCTATCCCTCAAACTGCAGCGAAACTATGAAACGTGTGATGCAAATTGGAAATGGAAATGGTTTACCTTCCAAGTAAAAGCTGTACATTTTGAAAAAGGCCCAACTTTTACTTTTGAAGGTGAACCTTGTTCTTTTCATTTTTTTCCAACACGAACAACATGAAAACCCACAGACAACTGTGGGAATCTTCTAGCAACCAAATCAATCACCAGGGGTTGCTTTTTTTTTGGGTTCAACCCTTACTTTAAAACTGATTTCACTCAGAGACAGCAAGAAAGTTCCAGGAACCACTGCCAAGCAGTCAGGGAATAGACACTTTTTCCTGAGAAACTGGTGGTTTTATCACACCAAGTATAGTGTACAACTCTTGAGAAATGTCCCCATGATGTCATGTGAGAAAAATATCAATAATTATAAACAAATATCTTGAGACAGCTGGCAATAGTAGTCAAGTTTAGTTTAATGTTATAATGATTAAAAAAAAATACAATTTAACAACAAATATGTTTCTTTGTATTGACATTTCAAAGGAGTTTTTTCTTGAAAAAGTGACACAGGTTAGCACTGATCGATCATAAGACAGATTGTAACTACTGCTGAGTGATTTCAAGAGGAGTATTCATCCAGCCAGATGAATGTTCTCTTTTTCCTCTTTATGCTCGAACATGATGTTACATGTGAGCTTTATCAGGCATCAATCTACCTTCCTCTGAAGTATCTGTATTTTTAACTGTCCTTAATTTCCATGACGCAAGTTCAGTTATTGCATTTGGGACAAGTACTCCATGTCATTTCTCTGCCACAAATGTGACTGAGCTCTGGCCAAAACCTGATATACTATACTCTGCATCATCACTAATTTGGTTACAATGATACCATATCTGAGATGATCTAATTAGAGGCTTACAAGGCCAGTAGCTCTCCCTACCTCTGTGTGTCACTGCAAATTGTGTAAATGTGTCTTATTTGTGCTCCTATTAGTAAGCACACATATATGTGTTGATGCATCACAGAATAAGCTTATGGAGACGTGCGCACGCACACGTGTGTGTGTGTGTGTGTGTGTGTGTGTGTGTGTGTGTGTGTGTGTGTGTGTGTGTGTGTGTGTGTGTTAAAACAAGCACAAGCTGCAGTCCACCTGGCACGCCAGTGGGCTTAATGAGTCTCACGTTCATGCAGCATGCACAGCCACATCCACCGCCTGAGGCTCTGATGACCAGGTGCTCTGACACAACACATCTTCAAAAAACAACGTGAGCAGGAGCCTCCCAGAGGACGGTTCCTCTAGTAATATCACCGTGACCAGCTAAGAAGAAACTGTTTTACTTTAAAATGTTGTTCTAAAATCTTGCTAGCTAACTATAACTAACTTTTGAAAAGGTGCAAGGCTGTCACAAACATTGCCTAAAGCGGGAAAATGTCAGTTACTTTGTAATCATTTTGCATATAATCTTGTTCCATTTTCCTATTCAACTCTCAACATCATTAGTGTTTGTTATTGTTCTTATTTTAAAGTTACAGAGTTTAAAATCTCACCACTAGATGTCAGTATATTGCAGTCAACACCTCTCAATTCAAGTGCTTAATCCTAGCTAAAGGTGGATGCTTAGCCAGTTTTTGTCAGCTTCTGTAATCTGCCGACAACAAGTAATTCTTACAAGATCTGGAATAAATGAGCATTTTTATGCACATTTTTTGTGTTAGAGCTCCAAATAGTTCAGGCGATGAGGTTTGAGGTGAGGAGGAAGAGGATGACATTTTATCCAAATGACGGTCACGTTGTCGCAAATGCCTACGACTTCTTTTCTACTACTACAAATATGCCCGGTCTCTAGCCACATAAATAAAAAGTACTGGGCCAAGCAGCAATATTCGTCTTGGCCAATGTATTCGAGATGGGAAGGCAACATGGCAGCTTCTATGATTCCGGGAATACATCAGTTTGTTAGAAGATGGAATTACACACTAATACACACTGTGTAAAGCTTGAGTCAGGAACATTTGCTTAGTGTTGTTGGCTAAAAAGTATTTTCTTCTCCAAAATAACCCCCCCCCCCCAACTTTACATACGATGAAGCTACACAGCACCGAGAACTAATGCAACTTGTAATAGAAGGAGTTACATTTCATATTTAAAATGAATTCTGATATTTTGGGGATTGAAAACAATATTTTCATTACAAGTTAGCATTAAACTGAATTACTAAAGACAGGGGTGGGCAAAGAAGGAAGTATCTTGCCCCGACATGGACGGGATCCAGTCGGGATCTAGTCCAGTCATTTCAGACTTAGCAACACAAATATACTGATGAACTGCAGCTGCGGGGTCTGAAGAGAAGGCCACCTCATTACTTCACCTCCCAAAAAAAACAAAAACCTCTGCCACGCTTTCTTCCTCACTCACTTCTCTTGTTACTAAGGGCAAGAGGGTACACCTGCACTCAAGAGAGCCATTTCTGCATCCGTTACTTTAGGGCGGACCGGCGGTAATAACAGTGCTACTGCTGATCGGAGTTCAGTTTCTCCCGCACCGTTTACTCTTGATCCTCAGACTTCCTGAGAACAAATGAACAACTTTTTGTTAGGGATTATGATTCAAGGAGTGTTAGAATTTTATCCACATGTTTGAGTTAGTGGGAGGGTTCGATTGCAGCCAATGGAATTGCTGGCTGCTGCAACCTGCAGCACAGTCCTGCCGATCTGAAAAACCTGACCAGTCTGCTGCTACCACGGCATTGATATAGAGCGCTAAAGGACCTTGAAGGGAATGCATCTGTCCAACATGTCTCATCTCCCCTAATGTTTCCTCTCAGATGTGACCCTTGGTTCCAGTTCCTTTCCAGCAGCTGATCACCATATGTAAAAGGCCCACACAGGTCCACTGAATCCCTCCCTAATGGGCTGCACAGATGCCACTTTCCTGGAACATCTCTCCCCGTGTGTGTGTGTGTGTGTGTGTGTGTGTGTGTGTGTGTGTGTGTGTGTGTGTGTGTGTGTGTGTGTGTGTGTGTGTCCGTATCCCTGCCTTTCTCTGTGAAAACAGACTCTGACGTTCCACACATTCTCTTCAATATGTTTCACCGCTGTGTCTGGAAACAATGAAAAGATGCTGGGTGAGAAGTGTGGGGAGAAGAAAAAAATGCAAAGGAAGAATTGTGGAAAATGACACGGTGGGAGAAAGGGAAACACATAAGGGGGAAAATTATACTGCTGTTTGGATAAGAGTTGTTGAGGGTAAGTAAAAAGGGAAGTACGTAAGCTAACAGCAGGTCAGTTGTGAAGGGAGGAGGAGAGGGAGTGGGTGAGGGTAGATTATTGACTTAATGGCAGAATCAAGGCTGTCAAGTGCTGCAGAGACACTGTTTGTGCAGTTTGGACTGGATCTGCTAGAGCGTGCGATGTGATGATGGAAATCTTACACTCAAAACAAGCCCACTGACCTTTTCATCCGCCGGTCCCTGAATCAGAGTTAACATTGTGCCAATGTGGAAATAAATGGGTGCTTATTACATCTGTGGCAACACTGCACTCTGGCCCCCTTTATTGCAGGTGGGCGCGCGTGTTATGCGTGCATGTGCACTTTGTGTAAAATGAAGCAGATAATTATCTTTATAAACATGTAATGTAGTTGGCTCGGGTCTCAGCCCGCTGTCCGTCAGCAACCAGAGGGGCTGGCGAGGAATGCAAAAATCTTAGAAACTGGGTCACTTCTTGAAGGTGACCAATCTTCGTTATCCCTGACATTTCCGAAATAATCAGCTCGTCATAAACAGTATGAGGACCCTCTAGAGGTCCAACCATTTTGTTCGTGAAGAGGCCTGATCAAACATCTGCCTGGAATAATATGATGCCTCTGATGCTTCCCATAACTAACAAAGAGGACACAGCTGCTAAAAAGTGATCTGGATTAAAAACCTAACATTATCACGACTGCGCAGCCAAGCTACTAATTGAGATCAACAGGCACTGATGTTTGCCTTTCTTAAGATCTAGGATAAGCAAATTTTTTCTCAGAAATTGGAAACTGACTGCCAGCTGTGGCATGCCAGAAAGTGAAGCAAGGGAGAAAGGCTGAACATATTATTGTGACGTATATGCAACATAGATATCCAAAATATTTGTCTAAAAATCCAAATATTTGCAAAGATTCTGGGATAAATCCCTGGAAATGAGGTGTTTGCAAAGACAATAAGATGGACTTGTTCATATAAAAATCGCCGACTGTTCTGCCAGCAAAGAATTGCTTGCACCTTTTCTCTGCTGAAGAATGAACAAAGGAAGAATGAGAGAGACTACACATCTAACTCTTGTGTGAATAAACATGCTGTTTCCATTATTTGATGTAATCAAATTTGTTCAAATTAGCCCAAACTATGTAGAAGATCAGCTACGCCGCAGATTTGCATATCAGGTTTAGGGGGTGAAATCTGATTAGACGAAACTCCCACGGGAGAATGAGTCCAGATTCAAATGATGTCACATGAAAAGGCTAAAAGAGAAACAAAAATTGAAAGTAATAAATAAAAACAAACCCATAATAATTGTGTTTCTGGGTTGAATTCTGACATTAAAACGGCAATGAAATGATTGAATATACAGATATACTCAATACCTTCTAATTACAGACTGATCAGATACATGTGAGACCACAACAGCGATCTGTAATGTAGTTTAGGAAAACCTCCAGCAGGGCTTCTATGTTTAATTTTTTCTTTTACTCTCAGAAATGTTTGTGTTGACTCAACTTTTAAGGATTGTTTTTCATTAAAATCTGATTTAACCTTCCCTGGTTAGGGTCACTTGCCATAAAAAAACAAGAACAAGAGATTTTTTTTAAAAAAGAAAGACCCCCAAACACCTGGTCAATAGTGTGCCCTTGTTCAGTGATTTCAGGTTATAGAACCAATAGATGTCAGAATCAATCGACCCTTCTCCTATTGGGATTTCTGCATGCAACAGAGCATTCTTTAGAAAACCAAAACAATGATTTAAAACATAGTAAAGCGCTCGAAGGAGCTGGAACGGCAGATTCTGGCAATAATGGTGACTAAGCTATGAGTGCAGCTACAACAAGTCATGTGACCCAGCTTCAGCATAATAATATTGATTGCAGATGTCACACCTGTAACAAAACTGTACAGGTTTGGTTCTCCAGTGGGAATGCATGTCAGCTTGAACTGTGCAGTCACTCTGCTGGAACAAAAAAACGTGACAGGCACAGTTGCATTTTCAGGAAAAGGTGCAAATAGCCGTGAGATAAAGAGAGCCTACATATCTAACTGACAGACCAGGAAGAAAGGCTTTATGTAACATCTGAAATCACGGCAGATGGGAAAAGGAGACAATTGATGGAGCTGCTGGAGAGCTGAACATCCACCTTACATAACCAAAGTGGCATAACTAAAAGACGTACTGTAGAATCGGCTTCAGGCTCCTTTTTTCCTGTCGCTCGGACACCTGTTAGAGAAAAACCACCAGATATTACCTCAGTGACTCACTAAGTCACTTCTGTGATGCTTTAACTCTTAGACTAATATCTCACAAGCAGACGACCGCATTGGTTCACGTCTGCGCACAGCCATAAACGCAAATGAGACCCACCTAAATGTCTTGTGTCATTTATTCACTTTCTGTGGGCATTTTAACGGAAAATAAAGACAGAGTACAATGTGTGCATAAAAACTAGGTGTTAGTGTGTGCGTGTGTATATGCACGTGCGCATGCAGGCTCATCTGTGCAACATCTGCTCAACCAGCCCAAGGCTCCTTGCCTCTTGAGAAGTGGGTCACGTTTCCTGATGACGACAAAGGTCCTTCTGCCTCTCCAGTTTGTGGAGTTTTGCCAAAACCACCACATGCCTTTCTTCATCCTTACAATGGAAACGCTAACCCTAAAGAATCATCAGCCAAACCTATCAGAATTTTTGAATGGCAATACTGAAGTGTGACTGACCACATGGGAAGGGGTGGGGGGGTGCAACACGACAGACATATTATGTTGGCAAACTTTTTTCCAATCTGAACAGAAGAGAAGAAAAGGGAAGGATAATCATAGATATGGAGATTTCATTCAAGCTGTCAGGCCCCGGAGGAGACGATGCAGGAACCAGAGAGAGTATGAATGGAACAGCAGCTAATGGAAAATATTATGGAGAGAGAGGGAATGTGGAGAGAGAAATCTAAGGTGGCCCTTGGCAAATAACCATTCAAAAAGCCTGGTACTCCTGTTCTAATCTCAGTCCCATTGCTACTGTATGAGCTTTCAGCGTTTCTCTTCACAACACACAGACTACAGACACGCACTAAACATATGAGTGTACATTATCATTTATTGGTTTGGCTTGTGCTACTTCAAGCAGCTAGCAGTTGGTATTGGCTAACTTGGGAAGGAAGGGGTGCCTGGAATCAACAGTCCAATATTTACACAGGATTGTGTGGCAAAACATGCATACATGGAAGAGCCTGCTGTTCATCGCAATAAACTCAGGCAGAATATAAATGGATGTCATCTACATAAAAGCAAGTTGCCCTTTGCATTGCTTAGTGTCTCCAAGCAGTGCCATAACAAATCAATGGGACCTTGCAATCTGTTTGTGCGTTTGTATATTGGAAGGCAGTTACATTGTCCAGAAAATATGCACAGCGGTACTTCATCGTGCTCTTCATTATACTTAAAGAGCACAAGCATTTGATGATAGACGTAGGACAGTGGCGCTGCCTTCGTCTCACTGTTTTCTAACAACTGGACACAGACCCACACTTCTAACTTAATACGAGAGCACTGAGTGAGCAATTAAGTCGTGCAAGTGTGAGTCTGTCGGAGGGCCATTTGGTTGCTTTCTTTGCATCTTGAAACAAGTAAATGTCAAGTGCACAATACTCACTTAAAATAAAGATTTAAATATTTATCATACACACACTGAACAAAAAGAAAACAGTTCCTCTAAACTTTAGTGTTCACATCATTAAAACATAACATAAACTCTCCCTGAACTTAACAGAGAAAGACAGTCAAAACTTACAGTTACGGCTATTTCAGAATCAGCAGTCGCCATGCATGTCTTTGGATAGACTGGCAATGAATTGGATAATCAGAAGAAGACGGATGGATGTATGGATGGAAAACTAACTTATTTCTGAAAAATTAGCTATTTGTTGTTGCATAGTGGATTAAAAATGTAACCAAAGTTGTCCAAAAGAGGCTCTGCACTGTTAAATTAAATGTAACCTACTTTGGTATTACCTCATCCACAGCACGTCCATAAAAATCTAAATTATGGGGTGACCCAATAGATGAGAGGTTAGAGCGCATGCCACATGGGTAATGAATCACCAGTTTGCTTGTTATTCCCCTACTCTGTTTCCTTGCATTACCTGTCTATCTCTAATAGTATTATTAAAAAGAAAGGCATAAAATGCTCCCAAAAATGTTCTTTTTAAAAAAACAAAAAACAAATATCAACACCATTAATCTTCATGCCAGTTCAGCATGTACCTACAGTTATACATTGCACTTTTAATATCTGGTTAATTGAAAGTGACTGTGAAAAAACAACCCCTAACCCAAACCCGAAGACTCTTGCCACTGCAAGTGGTGAAATAGCCCGACTGACAGACAGATGTACAGACAGATTTTTTTTTTCTCTAACATATTTAGAGAGTAAAACATAGCATTGAGCAGGGAACAGCAGAAGCCTTGTTGGCTGCAGGGACAGACGGGCTCATGGTGAGCCAGTGAGGCAGTGGGCCGGACTGAAGGGGAGGGCTCCCCAGGCAGAGGTTACAATAACACAGTTCCTTGCACCACGCCACTGAGCGGGAGAGACATAAAGCCTGCTGACTAAATCGGCTTTACATTCGGGTCTAAAAGATTATATTCCACAGTCAGAGCTTGACCAAATGAAATAAAGTGAGATACGATATGTACTTTATTAACCAGGGAACTCTGTCATTAACGATATGAAGCTGAAACTGTTTTAGCACAATGTAGCTGAGTAAGTCTACTCCACTTACTGTGCTGCACTCAAACTTTTAATCTACTTGAAATCTCAATTTTCCAGTACTTTATACTTACACTCTACACTGTATACCAGACACAAAAATTCTACATTTCATTCTATTAGGTTTACAGCTATAATGTGCAGATGAAAAAAGTTAACCTACGTAAAAGATTGAGCCTAAACTCAGCAAGATATATCCCTAAAGTAATTTTTATATATTGAGGAACAGGTAATAGTAATTCCATGATATAATGTATATTTAACTCCCATATAGAGCATTGTTGAGGCAGTGACATCAAAGTACCTATATCTACATATATTTATAGTACATATATTTAAGCACAAACGTAAATCGTGGACTGAGCAGTCTATTTAAACTAAAGGCCAATTTTATTACTGTGAGGATGTAAAGAAAAAGCACTGTGTGTGTGTGTGTGTGTGTGTGTGTGTGTGTGTGTGTGTGTGTGTGTGTGTGTGTGTGTGTGTGTGTGTGTGTGTGTGTAATTATGGAAATACACTCTTCCTTTAATGCTAAGTGTTGCACTTACTTGATTCTCATTAATAAAACACAAAACTATAAGAAGAACTTTTACTTTTTTTAATTACAATTTAGAAAGTTGTCATCTTTTTGTCTAATCTCAATACTCAAAGTAAATGTGTCACAAAATATGTTTGAATTTATGCACAATAGAAGCTCAAAGGGGCATGAAATCAAAACACTCAAAGAACAAGTTGTTTGGATTTATAAGACAGAATTTGAATAGTTTGAATCTCCACCACTCCTGTGTTCATGCAAGCTGTTATCAAGGATCTGAATACCTCTATAAACACTGGCATTTTGGAAACAGTACAATGTTTAAGGGACAACTCACACTACATGTTCAAGTTAAATTGAACAAAAAAGTCTCAACAGTCTGAACAGTTGAAAGCCTGAGAAACAAACCAGGCAGTGGATTACTTAATGCAGTCATTCATCACTGAAAACCACTTCTCTTGTCATGCTCTTGAAATGTATAATCAATTAATAGCTGACTATGTTTGGATTTATTGGGCAGCCTCAGTCATAGGGGCTCAAAATGTTCCCCCTCGCTAAATGAGTCATGGCAGCAGCAGCAGCAGCGACAGCAGCAACTGTGGCCTGCTCTGTTTCTAATGCAGACACAATGATACTGGAACAGGAGGATTAGCTGACCTTCCCCTACTCAATCTGAGCTCAGATGAAAGAGTCCTTAGATAATTTTTTTTCTGGGGAGGTATTTTCCAAAATATAAAAGGAAGAAAAGAGAGAGTGGAAACGAACAGTTATTTATTCTGTGTTTCACACATTCTACTGGCTGTCGCTATTTCAGTCTAGAACTACATTTCCACCTCCCTCTCCTGAATACGTACACATGCTCACTTGAGCACACACCTCCTGGGGAAATGTGAGAGTATCTATTCATTCGGCAGAGGCCAGCTGTACACCTGGTGACAGCCCGGGATGGTGGTGTTGGCTCAGGTCACGGTGTGCAGGGAGAGAAAGGGAAAGGGCTGAGTAAATGGGCCCGTGGGCCTGTCCTTCAGGCCCTTCAACCTGCACATTCCAATTCATATAGCAGCAGGGCAACGGCTGGAATGTCTCCTCATGTAAGGGATTACTGTCTTAAAGGTGGGCTCCTCTTGTGATTGAAAGACCCTAGGATGATAAATAGACATGAAAGCCTGAGGCATTGCATTCATTTCCCCAAACGAATGTACTGCCCATCCCTTAGAGAGCAAAATGGCTTGGCTTCAGGGTTACAGACACAAATGTTTGGATTCAAGAAAATACTGAAGTTATTCAAAATTTTTTCGGTTTCAGACTTCAGAATTTAGGAAAAGCTATCTTATGACTCTTTTAGATGTTAGATGTTTGCTTGCTAATATAAGTTTGTAAGTAAATTTTCAACATATACCCTCGTTTCATATGCATTGTAAAGGCCTGACAGTGATGCTAGAAATGTTAGCCAGAAAGCAGCCATGGCCTAAGGACCACAATGCCTAATTATGAAAAAAGATCCACCATAAAAATTCCACAACCGTTATTGGAATGTGGAACCAGCAGGACTTTTTCCTGGAACAATCCTTTACTAGATATTTCCTGTATTGCCCCTGTAGTCTGGCACCATCTCTCAGGCATGCATTTGACCTACAGTGATCAGCCACAACACTAAAACCTCTGACTAGGTGAACTGAATAAAATTCTCGGGTTCTGTCATTTATGTCTGGGTAACTATGACAAGCCTACCCACCAAAACATTGTTTGCAGTCTGAGCATCTGCAGGATGTGCCACACTAAGTTTGATCCCTCAGGGCTCCAACCTGCAAGCCACAAGACACCACTGCCACCCTCCTGGTACCACAGGCATCACAGGACACCCCAAAAAGGACCTATGTTCATATTTCAAGGGTCAGAGCGATGTTGTGGCTTTTTAAAAGAATCAATATATCTACCAAATAGATCAATAAGAAGATACTGATCTCCTAGTTGATCTGAGGACTTTAAGATCTTATAAAATCTCTATTTATGTTTTTACCACCGTCTGTGCTCTAAAATCACTTTAGGCTGCATGTTTCTATAAACGATGTTATGGTAATGACAAATAAAGCTGAATATTCTTTACTTCTGCAGTTTCTTTGGTATTATTATTTTTCTTTAAGGGCAGTTTACCACATTTACAAAGTGGGCTATCTAATATTTCTTCATGCATTTAGATCTATCTAGCAGGGATAATGCTTACTGTTAAGCCAGATTTCCCCATATAGACTAATTTTTTAAAGTTGTTCCCGGCCAGTTCTTAAAAGTGCAGTCTTAAATAGACCAAAAATATATATATTTATACAATCATTACAAATTCAGTTGTTCTAGCAGTAAGATAAAAAGACATTAATGAGCTATAACAAGTAAAAAAAACTTTTCTCTAGAAAAATAAAAACATGTCTACAGTTCTCAAAATAAAAAATCAACAAGTTATGGTAATGACATGCTGACGCGAGTATTGGCTACGTAGTATTACAAACACTATCCAGCCCTATTGGTATGCACGGACATCCACTTCTTCACCACCACGTGCGCACACTTTCTCTCTATCTTTGTCTCACATACACAGACACACACTCATGCACAAGCACGGACGCCCACATACTCTACTCATAAACACTTTTGTGCCAGGAACATTCTGTTCACCTCCATTACAGAAATAGTCCATCTCTTATGGTAACACAGAAAACTTGAGTGACATAGTTGCCTTAGTCAAGAACACAGGAGAAATGAGTACAGTTCATAATCTACTATTCAATTCACGCAAAAAAAGAAGTTTAAAAAATCTGTACTTCACTTTAGATTCTGCTGTAGTCCAGTGTGAGCCAGTTACTGGGAACCTGAGGTGTTAATATGTGTGATGTGTGTTAGAGCTGGAGGCCTGCATCTGTCTAGCCGTTCCAGCTGTGTTGGGTTGCGTCTGTGGTTAGAGGCCCTCCATGTTTCTCAGAGCGGATTCAACCTCTCAGCCTACAGCAGCTGGCAGCCATCAAGCTGCTGGCACCACATACACACACACACACATGTGCACACATGCTCACACAGACGTCTGCAATTTCCATGGTAATCAGTAGAGAACCAGAGCGTGGTTGTGCCAGGGTTAGGGAAGAGAGGGAAGGATATTCAATTCAGTCCCGGACCTCTAGTTTGGTTGGCTTAAATGATCAGAGATACAGGGAATGAGCTAGATCTTGTTGCTGTAAATGACTGAAATGAAAGAAGTGGACACAGATGTGTGATTCAGGAGAGTAGTTTAAAGAATAATTCTGGTTAATCAAAGCCTGGGCGTTATTTGTGTTGTTTTGCGATCAATACTGATAACTTTGTTCTCGCTCAGTTAAATGCTAAGCTCTAGGATCAAGGTAATATCACTAACAAGTGATTATGGACAAGAAAATTAGCTCATTGTCAAAATATAGCACTGTGTCATGCGGCAAATTTGACATCACATCCTGTAAGCCTGTGTCGCGCACAACAATCTCTGTAGCACTTCAGTCAGTCGTGCAGCTCTTGATTTTGTAACCTGGCACGTTGCGCCATGGCAACTGTAGTTTGGTTGAAGACACAAGTGTACAATCGTAGTGGTTTTTTACCGCCATTTGAATGCTATTCCAGTATGGAAGCTGAGAGACATACAGATGTACAGAAGAAGACGTTGGAACGGTTTGAAAACTTGACAGTTTGTGGAAAAATCTGGGAAAAAACACTGGACAAAGTCTTAGCTTTTGGTAAAGGCATTGTTTAAAACTATTTGTTGATCAGCTGGATACATTATTTAAAATAAATTAAAAAACAAAAGCCACTTGCATAGATAACCTGTTTGGTTTGGTTACATAGTGTCAAAGCCATTTATCTGATACTTAAGCCAGCTGAACTACATATTAATCACTTCAGTGTGCACAATGACGACATATTTGATTGAAGTGATTGACAAAACTATGGAAACAGCACCCAGTTCTCATAATTCCAAGAGAACCTTTGGAGGCTTGGACGGGCAACTTCAAGACCAAAACCTGGAGTGATGTGGCTTCATGCTGGTTAGCCAACATGGCAGAGGTAACACATACAAATCTGGAGCATAAGCACGTTAAAAGTTGCTACTCTGCATCAGTAAAACGCAAGACTCTTCCACCATTCGGGGGGGGGGGGGGGGGGGGGGTAAGAGTAAGCCTGGTGTTTTGCCTGGCTACTAAACAAAACCTCAAATGACCTACTTTCATTCCTACCCCGATTCCTCCACCCCTCGCCTCCTCCTCTTCACACACGCACAGCACAGCTAATACACGGGGACTGAATGATTGGGCGTTCCACTTCACACTTTCATGAAAGTGTGAAGTGGAACGCCCAATCACAAGACACGGAACCCCATGCTGATATCAGCTTCCTTTCCAAGTGCAAAAGGAGGCTTTCAGTGAGACCATTCCTAACCCAGAGGCCATTCAAGTTTTTGAAAAATATTTAAGAAAAAAAAAAAGTTAAAACGCATCATGTCCCATGAGGCTACGAGTTTAGAATACAAACAAGCTGCTCAGGATGAGAGTGTGCAGTGGTAAATCACTGCCCTACAGGCTATCAACAACCTCCTCCATCCCAAACACAATTCAATTACGGACAGTGCGGTAAAAATAGAGTAAGAGGAAACCTTTACAAGAGCAACAGTAATTGTGTTTGGAACCCATTCTGCAGGAAGTCATTATCATAGATTTCAAGAATATCTTCATCATCCGAGTTAAGAAAGAATTTCCTCCTCTGGCTGGGATAATATTTGTGCTGGTGTCAGAGAGAGTACAGAGAGTGGAGAAATAGCTATGGAAAGGGGCAGGGTTAGTGAGAGAAAGGGGAGTGGCTTCAAAGACCTTGCAAAGGGTGTAGTACTTTACTCCCCATTACCGGCCTGATCAGCTCTGCCCAAACTTTGCAGCTCAGGTAGGAGAGGTCAAAACTGCTTTCCTCTGCTTCTGCGCACAGAAAGTTCTATGGTGGCGCTTATGTCTACAGCAGGACAGCCTTGGACTCAAATTTCCTCACATGCTGTGAAAAGTGATCCACACGAGTCCACACCTTATTCTCCAGTTCAATATCCCCAACTGAAATACAGAAGACCGGCTTGTCATTTCGTATTAAACCAAGACGAAGAACTATCCCGCAGAGGCCCCTGCTAGCTGCTATCAGATCAGCTGATAATGACTTTCTTTTATTAAGCCAAAGATGGGGGTGGGAGGTGGGGGGGACAACCCCAGCATTGCAAAATGCA
This sequence comes from Diplotaxodon limnothrissa, assembly GCF_057381915.1. Lineage (NCBI taxonomy): Eukaryota > Metazoa > Chordata > Actinopteri > Cichliformes > Cichlidae > Diplotaxodon > Diplotaxodon limnothrissa. The sequence goes on along the minus strand of NC_140602.1, from coordinate 16,810,654 downwards.
TCTATTTAGTGAGCTGATAGATGTCGGCAGCCAATTTGTGTTTAAAAAAAGGGAAAATTACTGTTTATCAAATCTACTGTTGTGCGAATTTGAGCAGTGCCTCAAAGCGTGACTTTGGAAGGATGGTGATGAGAATGGGGGGTAGAGAAGCTTTGAGATTTGTGATGAAGCAAAGAAACAGATTTCTCTTTGCTCTGTTTATTTTCTGAATAAACAGTTTTTACATCGTGACTATGAATCTGAAGAGCTTTGTTTCTTTTTTTTTTGTTTTTTTTAATAAGACTCAAAGGTCTTTGAGAGAAGCTTCCTGAGAAAAATAAAGTTAAGTATCAAATGTAATGCTCCATCCAGGATTACACTGTTCTTCAAACACTTCAGTCACATAGCACTAGTGTAAACATCATCGGGTCAACACAGCGCAGATGTACTCCTTGTTATGCTGCTTCTTTAAAACATCATAACTCTCTTGAAAACAGCAAAAGGGCAAACTGTTAAAACATCAACCAGCCTCTTTACAACAAAGACACTCCTAGAAAATTACAGCCTCGTTGCTGTTAAACACTAAATACATATATTTTCATCTGCCAGACGGATTTTTAAAAAAATATATAGATGTATATATTTGCTGTCTGGCATCTCTCCTGTTCCCATCACCATGTGGCGGTTGCTTCGCGGGCCCCGAAAAGTGTGACTGATCCCCTTCACCCCCACCAACCCCCTGGGATGCCAGAGCCCAGTGGGAATAAGGTGATGACTAGTGTGGATCAGCGCAAGCTTGTTTACACATTACAGACCACACAGACAAGACAGCATATGCACGCCATGTGTGGCTCAATTACATGCAGGCGGTGACTGGTCAACTGCTAAGCAGAACCATCAGAGATGAAAGGGAAGGGTGCATCACTTGGCCTTTGTTGTAGAAGCTTTAATATGTCGTGAACTTCTTCATGTTGCGCTGTGGGTGCCTGCATTGCCGTCTTTACGTCCCACTACAAACACCTGTAATTGAGACGGTCTTTCAGCAGAGGGCTCCAGCCTGGCTGAGGTGACAATGTAGGAGAGTCACAGATGTTGTAAATGTCTGCACTCTTTCATGATATTGCCTACTTTGTCAGCTGGTTCCATCCTGCTTTTGAGTGAGGTATGGGGACTGAAAACACAAAACATCATAAATCATAACTTGTCTGTTTTTACTGTGCTCTAAGCAACTGTTTTGAATTCAGTGGAGCCTGAATCCAAAAGTAAAACCTGGTGTCCACCCTTTTTTATGTGTTTTGACATCTGCAAGCTTTGTAAAGGTGCATTGCTGTGACTTATTGCAGTTTAGCCGTCAAATGTATCCGCGTAGTCTCACTGCTTTGGTGAGGCATGGAGAAATTAAAAATATACTTTACTGAACTTTTACCTTTACTCGATTTCTGAATTGTTTTAAAAGCATCGTCGCGTACACTGAAAACAAGAGCAAATTTAGAGAATATTTCATGCAGAATTGAGAAGATATCAAAAACTATATGTAGAAATTGAACTGCTTTCCTCATGTGTAAATAAATATAATATGAAATAATTTATTTTATTTGTGGGACAACTCTTTAACATCCTACTTCAAGTAAAAAAAAGTAAAAAATAAATACACAAAAATAAGCTTCAGTTGCAAAATCATTCCTAAATCAAAAAAAAGTGCAAAGTGTAAAATATCTAAGAGTCTTTTCATATCCAAATTGTGCACCATATGTGTGCATGTGTGTGACCACAAAGAAAAACAAACTAGCACACTGCAACACTAACTAGCCCTGAAGGCATCTTTCAAGTGGCCGACAGTGCAGCCTCTCATCTGCCACACTAACCACACTCATAGGTCACAACGATAGCTTTGATGGCTCTAAAAGTCAGTTTCCCATTCATTGATTTTGCATTCGAAAGGCTTTAAGAGTTGATATGAGTTCATTTAAGTGAAGCTAACCTGTCTTCTTTAACGCAGGAATGCATGTGTAACAGTATCAGTAAAAATTTGAAAGTCAGTGCAACCACATTCCAGAGGTTTAAGTACAGCAAGCAAGTAAAGTGGTGAGAAACAAGTGACATTAAAGTCCAAGACAGAAAAGCAGTGGCTCAGACATTATCTGGGGAAAACATTTGATAAAAAAAAAATTAGGGATGACAGGGATCAGCTTCCCTTTCTCATCAGTACTCGAAGGCACGGACTCAAAAATAGCATTCCATTTAGCAAAAACACTTCACATTTGGTACTTTATTTTTGAAATGACAAAAGTGAGCTTGACATTAAACCATAGGCCGAAGTTTTTTTTCTACTCCAAAAACATTACACTGGTTTGAAATGTGCATCGATTTCTTGAAAAATGAGGAAAATCTGCATTAATTCATATGTTTTTTAAGATGTATTATCAGTTTAGATTTTTAAAAAGGTATTTGTAATGATAACTTGTCTAAACAGTTTAAGTGTGGATGTAAATAGGAAAAATAAATCCTTTGTTAGTATTGAATTTGTGCCTGAGAGTGGCTGCAATTAGCTCCACAAAATATGACAAGATATCTGTCAAAAATGATTTGATCTGATCAAAGATCAAAGCACACCCAAGTAAACTGTAATCTCCACACTGCAAGGTTAAAAAAAATACAAAAAACAGCACATTACTTAACAATAATTATAATAATACTTGTATTATCATATTATTAGACTTTCTGTTGTTATGTTATTCTGTTGTGACATGCCTGACTTTCCTTTTCAAATTAGGATCCTGCACACTGTCTGGCTTTGTTAAAATCCCTGCTAATAATAATAAAATAACATTGAAATTTGTGATCAGATCCATAAAGGGCCAGTGGTCCATGTTTTGATGCCACTGCTCAGACTGTTCCCATCTTTCCTCCGCTCCACTCAAAAAAACAAAAACAAACAAAAAAAATTCATAGGACACAAAGCAGAAAGAGAAAAGTTCAAGGGGACAAGAACTTCTTACCTGGTCTCTTTGGATGCATGGCAGAGAGGTCCGGCGATGTGACTTGCTGTTGGACTGACTGTGTGCCATGTCTGAGGCTATCACAGAACTGGACCTCCTGCGCCTTTTAAATACAGGGATCTCTTCCCTGGCCTCAGTCACAGGGGTGCAGCCCTCCTTGTGTCTCCCTTGGTTGGGAAGGAGCTTGTCAGCATACCTCGCCAGCAGGATGCCCAGCACTCCAACCAGGTACGCTACGTATGGTCTCCAAGTGGCCCGCACTTTGTGCAGAGAGAAGAGTGAGATAGTCCTGACTACGCTGATGAAAACGATCACCGATATGCCCTGATTCAACCGTACTACCATGAGTGCGCCGGTGGCCACGCAGAGGAGCACAACAACGGCCGCTGTCGTGAATGAAAACAGCTGCTCATCTGTCCCATCCAGAAGAGACCACGCCGCTACTTCGCCCAGGTGGCACAAGGTTAGGAGGGAGATGGCGGTCTGGATTAGAACCCCGCAGCGGATTAAGTACACACCGACCCAAAAGAAGGCACATACAAGGGTGAACAATGGCGAAACCACACTCCAGCAAGTTTGCAACAGCTCTGCTGCGCAGCCTGAAACGAAGTGAAGGGGAGACGATGAATGCGAGAGTCTGCTGTCAGCGCTGCTGCTGGCATCAGCTTTCCAGTCTGCACATTTGACCAGCAGAGCGAGAAAAAACGAAAGCGAGCCCACACACACCGCACTCCGGAGTCTTTGCGAACTCCATATTTTTGTAAACATCAGTCTCACCCACGACTCATAGTGTCGGTCTCGCCACAGTGGAATGACACATGTTTTCACATAACCATTGCGATCCGGTGCGCCGAAGCTTCTTTCGTAAGTGCTACTCTGCGCACCGTTACTGCAAGCTTCTGAAGGCATCGCCATCACTCATGGCAGATATGAAGTATGAGGAAGTCTATAATGCATCTATGATAGTGCGGTCATGGGACAGGACACAAGTGACAAAACAAGCGTAATTTATTGTAAGCACAAAGGAAAAGAGCACGGCGAATACGCACACACGTCTCTCCATTTACGCATGGAGATGTACTGCCAGGGAATGCACTCTTTTGTTTTTCCAGGTGCGGGATGAGGAACTGCTGCCCCAAAACAACATAAAAGAAGCATGGACGACAGAATTACTCAGATGTGTTACAGATCTAGGGCACCGCTTCTTTGCACACACATGTCCCGCGTTGCCCTCCTTTGTGGCGCGCCGTCTCTTTGACTTTGTCTGCTGTCATTCTCGTTCTTTTGTACATCCACGGCCCGTGCAGCAGCACCAGCAGCAGCAGTAGCAGTCTTTGCAAAACATCCGTCCCGTTCTGCGAACATTCAGCCTTAAACCATTTGTTTCGACACTTTTCGGTTTCTCCCCAAACGGTAAGAGTCTCCGGTTACTTTCGAGGATAAAAGCCGCTGAGGAATTTAAGCCGCTCGAGTGAGTGTCCGCCAGGTTGTCGCTCAGCGTTTCGCGTGTTTGTCACCAGCTCTTTAACCAGCCGTGAGTCTCAGCTCATTCACACCCCCGAGTTCCTACTTCACACAGGGAGCAAGATATTGCAGCGGCAGTGAAACCCCCAAATCCTCCTCAGCCAGCCCAGCAGGCGTTGTCCTCACATATATTTTTTTAAAACATTTTTAATACATCACCATGTAACATATACATGCATATGAGTATTTGTATACGTTTTTTTAAGATAGAAAATTTAAAAAAATAAAAAAAAAATGTGGACGACCTATATTTCCCTGGAGTTTCTCTCTGTTTGGAGTAATTACGGGGTCTTTAGGAACAAAAATTCAAAGCACGTTACATCACAAAGAGTTTATTTTAATTTATCATTTTCTTACATTATTTTTTTGTCAAAAAATTTATTTTATTTTTTCAGGAGAACCAAGCAAACTTCAGAGCTTCAAATTGCCTCGAGATGAATTCATTTTAAATTGAGGCTATGCGCAGATGCTGATGAGAGAAACGGGGCGCTCTGCATGCGAACTGTAGTTCGGCGAAATTCCCGGAACAGTGCTGTGGTTGTCCTCCAGCTCGACCCCCCTTCCATTGAAATATTTATCCCATCATCCCACTGTAAGTGTCAGTGATGATATACAGTATTACGTCACAGTGAAAGGTCTGCATCAATGTTTCAGCACAAGAGAGCCTGTGGGTGTATAAATGCACGGTGTTCACAGTTCATGAGGTGCATATGTGTGTTTCCTCACATGGCCTGCTATAATCTCGTGGGATTACACCCTTATCACGTGAATTGGATGCACCATATGCAAACAGAGATCCACCAAAGCAAGCACAGGTAATCTCATATTTGATGCTGTGCAAAGAAGTTGCCTCACGTTGGACTAGTATTTTTTTTTCTTTCTCAACCCTGACCCACCCCCCCTCCTCTCCCTCTCTCTCTCTTACACATTCACACACACACTTAAGCACACACTTTTAACCCTGAAGCTGTTTAACATTTAACATCTGGTCTTCTCATGAAGACAGAGCATTGTCTCTGTTAAGCCGAGGTCGCGCTTTTATAGCCCAACGTCCTTCTCCTGCTCCTTCTCCCCTGATTAAGACAGGTCAGCACAACTCCTTCCACCCAATGGCGTATTACAGAGCCCTGTGTATGCCTTGTCAGCTGTGATTAGTTAGAAGCAGGGGAGGAGAAGACGCGCTAACAGGGAGTGATAGGAGCAGGGAGGAGGCCGGGTCTTGTCCATCACCTCTCAGCACACGCTCGCAGAGAGCCAGACAGTCCTTTCAGTGCAGCGTGTCACCAGGCAGCTGCTGGCTCCACATTTTTTGGGACTTTTTTTTTCAGCTTATCAGAACCCATAGGTAAGTTTTCTCAGGGAGAGCTGAAACAATGTTGCCTTATCAGAATGGTTTATTTCATAGGTGATAGGAACAGAAACATTCCCTCTTCAAACACGGAAGATAAGAGGAAGACAAAAGAGGGCAGAGCTGAAGTCAGCCAGAATACAGGATATACACGCATTCGTTAAATCGCTGTGTGTGGTAATGAAATGCAACATGATTTTATTATGTGATAGGTTGCAAAAATAGATTGTGTAAAGGGAAGCACACCAGGTTGGGATGCTTTGGACACCACCTGTGTTATCAAAATTTAAAGCTAACAGCTGCCCTTGTTTTGCACAAACCCGTCAACGGTCAGATAGATTCTTCAATGAAAAGCATCACATCCTGTTTCAGACTGTTTGTGGCAGATGAAAGGAAATAACTCCAAACCTGGAGCATATCCCGCACTACATCTAGAATCTTACAGCAAGCTCATTGTGAAACGTTCCTGCGACTGTCTCTCCAAAACGCTACTATTCTGAATTACCCAAAGGAATTTTAACAACTGGGGAATGCTCACCTAACTGTCTTACCGTATTTGGCAATGCCACGCTCCATTGTAAAAGAGGAATCTTTTATGAGGAGCAATTCATCAGACATCTGGTTTTGATGTTGCATGGGGGTGCAGTCTTCACAAGTGACCTTTCTCAGACCAACGCCGGCCTGTGAGACTGCTACAGGAAGATGTGTACTCTGGAAGTGTGAATATCCAAAGGCCAGCTTATTTACCAGTAAACCACTTGACCCAGAAGCCTCTTTGCGCTTCATGAATCCAATATGAACATGATCTGATGCCATATACTACGCTTGGGTTTCACTTCAGGCAATTTGTGTTGTAAATAGCTTTCAAGTATACACAAATTGCAGATGTCTGTTTGATTTTGTCAAAAAATGTTAAAAAGAGATGCAAAAAGCTGTTTCTTGACGTTACACATCGAATGCAGCCTAATGTAGTGTTGAACTACTAAAGAACAGAAGGAGAAGAGTGGCTGAGTGGCGTGATGGAAGCAAGTTTACATTGTGTTTGGCACTTGAGTGCAGAGAACGAGATCCATCACGGTGTGTTTACCAGCCCTCATGGGCAAAAGCTGGCTCGTGGCCAAGTTTCCACTGTGGCGCTGTGGGCACCCATCGCTACACACAAACACACACAGACACAAATGCCACCGCCATCATATACACAGTCATGCACGTGCACGCATCCCCTGACACAGTCTTTTATTTGTGTCAGGCACTCGTACACACAGTTGCACGAGTGCCTGTAGAGCACGGGCCTTCTAGCACGAGCAACCGAGGAATCAGCGAGCATCCTTTCTCTGCAAAGAGGAGCCTGTTCGTAACATAACTGGAATTAGTCTGTGCCGGATTCTTCTGCACAATCAGGGCAAAAACTTTATTATCAGTTTAGGTCAGTGACACCGACAGCGGCCAGAATTTTCAAGTCAATATTCCGAATTTCCATCAGATTGCACAAGATACAATTTTATAACAATGTTCTATCGCTAAATAATCTGCGATAAGTAAGAGATTAGTCACAGGTCTGCCGACAGATTATTTATCAGGAAATGTCTGAAAATCTGAGAAGTGATTTGAAGAATGTGGACGTACAAAAACAAGACAACTCACGTGGGCTTTGGGAAACTTTAATTATCAATGTGTTTTAGAATCTGAATTCTACAATAAATGATTCCATTCAACAAAGTCACCTTTTTATTGTTTGTAAATAATACTGCTGACTCTCCACAGACTGCAACATATTGTGTCTAGAAGGATGTGTTATGAAATGTCACACCAAAACAGATGTCTATTACCAATATATTTACACACACACATGATGTAGATTTGGTAGATTGACTTTCAAGTACACTGAATTTATAGCAAGACAAGTTGTTTTTTTATAGTTTTAGTATTTCTCCGGCCCTGCGACAGACTATAGCGCCAAATCACAACAAAAGTCGCCTCAAGACGCTTCATAGATACAGAGAAAAACCCAACAATCATATGACCCCCTATGAGCAAGCACTTTGGCGACAGTGGGAAGGAAAAACTCCCTTTTAACAGGAAGAAACCTCCGGCAGAACCAGGCTCAGGGAGGGGCGGCCATCTGCTGCGACCGGTTGGGGTGAGAGAAGGAAGACAGGATAAAGACATGCTGTGGAAGAGAGACAGAGGTTAATAACAGACATGATTCGATGCAGAGAGGTCTATTAACACATAGTGAGTGAGAAAGATGACTGGAAAGGAAAAACTCAATGCATCATGGGAATCCCCCGGCAGCCTACGTCTATTGCAGCATAACTAAGGGAGGATTCAGCATCACCTGGTCCAGCCCTAACTATATGCTTTAGCAAAAAGGAAAGTTTTAAGCCTAATCTTGAAAGTAGAGATAGTGTCTGTCCCCCAAATCCAAACTGGAAGCTGGTTCCACAGAAGAGGGGCCTGAAAACTGAAGGCTCTCCCTCCCATTCTACTTTTAAATACTCTAGGAACAACAAGTAGGCCTGCAGAGCGAAGTGCTCTAATAGGGTGATATGGTACTACAAGGTCATTAAGATAAGATGGGGCCTGATTATTTAAGACCTTGTATGTGAGGAGCAGGATTTTGAATTCAATTCTGGATTTAACAGGAAGCCAATGAAGGGAAGCCAAAACAGGAGAAATATGCTCTCTCTTTCTAGTCCCTGTCAGGACTCTTGCTGCAGCATTTTGGATTAGCTGAAGGCTTTTCAGGGAGTTTTTTGGACATCCTGATAATAATGAATTACAGTAGTCCAGCCTGGAAGTAATAAATGCATGAACTAGTTTTTCAGCGTCACTCTGAGACAGGATATTTCTAATTTTAGAGATGTTGCGCAAATGGAAGAACACAGTCTTACATATTTGTTTAATATGTGCATTGAAGGACATGTCCTGGTCAAAAATGATTCCAAGGTTCCTCGCAGCGTTACTGGAGGCCAAGGTAATGCCATCCAGAGTAAGAATCTGGTTAGATACCATATTTCTAAGATTTTCAGGACCGAGTACAATAACTTCAGTTTTATCTGAATTAAGAAGCAGAAAGTTAGCGGCCATCCAGGTCTTTATGTCTTTAAGACATTCCTGCAGTTTAACTAATTGGTGTGTGTTATCTGGCTTCATAGATAGATAGAGCTGGGTGTCATCTGCATAGCAGTGAAAATGTATGCTATGTCTTCTAATGATATATATTTGTATAGCTTCCTTGTTATATGTAAAATTGTATTTATTTAAATTTTTACTTTTTAATTATTTTACTTGCATTTTTTTAAATCACTTTTATATTTAAATATATTTAAATGTTCATTTGCTATTTATCTAGGGATTGAAGAGTAACGCAATTTCTATTCTCCGTATGTCCTGTACATGTGGAAGAATCGACAAATAAAGTTGACTTTGACTTTGACTTTGACTTTTGATACTGCCTAAGGGAAGCATGTATAATGTAAACAGAATTGGTCCTAGCACCGAACCCTGTGGAACTCCATAATTAACCTCAGTGTGCGAAGAGGACTCTCCATTTACATGCACAAATTGGAGTCTAATAGATAGATATGATACAAACCACTGCAGCACAGTACCTGTAATACCTACAGCGTGCTCTAATCGCTCTAATAGGATATTATGGTCAACAGTATTGAATGCTGCACATTCATGCTAAAGACATGTTGATGGTTTGGAGGAAGTAATTATTGAAGTTAACTCAGAAAGATCAATTGGAGAAAAACTTAATATCAATTTTACTAAGAGTAGCTGTAGATAATATTACATCTGTGGGTCAACAGAGGTCTGACTTTTTGTCAGCCTGGCTACAGTGCTGAAGAGAAACCTGGGGTTGTTCTTATTTTCTTCAATCAGTGACGAATGTTCTGGCTTTGCGGAGGGCTTTCTTATAAAGCAGCAAACTATTTCTCCAGGCTAAATGATGATCCTCTAAATTTGTGACACGCCATTTCCTCTCCAGCTTACGAGTCATCTGATTTAGGCTACGTGTTTAAGAATTATAACACAGAGTCAGGTACTTCTGATTTGAGACCTTAGTTTTCACAGGAGCTACAGTATCCAGAGTCGTACCCTGCCTCTCGCCCCAAGACAGCTGGGATAGGCTCCAGGATAAGCGGCAGAGGATGGATGGATGGATAGATAGTATTTCTCCAACACATTTAAGCAGGGGGGAAATGTAACTCGCTGTTAAAGTCTTTCTGTAGCTTTATATCTGTACGCATTCACATCGTATTAAGGCTGTAGGGTTATGTATTAAAATGGACGTGGCCATTTTGAATCACAAAGGTAGATGTCATACTTATGACATGTACGGATGGTCTTTAGATAGCAAGGTCCCAATATGAAGCCCTGAAACCTCAAAATGGACCTTGACTTTGAAACCAAATGTGGCAAATGAAGGGGGGATCTGAGTAACAAAGCAAAGGTGTCTTGAGTGACCCCTCATTTTTCCATGTTTTGCACGGAAAATGGGAAATAGGTGCACTTATTTAATGAAACATATGCAAACAATATCTGGAAAAACAGTATGTGAGACAAAAAGTTTGTATCACTCTAACCAGCTTGACAGTCAATATTTGGTAACTGAGCTCTTTAAGCCAGCTTTCTTGTCATTTTTTTAAGCAGTCTTCAGGAATAGTTCTAGAGGCTTCTTGAAGGACATTCAAAGTTCTTCTGTTGGCTGTCTTTGTGTTCTCTGTAAAGATGATCCCACACTGCAACAATAATGTTGAGATCCAGGCTCTGGGGACGCCAATCCATAACTGATAGTGTTGCATTGTGTGTTTCTTTCTATCCAGGCATGCTTTTATTGTATTCACAGTGTGTTTGGGATCACTGCCAAGCTGAAAAAGGAAGTTGTTGCTAATCAGATGCTTTCCAGATGGTACTGCACAGTGGATCCAGATCTGATGGTATTTTTCTGCCTTCATAATTACATCAATTTTGACCCACCAACATGACTGGCTTATATGCAACCCCAAACCATAACAGAGCCTCGGCCATGTTTTACACTGTTGTAGCCCTGTACTGACCTCTTCTATACATAATAATGATGTCAAATTTGGATTCATCACCACGTAGGATTTCCTGCCAATGATTTAAAGTCCAGTTTACTTAAGCGTACTTCAGCCTTCTCTCCCTGTTTACCTTCCTTGAGAATATTTCTTTACACTCAACCTTCCACTGAGACCATTTCAGGTGAGTATCCAGTGAACAGTATCCGGTCGTTAAGTCTGACGTCACTAGCCGTGTCTGGGCCTAAACTCCGCTGCAGGTCCATATATCAAATGATCACTATGGCATTACTGAGAGTTGAAAAACTGTCTAAAGTCTTTCATCTTTAATAAAATGATCAGCGTTCTGCTCTACCAGGTGTAACAATTGAGTTTAACATCCAGGCATCCATGAAAACGGAATTTACGACATTTAACAGAGTTAGAAGTTAGCAGGGAGTTAGCTCGCTAGCTTCTATCTAAATACAATATAGCATGTCCTGACTGCGGGGTTTTGGAAACAAATTAAAACGTACAGCTCTGCTATCACTTCCAACATAAATGAAGACAGAAAAACTAAACAGCAGTGACGTTTGCAGGTCAGGTCTTGGGTGAAGTACTTGCTGGATTCTTTTTGTTTCTTGAGAACATGTTTTTCAGACTTTGCCAATCTGCTCTAGGTGGACTTTTAGGACTGCCACTTGTTCATTTGTCCTCCACTTGTCCCATTTACTCAAATTTCTTTAAGCAAATGCTGAACAATGTGCCAAGATAAGCCAAGTTAGCACTTTTGGAATCATCTCTATCACATAAAAAACTATTTTATGCGTGTCAAAATGTGCTCTTTTGACATATTTCATGGATTCATGTAAAGAAATGGGAACAAATTGTGGGTTTTTATAATAACAAAGAGTCTAAAACTAAAATTTAAATCCGTTCGTTCCTCGGTTGTCTGTTTTGTGTGGACACAACACTAGTTCATCAAGGTAGAATTAGATGCTTTTTGAAGTATTATGTGGCTTAACAAACAAACAACAATTCTTCTGAAAATGGCCGAGTAAAGTGATTATGAGTACACACTGAAAATACCTGTAAAACAAGCCAATGTCCAAAAAGAACTTTGCTCAAGAGCAAAATACAAAGAAACGAGGGATAAAACCAGAAGTCTCATCACCAGTGAGACAGCAGGCCAGAAAAAATTCAATTCAACATGTTTTTTGCCACCCATCCACCTTCCCACATGGTAAATCTGCACGAGCCTTAAAAGTTTGCCCACTATTACTCACAAATGACTCCTACACAATCAAATCAGTTTAATTGGATGTCTGTAATTATTGTCATCAGTTTAGTAGTGGATCAAACCAAATATGACAAGAACCGCCCCTTCGGTTCCTCAATTATACCACTGAGTTTGTCCCTTCCTGCCAAATTTGAAGTAATTCATTTTTAACTAATACTTTCATGACTCTTCAAAAGTAAAATTGAAGCAGTACATATTCTTATAGTGTGCTATTGCTAGTTCATTCTTTGACATGATTAGGTGTAATAGTCATATGTGTCTCTATCATGCACAAAAAGTCAGAACATGCACGCGCTGACAAGACTCACTGTTTGGAGTGTGACTGCAAAGAATATCCAAAGTGAATTAGAAGACAGGTACTCGGTTGTGTGGGTGGGAGCACTGCGGCCTCGGAGAGAACGCTGAAACACTGCCTCAGATGAATAATGCAATTCTACGGTTTGAGTGGGATAGGAGCCACGCATTTTAATGCATATATACTAAGGAGCCTCAGAAAAGTTGCATGTATGAGTTTTGAATATTTCAGATCAAAGTTTTCAAAGTTCTTTTTGCAACTGTAGCTCGCTTAAACCATGTGGCACTTTGCTGGCACAGGATGTAGCCGGTCTTCGAAACTAGATATCAGTTTGTGCCTGGGATTTATGCTAACCCAGGGAAACTGTATGAACTTGTATTATATATCTCTGTCTCTCTTGTTCTGCAAAGAGCAAACCTACTTCCTAAGCCTGTTCAAATAATGCAAAATACAACTGTAGATCATAGGCTGACACACCAGGCAGCCCAATGTAATTGGTCTGTGTTTGTTCAAGACATGCCAGGAAAAACACAGGCCATCCACCTTGTGTGAGAGTTGTCCAGCATACAAAAGTCAGCTTTCATATGGGCATCTGGGCCGTGCAAGAAAGGCCAAAAGAGCTGACTGCTCACTTTTATTTTTTTAACGTCAGTTTACATGTTTTCCTAAACACGAGGAATGCTACTTGGAGCTGAGGCCCAGAAACAGATCCATAGCCTCGATTCACTTGTCAGGGAAACATGGGGTCATGGATAAAGTGCTTCACGGCAACTTTCCTGTCAGGAAAAAAAGCATGGTGGCAACAGGCAGCCTTTTCCAAAAGCATAATCACAAATAACAATCAAATAAATTCTTATTAACTGCAGCACACGCCTGTCATGGGAACACCACGGTCAGGAGAAACTGTGCAGTTCCAGTTTTGTTGACTTTCAGCTGAAGGATCACAAGGACTTTTATAGGATTATAAAATCCCAGGATACTTCTGCAGATGAAACTCGTTCCAAGGCAACTGGATGGAGTCAAAAAGCATGACTGTCAAGCTCAAAAAATATATTTTGGACAATTTGAAAACTCAGGTTTTTCTTTTTTCAAACTAACAGTGTTTGCATATCGGGACCCAAATGCAACCTTTTTTTCGGGAGCGCATTTCTTAGATTCATTAGTTATAAATGGTAGCTCAACTTAAAGAATCAAAGCTGCTTCTGATTAGTGAAAGTAAGGCCAAATATAGCTCTGTTACAAATTGGTATGAAGCTACTTGTCTGATTAGTAATTTCGAGACTATACTGACCCCTTGTTCCCTTATTATGATGCTTATTATGTTAATGTTAGCAAAATTATATGTAGTTTTTTTTAAACTGGAAAATTGTATCAACACAGAAAGCTAGCACAGGACAACACAAGGACTGAAATTGTCATATATACAGTGAAAGTGTGAAAGTTTTCACACAATTCTCTGCAGTCTATGAAAGCACTCAATGTCCACAGCATTTCAGTCAGGTTGACATTTGAACTTTGACTGGGCCATTGCAACACCTTGATTCTTTTCTTTTACAGTCTTGCTGCTGTGCTTGGGATAATTTAAGCACATAAATAAATACATAAATGACCAAATTTCACGCCAACTTGACTCTAGAATAGTTTGGAAAGCAGAGGAGTTCAAGGATGACTCGATGCCTGCAAGGTGCCCAGGTCCTGTGGCTGTAAAATAAGCCTAAATCATCATCCTTTCACCACCGTGCTTGACAGTTGGTATGAGGTGTTTGTGCTGAAATGCTGTGCTTGGTTTTTGCAAACTGCGGTGCTGTGCATTAGTAAGGCATCTCAACTTCTACTTCATCTGTCCAAAAGACATTGTGCCAGAAACCTTGTGGTTTGTTCAGATGCAACTTTGTAAACCTTAGCTTAACTGCCATGTTTTAGAGAGAAAACGTTTTCTCCTTTCCAGCCAAATCATCCGATTTGCTAGGATGTCCACTTGTGGCATTGTGTTAACAGACACGTGGAAATTTCCAGGCCAGCAAACAATGAACACTTCTGCTTTTTTAATCAGTTAGAATCAGTTAAGTCATTCGTTAGCAGCACCTGGCTGCTACCGCTGCCTCTTGATTACAAACAGTAAGGGTGCACTTAGTTTTTCACAGCACGTTCACAGAGTCCAGTGAAAATTTTCTTTTTCACATGACTGTAACTTATGTTTAAATCTGGGAACAAGTGAGCAGTGGTATTTGGTATGCTGCAGCACCAGATGTATAACCTAAGTGTAGGTCAAAATTCATATCAGGAGAGAAGGTCAGATTCCTTGCTGTAATATTTTAGTAACATTGTCTAGGCTGGCTGGGGCGATCGTGGCTCAAGAGTTGGGAGTTCGCCTTGTAATCGGAAGGTTGCCGGTTCGAGCCCCGGCTTGGACAGTCTCGGTCGTTGTGTCCTTGGGCAAGACACTTCACCCGTTGCCTACTGGTGGTGGTCAGAGGGCCCGGTGGCGCCAGTGTCCGGCAGCCTCGCCTCTGTCAGTGCGCCCCAGGGTGGCTGTGGCTACAATGTAGCTTGCCATCACCAGTGTGTGAATGTGTGCGTGAATGGGTGGATGACTGGATATGTAAAGCGCTTTGGGGTCCTTAGGGACTAGTAAAGCGCTATATAAATACAGGCCATTTACCATTTTACCATTGTCTAGGCTGGCTGGACACTTTATTCTCCTAGGGCATAAATATGCTATTGGAGAATGTGTCTAGCTGCGTAAGGAGGACTTCATACACAGTGGAATCTGAAGTGGTCTTTCAAATGCCAGACACAAACAATCATCAAGGACGAAAACCTATGGAACAATTTAGGGCACCACTAAGAATCATCAAACAGCTGTGGGCTTTCAGTGAAGCATGCAAGTCAACTTTCCTCTCCTCAGGCCAAATCCTCTGAATTTAAGCAGACCTTCATAAAAAGTTTTTTTTTGTTTTGTTTTCTTTCTGAATCACTTGTCTAGCAGTTTACTGTAAAACACGATTTTGTCCTGCGATAAAGAGGATAGAATGAGATTTTAGGTTGCTGTTGGCCGACTTACAAACAGTCCTCAAAAAAGCAGCCAAAAACAGCAGACAGGCAAACTGGCTTCTAAACAGAAGGAGAGGCTGTGAGAAGTCAGGGAGCCAGAACTTCCCGTCCCCAAGAAAGGGAAGAAGCAGCAGAAGAAACGACAGACTGATCCCATCTCTGTCCAATCAGCTTTGCCTCTCACATAGCCACTCTTCATCTCAGGATTGTCACAACCCCTCTCCCTTTCTGGTTCTTTGTAACTTTTATTTGGGACAGAAGCTTTTAAGCTGCCTCGTATCCCCCGCTGTTTGTACAATTCATCCCGGTTGCCATCACAGAGCATGGCGCCGGCACACATTATGCTGTTCTTGGACCAGAGAAGAGGAGGAAGTAATCCGTAAAGTGTGTGGTCTCCCTAGAGGAAGGAGGCAGATTTAGGCCTCCATTTACAAACTCTCGCGCTGCACTTTTGTTCTGTCATTTATCTAACATTTTATAGGAAACACCTACATCGTTGATACCCTAAACAGAGACTTTTAAGGCAACAGGGGGGTTTTTTAGCTCTTAAAATTAGAATACAAAGTATTCACCACTGTTCTCATAAGCGGAGAAAGATGGACTTAAAATCCCCCCCATTAAGATCAGCGTGAGGACTTTCGTGTAGACGGACAAGAGACTTTAAAAAGCCCTACTTAGTCTAGCCCGTGGCCGTTTGACGTCATTTAATGGAGGAAAGACTGTCTAAAGTAAACTGACAAAGAGGAGAAATCGCGCTAACAGCTTACAGTTGTCATTTCGTTGAGCCTGAACACTGTAAACAGGGAAAAATCTTACATGATCCTTGCCACTCACAAGCATCTGTTGAGTACAATGTGTGCCTTAATCAGTGTTGGGCAAGTTACTTTGAAAGGGTAATTAATTATAGTTACTAGTTACTTCTTCAAAATAGTAACCGAGTTACAAGATTCTAAAAGTAATTAATTACTTGAAAAGTTACATTACTTTTAAAAAAAAAGTTTAACCCCCTGGGCTCCAGGGTATAATTGGCTATTTTTAACCACTTTTGATTTTACCTCTACATTTAACCTTTAAAAACGATTTACTTTGCCTTGTTTGGTATCATTCTTTTCAGCACAACCTCACGTTTCTGAATTTACAGTTATGTTTTCATTTTGACATACTGTATTAACACAATTGATGTATAATCAGATAAAAAACATAAAATCCGAGTGGAAAAACTGTATTTTTTTTAATAATCACAAACATGTTTATTGAGTCATATTTCATAACTTTAAATGCAAATATAAGTTGTCAATTTTAAAATCATATGCACAAGTTTTGCAAACAACAAAGTTATTTGCAGCTGTTTACCTTTTACCCTCTTTTTTATAACCATTTCAAACTATTTATATAACACTCAGCTGTTCTGTATTCAATATGTACGTACTTGCTCTCTCTCTTTTTCTGCTCTCTCTCTCTCTCTCTCTCTCTCTCTGTCGCCATCACTCCTAAAACTTCCCCCTCTTCCTAAACAACCAAATGTCATGTTGTCATATCATTTTTTTGATTGGTCACATAGTACATTTTTCCACCAACACGAAAGGGCGTCTTTTGTTTTGTTTTTTAATTTTTTGCTCATAAGCAGAAAGTGCTTGCTAGCGCTGTCCTTAGATGTTAGATGATACGAAACTATTGAGGAAAAAACGCTGCATATATATTGTTTATCATCTACATCATGGTTGTATGTGGCCTATCAACACAATTTAAAAACTGGTATATATCACCTTGTTGCTTTGTCATCTAGAAGTGGACATGTGATTGGCTTACCACGACTACTTTAATCTTCCTCAGTCAAACAGCAGAACTCATGCGATTGTTTTGCCCCCTTTGCTCCAGGTGTTGTGCCAAAAAGTGATCGTGATTACCGTCCGCGGGAGCGCGCGCAGCTGCTTAAAGCTGTAGCGCCCAGATTACTTACGTAGACAGCTACTTCCGTGCAACTGATATAAATTGCGGTAAGCTGAACACAGCTTCAACTGTCTGTTTCTTGAAAAAAAGTAACGCGACCGCACCGCATTTTCTTGTTAGTAACGGTAACGGCGTTGTAGCGATAGGAATAGTAATTAGTTAGATTACTCGTTACTGAAAAAAGTAACGCTGTTGGTTGTTAGTTATTCCCATCACTGGCCGTAAGTTAGGCTTTACCAAAGTGGAAAGGACAATATTTTCTTAACCTCATGAAACAAGAGTTATATTCATCTTACAATATATTATCTTCGAAAGAGATCAAAAGCAGAAACATCTATCGGTGGCATAAAACATTATGTTTGACAGAAGGAGTTTAAATGAATAAGCAGTGTTGGAATTCCAGATGTGCTGAAAAAAAACCCATTGTGAATACCTCTACCCCTTTGTACAAGTGTTTTATGTTCCTTTAAAGAGAAAAAAAAATAATGCACTTGTGCAATATTCATATCTAAGCGTTGTCAAACCCAGAACAGGACAAAGGGATACTTTCAAGAAGCCAAAATACCAAAACCGGTGCTGGTGACAATGCAAAAACTACACTTGTTTTCTTTATATTAACATAAAGGCACTACTCCAGATGTTCGCTGACTCAATATGTTTACTCGATTGCCATGGAAATGGACACAAATAATGTCATAATTTAGTAGCAGCTCAGCTAAAGCTTTTGCTTGGACTAATCTAGAAATGTAGTGCTTTGTTGGTAATAGGAACTGTTTTGACTGACATTATTTAACAAATGACTTAGAGTTGCCACGGATTAAGGACATAAATTTCAATTCAGCGTGAAAGATTAGACTTAAGCGGCATGTTTTAAAGCATAAATTTAAATGTTATCATTCCCAGTGCTAATATATGGCTTCACTTGTTTCTGTTTTTTTCAGTCTCCACTTTTCTTTACAGAAAGCGTGTGTGCCCCTAGATACAATGAACATTACCCCGTGTCAGGAGTGTTTATAACACTGTGATGCACAGACTGCACCAACAGATCTGTGTTACCCTTTAAAGGAAAAGCGAGCGGTCAGGGTATTGTTAGGCTGGTAATAGTGCCAAATGTGATAATACAGATTTTCTACGCAGGGTCGAGGTAAATATAAAGTTAAAGGTTTGTGAATAGTAATAATTATAAAAAAGGAATAACAAAAATTGAAAGCCAAATTTTTCCATAGATACAGCAAGTACACTCTTTAGTGTGCTTTGGATATCCAGTGCAATATAAATGAGTTTTATACAGTACCAGCATCTAAAGCAGGGGCATCAAGGCCAGAAAAGTAAACACCAAAATGTAGTTGAAAGGCATAAATCCTGTCGCAGTTTCACTAGATTCTCCATCCTAAAGCATTGTCTTACAAGTCATTAGAAATGGATCATGTGTCATCACGACACGATCTGAGCCAGATGTGTCAGTCGTCACTTCTGCAGCCTTCTTATTGACAAAGATATTACCCACAGCCTGCCATACCACACCAAAGGGAGGTGGTTAAGCCAAGGAGCCGTACTGATGTGTTTCTTTGAGTGATGACACAAGCGTTTCTTCCTAATGACAGCAAACCGACTGACTGTGGAAAACCTGAGAGATACCATCGAAATTGCACTTTTCTGTTTTGTAATGAATGGTTTGTTTAATGTGAACGGATTCAGAATGTACTTTTTTACACTAAAAGAAACGGGAAAAATGGAGTGTGCTTAGTTTTATGGGCTGTTATGCAACGGTGTAAGTTGTCCAGCTGTATGTGGCCTGGGAATTAAAATCAGTTTGACGCTCCAGATGGGAACGCGCATTGAAATGCAAATAAGGAAACCAATTTTTTAAACACTTTGTTTATTTCAATTCGTGCCACTAGAAATTCAATTTTATTACTTTAATGTTGTTTCTATTCTTTTTATTTTCTATTCTTTTGTTTAATTTGTGCATTTGCATAGTTATGTATTTCCTGAGCTCGATAATGATTAATAGTCTCGACACTCGATTAAATATTATGTTTTCTTTTCAAAATATGAAGCAACCCTGTCATTAAGTATTTTGCTTTAATCATTGAGTGCTTTGTCTCAGGAAATTGACATCTGGGTTTTCTGTTGTGTCGTCTGTAATTTTGGTTGCTTTTTATTTATTTATTTTTTTCAGTACATTTACAGTCAAATTCACTTAAATAGAGGAATTCCGATCAAGAAATTTATGTTGGCAAAACATGTGTCATAACTGACTTACGAGTCCCATCACACAACAATCTTCTCGCTGCTTATTTTTGTCCGCTCTTTCAGACACTTGTAATGAGAACTGCTGAATACAGACGTGAGCCAAATCTTTCTGACTATACGGTGCTGACACATTTCTCTGGGTGTACATTATGCACAACTTATTCATGGCTCACTGTGAGCATTCAATAATTAAAAGACTAAAATGGCATATGTTTAAAATTTAAACACCCCCCTTTTTGCTGGACTTGAGCACTGCACTGTTCTCGTCGTCCCACCAGTTTGATGTTCACAGGGCATAAGCCATGTAGAGACTTAAAAAGGATTGGTTTTAAATTTCTGGTGCACAGAGCAACCAAACTCTGGTGAAAACGGAGTAAAGAAAAGAAAAATGTATAATCTAGGACTTTCTAATCTAGGACTTTCTAATCTAGGACGTGTTTCTGTTTAGTCAATATTTGACTGTAATGATTTTAACACTTGTCTCTGTTGGAAGTATATTAGTGGTGCGATTATTTTTATCTGACTTTGTATGATATGTTAGATTTTAAAATATTTAATACTTTCGCGAATTTAATAATTTATCTGAGCCATCGTCTGTAATCAAATCAAACAAAAACAGTCTGGTTGTGCAGCAAAAAAAATGAAATAACGAGCTGAAAACTTCCCTAGAAAAACTGAATAATAAATCGACAGGAGAGGGAATGGCAGCTGCTGAAGTGTGTCCATTCCCCGTGGTATCAGATTAAGGGTTTAATGACTTCCAAAGACCCAGGTCGCTTCCTGTCTGCACTTCCTGGTGCTTGGACCAGTGTGTGCTGGCTTTGACTTTCCCTGCGTCACTCTACTCTGCTTCCCAAAGGAGAAAACCTCCACATAGTCCAAATGGTAAGAGCAAAAAGAGTCTCAGATAGACCAAACCATCAGGCACTGGCTCTGATATAATCTGCACTGGGCATGAAAAGCCAGCAGAGCTTGTTATTAGTCTAGTGCACGGGGAAAGTGCTCCTTCCTCTACATGTGCACTCTGACGTTGGCCTCAGAGGCCAGATAAGCCTGCCGACTAACTAACCACTCAGGAATCCAAAGATAACGTCTGTTAAGGGAACTTATGCCTGTAGATGGATGCATGAGCATATAACCATAGCTGAGTGTGCGTGACAAGCCCAGCCTGCAGCTACATTTGCATGCGTATGAGAGCTTTTTATATTTGTTTGTATGTACAGCTGAGGGCACACACACACATCATGTTTGGATTTAACAGCAGGCACACCATCTGGGAAGAACGGAGTGTTTTCAAGTTTCCTTAGCTTGATATTTGGCTGATCCAAGATGACTGGAAGAGAAGCTGGATGGCGTTTCCGTTGAAGAAAAAGGTTGAAACACCTACTGTGTAGCATGCTATGCAGGAGGCTATGACATCATGTGGTTTTATCTACCCAGGGTAGCATGCTCCTTTAAAATTATACTGTCAGTGGTGCAGTATTCAGTAAAACGTATGACCACTAGCTGTTTCCATCAAATAGAGACAAATTATACTGCATTCAAGAAAATCACATCATTTTTTTTTTATTGTTCCATTCATAAAAACCACATTAGCAACCCATTTTATGAATTACAGCTTCTAACTGACAAAACAATATGAAAAATGTAGTGCACGCTAGGAGTGGCTAATAAATAATTGAATGGCCACCGGAGGTTAGCTTCAGAGCAAGACAGACCCCAACTTCAGCAATGAAGGAGGTGGGGGTTGCAGTCTGAGCCCTCCACCCAACATGATGACAACCAAGGCGCTAATACTGAGTCCAGTGGGTGAAGTCATAGTGTCTGGACCTACGTTCATTTTTTCTATACTTTTAATACTTAAAATGAAATACTTTAAATCAGAAATAAACATGTTAACAAAAAGTGTTTACCATTTATGATAGCAACTTGTAGAAACATACTGTTTAAATTATATTAAGCGTATGGGAATTTTAAGTGACAAGTGATTGATTGATTGATTGATTGATTGATTGATTGATTGGTAATTTATTTCAACATGTGAACAATATACAAGTACATTTAGAAAAGAAATAAGAGAGAAAAAAAATACTATACAAATTACATACAAAAAAACATTCTGATTAATTTACATGTTGAAAGGGAGTGGGAAGAAGTATACACTTATTTAATCCCACCCCTGTCCCATAAATTATCAGTGAATATTTAGTCAGCTTCCTTACTGATATAATTTGTAATAAAAATAGTGAACAGATTTCTGATATACTATATACTATAATATCACATCATGAGTGGATGTTGTTTTGTCTTGTTCAGTAATCCTAAAAGACACTCTAGGTTGGTGGCTGTTCAAGTTTTTAAGTACATTTGAGTCTGACCATGGTAGCACAGAGCATTGAGTTGATTGGGTGATTAAATACAGGAGTCAAAGTGGGTCTGAATCATTCAGAATAGCATTCTTGCATTTTCACTTAATGTGTAATTTACTCTAGGGAATTAAATACAAAATGCCCCTGCTATGGTGGCCCTGAGAGGCCAAACAGACTGCAACTTAAGAAAACACCAGCAATAATAAAAATGCTGCAAAAGCACACAAAACACAACGGAAATAGGAAAAACAAAAAAACAGATTTCCAAACGCACAAGGGAAGTGTTTCTGGGGAGACAATAATCCGACGGACCAATTGCACAGGGAGACACTTAAAAGATGTGGAGGATCTATTAGTTTTGTGAGGAAAGAAAAGACGAGAGGTAAGTGTGTTAGCCTAACCATTAGCCTAAAAATCCGTCATCAGTATTATATAAATCATGAGATTAAAATACACTTACCTAGCATGTTTTGGTTCCTGCAACTGGTCCGTCGGATTATTGTCTCCCCAGAAACACTTCCCTTGTGCTTTAGGAACTCTGTTTTTCCTATTTCTGTTTTCGTTTTTTCTATTTCTGTTTTCGTTTTTCCTATTTCCGTTGTGTTTTGTGTGCTTTTGCTGGTGTTTTCTTAAGTTGCGATCCGTTTGGCCTCTCGGGGCCACCGTAAAATGCTTTTAAATAAGTTTATTTTTCATGTGCTGCAGAATGGCAATGATGCCAAGGACGCAATTGAGTCACGATATGGCACGCATCCCTTTTTTCCTTCTCAACCCGATTATGTTAATCTATGTACATGTCAATAAAGTTGCGGTTGTAGTACGTCTGCCTCTAGCTGGCTGCACTGAAAATAAGCAAACCTAAATGGAATATTTTTTTTTTCATTCACTTTTCAGTCCTCGGTATTTATGTACTTGGTGACAATTATCACCAAATACAAAAACTGTTTATGTGCAGCTCGACACAAACACAGTTTGTTTGCCAGCTAATGGTGCAAGGGCTGTATTTTCCAGGGAAAATATGTTACTGTGAATTTCACACTCAGTGATTGTGAAAAATATAAGAAAGAGTGGACAGTAAAGGTAAGTACAGGTCAATAAGGGGCATTTGACAATGTGGCATGAAAACTGATTTGAAATAATCATAAATATACATAAACAAACAAATTATGTTTTTACATGTTACTCAGTAAAACATGATGTATTTATTAACCAGGTAATAAACATATGGTCCACGCACATGTAAACTCACTTACCATGATGCCATGTGTATTGCATTAATGCAGCTGTATCTCAAGACCTGGCAACATATGAGGCAGGATGTACCCATGCTTTCATGTTTTTTTTGTGACAAATTTCTGACCCTACCATCTGAATCTATGTTGCTATAATCTGTGTGCTTCGAGGCTGGATGCGTTGGTGTTTAGAGATGCTCTTCTGCATACCATGGTTTTAACAAGTGGTTTTTTGAGTTACCTTCCCTATCAGCTTGAAGCAGTCTGGCCATTCTCCTCTGGGAGTAACAAGACATTTTCACCCAGAGAACTGCTGCTCACTGGATATTTTCTCTGTTTCAGACCATTCTGTATAAACCCTAGAGATGATTGTGCAGGAAAATCCCAGTAGATCAGCAGTTTCTGAAATACTTAGATCAGCCCATCTAGCACCAACAACCTTGCCACGTTCAAAGTCACTTAAATCACCTCTCTTCCTATTCTCAGTTTGTACTTCAGCAAGCCATTTGACTACATGTCGATATGCATTGAGTTACTTATTATGTATTAGTACACTCTGGCTCTCTTCCACAACATTTCTTTTGTCCTGTCTTCCTCTCCTCACCCAAACCGGCCGCGGAGGATAGCCACCCCCTCCCTGAGCCTGGTTCTGCTGCAGGTTTCTTCCTTGTGCTTGCTGGTTTTCTCTGTTTTCTTTGTATTCTTGTAGGGTCTACCTTATCATATAAAGCACCTTGAGGTTACTGCTATTGTGATTTGGCGCTGATTGAGTTCCTGCCATATGACTCGCTAATTTGCGTTAAAAAGCAGTTGAACAGATGTACCTAACAAAGTGGCTATATGGATTCCTGAGTGGTAAGACAACCTTGTTTGTAAACCACACAGCTGCACCTCAACTCTAATTTATTGTAGGGTTATTATTAAAGTGACCGTGTGAAAACATAGGCATTTTCAATTTAAAGGTCACACAAGTCACAGCTAAGAGAGCTCTGTCAGGATTACTAAGGCTTAATTAAGATTAATTGAAGCATTTATTCCTCCACACTTAGTGTATAAATCAAGTGTGACAGCACAGTATTGGTTCTAGCTCCAGGGCTAGTGAGTAGTATAGCAAGTTGACATCGACGCACAAGGCCTCTCAAGGCAGGTGGTTTTAGGCTAGAGGGATTTTGACAGGCTCCATTAGCTAACACTTGACTCTGACACTGAGGAGCGAATGCAGACTAGAGCTCAGAGACCCCCCTGGGTCCTGTTTACCTTCTAGACCACACTAGACGATAGTCTGTCTGACAAAAAGGAATGTGAGAGATACAGCCATACTAACAGTGCAGGACACCCACAGCGTAATCTGCTTGTAAAACAATGGAAAGGAAAATCGGGGTATTTATTAGATAAACGAGAATTAAGACTTGACTGTGTTTGCCTAACCATCTGAGGGCCTTTAATTTATCTGCTTATATTACTTAGGTCTTCGCTGATATCTTCATGTAGTTTTAAATTGTGTGCTGTTGCCAGTGATGTATTTACAGGCGCACAAACCGAATCCTTGACCCTCGAGTGTGGGGTGGGTAGCTTTGACCGCTGCCCTGCACCGTGCCACCCGACTAATGTTTCTTCTGGCTGCTCTGTTGTGTTCAGGGCAGAATCTACGAGGGAAACTTTCCAGCTGGCCCCTCTATCTGAGCAGTAATCAAGAAAGGAATCTGTTTGGTTAGCAATGTACAATTACATGGTTTTTAGAGCATTTTGTAAGAGACTGGATTTATGGCTGGGAAAAGGCCTGACATCGAAAGGGAGAAGATAAATTCAAGGGATGAAAGGAATGGGTCACTTTCCAAAGAGCATCTTACAACTGATATCCCTGTTGCAAGTGGATTAGGATTTCAAAAAGATAACAGTCAAAAACTCGGCTAAATCCCATCAGAGGTTTGCCTAGCTGCGTATGTAGCACTGTAATAATGTTGATGCTGACCTTTGACCCACTGAGATATACTATTATGTTCATTTTGAAATTCAAAGTTACGGTTCTCACAAGACTTGAAGGTTTAGTCCAAGATGCAAAAGAGTGGTTCCATATTTTAAAACAAATATATACTATAAAATTATAAAATAAGATACGCCTAATGCGTAGTTACTGAGTTGCACCCTGCACCAACAGCAGTAAATGAAAGCAAGGAGGCCAGCACAGAGAAGCACGACCGTAGGATTGAAACAAACATTCACTATCTATTAATCTGCCAGCATGATTCACCACTAACAGATGAGGAAAAGTCTAATGCACAAAACATGTGAAGAACTGTCAATCACAGAAGCCACGATGAGGGATGAGGTCACTAAATTCCTTGTTTTTTTTCTGACCAATACACCAAACCTCCAAAGATATTCAGTTTGGAATGATACAAAGATGCAACAAACGCAATCAGTCTTGTGAACGCAGGAATTTGAGTTCGGTTTTTACAACATGCTTTGAAAGAGAGGGAGAGAGAGAGAAACTATGGGTTTAATTTGGCAAAGCTGTCATTAAAACTGACTTTGTGTGGAAAACTTCCAACCCTCAGTGGCTGGGAATGGAAAACTGACAGTACAATATAACTGTTCTGTGAAAGTTGGCAGAGGATGTCAACAACTTTATCAGGCCAGTTATCTCAAGAGGGAGTTTGTCTGCCGAGAGAAATCCCCATTCCCTGTCCCGATGCTAAAGGGTGAGCTAACGTAACTACCGGGAAAAAGTTCAAAAGTTCACGTTTCTCTGGAGCAGAGGGTTAATTATAGTTATTGGTTGGTGAGCTTTGGGATACGCTCAGCTTGTAGGACAGATTGAGCTCCCAACCTTCTGACCTAATGTTAAACCCCGGAGAGAACTGTGTTAACCAACGATCTCCTCAGTATTCCAAGGAAAACACAGCACAAGCTGTCATTTCCACCAGGAGAAATTAATTGGCCCTAAAGTCAAGCTTGATGCACTAAGCTGTTACAATATTAGCAGGAGAAGATTATTGTAATAACACACATTATTATTTAGTGTTACAATTAAAACAGAAACTGTGAGTTGAAGGGGTATGAGTCAGCCTGCAGTTTGCTATATTACAGTGTATGAGAACTCGATAGGCATCAAACTATTAATAAGGCTCAGGTTGCAAGAAATCCAGCGGGTTTAATTGATTAAGGAAACGAGGAGGCTCGGGGCTATATTTTAAATGGATCTATTATGCTCATTTCCAGGTTCATATTTTCATGCTTGGACTCCAGTAGCAGCTTTTTTTCTTCCACAGTTAAAAAAAAAAATCTTTTTATCTTTATACTGGGCTTTGGTGCTGACGGTGCAGACCATTAGTTAATCCACTGCTTTAATCATCAGTTTGAACTCCCTTTTAAGGCAACTTTCTCTTGATTGGCTGTATCTGATAAACAGGAAAATTTGAATCACAAGTGGGTGGGGCTCCTGCTTTCATGGCCAGAGCTGTATGCCTGAAATGACCACATTAGGCATATCCATAGCACTGACTTCATACATAGCCAAGATTAGAAAAACAGTCTAAAACAGTGTTTTGAAGCAGACTTGAGCTTAGCTTTTGGCTCAGAATTCACCAGAAATGTCTTGTGTATAGGTAGGTAGGTGTGTGTGTGTGTAAGCAGGTGTGTAGGTAGGTAGATGTGTAGGAAGGTGTGTAGGTAGGTAGGTTGGTAGATAGGTGTGTGGGAAGGTAGGTAGAGATTTGTAAATGACATCACAATCAAAACTCTAACTGTGAAATTTTGGTGCCTCAAACTCTGAGATGATTAAACCCAAAACTACTGCTTTCAAAAACTTAAATAACTGTAGTTTACAAGAAAGTCATTTACAATGTTTACAAGAAAATGAGAGCACACATCGTCTGAACAACAGAACAAAGGAAAGATTGAAACCTAAGTGAATAAACATAGCCTACATGTAAGAACGAGAGAAAACGCAGAGTAAATGATTATGTTTTGCATTTACGCCCAGTAAAAGAAAAAACAGGTACATGAAAAAAGAGAAATTTCTGTATATGAGGCACAATAAGTGGCCAAAGCTGTGTTCTATTCATAAGTAATTTATGATATAATGTACTTGTAGATACAGACACGTGAAAATCAAATTAATTTAGTAATCCATGTATGTAAAGGTTTTCTCCTTTTAATGTTATTTCTTAATGCCCCAAACCAGTGGCATTTACTGACCAGCCGCAGTAAGGATCGCTAAGGCCTGCGTGTTAACTCCAAACATGTTCACTTTATTTTCACAAGGTGAGAGACAAATGTGCTTTTGTAAAGCTACACCATTCTTTAACAGTCTACTTTATCACAGTGTTTTTTCCTGCTCCTGATAACAAGGCTGAGACATATGAAACAAACTGGGTTTTTTTTCCAGTGAGAACCTTGGATTGAATTGGCAGTCTTGGCAGTGACTTGGCCTTGAGAAGATAGCCCAGTGCATTTGCTACAACAATGACAAGTAAACATGAAAGCTTCAGATGAATGACGGTTAGTAGCAATCTCCTTGATCATTATGAAATGTTATTTTTTATATAGAGCTGTTAATTTATTTCACTTTTTTAGATGAGTCAAAGGAAAATGCTTCAGACACACACACACAGATACCCAAAGATAGTCAGCGATGCCAGGAAATGTGAATCTGGGTTTATTTGAAAGTTCATCACAAAGTCAAGTGGAAACATTTGCTGAGTGAAAAATAAGCTTTTTCTAGCTGGCAAAATAATATTTACACAGATGCTGCACAAAAGACACACTGGACATAACCTGAACAATACAGGATACTGGCAAATACAAGTTTTAAGTATTATTTTTGAGTAATCAGAATATTTTTCACAAATATTTTTAACCCTTTCTGCATGTGAAGTTTTGTCATTCCTATAAAGAAAAAAAAACATAAAATCATTAAGTTTTGAATCATTTCATCTCTACATAAAACATGTTAGTTATCATACTGTATAAATGTTATAAGCTACAGATTTGCTTATTAAATTTAAGTAAACCTGTTACATTTTAATGAGCATTTCATTTGTTTTGGAAACTTTATTGTGATCATTAGGTTGAGTCTCTGTAGATAATGAATACAGGCACATGCCTAAAGTGTTCTCTTAAGTATCATGGGGTAGGAATAATGCAGTATCAATCAGACAGTTACAACAAACCATCAACAACACCATACCACACAAAAAACAGCCTCTGCCACATCATATAAATGAAGTTATTTTTATTTTAGATAGATAGAAATAAACTTTATTATAAGAGTACTGTAGTATTTGTACTATGTGCAAAAGGTGGTACATACAGTAAAAGACGAGTCAGAGATTTTTAGTATTAGTTTGTTTGTTGATGACATGACCTTACTCAACAAAGTTTCACTGAGCTGGCAGACATGATAGATCCTGTTGGTCTCTTTGTTTTTCCACCAACCCTATTTGGCTGTTCTGACCTGTCATTTATAATGGCCCTGGTCCATATTTAATTCACACAGGGCCTAACAGAGTCAGACTCCATACAGGAAGCTGACTATACAGGCAACAGCCATTCTAGTTTCCTGCCTAAGACATTTTATCAACACGGAACTCCGAGCCAAGATTGATCGTTTCCCAGAAAGCTGTACATCAAACGTGAGCGACACGCCAAGCCCTGTTGTTGCACCCCCGCTAACCTCAAACCTTCAGATCAGTGTACTAGCAACCTAGTAACTTCTACCAGGCATTCTCCAAAGTGCTCAGCAATTATAACCTGAGTGTAAATCCATGCTACAGATCCAATTGACACACTGTAAACTCTAATCAGTTCTTTCAAAGGCGCTATCTTTGCAGTGTTACTGTGGTGGCACTAGCTGGGCTCCTTCCAAGTTGCATCACAGAAGCCCTCACAGAGATGCCGTCTCTGCAGCCTAATTAGCTGCTCCAGTAGCTGCTGTCAACACCACCATCGTGGGCTTCAAAGCACGGGCTCAAGCTTGTGATCTGTCTAAATATTTCTTTCATGAAACTCTCTTTATATCAGTGCTTCTATCACAAAAAAAGGCCAGAGAAAGAAAAAAATGGAGGAAGAGCGAGACAGAGTCAGGTGGTGAGACTGACTGAATGGAAGTATGCATGTCCCGCTCAAAATATTTGAAGTTCTCCATGTCATTAGCAGATCCAGAGGGACTTCTGCCATGCATGAAAATGTCTTTTCATCTATCCTCACTTACACTCGCTGATGTTGCACAGAATTGCTCGAACGGTCACTGCGGCTAGCACATCGCACATAACTGCTGATATTTACACCCCAAATCCAGACAAATATTTGATAAAAAAGGAATTCTGTCAAATATGTTTCAATCTCGACGCTTGTGCAGAATCTTGCCAAGACTATATATCACTGAACTGCATGCACCACAAAGAAAAAAGGCTTACCTAAAGAGGGAGTACTGTGGTCTAACAAACATACTGAATGAGCAATCCCTCATAACAATCCGCATTCTGCAGGGGGAGAATTAGCCTACATTGCTCAAGCTGAGGGTGGAAAGATGGTTGAGAATGAGTGCTACAGACATTCTTGGAGTGCAAATGTCATCATGATGGCCTGACCATGGGTCCGCAAACTGACAGACCATCATCTGCATATGGCCTCCAGGCACGCTTGTGGTCCCATGTCTCTCAAGAAAGAGGCAGAGAGAGAGAAATCTGCAGTTGTTTAAAGGTTGCATAACATGATATTTGGAGGTGATCTATTCCTTCGAAGGTCTGTGGCAGTGGTGGTGACGGCAGTGGTGGTTGCGGTTGGGCTAAAAGATTCTAATCATGTACCGACGCCGCGTCTACTGCTGCTGAAAAGGTGTTAAATTTCCCTGAACAAAAAAAAGCAACAGGACAGAAATTAAAATGTGAATCGCTGAAATATAAAAGGTATGAATAATAGAATCAATAGTAAGTAATAGAATAGAAGTAATAGAATCACTTACTGTGAACATGAAGGTGATGTAATGTACAAATGCCATCGAGCTGCAGAAGAACTCTTGAGACTGAGACATGTTTGCAGACATCGATTTATGAAATATATGGTCATATAAAAAAATATGAATACCTTCTTTCAATTTTAAGGTTTTAATAATAAGGGCATCATAAAAATCATTTGATCTTAACTTAAGTTAATGAAGCTTCAGATAAACAACAGCCAGTGTGAGGGGAAAAAAGAACACAAGTACACCACTCCTGCTTCCAAAGGAATTCAGAAGGTAAGTAACAGCCATGACCTGCGAATGTAATACACTTGAATAACTGATCATAAGCGTGTGGTCACCTCTTTAAAAGCTATAAAACTCAATTATCTCGTTAAATGTTTAAAGTTCATGAAGGGACAATTAGAAAAGACTGAACACATGTGGCATATTTGTAAAGAGAAGGCGACTTCTTTCTAAGAAAAACATGGACTGGACCGATTCTTATATAGCGCTTTGCTCTCTCTCCCAGAGTACTGAGAGCGCTCTATACAACATCCCACATTCACCCAATCTCACAACTGAGTGCTTTTTAACTACATGCGTTGGAGAGCAACTTCCCCAAAAAATTAATCCCATTACTTTACTAATTACTTATTTTCAAAAATAATTAATTACTTAGTTACTTTTTAAAAACACGATTTACAACCTGAATAGGTGATAAAGTGATAGATCTTTCAGCCCAATTCTACTTTTTCTGCAATCTATCATACAAAATGTAATCAAATGGAAAAGCCTCTTTTTAAAACTTGTTTTATTAGTTTTAATCTTCTAATTTTATGCATCAAGTAAAAATTTAATTATATGCAATATTCTCTGACTGGAAGAAATTTGTTTAATATTTAAACCTATTTTCTGCACATTCCAGCACATAAAATAAAATATTTTTTTGTGTTTACACTCACTCTTTCAAATAGATGCAAGTAAAACACAGCAGAAAATAAATAAAGTCAAAGACTCAGCGGTCCTGTTGCTCTATTTTCACCTGTAAAGCAGGAGTGGGGTAGGCGGAGGTTTACCCTGGTGCAGGTGAGCCGCAGCGGTCAGTTGAAGAATCCGCGAGTTTCTCTGTGAGTTTCCCATTACGTCATAGCGCACTCGGCGCTTGCTCGGAAGTTTAGGGGGTTATTTCACTGTGAAAAGAAGTTGTCTTCCCACGCACAGCGGAGACTAATGTTTTTGTCACTTTTTATGGAATCAAACTCAAAGTAAGGTCAGTACTTCCACGCTTTAAACGCTGCACGCTCATACTCTCTCCCACACTCATATGATCCATTGTTGATCTGCACACAGCTGTTGTCACGAACGTCGCACTCGCTTACGTCACTGTCATGAAACATTCTGGCAAAAAAAATCGTTTTTGCAATAGTAATCCCTTACGTTACTCGTTACTGGAAAAAAGTAATCGGATTACAGTAACGCGTTACTGCCCATCTCTGGTCCTGATATGTAAAAGCTTCACGACTGTGTATGCATATATACTTCCACTCTTTCAGTGCCCTTCATTGTTTTTTTTTATAAGTTACAAATGTGTGGCCAACAGTTCAATAACAAGAAGCAATCTTGGTTGAATGATGTTACTTTTTTTAAATTCACAAAATGCATACAAATACAGACAAATGTGACAACATTAATGCTGGGGTTACGCCACGATCACACAGTCACAACATCCAAGTCTCGTGTAGTGCCAAGGCTTGAGCACACAGTGAAATATTGAAAACTGATGTCTAAGCCCTTGCCACTCAAGTTGATGACAGAATATTAAATGTCTTTTAAATGTGGTTTCATTCAGCATTTATTCTGTAACACAATCTCTTACTGTGGCCACTCATTAACTAGGGGTTTGGCATTAGAAAATATTTCTCCAGATGAGGACAGCATGTACGTCAGTATTTATAAGAGATCAAACATGATCCCAGTAGATAATTAACACAAAACTTAATAATGCAGATGATGTGGAATTATCAAAGATCTGGCAGTGGATTGTCGTAGAACAATATGGAGTCATAAAACTCTCAGCAAACTTCTTCTCAGAGTCCTTATCAACTGCCACACAAAGCTATCTTTAGTAGACATCCACGTAGCGTGAGACTTCCATAAACCAACCATTGTTCATTAATTTTCTTTCACTTCGATTTATAAAGGAATATTGTTTTTTTTTCCTAAAGCAAACTATTAGGTGCTTCTAATTTTAAAAAAAGTTTTATATTCATAGTGTATTGTAGTTTTACGTAATTGGGTGTTATAATTTTGATTGTGTACTGTAGATGTAAAAACCCAACATGGGTCAAAGGTTGGAAATCAGCAACAGCCACAAACTTTATGTGCAGCACATCAGCGACATGCCCCATATTGGAACTGGGTTAACTGCATTGGCCCATGTTAAATAAATAACTTGAAATGAATATGAGGGGTGTGAAATTCCCCAGACTCATGGCTCACTAATTGGTTTCGCTTCATTCCTTGGTTTTTCTTTACATCAGATAAAGAACATAAAAGAGGATATTTTTGTGTTATCTGCCTGCCTGATGGTAATTTAATGACAGCCAAAGAAGTAGCTTTAATTAGGCTGTAAATTCTTCTTATATTTATAGTTAACTCATTAATGATCCTGAAACATTACAGCACATTTAAAGACTAGCATGCTTTAAATGTGCATGCCAGGTTTCTTGTGGGTATCATGGGACAGGAAGCTGGAACTGCAGTATGATATTTCAGATGTAAATTTTGGCCTGTGCATTGATTTTCTTTGTTTTTGCTTCTTCCTAGTAACACTTTATAAAATAGTATTTTACATGTTTAACTGGCTTTAAAAGCATTACACCAAAGCTTTCATTTGAAATTTTCAAAATCGTCCTCTTTGCTTTAACAAGAAGTCTCTTATTCACATGTCTTCATCAGACAGAGGAATGTGATGCTGATGCTGAACCCGGGTGAGCAAAGGCTGCTGTCATCATAATCGACCTAGTCAGAGATAGGAGCATGTGTCATCGGAGGAGGACTTGAGGTTATCTCAGTTTGCCCTCCCATTTTCTCTCTATCACATTGTCTATCTTTTCAAGTCTCTTTTTCTTGGCTGCCCACCCTGCTCCTGCTTTACTGTGAGCAAACAGGTACTTTCCCTCAGCTGCTGTTATCTCTAAATGTCAATCAAATGGAGAAAAGAACCACAGGCAACACATTTTAAACAACCACAGGACGCAGGAGAGGTGTTCCCCATGCCTTATTCAATTAGGAACCCCCTTTAAATTTT
The DNA here is from genome assembly GCF_057381915.1 of Diplotaxodon limnothrissa. Lineage (NCBI taxonomy): Eukaryota > Metazoa > Chordata > Actinopteri > Cichliformes > Cichlidae > Diplotaxodon > Diplotaxodon limnothrissa. The sequence continues at coordinate 16,777,062 of NC_140602.1, read as the reverse complement.
AGAATTAAAGGAAACGGAAACAATCTATGGCACGACAAACTGTGAGTGGAATACATACAACATCAGGCGGCCACCTAAAGAACATGTTCAAGTAGCTCCATGTTCGACCAACATGTGAAAAATGCATCAAAGTAGAAAAGCCATTAATAAGCTGACAATTATTGCCAGGGGGCACAGTGGATAGAGCTGTCAGTGGATACAGCACAACACTAGATACATGGCATGTTGCAGGGCAGCCATCATTGTCCTATGGCCTTGAGAACCACAAGGCCACAGTGGAGGTGGTGGAGGACGGCTTAATAAATCAACTGAGAGGCTGTTTTTATGTGGGCCCAGCACTACATGCTTTTATCTTTAGTATTTAACTACTGTGAGCCTGGTAGATGCAGGCAGTAAAAAAGAAAGAGGTCTGATAAACAGTGCAGAGGGCACTACAGTAATCTATCACAGCCACATCTGGGTTTGGCCTTTTACTGTCATGCCAGCAAAAGCGGGAGATTAAATACACCATCAGCCTGTGTGATCCCAGCCCATGAAATTGTACAATATCAAGGAAGTGAGCATTAAAGTGAGAAAGTAAATAATTAAATAAATAGTTAAGACAAAAGAATTTAAAATGCTTGAAAAACTTGTGCATGAAGTTTTATCCAATGACTGAATCAAATCTTAAGTCATTAAACCTACTCGTGCAACAAAACCTTAATTCAAGGTGTTGTAGTTGACCGTATGAATGCTTTGGGCCACCAATTCAAATGACAAGGCAACATTGTCAATTAAAGTTTAATTTAATGACCAGTTCTTTAATTTTCTTTTAATTTCTTATAAACATCAATTTTTTTAAATACGTGACAAAGAAATAATAAAACTCTGCTGTTCTTTTGCATGAATAATTCAGCTGCATATGAACACTACACAATAGCCCTCACAGATACGTACTCCTTCATCACATCTCCAAAAAAGTCCCGATGGCAGTCTTACTAAGTCCGATATGTTCATATTTAGTTGACATTTATATTATGCTTCACTATTGCCAAGTCTGAACTCCGTGAGAGATGACTTTGCACGTCTCTTTTGTGCCCTGATGAGTCGCGTAGGTCGAGGACAACACACCAAACGGTAATAACACACACATAATGACATTTTGTCCCACAAAATCCATTTCCAGTGTCCAGTAAGATGAACACATTTGTCTTTAATGCAGTTTCCTTAATTTTAATCCAGAAGAGAAAGCTAATTTGCAGCCTTTTTGTGAGTAATAGGGTAGAGGCATGAAGCACGCATAAGCACAGCGAAAGCATCCGTCTCTTATAGCAGCATAGTGGCGGAAAGAACTAGACAGTGCTCATCTGTCCTGTGAGGGCAACGTAATGGAGCTGGTTAAACTTATTACAGTCAATCAACCAAGTGATTTCTCACAGATGCTAATCTGAAAGTGCTGCTGACCCTTTACCTAGATAACTTGCCTGTTTGATTTGACTGGACATGGTCTGAGGTGCTGTCCCCTCTCCGTCATCATCACAGCTTTTCTTGCTAATCTACTAGAGGAGTTATTAATTATTTTTTCACACTCCATTTTCTCTACATTTCACTTACTGGCCATGGGGTGATCGTGGCTCAAGAGTTGGGAGTTCGCCTTGTAATCGGAAGGTTGCCGGTTCGAGGCCCGGCTTGAACAGTCTCGGTCGTTGTGTCCTTGGGCACGATACTTCACCCGTTGCCTACTGGTGGTGGCCAGAGGGCCCGGTGGCACCAGTGTCCGGCAGCCTCGCCTCTGTCAGTGCAGTGTAGCTACAATGTAGCTTTCCATCACCAGTGTGTGAATGGGTGGATGACTGGATGTGTAAAGCGCTTTGGGGTCCTTAGGGACTAGTAAAGCGCTATACAAATACAGGCCATTTACCATGGTGGTTAGCATAAAGAAACCAATCTGTAATGAGGATAAAACACTGAAGCTCACCTACTTGCTAATGCTACCTGTGATTCCACACGAAGCGCTAGTGATGGGATTTCCGGCTCTTTTTAGAGATCCGGCTCTTTCGGTTCGGCTCACTAAAAAGAGCCGGCTCTTTCGGCTCCGAACCGGCTCTTCAGGTTGTTTTGTTGCTTTAATTAATTTATTATTAACAATAATATAAAATTATGCACAAAAGGAATTACTAACGTAAAAACAAGTGGTTTTATTTATATGTTTATATATAAATATATGCGGTGGCCCCTAGAGACAAAACACGTACAAACTCCAAAACACATTTCTAGCATGAACTGAACTTCCAAAGCAGAGCTACTAGAGCACTTAAATTACACAATTGAAAGCATGTGTGTATTGTTTGTGTATTTATACACAGGCACTCATATATATATTCAAATAATTTTAAAAAAAAGTTCATTTACCTGTTATTACCACACACCAAATCCGGTCGTTGGTACTTGCTGGCTTGTGTAGCCACAAGATAACAAAGGCTCAACACTGCGCCCAGCATCCTGGAGCACTTCTGTTCTCTTTTGTACGTGTTTTGAGTTTTTATGTGCTTCTGAGTTTTTATATGCTTCTGAGTTTTTACGTGCTTCGGAGTTTGTACGTGTTTTTACATGTTTTGGAGTTTTTACGTGTTTTGGAGTTTGTACGTGTTTTTACGTGTTTTGGAGTTTGTACATGCTTCAGAGTTCGTACGTGATTTGAAGTTTGTATGTGCTTTGTCTCTAGGGGCCACCGTAAATATACTTTTATTTATTCACTCCACATAAAATGTAATAAATAAATCATATAATACAAAAATCAACTATTCACATTTCAAGTTTTAACTATTTAAATTTTCAGCTTTTTCCTTTCACAAATTTAAAGTGAAAAGAACACAAAACACTGCAAACCACAACACAATTAAATATAAATTATAATATGAAAACTAAAAGAACATGCATATTCTCTGTCATATGGACCTGCATGAATAAACTTTCTCAATCCTTTATCATCTGCAACCGAAAATAGTTGTGGATGATTACTATACCTTTCTAATGTTGTTGTCCCTGCCTCTCTTTCTCTCTCTCTGGCTCTGTTCCTGTGCTACTGAGTGTAACTACCGCCCCTCCCCCCTCTGCCCAGCGTAAAGCACAAGGCCCGCGTGCAGAGTGAAGCGGGAAAAAAGTGCGAGAGAGAGGCTGAGAGAAAGAAAAAAAAAAAAAAAACCCACGTGACGGCTCGCGATAAGGAGCCGGCTCGCGTCGTTCACGTCAAAGAGCCGGCTCTAAGAGCCATTTCGTTCGCGAACGACCCATCACTACGAAGCGCAGATCGTAACTGACCTAAGATGACTGAAAGCAGAGCCAGCTTGCTTTGCACACAGGTTTCCCATCAGTTTACCACCAAAGTCCACAAATGCCCAGAGGAAAGCTGCCGGCATCTCAGCTTGCCCAGCTCAATTGTTGTTGATAGGAGAAGGAAATGCCTGTAAAATGGAGACAGATATAGTTTCCTTTGAGTGTGAAACAAAACATGATTTCAGCGACAACAGCCAACTGCAGCTACAACGTGGTACTAATGTAAAGGATGTGCGCAGACAGGCAAGGAACTTTATGACCGTACTGTGGGAGATCGCCTTACGTGGGTACTTTTTTAATGTATGCCCATTATTACATTTGGCAAAACAAGCACTGCTTGAATGCTTGTCTTGTCCTGATGAAACGCCACTGCTTCATACATGTATACAATGGCACTCTCCATCTCTGTCATCTCTGTCGTGGGTTGACTGAATAAAGGCAGTTAAACATAACTGAAAAAGTTAGTGACTACCAACCCACACAACTATTGTGACTTCATAATGTCATGTTGACTTCCCAAAGTCAAAATCGCAAAAGCATTGTCACTTAGTAAATCATTAGGCAAAAAGAGCACAAATAAGGACGTGCACAGGACTTGAACATCTTTCTAGTGGTGGAAAATATATTGATTTGACAGGGAGCTCTCTGCATGGCCTGAGACAGTGTTTCAGAGTTATCTATTCCAGGTAAGCAGTTGCAGGCAACAGGTATTACACGGTCCCATCGGCCCATCACCATTTTTTGCTTTCTGTAAGTATTTCTGGTCATTTTGAATCACATGCATTTAGGGCTGCTCAATTAATCGAATTTTAATCACGATTACGATCTGGGCTTTCAACGATCATTAAAAATGACTGAGCCGATTATTAGCCCCTCCCTCATTTATCCGCGACACCTTAAAGGCCGGTCCGTGAAAATATTGTCGGGCATAAACCGGTCCGTGGCGCAAAAAAGGTTGGAGACCGCTGATTAAGAGGACCCGAGGGAAGCTCGGAAAGCTAAGCAGAAGTTATTTGGAGAGTGACTGCCGTTGGTTGAAAAGAGAGTTTAAAAAAAAACTTCAGTGGTGTTGCACACTATTTTATATTATTTTTTTTAAGTCATTGTTAACCCTTTAAAGCCGGTCAGAGCAGCATGCTCCGTTTTGCGTAACTATTTTTAAATCCCTGTAGAACCTGAACCATGTAAGCTAGCGCAATAATTTGTTTTGCATATGAAACCGGAGGAGTTGTACTTACATCTTATGCCATCAGCTTGTCCTCGGTCACGGTTTCGTTCCACATATAGCTTTGCAAAAATTGCATAAAAAGCACTTGCAGCAACAAAAACATAATATTCCAGAAACACGCTTCGCCGTTCCTATCAGCTGTTCGTAACACTTCCCACAGTGAAATGATGCACATGCTGTTTTCTTTGCAAATTTGCATCATAGGATTGTTTTTTGTTTTTCCTGCAATATATAAAAATTGCTGTATCTCCAAAATAAAACTATGAAGACACTCAAAATAAATTTCCTGTTGTTGTAAACTATTTTTTGCAACTTTTTTGTATTTAAAGTTTTGAGGGATAAACCTCTTAAATTTCTCCAAGTAGAAATATATGTAAACAAAACAAAAGCGATTTTCAATTTTTTTTTGTAGTTTATTGCACTTTTTTGCAATTAATGTAGTTACTATGGACTTAATGCATACATATTAGTAAAATATGGGCTATAACAGTTGTATAGCAACTTGAAATGCTCCCACAAATGGCACTACAGCATGTAAAAAAAAAAAAAAAAAAGCTCTGGTGGACTTGGTTCTATAGTAGGTCTTAAAGGGTTAAATAAATATCGTCAAATAATCGTGATCTCAATTTCAGTGAAAATAATCGTGATTATCATTTTTGCCATAATTGAGCAGCCCTACATGCATTAATAACCCAGTAGCTTGGATCCATGACACAAGTGGTTTTATTAGAAAAATAACTACGTCCATACATGAGGGAGAACAAGCAGAACTACTCAGACATTTCCACCGTACATAGCAACTCCCAGAAACACTCCAGTCATCTTTCGTCAGTCAGCCCAGTAAATCCTTCCCAGCTAAGCATGGAATATTGGCTTGTTGTCAGAACCAGAGGTTCTGATACACTTTGGATTATCTATCTGTCATCATGAAGTGAACTGGGAAACAACTTTTACTGAATGGATATATTTTAGCAATCAGCGAGAGGTAAAATTGCAGCGTGAATTATGCGAATGTTCATAAGTTTAATACACTGAGTCAGGAAGGAGATCAGCTTTCACTGAAGGGAGACTGATGAAACCTGCTGGGCTTTTGGGGCTATTTTTTTCTATAGTTCATTGACCTGTTTGATTGCTCTGGTGCTGGCTCCAAAGGATCTTTCCAAAGCAAACCGAGGACATCATTATCTGCCTTGCATTTTAAGCTCCTCACTAATCTCTTTCCTGTCCCCTTTAGAGTTGTTAATGTTGCACACAGTGCATTCTTTTGATGTGGAGCAAATGAAGAGATTGTTTCCCGGTTTTGGCACTTGCCTATGCCTGCCTTTGCCAGGTTGACAGATTTCAGATTTCAAATTTATGATGACCATAAAGGAAAACAACAGAAAAAAACCCACCCAAAACAAACAAACAACAATAATAAAAAAAAGAAAGCTGGCACATTTGAGCACAGGGACTGTGGTCACTGCTTCTGACCTTGCGCTCTCCTTAGTTTGACTTACAGTCAGATGAACTGTGAATCACACTATCATGCCTGCAGGAGTGAAATCCCCAAAAGAGAGGAATGCCATCTTCGCACACTGCCAACTGTTTATGTGTATGCCAAGAACTGATTGTGCTGACTGATGATGTGAGGATTCGGGAAAAGTAAGCCTAGAAAAGTAAAAAGAACACTTGTGTGTCCTGGAAGCTAGTTCTAGCACTACACACAGTGGTGTAAAAAAGCCCTTCCTGGTTTTCTAGTTTTTGGATATTAGGCACACTCAAACCAACTTAAACAATTTTATTATTAGACAAACATAACCCAAGAAATACAAAATTCTGTTTTTAAATGAAATTGATCAAGGGAAAAATGTTCAAATCTACCTGGTCTTTTGTAAAAAAGCAATTGCCCCTCTTGTTAAATCATGAATTAACTGTGATTTTTTTTTAAAAAGTTCAGTTTCACTAAACACACTCAGATTTGATTACTGACAGACATGAATCAAGAAATCAATTAAGTAGAAGCTGTCTGACAGGCCACAACCTAAAGAAACAGCTGAGAAACAAAGTCATGGCATCTATAAGTCTGGAAAGGTTTACAAAGGCATTTCTCAACCACAGTGAGAGCCGTTATACACAAATGGGAAAATCTTGGAACACTGGTGAAGCTTCCCAGGAGTGGAACAGGACCGGCTGACCAAAATTTCTCAAAGAGCACATCGACAACTCATCCAGGAGGTCACAAAAGAACCCAGAACAACATTAAAGAACTGCAAGCTTCATGTGTTTCAGTTAAGGTCAGAGTTCTTGATTCAACAATATAAAGAGACTATGATAGCATCGATTTGCGAGTTCAAAGAGAAAAAAACAGCTGGCCAAAACGAGCACAAAGCCTTATCTCACATTTTCCAAAAATATTTTTTGCAGACCGACGAGACAAAAGCTCAAAAGCTCAAGCTGATGCATTGGGGTTCTGCAGCAGGACAATGATCCAGAACACACAGCAAATCCACGTCAGAATGGCTTAAAAAAACACAATGGAGACTTTGGAGTGGCCTAGTCAAAGACTCGTTGCCAGTTATTGTAAATGCTTGATTGCAGTTATTGCTGCTAAAGGTGGTTCAACCAATTATTAGGTTTGGGGGGGCAATCACCTTTTCACACAGGGTTTGAATTAAAAAAAAATACAGTCAAAAAATAGTACAGCCAGACAATTATGCATACTGCATATTTGATGAGAACTGGACCACAGGTGTAAAGAGCTGTTTTACTCATCCAAGAAATTTGCTTCAGATGAGCTGACCTGACTGCAGCAGTGGACCATTGGTTTGGATGTGTTAGTCAGATACACCACATGGATAGCTGTGCAGATCATTTTAAAATAACAATTAAGCCTTTAAGATAAGTTTTAAATTTTCATTATTATTATTCATATTACATGATACATTTTACACTATTAATAAAATGAGATGACACTTTCAACATCTGTTTGTTGGTCAGAAGACTGAATATATTAAACTAAGGTTAAACAATGCACTAGAGCCTATCAGTCAATAGGGTGGGTGAACTTGAAGTGCTGCCTGATTTTTATTTGGCTGATGTTCCCTTCAAAGTCGCTCCTTGGCTATGATTTTTAGATTACTCATGGAAATCGCAGTCTGACCACTTGCATGTGTACACTGTCATGCCCACTGGATCGCCTCTATTGTGTCAAACCAGAAACTTGGTTTGCATGTCATTTTAGGAGGGAGGAGAAAATTGTAGGAAGCAAGTTCTCTTGCTCATGGTGAGCTACAGTTGTGTTGGTGTGGCCAAAAATACCCCCACATTTCTAATGTGCTGCAAGACAAAAAAAAAGGACATTAGTGCAGAACTATGCAATGAAAACATGGTGGACAAATTCATGGGGTACAATATTTGAGAACATCAAAAAAAAAAAAACATCCTCATGCTTATATTCCCTACCTACTGCGCCATTATTGAGCTGGGTCATAGGGCTGGGCCATATCATACCGTTCACGGTAATACCGGTATAATGTTGGGCAACGATAAGAAAATGAAATATCGCGTAGAATATGGGTAAAACGCGCATGCGCAGTGCCTTTGTTTACATACGCACATAGCGGAAAAAGTATGGCGGCGGCGGAGAATGAGAAGGGCGAAAGCGGATCGTTGAATGAAACGGATGAACCAGAATTGGTTTGTAAAAATGCTGCAACTTCAGTGGTGTGGAACTGGTTTGGCTTTCGTCCGTCAGATACACAACAAAGCACTATTTTTGGTAGAGCATGCTAGCGGGCCGTCGTTATTACCGTGTTTTTTGGAAAATACGGCACACTTAAAATCAATCCTTTGAATTTTCTGAAAATCGACAGGGCCCCTTATAATCCCGTGTGCCTTATGTATGAATTCTGGTTGTGTTTACTGACCTCGAAACAATTTTATGTCGTACACGGTGCTCAGCAATCTGTCAAATGTTTTAGTACGACTTTGCTAAGCTACGAACCCGCACCGCTTGATGGATTGTCGGAGCATTACGGTTATCATAGGCAGGAGCCTCACGGAGTGATACGGTACGTACTGTGCTTCAACATAATATTACCGTATTGTATGTGTATAACCTCTTTTTAAGTTTTGTGGATATTATACATGGTTATGCTGAGGATTTGTTTTCCAATTTCCACTGGAAACGACTTTTGGTTAAACTGTCAGCAAGGAATTTGCATTTGCACTGTTACATTTTTATATAACTTTAATGCACATAAAAAAACAGCTGCTTGTTTAAGTGAAAATACATTGATGGGGTTTTTTGCACTAATAAAGTTGTGGAGTTGTAAAGCATTTTGTCTAGTGTCAATTATATCGTCAGTTATATAGTTATTGCAAATTTTCAAATGTATATCGTGATAAATATTTTTGGTCATATCGCCCTGCTCTACTGGGTCATTGCAGATTCTTCAGCTGAACTCTTGATTCAGTATCTGCGTCATAGCCAGAAACCCAGCTCCTGAGATAAATGTAATAAGTTGATACATGTTCTTTGTATCATTTCAAGTTCATTGTGACATGGTGCAAAGCCAGAAGTGGATATGGTCAAATTGCACTGAGAGACGTCCAGGGGTGCACAAAGAGATGATATTGAAGGGGAGATAAATATCACCTCTAAATTTGAATCAGGTGTGTTTTGTTTTTGTTTTGTTTTTTATGTGTCAGGAACGGGAAAGTTGCATCTCTTATATGCTGATAATTTCACCTTTTCCAACTGTTGATGATGTGGGTGTTAGCTCATGCAAACTGCAAATGCACTGCAGTTGTCACATTTGTATTTTAATCTCATATTTATAACTTCACAAACATGACTGTGACGCCTCACAGCTTAAATAAGATGCAAGTGAACAGAAGCAGACTTTGAGACCACTGTGATCACACTTTGCACCCTTACGTTGAAAGAATCAAAACAAATTCTCCTGACATGCTGTAAATGTCAGATCACTATCACATAGAGTTCATGTTCAAAGTGGTATTCTGCAGCAGTCTACTGTGACCCTCTTCTCCTCAGCCACGTTGCATCAGGGCTGGCTGATGTAAGCCGGTGAACACAAAGCAAAGCGGCGGCATCCATCCCAGTCCTCTCCTCTTGTACCCAGCATCATTAGCTAGGAGAAGTGTGTCCTGCTGTTTTTGTTGTCCTCTAACATTTTTCATGGACACAACCAGACACCACTCCAAACATCTGCCTGCATCTGGCTGCCCCATTTCTGGTAAGATCGGGGCTCCATGCAGCCAAGTGGCGGACAGGATGTTGATGACAGCCTAGAGAGACACTCAATGCAATATGAGAAAAGTATTAAAACATTCTTTCATTACTCTAAAAAGAAAACAATAACAAATGTGGTGAAAAAGAAGAATCCATACATGATTGTAAAGAACAAGAAGATCAAAATTTGGGTGGTTGAGTCTCCCAGTTCTACCGGAGGTCGACGCTATTCAACACAGCTGCCTCTGCATAAAGTTACGACTGCCAAATTCTGCGACACATCTAAGAGTTGGCATCACGTCCTCATCTGAGTTCAATGAAGCGGAAAAAAGTGGGCCGTCCAATTTTATTCATATGAATCCCACCCAAACCCACTGAACTTCACCATTGCCTGATTTTCTACTTCAAAGGAATATTGAAAGACTGGCCCTTTTTTGTGCTTGGCCGTAAAGGTTCCAATCAGTTTGGGGCTTGGACAAGGTTTACTCTAAGACTGACTGTGAATGTGAAATCAGGCATTGAAAATTTCTATTAGAAAAAATGCTCTCTGTTCCAGTGCAGCTCTCTGTGGAAGTGGTGTACTCTTAACAGTACCTAAGGGATAAATGCTGTCATAAAAACCAAAAACCAGAAAAAGCTTAACTTTGTATTAGAAGTAATGCATATTAGGAAAGTTTCAAACTGACCTGTTGACTTATTTGACCTATTTTAAAAGCCTCTACAGCTAGTATAATTATACATAATATTTCAAAAACAAAAAAAGCAACAGAAAACGTTTCAGCTAGCTTTACCGGAGGAATCTATCTATCTATCTATCTATCTATCTATCTATCTATCTATCTATCTATCTATCTATCTATCTATCGATCTATCTATCTATCTATCTATCTATCTATCTATCTAACTAACTATCTAACTAACTAACTAACTAAACCTGCAAAGGTTGGATGCTAGTACACATCTAAGAAGGATTGACATCTAGGAAGGAAATATTGTGGGCACATGCATTGCAAATGTCTTCACAAAAGCTACATTGGTGTATATTGTGTGTAGAGCACTCTTACCTTCATGTAAACAGGATTTGTTTTACCCGTGATAGACTGACGACCTGTCGAAAATGTGTGTTCCCCTATGCTGGCTGGGATAATCACCCCATCCTGCCATCTTGAACTGGATAAGGCCACAGAAAATGGAGAGAGTGATGGGTGGATGTTTTTCGTTAAATACTGGTCACTTAAATTACAATTAGGAGGTGGTGTGACTATAAATGCAGTTCTGATGGACGTGTAACTCCAGGAATACACTGAGCATGATGGATATGAGGGGTGGGGGTTGATTTTAATGCATGCAAAGTTCCAGCCACTTGGAAATATGGTTCATTTGGAAATTTGGAAGAAGAATCTCGTGCATTTGATTTTGGTCCTAAAAATGATAAAAGCATTCTGAGCTTGTAGGCTCACTAATATGCAGTATAAATATAACCACCATCACAAGTTAAGAGTCTTGATCAAACAGCTGTCCGGGGGTTGGTACCTCCATATTCATCCATCATCCACACTCTGGGTCTACTACCCACCTGTGAAAACATGCCACAGCCAAGCTCGCCTCTCCCTTCATTACTGGAGGAGGTGGTGCAGCAATGGAGCTCACTGGTTCCAAATTAACCTCACTAATGGTTTGACAGCAGGGATATTTTCCCATTATCAGTACTTTAATTTTCTTTTTTTCAACTAATGGCACAACTGCATCACAGACTGGTTAGTTTCAGTTTCATTTATTGCGCCCATTTGATTTTATTCTTATTCTGCTTGCAAAAGTAGAACTTTCTAATTTTACTTACAAAGTCGTTACATTTATTTTAATTCTAATTAGCACATTTGAAAAAAAGTTGTGAAATTGTTTGCATGACAATGTGAATTGAAATGGCTGCAATAAAAGTAGGAACAATTTAAAACCAGACAAAAATACCAAACATTTGCTGGTACTCGTGAATAAAATGTTGTGTAATTTCCTCCCACTAATTATTAAATATCGTTATTTTGGATTTTTGGAAATTAGTTGCACTGAACAAGACAGGTGACAGTGTCAAACAGGGTTCTGGATAACCGATGGGCATTTGGCACAATTTTCAAAACTACTATGAGTTACTGATTGAAATGACTGTATGAAATATTAAAGGCTGGAAAGAAAGGCAGCAATGTGTCCCAATGTGTATCCCCAGCTCATGTTGCACATCCCTACTCAAATATTCTGCTTTAAGATCTCATTAATTGATATTTTGTAGTATAAAGTAGGACGCACTCATTTGTGCACATGCAGCAAGTCTGATCTGAGCATAGCAGAAGAGAAGAGTAGATGTATTAATGAGTGGTTGCTTGCTACAAGTAAAAAGAAAAGGGAGCACGTAAATAACTGATGTAGTGTAGCGTTTAGTGTGGCACTAAGGCATGTGCCCTGATAACTGATGTGCAGTTTTTGGAGGTGTGAAACATGAGAGCATTGCAGAGGCGCTGTAATCTCGACAGCTGTGCTTCTGCAACTGCTAAACACTACACATGCAAGTTCATGTGTGTGTATTTGAAGCCGGTCTGAGTACCGCATGAGAACAGCTTGGAATAACCTGGTGACGTCACAGGAACAGCCAGGTCTGCTATCTCACCCCAGCAGCAGCACCGTGCGTCATTCTTTACACGTCCAGCCAGCGAGGGAGAGCTGGAAGGAGAGAGGCAGGACGGGGAGGAGTCGAAACCCCCAGGAGGATGCCTTGGATCATTTGGTAGAGAAAAGTGGGACCTGGGCCAGAGCAACACTCAAGTGGAAGAGTTTTTAATAAGAAAAAGGAGGGACAGAGGGAGGAGAGGGGATGGAGGGGGATTATGGAAAGGACTCTGATACAGTAAGTGGTAATCAGCAAGAGTGAGTGAGCGGGAGGACACAGAAAGAGCAGGGTAAACCTCTTTAGCAGAATAGAAATGCATTAAAAGAAGTAAGAGAAATAAAAGAAAATAATGAGAGATGGGTGCAGGAAGAGGTACTTACACAGCTCCTCGTAACGAGTATTGTTGCAACACGTATGATTTGAAGAATCTGGAGTAAGTTGTCATTGTGCTAAAGTGCACCAGCGTGTAGTCTTCTAATTAAAGGAACTGTTGTGCAATAATTAGCTTAGATTCGTGCTTATGTTTATGTTTGTAGAGGAAAATCTCTCCCTATAGGTTGCTTTCATCACAACCTGCTTCTCATTTATGCTTTTGGAGATTATAGGGTTACATAAAATGAGATGATGAAAAAAAGTGGTGTGAAATGGGAATTAGAATGAAAGAGTGCAAGGTTGATATAGAGTTTCAGGCAGTTACTTGGGTGCATTTAATAGTTGCTTGTGTGATCATTTCTGGGCTTTTAACCATTAATGCATATCTACCTCCATTAGATGCAAAACGGCAGACTGTGGGGTTCATTTGGTCAACGTTACAGGAATGTGTGTGCTGGGGAAGCAGCTCCTGCCCTCAGTTCACTCTCCATATCAATGAGCTTGCAGTGGGTTGTGCGTCATCAAAACAGATCACGCTGTTTACAGTCAACTTCACTGTCTGTCAGCGCAAGCTCATGTGAAACCTGCATCTAGCTGTTGCAACAATCCATCCGTGGCTGTTAAGAAAATGATATCAACAGTAAACACTATGGGCTTAAAAATGGTAATTGACTCTAGCTGACTAATTTTTTTTAAGCTAATTATATCCAGAATGTGTGCAAACAGAGCAATATGACAAATAAGCTCCCTAAGTTTCTACCTTACCTCTCTGAAAAGAATACAAAGGTTTTCAAAGAGCACTCCCACATTCAGTAAAATTACTATTTCCCCGTATGAATAAAGATACCTGATGCCAAAACTGAACCTTTGGAGTCATTATCCACCATTATGACATTTTAAACCTCACTATTTAACTAGTAATATCAAAGGAGCATTTAACTAGCAACCTGCTCAGCATTATTAGCCTTAGCCAGTTGTTAGCATTAGGTGTTACTAGCATAACACTCCTCTGCAGCACTTACCTGGTGCAAGTGATGTCTGGGCATGTTACATGCTAGGCCATGTCCTGCCCTCCTAGCTGCTATTTTTAGAATAGGTTACATAGCAATTTGAAATAAACTCTAAAAACTCTGATTTCTCCATTTTATGCTGTCAGGCTGTAACACTGCTTAACTAATACATTACTGCTAAGCTAGGTTTGAATAGTTAACATGTCAGAGCCCTTTGTCATTCACTGTGCAAATAAGACTTCTAGCATTACTGGTTCGGTGCAGACAGAAGTAGTGGGTCATGTGGGTTACTTTTGGTACTTACAACTCAGTTACACCATTGGCTAATGTCATGTGGACCAGATATTGCCCACATCTGACACAGGGCATGTAATATGTTGACCTGTGAGTCAAGGCTATCATTGAAGGCCTTATGTAGCCCCATAAAAACTGCAGATGTGTGCCACATTTGATGCTATCTGATGCCGTTTCTGACATCACTAATAAGGTCAGAGAAAGACTGCTTAGCAGAAATTTACGAAAGAGTCCTGCACCGACCAAAGATGGCGGTAATCTCACGATTACCCCCAAAGGGCTAACCTTGAAACAAGACATTGTGTTGTTCTACAGAGAGGTTCATGACAGGTTCAGCTGCAGCGAAATGTACATTATTGTCATAAATATATAGGTAATATTTATACGTAGAATACTATGGCCAAGTGCACGACATGGTATTTGTTCGAGTGCGCTGGTGAGGTTAGATAAAAGAATGTATAAAAAACAACAGAAGATTAGGTTGCACTCTTTTTGTGGTGAACTAAGTTGAACTGTTGTGTGACAGTATAATAAGCTTTGCGTTTTACAAAAAGCTTATCAAATTTCACTGGTGATTATTTACATGAATTTTTTATACACAATGACAAGTTGCAGCTTTTGCTAATTTTTTACATAAGGTTTTTATAATAACTGCCTAGAGGCAAAACTAAAAAAGGGCAGTGATTGTCACGAGTTTGTAGAAGTCCAAGTAGTTACTGAAAAAGTGCAATCAGATGTCTAAATGTGCTGATGAAGACCAAACTAGTGGTGGAAACTTTTGATATCAACAATATGGATAAAATGTTTTTCTTACACTGTTTTTTTTAGATTCCTTGTGAAAAACCATGAATCTTTGCTAGGCCTGGAGTGCATTACAATCACAGAGTTTTCACATGTGCAATGCATTTGATGGTGAAGGCAGTTTGATCTGTGGTCAAACACAGCAAAAACATGAGAAGGTCAGGTACACTGTAGGAGAAACAGTACGCCGTTGCCCTCAATCAGACCAGATGATGAGTGATGAAAGATGAGAGGGAGGGGAAGAAGCAAACGAAGGAAAAGCAGGGGTGGGGAAAAGAAGAGACACAGAATAAGAGAACAAGTGTGGAGAAGGAGCGTTTATTTGGCGAAGGGCGATTACGATCAGACAAGGTGAAGCAAGCACTTTTGTCAAGGGTGCGACTCCTGAAGAGAGGAAAACACTGAAAGGAAGAAGCCAGGAGAATACGTGAGAGGAGGGATAGGGAGACAGGGGGTATGAAGAGAACAAATACAGAGAGAGTGTCTGCTAAAAACATCTGGGAACCATCAGCGAGTGGAGAGAAAAACGCTGGACTCAGCTGAAACACTTCGCTCCCCTTGCTACGCTGCTTGCCGGCTCGTCTGCTTCATATCCAACTAACACCTTCCCCCAAAAGACACAAAGTAGAGGGAGGGTGAGTGCAGTCTGTCAGGGAGCCGAGAGAGTTCAGAGCTCTGGAAGCTCTCACTCCTGTCAGATTACTGGGACTGCTGTAAAAGTAGATCATGCATTGTTAACAAATGGGATTCATCTGAACAAAACACGTTGCAAAATGTTAGCGGTAAATGACATTCAGACACGCAACTTGCCATGTCTGCGAATAAACTAAACCTGTAGCGAGAAGCACTGAAAACCTTCCACATGTGCAGCCATGTGATGTCCCAGCGTACAATGTGCTTGCCTCCGTGTTGACCCCTGCACTTATTGATCATTTGAATAATTCAGCATTTGAGATTTAAGGACTCAGCGTAGTTCCATAGAAGGCTTCAGAAACTTTACTTCCAAAGGCTCTCGTTTGAAAACAGAGCGAGACATAGAGTTTCCTGTGTGGTCAGGGTGGTGTAGGCACAGGGTGGCATCTGTCCATGTCTTCATTGAAATGGCACGGCTCATATGATGACATTACCAGAAATGTCAGTCACCTAGTCTCAGAGGTTGTGGAAAGGGCAGACGTTCTTTCGCCATGCCACTAATGATGCCTTTCACTGAACCATCAGATTCCCTAACCTTTCCTCTATTTCATATTTAAAGGATGAACCGGATATCAATGATTTATGCATCTACATGATTATTGAGCAAAAGTAAATAAATAAATAAAAATATTGCCGAGCCTTCGACTGTCTGTGGCGTCAGTAGATTCAAGAGAAAGAAAATGTAAACACAACAGTTTCTTAAAGAAGTGATACAGCAATCAGGAGGGGTACTCTGGCAAGGCATTTTGGAAAAAAATCTTTAGAGTTCACCCAGGAACAGCCGCGAGTATCTATAATAAAAAAAACTAGACAACCATTTCAGCAGATTGAAAAGTTTGCCCAGCCACCTGTTCTCCAGAGGTTAGAGAGAAAATTTTCAGAAGAATTTTTCTGCTTCTCCCAATCTTGAACTAACTCTATTAGTTTGTCCACTCTGGCCTTCTTATTCACTTGATTGGAGAGATATTTAGGGGATTTTCTTGTGATCAATTATTACATAATTCAAAATTATAGCAGCCACTATATTAAGTCTAAAAACGTCATTGAATTTGAAATTGAATCGGTAATAAAGGCTTTTACATACACTGGTTACCCTGCAGTCCATTATTAAGGAGTGAGAGAATTAGTCTTTTAGTGAGCGTGAGTGTTTTTAATGTTGCTCTTAATGATCTCACTTGTTTGTGTGGAATATTGTATTTGTTTTTTACTTGCTGTGTTTTTATATGTGTGGTATGGCCAGGCCCCTCTCTTGGAAATGTCAATCTCAATGAGACTCATTATTTATCTTTATAAATAAAAGAGAAAAGTCAGATTAATGTGCAGTTCTTGAGTTGTCTTGATAGACTATAATCCATGTCTGCTTACAGACCATCATTATTATTTTAACTTTGAGAACGACTGACTGAAGAGGCGGCTGGCTGTAAAATGTTAACATAATCCGTTTAAAAATGTAAAACTTTTCTCAAAGAAATATGACGACTTTTGTTCCGAAAGAAAAAAAAAAGCAAACCATCCAAATACCGAGGAGTGTAGTTTTAGAGCCGATGCCAGATGGTGTTTTTACCCCACAACTGACACATGCCATGTTACAAGGCTGAATTGCAGAGTATGTTTTAATTTACAAACAAATTGTAGTCATCGTGTAAGCTTTATTATCTGTACATTTAGAGCAATTTTTCCTTCTCTCACAATGCTCCATCTGGCGCTGAAAAGAGGCTTTAATGTGTAGATGTGTATTTCATTTAACGATTAAACAAGTATATACACATAAGCTCACAAGCACACATCCTCATTTTCCAACATTACCTTCATTCATTAACTGCGGCGGGGGATTAACATTCACCTCTCAAAGCTCGGTCAATCCTTGACAGTTTTGTCCTAGAAAGTTTAAACATGGCCAAGTTATCTCCCGGCACTATGATGGTAGCTTAACATCAGCATTCAGGAAGCTTTCCTTTATAAGCCATTTGTAGAACGCTTTTTCCCCCCCATCAAATCTGTAACAAGTCCAATTTCTGCTGGTAATCCCTCTCAGAAGGATCACATTGATATGTAAATTGTTGTCTCAGAATGGCAGAGTAGTTATTAAAAAGAGGAGACAGACTGAAAATGACTCAGGGGCAAACTCAGTAATTCATTCATACACTGCTGTCCTAACGTTCCTGATGTTACACATGCAATCGCAGGCCCTTTCGATCGCAATCATGACAATATTCTGCTTGATACAGTTTCACTAGAGCGGCGTTATAACTGTTTAAATGTGTCAGGGCCCTCGGTTAAACATTCTTCGATCACAGACTCTGCGGCAGCGCCTGAGACTGAAAATAGATACTCTGGAAGCGCAGTAAACTGTGAAAGGTGTTTCCTGCTCAGTTTTCTAATCGCAGTTCCTCCATCTCGTCACCTCACACTGTGTCCTATGTGACCTGGGCATATATTGACTTTTTTTCTCCTCCCGCCTCTAACCTGTGAGCATTCACATCAATCTCAGTCACTAGACGGGATCAGCAGGAGGAGCAGTAAAGGTCGTAACCCCAGTGGTGTACTGGGACAACAATGACAGATACGTGAAGTGAGGATCTTCCCATGTAATAACTATCCAATCAAACTGTGGGCTTCAAAGGCTTATGTTAAACCAAATCCTGGTGACTCTGGCTGACCTTACCATGATGGAAGAATTCCTGAGGGAAGATGTACCTTTAAACATCCCGTATGACCAAGGTGCTTTTATTTCCTGAGAGTGAAATGTGAGAAGAATAAGGATGGCAAGATTATCCACGAGAATCTTTTCTGCCTGCTGAGTTTATAGGCTACGATTGCCAAAGATTTAGTCGACCAGAATGCACATCTTCTTATATGTATGTATATGTATGATTTAAAACTTTCCTTCTGCAATGATCGATTTGTTCTCAAACCAAATCCCGGTCTTATTTGCATTTCATCATTTCTTTTGAACAAATTTCTCCACTTCCAAGCTGTTTCTCTCTTACTTCATCTCCCCCCCGCATGCCATCCAGAAAAGGTAGTAGTGAGCATGACGATAATGGTGATGCACAGTCCAAACACAGACCACGAAGGAGTCATGGAAGAAGCAGGAGCATCATCATCACCATCATTGTCATCATCAGCCAGATGAGGAGAGCCAAACTTGAGCTCTGTCTGTCCCCATCAGGGTGGCTGACAGTCACAAACTCATCCCTTATTCACTCCACTCATCAATTATACACAGGCCAAAGGAGCCCTGTGAGGCAGGAGGCTGTAAAGGCCCCTCTTCACGTGTCTTCGTCCCGAGAACTGCAGTGCAAATACATCGTTCAGCTCTCATCGTCAATGACCTTCTTTGTTCTCTCTGAAAGCAGGAGACAGCTTGTCATCATGCCTTCAACAACTGCTGCTACATGTGGATGTTATGTATCTCATTGTGAGGTTCGTTTTAAATCACGTGACTAAGGCTGGCGTGATGATGGCGCAGTATAGGCCTGATTTTTCTGATTAATATTTCCTTTTGTTTTCAAGCTGAGATTTGCTGATGCACTCAGTCATCATTCAAATTTTTTTTTTCGATATTTATGTCAGCTTAAGTTCCTTTAATTTGGAATCAGAGGCTGCAGGATATGTGTCAGTGATTAGAACCTTTTTAAGAGACAGGTGGAACCTGATTTATTTAAATCTGACATCTGGTGTTCACTTTGCCACTGAAATGTGTGGTCTCATCATTCCAAGATCTAAAGAGCTCCTTCAGATCTTCAGGGGGAAAAAACCCCAAAACATTTATGCCTAAGAGTCTGGCAAAAGATCTCCAAATGATCTCCAAATGATAGCAAATAAATCACTCCGCTGCAGGGAACATCATCTGGCGTTAATTTCAAATGGCTGCAAGTTTAAGACTGACATCCCCAGCAAATTCACCATTAAGATCAGTTTATGTGATAAAAAAAAAAAAAAAAAAAAAAGCTCATCTAAAGAAAACCAAATTTCATTACAGCATGCAGGTAAGTTTGGCCATTTTCAATGTCAAAGTGCATCTACAGCCAGAAAGAGACTGGATAGATCTGTGTTACACTGGAGAAGTGCCAGGAAAAAGTTACTGCTGTCCAACAAAGAACTGTCTTCCTTGTAAAAGTTTACTTTTACTCTAAAGGCCAGCACTTTAGTCAAGATAGTCAGATGACAGATAGGCAGAAACAGGCCAACAGCAGCTTTTGAGGAGAAAAACCTCATAATAACTGCAAACCACAGTGGTGGAAATGTTATTGTTTGGGGTTGCCTCGCTCCCTTGGGGACTTGGAAGTTAGCAGTAATTGAATCAGCCATGAATTCTGCATCGTATCAAGGAGCGCTTGAAGGTATTGTGAAGGTGTCTGTTCAAAGATTTACACTGAACCAGAAACAGATCTTTTAGCAGCAAAATGAACCAAAGCACACATGCAAATCCACCAGGACACAGATCAAAAATAACAAATGAAGTGTTATTTAATGGGCAGGTAAACGAATGCCACTGAAATGCTTTCGACTGAAGATCTGAAGCAGGTAGTACATGTAAAAGCATGCACAGGGGATCAAAACCCCTCAAACACCTTGAAACGACATTAATTTTTCAATGGAAGGGTTCAGTAGGCTAATATGGTAGACTGACGACAGTCATCCATAAGTTATTTCTCCTAAATCGGACATTTTACTGTCCCTATGAGGCCAAAGGTGAACTTACCCTCAAGAGGTTGATGCCTGTTTATATTCTTGTTGATCGAGTTTAAGTGTTTAATGTTTGATTGTTCCAGCATACCAGAAAAGGAAACAATTTCCACACGTGATGTCTCTCAAATATAATCAGCAATCTGCTGTAATGTACAAAAGTCTTAAGCCGCCCCTCATTTCTTTATATTTCACTTGGAAAATGGGAAACGTGTAAACAGACATGGAAATACAGTCGAGAAGGCAAAAACTAAGAAGAAAAAAAGTTTGTACAATTTTAATAAGCTTAAAATGAATGTGAATATTTTGCCATGGCCGCCTTTATTAATCAAAACAACACAAACTCTCTTAAACAAGCTTTCTGATGCCTGCCTTTTGTTCCGTTCTCACACTGCTTCCATAATGTGGAGGTCCGGGCTCTGGGGAGGCCAATCCATGACTCACAGTGTTCAGTTGTTTCGTTTTCTCTCCAAGTTTACATTTACTTTCACACAGGCTTCACTTCTTGTAGATATTTTTCAAGCTTTTAACTTGTTTCTTTTGTCCTCTACTTGTTCAGTTTCCTCAAATTATTTAATTGTGCACCATGCTGTGTCACATTTTCACCTAAAAGGACTTAAGGAATCACGTTGTTGGTGCAAAAATATAATTTTATGCCTGTCACCTTTGGCATTTTTCATACATTTAACCAACCAAATATTAAGACATTCTATGTTTTTGTGACTGGTTGTTAGTAACAGTGCTAAGTGCTCAAAGATACAATTTAAAATTTGTTCCTTGCTAAGTTGCCTGTTATGTGTAGACCCGACACTGGTTCATCTTTTGAGTTTGGGGCCTTTTGTGTGTTTGAATGATTCTTGGGTCGGTGTTAAGTGGTTTAATAAACAAACAAACAGACAGACTTTCCTCTCAAATGGACTGCACTTGAAATGAGTGAAAAAGCAGCCAAAGTCCAAAGAAAACCTTTGAAAGACCTTCAGAAAACCTAGAGAACTTTTGCTTAAGACCACAACAAAGTCTGGCTTCTTGGAAGGAAAATATAAAGAAATGAGGGGTGACTCAGGACTTTTACACAGTACTGTAATTGTTCTTTGGATTTAAATCAACTGACAAAACAAAACAGCTGGAATAGCCTAAATTAACCCTGCTCAGGAATTTGTATGAGGCTTATTTTCTCTGTCCACATGCTAAAATATTATTTCCTCAGCTTTGATTTACCACACTAGTGGGGCCAATAACAACTAGAACACATGAAATATCGTCCTGGAAAATAGGTTTTGAAAAGAAAAGGAACTTTTAATATTTGAGGCAGTCCATCAGAATCTGTATGTTGAGGTTAGATGAGCAACGCCTTGTCTTAAAGGGGGTTCAGATAGTTTTTCTTCATGGTGTTCAAGGGAAGAGCTTAAATATAAGAATAGCTAAGCCGCCTGATGTCATCTGGGCTTTCAGTTGGTCACTCCTAGCAGTAAAGATCAGAGGCTAATGGTCAGGCTAGCAATTACCTGTGCGCAAACACTGCCAATTCAGACACAAACCTACTACTTGGCAACATATCAGCTCTCACATTGTCTAGGGCTTGATGATCTTATTTCTAAAAATAGTTTAACAATAGTTTGTTGGTGTAAAAAAACGTGTGAGCTCATACGCACAAACGCTTGTGTTACAGTCACAAGTTATTTCCATATCAGGCAATGCAGCTGGCCTCAGGGAGTTTATTCAAAGAAGTGGGCTGGCGCTTAGACGAAAGGGTAGCATCCATGCCAGAGTTTGCGTGACATGGTCAGAGGGCCCGGTGGCGCCAGTGTCCGGCAGCCTCGCCTCTGTCAGTGCGCCCCAGGGTGGCTGTGGCTACAATGTAGCTTGCCATCACCAGTGTGTGAATGTGTGTGTGAATGGGTGGATGACTGGATATGTAAAGCGCTTTGGGGTCCTTAGGGACTAGTAAAAGCGCTATATAAATACAGGCCATGCCCATTTCTTCTGTGTGTTTGTCTGTGTGTCTGTGAGAGAGATTGGTCACCACTCTATTAAGTAACGTGTCCTGATCAGATAGCTAAACGTTAACCTTGTACGTCAGTCACATCTAACCAGAAAAGTGGGATTGACAGAACTTTTTTTTTTGACCGCCTTGACTTATTTTTGCTGTTTTTGACTTGTGATTTAGTGGATTGAGTGTTTTTCACACTATTTTGTTAGAGAGGCTTTTACTATTCTCTAATGGTCAAACAATACTAGAGAATACTTAAACCTGTTTACTTTAGCACATTCATTTTCAGTTATGCAGTTGGTAACCACCTGATTAGTAAATGCATTTGTATTTTACATTTATTTGGCAACTTTATTAGGTACATCTTTCTAGTACCTTCAGAACTGCCTTAGTCTTCATGATATAGACTGAACATGGAGTAATTCATCAGAGGTTTTCACCCATAAATGACGGCACACTGTAGTTCCTGTAGATCTGTCGGCTGTGCATCTATGCTGCTCCACCATGTCCCAAAGGTGAATCGAGATCTGGTGACTGTGGAGGTCATTTGAGTACAATGAACTCATTGTCATGTTCAAAAAGGTGGTTTAAGCTTCGCAATGCAACGTATCGCCCTGCTGGAAGCAGCCATCAAAAAGTGGTCATGGTCATTTTATGCAGTAATGGACATGGTCAGCAACAGTACTCAGGGAGGCTGTGGTGTTCAATCTATGCTCAAGTGCTACTTAGAGACACAAAACGCCTGCAACGTTTTACCAGCCTGAACTGCTGATATAGCAGTCTGATTTTGGTGAGCCCGTTCAAATTGCAGGACAGGCTCACCTGCAGTTTCCTGCTCTTAGTTGACAGGCACCACACCTGATGTGACGTGTTGTTTCTTTGTTGTTTGCTTTTTTGTTCCTCATACCTTGGCTCTAACCAGTGTTGGGGTCATTACTCAGAAAAAGTAATGTATTACACATTATTTGATAATTTTATTAAAAATAATTCAATACATTACTTGCTGGAGAAAGTGTTGTCGTTACCCCACCAGGCAGGTGGGTGGCGTGGACACCCAAGTTCTTGAATGTGATAACCGAGGAACAAGAAGACGTATGATTTTCAAATTGATACCACTGGTGCATCAACTAAAAATCTCAGAAAAAGTGTCACCTTTGCACAAAAATGTGGACAAGGCCCAATTTTATCACACATAATGTTGTATTATAGATCAGAGTTCACAGATATTCGGACCTGAGCTGTGTTACTTATGCACAATCAGCAATCCATTCACCAACTACCAAATCTTAAATATACACAAGCATATTTTGGGAGGCGCGTCCGCTTATCCTTTTCAGGGTCGCGGGGGGCGCTGGAGCCTATCCCAGCTGTCATAGGGTGAGAGGCGGGGTACACCCTGGACATGTCGCCAGTCTGTCGCAGGGCTAACACACAGGGACAGACAACCATTCGCACTCACATTCACACCTATGGGCAATTTGGATTACCAATTAACCTATCCCCACTAAGTGCATGTCTTTGGACAGTGGGAGGAAGCCGGAGTACCCAGTGAGAACCCCGCAAACACGGGGAGAACATGCAAACTCCACACAGAAAGACCCTGGCCTGATGGTGGAATTGAACTCAGGACTTTCTTACTGTGCGACAACAGTGCTAACCACCGTGCCGGTTCAATGCATAAAATGGCAAAAACATGCTGTACAGCAAAAGATTAAGTCACACACTTAAATCATACTCCATTTACTGTTGGCAGATCTGCTAAAGCCATATGGGACTGATGGGCTTTCATCTTATTCTAAGATATTGCTTAATGTTAGGAGGAAATAGAGTTGTAGTTGTCAGAGCGTAATACTTGATATCATGAGGAGATAATGAAGGGAGGAGAGAGGAGAAAGACATGAAAAAAAAGACCACATAGAAAACTGGGCACAGACTCTGACAAATCACTGAAGCCTGGAAAATGGGAGGCCGCAAGAGAAGAGGTAGCAGGCCAATCATAGTTCAATGACAAATGTATTAAATCATCAGAGAAAAAAGGGAGGCGAATGGGGGGGGGGGATCCAGCTGGGAAAAAAGGGAAAATTCACCACAACCATAAAGCCTCATATGCTTAACTGATGGTAATCATGAAGATGGGAAGATGGGAGAGATGTAAATGTCGTGATGATTATTGTATAACTTGATGTCCTGTGAGTAATTTCTTTTGACATTATCTTGCGTTATCATTGTCACAGAGAGGTGTGTTTTTTGTTCTGTCCTGGCTAAGGATGATCTAAAGCAGTCTGACGAGGGGGAACTGGTTGAGAACTGATATGGCAACCTCAGTCATTCACACTCCCGTTCCAGGAGAGACCTACTGCACGTATGGGAAATATGGCACAGCACCCTAAGGACTGTAAAAGACTTATTTCACATGCGGTCTAAGAAAAGCTGATGCTCGGCATGGTTAATGTACCTGTACTAATTGGTTTCCCTCAAGGCCTCAGTTCAGAATACAGAAAACATCCCAAAAGCTCTGCTTCTGCCTCTGTCTCCACTATATCATCCAGTTGGTTGACCTTGACCATCACGGATCAGCTCGTCAACCTGTCTGATGTGCTGATGCCAGTTAGTCACACTGGGTCCCAAATAACTTCACGCTCTAATTTCTTCCTGTGTTTTTGCTGTAAATGTCTCATTTGCTGGCAAAATTCACAAATACATATCAGAAATATAAATCACAAGCCGGGGTCAGAAGCATAATTTAATGCCAGTTTAAAAGCAGCAAATTATTGCTCAGAGTTTATATTGGTGATTATTTGTCACATGATGATGACCAGCTGGAGGTCATTCAGTTTTATGTCTGTGCAATCTAGTCCCAGCAGATCCTGCCAAATTCCCACAAGAAGCAGAAAATAAACATGAAAGGAGAAACTGTATGATAAATGAACACATTCTTACAAACGAATCCAAAGACAGAGCATAACTCTGGGCTGAAAACAGGAACATCCTCAATCATATACGCTGCGACTCTTCCACTCCCCGTTGTTGCTGCTTTTTTCCTCCCAGTGCCTATGACATGCCGTGGAACTGATGAAATGTTATCAACTATAAATAAAAGCCGTTACTATTGTCTCGCTACGCAGTCTGCTGGGAAAGTGGAGCGTGAGGGCGGGTAAATGGCCAAAGGGCTACTGCGGTCGAGTATGAATGTTGAAAGAGCAGTGACTGAGTCTCGGGCAAGCACAAAGGCAGGGCTTGATATTAACTCATGAATGCAGGCCTTCCCAGCGCTTCCAGGTCATCTGTAATGATGACTTATGTAATCTCTACATTCTGACTTTCCCCACTTTGGAGGGCTGTGATTGGACGTTTCCATGTCAGCGGAGTCGACCGGGTTGGTTTAAGGAACAGTCATGTAGCTCTTTGGGAAACTTCACATTGGTCACATTTGCTCTATAATTAAGGCAGAAAGATCAAAACCTCTCAAATACGAGCCACTTTATTAGGTACACCTTGCAAGTACCGCGTTAGACTCCATTTATCTTCTGAATTATCTCTTCATGGCATCGACTCAACAAGGTGCTGCAAACATTCCTCAGATATTTTGGTTTGTGTTGATGTGACAAATCTCCCGTCCCACCACATTGCAAGGGTGCTCTGTTGGATTGCGATCTGATGACTGTGGAGGCCATCTGAGTACAATGAACTCAAACCAGTGTGAGGTGATTTGAGCTTTGTGACTAAAGATGGGTGCACCGTGGTCATGAAGAGATGGACATGGTTAGCAACAATACCCATGTAGGCTGCATATTTTAACAAATTTTCATTGAGAGGTCCAAAGTGTGCCATGAAAATACCCCCCACACCAATACACTAGCAGCAGCCTGAACCAGTGTTACACGGCAGGATGGATCCAATTCTGATACCAAATTCAGACCCGACCATCCAAATGGCACAGCAGAAATTGAGACGCATCAGACCAGGCAATGTTTTTTGCTGTTGTCAAAATTTTGCGAGCTTCAGTTTCCTGCTCAGTGTGGTCTTTTCATGCGGTAGCCCATCTGCCTCGTGGTTCAACATGTTGTGGATTCAGAGATGCTCTTTTGCATACTTTGGTTGTAATGAGTGGTTACTTGAATTACTCTTGCTTTGCTATCAGCCCAAAGCAGTCTGCCCATTCTCCTCTGACTTGTGGGAGCATTTTGGCCCAGAGAACTGCCACTCACTGGATTTTTTCTCTTTTTCAGACCATTCTCCGTAAACCCCAAGAGATGCCTGTGTTTGGAAAATCCCCAGTGATCAGCAATTTCTGAAATACTCGGCTCATCTGACACAAACAACCATGCAGTGTTCAAAGTCACTTAAATCACCTTTCTTCCCTGCTAGGTTGCTCAGTTTGAACTTCAGTAGCTCATCTCGACCATGTCTACCTGCTTAAATGCACTGGTGTTACTGCCATGTGATTGGTAGATTAGATAAAAGTGGAAAGTGGCTTTTGAGTGTTAGCATTGGGTATTAAACTGCAGCCAGGTTATGATCGGTTCCGGTTAGTACAGGTAGAAATCGATAATCTGCCTACAACACAGGTCAAGCTCACAGATTACCATTGTTCATGCCAGACAAAATGCAATATAAAAACAGCAACAACAATTTTGGTTTTCATAAGTAGCTAATTTCAGAAAAACAACTACATAGCATGTTGTTTATGGCTATGCGTTTGGGGCGTTAAATGTAAATTTGGAGACCAGACAGACTCCTAACATTATAAGGACACGTAAAAGCCTTAAAGACATACAGGTATTCACCTTCTTTGGAAATGTGATTCTTTTTCTTTGCAATAGTGATAAAAGTTTGTAGAGTTTGCAGGGGGAAAAAAGTTTGTTCTTCTGTTTTTAGAAGAAGCGGAGCTATGAAAACCTGAAGAAAGAGAAATTAGTAAGATGGAAAACTGCAACACAAGAAGCACAATTTATACCCACAATACAATAAATGTGGAGGCTGTATTTGAGTAAAGATGGATGTTACATGATTGGAAACTAGTTCTATATCACTGTTATGAAATATTTCAACATTACATTATTATTGTTTCAAATGTTCAGAGTGATGGTAAAAGCTATAAGACGCTCACCCTGCCAGCTAATTGGTAGAGCTTAAAGTGGATATTGATCTCTTTTTATGTTTGACAGAAAAATAGCCAAACAAAATCATGTTAAAGGTGCTTGTTGTAGTTCTTATGCAAAATGTAACTAAACCCTTCAACAGGTTGAAAGTGCTGTTCCCTGAAAACTCTGGGTTTTCTTATCCACATAGAAAGCTAATTTAAACCATGAGTCAGTTACCTCGGTAACAGACTCTTGAGTAAGACAGAGTCCTGTCAGTGGGGGGGGGAGTGTCAGAATTCAGGGTCATCACATGGATCGTGTAGCCTTAGTGCTTAGCAGGCAGCTGGAATGTGTGTTGATCACAGGCAGACTTTGTGTGTCCCTGTCAAATTACAGCTGATGAGACTTTAAGAAATTTAACGTATTCGGCGTGATTCCAGCTCGACCCATTGAGTAAAAGTAACACAAACACGAGGGTCCAGATTGAAAGACATTCATATTCCTCCATTCATCGGATTAAAAAAGAGATTCTGCTCTTTAGTTACCTGTTGCCATGGTGAATCATCGGCATCAGAGCTCTTCTGATGAGTGCTTTCTTTCACTAGTCAACAACTTGTTTAACTCAGAGTTGACACTGAGGAGCTGGGATCAACTAAAAACTCTGAGTTTCCATGTCTGCATTAATCAACTCGAAGTTTATTTGTAGACTCAGAGTTTGTTCAACCAGCTTCCTGGAACGGGGCCCAGATGTGTGCCGATGTTTACAATGACATCTACAAGAGGTTTTGCTTTTTTTCAATGTCAATAAGACTGTGATCTTACCAACTTGCCTGGTCATTTAGTGCTTCCGCTCACTACACCATCTTGTGGTACAAACCGGTACTGCACAAAAGTACAGCCGGGCCTTAGCTCAACTTAAACTGATATCACAACACGCAGATGCGTTAGACGTGAAGTCACAGCAGCAGTTACTTCACAGATGTTGCATTTAGCTCACTGTAGATATATTATCAGTGTTAATACACAACATCTGAAACTGATGGGAGGGATACCCTGCACTATAACACTGAGTATTCACTTGTTTCCCTAGCTGGAGGATGCTAAGACAGGATCAGGTCGTTGTGTTAACAGGAGGGGTCAACAGTCAGGGCCACTTGAGGACAGCCTATTGAGTGCTTCTCTGGTACGCTTTCTGCGCTAATGGAAGGGTCCAGAGCTGTCAAAATATATTTGTGCACAAAGCCTAAACAAATGCACAATCCCTCAGAATGAATAATACAAGGACAGGAAGCTTTGGACAGACAGCCGTGTCACAACACTGACTTGCAACATCTCCAACAGAGTCAAACAAAAAAAGACAGATGAGGAGCTCGCTCAATAAAAAGACCATTAGGGCTTCTTGATGCGGCGTAAGAATGACAAACATGATTGAAAACCGCTGAAAACGATATCCACAAAACAAAGAGTTATCAAAACATTTTCCCCACCGGTCGCTCACGCTTTAGAGGCCGTATGTGAAAATGTCATGTTTGTGTAAAGGTTTTCTGGATTCTGTCGTTTACAATCGCTGTCTTCAATACGGTGGCCCCTAGAGACAAAGCATGTATAAACTCCAAAACACTTACAAATTCCAAAGAGCACGCACAAACTCCTCAACACATACAAAATCCAAAACACATGCAAACTCCAAAACACATGCAAAATCCAAAACACGTACAAAATCCAAGACACGTACAAGCTCCAAAACACATACAAAATCCAAAACACGTGCAAAATCCAAAACACGTGCAAAATCCAAAACACGCGCAAACTCCAAAACACGCGCAAACTCCAAAACACGTACAAAATTCAAAACACGTACAAAATTCAAAACACGTACAAAATCCAAAACACATGCAAAATCCAAAACACGTACAAAATCCAAAACACGTGCAAAATCCAAAACACGTACAAAATTCAAAACACGTGCAAACTCCAAAACACGTGCAAAATCCAAAACACGTACAAAATTCAAAACACGTGCAAACTCCAAAACACATACAAAATCCAAAACACGTGCAAAATCCAAAACACGTACAAAATCCAAAACACATGCAAACTCCAAAACACATACAAAATCCAAAACACATGCAAAATCCAAAACACGTGCAAAATCCAAAACACGTGCAAAATCCAAAACACATACAAAATTCAAAACACGTGCAAACTCCAAAACACGTGCAAAATACAAAACACGTACAAAATTCAAAACACATGCAAAATACAAAACACGTACAAAATCCAAAACACATACAAAATCCAAAACACATGCAAAATCCAAAACACGTGCAAAATCCAAAACACGTACAAAATTCAAAACACATGCAAACTCCAAATCACAACGGAAGTGCTCCAGGACGCTAGGGGCAGTGTTGAGCTCGATTTGTAAAATAAACGGCAAGTTTGTTGCAAACACATGGGCTCTAGTCTCCGTTGCGCTTCCCAGGTTGCCTAGCAACTATGATACTAACAGCTGGAAACGTGTCATACAACTTTTTTTGACAGAAATGAAGGAGAACATATTTTTTTTCATTTGTTTGTTTGTTTCTACAAGAGCTTTGTGTGATTTGATAAGTATCTGAGGCTGAGACCACAGGACAGTAAAACATGATTTTTGGGCTTCATTTCTGTACTGAACAGTCATTTAAGATTAGCTAGTAAATAACAATTAGCTAATGTTGTTCATGAGACTAAAGTCATATCACTTTGGTAATGTAAATATAATATGGCCAATATTATGGTTATTATATTAGTCATTATTAGGTATTACAGCAGTGAACATGAACTCTTTGTCAAATACTGAGCTTCAGTACAGATTCAAGTTGCAGTTATTTACATGTCTTACCACCTTAAATCTTCACTCAAAGACAAGTATATAGGAATGACTGCCAAATTTATTTGCCACTGAAGCCGAAGGATGGCATCTGAATAAAACCTCTCTTGACATGCCTAGATGACATTAAAGCTTGGTTGGCTCTAAACTTTTTAAATTTGAATGAAAAGAAAACAGATTTGTTGGTGTTTGGACCCAGTGGCCCCTGTGAGTCCTCTTCTTTTCATTTGGAACCCCTGGAGGTTTATTTTAAACCTGTTGTTACTGCCCTTGGTTTTAAGTTGGACCAGTCCATTTTTATCATTTAAGGCGACTGGCAAGAGTGAAATCGTTTCTTTCTAGGCAGCACTTTGAAACCGTGATCCATGCTTTTATTTCTTCCCCTGTGGACTACTGTAACGCACTTTATGTGGGGGTCAGTCAGTTGTTACTCTGACATCTGCAGCTGGTTCAAAATGTATATTGACAGTGCATATATAGGTGTATCATATATAAGAGACAAATGTTGTTCCTTCAGTATGTTGGCATTACTAAATTTGGCTCAAATGCTTACATACATGTGTAAAAAGAAAATGTACAAGCTGTGAGCTGTTTCAAATCAAATCACTTTTATTGTCACATCACATGTGCAGGTACATTGGTACAGCACATGTGAGTGAAATTCTTGTGTGCGAGCTTCACAAGCAACAGAGTTGTGCAAAATACAATAATGTAAACAAGCAAAATACAAGAATGGCTACATCTGAAACTAATAAATATATGTACAATATATAATAGTATATATATGTTTCTGATAAAATGAAGAGTAGACTGATGTATTAAATATTCCTTTATTGGGTGAGAAAATCAGACCATGTCATAACTGCTTTAAGTCATACAGAATAGATATCAGAGCTTTAAACAGGCTGACGTCTGCTAAATGGGTCAAACTGGGCAGAAAGTCTACAAACACATAACATCCTTATAGAATATGATGTAACACTATAGATCAACTTACCTCAGAATATATAAAGCATATAAACAATTACAGCAATATGATGCAACAAACACAGCAGTGCTACTGATCCAAAATACTCAAAGCTTCATAGAACTGAAACAAACATTTATTTTTAGTTCCATTCTGCTGCTGATACATACTTTAGGTTTCTGAACATTAAACTTGTTGCTGCCTTTCATAGTGTGTAACTTGAAGGCCCTGAGTACTCTGAGTACTTTCTCCCACACTGGAAACACTGGAATGATAAAATTATTTGAACATTACCTAATAAGACTGATTCAGGACAGACAATTAGTTATTTTAAACTTTTCTAGCAGTCCTTCACAAACAGGGAACAGTCTGTCTATTCTCTCCATCTGTCAGCTGCTGCTGGCTCTTCCTCCTCCTCTTCCTCACATACTGCTGAGATTGTCCTGGTGGATCATCAGGGGTGCAAAGCCTCACAGATGATGTAATGCAGTGGGTCCCTCAGTCTGTCCTCACTCTGGACACTTGCAGGTGTCACACATAGAAATCAAATGTGTGATAAGCTGCAGGATTCAAACACAAGTGTGACTTATAAATACATGTTCATACTTTTATTACACAATCAGAGAGAAAGAAACAGAGAGAGTGCAGGACAGACAGACAGGTGACAGTCTCAGGTGTACACACTGCTACAAAACAGCACCAGAGAAGGAGGATTTAGTGTTTGTGTCATTACGAGTGTAAACAAGAAGAGTTCCCAGATGGTACAGTGGACACATGTGTGACTCCGGTGATTAAAGCATCTTTCTTTCAGCTTAAGGAGTGAACCGTCAGCTGACTGACATGACTGACTTTAATTACGCATAAAATCATCACATTCTCTGTAAGATTAAAGTCAGCTATTGAACGGCGAATATTTTGAAGTGAAGGCTTTAAAACCAAGTTAGTACAAACGTCACTAATGTCACATAACTTTCCCGACATGTTGCCAACAGTAATGTTTTAATGTTCTTCATTATAAAAACATTTGCGCATAAATAAGTGACATAATATTCAGTACTTACTTCTGGAAGTTTACTCTTCGTCCGCTCCGCTTCCGCCGTTTTTTTTCGGCAAAATTATCCAAACCACCGCCGCGCTATGAAGTCTGGGATATGTTGGGCCATGAAGGCTACACAGACCCATCCTTAAAATTCAGGGAAATTAAGGACGCATTTGAGGGCCGCATTTCGAGCAGCCCTTGAATTGGGACAGTCTTTGTCATGTCGCTGTGACATAATCGGCCTTAAAATGCGGCCTTTAAGGCTGCAGACCCCAAATCCGGTCATTGGTACTTCCTGGCTTGTGTAGTTACTAGGTAACAAAAGCTCAACACTGCCCCTAGCGTCCTGGAGCACTTCCGTTGTGTTTTGGATTTTGCATGTGTTTTGGAGTTTGCGCGTGTTTTGGGGTTTGCACGTGTTTTGTATTTTGCACGTGTTTTGTATTTTGCACGTGTTTTGTATTTTGTACGTGTTTTGTATTTTGCATGTGTTTTGTATTTTGCATGTGTTTTGTATTTTGCACGTGTTTTGTATTTTGCATGTGTTTTGTATTTTGCATGTGTTTTGGAGTTTGCACGTGTTTTGGAGTTTGCATGTGTTTTGGATTTTGCACGCGTTTTGTATTTTGTACGTGTTTTGTATTTTGCACGTGTTTTGTATTTTGCACGTGTTTTGTATTTTGTACGTGTTTTGTATTTTGCATGTGTTTTGTATTTTGTAAGTGTTTTGGAGTTTGCACGTGTTTTGGAGTTTGCATGTGTTTTGTATTTTGCACGCGTTTTGTATTTTGTACGTGTTTTGTATTTTGCACGCGTTTTGTATTTTGTACGTGTTTTGTATTTTGCACGTGTTTTGTATATTGTACGTGTTTTGTATTTTGTACGTGTTTTGTATTTTGTATGTGTTTTGTATTTTGTACGTGTTTTGGAGTTTGCATGTGTTTTGTATTTTGTACGTGTTTTGGAGTTTGCACGTGTTTTGTATTTTGTAAGTGCTTTGGAGTTTGCACGTGTTTTGTATTTTGCACGTGTTTTGTATATTGTACGTGTTTTGTATTTTGTACGTGTTTTGTATTTTGTAAGTGTTTTGGAGTTTGCATGTGTTTTGTATTTTGTACGTGTTTTGGAGTTTGCACGTGTTTTGGATTTTGTAAGTGCTTTGGAGTTTGCACGTGTTTTGTATTTTGCACGTGTTTTGTATATTGTACGTGTTTTGTATTTTGTACGTGTTTTGTATTTTGTATGTGTTTTGTATTTTGTACGTGTTTTGGAGTTTGCATGTGTTTTGTATTTTGTACGTGTTTTGGAGTTTGCACGTGTTTTGGATTTTGTAAGTGCTTTGGAGTTTGCACGTGTTTTGTATTTTGTACGTGTTTTGTCTTTTGCATGTGTTTTTTATTTTGTAAGTGTTTTGGAGTTTGCACGTGTTTTGGATTTTGTAAGTGCTTTGGAGTTTGCACGTGTTTTGTATTTTGTACGTGTTTTGGATTTTGCATGTTTTTTGTATTTTGTACATGTTTTGTCTTTTGCATGTGTTTTTTATTTTGTAAGTGTTTTGGAGTTTGCACGTGTTTTGTATTTTGTACGTGTTTTGGAGTTTGCATGTGTTTTGTATTTTGTACGTGTTTTGGAGTTTGCACGTGTTTTGGATTTTGTAAGTGCTTTGGAGTTTGCACGTGTTTTGTATTTTGTATGTGTTTTGGATTTTGCATGTTTTTTGTATTTTGTACGTGTTTTGTCTTTTGCATGTGTTTTTTATTTTGTAAGTGTTTTGGAGTTTGCACGTGTTTTGGATTTTGTAAGTGCTTTGGAGTTTGCACGTGTTTTGTATTTTGTACGTGTTTTGGATTTTGCATGTTTTTTGTATTTTGTACGTGTTTTGTCTTTTGCATGTGTTTTTTATTTTGTAAGTGTTTTGGAGCTTGCATGTGTTTTGGATTTTGCACGTGTTTTGGATTTTGTAAGTGTTTTGGAGTTTGTACGTGCTTTGTCTCTAGGGGCCACCGTACTTCAAAGCTGAGATGTTGTTTATGAGGCTCCGGGGCTTGTGAAAAAG
This sequence comes from Diplotaxodon limnothrissa, assembly GCF_057381915.1. Lineage (NCBI taxonomy): Eukaryota > Metazoa > Chordata > Actinopteri > Cichliformes > Cichlidae > Diplotaxodon > Diplotaxodon limnothrissa. The sequence goes on along the minus strand of NC_140602.1, from coordinate 16,742,754 downwards.
AACGCGCTGGCCAACGAGCTTATATGACTAACATATTTTGCCACAAATTGAAATGCTGTTTTATGAAGTGACCAATATCCAAAAGAGCTGTTCACAAGACTGTGATAATTGCTCACAGTTTTACAAAAGCATTTGAGATTCCACATTACTGATTTGGTTGAACATAATGAAACTGTTCATTCATATATTTTGTGCAAAGGCCATTTTTAATTTAATGTTTTTGATCACAGTTCACAGCTCATAAAATCAAGTCTGTTAATCTATTACAGTATTTCTATTATTTTTTTACATACACTTGTGTTTTCTTGTGAAAGGTTTGTTCATGTGTGCACCCAAATCTTACCTGGGGCTCCTTTTCCATGGAGGCGATCATACCTGCAGCATTGCCGGGGTATTACTGTAGCTCAGGCTTTGATAACGACCTTCAGCTCATCTTTATTTTTGGGTCAGGTGTTTCTTACCCTCCACAGATTCTCTGTGGGGTTCAAGTGAGTTTGCTAATCAATCAAGAAGCAATAACATGGGCAGCAATTGATTTGAGAGTCGTCTTTTGGCTCTGTGGACTAGTGCTAAGTCCTGCTGGAAAAAGAAATCAGCATCTCCATAAAGCTTGTCAGCAGGTGGAAGCATGAACTACTTTGTAGTCTCCTGGTAGATGGCTGCACTGACTTTGGATGTGATTAAACACAGCTGAGCAACTGCCACCAACAGACAGCAGAAACTTCACACTGGACTTCAAACACCCTGGATTCTGCGCCTCTCCATTTTTCCTCCAGACTTGAGGATGAAGTGCAAAATTCAAACTCACCAACCACTTGATTACACTGCACAGCAATTACACATGCAGACGTGGTCACAGACCTGCTGAAGTTCAAACGGAAGATCAGAATGAGGAAGAAAGGGAACTGTCATGACTTTTATCTGAAAAGAGGACCACAGAGCAGCACTCCTGTTCTTCTCCTTGGAGATGTTTCTGACATCGTCTCTGGTTCAGGAGTGGCTTGATAATAGAAATACGAGAGCTGCAGCTCCTTCCTGAAGATGGCTGTGCATGGTGGCTCAATACTGTAACACCAGCCTCAGCTCAGTCCACTCCTTTTGAAGCTCTCCCAAGTTCTTGAGTCAACTTTATTTGACAGTCCTCTTAGGCTTTGGTCGTCCCTGTTTCCCTTCCAGTCAACTTTTATATCAATGCAGCCCTCTTATCACAGCCCACCTTTTCGTCAATGCCATTCTGTGGTTTATTCCCCTTGTGGAGGGTGTCGATGATCATCATCTGGTCAGCTGTCAAGTCAGCAGACTTCCCTATGAGCCTGAAAAAGTGTTTACAGTGTTTATACTGTATTAATTTTAATTACAAATTAAATATTCTAATAATTTGAGATTCTTGAATTTCTGATTTTGCTGAGCTGTAAGCCACAACTTAAAAACAACAAATAAATAAAGCCTTGAAATTTTTCACGAATAGAGAATTTAAGAAATTTTATCTTTTTTGGAAATTTTTTCACAACATTCTTTTTTTTCTTTTCCTTTTTTTTTTAAATATAGAAACTTTCTTAGTGTTACTTGTGAACTAGTCAGACTTTGTTCCTACTATTTCTTTCTTTGAAAAACATTAAATACTGAGGAAAAACAATTCCAGGCTGGGATTTAGAGAAGGGCTTCATTGTTTTTGTTTTTGATGAAATGCCTCCATTCCTCACTGAGACAACAGCGCATGTAGCCAATGCAAAGGGAAGATTTTGTGCACAAAGAGAAACTCAGATGGCTGATTCAGGACCAAAGCAGACACACAGACGATGGAAAGTGTCCAGATTTGAAGAAATACAGACCTAATAGCAGAGATGTAAATGATTACTTTTTTCAAGTAACGAGTAAAGTAAGGGATTACTATTGCAAAAACGGTAATTAGTAGAGATGGACCGATCCGATATTACGTATCGGTATCGGTCCGATACTGACCTAAATTACTGGATCGGATATCGGAGAAAAATAAAAAATGTAATCCGATCCATTAAATATCACAAAAGCACCTCACAAAACTTGCAACACGCCATAACTCGCCTCAGAACGTTAGCACGTCGGAGCAGTATGCATCACGTGATAGAGCGGCTGTGGCATGGGGACCTGTCGGTGGTCTGGATAGCATGTGGAGCTTCGCTAGCAACCCGGCATTTCATCTCCGACAAAGTTATCCCGAGAGAAGTAAAGCAAGTGTGTAAGTCCATCTCTGAATGTTTGTAAAGCATTCCTGCGTTAAGCTTAACAAGCGACTGCCTCTCCTGCTGCTACTTCAATGGTGAAACTGCTTAACGATCAGCTGATCGGCTTTTCTGTCGGGAGTACGTCTCTCTTGTTTGCTTTTGGCCCACTTTGCACCAGAAAGAGGAAACCAGCGGCTGAACAACAGCAGCACGTTTAAGCTTGATCAGCTGTTGTTAGAATGTATTTAATATTAGTTTCTACTCGAGGATCTTTTTCTACCTAGCTGACGCTGGTAACTGTGCAGGGGCGGATCTAGCAAAGTTTAGCCAGGGGGGCCGATAGGGCATTAACAGGGAAAAGGGGGCACAAAGACATACTTTTCTTTCTTATTCTCATTTAAAATGTCTAGCTTTTAATAAATAATTATCTGACACCCAAAGTTTTAATTTGATGTAAAATGAATAGAAGTCAATTACTGTATATAGTGACTATTAAGTCTAATATATATACCCTAGTAAGCTATAGTACTTTTTCCTTTGGGAAGGTACCATCTGTGCAGTCTGCAATTTTGTTGAAGAAAGATGTTGAATCTATTTAATATTTCTTGAAAAATAATTGATTTCTGTGCATTTTTTTTCACACTGCATCAAATTAAGGTTGATTACGTCGATTAAGCATCATGAGGTGGAGCGTGAGGGGTGGTTCCCTATTTTTTATTTATTTATTTTTGTTGTTGCTGGGAGTTGGAACCCTATTAGTTAGGTTGCTTAATATTTATGCTAAGTACTCTTTAAAATACCAGAATAGGGAGGATGGTGTAGGTTTAAGTTTATTAGATTGATCAGTATTGCTGAACTATGAAATATTTTTTTTTGCATACAGGTATAACAGAATAGCTTTAGTGTAGTTGTTGTTTTAAACTTGAGTATGAACTTATACAAAATGCAGCAAGATATTTAAAAAACAGTTTTGTTGATTAAAAAACATTATATCGGATTCATATCGGTATCGGCAGATATCCAAATTTATGATATCGGTATCGGTATCGGACATAAAAAAGTGGTATCGTGCCATCTCTAGTAATTAGATTACCGTTACTTTCCCGTAGGAACGCTGCGTTACTGCGTTACTAAAACCGTGATTTTTTGCGAGAATGTCTCACGACAGTGACGTAAGCGAGTGCGCCGTTAGTGACAACAGCTGTGTGCAGATCAACTATGAATCACATATCGATTGTGGGAGAGAGTATGAGCGTGCAGCGTTTAAAGCGTGGAAGTACTGACCTTACTTTGAGTTTGATTCCATAAAAAGTGACAAAAACATTAGCGTCCATCGTGCATGGGAAGAAAACTTTTTACAGTGAAAAAACCCCCTAAACTTCCAAGCAAGCAGCAACGACGTAATGGGAAACTCACAGAGAAACTCGCGGATTCTTCAACTGACCGCGGCACACCTGCACCAGGGTAAACCTCCGCCTACGCCACTCCTGCTTTACCGGTGAAAATAGAGCAACAGGACCGCTGAGTCTTTGACTTTATTTATTTTCTGCTGTGTTTTACTTGCAGCTATTTGAAAGAGTGAGTGTAATGTGCTGGAACGTGCAGAAAACGTGCAGAAAATAGGTTTAAATATTAAACTAATTTATTCAAGTCAGAGAATGTTGCATATAATAAAATTTTTGCTTGATGCATAAAGTTAAAAGATTGAAACTGATAAAACAAGTAAAAAAAAAGAGACTTTTCCATTTGATTACATTTTGTATGATGGATTATGTAGAAAAAGTAGAATTGGGCTGAAAGATCTATCGCTTTATCACCTCTTTAGGTTGTAAATCGTGTTTTTAAAAAGTAACTAAGTAACTAAGTAATTAATTACATTTGAAAATAAGTAATCAGTAAAGTAACGGGATTACTTTTTTGGGGAAGTAATCAGTAATTAGTTACTGATTACTTTTTTCAAGTAACTTGACCAACACTGCCTAATAGGCAACACTTACAGATACAGTGTGACACAAGACTAAAACTTGTAGACTGATATTAGAGAATGAAAAACATAAATGTTAACTAACTGCTTATCTGGGCTTTTCCAGTGGAGACGGAGTCAAAGGGATTGGCATCACACTGGGTGTTTAGAGGAAGAGAAGGAAGGAGGGAGAATCGTCTTGTGGGTTGAGTGGGCAGACGTCACATCAGGGTAAAAAGCCAGCGTTTCCTTCACAGGCAGGCTGAAGCGGGATTAGGGCCTGCAGGCGGAGCTCCTGTCCGTTTTCTAAACACGCCTGCTGGTCGTGTCGGTCTGTTTGTCACTTCTGGAGTCGTGATTTGAACGAACCTTAATAATGTTTGGGTGCTTCAGTCAAGACACACTGCAAATAATCAGTGCTGGAAATATAATGCGTCAGAGAAATGGAGACATTAAGAAAACATGGTAGTCACTCCAGGGAAAGAATTATTAGGCCAAGAAGCATTCCCAAAGTTGTATGTTGTTGGTGCTTTGAATGTTATTAAGTAATTTATATTAATATTAAATTTGAGGATTCCAGGTCAGCTATATCGCATGTTTATAAAAGCAATTAATCTACGAAATAGTTCAATAATGATCTGCATTTTCAAGTGGAAAACTCATCACAGGGTGATAAATGGACTCTGCAGTAATGACCAACAGTGAATTGAAAAGAATGTCACTGACTTCCACAATAAACAACTTACTGAGAGTTACTGTAAATGATGCACTGACCGGACTCACATTACATGATTTCTTAATGACAAATTCCTGCTTATTAATGGATTTAAATTTGCTGCAGTTTTGTTCATGATTTTTTTGGACAAAGACAGTTTCTGTGGTTTTGCTTCTGTACACCAACACAATGGATTTTAAACCAAGAAATCAAGATGTGATTGGAGTGCAGATTTTCAGCTTTAATTCGAGGGGTTTTACACAAGTATCACAGTAACTGTTTAGGTTACATCCTTTTTTTATTCACAGTCCCTCGTTTTCACAGACTCAAAATTCATTGGACACCCGGACATGATTTTAACTATAAGGATTCTTTTTTGTACTTGCATGAAAAACCTTTGTAGTCACTGACTGCCTGAAGTCGAGAACACAGGGACATCATCAAATGCTGATATGCTCTTATAGGCCTAGACTGCCTTCACATTCAGTTACTGCTTGTGTAGGTGTTTCTACATTCAGTTTTGTGTTTAGTAACTCAAAAGCATGCTCTGTTGGTTTTAAATCAGGTGACTGATCTGGCCATTGAAGAACATATCATTTCTTTACCTTGAGGTTGCTTCTGTCTGATCAGTTTAACAGCATTGGACTGAATATGATCAGAGAGTATCATCATCAGTTAACACCAATGATCTGGTTCCACCATCAGCCATACACAACCATGCCATAACACTGCCTCCACCACGTTTGACAGATAGTGTGGTGTCTCTCCATACTTTTTCCTTCTCCCATCATCCTGGTACACGTGTACCTTTGTTTCATCTGTCCAAAGATTTTATTTTCAGAACTGTGCACTCTTTTAGGTGGTTTCTGGCAAAGTCTAATCTGGCCTCATTGTTCTTAACATAATTTGTAGTTTTCGCCTGGTTGTAATCCCGTCATTGACATTGTGTTCGTGACTTGGTTAGATGTTGTGAAGCTATTATTCCTAACCATCAAAATAATTCTGTCATTATGGTTTTTAAAGCGTTTTTGTAAGCCGAGTTGGACACTGGATTCATTCAGGAACCAGATTATTGATTTTTCTCTGATAGGTTTTATTTGGAAAAGAGACTTCACCTGGACATGAAGCTGCCCATTAGGTAAACTGTCCAGTTACATTCAAATCTCTGAAAAAGGGGGACTGTGTATAAAAAATAAAAAAATACAAAATACAAAATCATACAAATTAAAGGCAAAAGAAATAACTTCAGTGACATATTGTTTGATCTGCACAGAGGCAAAACCACAAAAATACTGACTCTAAGAACACACAGAAGAAACTGTTTTTCTAAACACTCGAATAGCTAAAAATGACCAGAATATTTGAGTGAACAAAATTAAAAATTTGATCCAAGGACCCACAAAGAAACAAAACAAACATTTATTTATTTCCGTATCAAAAGGTTCACATATTAGTACCAAAAATGTAAACTGGTCCAGCAGTGGGACTATGAAGATTTCATGCTGACACAGAGTTGCCTACATTATTAGAACATTACATTATTATCATTTGCCATAAACATTTCTATAAGCTTCAACAGACCATTGCAGATATTAGAAACGCTCACAAAAGCAAACCTTCAGCCACACTGTTTCAGGCACTGGAGTCCAAAAGAATTTTGTATGTGTGACCAGTGCATGAAATATTGACGAGCAGGACAGCCACACTGTAGCAGACCTCTCCCTGAACTCTGTTTTCTCTGCAGGCATGTTCACCAACATTTGAGGCTGGCAGTGGCCCTGCTCTGCCAGCCCAGTCATTAGCTTCTCCACAGCATGCTCCCAAAGCTGTTCTGCTAATGGATGCCAAGTAAAGCCAATCCCTCCAGCACACCCTTAAAGAACTTACACTCCACTACAGCCACGCAACAGTGGATTGCGCCATTGCCAATGTAGCCATTTGGATCATTACAGATACAAGTTCAATTCATTAACATCATTTCCCCAATTTTATTACAAACACAATAGTTAATTTCAAACATTACGTAGAAAACACTTACCAATATTTCTTGAGTGCTTAAATAGTGGTAATGTTAATCAATGAACATTTAACAACTATGATACATACAGTTCGTGTTACTTGTGGAAGAGGAGGCCGCGTTAGTTGCTGCAATTTAAACATTTTACATGCCTGCCTTTTATTTTCTGGCACGCTGTCTACAGATTGGGTGAGATTAAGAGCTACACTGTAGTGTCCCTATTGCTCCAGACACCATTTGAACTGTCTGACGACCGGCACAGCCTCACTCTTCACCGTCGCACACATAGTTAACAGTACTGCATTCAGTAACTATAAATAGGATAATTTGTTAAGACTTACGTCACGTACAACGTAATTACAACTAGAAAATCTCCAAGTATCCCTACAGGTGACAGCTTACATATATTATCACAGTAAATACGGTTCTATTCAAAACCTTCACAGAAATCCACAGTACACCAGTATTTTCAAGGTATAAAAATAAGTTACAAATCTGGATAAATATTTTACACAAAACAGCTATAAAATGATGCTGTGTTATCTGACAAGCTTGCACAAAACAGGTTTTTTGTTGCAGTTTTTTTTACACTACTTGGAGTTAATATGTTTGGTTCTTGTTTAAAAAAAAACAACAACATTCATTTCATTTTCTGTTAAACACAAAGGTTTTAAAAATTTTCAGTCCCATTTGACATCACACTTGGCTACAACAATCATTTTATATACAAAGCTGGAGAGGGAAAAGGAGAACTGCAGAAAAGCCTGTTTCCTTTTATCGCCATGTCACTCCCCCCATTCAGCAGAGACGGATGAAGAGCGTCCCATACAGGAACTTCAACTTAAGCATCAAGTCCAAAGATGACCCCTTACAGGCTGAGCACAAAGACAGGAGAGAAACAGAGATGGAGACTCGAGTTTTTAATCTGCCAGCAAAGAGATTTCAGTAAGAAAAAACTGGATCTATCCTCGGTGTTCAGACACTGAGCTGACTTCTTTACATTAAGAGCTTTTAGTGCATTTTTTTTTTCCTTTTTTGGATGTACTTCACTACTGCGGTCAATTAATGGAATAATAAACAAAGTCCAAATAAGAGCTAATGTTTGAATGAGGCTAACAATTGCCAAAGGCTGTGGCTTCAAAATGGCCTGTTTCTCAGTTAACTGGCTTCATGCTACACAGGAACTGCCGAGCTGTGGGCGATAAGTAATCCTCTGTAATGATATTTCACTACAGGGAAGTCACAGCCACGGGTAGCAACACTGCAGACGCACGAACATTATCGTCAGTGCATCATTTGATCTACGTCACAGCGGGAAGAAAAAAGACATTTCAACTGCATATGTGTATTTAACAGCCGAGGTGGCGAGCAAGAATGAGGCAGCAGTTCTGTCTTATCTGCATACACGCACCAACACCACGGTGAACTTCAAAAACCATGCACTCATCTTCACACAAGAGTCTGATGTGACTTTAATGATTCACGCATATATGTTTTAAGCGTGTCTTGAGACTTTTTGCACGTCACTGAAAACATTGTTGCTGCTGCAAACTTCCACAAAGCTCCCACTTTAAATACTTCACTAAAATAATTCATATAAACAGTGTGTGTGTGTGTGTGTGTGTGTATTAATGATGCTGTAGTAAGTAAACTACATAAAATATATTGTTATCCAGTTGCTCCTTTAAGTCCTGTACTGTTCGTTTGTAGCTCAGGTTCACATTAATAGCCTATTCAAGTTACTTGTGTACCTGCTGTAATTGATTAACATGACTACTAGTTGGCTTTGAACCAACATACATGCCTTTGTATATAGTAGAGAGTGTCTAAAATCCATTTTTTAAAATGATTTTATTTATACTTCACAAACACCTCGATGTTGAACATGTTCAGCTTACCTGCGCTTCAGACGCTTTTGAGGAAGTGCTCTGAAAAGAAAGAAACATTTTTAGGACATCCCACAGAGTTGAGTCTGTTCATCTGCACGTAGCGTTTTTAGTGGGAGAAACGTTGTAGATAGAAAACACTACGTCCAGATGAACAGACTCAACTCTGTGGGGTATCCTTACCTGGACGATTTAGCATGCATCAAGACACTTTTTCAAGAGAATCTTCGTGTGCTTGAGCTGATTTCAGGCGGATACATTTCATCACGGAAGCACTGCCACTATGACGGTCTTTTATTCCATCTCATATACATGAACAGGAGTCCAAACAAATAATATCTGCTGCCATAAGCAGCAGCTACAACATTTGTTTTGGGATTTCATGCACGAGGACAACCTTGACATAAATTGGCTAGGTGCTGACGGTTATATTCAACTATGAAACCAGAGTCCAGCAGCAGCCTCTGCAGTTACTGAGCCTTCACCTCTAATTAAAATCAACCAGCCTGTGTGCTGATTAGCACACTTGTGTGCCATATATCTCTGGTAAGATGACCACTTTGTTATTTTAGGCACATTGTTCCTCTTTCAGGATTCATTTTCAGACTTTTATGGGGTGCCATAAAGTTACCCTTGTTTTCTCATGTCAGTGACGAGTGCAAGTCTAGAAGAGCTGTGCAGGATTCAAATAATATCATAGCTAATGTTTAGTGGTGTGTGGTGCACTTGAAGACAGAAAACGTGGTCCACTGAGTTGCATTTGCACAACAGCAGGAAATTACTTTTTCCTGTATTAAAACTGTATTGTGACAAGTTCCATTTTTTTAAAAAATCAAAAGAAATAAAAAAAAAAAACAGGGTCATGTGGAGAGCAACACTAACAACTTATTATTCATTTTATGAATTTATCAGTTGCTCAGTAAAATGCAATCTGCATATATGCAAGTAACAGAAAAATGCATCTGTACTTTAACCAAAAGCTGACCTCTCTGACCAGCCTGCACAACAGATAATGTTTTTCGCCTTACAAGGAACACAAAACGTGTTTTCTCTGTATCAGGTTGTTGAATCCAATCTGCTAAAATCATGAGTTGGTGCCACCTGCTGGAAGAATGGTAAAGCACATGGACACAAACAACCTGACAGACCTACTTGCAGAAATTCTCACATACACATAGCTGTGCAGGCAAAAACCTTAAACACACAAGTGTCATTTTAATTAGGTAATATTTACCCATGTATTTGACTGCAGTAAAACACCGATCTGCAGCACTGTGCCATTGTGCATTCAGACATGCATGCATGCAAACAAAAAGGTCACTGGCATTGTCACACACTCACCGATAGATGTTGGGATCTAATAGCATGGCTGTGTCCTGTGGCAACTGGGATAAGTGCACCACTTTAGTCTTCAGCTGAGATCGCTCTGTTTCATTCACCCACACGTCAGGCAGTCTGCGAGACAGCACACACATGCAGAAAGAGGACATGTGGTCAGATTTCAAGGTTACAAGACGAAGATGAGGATACCGAGGACGGAGTGGGAGTAGGGTCGAACGGAGCAGGGTGGGAAAGATGTAGCCTCAGTGAGTCAAATGAACACGTTAACACCTATCTCTGAAGACTAGGTATGTTTCTATAAGGAACCAAACCACAGAAACAGACATACGTGCACAAGTGACCAGACTAGCACACACAAAGGGTGGAAAAAGTGTACCTTCCTCTCATTTGCATGATCAGATCGTATGTGTCAGTGATTTCTTTTGCAAATTTTACTACAAAATGGAAAAACTGGCTTAGAAGTACAATGACAACAGACTGATTATATTCCCCCTTAAAATTCAATTAGAGAGTGTGTTATATTAAATGCTGAACTGAGCAGTAGCACCTTACTGCACCCACAGTATGGGAGTGTGCCGAGTAATGGCGTGGCAAGTTGAGGTGCAAAAGAAAGAAACAAAGAGCTTAGCAAGTCTGCTGCGCTTCCCCTCCTTCCTACAGCCCCCACCTCCCCGTCTCCACCCCCAGCGTTCCCCCGTCACTATGTGCGTCATCACAGGAGCCCCCAGAGACAGACAGACAGACACACACACACACACACACACACACACACACACACACACACACACACACACACACACCAGGCGGCTGCTAGGCAAGCATGCAGTCACCAAGCCAAATCAGTCATTCACATGCCTAGTCAGCCCATTCAGCATTATGGTGTGCAGGTATCGCTTCAGATGTTGCAGAGTTGAAGGTAGAGGTGAAGAACTAAAGAGAGAAAATATAATGCAAAACTGACAAATGAAGGACAGGAAAGTATGGAAGGAGGGAAAGCAAAATGAAGTGGCAGTGGAGGCAGGGATGGCACACATTAAAGTAAAATGATTCACTTCAGTAGTTGCAAAAACCCTTTTATGGTATGTTTAAGTGCCTGGAAGGTGCTGCTAGCTGCATAATGTATATATATGCTTTTGCTCAAGTGTGTGGTTGCAAAGGACTACAAAATACCCTAAATCATGCAAAAACATAGCTTGCTCATGCAAATGATAAGGGCATATGCTGTCTGTTTGGTTGTTGTTGTTTTTTAAGTTTGAAAAAAGTAAAGAAGTGTGATGCTAAGTTGTTTTCCTTTTTGATTCTGCAGTGCACAAAGTCCCTCTATCCCCTTTAATGGTGGGGAGAGAAGAAAGAGGAAGCTGAGAAGAGGCAGAGATACGACAAGAAACAGCCCCCTTCAAAGCAGCTTTACAGTTTGGATTACTCTTGAGTTAGTGTCGTTCTCCAAAGCAAACCTCAAATGACAGAGGTGGACCTGCGGAGTGTTAAAAATGCAGTAAACACCTGTGTGTGTGTGTGTGTGTGTGTGTGTGTGTGTGTGTGCTCGTACTTACACATGTAAACATCTCACAGTAAGTGCGCTGTGGTACTGATGACTTATTATATCCTTGTGTCTGGGAAATGCATAAGAAGGCTGCACTGGGGGGAGTGGGGGCAGCATGTTGCACGTGTCGAAAATACACACACACAAACACTCCCAAAGTGCTCATATCATTCACAAACACACGTGCACATTTTCAAAGCCCTAAAAGATCGAAAAACCCCATTCAGTCACATAAACCAAATAAAGACAAATGGATTTGTTTTATTTTCAGGAGGAGAATTGGGAAGGTTATTTGCCTCGCGTCTTTATGAGCCAGAAATGTATATTGTGCGGGAGGCCCTCTGTTGAGAAAGCTACTGGGGAACGCCTGCCAGAGTGAAGCTCGTCTTCAACCCTGAATTGATGGCTGGCTCCAGGCCTTGAAGCTCCCAGTGGTGACAGAAGCAAAAGGTTTATCATAAACCACTAAAGAGTATAATCAGATTGGTAAAATATTAAATGGCTTTATATGAAGTGTCCTGATAAACTACAAAGAACAGGAGGCTCAGAAAGCCGGTTCATTGACTATAAAACTCACTGCAGCCTAAAGAGAGGCTACACCCCATCGGCACCCCAACTTCCTATTACGATTTTACACCACAATACTTTAGGAACGGTTCTATTTAAAATACAATATACTTTTATATATTCTTAAAAACGAATTCAAACTTCTGAAATTCTGAGATTTTAGATGCGTTTTGTCTTCCCAGAGATCACGTTACTCCTTGCTTAGTCAGGTTTACACCACAGATTCAAACCCAAGACCTAGTTGGTAAAAATAGCAACAGTGCTAACCAAAATCAGTTTAACAATTAAAAAAAAAAATGTAATCAACATGATAAATGCTCAAAGAATAACCTCCTCCTTCACTCTATTATGCTTACTGCCAAGGAGTCAAGTCACACCTACTCTACTCTCAGCCAGGAAAAACCCATTCATAGTAAATAGAGCATAGGTTACATCAAATGGACATTCACACTAATTTTTCCTAAAATAAAAATAAATTTATTCTCTTTTTTTTGAGAGGAGAGGGGGGGGGGGGCTTACATACATGTCTACTACAGACAGAATGCGTGGAAGGAAGTGGATGTTCTTGACACGGTCTTTTTCTTCCTATCAGATCAAATTAGCAGCTCGAGTTTCACAAGCAAACTTAGAAATAGCAGTGATGCAGGTTTATGCATTAATTCTTTTGCCTCGTGTCAAAATTTATGGTGCAGAAGTAACTGGTCAGAGACCCACCAGACAATACCCCCAGTGCGCTTTCAAAATGTAGTCAGACATCATAGATCAAAGCTACATTGATCTTTAGTACATTTAGAGACAATTCTGCATGCTTACTCTTGCAAACTTGTGACAAAGTTCCCCGGGGCAGACTGAAAACAGAGCAGGGGAAAAAAAAGAAAATCTAATTTTACACTTTTTTTCTTTTCTACACAGTGAATACCCCCCCCCCCCCCCTTTTTTTTTCCTTTTTATAAAACTGTTTCTGCTTAAGTGACTAGAATAAATATTAAAGGTGCTTCTTTTGGAAACTGTTGCTTTTTTGTTAGATCTCCACTAGCTTGTATGGCAGCTGCCTAAAAGTAAACAAAGCAATAAAAAAAATTTGAATTTGGGGAAAAAAACATAAACATTTAAGAGATAAATCCATGTTGGGAAATATAAGCTCCGTCTAGTTTTTTCATAACTATGTGCAGGACAGATTCGGTGGCTGGAGGTGTTCATTGTCAGTGACTGTGTATTCTAGTGTTAGTTATTCAAAAGCAATCAACAGCGTGCAGGGGAATCCACTCACCCATCCATCAAAGATTAGACTCCAATTATGGTTCTCTCGCTCTCTCTCCCAGCCCTCCCATCCCCCTTTTCCTCCTCAGTGAACTGCTGGTAAATCTCAGTTCATAATGGCTCATGTTAATCAGTTACTCATTAATCCAAATGGAGTTAATGAGTGTCAGTCACACAGTGAATGGTTAGCTTGAGCATTAATAAACATGACTTCCCACATTCACACAGCTAATCATTGACTCAGTGGCTGAGAAACATATGTGCACACATGCACATTGCAGCCTATATGCTTACATTCTTCCTTATCCTTAGGGTATTCTACCAAATTACACATTTAGAGCCGCCTCAGATGTGTGTAGGACAAATGATGATGGAGTGACTTTCGACACTTTGTCTGCTTTATCATCATTTACAGTTCCTCACAAACTAGGCAGTGTGTGCTGTGACTTTTTTCATCCTATAAGTGATGTCATCACTTACAGTCTAATTCCTTGCACTATCCCACAGATGTGATAACATGTTTTTCACTCATTGTTGAGTGTTTCTCATTTCGGGCTGATCTGCTGCTCTTTTCTCTCTACCAGGTTTCTTTTTCTTTTGGTCTATTAGTCTGTATTTCGTATTACCTTAGTGTCAAAACTCCCCCCGAGACCCACAATGAGCCTGTCAGTGGAAAAGATATCAGGCACCTCCGTCAGTTCACTTTGTTTTGACCTCATTGTCACTCCCATGGAAACACTTTGCGCCTTTTCTGACTTCCAACTTGTCTTCTCTTCCAGTTTTTAGCTGGGAGAAAGCATACTTCGTTCTTACAACATCCTCACCACTTTCTCCACTTCTCCTCAAGGTAAATATGCTTTCTTAAAAAGAGAAATAAGGCCAGACTGACTTAAAATTATTCTGAACTCTCAAACATATGTGTGGCGGTAAGACTACAGTGGTCAGTGTGCAAGTCTAATAAATCCAAGGGTAGTTTTTCATGAGCTTTCATTTCTTGTGCAGGGTAAGAACATTTCTATGCATGTATTAGTGAACGAGGCCGAATGAGATCAAGTGTTCTTTTCTTACTTCTCTTGCTAGTTAACGAGACCTGGCACAGGTTCTTGGCTATGGATGAAAAGCTTCTTGTCTGAAATCATAGATTTATTGTTTTACAAACCGGTAAATGTGCCCCGAAAATCAATGTAAACTAAAAAATGTGCCTCTGTAAGAAGAAAGCCTGACAGACTAAAGAACTTTATCCAACAAGAGGTGGCAAAATAGTCACCTCTAAACTTAATAGAAAAGACAGCCTCGCAAATGTTGTACAAGCAAACTTAGTTCGGTCCCCCGGTCAACTTTCATCTGTTTAGAGGTACTCAAGCCACCCTCACAACCACACGGCTTAAGACATTACTGTAACCCCCCTCCGTAATGGGATAATTATCCATATTAATGACCCAAGCACTCCTCTGGCCCAAGGCAAATGTATGACTCAGTACTACCACTGCCTTCTTCTGCATGAACCAAGGCGTCTCATTCTTGCCTTCCATCTTTCTGTTAAATCCCCTCCCTATCATTCATTCCCTCTGATTTCATTCTGCCTCTTCCTCACATTTCTCACTCCCACAGCCATTTTGCTCCCACTCCTATTTCTCACTTTCCTCCCATCTCTCTCCCTCCTATTCTTTTCCTCTATCTATTCTGCCTGCATCCGTCTTTGGGGTCTCAGCATCAATCTCAATCTTTGTCTCTCTGTTTGGAATTAATTTGAGAAATGTTTCCTAATCACCAAACTTCATCTCTCTCTTCCTTTCCCCACTCCCTTATTATTTCTCCCCACATTAGATTAAACTCCCACATGCATGGAAAGCAGAAGGCTGTAGAGGTGGATCGGAGATGGGAAAAGGAAAGAAGAGGAGGATGGACTGCAGAAACATCAGAGAATAAAGATTTTTCTACAGTCTGTTCACTGGAAGCTTTTAGCAGACAGCTGAATTTGCAAACTTGTGCCAGTACTCCCGTCTTTGCCAGGTCCCTTTGTTTTCAAACTATTTCTTTGCCACCACTGACCTTGTTCTCGCTCCCCTTCCTTCTCTGTTTCTCTAGTTCTTTCCCGCTTATCTCTAGTCATCCTTGTTCTCTTTCTCAGTCGGCATTCTGATCATTTTCAGATGCCTTTCAGTCAAAACCTTTAATAGGAGTGTGGGAGAGTTGGGAGTTTGGTTGGATCTACCCGTGAGCAAAAGCCCTACTGACAATCACAGAGTTCTGTGAAGCTCTCTCTCTTTTTGCTTCCAATGTTCACCTCCAGTGGACTGAGCCCAGGAAGGCTAAGCTGGCAAAAGGCATTTAAACGGGTGATGACTGTGCAGAACGGTCCAAGTCTCAGTGGGCTTAGTACAAGTTTATCCATTCATTCAGCCAAGTAAGGAAGATTTATAACAAGCCCCGACATGAAGGAAGCCCAGATCGCTGCATGTGCAGCTGGATGACACATACTCGTACAAACTGCTACAGCTCAAAGAGGTAAATTTTGTACAAGTGGTTCAGTCTTTGGATTGTTACAGATGTGGAGGTTTGTACAAGAGGTGTTGAGCTGCCTTGTTGTACACTGGTTACATTTACATATTATGGCTTACAAATATTAGTATAAATTATTATTATTGTGTGGCCATGGCTGAGGTGGTAAAGTATGCTGCAAACCTGCCCTTGGACAAGACACCAAATCAGATGGTAGGTGAGCATGGCTGCGCTGCCACCATTAGTGTGCAAGTGTGCGAATGAGAAACAAGGATAAATGGGACTATATCAGTGCAGACCATTACCCCCAAGCACCTTGTAACTTGAGTTTTGCAAGGTCCTATAGAAATAAAGTATATTACTTTTTAACATTCCACATTAATTATTAACAAATGTCAGAGTGCACGTCTTCTCCTTCTCAGTGGGGTTAAACTAGTGAATAAGTTCATCTCGTAGTCAGACCCAGAAGTATTTGCACGACAAGGTTACTACAACAACTTAAAGACTGTGCCGTTTACAAGGCAGACATGTAAGTGTCAGGTTCAGTTTCAGTTCAAAACCCAAGATGGTTCATACAGACGCCCCTGAAGCATGAATAGTCTCACAATTTAGAAGTCAGAGGAGGCCTGCCAAAACATCTTTAAAACATGCTGGCACTTATTTTTTGGCTTATACACAGTCTATCAAAAACAAGCATCCCATTTCAAAAGGATATATTTTTGAAAGTAATGGACATAGAAGCCTGCGGTAAATTTTAAAATACATATCTAAATATAAAGCTTACAAAATGTGTCTCCCTCCAGACTCGTGGCATATATCCATACGATAGTCAAACCCATCCCTGGAGACACTGCAGTCGTTATACTACATACTGGCAACCACATGAAATTCACAAATCCCTCCTTTCTAACGGTATGTGTTTCGATCATTGCCAGTGAACAGCTAAGGAACTAAAGCACTATGAAATCGAAAGCTTACACCCTGTATATTATTTAATATAAGGCAAATGCTCATGCAGATCTATAATAACATGTAGGAAAAGTTTTACTCACATGTCCTCAGGTGTCCAATGCAGAAGAACCTTGACCTTGCCAGACCCCTCTTTCCTTTTGGCTAGCACCTACACAGACAATCATGGGAGGAACAAAACAAAACAAAATATTAAGCTGGCTTCAGCAAGGAAGATTCAGAACAAAGTATTTACACAGGAATATAATTTAACCCAAATGGCTGTTAACCTTTACATTTCAAGCCCCTTGTGCTGCTTTACATGAGCACAGACGTATCGGGTTTAGTCTGTATTGCAGCATTCTCTCGCATCTGTGGAGAAAAGGCTTCAAAGATGCGTCTTATTTCTGGCCTCACCTCTCTAATGAATAATACGGTTACATGCTTCAAACATCCTACCAAGTGATTCAGTGCTCATTTTGCTTGTTAGTGTAATCATCAGCCGGTCTTAATAATGCATGTGAGAGCTCAGTGAGATTTCTATTTTCAGGGTGCTCTATGCCCCGCAACACACTGCAAGACCAAGAAACTAATTCAGACAGAAGATAAAGCACATGAGACATTTCCATCGTCACAAAGTCACTGCTCCTGTTGCGGGTTATGTCGCAACCGAAAGCTTCAACACGTTAGGCAGGAATGCGTTTAGCGGAGACCAACTCCTACAGAGGAATGTTTGCATCACAAACCTGTGTTCATTTTTGCTTTGGTTTCTGGTTTCAATACAAACCTTTTGCACAGCCACTGCAGCTACAAACTTCAAGGCTTTTCTTCTTTGAAAATACAGTTGAGACTATACAAGACTTCCTCCCTATCTAGCCCTTTTCATGCATAGCATTTCATCTTTCATGCTGTGTTGGTTTATAGTAAAACTGGTGTGGAATTCACAAATATTGTCAGTAGGGAAAAGAAAAGCAAGAAAAATAACCAGGAGAGGCAAAAATAGCCACAGATATAACCTCTTGCGTCAATTGCCTTTTTTTTGAGGGGGTCTGTTTTTAGGATTGTGAATGAGCTCACATGTGAAGAACTTCTCTTACGCACATGAATTTTTGAGATTATTTTTGTGACTCCAGGGACTAGCTCTGGCATTGATGGAAACTGGTTTGAGGACAGGAAGGAGCAGGCTCCACTGAGACAAGACACAGAGACAGAGGCAAGACTCGCTCTCCTCCTCTTACAACGGCTCCTGCATTTCACAAAACGCATGATTTTTGTGTTTTAAGTAGCTTCAATCTGTTTTATTTATCTGAGATCCCACTAACCTCAATGATAAACAGATACAGCTAATTGATGGATAATCTGACAAATTATGTATTTTCATCTTCCTCCACCTTTGTGATGTTTTGAGGAAAGCAAGGAGGACACAAACATGACCTGTAATAAACTGATTAACTTTAAAATAAGCAAAACAAAAAAATGAAACGAGGACTATTTAGGCTAGGTTAGGTGAGATTAATTTTGTTGTTTCTGGACTTGTGCCTTAACATTTGTCTGCTAGACGCTTTGCAAACAGCAGCCAAGTTGGCAGATCAACCATGTTCCCTTTGTCTGCAATACAGTGTGCAGACACACAAGTCTTGACAAACACAAGGAGGGATATCAAAGCACCTAAAACAGGGTGATTGATTAATAGCTTGGGGAATTAAAAGAGTTACTTACCATCTGATCGTATCTCGATACACTGCCCGTGATAACAGGCAGTTCTAAATGGTATCACAGTGATACAGTGTGATACACTGAAATGTGACATACAGTGATATAAATCAGGAAGTCTGCAAATGTCACAGCTGCAAACAGCCGTGAGATAACTGCCAGTTTAAGTCACTTTCAAATATTCATTATTATTCACAAAGCACTGGTTTTGGAGTTTGCTAGTCTTCCCTGTACCAGCGGGGGTCTCTCCTCCCAAAAACTTGCATGAAAGGTTAAGTCCCGATCTAAAATTAACCGCAGGTGTGGCTGTGAGAGCATGTGGTTATCTGTCGCTCTGCGTTTTGTCTCTGTTGGACTGCTGACCGGTTCAGAATGTGACAGCTGGGATAGGCTCCAGCCACCCCAATGACCCCACGTAGTTAGCAGTTTCTGACAATTCAAATTAGAGGAAAAAGTCTGGAGCACCTGTTTATATATTATAGGAGAAAGTGATACAGTACATTTCCATCCATCCATTCGCTTCCGCTTATCCTTTTTCAGGGTCGCGGGGGGCGCTGGAGCCTATCCCAGCTGTCATAGGGCGAGAGGCGGGGTACACCCTGGACAGGTCGCCAGTCTGTCGCAGGGCCAACATACAGGGACAGACAACCATTCGCACTCACTTTCATTCGCACATTCACACCTAGTGACAATTTGGGTTATCCAATTAACCTATCCCCACTAAGTGCATGTCTTTGGACGGTGGGAGGAAGCCGGAGTACCCGGAGGGAACCCACGCAAACACGGGGAGAACATGCAAACTCCACACAGAAAGACCCCGGCCTGATGTTGGAATTGAACTCAGGACCTTCTTGCTGTGCGGCAACAGTGCTAACCACCGTGCCACCGTGCTGCCCCAGTACATTTCCCTACCGATATTATATCTCACTCAAGCAAAAACAAACAATCAAAACAGACTTGCACCTCTTTGCTAACTGGATTCTACTTAAAATGCTCTCAGATGTGCCTCTTCCAACTTAGTCCTCAGAAGATGTAAAAACTCCTTTCAGACTATTAGTCACATCTCATAAATAAGCACTGTATCTCATTTGTTCTTGCTTATCTCCCTCTTCCTTTATCTGCTAGCTCTCCAGCTTCGTCAGTTCACATGGAGAGGAACAGTTTCTCAGAGACAACAGCAGGGCTTGTATACGAGAGTCAAACTCCTGTGCTAGCTGGAGTGAGCCCTACTTGAGTGTCTTAAGCCCCGCGGGTAAGACTCAGTGCACTAACCAGCTGCTTTACTGCTTTTTTATTTAAAAATGCATAGCTGCTAACTTATGCCCTCAGGCACCTTGTAGCACCAGGTTAATAATCACAAGCCAAGCCTACACTTGAAAGGGCCATGAACATGTATGTAAAGAAGTGGGCTTGTGTTTAAGCAGCATGAAGTGATTTGTGAGCTGAGTGGTCTGATGATGATGGTCTGTGCTTTAAGGGACAGATCTTAATCCTCTATAAACCCAGGGGAGGACGGTAAGAGAGGGAGAAGTAAAAGAATGGGAGGGAGAGAGAGCAGGAGGACTTAGGGAGTGAACAGCAGATATTAATGTGGCTCCAAAACAAAGCAGTGAAAACTGCAGGAATCCAGCTGGGGGAGGACAGGCCTGCTAAAACTGGGTGCCTGTCTAGTGTCATGGGGTCAAGCTGTGGATGACGCAGATTGGTGCAATAGCAAAAATATCCCATCATAAACATGACTGAGTTGCTCCAACAGGTCAGCAGACCCATTGGCCAAGCTCCACAGAACCCCCCACGGCTTTGCTCCATAACCCCAGGCCTGGGAGGGTCCACTGGGGCCAGGGGTCTAACTCAGCATCGCAGCCCGTCACCACAATCCTTCAGGGATTACAGAGAAAAAAAAAATCTATGCCCAACTGGCAAGATCTCCTTCCGATTCCATGACCCTAACCTTCACTTAACCCCTGTTCCCTGTCCTCACTCTCCAAGTCTGTTACTCTCCCTCCCTTGACTGGTTCTTCCTCCTTCTGACTCTGTGTCCAAATAGTTACCTCTCTTAACCTCTTCCCAAGCTTTATCTTCAAATTTTCCCTCCCTGTCTTTAAATTCTTGGCTGCTGCAGCTGACCGGTTGAGGTTTATAGAGGCAATGCAAAGGAGAAAAGAGCTGAACAGGAGTCCTGTAAAAATACTCCTCAGCTGCACCCACTTTATGCATCAATTATTTACTTAAAAAAAAAAAAAAAAAACAGAAAAAGAAACAAACAAAAAAATCTAACAAATAATGAAGGGCTGGGTGTTGCTATAGCTGACATGCAAGCATTAAAGAGGTACAGTGAATACAAAAAGTGTAAACACCCCTGTCAGTAATCAAAAGGTACATCAAGAAAGTATTAGTTTAGGGGTGTACACACTAATGTGCACCTAACTGGCCAGATTTGTTTGTTTTTCCTTTGAACTGTACCGCTTACATATTTGTGATTTATTGTGTGCTCATTTACTAACATCACAAAAAATTACACTGGATGAATCATTGTTGTCATCACTGAGACAACTGCAAATGTGTTGTACAAAATACCCTTTTTAATACCGAAACAAACATTTTAACAGAACCGGGCTCTGTTTTTAAACGACCCTTTTACTCCTGTGTGTTTTTCATGGTGGTTAAAACCCTTTTCAGAAAGGCTGGTTTTATTTAGAGGCCAAAGGGGAGACATTTTGTTTCCCGTTTCTGATCAGCCAATGGTGATGCTCTACAACAACGCTTTTAAGAATTGTTATATCTTTTTGGGAAAATGTCAAATGGAAATATTTCATAGCTAGAGTGGTACAGGCCGGTAAAATAGAATAGATTTCTGCCTGGAGATAACAAGTGTAAACAGAATTACTGACACTGGCAGGAAAACTGCTGCTTTACAAATGTAAAGAGAGACTGCGCCGAGAAAGGAGTGGGACTGTGTGTGTTTCATGTACACCATGTGAACAAAAGAGGATTAGGCAGCAGATGATCCTTACTCCTCCCCCCCTCAATCTTTTTGAAGAACACCACATCACTCAATCTGAACTGGAGTCAGAGTGCTCCCTTGTGGAAATGCATTAGAATAGCAGCTACAGTTAAGTTTTCTTAACAGAAAATCCATTTATCTAAGGAATTTTTGTCAGAAAAAAAGATTTTTCTTCCTATGAGAGCTCACATGTGGCTCCAGTTTAAGGTGAAAAGGGCACTTTACCACACATTAATAATGTATTCTGCACAAGGCTCAAAATGGGGAAAGCTGCACACATAAAACACACCAATTGTCTTTCCTGTGAAGCCCGATTTAGAGAAAAACAACATCAGGCCTTGGGCTGTTGCTACAGGTTCAATTCAAGTGCAAAGAGGAAAAAAAATCTGCAATATATATATATATATATATATATATATATATATATATATATATATATATATATATAAAAAAATGTGGGATGTACAAAAAGTAACATTACAGTGCCATAAATTTACAAACGAGCAGCTTTATTGGTGTCCCTGAAGGGAAGACGAAAGATTTAGATGACGCTGAAGACAAAGTCAGCTTCAAATTTTATTGCTCATTATGATGATGAAGGTCTAAACCATCGTTGAAAATGTTATTAATTTCTTATGTGTTCTTTCGGATAAATGACTTTGGGAAAGTTCAGCTGTGTTTCCTGAAAATATTCTTTATCTTATTTGATCTTGGTGCTCTGACACACAAGCGTTCCAACCTTGTTTTCTTATTTACTGCATTATAGAGTAAAAGATTTTTTGGTTTATCAAATCATTAGAAATGGCAGCAAAAAGCTCAAATTTCTATAAAATTATGTAACCAACTCAGTGCCTTAACTGTACATTGATCAGCTGTACATTTGCACTCATTCACAAAGGGCCTATTTTGAGCCAAGAGAAATCAAGTCCTGTTCCAATTATATAAGAAATAGACTTTTAACATACAAAAGTAGCGAGAACCCGGAGACCAACTAGTAAGGGTGTATAACTTATAACACGTTACTGTAATCCCATTACTTTTGTCAAGTAACGAGTAAAGTAAGGGATTACTATTGCAAAAACGGTAATTAGATTACCGTTACTTTCCCGTAGGAACGCTGCGTTACTAAGACCGTGATTTTTTTGCGAGAATGTCTCATGACAATGACGTAAGCGAGTGCGATATTCGTGACAACAGCTGTGTGCAGATCAACAGTGGATCATATATCGATTGTGGGAGAGAGTATGAGCGTGCAGCGTTTAAAGCGTGGAAGTACTGACCTTACTTTGAGTTTGATTCCATAAAAAGTGACAAAAACATTAGCGTCCACCGTGCGTGGGAAGAAGACTTCTTTTTACAGCGAAAAAAACCCCTAAACTTCCAAGCAAGCACCGAGTGTGCAATGACGTAATGGGAAACTCACAGAGAAACTCGCGGATTCTTCAACTGACCGCGGCACACCTGCACCAGGGTAAACCTCCGCCTATGCCACTCCTGCTTTACAGGTGAAAATAGAGCAACAGGACCGCTAGTCTTTGACTTTATTTTCTGCTGTGTTTTACTGGCATCTATTTGAAAGACTGAGTGTAAACACACAAAAAAACAAAATATTTTATTTTATGTGCTGGAATGTGCAGAAAATAGGTTTAAATGTTAAACAAATTTCTTCCAGTCAGAGAATGTTGCATATAATAAAATTTTTGCTCGATGCATAAAGTTAAAAGATTAAAACTAATAAAACGAGATTTAAAAAGACATTTTTCCATTTGATTACACTTTGTATGATAGATTATGCAGAAAAAGTAGAATTGGGCTGAAAGATCTATCGCTTTATCACCTATTCAGGTTGTAAATCGTGTTTTTAAAAAGTAACTAAGTAATATATACTTTTGAAAATAAGTAATCAGTAAAGTAACGGGATTATGTTTTTGGGGAAGTAACTTGACCAACACTGATCTAAAGTAGCAACTTCTAAGACACAAAAAATTAACTCTGAAAGGCCAAAACTGCAGTACCTCTAACTGCCAAATGCAAGTCAATCCCCAAAGCAAAACTATGTGCAAACGCACAGCTAAAAAACGCGAAAAAGCACATTTACTGTTTGTTCTCCATGTGTCGTTTCTCCCTTCACAACAACTGAGTGACTTTTATTTTATTTTTAATGTATCATCCGAGAGTTATACTGATAGGTCTGAAAATGAAGTCTGTCTCTGCTTTGACTGCCAGGCGTATGGACAAAGGCCTTAATTCTGCCAATTCAAAGCTGTGAACTGGACCTCTAAACCATCTCACATATGACCATGACAGCCACCAGGCTTTTTCATTCTCATACAAATAGCTGATGAGCAAATGTCAGTCATACAAATTTGCATCTGAAATCAAAAAAGCTATTCTTATTGCCTTTGTTTGCCATTACCATTTTTGTGCTGTTAGTGATTTTTAAACCATTTTTAATGGCTTTATTTTCCAAATAATGCGGCCTGCAGTGTGCCCAAAAAGTGTGTTTCAATCTGGTGAATGAATTCCTAGTGGTTAATAGTCTTAGCACTAACATTTTTAAGACATCAGGATATTTTGAGGAAATCAGTTTAACTGTAAATTATTTTTTTATTTTACATAAGTAAAGAGTGTTTTAGATATGACCAGAGGGAGCCAAAATTGTTTCTGGTCTAACTTTAAAACAAACGTAATATTTTACATGCATTTCCCTTTCTGCGTGTTTGATTTAATCTCTCTACTCTTCCAGTCTTTAACAAACACAGCAAGAGGCCAATTAAAGCTGGACATGAAGAAGAGGAAAGCATAAAAAAGGAGAAAGCCTGCTCTCTCTGAACCGCCCCCTCCCCCGTTGTGTGTAAACCCATTAAAATGGAAAAAAGACACTAGAAAAACTACAAGACATTCAGTCAAGCACATACCGTACTGTGAAAGACAACACTGTGGCCATTGCCCACACTTTCAATGTGGGTGGCGAGGTTGAGGCAGATGGCTCTGTGCCGAATGGCATCCATGGTCTGGGCATCAAAGAAGTCATGGGGTCTCGCTGGAGGGTGGGGGGTGGGGGGTGGGGGGAGGCAGAAAACAGGAGTAAAGTCAAAGTCCCAAACATGTACACACACGTTTATATAAAACCATTTGTCCAATTTTGGGCCCCCCAATCATCTCACAGCTGAAAAATACTAATCTTTTGTAACAACAGCTCCCATACAAGTAGAGCTGGGCGATAGAACGATAACGATATGTATCGCGATATAACTTTTACTCGATAGAGAAATTAAGCTATCGCGATAGACCTCGCCGCTCTTGTCTTCTTAAAATAAAAAAATAAAATAAAAAAAAAAGGTCAGCCAATCCAAACTAAGTAGCGCAGAGCCGAACCAATCACAGCCGCAGCGTCACGTCGCGTGACTTGTTACGTACAGCACAAGTGCCAAGCCGCACGTGTGTTTGTTTGGGAAGCAGCCAGCGGGTAATGGAGCCAGCGCGTAATGGAGGAAATGAGTGTGCCGACTAGAAAAATCAACCGAGCGTGACCGAAGAGAAAACAGATGATGGTTCCAGTGCCGGAGAGATTGTCAAACGGAAGAGCCAAAGAAGTTCCGTAGTGTGACGGTATTTCGGCTATTTCAAGTCTGACAAAAAACAGAGTAGCGTGCACTGTAAATTGTACCGAAAGCAAGTCTGGAAATACAATAAACTGGTGCATGCGTCACACTGTGCGCCACGTTATTGTTTCGGTGAAAAGAATTTCTACAATACTGTTACTGTTAATTCTACTCTCTGCAGTGTTTAAATGCTTACATATACACACAGTTACTGTCCCTCCACACATACGACTCGGTTCTGCTTCTATGCCCCAGCTTTGTTTACTTTTTCAGACCGAGGCTTCTAGACTTCTGATTGGCCAACATTTCTGCACGGTTAGGAATCTAGCGCCACCTGCTGCTTTGGCATGTTCCTAGCAGCGTTTTTCTTCATTTCTGCCTTTATGTGTGGACGGGATTATTTTTTTAAAACGAAAACGGAAAATCTCCGTTTTCAAAAATACCCGTGTACGTGTGGACGTAGCCTCAGTCTCTGACTGGAAGCGCTAATTCGTCATTCGGCTTTTGTCAGACTAAAGTAACTGTTAAAACTGTTTGAAAAGCTCAGCTATACAACAAGGAGAGATTGAGAATTTCCTTTTAGTTCTCAGTTTATTTGATATTGACAAAAGTTAGTCAGTTTTGTCTGTTCTTCTGTAAAACAAACTAAGATTTATTTTTAGAATTAATATTTTGTTTCTAAGTGGAATTGACAATTTAGTCTGTTTCGTTTGTTCTATTTTGAAACTTAAACGCTTTAGCGGCTGCCTTTTGTGTAGTTTGCAATATTTGCCTTTATTTATCTGAAAAAGTCTCATGTTCCTTAAGTACATCTACCCTGTTGAACTTATTATGGGAAATAAATATTTAAATAAAAACAAGCTGCTGATTATTTCACATTTTACTTGTGAGCAACGGCACATTTAAATCTTACAAATATAGTTATTTGGCTTATATCGTGATAGATATCGTTATCGCCTGAAATGAAAAAAACATATCGTGATATGAAAAAATCTCATATCGCCCAGCTCTACATACAAGTTAAACAAATGACAGCTCTCAATTGAAAGCTGTATGAAACTGGAAAAATTTGCATTTCCTGCGAAAATGCAGTGTGAACACTTTACAGCACTCACACAATAGATGACTGTTTTAGTTTCTCTGAATAACTGTGACACAATTCAGTAGAAAGAAAACTCTGACCTCTTAACATCTGAAGTTGTCATCATCGTGTTTTCTAAAATACTTACACAGCGCTCTGCAGTCTTTGAAAGGAAAAACATTATTATGAAAAAAATCACCAGAAGTATACATTTAGGAGAAAGGAAATTTTCATACCTTTACTTGATTTGACAACCAAACAAGGAAAATATGGCAATTATTAACTATTACACAACTTTGGATTTTGTAACTGTATTTTTTTTCCCTCAGCTAAACCTTAAACTCTTAGAAACCACTGCCACGTATGACTCACGACCAGCGAACGTATGCGTAGGTGACTATCAGCAGAAAGTGTGAACGGCAGAATATTACCTTCGATTGCATTAGAATACAGGTCAAATGTCTCAGTTCAGATTTGGATTTTCTTAATCCATATTATTGCAATCTAGTTGCCATTTAAGAAAAGTATGTTTTATATATTAATAGTTGGTAATAATGGCAAGCATACACAATTTACAAATTGACTGGAATATGCAAAACTCCTGACAAAAGACTCTTAAAGATTCAATATTTCTTGGTGGATGGGTGGTTTACTACTGCACAAATCACATCTGTATCCAAGGTTACAAAACTGAAAATGTTGTACATGTGTTGTTAAACTACCTCTTGTTTAGAGAATTAAGACAGAGGTGTAGAAATTAAAAATAATACCTGCATAATGCATAAACAGGCCATTTAAGGCAAACCCTGCAACGAGGTAGTGATCTGTACCTGTCCAAGCATTGAGAAACTACACTTTTACATGAAACACTTCCTACTGAAATGCAGCACTTTGCCATGTGGAAAGTGTGTCTGTCTAGCTGGCAGCAGTTCCTGTTTGTGTTGGTGTTTGTGTGTGTGGTCCAGCTCTCACTTTTCCAACAAAGACATGTGGGAGTTTAGAAGCAAAACAAGCACAGCGCGACCTCAAAAATGTGCTCAGGTTGTAATCCTTTTCAACACAGAAAGGAGAGAAAAGCACAATGAGAAGCATTTTGGAATAAGATCGGTGCGTGCGCCTGTAAGGTACGTACGTAAGGAGCACCTGCGTTTGTTCCTGAGCTTCTTCCTTTTGTTGAGTCCGGCCTTAGAAGGGGAGTCCTCCTTGAGTTTGGCCTGACCAGACATTCTCGAGGAGTTCTGCTGATTGAAGTGACTGGGTACGTGACGAGCCAGTCCACCTTGAGAAGCAAAACTAGCATTGCAGCCACCAACTACACACTGCAGCAGAGAAGCAGAAACAAGAAAAACATATGGCCCTGTCAGGATATTACCCATACTATGAAGGATAATGAGACAATGAAGAGAAGAGCGGGACATTAAGTCTTAGTTTATTTATGGTTTTACCTTGAAGGGCTTATCCCCACTGTGGGTCAGCATGTGTCTCTGGAGCCAGCTCTGACTGGTGGATGGCGTGTTATACACCTTGCAACCCTTCCACAGACACACAAAAACCTGAGGAACACAGACAGGCAAGCATGACAAAATAAAAAGAGATTACAGAGAGAAAAAATAGTTCATAACAGAATATTGAACAGAGGATAAAGACTCCTGAAGAAAGGCCTTTTTAAGATCATGTGTGAAATGATCTAAACCTAACTTTCCCTGTTATCTAAAGACCAACGTTATTATAGTTAACTAAAACTAAACGAAAATTAGATGTAAGAAACATTTTAGTTCAACGAGACAAAAAATAACATCAGCCTTTTAAGGCTGGGGTTTAAAACTACACTTTCAAATTAAAACAAACACACGACTGGGAACTTGGAAAATGACCTAAAAGTAATATGAAAACATTAGTATTTGTTAGTTTGATAAAAAAGGCTATTACAACTTGCCTGACGTCTGCAGTGTGAGTCAACTGCTTTAAAATAAGTTAGATTTTTCTATTGCAACGCCTTTGTTGGTTTTCCTAAATCTTGCCTCTGACATATGCCCTCCATACATAAAAAACAATTACAAAGACTAAAACTAACATCGAAACTAATAAAAACTAAAGATTTTCAAACAGCAAAAGCTAAACTAAAACAAGAAAATCCACTCTGGAAGGTAACTGACACTAAGCTAAAGTCAAAATGAAATAAAAGTAAAAACTAATTACAAAATATAAAACTTTCAATAACCTTTTCTCAAATTCCGCCAACAGATGGAAGATGTCAGTATGACTTGTGAAACTGCATGAACGTTACATTAATTGATTTATGGGATATAGAAAAAAAAAGTAATTTTGTTACAAAAGTGGCAACAAAAATTTTATTTACTTTGCTTACAAAAAAAGGATCCAGTGTTTGGTGAAAAAGCAGTTTAACATTCACTTTAATCAGATTATAGGCACATAAGGTGCTTTATGAGTGTGCAGTGGCATACTGGATGTCACTAGAAATTAGTAAGAAAATGAATTATGCAGTTCACTTTAACAAAAGAAGGATTCAGATGACCTTTATTTTAGATTTGCCAGGGTGTTGAAGCGATGAAGTGAAAATGGCCAACTATAAATTTAAATTAAAGTCGTCCAATTACAGAAAATTGCTCTACTGTGATTTGGCTCTCTTCGCAGTTAGTGTTGAGCTAGAGCAAAAAGGGGCACTAGTGTACTAGGCTACAAAACTTTTCAGTCTACTGACCCCTCCTCTCTGCCCATCCACATGAATCCCCCTGATGTGCTCTGCCAGATCAGGACTAGAGTTGAAGCACTCTGGACAGAGGTCCCAGCAACACTGGTAAGCCATCGACTTGTTTCCAGAGCGGCTGGCACTACCCTGTCCATTCATCATGGCAGGGGTGGAGCGCCCGCTGGATACTAGGCTCTCCATCTCCATCAAGGTACTGCTGATACTGAGCAAGAGGAGAGGGCAAGGAGGAATTCAGTGTCACAGTTATAAAACAAAGATGGCTTTGCACAGCCATAAAGAACAGGTGCTGATATTACATACTTGCTATGCTTGAAAGCCTTCGGGCTGAAAGGGATTTTCCATGCATGCCACAAACACTCATGCCAAATCAACTTAATGAGTGCGGTACACATAGCTTCTTAGCATAGTATTACAAATTTGCTGTGCTTCCATCAAAGGGCTCACAGTCAGCAGTGTTCTCGCAAAACAAATAAGGTTTAAAATTTCAAGTGGCTACAATTTGATTAGTTCAGCATTAACAACCTTTTATTAGATACATCCCCACACTTCACACTGATCTGAATAGCCACTGAAAAGTTGTTTTTCCCATCCAGCTGCTGGAGGTTAAAGGCCCTCTGTGCTTACCTTTAAATGTGAGATTTAAACTTTAACACTAAAAACAGACAACTTTAAAAAACAAAGACTGGATTGCCATCCTGCACTCGTTCAGTCACTACTTGGGTGGGTGGGTACTACAACAGCACCTACACTACAAGAGTTATTCCGCCGACCAACCTGTCCTCTGAGTCCATACGGCTCAAGGGTTCACCATCCGAGGATGATATCTCCACACTCGCCCGCCTCTTGTCACCCATCTCCCCACCACCAGCGCTGGCTTTATCTCCATCTTCGCTGACAGTTTTGCTTTTCTCGCTGTCTGTCCCCGAACTCCGGCTATCCTCTCCCGTCTCCTCCTTAGCATCTTTTATCGTGCTATCGCCGGTAGGTTCGCTGTGACCGTCTCCCGGGCTCTGCTGTGGTTCCGTTACTGGCTCTGGCTCTCCGGGAGCATTTGTCACCTCCTTGTCGCCCAAAGAAACACAGTCGTCTGACACCACCTCGCTCGCGGCCTTGTCTGAATCTGCAGCGGGCTTCTCCTCGCCAACCTCCGCCTCCACCGCTTCCATTTTCGGCTCTAGGCTACCGTCTGGCTGTTCCGTTTCCGGTTCGGTAGGGCCATTTTCCTTCTCCTCGCCATTGCCGTTGTTTGTGGCCACCGTCGGTACGTCTTTCTCGTCGCTTAGCGCGGGTGCTTCTTCTGAAGCCGCAGAAGCCATTTCGGCGGCGGACATAGCCGGGAATACTTTCGGTATTAAAATTTACTCATGCCACCGTCAAAAGCTTCTCTGCAGAAGGAGGGCTGGCTAAATTCAGTCCGCTCCCTGATTGGACGGAGACGGCACGAGGTGGCGAACTATGACGTAGTATTTAAAGTTTCCTCGTGTTTCCGAAAGCACATGGTTTTCCTTTTTAATAAAAACTGGAGTATTAGTATTAAAGCTTATAAGTAGCTTTGAAATATTAAGTTTAATGAATGAATGAATAAATAAATAAATAAATGTACTCATAGTTGGATAGCTAGTTATCGCGCTAGAAATGATTTTATAACCGATTCATGAGAATACCTTTGGGGTTTCCAGGTCTTCCTCAAATATATCGATTTAACAGTTTGTCAGCATAACGTTACATCTTTTTAGACATGGTGTAGATAATAGTTTTTAGGCCAGGGATGTCAAACTCATTTACACCATCGGGCACATACAGCACATGCACTTTGATCTTAAGTGGGCTGCACCAGTGAGACTCCCGCTTCTATCAGTGTGAAGACGTTTAACTGCACATTGAATCCTTGAGATAGCCTAATATAATATATATTAAATATATATATATTTGCATCTGTTGGCCTCAAATTGCGTGTACATTGTTTACTGAGTTCTTATTAGTCAGGCATTCACATGTAAACGGCTTTGATTTACAACATTTCCATCATGCACCAAAGAGCTTTAATTTTTTTTTGCTAGAATGCCAAACAGGAAGGTAAGCACGGGCATTTCTACAACATGGCCACCCAAAAGTGGCCTATTAATAATTTATGAATGCTATGATTAATGTTAGAAACCTGTTGTGAATGCAAAAATATGGTCCATGTTGCTACAGCTAGATGACCACCAGAGGGAGCCACAGCCCCTCATTTAAACTGTCATTCATGCTTGTTAAATCAAATGAAATCATATCTTATATTTGATTGTTTTTGATTACTATTTGAACCAGAGGCATGCAATTTTGCATGAGGGACTCAACAATTCAAAAAAATCCTATAAGTGAATTCATAGTAAAAGTGTAACCGTCATGGGGGAAACGCTTTTTAAATCTATATTTTGGAGTCAATTTAACACTTTCCATGCATGCGATTTTTATATTTTGGGGTCTATTTAAGCTGGAGTTCATTTAAATAAGTAAAATTCTTTCGGTCAACAGTTTTTGAGAATGTAATCTTTGATTATGTTGCAGGCTTGAGTCAAACTCCCTTTTGGTCAGCATCTCTACTGCATGTAGCTACAGGCGAGATAAAGAGCATAACACAACCACTCATTAGGAACAGAAACATTTATTTAACATGATATAAAACAGATGGGATATGAACATTTGCAAATTAAATCTAGTATGTAACTGTATGTTGAACATATCCTCCCATCCAGATATACCATGTACATTATATACACAGTAAATCTCTGATAATTACACTTTGTACACACAAAAAATTATCTCAGATTCAGAAAGGGGTTATTTCTATTGCTTTTTACACATCCTTATCCTGTTTTCTTTTAGTTCCAGGGCTCCAAACCAACATGTCATAAATGTTCTCGATTTTTTGTCATAAAATATAATCAAGATCTCTTTTTCCATCTCTCAGTTTAAATATATCTCTCAGCAATTTAAAAAAAAGGACAGTATAGATTGACTCAAGTCAGAACATTCACATATGCATTGGCAACAAAGTGCCAGGGACTTCAAATCCCATCTTTAAATAATTAGAACTCAGAAGTATGAGAAATTACAAATACTCTTAGTCTGCAGCAATAAAATGGTTCCTCCTTATATAATAATGGAGGGATCTATATCTTTTATCTACTCATCTTTAGCATAGACACATGTTCTTTACAATAAATGGATAAATATGCCTGGTTAGATGATGTCGAATGTGTGGGGGGAAAAAATTAAGTGAATTATTAAAGGCTTAATTAAATGCAGAGAAAATGTGAAACTTGCTTCTGAAACTTTTTCGAACAGTTGATGAAACATGAATGAAAACGTATAACAGACCAACATACTCTGCCACAGGCTATCAGGCTCAGAACAGAGTTCAGTCTATTAGCCTCCTGTATATACAGATAGACTTTGGCCCAGATTCGAACACAAAAACCTAATAAAACCATATAAATAATAAAAATGATTATAAAAGCCTTGTAAAAACTGAAACTGCAGCAGTAAAACGGTATGAATCCATGTGCTGTCTTGCCAGGTTGAGAAGATTGTTGCCCCCCGAAGAGGGAGGAGCTTAAGACGTCACAGTGAGCAACACAGAAGTCAGAGGTTGAGACCCATGAGTATGAAGTAGGCAGTTTCACTCTGTAGCCAAAGGCCTTGTGCTGAACTCTTTAGGAAAGTCCTCAGGAGCCGCTTCAGGCCTCCCCAGCTGCTTCCTTCATGTGTAGGTTTTCACTGAGGCCAGAGCCTGGGCTGAAGCAGAACAAAAGGACAGAAGTGAAATTATAGTGAGATTCCCTCATAGTTCTGCTATACAACAGTGTATTAGTGATACCGCAACACATAGAGAACAAACTCCCCGCATTGTTACGTGAAATGAACCCAACTAATTATCCTGAAATGCTTTTTTAAAACCCCAGAAATCAAATTTAACAATCAAAACACTTCAGCATTATGAGTATGAGTGAAAAAAGGGTGGATGGAGGCCCTTACTGATGCTACTACACACACATGAAGTGAGAACCGTCAGTGAGCTGGGGGGGTGTGGTGGTGGGAGACTGCGGATGGGGTGGGGAAGAGGACGACAGGCTTTTCACTGCAACGAAACGACAACATGGTGAGCACAGGCGCACGCATGAAATGACAAAACAACAAATTAGAACAGTTGATAATGAGTGAATGGCTAAATAAAACAGAAATAATCACTAAAGTGAGTGAAATTACTGAAAAAGCTACTGAGTAAGTAGTAAGTAAATTACCTAACACATACACAATGAAAGCAGCTACAGTTTGTTTCTAAGAACAGGCTCCCACCAGCTTTTGTTTTATTGCATGCGTTTTCTTTGATCCAACCACCCCACCTCCACCCTCTCGTCTCTCTAGAGACGTACCTGCTACCAGCTTGCTGCGTTTGGAGGCCTCGGCTGCCAGCTCATAGGAGATATTAATCATCTTCTCCTTTTCCTGTACAGTAACCTCCTCTTCAGTCTCCTCCTCAGGGCTCAGAGCCAGACTAGGCAGCACATTCTGCATGCTAGGAGCAAACACAAAACAGCAAGGTTTTCTCTACAGCATGCGACGGACAACTTCTAATTACCAACAAACAGGCCAGTTTTTAAAAATCAATATGAGGGCACTGACATTTAGAATAAAATGCCACAGTGGCTCAGAGATGAGCAAATAGACCTTTTCTGCACATTTGAGGCATGGATCTGCATGCCAAGCGCATGAGACATCTATGCTATGACCCTAAACTTACCTTTTACTTTTAGAAGGAATTTCATGCACGACATCTGCTCACCTGCAAAGCTGGCTCTTTCACCGTAGTATCCTTATCTAATATTCAAGGCTTGAGCAGACCTGTCCATGCTAATAACCGATTACTGATTTAGATGGATCATGACAGTGTGCTTACCTGTTTTTGGCTATGAGGGCTTTGATGCGGTCGACTTTTCTCTGCTTATCAGCCTCCTGCTCAGGACTCAGAGCCTCCTCAGGGTCCGATTCAATGTAACGCTCAGGAATGAGCACTTTGTCAGGCACAGAAAGCTGAGGAACAGCCACCAGACAAGAAACACTTATTTAGCACATTTGGTACAAATGAATGGTTTTCTAAACTGACACAGAAAATTCCACTTCTGTGCAAACAACATTATTACCCTGATCGGCATCTATTGTGCAGGAAGACTATTTTACATTTTGGGTGTTTAGAAGTAAATGGAGTGTCACTGTCAATTACTCTGAGGCATTCTGTACTACGCAGAGATCAACTGTAAGAAGTTCACCGATGTAATCTAAAGCAAGGCCGTGAACTCTTCTCAAGGCAGCAAGTCATGCAAATCATGTTGGTAGCTTATGAGCATCCCATGAAAAGATTTTGGCACAGAGGCCTTTGTGTAATGTTCAGTTAGCCTGAACAACGCTTATACAGTTATAAGTTGTTAACTTCTCCATTCCAGTTGAAACTTTTTTTTCCTGCAGTATTAACAATTGAATTGATAATACATGATGTTCTGTTGGTAAACGGCACCTTCATAATAATTTGCCCATGACAGTATTAGCCCTCTGAGTAATGGCTTGTAAAAAAACCAGCAGGCTGATGGGAACGACGGCTAACTGCTGTGCCGTACCTCTCGGTCGACATTAAAGTGATCAGCCTGGGAGGATTCTTTGAGACGAGCTATCTCCTCAGCGGGCGTCTCCTGCTCCCCCACCACCTCCTGCTGCCTGAGAGAGGCCTCCAGCTCCTGAATGTCACTGCTTATCACCTCATCTCTGCGTCTCACTTGAAACTAAAAGAAATAAATTATGAAACATAAAAGAAGCAGAGACATTATATCATATGAACATCTTCTGACTTCAGAGCTACCCTAATGTCAAATAGGGTCTGAGTCACTCAGCCAGTACCTGCGTGTTGCGGTAATGGTTTTCTTTAGTAAATGAGTGGCTGCGAGAGGGTGTGTTCTCCTGGCTGCTACCCCTGATGCTGAGGCTTTTTTTCTTCTCCCTGAGGGTACCCTGCTGGTGGCGACGGATCCTCTCCAGCTGCTCCTCCACGCTCATCCTGGGTCGGCTGCTCTCCACAGCACACAGCTGCTGCTCCACTGCACTGCGTGGACGCTCCTGTTGGCCAGAGACGACAACAGAATATAATTTAATAATGATATAGCATTACTGTGAAGACATTCAGCACTACGAGGTTGCCGCCATGTTAACTTTTTTTACTGTGATCCCCAATTGTGTGCATGGTAGAGATCTGAAGTTACATGGTGTCATTGCCTACTTGGGTTGTTTCACATGACGCAGCATTTGCAGCGTGATGAACTAGGCACGGTTTAAAAAAAGTCTAAACTTTACAAAGAAGAATAATCTCTACCCTTAATGTATGTACTGGAAAACATTTTACTTTTTTAAACAAAAGTAACAAACAGGACAGACACTTTGGACTTAACATAATGACTGAGAAATTGTTAAATATTTGCTCTCTTTGAGCTACATTTGGCAAAAGGCCAAACAACCTGGCTGTTGTGCGCTTGCACGCTCCCGCTGGAACACATGGGTGCACTCAGAGCGGCTGGGGGCTTGTTAATGCCTGAGCAGGAGAGGCTGATGTGAAGTGAACTGAGGAGAAGTTGTTCATTCTCAGGTCTGTGCCACACTGGAGGGTAGGCAGATGTGAACTCAGTCCAGAGGTCAAGGACATAGTCCCCACTGTCCACACTGTCCAAGATATCCTGGGACCTAAGTGCATACTCTTTTAATACTATAGGCTGAAGTACATAAGCCTAGAGGGAGTTTGTGCAATCACCTATTTTCATTACACATCGATCCATGTTCATACTCACACTGACACAGTAAAGCAGGACACACCCTGCAGTGTGTACAACAACCTCAGTTTTATCCAAATTCAGAAGCAGGAAATTAGAGCTCATCCAGGTCTTTATTTCTTTAAGACGTTCCTGCAGTTTAACCAATTTGTGCGCATCATGAAACTTTAATGACAGATGAAGCTGGGTGTCACCTGCATAGCAATGAAAATGTATGTTATTGCTGTATATTAGATAGATATGATTCAAACCACTCCAGCGCAGTACCTTTAATAATTATGGCATGCACTATACATCTCTGTAATAAAATATGGTCAACAGTACTGAATGCCGCACTGAGGTCTAACAGGACAAGCACAGAGACGAGTCCACTGAAACTCATTTGTTATTTCTCCCAGGATCTAAAGTTGAACTCTTACGCCTTAGGCATGCTCTCTTAGCACCAAGTGCTAAAGCACATAAGCCTAGAGAAATATTGTGCGTTTATCTATTTTCATTTGTACTACATGTCCATTAACGGTCAAAGTTACACAGGCGCAGCAAAAGCAGGACACACCCTGCAGTGTGGTGCACTAATGATATGGTTAGTGTGTTTAAGTTGATAGGATTCGTGGCTGGAAACTGTTTAAATACAGTTTGGCATCTACTTTATGGCAGCATGAGTCACACCCTCACCATGTGACAGCTGGCCTTTACTGCACATGTGAGTTTTCAACCAGCAGCTTACAAGCAAAACAACCAATTAGGAGAGGAGTAATCACAATTCAAAATTAACTGTGGTTAGTTCACAGCTGCCCATAATCATTATTAATTGAGAAAGCGTTAATTCAGGCGGACCACAAAGCCAAAAAATTATCAAGGCAAGCCAAACACAGTACCGGGCTACATCAACTAAGGGCTCAGCTGATACTCCTCTACATAACTGGCAATCTGCAGATAGCACAAACAATTAAGCTACTTTAGCCTGGCCATAGTTGCTGCACACCTGCAAGCTGCCTTACAACCCACTTCTAGCTCAGCTCCAACTTTCTTGCTGTATCTCAGCGGTCCCCAACCTTTTTTGCGCCACGGACCGCTTTATGTCCGACAAAATTTTCATGGACCGGCCTTTAAGGTGTTGTGGATAAATACAACAAAATAAAACCAGTAATGGTACAAAAAAATAAAAGAAGATTTATTCATAACACACGGGAAAAGACCTAGGGAAACTGAGTTAACGATAAAAACCATAAAAAAAATAATGATAAAAACCCTAAAAAACCCCATAAATTTCGCACACAAGCCTCAACTATCGTGGCCCGGTACCAAACGACTCACGGATTGGTACCGGTCCGTGACCCGGGGGTTGGGGACCGCTGCTGTATCTGACTTAATTCCTGCTCGTTTCCCCTTTGCCTGGGCCTTCGTCCAAGTATGTATATAGGAACGCAGGAAGGTCAGAAAGCCATACTACCAAATCTAAATAACTGCAGATATATATACCAGTCTTTTTTTGACTATAGTCCTGATCGTGACTGTATTTCGTTTGTTTTTCTATTGTCCGATAGATCCAAATCTACAAATGCTAAGAACATTTTAGTTATTATTAAAGCCCAAGGTCTCACCGTTCTAGGGTCAGGCTTCCTGCTCTTTCTTAATGTAACATATGAAGCTATGGAGGAGGAATCAGGCACTGGAGATTTGGTCCTTGGTGGGACGATACCAACTGGATAGGACATACCTACCCACAGAAAAGAAGACAAGAGATCAATAAAAGGTCAAACTGAAATCACATTATAGTAAAAAATTAGATAGGGTCAATTACAGGTGGTATTTTAATTAACACTTTCCATCCAACAAAAAAAAGACCTGCAAGCTCTTCAATAAATGTAGATCAATTTCCCTTTTGTGGTAAATTCAGCTCATCTATTCACATCACATGTTTGGTGGCAGAAAGTTTAAATACAGTAAACAAATATTATAGCTCACATGTTTTGGCCAAGTTTAAAAAGATGCATGCAGGTGCAAATCTCACTGTATCCATGGTAACCAGCAAAATTATGGTTGCCATGAGAGTTACTTTGTGATATACTGACCTAGATCCAAATAATCCAAATGCCAACTCAAATTGTGTTAGAGACAAGGTTTGTGTCAGAAATCACTCCATATTTACAGCATAGTGCACTCCATATGCTGTTCACCTTCTGAGCGTGTAAATGTTTCCACTAGAGAGCCCTCAAATACTCTAAAAGGGAGCGATCACAATGTGTAGACTTTGTTAGTCCCATGATAAAAAGCTCCAGTTTTATACAGACTAAAATGACCACTCTATTGTATTTTTATACACTAGGCTTCACTGCGAAACTGCACCAGTATCTCTCCAAAGTACCTTTATTTCCAACATGTTCTCTATCAGATGGATATTCAGATCTGTCTTCTCCATTATTCTCATCCACTTCGGCCACTGTGGTGAGTTCTGGCTCACTTTTGTACAGTCTGTAGTCAGGACCCTGGAGACGAGAAATTGGGGGGTTAAAAAAAAGAAAGAAAAAAAAAAAGAGGTCAACACAAATGAGAAAAACTCTGAAATGTAGTCAGTTTGTAAACAAACTCTGCATAACTCAGCGTGTCATTATCTCTTACAGAATGACTTAAGATGAAAAAATAAAATAAAATTCTTCATTGACCAGGGTTTTTTCTGCTTTGAGACGTTTTCGTGCCCCCTACAGAGGAAAATAACAAGCACTGTAATAGAAATATTTTCTTTTAATCGTATTTGTTAATTGTAGTTTCATTTACTCATACATAATAAACTTATAGTTTATCGACGCCTCAGAAATAACATGAAAACAAATAGATTTAAGCAATAAAAACGGTTTGCCTGTACTGCACATGAGGCGACTGCACTAATTCATCTCCAAAATCCCTGCTCGGAAAACAGGAAAAACCCTGCAGACTGAGCCACCTTAAATTTAAATGTGTGAACTACTCAGACAAAAGGTAGGCAGACACATTCAAACTTCGATATGGCGAAACAAACAGACCCAAAAAAATATTACATTTCAACATAAAGGATGAGACAGAAAAGGGGGATGTGGTAATTTAGTCAAAAACAAAATTAAAAAAAACAAAACAAAAATAAAAACACAAGCTGGACTTCAACCAAATAACTGAAAAGTAAATTATGCTGTACAATGACGGGAACAAATGGGAAAAAAAAATGCAACAGACACGAGATATTTATGGAAATCAAAGTGAACTCATCATCATGGACATGGGATGATACAGCTGAGGGCAGGGTCAACCAAGAGGTCAACAGGCTTACGCTGTGCGTGCTATTCCTGTGATTGGCCTTCCTGTCCTCTGGCTTGTGGAGTGATGAAGGGCGCACGCCGGGATGAGACGGCATAGGGGGCACGGTGGGGGGGTTGGGCTCGTAAGACTGGGGTAGGGGTGGCCGTGGGGGTACAGAGTCCTCCTCCTGGGGATTATATTGGGTATGACAGCACAGGAAGCAAGGTGACACATGGCGCCACCATACAGGCTCAGGGCTACAGCCATCTGGTATAGAGTAGCTCTGGGCCACAGGATGGGCTAAACAGTTGATTAGCCAGAGAGAGCGCTCCAGATGCTGTTATGGCTTGAGTGACACATTCCTCCAGACACCACTACTCACACCATCCATGAGTGGGGTGGGCATTTAGAGCCCTCAGCTTACGTCGATTATCATCTTCAAAACTGCTGGTGATGTGGGTTTATTTTTTTATGATCAATTTTCCCCATTAATTAACTCCAATAAAAGGTGAAAAAATTACCGTTAAGCTCACATCTTTAATTTGCTTGTAATGACAACCACCTGTCCAAAGCCTTACACAGGCCTAGAGACTAGTCAGCAACTCCTAAACAACCGCCGATTGCCGACTGTGGTCACGTGAAAACGATTACAAAGAGAACACTACACAAAAAAACTTGGATTGTAGTGGCATTTCGCAGGAAAGATGCCAACTGGTTTGCAAACGCTAGATATTTTCAACTGAGGTGAAACTTGAAAGAGTGCTGCACAACATGCATGCATTTCAAATGGCGGAACTTTTACTTTAAAGGGAAATGGTCTTTGTTTCAGTACTGCTTGGCATGTAGTTTGTTTTTGCAGCCAAGTCGGCATCTTCCTTACAAACTACAGGCAACCTACTAACAACCAAACTATATACCTCTTTGACACCACCTTCACACTGGTGACTGCCAGTAAGGTCACTGGCTAGTCTCCAGGTCTGTTTGACTGGGACTTTAGCAATTAATTTCACACCAATTGCCTCCAATCACTCATGACCGGTCAGGTAATTGCCAGATGGTTGCTAATCAGTTTCTAGGCCTGTGTGACTGAAGCCTTAGGCAGGAAAAAAAGAAAAACTCTTTCTCACATTTGAAAAGCTAGGAACAGTAAATGATGATTTAAAATGCCTTATTGTTTCAGCATCCTGTCAGACCAGGTGTTCAGTTTTCTTTTTCTACAAGTGGTGCCTCACCTCATTTTTGTGCTTACTGAAGTTGGCTTTGGGCCCATAGAAACCCATCCCATCAAGAGCATTTCTCTGGGCTTTGTGTTTATTCAGGGCCTCCATCACATCTTGAATCCTCCACAGCTCCTTCTGGATGCGGACATGCTGCTGGCTGGGTGGTTCTGTCTGGGTGTGCACAGAAAACAGACGCACGTCAACAAACGACAACAACAACAACAAAAAAAACACCTGCAGACTGAGATCTAAGGTGGAGGTCTATAGCAAATAAAACTAACACACAGAAGGCAGACAGAAAGCTGAAGTGAAAAAAATTAGCATGATGGCATCGCAAAAGAACAGTAAAAGGGTAATGTCTGTATCTGCTAAGGTGTGCAGTCAGCGGAGACACAGATCTGATCAGGCTCCAACTGTCTGCGAGAGATACTAGCCTCACAACACGATAATCAGAGGAGAGATTAGGATTGGAAAAGGGGAAGAAAAAAAGACAGGTAATTATCTCCCCCTCGCTGTTGGCAGGTTGGTCTTTGTGAGATGGACTTAAGAAGAGGATGTCCAGACTCCCTGCTGGCCCTCTGACTTCTCTATTCTAAATTATCATTACTCAGTACAAGCCAGGAATAACTGCTAGAACAATTTCTTTTTGTCTCTGCACCTCTTCCTTGATGAAAGAGAAGATAAAAGACAAACTTAATTAAGACCTGCTCCATCCTTGCAACGGACATCAATCACCCCCTGTGTTGCTTTGATCTCCATTTACTTCTCTCCATATTTTTCTCCCAAAGTCCAGAAAACGTGTCTGCAAAAAGGTTGAGTAGGTTTACAGATTTCTCTGCAGCGTATGAATCTGCAAGTATGCCAAGCAGGTCAGCCGCAGTATCAGATTTTCACTACACCATTACTTTAGCCAAAAGGAATTCACAAGAATGATGATATCATGATAGCTACTGAGAGCGCGCTTCGTTAAAAAAAACCCTATCAGGCAACAAAAAAAAAATCATGACGCTAAACCAGAGAACCAAAACTACAGTGACTCAACCAGAACAAGAGCACTTCTGTAAACACAACTTTGGGTCAAGATGAAAGGCACAGCTGCTACTGCTAGCCTAGAGCACTGTGGGGCATCTTCTTTTGCCAAATCGGTAATTAAATTAAGATTCAAGTCCCCAGCACTTCATCCATCTGCACCCATCATTCAATCACATAGCAACAGCCGAACTCTTCCTGCGTGAGTGACTCGGTCTAACCTAACGGGTTCAGCGTGAGAAGCGAGTTGTATAGTGAGTATACAGTACTTACTGAAATGCTTAGCCATGGCAAAC
Organism: Diplotaxodon limnothrissa; assembly: GCF_057381915.1. Lineage (NCBI taxonomy): Eukaryota > Metazoa > Chordata > Actinopteri > Cichliformes > Cichlidae > Diplotaxodon > Diplotaxodon limnothrissa. The sequence goes on along the minus strand of NC_140602.1, from coordinate 16,701,002 downwards.
TAAACATCAAATGTGTCAGTGCTGGATTGTTTACAAAATTATCAGCATATTTCTACACACTTAATGTCGAGTTAGAGTTAAGGTCTTTTCACATGGAAGCGAAAAATTTGTGTGTTAAAAATATTTTCCAGACTCATCGATGCTTAACGCAGCTGTTCACACTGACTGTATAATCTCACAGGACGAAGTTGTTGACTTTGTATTTTTTAAATAGATTTTTCAGATTTTTTACCTGCAAATAAACCGATCTGACCAATCTGACCACTGCATTTGGCAACAAAGTAGCTCAAAACGCACACCGGTACTGAAGATACGATGCTTCTGAAATAGTAAAATGATACCATTTAACTTCAGACACACAGCTAGTCATTGCTATTGGCTCTCTGAAATAGTTTCTCTGTCTCTTCAGATGTGGTGCCGACTCTGCCAACAAGAGTTCAAACTGCCCTGCTGACATCCTGAAATATGTACGAAAGCAGCCGCGATGCAGCTTCAACTCCTGGATCAAACCATGAAACTCTCCCTGCTGCTGCCTTCTCTTGAGATTTGGCTGAATCCAGAATTTCAGTTTCTTCCTTTTCTTGTTTAAAAACACCAGAACCAGCTCATCATCGCCTGATTTTTGCTTCATTCTTTTCCCCACAGTGTGATTCTTGAGGACCGATTGGTCAGTGTGTGTATATATATGTTACACATTACAAGATCATTTCCAAACTATGCCCAATTTTGTGCTGTTTTTTCCCCAACATGCTCAGAGTTTAATGGCCTTTAGAGAGAAGAAGTTGAGCAGACTCACTGTCAAAAATGTTCCTACCTGAGGGCTTCCCAGTGCTTCTAGCTGCTCCAGCAGGTTGTTCTTAGCCATAGTCACATCTCCTTCCATCGTGTCATATTCCCTCCATAACCGCTCCACCTCCTGGGGAGGATAGAAACAACAATTATACAACAAACAAAGAAAAATGACCATATTATTAATACTCCTGAAAAACAAAACCCCAAGAGGCCTTCATTGTCTGGAGTGTGAATGCACTGTATTACTTACGGCAGTAACTCTGGACACCTCTCTGCAAGTGCTGAGGAGGCCGCTCTGCAGCAAGTCTCTCTGCTGCACGACACTCTGCATGGCAGCCGGGTTGTCGGAGCCCAACTCTATCTCCTGGCTAGCTGACAGAAGTGCTGTCTCCAGAGTGTGCTGAAGCAACACGCATCATGTCAAATACACAGAGCACAACAGTCATCATTAAAACTTCAGTAAGACTATTTCAGAATAGTAGATTATTTTTAAATATTTCCTGTACATCACTGTTTTGAGCTGTTTTGTCACTAAACAGGAGGTTATCCCATCTTTAAAATGTCAAAATAATCACAAATGCCCATCAGCCCCTCTCAGAGCCTAAAGAAAGCATTTCAAACTACTTAATTGTCTTATCCAAAGTTCAAAGGGCACAGCTGTGACTCAAAATTGACTAGAAATGATTTTATATTTTTTCTTTATACCTACAATCACTGCACATCAACTAGTAACATAAAACAGTCAGTGAGATTTGCTGAATATGACAAAGCAATGCAAACCAGACAAGTCTTTCCATCTGATGATGGTAGTTATACTTACAGGCTATAGTTAGTTATAGTTACAGACTTTGTCTCCTAACTTGCTCTGTTTCATGCTTAGAAACTTTACTCTTAGGAACTGCAAACTGTGCATTCCTTCAAATTTACATTTTTTGCACATGATACCAAATCTTTGTAAGCATGTTTAGACAATGTTTTGCGTGAACATGACGACAAATGCAGTATTAGTCACCTTCTCTCTGTACAGCTGCTGCAGTTTTTCCTCCTGTATCCTGACCATTTTGTCCTGCTCACACAGCATGCTAAGTTTAGTCTGAAGAGAAACCAATAACGAGTCATGACCTGCTGTGTACAGCTAAAAGGAACATTATGTCATGCAAGTCTGCAGCACTGAACTTACATCAGTGTCCACTTCTTCTGGCATGCATGTATAGGCTTGTTCCCTGTAGTTCTCTGGACTCATCTGTTGAGAGAGACAGCATTAGACAGGGGCACTAAATCTGTGCATACACATTAGAATCTGGAGATCTAATGCAGTGTCAAGACCAAGCTCTCTCACTGAGCCGCAGGATTTATCCTTCAGAAGGAACTCATATTTCACTAAATCAGACGATGTGCATTACCAAACCAGCAGTGGGACCTCGGCCAGTCTAAACAGAGTCTCTGCTGTTGATTCTTGCGCCTCGTGTTTCATCATGCACAGTCATTGTCTCCATCAGCACAATGGTTTTATGGAAAAACATACAAAACAATCTGGCTTACTTCACTCTGAAGTTAGCGCATAAGCTTTGTCCACCAATCATGTATTCTACAGCATAATCTGGGGTTAACTAATGAGAGACTGTGTGTGTACGTGTGCATGCCAAAGCGCCCTGTTACTTTTGTTCAGTGCCCAAGTGTACGGTTATGGTTTCTACATTAATTTTACAACGTCAGTGTTTAGTCAGAAAACTCCAAAAGTCATCCATGTTTCCACTTGATATCATTCAGCTACTTCTCAAACAAAGAAAATCATTGCAGCTGCATTGGATCCCATGTTTCCAGAAAAATCAACAGATCACATAGTCATTCACCCACTCTGCTAAACCTATAATATTATAAGTACACACCACAGACATCAGGACAGTGACATATTTCTGTGTTATTTTGTGTTTTTAGTCACATTTGATATGAAATGACTCAATGACTATAGGCTCAAAGTGCCAAGTGTAAGATTTAATTCCCTTCCTGGAAAGTGTACAACCTACAGACACAGCACATCCTCTGTATATTCACTTGAGACACTCTGCCAGAACTCGACTGGAGCCATTTCCTTATTGCTGGTTTTAAGCTTTCAGTCTGGTTTTCAGCAAACAAATATATCACATATCAGATAAAATACCTGTCAGGCCCTTATAAAAAAAAAACCAAATCCTCGGTTGATATAACTGAAAAGGTTTAGATTCACCACCTAGCACTTTAACCTCAAAGACATGATTGAATTTCAAATCAAATGTGCCCAAAAATAGCAAAACAGCAACAAAAAAAGTGACTTACTGTCCAAATACTTTCTGAATCAACATCCACGCCTGCACTCTCTCACAAACACCTTTTTTTTTTTTTTTTTTTGCAGCTGAACATAGTAAAGCTAAAAGCAGGTGGGGCTTAAGAACCACATGGCATTCCACACAGAACATGCAGACTCTCCCACAGCTTGAAGAGCTTCACTGTGGGTTTTGTGTGGCGTGGACTAATATACAAGAGACGTAGGGAGGAGGAGGAGGAAGACAGATTTTTGTCAGCTGAACAGGTGGGAATGCAGCTGTTGAGGTGGCGGTATGCTAGTGAATGAGTGACGGGGTGAGTCTCAGCAACACTTTTACACCTCGAGGGGCGTCTCAAAAGTGGCAATGTGATGTCATAGCCATCGGCACACACAAGCCGGCCCCTTTATCCTTTCCATCAGCAGAATGACCAGTGGGGGTGAAGGGGAAGTAATGAAGACAGATAAATAAGTGCTAATCTAAATTAAAAAAATATGAGGATTCATCTTCGTCAGTATCGCCACCTCAGACTTTAGATATAGAGTCGATTCAGTGATTGAAGCTGTGGTGCTTAAGGTTATTAAGCTAATCCCTACGTCTGAAAAATGTCTGGCTAACTTGCACAGGCGGAAACAAAAAAAAAAAATCAAGAAAAGGCAGGCTGAACATAAATTCTAAATGGGATGCTGAGATCGCGTACATACTTTTCTCTTTAACTATAGCAGAATATTCATGCGTCATAGATGATAAACATGAAAATCTATTTATGCCATTTTACTCTAATGATCGCTCTTCTGCTGGCCCTTAATTGGGTCCGTTTTCCACAAAAACATGAATTATTTGGCAATAAACTAGACTGACAAGCAATAAGACTAGCAACATGTAATTAAGTCAAATTAATTAGAGTCATCTTGTTAAGTTCAGGTGGCTCGGGTAATGAGAGGGAACACATTCTGCGCAGGATTATTGAAAAATAAATAAATAAACAAATAAATTCAAACACCACAGTGAGGAAGAGATTTAACCCAACAGTGGAGCATTCATACATTCTCCAAGTCTTAAAAGTCATGCCTGCATCAGCATGACTTCTCAATAATAAGAGGGAACAGTCATAAGCAATGGATGAAGAGGTGCTAGCAATACAAACGATACAGGGAGACCAGTCTCAAGATGCCGTGAGGACTTGGACATCGAAGGAGGAGCATTGCAAAACAGACCAAAAAGAACAACAGCGACTGGTGAGGATGAGGTGGAGCAAAGCCTTAGGCTGGCCTTACTTGCTGGTAAAGTTGAGGCCTTGGGGCAGAGTTCTCAATCAAAGTGTGAGTCATGACGATTAAAGGCTCATTTTCCTTCATCTAGTCCAGTGTGGAGAGGAGCGATATAGCAAGTGTCAGAAAGTTTACAGCAGCTTTTCATTTCTGAGACAACACCCACAGTGTGATTACACCTCACTCGCTCTCGCTTTCTCGCTCTCGGATGAGGTAGACTCACACAGAAACGTGCATCCAGAGATGACAGGGATGGTTAACAGCAACAGAGAGAAGACGCTCAGGAGCAGGAGCAGGAAGACACGGAAGTACAAAGCTCTAAGGTTCATTTTTATTAGCAGTGAAAAGTTCCCATTAAACGCTGATGTGTAGGAATGTAAAAAGAACTGCGTTTACAAGAGGTGCAAGAAATCACAAATGCTAAGGCTCATCAGTCCAAGTCAAGGAAATTAAAATTACTTATTTCTCAGCGGTTACACAAATCTAAGGCTTCCTTTTGCTATAATTATTAGAAAGGTTTTACTGGACCTTTGTGTGCTATATACAAAGCAATTAAAACTCACAAAGCACTTAAGATCGTTAAAAAAAAGCAGATGAAGCTTTAATATTCCTTTGCAAACACTTAGACGTTAAATATGATACCTTCATCTCTACGTGTTCTTTATATGGCAGAAATAACGACTGTCCACAGTCATGATCAGTTATTTGGATAATGTGTGAGTAAATGAACTAGCGTGAGCTAAAAATGCTGCGATCTGAACTTTTAGCCATTTAAAATCACAATAAAAGATAACAAGTTAGCCTGGCATTGGGATTGCAAATCACTAAAACAGCCGCAGAGCAGGGATTAATACAATAAAAGCAGAGGCATTAAATGAGGTCATGACAGAAGAAGACAGGGCATGCATTCATGCATTACCCCACCTGATTGTCCAAATACATGAGGTTCCTTTGGAGGTGGTGAGAAAGAATGTCGTTCTATCATCAGCAGCAAAAAGAGAGCAAAGAAAAGGCAAAAGGACAGTGAGACAAAAGAAAGGGCAAGTCACATTCTTTCACTGATGCTCTCTCTGTCACACTCTCTCTTACATCCACAATCACACAAGCATGTCATGTACCCAAAGATAACCCGAGAGAAAGGAAAGCAGGACCAATCAAGGTGAAGAAAACAGGTCAGGTACCAGGTGTACTTTCAAAGGTAACAGAATGAGTACACTGCAGGACTAGTCTTGACCGAGTGCATGCAAAAAACAAAGACAATGGCAAGTCAAAGTACCACACAACGTGGTGTGTGTCCGCTGACGCAAACATAAACTAATGAAGCAGGTTGCCCTAATGAAGCAGGGCAACTTGTATAGCTACAAGGAAAACTCGCATTAACTGCACAGTAGTAGATTAAGAAAAGCAACAACAAAAACACCATAAAATGGAAAAATCTTCAACAGTCCTGGTTGACCTACATCATTAATGGTAAAATCTGCAGTCTGGCATTAAGTCTGGAGACTTAAAGTCCCAAAATCCTGAATTAACTTTTACATATGCCAGTGGCCTTAGCCTCATTAGTTGGTCACTCTTTAAGCTCGCCAATGGCTTTAAGTTTCATCTGCGGATAACATCTGTCTATATTCTTTAGGGGGATAAATGACTCAATCAGCTGCTTGCCCTGCTAAAATGGCCCAAATCTAATTATCTGATGCACTGATTTAAGTCAGATGCTGGTTGCAAAATTATTTTGAAACTGGAAGAAGAGTGTTTTATTTCCACACATTTTGATGAGAAGGTAGCTGGTCCACAAAAAACATGAAGCCATTACGCATAGTCATGTTAGAAGAAAATTCCTTCTTAAATCAGCCATGTGTGAAGACCAAACAAATCCTCCGGATCGAGATGGATAATGGAAGTGGATAAAGATGGCATACACACCACACGCTAACATACACGCCTGCAGAGATGTCCCTGGGGGCCTGACCTTTGGGTTGTCGCCATCCATGTTTAGTTGCATAAGCTGTGCTACAGTGTGCTCCCGGATACTGTTTAGCTCTGCCTGCTGCCGACGCAGCTTTATCAGCAGCAAAGTCAGTTCCTCAGGCTGCAAGGAGGAGGGAGGAAGAGGAGGAGGCGGGGGGGGGATGCATCGCCACAGTGAAACAGGGACACACCGCAGGGGTGAGGCAGGGATTGGGGGTGAGAAGAAAGGAGAGAGAGCACACCAGGATAGGAGATTTAGAGGTACCAGGATCCCAGTAGGTGAACAGTTGCTGCATTCTAGTCTTGCGTTTCATGCAATTTAGTACCATGTTAGCTAGCAGCATGCACATTCTTTTATGTCCACTCAAAACAGCAGAACAGTTGGCACTCATTACAGAATTGACTTCACACTTTACAAGCTCAATGAGTACAGAGAACTGTGTGCAGCTCTGACATAAATTCTTGATCCTGGCTTAGAGAGTTTGAGTGACAGGGTTTTTAAGTCTCCACTGAACTGAAGAGAGTCTAAGGAGCTCCTGAAGTGAACACACCCTAAATCCTTGGAACACAATGTCTTAGAGGGATATGAAGGACAGAAAGAGGGAGAAGGGTAGAGTAGGTGGCATCATCAGAAAACAGCATTGTCCTTGAAAGACATCCAGTTAAACCCAGACTGTATAGGTGTACAGAAACCAAGCATGAAGTATCTCAGCTGAACAGCACAGTGATATAAATCTAGGTAGCCAGAAGACTGACATAGACCAAGACTTACTGTTTTGCCTTGTAAAGACTGGGCAGTGATGGTCTGGATTGGGATCCCTGCTGGCATAGACCTCCTATCAGGCAGGTAAGCATACTGCAGAACACAGATTTAATATGAAAAAAGGCCTGTCATGTGCAACATTAAATATCTTTGATATAATAGTCAGCCATAGCCACGGGGTTCATCCAAGTACAAAGAAACATTTGCTACCCTTGATGCATATTTTTGTATATATCCCTCTCATATTTCTGTCACTATAAATATGCTCAAAGCTGAATGTAATTTTGTTTGCGCTGCTTAAAAACAAATGAAACACATGACCTCACTTTTGAACTTTGGGAACTAAAGTAGGCACAAACAGGGTTTTGACAATTCTGATGAGTTTGAAGATCAGTATTTGGTATGACCTCATTTATTCTTCAGCACAGCCTGAACTCTCTTAGTCAAGCTTTCTTTAATTTCTGTATGTTGTCTTCAGGAATAGTTCTCCAGGCTTCTTGAAGGACATTCAATGCTCTTCTTTGGCTGTTGTCCACAGTGGATCAAAACCTGACAGTACTTTTCTGCATTCATAATGTTTTACATCTCCCCTGATCTCCTCCATACTAATGATCATCACTCCATAAGACCTGCTGCTACTGACTTTCAGTCCAGCTCTATTGTCATTTAAAATACCTGAAACTTTTCTCCTCATTGCTCTTTGTTAAGAATGGCTTCTTACAGCCACTCTTCCATTGAGACCATTTCTGATGAGGCTTCAGATTGTGTTCCTTTGCTGTAGATCTTACTTTTAGGCCTGCCATTTCTTTTATTTCTTTTATTTTTTGCAACAAGCTGTTAACGATACCTTTAAAATAGACTTTTTGCTAAGTTGTCTGCTATCTGTAGACACAACATTGGTAACTGGTTCTGGCATTAGGTGCATTTTTCAGTGTTAAATGGCTTGATGAACAAAAAAAAAAACCCCACTCCTTTGAAAATGGTCAAGTATAAGGATTGGACTGAAAATGATTGAAAAAGCAGCCAGTGTCCAAAGAAAAAAACGTGATAGACCTTCAGAAAGCCTGGAGAACTATTCTGGATGCTTGGAAGCAAAATATAAAGAAATAAGGGGTGACTGAAGACTATTGCATAGTAGGCGGTTTTGTTATTATGAGGATGAACTGAACATTTCCTGTTTATGCATCTCTTGGCTGACCTTGTTGACTGGTGGCCTCTGCCGTCTCTCAACAGTCATGTCTCTTCGGAAGATGGGAGAGGAAATTTCAGAGCGAGTGTTGCCCATGTTGTAAGATCTCATTGGAGAGTAGCCGCCGTACATCGACAGGGAGCCATGGGAGGGCGAGGGGGGGATGGAGTGGCTCGGTGCAGCATGCTCTGACAAGTTGATCATGGTTTTGGGACTGGCCATATTGCTGTACAGCCCTGGCTGCCTGCTGTAGGCCTGCCTTTGCTGCCATTCGTACAACTGCCACATGGTGTCATCGCGCATGGAGCGGCGTTTCTCAGTCATTGAAGGACCCATGGCCTGGTCATATACCGATGGGGACATGCTGCAGATGCTGTCCCGCTGTGCCATGCTATTCCTGGGCATACTGCAATATCCATCTCCATAATGAGGCATGTAGGGTACCCGATGGCTTGGCAAATTTCTAGGCAGCGTCTGGTACGATGTGATGCTGGGGTAAAAGAAAAACCAGATAATTAATCATGTATGATATAGTAGATGACCTGCATGGTGTTACACTAACACAGACCTAAAATGATCTGTGTTGGTATAACAATTTGATTATTCTTCATATATTCCATACACAACACCAGATAAACGTGGTTTTAGGCTCTGTCAGGTTCAAAGGACGCAACAAGTTGTTTATAGTTGGAAAAAAATCTCATTGGATTTCTTTTATTTTGATTATAACCAGTCAAAAACATCAGTTATCAAAGCAATGCCATGTTATGAATCTTTTCATTTGTTGGTTTGGTTTAAACTTTGTAGTTGAAAAGCACTTCACGCTGAGTATCATTCTAATTAAGTATCAAACAAGGATGATTCTTATTTTATCTGTTTACATGTGTGTCTTTAGAGAATCTCGCAAAGCAATTCCCTACTCAGAAACAAATTAGACCTTACTATTGACAGCAAGGCTTTAAGAAGTTCCACTTACTCAGTGAGTTCAAAGTCAGTACGGAGAGCTTAATAATAAGAAGACCTGACAGATCCGGGCTAAAACACTCACTGGTCTTTAAATCCCAGTATACCAGTGTTATAATAAAGGCTTGTGACTGCTACACATCCGTCTAGAGAACATGCATGTCATGACAAAAGGAGCTGAAAGAGATTAATGGAGAGAGAATTAAATGTTTACCTCAGAGGGCCAACACAAAAATATTTACTGAGGCCTTATTAGTTTTGCCCATGGTATACTCTAAAGCGAGTGTGTATGTCTATTTGTTAAAAAAAAACAAATAACCACAGAATGAGGCAAAGCTGTGTCAAATATGAACACAAGCCTGATGACAAACGTATCTCTTGACTAAAACATGTATTTTTAACAAAAATGTGAACACCAGGGATGGGAATCAAGAACCAGCTTATTAAATCCTCTCATCAAAACCTCATCAATATACTTTAACTACTTAGAACTAAGAGGAGACCAGTGTCATACTTTCCACCCAATAAAGCCAAATCTGACTTCATGTTGTGGAAACAGTCTAAGATTTGACTCTTGTGGAGTAATCTGAAGATAACTGGTGCTACTGTACAGACGACAGCGCCATCTGAATAGCATCATTTCTCTTCTTGCAGTGTACGCATGTTATAATCAAACAATTACATTTAAAGCTTATACAGTATCATGTCAAGACGGGTTTTTTTGGGCATAGCACTGAACCAACCTTCTGGTATCGTCGTCCTGGCCACGTCCTCTCTGTGTGCGAACCCACTGCTCCAGCTGCTGCATCGAGCTGGTCCGACTCAGGCTGCGATCCGGCTCATGTGGGGAACTTTGCAGAGGAGGGACTCCAGTCCCATTAGCTGGACGCTGTTCTCCAGATCCATTAACTTGGGGGCTGTGTTGTGATCCGTCAACCTCGGTCTGAGGCTGCGGCGAGGTCATATTAGCCTTGATGGCTGCCGCCTGCGCTGGCTGCAGTTTGATACTGTTTATTTTGGTGAGTGGACGTTCACGGTCGGCCCCATCCTTCTGGAAGCCGTAGCGCTCTGCATCTCGCTGCTTTCTCTCCTCTTCTTCTGTGGTGGGGGAGACGGCTGCGTGCTCACGGTCAACCTCACGGTTGCGCTCATTCTTCTGGATTTCGGTTTCTGTTCTATGGTTGGCCACATGGTTGATCTCTTGAGGTCCACACTGCTCCACTTTTAGTTTGTCCAACCTAAAAGAGACAAGAAGGTTCAGGCTTGAAAAATCACAAAACACTGGAACTCTTTCAATAGACATTTTGGATTATCCAGACTTAAGATACGCTTGTCTTCAAGTGAAATCTGAGAGTGGCGTGTTGTTTTATCTTCCCGCCTTTGTAATCTGTTTACAACCCCTCTGAAAGCACTGTTAACTTAATCCTACAGACTGTATTACTACATGAACTGTTAACTTGATGCTTGTTGATATGAATATGAAACCAATGAGGCATAAAGTAGCTGCTGATGCTGAAAAGTGCCCTTTTAGTTTTCTGAATGGATCCATAAACGGTTTCCACATTTGTATTGTATTCCACACAGTATTTGGCTTGGTCTTCTGTTGTGTTTGTATTTTTTCCAATTTAGCCACGTTTGAGCTGAGAAGCATTGCTGTTCGTCTTGCTTGGATGATGTCATACAAGCACATGTGGAAGTTTGCACCTAAGTATTCAGGCATCGTTCCTTCCTTTTGTTGTTCATGTAAAAACTGTTACAACCTCAGACAATAGGCTAAAATGTCTTTAATGTGATTAACCCTTACGTAAATCTGGGTGAGATGATTCATGTCCAACTAATTATTTGGTAGGAATTGCTGTAAACGATGTTTGATTCACATTTTTAGGTTTATACTACAATATACTACACAACTAATGTTGTGAATTCAGTTCAAACTAAAGCAAAGTGCACAATGCCTCTTCCAGCTGCCAGAGAAGGGGAGGCGTGTAAAAGGAAATCAGATATCTCCAGTAAAACAATACCTCAGCTGAGACACTTCAGAAAAGTGATGCTCAGATCCCAGTAATCCATTTGCTTCTCTCTTTTGCCTCCTGTCTAGAAGACCTGCATACCACTCTGTGCTCCCTAGCGAGTTATCTAGAGGTAATAGATGCCACTATGCCTTGACCTTAGACAGACATAAGGTCACAACTTCAAAGTTTGGCAAATTCCTCTCAGCAGCATGGCTCACTGGGTTAGCAATAAGAGAGCTGCAGAAAAGGCATTCCTTCAGAGTTTCCACTTGTATAGTTTCAAATAGCAGCACTAGTCACTTAATGACTTCTCCATCTTTCTGTGCCTCCACCAACCAAGCAGAGCACACATTTAGCCCTGCGAGCATTCAAGTTACACAACTGCAAAACAAACGATGAAGTAAATTTAAAAAAAAGATGAAATTACAGAACCTTTTTGTTTTGAACAATGTGTAGTTATATAAGATAATCTTATAGTAGCATCACACGGTCCCATTTAGCAGAGACTTTCAGAGGATTTCAGGCACTACTGCTCTGTGTAATTACACTGCTCGTTACTATTACATTTCTGCTCGCCCATGTAAAAGCAGGGCATTAGACAGGCAGCCTGCCAAATGGCAGATATTTAACATAGTTTAAAAAAGAAGAAGGAAAAAAAAAAACCCTGTCCTGATGAGTCAGTGATCCTGATCAGCCAGCGCAGCTGTGCACATCATCCCTTAAACCACCTGCATCATGCCTTCACAGTGCACCCACAGTCTTATGTATGTTACTCCATAATAAACTTTAGCGCTTGAAACAGTTACATAACATGAAAGAACATCGTAGCTTCTTCAACAAACCCAGAGACCAGAGATGTCAAAAGTGGGTGTTGAAGTGTTGCCGAAGAACTTAACAGGGAATTTAAAAGTACTCTCTTCCAGTACAAACAGAAATCAGAGTCTAGAAATGAACCACGTGATGCACAGCTGTTAGTACTAGTTTGAAGAACTGTCCTCAAATGGCTTTTTCAAACCCCCCCCCATGCGCTCGCAATTCAAAAATGACACACCCACTCAGCAAACATGACTTTATTGTCAAAGCTCTTACAAACCTTTTGACTGGCTCTGACTGCACGAGTGCAGCATCTGTCATCACTTTCATCCAAGATTCCATCTCTTTGGCTGTGTCTGTGCAAAAGTAGTACGTCCTCATGTTGGGATGTGTCGCCTGTTTTGACAGTACACGGGATCAAGGACAGGAAGAGTTATCCACACAGTTACCTGAAAGAGAGAAGACAAAAACTGGTTGACTAGGATTTTTAAGGTTTCCTCACAATAACAGGAGGGTAGAATATTGCATTTTACACACACACACACACACACACACACACACACACACACACACACACACACACGCACACGCACACACACACACGCGCGCACACACACGCGCACACACACTTTTTTTTTAGCAACTAATGGCAATCGGTGCTGACTTGTGAGATATTCTCTGCAGTTAATGATAATAAATCAAATCCTTAAGTCATGCTAGATTAGGGAAGTAAATCTGCCACAATACTTACCATTCAGTGCATTGTATGGCAGACACATGGTCGGTTGTCTCTTGGTTCCCTCGTGGTGAACAAACCAATATATTGTTAAAACAAACACAGGAAGAGACATAATGCTTCGTAAACAACCTCAATGTGCAGTTTTCCAATGTTTAAAAAAAGACAAGACTATAATTTTTCTAATTGCTTCACAATAATTTTTAGAAATAACACACTTACTGATATGACCTTTGGCCACAACAAGAGACAGGAAAAGTTGAGAATGAAAAATATACAGTCAAAAGGTCATCCCATTTCTGAGTGAATCACTGAACTGAAGAGCTTGTGTCCTGCTTTCATGCTTTTCTCTTTTCTAAGTCTTGTTTTGGGGGTTTTTTCAGCCTGAATCTAAGTTGGAAAAGGAGTGGGCTGTGTGGTTGGAGAGACCTTGAGCAGACTCCTGGGCGTCTGTGTTTGGCTGTGCTTGGCAGGACAACTTTGTTGTCTCTTTGGGTTTATGAAGAACCCACAGTCAAATCCTTTACACACCACTGTGATCTCATATTATAAGTCCGTTGCCCTGAAACTTGAATCCTGCGAGTCAACTTATAGCATCATAGTACTGTAGTCCTACCTCACTGCTGTCAGTAGTCAGTGTAGAAATATGAGTCGTACTTTAGTTGTTAGCATTAGCGACTAAACATCTCGCTTTGTCAATCAACCAAAACTTCTGAAGTAACAACCAACGTGTTAAATAGGAAATAAAACCTAGAAACTGCTCAACATGTCTAAAAATACACATACATATATTGTGAGATCACGATAAGAGCCACTGCAGCACCAGTTTTAAAATGTACCTTCTGTGAGACTTGCACATTTATTTTTATGGCCTTATCTACAAGTTTTTCCATTTTCTCTAGAAAACTAATTCCTGTCTTTTCTTCTTTAAGTGTAATAAACCATAAAATATGCAGCCTAACAAAGTCTGACAGGAATGAAAACATGCACTGACCTTGAAGGCATATTTTCTGGTAATGTGATCGTCCACAGACAACATGGATATACGAAAGCTTGGCAGGAGGATACTGCCGAGAATCCCCTCCTCTTTTTCATCTACAGAGGAAAAACAAAACACAGTGTGTATATATATATACACTATATTGTCAACTCTTATCTTAAAGCGTTATTTGTAAACAGGACGCAAGTCAAGTGGACTGTGAAAGGAAAAACTGTGCAGTGTTTTGGTCAGATAAACATAGGATACCAAGTCAAAACATTGGAAAAGATGAGCACTGATTCAGTTCTGTATGCAGCTAGGCTGCTCTAATCCTCATTAAGTTAACAGACAGGGTTCCACATTGACAATTGTGCACACTCCACATGGGGGGGGATTAGATTGGGTCCCAAGTTTAAGCAGAGTAGCTTACTCTCCAAATTCCATAAAAGCAAACTGTACTGCTTACCCAAAACAGTGCAGGAAAACAAAACAGTGACTGCTGCAATCCCTTATAGGCATGGACTTTGTCTGGTTTATGTGCAAGTTTGCATGTGTGTTACTCAAAACCATTATGTTAGAGTCAAAGTCTTTTAACACATATTGGCGATGATGGAATGAATAAGGCTGATCATGAATAAAGTTCAACATTGTGAGTAATATTTAGGGAAATATATGGTAACATCAATCTGGACATTCCCAAACATATCAGAAGTCGAGCTGTTTGCTCAGAAGTTGTGTTAGAGACCTGCCTCGCTTAACTGATTTTCAAAAGAGGGGCGGATGGATTTTTGACAGCGTCACCTGTCTGCAACCAACCGGGCTCTTTGCCACTGCCTCTTTCAAAAAACACAACAGGCAGAGGCTTCAGCAGAGCAGTCTCATCATGGGATATCCTGATGCGCAGAAATAGAGTGATAACTACAACAGCAGATAACGGATGTATTCAGATGAAGCAGCAGAGTTCACGACCTCTCTGCCCACTCTCTGCTGATGGATACAGTTTCTCAACATATCCATCTGGATAAAGCCTTTGGGTCCGCCGCTGTCCGCGGCTTTTGTCAGTCAGTGGGTGGAAAGAAGGCGACGGGAATGGCAGACACCAGAAATAACACAGACTGGATGTCATCCTGATCAGCAGAAATGACGACTACATCTGCATAAAGCGGCGGCACTGGGAAGTGCAGCCTTGTACAAAGGTAAGGCTTGTATTTTCTCACAGTTTCAAACAGCACACCTAGTTTACACTTGGTCTACACTTTAAACATTCTCCAAACAGAGATGTGTCAAAATTAGATGTGAAGATTGGTCCAACATGAGAGAACAGCCATTAAAATCACATTTTAATCAATAATAGATTATATAAAATCGATAAATCGCATCGAAATGTCCACACATTTTACAAAAATGCAAACTACAGTAAGTGAGTGTAACTACTACTAACACTACTTTCAGACTCCTATCATGTAAAAGCATGAATGATGACATGACTTGCATAAAAAGGAATCATTCAATAAACTTGTTTCATCTTGTTTCATCATGACTTAACATTAAGTGTGGAATCCTATTAGTATGCTTTAATGTTTAACTCTGCATCCAGGTCTTGCGTAAGGACCTGGCTTTGCTTGATGGAAAAAAAGGTGATGTTGCAAGCTTTTTCACCTGATAAGTCTCCTCAGTTGGTCCTGACATGTTCTTTATCACAGGGACTCAGACATAACAATGATGAGAAAA
Source organism: Diplotaxodon limnothrissa (assembly GCF_057381915.1). Lineage (NCBI taxonomy): Eukaryota > Metazoa > Chordata > Actinopteri > Cichliformes > Cichlidae > Diplotaxodon > Diplotaxodon limnothrissa. The sequence goes on along the minus strand of NC_140602.1, from coordinate 16,685,482 downwards.
GGCATCGCTTGTTGTTGAAGATCACAAAAGCACTTGAACTATTAATCGACAACCGGTGCCGCTAGATGACAGGACTGAACTCACCTCTGTAGTAGAAGAGGCAGAGGTCAGAAAGGACAAACCACCTCTTCTTCCATAGCTTCATCCCTGTACTGTCCTGAAAAGACACCAGAGCAATAGAGGACATTAACTCCACAAATGTTTGGGGCTTTGATTTTTTTCTAATATCTTTGTCTTTTTTTATCCTATTCAGCACATGCTGTAGTCCTGTGATACAATCCTTTCCATGTGATCAATTGTTTGCTACATCATCTCTAAGGATTAACAGCCAATCACTTCTTTGTTGTATTACATAATTGTGTACGACTTTCTAGGTTTCCAGCTGAGACAGGTCACCATTTTGCATTTGTGATCCAAAATGCCTCTCTGAACTTTGGAAATTATGAAATAACCCCTTGCTTAAATGAAGACGGGTTATGGAAGTCATCCGATCAGCACTGCAAAATTTCGGACTCTCAAATTTAGCTATTTTTGGCCTGAGATGGGGAAACTTAATTTGTGGCATGAAACAAAGACAATGCAACACACACACACACAAACTTCCTCTGCTTAAGTTGTTCTTCAGTATCAGCTCAAAGCCTTTAACGCTGCTGCCTGAAAAAGATGAAGGGTGAAGTAAAGGGTATTAACTCCCTGGTTTACTTTAATGGAAAACTTGAGCAAAGTCCTTAATCGTAGCCTCCACCAGGAGACAAAAGCAGGAGGGGGGATCTTAACAACTCTGTCATTATGGTCAAACGGCATGTGGGCTGCAGTTTACTTGAAATGGAAATTCACTTCCACAAACCAGAATGGTTAAAACATTAGTATCAAGAGAGATTCAAAATACCAGATGCTGCGCCGTATGTTCATAAAAGAGGTAGATGTGAAATGTAACAAGTTTTAAAGATCTTGTGTCCACCACCTTTCCTCAATTAAATCCAGGTCTTAACCCCCCCTTTTTTGAATGTCAGTAGCAGAAGAATAAATAAACTTTATCAAAAAGTTCTGTCGAATCTTGCTCTCTGGAGGCTTTCGCTATCACATCAATCACTGCGGCACTTTGTTCTAGCAGCGGACCAACCGAAGGACTGCAGCTTCCCCTCAGCCAAGGACTTCAATGGCTTCCAGTTTTCAATGAGGCAGGGAAATAAAAGTGCAAATCCAGCTTTTATTCAGGCTAGCAGATTTGTGAGTCTTTTGCTTGATCTACGTCACCCTGATTGATGTTTCCAAAGAAAAAAGCAGCTGGCAGCTGCACCAAAGGAGCCCATCGTGTGCTCACAAAACTGCACAGGGTGCCTGCAATCACCGCTAAATGAAACTCCCAGTTAGGATGCACAAGGGTGTCCGGTCTGGCCCCTTTTTACTCTTCTGTAAGTAACCAGGGAGGTTTGCATTCATACAGTGGCCCTGCTGGATGAGCAAAAACAGAGATGCACAAAGAAATGCTCAGATTGTGCTCATCTTAAGACTACTGCTGCTGCTGCATAACCACTTGCAGTTAAAAATGGAAACAGACCCAACACTGTTTTATATTATCACCTTTGTATAGCCAAGCTTTTCCTTGCCTCTGACTCCAAAGATAATACTATCCAGCAGAAATCAGGGGAGCTCCTGACGTGAGCATGCTCGGACTAATAATGCTAACATGCTGTTTAACGTATTTTTTCCATGTTTATCAACTTTATTGATATTTTGCACTTTCACACAAATTGTTAACAGGGTGGTGTAAGACAAAAGGTCAGGGTATAACCAAAAAGATTTCTGCAAAAATCCATCCGCACGTTGATACATTTCAGTTATAACCACAGTGGTTTAAAAATATTGATACACACATGCGTCGAAGAAAACAAATTGTATGATCTGTCCTTTAAATTTCTGATTGCATTTTCTGGAGTAAAGATTACCTGGAGCCGTGCACTCCTACTCACCTGTTTATACAGCCAGTTTCTCTTGATAACCGGGGCACCGGGATTCCTCCTGATGGAGTTGGATCGTTTCCCGAAGTTGTGAATTTTTTTAGAAGGTCTTGAGGGCTACAAGTTAAATCAAATTAAGCTCAACACACACACGGAAAAGAAACATCTAGATGTTTTAAGCCATTAAAATGTGATCCACTTGTTTTTCCCATTATTTTCTAACATAACGGGCATGAATCGTAAGCCCCCCTGTCACTCACCCTTCCTCCGGGGCTACTGGGGTTTGCAGCTTGCTCCGAGCCGCCCGTGTAGTTAGAGGCCTCACTCATGGTGCTTACTGGTTGTTCCTTCTTCTCATTCGCCGGCACTTTGGAAGCAGATCTAAACAAAACGCACAACATGCCAAGAGCAGACAAGCAAGTCATTAATCAGAAATAGACACTGTGTTATATCCAACATATTTATCTCCAGTGACCTTCAGAGGAGCAGGAATATGAGCAGGCAGCCCTTATCATATGTTTCCCTGTCTGTCCTCTGAAGTTCAAGCTCTGTTATAATGAGATCTCAACATGGGCTTATGAATCAAACCAATTACTCCCACCCTGTCACTGCTGATACATTTTAAGTTCTCTAAGAGCTTAAAGTGAATGTCCTGCAAAGTGCGCCTGACATATCCAGAAGCAGCAGCTGCAGCAGTGAACAGGGTCAGGATGTTTCTTAAAAGACAAAATCTGTCTTATTTTTAAAGGAAAAGCATAACAGGATCAGTAATTGTGGCATATGAAAGAACACCACGTGAATAAGCAGTACACGACCCACGGAGATGTCCTACATTCACTAAGATAGGAACAATGCTGTGGTCCAGTGGGAACAAGGCATGAAAACCAAAGGGGATCAAAAATACTGCAGCAGTGATATCTCCACAGATCCAGTGATTCTGCTGCACGTAAGGGCTGAAACTGCTGACTCTGCATTAAAAACACTCCCCGATCTAACCGAGCCATGTGATCAACAATATAACATTTGTACGGTCCAGATCATGTTTTATCACCAAGTTCCATCTTTCAGTGCAACCGTCTGTTAGAAATGCAACAAGAAAACATAAGAAAACATAAGCATTCAATTAGAAACAGTTCAAACCATGCGGTCATACCCAAGGTGCACAAACACAAAAAGGGGATCACGATGGACGACCATACGTGACACACACAGGATGTTCATTCCCGTGCAGCAAAGGGACAGATCTGATGTCACCTGGAAACTCCTCGAAACAATGACTATTACAGACCGACCCGGTCTTACCGGCATTTAGAAGGAAAGCTACGTACAGTAGTTAGTTAGACGGGAAAGCTTAGTTAGAAAAAGCAGCAGTATGTTATTAATGTTTTCTGATAATTTCAGATATGAAAGTATGTGACTAGATATATGGATACACATACACGAGTGACGAGTGACTAACTCATTTATCTAAAGAAAAGGCGCTTTTACAGATGGGTGAGTAACTACTGAGATTTGCCTTCTTCTCAGTCCAATAAATTTGCTTCTGAAAATGAGGTCTAAACGTTTTGAGCACTTCCACTGACTCATGAAATCCTTATTAAAGCATAATCACTGGTGAGTCAAATTGTCATCTAATAAAGGTCGGGAAGGATGGAACGTGTGAAATGACTGCACTGTAAGAGGTATAGTGCTTTATTTGATGCTCTATTTGGCATCACGACACATCTAGGCTCTCGGCTACAGATAATTAGCTTGGAAGTGATAATCATTCCGCATGCAATCAAACCGAGAAGATACAAATGTGTCAATTTGATAGCTTTAATGTAAGAGCTGGCCTTCGACTATAGGCACATTAAAAACAAAATTGAGAAATTACTTTGCATTACAGCCCTGACAACCTAAAACACCCACACTACAATACATATTCTATTTGGAAATTTCAGTGCTTATTGGAAAAGCAAACAGAATACAACATAAAAATCTAATCTAATATGAAAAATAAGGAACACGTAATCATTACAGATCTTTTTACAAGTGACTGAACACATGCACACACACAAAAAAAGATATTCCTAATCACACTAGAAACATGTACGGAAGATTTGCAGAATACCAAACCAACACCAGTCATTTGCAATTTACCAACATGAAAAAATAAATAAATCTATAATCAATAGTGTTCTTCTCTGATCAACATCTTAAAAATTAAGGATGCATCACTATGAAACGTTTCACTGAAACCAGTATTTAAAAGAAAGAACTCAACAATAAGGTTCGGGAGTAAAAATCCATTTCATACTCTATCACAAAGAGTTATAAGCCATAAAGCTCATACGGTGTGACACTTATATAGCCCCTTTCTACTCAATCCTTTGCAGTGAAAGCACTTTCTACTACAAGCTTCATTCATACGGTGATTTATCTGCACAAAAAAGCACTTATCGAACATTCACAAAGAGACACACGCCGATAGACGCATCAGGGACAACTTGGGTTTCAGCATCTTCCCCAAGGCTAGTTTGACACATAGACTGGAGGAGCCGAGGAGCAACCCACTGACCTTCCGATCTGCTGGACAATCTATTCAACCACCTGAGCTGCATCCATCCCTTTCAGCTCTTTACCACACTTTGAACATTTAGCCTGTGCAAAATTGATGTGACACAGCAGATATATATCATCCACCGCCATCAGTAAATGCCATCTTATTTGCAAATACACCGGCATCAGCCTTCAAAGTGTTACACACAGGATGTTCAGCTAATATCAGCTGATATCAATACTCGGCCAATGAATTGAGCAGTGTTCCCAGGGCCTCACCAGTAATTATTTCACAGTTATTTAGAGTCAAAACACCACAAACACATACATGTGCACACACAATGAAAACCAACACATTCCTATATTTTGTTTAACTTTCGTTTATTTAGTGTAAAATGATACAATAATACCCACATGGCTTATATGCCACTATTCATACTCTTATCATGCTGTTTTGAATGCCTGTCTGTTTTCAATTCCTGTTGTCTGGTTTAGGATGGGGCTTGCCTCCTGACAGCACTGCCCACAGTGGAAATCACTGTATAGTGAAATACCACGGGCAACACTCACCGCTGTGTTCACCAGAGCTCAATGTCAACAACAAAGTCAATGAACCCAAAAGTCAAGCTGAAAAGGCCATGTGACGTTCTGTTTTCAGCAATGTCGAGCTGCTCTGTTACCTACGGGAAGGAAGGTCTGTACAGCGTGCCAGTCTGTCTTAAGATCAATGTCGCGGCAACAGTTTTTCCATTTTAGTTTTCGCCAGTGTCATTATAGTTTTCAACACTAAACACTCTCAAATGAGACCGAGAACTGAACATCAGATCTTAAGGTTGAACTCTAAATATTCCGCACAGAGTAAAAGTTGAAATTAGGCGAACTGTGCAATCAACCTTTTGTCTAATAGAGCCATTATTGTAGACAAACAAAATAGATGTTGCTGCATCAATTCAACAAACTTGTATGTGTTAAAAGTGACAGATACAGGCTGCCCCTTGCATGGATTTTCTGTGTCTGTGTAAATGTGGGGGTCTGTGTGTGCAGAAAGAGCAGGGATTAGACTGTCACTGAAGCCTAGCACTCTAAGCACACTGGGGGGAAAAAAACAAAACACTGAACGAAGAGGCTGAGGCCGCATTTTAAAATGACCACACAGCATTTCTAAAGAGACGAGGCGGCTCTAAAACACCTTTGTGTGCTGCTGAACTGCGCCTTTATCTTTTTAATGAACAAAAGGTTGGAACACAAGGGAAGCATAATCAGATCTGTAACAGTGTAACTAGGTCCACTGGTGTAGAGCAGAACAGAGCTGGATCGTGCACCAAAGATTTACAGATACTAAAGGTTCTAAACCGAGATCAACTAAACCCCTTTTTGCTGTGGGTCCACATTACCCACATTATTATTACCCTACTTACAGAACTAATAACATATGAAACCGTGGAGCCTTAACCGGTAACAACAAGAGCGCTCACTCTCTGGGCATTATTTACTTACTGCTCTGGGAACAGTATGTTGCATACTCTTATTCTTTGTTCTTTTTAAGAACTTTAGAGGTTTATAGGGCAGTACAGCGACCTTTTGTAATTTGCCCTTTTCAAATCCATTTTAATATGCTTAACATTAAAATATGTATTTTTTTTTAATCCATCTTTTTTATCTATTTTTTAGTTATGCAGCTAGAGTAGAGTCTGTGGTGTTCAAAACAGGTGTGTTGTCAGCAGGGAAGCTGCAAAGTGCCACTCATAACATGGCTGAAGGGTTTTTCTCCCATTTCTTCATTAACGTTTTCATTTTCGTTAATCGGCTGTAATAAATGCTAATACAGATGGATTGGCAAAAGGCTAATATTGGCCAATTATATTGGTCCACAGACTTAAAAAAAAAACAAACAAAAAAAACCAGTATGCTTTCAACAAAGAAGAGTCAGTGGTACAAAAGATGATTTGTCTGACAGCTCGGCTTTTATAAAGGATGTGCAGCTTGACTTTAGCTCAGGAAATGTTAGTAATGATCTCCTTGGGGTCTGTTCATAAAGTTTAGTTGAACAAAAGAAATGTTTCAGACAGTTAGATACACATCATGGGATTTTGTAGTACAAGTATATTGCAGAGTCTATTGTTAGTGCGCAACAACGACAAATATTAACAGACAAACACATTTAAGTTGTTTTACATTAAAAGAAACGGTGCAGTCATCCAGCTGTGCTTGAGAGACACATTTCCACATTTTACACCACAAAACAGAGGGAAAACAAATTTGTTGAGATTGGGTTTTGAGGACTACTGTAATCAGGTAACACTTGCTCAAATACTACTCGGTCAGGAAAAGTTTATCTCATCTTATTTTGCATCATGTCATTATGTATCAAGATAGTGACAAGTAGGGCTGCCACAAACGATTATTTTGATTAGTCGACTAATCAGATCATGCATCCATTGGACGTAAAACGTACAGCTTATTGAACCAGCATGCACCTGCTCTTATATGACTATCATTAGCTTACAGCTTTAAGTGTTTAAGGTGCTAACTAAAAATAAAGATAAGATGATAGTTTATTAAATTGTAATGACATTTGCAGACTGTTTCGGTGAAGTTTAATAAACTCAGCTGTCTGCTCCTTGCTATCTAAAATATAACGGGACACCGGAGTAAATTCTCGAGCATCTCACACTTCTGATAATCAGTTGTCTGCTTGACGTTTATTCAGCTGTGTAAAAAAACTATAACTTTAAATCTCAGCCAAACAGATTTACTCAGGAACAAGTAAAATACTGAAAAAAGCCAAACAATAACAGTTTTAAGTTATCTAAGTGAATTATATATCACGTTTAACCTGAGTAGTGAAAGACGGCGGTGGGTTTGAAAACGATTTGCCGGGAGTCCAGTGTTCTCTCCAGCTCTAGTGAGCCTTGAACCCCGGCTCGCTATCGAGCTGGTGGGTAACAGACGTCTCCGAAAACGTCGGAGCGCTTTTGAAAATATGTGGTGTCTTGATAAACTGAGCAGATATTTGAGGTTTACACAGCTACATTCTCGCCTGAAAACATGTTAAACGTTTATTTTGTGACCCAGAAAGAATAATAAGAGTAATATTAAAACTAACTAGCTGCCGCCATTGTTGGAAACTGAGCTGGGCTGCGCTATGAATTCTGGGACACTGCTTCTTCTTCGGGGTTTAACAGAAGCTGGCATCCTTGTACATGCAGTGCTGCCATCTCCTGTTTCAGTCCGTTATTACACTCTTAAATCCTACTACTTATTCCTGCGTCTTTTGGGATCTTACAAAGCTTCAAACAACGCGTCGACTATTAAATTAGTTGTCAACGATTTTGATAGTCGACATAATCGTGACTAGTCGACTAATCGTGGCAGCCCTAGGGACAAGTAAGCTGAAAATTAAAATGATTAAAGTAGCAAATTTAGCTAAAGGACAACCTGTAATAAGAAAAATCAACCCAACACTACAGTAAAACAGCCCTGTTTTTAACATTGTCCCTAACACTCCAATGGACACATACATTTTAAATGAACAGCTAGTACGGTACGCAGTAAACTGCACTGTGAAACAGCTGACACGCTGAACACGTGGTGAGACTGCGTTTTGGTCAACATTTTTACATGTGAGTTGCTGTAAACAAATACCTCCTGTTAGCCTGCACATGATCATGCAGAACACTAAAAACAGGAAAACATTTACACAGTATAACAGAATGGTGAAGCTGACAATGAGAGATATGGGTACAGTCACATGGCACATACAGCACTTTAGTGGTAACTTCGCACATCGCACCACAGCTGTATGTATGACACATGAGTGATACAGCCTCTTAATGAATATTATAGCAGTTTGAGAACACTAATGTGCAAATAATAGCTTTAATTATACCCTGCGTAGCAATGTAGCAGTGACAGTGTCATGTGTTCCTGTCACACATTTATGTAACTGAAGACTACAAACTGAACCTTGAAGTGAAACTCACAATAACTAAAGAAATAGAGAAATAAAGAAAGGGAAACTGTTCCTGGTTACTGTTCTTAGCTATGTTAACATATAGAGCAGCTTTGTTTTGTTAATACTTTTCAGAATGTGAAATCAGTCTCTTGATAAGTGACAGCTTTCCAGAACAAAGCGGTATAATTACAGTATTATTAGAATTTCCTGTTGAAAGTGTAGCAATTGACTAGCCAGAGACTGGAAATGGTTGATTTTCAGTGTGCACAGCCTGAACTGGTGACCAGCCGGTCAGCCTCTCATGTCTGATTGCCAGCTGATCTGTTTTATTCATGTGCAGATCCTGTACACACTCACGGCCACATGCTAACATGTCGTTATCGTGGGAGCTCTTCACTGTGACTGAAGACCCAGAGTTCAGCAAAGTAAACCACAGGGAGACCGGCGGAAAAACAATTCTAACGACAAACCTAATGAGACATTTAAATCACCCTAACCCGGCTCAACGTGAACATTTTAAAGACACTAACAAAGAAAAAACAGCTAACGCTATCCAGCGCTCAGGGCCATCTCCAAGCCAACAGCCTCAATATGAGCCTCAGTATGAGCGGTCAATGGATCAAGCGATTATGAGGGAAATTACAAGGGACAAGTGAAAAAGAGAGAAAGTTAAAAGGTAACACGTAGGGACAGGTTGGAGTGGAGCTAAACCCGGGCCTCTGCAGTAGCCTTTTGGCACATGGATCAGTTGCTCAACCAGTGATCCAGAGAAGCACCCCATTATCTGGCAAAGTTACAAAAATAATTGAAAATGATGTAACTAACTGACATTTGTTTTGTTACATAAATCTGCAGTTTATTATTTGTACCTCTTTCCAGCAGCAGAGCTCTTTTTTGAGAGTTGTTTAAGGGAAAGAAGATCCTGTAACTTACTGCAGTTTAAGTGTTCATAATAAAGCTTCACATATCATTGCTATATCTACCCTAATGGGACACAAATAGGGACTCAAAGTAAACATGGCTGCTTGTCTTCTCCAATCCATTAACTCAAATCTAATCTAAGCTTCCTTTACCTGAATTACTCACTTTTTATTCCATCTTAAGGTGGGCTGAGGCAGGCTTTATGTTATACTAGACTGATTATAATGCCAAACTGAGGCAAAGATTTGTGTTTTGAGTGCATTTAAAGTGCAGAGCAGATTAAGCGGAGATTTTCAGCAAGGCCTCTTTATCCCTGTGGCAGCTTAAATCCGTCTTTGCCTTTTATTACTCGTCCACGGTGCAGATTTTGGCCTTGTACTATTTTTACTAAAACAGAGCCAACTGTTGGATGAAATGCTCTGTAATAAACTTCGAATTGTGAGTCATGTAGGTTTACCGCTTTTCTGTGTTGCCTTCGCTAACTGGACCCGATGTGCGTTCTTTTTTCTCCTTTTTTTTTGCAGATTCTGTAAATGATAAAACTCAAATTGCTAAATTAGATATTATCTAGCACTGACATGTTGTGCTTCTTAGCGTGAAAAGCGGCAGAAATGTGTGAGCAACACAGTGGAGAGAGGAATGTGTCAAGCGAGTGCAGTGTCACAGTTCTGGTACAACAAGCTTCTTCACAAACTTTTTTTTCCTGATTATTCAATCTATACCGAAGAAAAGTGCTGCTCAGAAGATTTTAGAGACACAAATAGGTCACTACAGCATGCTCTGGAAAAAAAAAAAAAACTTTCTAACCCACATATTGGAAAAAGCTGAAACTGGTACTCATAAAGAACGACTGGGGGATTTCTTCTTTACTGCCGAACCACTTGAGAGTGAAATTATACGTCTTGGAGCAGAACGTGTTTCAATCAGTATTCGGTGCTAAAATAAGTGACACCAGTTGTGATGGCTTGATTTTAGTGGAACAATCTAGTGGAGGAGATCTACAATGAATGGGGTTTAAAATCTAACTTAGAAACTGAGCAGAGCTGGAACATGCTACGCAGCATTAAGCTATGATTGCTAGGGTAAACCATGAAAGCGCTGTGGGCTGTGATGTAAGCTGTGTATATTTAGCAATCTTACAGACTGAAGTAAATCAGAATGGGAACTAGTTAAGGAGGGCAGTGGAGCAGACAGATATTTGTCCTCACTTTCGACATGCTGCGGACTTAAACAGTCAATCAGGAAGGTTATGAAGTTAGAGGATGGTAATGAAAATACTGGACAGAGTCATAGTGTTGATCTCCTGTAAGTAAAAGCTTGAGATGACTGACATCTGATTCAGTCATGTGGGCAAAAATTTGATGACTGAAAGCAGTGTAGATGATCACATGGACGTCACACAGTTGACCCTGTACTGTATTTGAAAAGGACATGAACTTCTCTCCAGGTCAAAACAAGGGCCAAAATGTGATTAATCATGTTTTCCACTATTTGATGTATGCCTGAAATAATAATGGTTTTTACTCTGGGGCCTTAGCACCAGCACTAAAATTTAAGTCTTTGAAATATGAAAAGTTACCTACAAATGTTTTTTTTCTTAACAGAACTTTCCTTCTTACTGCTGAGAAATTTCTTTATGAAACCGCATAACTGAGGATGCATTGAATAGAGCCTTTGAATTCAAAGGGCAGAACTGCAAATAGACGATGGCACGGCAACAACTTATGCAATGTTGCCTACACATGAGGAGTTTCAACAGCATACTGTAGTGCTAAAAATGCTGCACAGTGGCATTCTGAGAGAAAGAAAAGAAAAAAAAACAAGAGACTTACTGTTCGTTGATGACAAAGATGCAGTTGTCTTGCGAGGGTAAGCCTGACACAGGATGCTTGCAGGTCACCTTCCGTTCATTGTGGCTAACGAGGAGGAGGACAGGGAAGAAAAAAAAATACTGATTATTGTTTTGGTCAAAAAATAAGTCTGTCAATAATAGATCTCTCCATTTATACCTACTTTTAAAAATATCTAATAGACATGCTGCTTAACAGCTTAGACACAGAAGAATTTCAGAAAAATTAAAATTTTTGCTTTTATTTGAAACTTTTACTAGCAAAATATAAGAGAATCAAACAATTGATATTGTGTATGGTAACGAAAATTGCACACACAGTGCGGAAGTAGTAGTAAGCCACACCAATTAAGAAACTGACCACACTTGAAATGACAGAGTTTAAGCCAGAAAATTTGTAGGTGTTGGGACTGATAACACATTGCCATGGAAACAAAACTACTGTATTAAAGGAAAAATGTAAAAGTCGATAACAATTCTGTATAAAACTAAGCATATATCAAACTTTAGAGCCTCATGTGTAATTTCTTGTCAACTTATACCTCCTTAAATTATCTACTGTCTTTAATTGTTGAGTTCAATCTTTAAAACTATAGTCTTATTACACCCCTCCCTCAAAAAGAAAAAAAAAAAAGCCATTCCTATTACTGCTAGTAATTCTCAGCACACTAATAATAGACCTTCTCTCAAGCCCCCCATCATGACACATCAGTCCCATCTTGACACAAAATCACTGACAATGTGCTGACCAACAGCCAACCCAATCAATTGAGTTGTAAATGGCAGTAGTCCACTGGTTGCTAGCAGGAGAGCTAACATTGCATGGAAAGCTTGCAAGCTAACAGCAAAGCAGCAGCAGCTTGGAGGCATTTCAATCGAACTAATTTCGAGGATTAAAGACTTCTTCTTTAACGAGAAGAATGTAGACCTGGCATTTGTGAGCACTGCTTCTGAGCCTGCTCAGTAGACCGTTAACTTCATACATATTATAATCAACTAGAAGAGATAGTGGAAACTGACCTAACTTGACACACATTGTGTCAGTTCACCAGAATAGGTACTCTAGGTACTATGGCTGCTCAATAGGGGCAAAAATTCTTATGGCTTGTCTACTTGGGATGGACTTGGGAGAGAAGAGGCGTTTAAATAAAAAGTATGGCAGTAGTTCTCTTAAACAAAAACAAACAAAAAATGTATATATTTAAGTTTAAACATGTCAGTTTTTCCTCTTATAATTTATAAAATAGAGGATATTTGGTACATCCAAAATCATTTGAAAGCCCATGTGAAGAAATCATGAAAATGATCATTAAAAAAGGGTTCCAGCAGGCTGTTGTGCTAACATACACTCAAAATCTAATAACAGAGGAACAAATGATGCCACTATCCTGTTGGCCAATTAGAGCGGCCTGCAGTCAGTTCCACCCTGACATAATTAGAACACCAGGACAGCGACCTCACAGTCCTTGAAGAACAGCAGCGTACTGGTAAAGGAGCCAGCGGTCAGTGTGAATGGCCTCGGGGTGAGGAAGCTCACTGATGGGCTTTAGTGTCACTCATGTTAATCATTTGTTGCTTTAACAGTGTCGGTGGAATACTGCCAAGACTGTAAATTTAACATCAACATACAATTTAGCTTCCTACCACATAACCTGCAATTTAGAAATAGAAACTGATAGTTATTTAGTGACTGATACAGAGATGGGGTGCAACTGAGTATTTTATACATATCTTAATCAACATAATAACAAAAATGGAGACTTAACAAAACATATGGCTTGCAATGTCAACAAAGGCATCAAAGCTACTCCTGCCTTTATGTTCTTGATAGTTATTCTATACTTTAACTCAGTCAGGCTGTACTATAAACACAAGAGACTCAAGCTACAGCCCAAAAATAACACAGTGTTTAAACACTGAAGAAACGACCAAATACCAAGTATAAAATATGGGGTTTAGTTTCATTTTAGCCTGAAGAGCAACAGTATCCACAGCCCTGGTCTATAATTACTGGAGGCTCTGTTGGCAGCAGAGCACTCTGTGCGGTCTTTGGGCAAGCCAGCGGCACCATATTTCTTTGGCATCCCTCACACATGCCTATGCTGGTCTGCATAGGTTGGCTACAAATACCAGAGAGAGAAAAAGTATAGATACACAAAATAGTGGAACACAAAAAAGAACATTCCTTTGCACAACAGTCCCAATAATGATTTCTACTACAGAATCAGCTCCAATCAATCACATTTTTTCACATTTCTAAGTTTGGATACTGACTATGACCGCTGTCAGTTCAGATGCCCTGTCATCTCCAAAAAACTCTATCAATGGCAGAGAGAAAACTCTCCACGCTTGTTCTACCAAACTCCAATAACCCGAAAACATCCCGTCCTGGTCGTACTGTCAGTCTAGGCCAGTACATTTCTGGAGAGCAATCATCCAGGACAGCATGGGTCAAGCCAGACTCACCACATAAAGAGCAGACAATGGGCATAGCTAGGCACAGCACTCAATTGTAAAATGGTGGTAGAATTAGGCCAGAGGTTCTGCTCCCAGCTAAAAAACCAAATTCAGCTACATTCACCTGCAGTTGGCCTTCGTTCATCAAGGATCAGAGCTGTATCATTGTCAACTCTAATCTGGGAGATGAGAGCATTAAGGAAGGGTCACCGTCAATTTGCCAAAAACTTCTTCAGAGCTCCTGACGAAGTGACTTCCTTACAGTGGCCCATCATACAACTGCGATTTCTGCATGTGCTATGCTGCATTAGGCAAACAACAGTACACAACAAAAACAGTAATGCATTTTCACTAAAGCAGTCTTTCTTTATTCACTTTAAACTATGTAAAATTCCCATCAAAGTTAAGCCATTCAAATGCTGGCAGGCCACCATTCAAGGAAAAGGGTTATTAATAACAATAATATACAATTGCAACATTTTAAAGCCCTGATCACCACGTAGTGTTTTCTTATTGCTAAGTTGCTCTACTTGTGGTGCAGGTACAGCTGAGAATTTCTCCAAAGGTGCTGCTTGTGCTGGCTTGTACAGCAAATGCACAGTAAGCTACACAAAATGCATACATGTGGTCAATCTGTAGTGGGGCTCTAGGGCAACGACAACATCCATTACCTCCCACATCTGAGGATGTTTGCAATAAACACAAACACACATACATAGCAGCGGGAAACTCTTTAAATGCTGCAGGAAGACACTAAAACTTGCTGTTTCAGTGCAATTAAATACATTTTATATAAGAACAATTCACAAGAATAACAATGTCAAAGCCATTCATACTGTAAGGTAAAGATCTTAGAGCATTATTTTACCTTGTTAGTATGCATTAACCTACACTTTTTGGGTGAATGCATCATAAAGAACTTTGTATGTGTCAAGATACACTTCTTTGAGTGCAATAATTATGCAGTAAAACAAAAACGCACCGAATGAAAACACAAAAAGACTGTTTAGTGTTAAAAGATTGCTCAGACTGCCAATCCCACTTCCAAACCATCACCCTATTTACAACTTTTCAGCTTCTTTCAGCTCATTGTTTTGGTTTGGCAGTCTGGGTGGTAAAATCCCAGAGGTTCTGAAAGATGGTACAGTAAAGTAGGGGCTTGCTCGACACACAGCTCAAAGAAGTCAATTATACATTAGTTGCGCAATGAAACTGGCAAAAAAAAAAAAAAAATGGACAAACAAAAAGGAGTCAAACATCTGCTGTAGCAGCCAAAAGACACCAGACAGTTCCCAGTAGTCTGGAGACCAAACGAAGGATGTGAGGCAACTCAGAGAGGACCCCTACACAGTCTTTGCTAAAATAATCAAGCTCCAGTGACTCCCGTCACAATCTCTTTCTGTCTATAGTAAGAAATGTTAAACGGGTACATGAGGAAATATAATAAAATTAGAAACTTAACACTGAAACCTGGATTAAAAACAAAATTATCAAAAATTATTTATGGGAAATGCACTTAATCCAAAAAGACAGATGAACTTAATTTAATTAGGGCAGTGTATTTACATGTCTGTAATTAATTCACCTGAATCTGAAAAAGAAATATATTACCTCTATTAAAAGAAATATTAAACTATTGAAGTATTCTTGAGAGTTGACAAGCTACAAGGCTGTTAGAGCGGCACAAGTGCTGACCCTTAAACACATACCACACCCTTCTGACATCCACCAGGTTACCACTGAAATGTCAAGGGCAGGGGTGTCCAACTCCAGGCCTCAAAGGCTGGTGTCCTGCAGGTTTTAGATCTCACCCTGGGTCAACACACCTGAATTAAATGTTTAGTTCATTACCAGGCCTCTGGAGAACTTCAAGACATGTTGAGGAGGTAATTTAGCCATTTAAATCAGCTGTAGACAACCTGCAGGACACTGGCCCTCGAGGCCTGGAGTTGGACACCCCGGTAAGGTGTTAAGGCTGTCGTCCAATAACAAACAAACAAAAAACCTAAGAGATGGTGCCTTTCAAATGAAGCCCCATACATTCATGTTGATATTAGATTTTTGTGGTTTAAAGCTTTTCTGTTTTTTCCCTTATGGGTGAAAATTTTGAAAAAACAAGTGGTGGATGTTGATTAACCCTAACCCCAACCCTAGGTGTTCCACCAGTGACCTGGTGGATCTTAATATTCTGAAACATACTGATATAAATTAAAGTTTCAAAGATAGCTGAAGTACCACGCTCAAAATGAACCTGACTAGGGCTCTTTCATTTAAGGATACAAACTATGTACCCTTACATGAAAGGGTTGCTCTCACAGAGGTTTATAGAGATGGGCAAGCTGACACAAGTCAGAGGTCAGTGTCTGTATAGCACACCTTTTTGGACAGAAGTAATTTGAGAAGATCCTAAACATTCCCATCACAACCATCTGTGCCTGTATGCAGGCCAAAAAAGGTATGATGATACAATATACTTTTTCTGACCTTTTTAAAAAAGGAAGGTCCTTTTTTAAAGCAACCTACAAAGGAGCTAGCCTTTCCATCTATTCAAGCTATACAAGAGAAACATTCACAACATGATTGACAGCCTTGACAATAGTGAGAAGAATTTCCTCAAAATCAATTTTGCTGTATCCATATGGCACTGGGAGCTAAATTCAACCATGACAGGAACACGCTACAGAACAATTACTGGCAAGAAATGTGGCTCGATTTCCTTGTTGTAAACAACACGAGGGCCTTCCAAAAAATATCACTAAACCTTAGTCCTTAATGACTGTTGATGGCAGTTATTGTTTTAACAAAAAAATTTTTTAAAAAAATCTACTTTTACTGTGACCTCCTAACTGTGAGTAAATATGTTTTCCACCTCACCCAGCTAATTTTAGTTTGCAACAACATTTAAAATAGTCACACATGTTCTGCAGGATGTGGTCTGTGGTCAATACGGTCCAGATTAAATTAGCTTAAAATCACAGTGTTTTACTGTAAGACGGGCATGTGGTAGTAGAGCAGAGACGCATTGTTTCCTCTACATTTTAGTGTAAGATCTCTCCCTTTGTTTGTTCATGGGGCGGGTATGGGTGAAGTGCACCCACAGGATCTTCTGCAGATGTACAAAAGGTGCGGGACTAGGAGTGGGAGTAATGACCGACCACCCTGCAGTGAGGAGGGTTGGGGAGTTTTCTGTCTCCTGAACTGTCCTGTCCAAAATAATTAGCAGTGAGCTGCAGTAATGAAGAGCTTAAGGTCTGGGAGGGGGGGGGTCACTCCAGCACTCCACAGGCTAAGCTTTTTATTGCTCCGGGTGGGACTTTGATCCCATGCTCTCGTTCCACTGCAGTTTAACCACAAATAACTAAGAGGCTGCAAGAAAGATCCATACCATTATAGAGAGAGGGATAGGGCTCCATGAGTTTTGACAACATATAATTGGATTTTAACACCAGAACTTAGGAACCCTGTTGAAATCTCATAAAATATCTTTGATGTTTATTCAACAATCTTGAGCTTAAAAAAAAGACTTAATACAGTGATCCTAAGTTTGGTTAATGTAAAAATAAAAAACTTAATAATTAAGATTATTAAATCCTTGGTTTCTACCAATAAAAATATTAAGAAAAAACCCACTATAAACAGCGGTGGCTGTCATATATTTTGCTGTCAGTAAAAAAGGAGGGAAAAAGCCACTGAAGGGGATTTCCTCATTCTGTGTTCTGTTGAAAAACTGGAAGAAATTCCCCCCAAGTCATGGTGCAGAGTTTAAAAAACCACTGTGGCAAATTTAGATTTTGAAAAAGGGCTTTTCAAACAAACTCTGCAACACAAAGGTAACCTTGCAAGGGTAAAAGATGAAGCACTGTCCCAGGACGACTTGAACTGATGATTAAGTGACTTTACGACACAAAATCACATCAATTAAACAACTTGAAATGGTAAAATGTTCCACTTCTCCAGACAGAAAATTCAAATTCTGCATTTTCTGTAACTGCTTTCTAATTCTGGGAAAGCTCAAGCAAGGAAACCCATGCCGCTTTCTCTCTCCTCACAACTTCTATAAATACACACTGCCTGACCACAGCAAATGCATCCTATTTTTAATTGAATGCCTTTATAACTGCCTCAAGGTCTCTAGACTGGGCATTCAAGTGTGCAGGCAGGTCAGAGGAGTCAAGCTATCTAGCCTGCATTTTTAAAGACATGAACCAATTATAATGATGCTTTAATCACAGGATAAGTGAGAGCATTTGGTTCTTGATTTTTTGTTTATAAGAAAAAAAATATCACACACAGCCTAGTAAGATGATCCTACAAGTGCTAGAGTAATAACATATCATACTACTCAAAGTACAGGGAGTGCAGAATTATTAGGCAAATGAGTATTTTGTCCACATCATCCTCTTCATGCATGTTGTCTTACTCCAAGCTGTATAGGCTCGAAAGCCTACTACTAGTGATGGCCCGCTTGAAGCTGACGCTCCGGAGCGTGTGTCGAAAAAAACAACACACTGGTTCAGAAGCACTGTGTCGAGGCTTGCTTCGTTTGGCAAAAGTCACGTGACCAGTGACGTCCGAAGCTTCATTACGCACGTAACTGCTTCGGTACCTGATTCAAACAGATATAAGGAAGTGAATCATCCACGGGATTCGTGGAGTGTGTTGATGGTGACAGATAGCGACGAGGTGATCATTCCACTGACAGATATGGAGCCAGCGAGGAAGAGAGGACGTTCTGGCGTATGGGAATATTTTGAGTTGATTTTGCTCAATTCATTTTATCTGCCGAAGTGAAAAACTTGAAATGTCCAAAATCATGTTTTCATAATGTAAATATCATTACAGCATATGACTTTAGGAACACTTCCATGTGAATTAAAGCTGATGAAGACTACAAAAATGTATTTGACACTATACGTACATGACATTGCTACAGTTTAGAAAATCATTTTGTTTATTGTTTTTAGGTGATAGTCTGCAGGACCCAGGAATACCTGCATATCTACCAACTTGCAGTGTAGTTCCTGCACTCCACAGCCTCTTCTGTTCCATGCAAGTGGATTTTCTCCAGGGCAGGAGAAACTATTTCTAAGAAAAGAAACAGACTCAGCCAGCGCACAGTAACACTAATCCTCTTGTTAACTGTAAATAACAAAAGGGCTACCTTACATTGATCATGTTTTTACTTTGCAAGTTCTTGATTAGGGGTGGGTTTTGATTATCGCCTTTCTGATTACAATCCATGCTAAATTGAATAAAGTGATATTGATTCATTAAAATCCCGTGTCGATTTGTAAATTAACGTTATTATGCCTGAAACGCCAGCATCTCAGGTTAAACCTCACAACATGTCGTCAAACACCATGCAGCTAAAACAGTAACTGGGAGCAGGTTTACGGATTCTGCATACAAACGTGAACACAGAGCGCGGACCCGACGCGTCAGAGTCAGATTTTGATGTGTCGGCGGGTCCGCGCTGTGTTTGCCTCTTTTTTTTCCCGCTGGCTTCTGCAGCTGCAGGTTTCATAACTCTCTGTTTACATCTCTAATTAAGTCTCACATGTGTCAGCTTTCTTTTAATAGATACGAAATTATGGATATATACTGTTAAATGATCAGACTTGTAATATTTCTGACTGAGGCAAAACTTTCCAGATTCCAATCAAATTGAATCGGATCCTGTATCGAATCAAAATGATTCTACAAATCAGTGACGATGCAGCCCTACTCAGCTTCCTAAGCATTTTCCCTTTCCAGTTCACAATCAATCCCACCCCTAGGTCAAAAATATGTATAGGACAATTGGCCTAATCTAATATTTTGTATGAACCTGTCCAGCTGTCCAGTGATTAAACGACAAGTAGATGGAGGCAGGACTTCACAGCAGGGGCATACTCCATAATGTGCTGTGCATTATCATATGTATATTATATATATTGCTCACTTATTGTATTTACCAACATCAAGGAGTTATGAGCAAAGAAAGGCCACCATAGTGCATGTTTAAATAGGGAAAGTTTATTGATCAAAATGTATTACGCAAATACGCATTACATTTTTTTCAGCCCCCCAATCGAGAAAACAAAACCAATTACATGTTCAAAGCAACGGAACGGTGGCCCAATATCAGAGAGAACTCCACTCTTGAGTGAGCAGTGATAATTGAGCAGTCCGTTTTATTTTGCAGATTCAAGCTGCTCTTCAAAATTTTCACCACCAGATTTCAACACAGTCCTCTCCGGTGACAAGCTTCAAGTAATGAACCGTTTTTCAATACAAGCTTCAGTGCTTCGGAAAGCTTCATTTGGCCATCACTACCTACTACCAATTAAGCATATTAGGTGATGTGCATCTCTGTAATGAGAAGGGGTGTGGTCTAATGACATCAACACCCTATATCAGGTGTGCATGATTATTAGGCAACGTCCTTTCCTTTGGCAAAATGGGTCAAAAGAAGGACTTGACAGGCTCAGAAAAGTCAAAAATAGTGAGATATCTTGCAGAGGGATGCAGCAGTCTCAAAATTGCAAAGCTTCTGAAGCGTGATCATCGAACAATCAAGCGTTTCATTCAAAATAGTCAACAGGGTCGCAAAAAGCGTGTGGAAAAACCAAGGCGCAAAATAACTGCCCATGAACTGAGAAAAGTCAAGCGTGCAGCTGCCAAGATGCCACTTGCCACCAGTTTGGCCATATTTCAGAGCTGCAACATCACTGGAGTGCCCAAAAGCACAAGGTGTGCAATACTCAGAGACATGGCCAAGGTAAGAAAGGCTGAAAGACGACCACCACTGAACAAGACACACAAGCTGAAACGTCAAGACTGGGCCAAGAAATATCTCAAGACTGGTTTTTCTAAGGTTTTATGGACTGATGAAATGAGAGTGAGTCTTGATGGGCCAGATGGATGGGCCCGTGGCTGGATTGGTAAAGGGCAGAGAGCTCCAGTCCGACTCAGACGCCAGCAAGGTGGAGGTGGAGTACTGGTTTGGGCTGGTATCATCAAAGATGAGCTTGTGGGGCCTTTTCGGGTTGAGGATGGAGTCAAGCTCAACTCCCAGTCCTACTGCCAGTTTCTGGAAGACACCTTCTTCAAGCAGTGGTACAGGAAGAAGTCTGCATCCTTCAAGAAAAACATGATTTTCATGCAGGACAATGCTCCATCACACGCGTCCAAGTACTCCACAGCGTGGCTGGCAAGAAAGGGTATAAAAGAAGAAAAACTAATGACATGGCCACCTTGTTCACCTGATCTGAACCCCATTGAGAACCTGTGGTCCATCATCAAATGTGAGATTTACAAGGAGGGAAAACAGTACACCTCTCTGAACAGTGTCTGGGAGGCTGTGGTTGCTGCTGCACGCAATGTTGATGGTGAACAGATCAAAACACTGACAGAATCCATGGATGGCAGGCTTTTGAGTGTCCTTGCAAAGAAAGGTGGCTATATTGGTGGCTGATTTGTTTTTGTTTTGTTTTTGAATGTCAGAAATGTATATTTGTGAATGTGGAGATGTTATATTGGTTTCACTGGTAAAAATAAATAATTGACATGGGTATATATTTGTTTTTTGTTAAGTTGCCTAATAATTATGCACAGTAATAGTCACCTGCACACACAGATATCCCCCTAAAATAGCTAAAACTAAAAACAAACTAAAAACTACTTCCAAAAACATTCAGCTTTGATATTAATGAGATTTTTGGGTTCATTGAGAACATGGTTGTTGTTCAATAATAAAATTATTCCTCAAAAATACAACTTGCCTAATAATTCTGCACTCCCTGTAGATCAGATGGTAGACAATCATCAAGAGTTACCATCATAAATAAATTATATATCTGCAGCACATTTAACTGCGTTTATATGTTGTTATCTGGCAACCTTCACCCCTAGTAAAGCCCCACCGATATACATATGGGCACAGCCTGATATTAGCTGTTTGTCAGTAGGGCTGGGCCATATTATACCGTTCACGGTAATACCGGTATAATGTTAGGCAACGATAGGAAAATGAAATATCGCGATAGAATGGGAGTAAAACGCGCATGCGCAGTGCCTTTGTTTTCATACGCACATGGCCGATTGTTGAGTGAAACAGATGATCCAGAATTGGTTTGTAAAAATGGTGCAACTTCCGTGATGTGGAACTGGTTTGGTGTTTGTCCGTCAGATACACGACAAAGCACATTTTTTTGCAGAACATGCAAGCGGCCGTTGTTATTGTCATATTTGTCGGACTAAGATGCTCTTAAATCTGGGAGTAATCTGGGTCCTAAACTCCGTAATCTTCAGGTCAAACAACACTGCAGCATCACTTAGAGTTAAAAACTGTCTAAATTCTTTCATCTTTAATAAAACGATCAGCATTGCTGCTTTACCAGGTGTAACTATGAAGTTTAACTTCCAGGCATCCATGAAAACTAAAGTTATTACATTTAACGGAGTTAGACGTTAGCAGGAAGCTAGCGGAAGTTAGCTCGCTAGTTTCGCTAGTTACCTAAGCATGATATAGCATGTTCTGACTGAGAGATTTCTGAAAAAAATCAAACGTACAGTTCTGCTATCACTTCCAACATAAATGAAGACAGGAAACTAAACAGCAGTGACGTTTGTAGGGTTACTGAAGTTGGGCTAGCTGGTATATAATGATGTGCTACGTGATCGCTAGCGACACAGCTATGTTAGCATAACATAAACAGTGAAGCTGGAGGACGAACACTAACACTTTTCCACTTATAAAAGTTAACGTGAAGGTTCTTCATGGTTAGAGACAAATGCAATCGCATGGCAGGATGTTGTAAACGGACCAAACTTCAGTCAGGAGAACAACTGAGATAATCCATCCACAATATGAGGTTAGTCATTAATAGACTGCAACAACATGGGAATAGAGCAGCTGCCAGAGAATTCAACATTAATGAATCAATGGTACAGAAGTGGAGGAAGCAAGAAGAATGAGTTTAATAAAGTTTGATTTATCTGACTGCTTTGTTTCGCTTAATGTGCCTTATAATCCCGTGCACCTTATGGTCCGAAAAATACATACTGCACACTGCAGTTTAATGTTGCAAAGCACCTCTTTTTAACTTCAGTGGATATTATACATGGTTATGCTCAGGATATGTCAGCCCATTTCTACTGGAAATGCCTTTTGGTTAAACTTTCAGCAAGGAATTTGCATTTGCACTGTTACATTTTTATAAAGCTTTAATGTACATAAAAACCAGCTTCTTGTTTAAGTGAAAATAAATGGAAGGTTGTCTTTTTGCGCTAGTAATGTTGTGGAGTTGTATTTTGTCTCGCATCAATTATATCGTCGGTTATATCGTTATCGCAAATTTTCAAATATATATCGTGATAAATATTTTTGGCCATATCGCCCTGCTCTATTTGTCAGTGTATCAGTATTAACAGTTGATCAGGGTAGACCCAGGTGGAGCGTAAACGAGTGATGCACAACTCGTGAGAATAAAACAAGTTTATTTTTAATTGTAGTTATTTTCTCTCATATCTAATAAATAATGACACATAAGACATGTCAGGGAAAAAGTCATCAGCCTGATTTATAAATCACCAAATACGGTATTGGTATCAGGCTAAACCCAACTTCATATCTGTAATACTAGAGGATCACACTTTTTTTTTTGTTTGTTTTTTTTTTTTTTAAATTGACAGGATATTAAAGGAAATGAATTTAAAAATGTTGCTTTGTCTCTTAAACAAATGAAACGTCAGCTCATCAACGAGACCCTCATAATGATAACTCTTTTGGCAAAGGTCAAAAATCGAATCCCATTACACGAGAAGGAAGTTGAACATCAGACAAAGCCCACGAGTGCCAATTGGGGTTTTCGTGCCATCAGGTAAGTACTCCTAGCAAGCATGAAAAGCGTTAGGGCTGGTATGGTACTCTCCAATACCACATGGATGCTGACCAGAGGTATGAATAGCCCTCCTCACAATAGCTGAGCTGAATAGGCAGAATAGGCAGTTTATGAGAGGGCGTGTGTGGGGCAGTGGGAGAAAAGACAATAAAGGACAAAATAGCAGCTCTGCAGTCCACACAAGTCACAGGACAGACAGTGTTCCAAAACGTAGTGATGTGGTGATGAAAACATGATGAAAACACACTGTGCTGAAGCACAAATACTGCAGAAAATAGAACCCATAGCTTAATCTGGAGGCCTGATTAGCTTAGACCTTCACCTTAGACCTTTAAACGTATTCACAGAAAACAGCTGCTCATTCGGGCAATAAATCTGATTTTTTGCACAAATAATTAAATTAGCAGCTCAACTGAGGCAGCTGTGACTGCGAGCAAAGTGTGTCAAGGTGACACAGCTGAACGGGCAATTCAAGCAGATTTCAGAGTCATGGAAACAAGCTGCCTTATTGTGGAAAGAAAAAACAGACACAAAGGCTGAAAGAAGTGAAACCAAGCATTTATGGGGAAAATTTAGGAAGTATGCTGGAGGTAAACACCTATGTTTGTAGACTAAGCTACACTGTGACCTTCTGCCAGAGGCCAGTCCCAGCTGTTCCTCATTAAACAAAAGGAATGGTTCCTTAAAGGTCTGCTGATGAACCAAATACTATCTTCCCACCCATATACTTGCCACACATCTAAAGTTTCTACCTTCACTTTCAGTGTTGTGAAACTTCCCTTATTAACTACTCCATGTTCAATTTCAAGCTTCATTAAAGACAACACTAGGCTTGCATACAAAACGGCTGTATCAGAAAAAAATTGTATTTATATTTGCGCATATAGAAATTATGCCTATATACCATCACTATTACCATTTGTAGAGCTACCACAGCTATTTAGGTCTGTTGCAGGACAAAGAGCATAAGTGTGGCACCCTAAAATAACACAAACTCTAATCAAGGTCAGCTCCTTAAAGAAATAGTGAGAGAGGCTGTGGTGGTGGTGGTGGTGGTGGTGGTGGTGGAGTAGTCAATCAAATGCAAAATTAAGAACTGGACTATTGACTACTATTTTTTTATACGTTCAAATTTCTAAACATTAAAAGGTTAAGCTTAAAGTGAGAAGTAAGAACAGCTTTTATGTGTTCATTCCCCTTTTTTTGCTACATACTGGAGTAAAGAGCCAAATTTTAAATCATTCAGAACTGAAAAGGTTTCCTCACCACAGGCTGCCTGCACATGAGCCCGAGCCTTTCCTCTGGTGTTTTTTTTTTCCCTACTTACAAAATGCATGAACACATTTTTGCTTCTGCTGCCATCACACAACTACATGTGAATCTAAAAGACAGAGTTTGAAAAGGAAATGCTTTTAAACATTTCACCCAATGTTTTCTATCCATATATCTCTGCAAAAATGTAAACAGTACACAATAACAATTGGTTTGTACACAACTGCATTTCAACGGGCTGACATCCATCTCAAGTTTTTGCCATTTTGCTGGTTTATCTCTCATGAGTCGATGATTGAAAACAAATGGGGCCCCGCCCTTGCCTGTCCTTGATGTCTTCTGCTCAGTGACTGCTGGGGCTGGATCAGCAGAGATCATCAGGGCATCTGTTTATCTCCATTATTCTGGGCCTGCCCTGTGCCTCCCATTCATAACATTTATTTGGATAGCCTATCTAAAGCTACCTACCCATCCAAAATTTTCAAATCAACTCTTTATACCTTTAAAATTCCAGTTGAAATGTCTAAAAGTCCAATTTATATTAAATCACACTGATTGGTTAAAGAGACATTAGCTTGTGAATGCTGTTAATGTTTTGCAGAGGACTCAAGTTTAAGTTGATGGAGTGCTCCAGCCCAGAGTAGATCCCATTCATAAAACAACAGTGGGTATATGGACTGAATACACTCACACGCAAAGTGAATGAATACTAACTACAGAATGGCTATTATTCTCCTTATTATTCTCGATTTGACAAGTATCTCATCCTTATTGTGATACGCCACTATGTTCCACGTCTGTATGCCAACATCCAATTAATGCTCTCCACTCTAACTTTATCCCATAATCACTTAAACCCCACTGAGTCCTGACCACACTAGTCCCCCCACAGATATACCATTTATATGTTGTTCAATTGTAGGGGACAAATACAGAGAAACTCAATCTCCAGTCTAAATGCAATCAAATCCAAAAACTACCTTTACAGATGATGCTTGAGTATGATCCGCAGCTCATACATGAATGTAGAAATAAGGAAAACAGCGAACAGCATGAATAAAAACACATCTGATAAGGATAGGAGGAAAAGGCTCAACTACTTAATTGTTTGGTTATTCCAAGAAATTCTGGCATAAACCACAAAATCCAAATTAAAAAATAAAATCCAGTCTGTCGCAACGTAGAGCTTAGCAGTTTATTAAAAGAGTGCATGGTCTTGGTCACTGCTGGAAAGACTGTAATTGTGGCTCTACTGACTGTGATGGACAGATAAAAGGTTTTAAAGATCACAGAACCACTGCGCAGATCAGTATTGTAAGGAATTTTTAAAAAAACTAATACAACAAAACAGAGCCATGAGGGTGAGAACTGCCAGGCTTGAGGACTGCTTGCAGTTAAGTGATGGAAAAATCTGAAAAAGTGAGATGGAAATGCTTCTTCAATAGCTGCAAAGAGTGGTTTAAAACTTGCACCATGAAACCATGATAATACACTCGGAAAAGCATGAAACTCGATTTGCATCAACAGCATTCAAAAACTAAAACGCAGAATGAGAAAGTCTCAGATTTTATTTAAGTATTTCCCCTGATGTGGCTTACTTAAACTGCTGTCTCCATCAAAACTCCTGTTATCACATTTGACCACCAGTAAAACATTTTAAAAAAGAATAACATATTTGAATTCAACTGCTTTGATCCAAAGTAGGGTAGGAAGGAAGCGTTTCTCACACCAAGCTTGAACCATTGCACTTAACCATAAGGATGATCTATTACATGTATTTAACAAAAACACGAGAAATAGATCAAAGATACCACATAAGGGGTCATAAGCACCACAGCATGTGTGCCATTACACAAACAAGAACCCCAACTAAGATAAAATGCGGTATTATGGAGAACGGTAGTGTCCAGCATAAAGCCATGTAAAGAACAAAACGCTGACTGGGAGCCTGCTCGGAGCTGATTAGAGCTGCAATACAGTACAAGGCAATCACGGGGGCTGCATCTCAATAGCCTTTTGCTAGCATCAGCCATCAGCGTCAATACATTTCACATCCCGAATATCCCAAATCACTACCGCCTTACTTCACAGTAAATCCCGTTCAGTGCAAGTGGCACGCAGTACAGCCTGAGGTCTGCTTGTCTTTTTTACTTACAAAGAAACGCTTCCATGAATGTCCAGGCGGCTTCAAATCGCAGTGAAGTCAAGCAGGCGAGAAAACGAGCAGGTAAAACAAAAAAGAAAAACAACATCAACAAACACCGTCTTATCCAGATGTGAACGTTGCAAAAAACGACGTGAACAGTTTGTCAGTGAAGAACAAGCGTGCGTCGTGGAGTGCGCTTTCCCCGTCCGCGGCTGCTCTGCTCTCACACACGGCTCAGTGTGGACTGCTGACTGCCGCGTGCGCCCTGTAGTAGGGACACAGTGAAACACGAGAGGCGATGATGTCACGGTCCGGGTTTAAAGAAAGGAAGGTAGCCGGTGGCGTTCTCGCTTTTTTTTAATATATAGAAAAGCACAGCGGTACAAACCCGCCAATACCACGCTGGCACAGCCTGACTCACGCAGGCTGAAAGACTTGAAGGGCTCCCGTGTGGTGAAGGCGAAATTAAAAAAACAAACGGAAGACTGGTGGACTTTTCTCCACAGTAGCCACGCAAGATTTATTCTTGAAACGCAGTTTGCAAATTTCCCAAACTCCTCCGCTCATATGGGATGGGATGGGGTGGGGGGTAATATAACTGCATGGAAAAATACGGGGAGCCCAGTAACAGCTGGACACATTTATAACTGAACCACATCTGAGATGGAAACATACACCATCCCTCCGATGTTTATTTAGGAATGCATCCAGGCAGGTCAATAATGTGAATATCAATGAGTCTGAGCGCTGTAGCTCCTGGGTGAGCCGAGCTGTGTTATTTCTGGCATTTACTGCCTTAAATATGAGTGTGGGTAGGTGCGCCTCCTTCAGCTCATTCTTCAACAAGTCCTGACAAAGGGCCGTGTTGAAAGTGAACTCAGCCTCATCCTGAAAATATTCTTTGGATCATAGCGATAAAAGTTGCTGTGAACATGTGGAAAACATTGAAGCCATTGTGTAAGCACGCTTAAAACATTTAACTAGTTTTTCTTAGCTCTGGTTTTTGATTCCTTTGCATCCCAGTTACTGGAACTGTACTATCTCTGGTTGAGGCTTGTTAGTTTCAATAGGACAGAGCAAGAGAAAGAAGTGAATATCAAGTAGATTCAGC
Organism: Diplotaxodon limnothrissa; assembly: GCF_057381915.1. Classification (NCBI taxonomy): domain Eukaryota; kingdom Metazoa; phylum Chordata; class Actinopteri; order Cichliformes; family Cichlidae; genus Diplotaxodon; species Diplotaxodon limnothrissa. The sequence continues at coordinate 16,657,385 of NC_140602.1, read as the reverse complement.
AGGGAGCCCGCAGCTATTGAGGACATGAAAGCACGGACAATGACCCCAGCCTCTACCAAGAAGCCAAACAGCTCTTCCACTCATCAACCTGCTGGGTGCAGTGAATGGTGCAGGAAGACACCCAGGGACAGTCAATGCACTCTTAGCGGCTGCTTTTCTCTCCCTTTTGCCTCTGTTTAATAATACTTCAACACTCCTTAAGGAGTATACTGTATCTCTCAAAGAGACAGATAAAAAAAATGCCTTCAAATACTGAATGTATTTTTTATAGGCAGAAAATGCAGTAAAGCGGAATTACACATTATAACGCCATCTGTAATACGTGAACTACCTTGACCAGCTACATAAATAATGCATCGAGCTTCCATTACAAAGAGAGCAGTAAAGGGGGTGTATTCACTCCTTCAGCCATCCTTGGTCCTCCAGGGAGAGCCTCCATGTTGGCGCTCAGAGCTAGGGGATATGGCCACCACCTGGGGCACAGAACAGACACCATACCCCAAGAGAAAGCAGAGGGAGATGGGAATAATGAGTATTTGGCACATATATGATAAGATATTTAGTGACCCAATCCCAGGAAGATGAATCCATGGCGAATGAAGATCTTGTGCTCCAACGCCCACAAAAAAAAAAGTGTCAGAGGGGAAAGTCAAAGCAAGCTGTTCAGCCATCTGTGTATGTGCTGTGTGGCGAACATGGTGGTTTTATCCAGGATGACTACATCAGTGTTTGCTTTCAGTGCCCAAATCAAACAGCAAACAGCAGTCTATTAATCTACACAAAAGTCTGTCCACTGCCAAGGTCTTCACTTTGTTACATAAAAGTGTGACAGGGTGGTTACAGACGACAGCGCATCCACACATTTGATTCTCACAAGAACCAAGCTCTGTTTAACAAGTTTTATCAAAGTACTCCCTTGGAAAAAAAAATGTTTCTATCTGCTCACTCGTTGTAAAGCTTGATTTATAGTCTTGTGTTGAATCCTATGCTGTAGTGGGAGAGAGAAACTGAGATAATCATGTTGCACTGTGAGACAAAACACTGAACAAAAGTTACTCTTACTGTAGGAAACAGAGAAGACTTCAGAATCGATTTAGTCTATAGTCTATCTAGAGCTATGAAAACAAATAAAAACAGCTTATGTGCTTGGAATAATACTAGCTATTGCATTAGCTGTGCACCAGTCTGCTTTGCTGAGATGTGTACTGTGAGCTCTATGAATCATGCTTAATTCCATTTAAGGGCATCTATGAGAATAAAAAGAAAATGTAGCCCTTGCAACCACCAGGTCTGTCTCAGTTACCCCAAGGCACAGATCTGCAGGATGTTTTCAAAATCATACATGTCACAACTTCAGTAGCTCAGATTTGTGTGCCTGGCGGCTTAAAAAAATGAAACCAGTCCCGATCAACCCAGCCACTGATCTTTTGTTACAATTGCAACTGCATGCTATTTGTTGTCATTTTTTTCATTTTTTATAAATTAGGAAGCGTGAAGTTAAACCTCACAGCAGAAAACCCCCAGAGAGGTTTCAGTGGGAGTGAGAGTCCTAAAAACTGTTCCAAGAATTAGTTTAAGTGGTGGTATAGCCAAACCAAGGTTATACAGTCTGTTTCATCCCAAACCAAAACTCAGCTACACTTAATTTTATGGCAGTGCACCATTAAGCTTTATGAGCGAAAGGCTAACACAGTGGGGCAAGCTCAGATCTGTTGATGTTATCACAGCAGAATTATTTAACTTCACCCCTCCTGTCTGGCTGTCCAAGCTGAAAGCCTTTAAAGAAACAATGCACCTTCTGTGGAAGCAGATACAGAGGCTGTGAACAATAGCAACATCTGTGCAACATAATGCAACTTGAACAACAAACCTGTAATACACCAACTTTAAAAAGGATCCTTTGGAATTGCACCTTATCAGGCAGGTGATGAGTTATGTGTTAATGGTTTTCTGTTTTTGACTTATAATGAAGAGAGAACCCCTCTGGACCTTTATTATTTAAAAAAGTTAAAGGTTTCATAGTGTGCATGACATGCTATGTTAAGAGTATAGTAAGTCTTTTTTGAGGTTGCTTAACTTGGATTGGATAATAGAAAAATTCCATTGTATTTATGTAGTGCCAAATCATAACAACAGTTGCCTTGTGGAAGTTTATATTGTAAGGTGAAGACGCTACAGAGAAAAAGCCCCAAAAACAACCCACCACTTTGAGCAACAATTTGGCAACAACAGGGAGTAAAAACCCTTCTTAACAGGAAGAAACATCCAGCAGAACCAGGCTTGGTCAGGTGTCACAGCTTGATTGCATTGTCACGTCATATGAGAGTTTACGGTCCAACAATTTTAAATCCACTTCAAAGAAGTCTCAGTAATCCTGGCTAACAGCAGCTAACAGACGCTAACAGCAGCAAAAAACGTAACTTCTTAAAAACAGAAAAGTCTCATTGACGTGTATCTCACTCCTTTCATAAAGGTTTAGAGTCTCCTCCAGAGTAATAGATGTTAACATTTGGCATATTGACAGCTGAGGTAAACAGTGGACTGACTGCCCACACTCACCACAGATGAACAGTGGCCAGAGTTGTTTGTCCTACAGCGGCCATTCTAGCTAGGATTATGCACTTGAATTGGAAGGGTTAAGAAAACAGAATTCATTTGACAGAAATCTGCAATGTACTGACATCTAGTGGTGAGATTTTACACAGTGTAACTTTAAAGTAAATTTTGGGTACCATTAGGAGCTGACTGTGCTTTATTCTGTTCTAAAAGCATAATAATAATACTTAGTCTAATAACATGTGGTTAATGTGCATTACAGGACCTTTGGAGCCACATAGTAACCTAACAAAGAAGCTAAAAAGTAAAAAGAAATTTAAAAAACTTCTATACATTGGACTGATTATTAGTGGGCAACAGAATGCTTCTCTTCAGGTGTAGCTGGAACTAGAAGTTTCATCTCGTTCTCGGCTGACAGATCTCAGGGAGAAGCTTTCAGACTCATTAACTGCCCACTCAGAGTCAGTGAGAGACAGGAAGGGAGAGGAAATCGCTAAGTGTTCACACTGTTTATCCACTCTCAAAGGAGCCTCTGCTACCTGCCCACTCGCTCTCGTCTTTGGCTCTTTCCTCTTCCACCTACACTCCCAAGCTCTCTCCTTTGTCGCCAAGGTGCAGATTATTACCTGCCAGTGTTCTGAAATGCTGCACGTACAATGGCTGCAACTAGCAGTAGCCTGAGGTTCTACTGTGAACAAGCCACACAGAATCAAAGCGGCACGTTTTCCAGCACTCTGCGGGGGCCTCTGTTCCTACTGTGTGACAGCGAATAAAATACTGCATGCATAAACAGTTCAATTCCCAGCTTGTCCCCAGGGAGCCGGTGAGAAGACGGGCTGATATGGCCACCCTCTTGGTGTGCCAGTGTGTGAGAATGGGGGTGTCTCCCGCTCCAGTAATTAGCTGAGTGTGTCAGATGGAGCTGAAAAACATTTCACTCCTGTGTGCCTGAGTGAGCGCATCCAGACACACAAGACCAAGATAAAGTTACTCTAATAACGTCAGTGAATTACATTTTTTTTTATTCAATAAAGGAATCGGTGAACACTGAACTTGACTGATTAGCACTGATTAAACCAAGGGATCCGAGTCAAAGGACATGAATTTGGGAAGTGTAATCTGGAATGAAAAACTATGCATCTTTCAGTGCATTCAAAGGACTTCTTACTAATTTGCGATAAGGCATGGTATGCTGCCCGAGGAGATACAAGCCACCACTGATGCTATCCAATACAATACAAGAAGAGCAGCAAAAGAGAGAGAGACTACCAGAGCTGTTTCTATCTTTGTGTAGGAGACATGGTTGACAGGAACTGAGAAATCCCTCAACAACATAGGGTCTTATCATCTGCCTGGGTTACAACAACGAAAGCATTTACATCTGATGCAAACAAGAAAGCATTTCTGAGGAACCAAACTGACTGCAGTCATTGTGTTTTCACTGAATGAAAACAGTCAACTTGTACGATGTTTTTACATAATTTGTTTTTGGTGTATTGAACTTGTGTAAAGATCTTGCACTTAGCATTTTGAACCACAATGGTTTTCTTTGTTAGCGGATACAATGAAATAAAGATTAGTTTAAATCAACACACACACACACACAAAAACAACAAAAACAACATGGCTAATTTTACAGAGGCAAACAAGTAACTCAGTCAATAACAAGTCAAACTCACAGTCTGGCAGGAAGTCTGGGAGAAGTGAATGGCAGTGTAGAATCCTACTGACTGTAAAAGCTGGCTAGAAATCCCTGTCCCAATGACATGTTCAATCTGCAGCACATATTGTAATCGGAGGAACGGGTTATGTTAATGTTCATGTTCATAGACAAAGATGCTAAAGTCACAAACACCAAGGGATGGAATGAAATTTATGTCAGCAGGGCAGTGAACCTGCAGTATTTCTTAACCACAATGTGGGCATTGTGAGTGACATCACAGGTAAGCATGTGAACAGAGGGGGTCGGACTGACTCACTTCACTGCTCAGGCTTATTGTGAGCACTAGCAGTACTGACAGTCACACATTCCAAAGTTTACTAGTCAAAATACCAACAGTGATGCACTCTTGCAAAGAGGCCTCACCCAGCCCTTGTTGCAATCGCGTCTACATGCTGACCAGGCTCGACTTTCTTTTTTTCTTTTTTTCCCCCATTAAATGTAGAGTACCAGCAAAAAGTGCAGGTGCTGCCAATGCCTATCGTTAAAGAAATATGTACTGATGCTTTACATCCATCATCAAACAACTGTCAGCATCAGCCTGTCAACTTTTGTTTACACCAGCGAGGCAACCAAACACAGAGGTAATTATTTGGACATGAATAATTTATAGTTCAACGCTCAAAGTAAACTTTAAAACCTTTAGGTAAGCAGAGCATCAATCCACTGGGCTTCAGTTGTGCAGAATGATGAGCCAAGTGTATTATACTGTATGTACCCCTAGAAAATAAGTTGCTTAGATTTAGCAATATACAGTCAATATTTTTTCCAGAAAAAATATACTTGCTGGTTCTGCATAATTAATACAAAGAGGACGTTTGTGCCTTTATTAAAAAGTAATACATAGCACTACCTCTTATTTGGCACTTAGATCTTTAAATCCTACTTTATATTACTTTGCCTGAGATCACACAGAAATGTCCCAGTTTCGTGTAATTTGAAGGTAATCTGAAAGACTTGTAAAAATGTTTAAGAAGAAGAAAGTGAAGAAATGGTGCGAACTATTTGACATAAAAGATGAAAGTTTGCATCCTGGAATTTTATCCATCCAACTGAAGCACACTCAGGTAGACTGAATCGCCTCAGCAGAGGCTTGTTAACGTAATAAAATATGGCTGTACAACCAAGTCTACACACTATATTGCCTACAGGCTGCAATTGTGATAGTGGTTTAAATAACATCAGTTTAAGAGTCACAAATCAAACCACAGTGGTTGAAAACACAACGGTTGTGTTCCCCCATTCACAGTTCTTAAATGGTTTAATAATGGAGTTTCAGAGCATAACAAAAATAGAGGATTTCGATTACATAAATTACATAAATATCAAGTAATCAGCTGAAAAAGTTGTCAAATTGCCTACCAGACACTAGAGCACAAAAGCCTATACATAATAAGAAATAGTGGGCACACTTTCTGTGAGCAAATGCTGGTATTACAGTATAATATTAAGCATCAGAAGTCAGGTCTTATTCTTGCTGAGTTTCCTAAATCGACACACAAGTTGCACACAGTTCATCACTGCGAGCCTAATGAACACATTACCTCTTGTCTTTGAGCATAATAAGCCTGTCAGGAGAAGATAATGCAAGCTGAGAAACTGATTTGTTAAAGCCAGTAATGACAACCTCTTCCACATGCACAAGGAGCCCCTGTAACCAACCACAAAACTGATGATTATACAACAATGGAGAGCCACAGTGCAGCATGAAAAATACTGTGGCTCACTCTATCAGCTTATTTCCTTCCTGAGATTATTATTTTAGTTACAGATTGATCACAGAGAACGGATGCCGGATCAGCTTTGCCACACGAATGCCCACCAAACACTACAGCAAGTGAGCCGAGTCAAATTTTACGCTGTGAATGCAATCAGCTCTGCTGCATCAAGCTTGAGGCAATATATGTCTGCATGTAGTACGTTGTCAGTTTTATTTAAGATTTATATGTGTATAAAAACATGAATGTGATCTCCTTTTCAAACATCCATTGCTTTATTTTCTCTGATTTCTACACAACGTTCATTTATTGCAGCCTGAGGGACAATCTACTGACTCCAAAGGCCAATCTTTCTCTCATAAGTGCTTCTCCATTGTTCACAACAAAAGATCTGAATGAAACACCACAGTTCAGGGACTACAACACCAGCTGAAATACTCCCCAATAAAACTTGTATGACACTCAACTGAAGACTAAGCTAACTGTCTGAAGCTATATAAACAGGAACAAAAGACTGAAATGGTAAAATGTGTCTTTTGACTTGTTTAGAGAAAACCTTAGAATAGCTTCTGATAGACTTCGTGTTATCTGCATGGGTCGCTCAGGCTCTTTGAGATGTTATTCTGCTTTGGTTTCACTGAATACAACCTATCCCACTACGTCTTTAATTCTGCCTTATCTATAAATAAAAGAGAGCTACAACTACTAGATAATTAAAGACTATAGATATTTAATTCATTAGGCATTTCAAAGCCCAAATATTACATCATTTCAGCATCCCTAATATGATAATTTGCTGACTACTTTGCCTTTTGAGTTAGTAATAGATTATCTTCACATTTGAAACTGGAGAACTAATAACTAATTTAAAGACTTCAAGGCCAAAAAGACTCAAAAGACTCAGTAGAAATGCCAGTGACAGTAAAGCTTACCATAGCCAAAACCCTCGAATAAAGCATTGGCATATCATTTTTAATTCATGTGTTGTCTCCTTCTTTGTCTGAATCAACAAGCCTGTGCTGTGACAGACAGAAAGAGAGGGAAATGTCTAAAACAAGGTTTCGATCCACTACGTCGCCCTCAGCAGTGCTGAGCATGCTCAGTAAGGCTGCCAGGGGGGCAGGCTCCTGCTTTGGCCTACTTCTGATAAAACCAATAATGTCATGGAAAGTTTCTTTGCACTGTATGTGTGTGTGCGTGTGTCTGACAGACAATGAGTGACAGAGAGGAGAGTGTGTGGCCTCAATAAATGGGTAAAAATCCAATTTAATCAGCCAAACCAACAAGCAAAAAAAATACCACCCCTGACGGGGATTATTGGTCTGTCCATCATCCAGAATTTTAACAGGCAAAGACTGCAGTTAAAGGACAAAGCACAACTTAAATTGCAGCTGAAGGAAAACAACTTTCATTCTAGAGCAACAGAAAGATTTAAAGAACGGCAGCCTTTAGCCGACAATGTAATGAAACGCCATACAGGATCTGTTCAGCTCTACTTCCTCTGGTCCCCAAGCAAGGATAGCAGCTAGCGTGAGCAGAGACATGGCGCGGCAGTGCCGCTCTCACTTTGGTGCAGCTGATTATAGAAAAGCTGACCAATGCAAGTGGGTCAGCCGCAAGAGTGACATACCAAGATACCCAAGAGACAGCAAGAAAGCAAGAGAGATGGCAGAAGTTCATGTGAGGTTAAAACTTCAGAAGCTTTCCATGTTGAAAATTAGAAGGAGGCAGACTTCAGGAGTAAACAGTGTTTGTTTACACCTCAAAGAGTCAGTAATCATGGACAATATTTACTAAAATATGAGTGGCACCTTAAAATTACATGTATATTTGTTTATTAGAATCACGTTTTCTAAGCTCTTTTTTGCTTTTTCTTCTTTTATTTTCTTTTTTTAAACAAGGTGAGCTCTGTGGCAACAAAAATAAGAACACTCATCGTATGCTGTGGATTGTCAAATATTATCAGCTTCAGGCTGAAGCAACGCAAACAGCAGATGACTAAACAAACATTGTGGAAAGCACATACTCGGTCTCTTGCCTGCAGTTTCAGTGCCTAAAAAAAAACCCCCAGCATATAAAGTTACTGAATCTGCTGTACAGACTAATTTTTGAAGGCCTATTTGTTTCCTCTGTTGTGCATTTACTGAATTATGTATAACATGTATTAGATAAAGCAAGTAGACTGCAAAAGCAAAAGAACCCCCCCCCCCAAAAAAAACTTAATATAAGACAGGAGCTGTGAACAGACATAAACCCCAATAGATATACAGACTTCAGTGCAGCACCAAACAATTCAGTCATGGACACTCGATCCAAGGAGAAATGGATTGGTCACAGCTTCGAAACTTCAACCTGACTGCTGTCTCTTCAGCAGGCCTAATCTGAGCCAGCAGATAAACAGAGTACACAGAGAGGCAGCGGTGATCTTGAAAAACAAGCTGACCCAGAACATCACCGCTCCACAGTCAGAGGTCATCATATGTACTTAATTTTTAAGTCAACACATCCTGCTGTGTTATTAATATGCGTAGAGGCATTTTGACGCAGTTTCCATAATGGTATCTGAGATATTCAGTATATCTGTGGAAGCACCAAAATAGACCAGAAACACAAAAAAAGCTCAGGTAATATTTATTTTAATGTAACATGAAAATGTTAAAATAAATCCGAAATAATCTTATTTTAAGTTTTTGTTTTCAGTGCATTAGCTTGTTTGTTTTTATAGTGTAAAAATGGTCAGCTTCAGTCTAGTTTTCATTAGCTTCACTGTTAGTTTCAGTCTTTTTAAAGATCACAATAAAGAGGGTGTTTATCAAGGGCAGGACTTATGAAGTTCAGATTAGATATTACAACACAAGCATATGAGATTTTGAAGGCAGCTGACTCACAGTGATGTAGACATACCACATCTGAGTAAACAGGCTAGTTGTGTTGACATATTTGACCACACTGACAAAGTCTAAAACTAAGGACATTACTCTATTGTTTTCATTTATTTTAGTTGGTTTTGTAAGAACAGAAAGCTTTCATTTATTTTATTTTTTTCAGTTAAGGACATTGCTCAACAACTACAATGTTAACTACATTAACAAAAAGTCAGTCAAGCTCCAGGAAAGACCCTACAATAATACAAATTTAAACAATCAAATGACCCCTGATGAGCAAGCACTTGGCAATAGTGGGAAGGAAAAACTCCCTTTAAACAGGAAGAAACCTCCAGTAGTACTGGGTTCAGGAAGTGGCAGACATCTGCCACAACCGGTTGGGGTTGAGGGGAGGTTTATATACTGTAGAATAGAGTGAGAGATTAACAATATCTAATGACTGGATGCATAGTGGTGTAGAAACACACAGTAAGTGAAAAAGGTGAAGGTGAGGAAGAAACACTCAAGGGATCATGGGAAACCCAAGCAGCCTAGGCCTATTGCAGTGTAACTAAGAGAGGATGCAGGATCACCAGATCCAGCACTCACTATATGCTTTGTCAAAAAGGAAAGTTTTAAGCCTAATCTTAAAAGTACAGCTGGTGTCTGTCTCCTAAATCCAAACTGGTTCCACAGAAGAGGGACCTGGAAGCTGAAGGCACTGCCTCCCATTCTACTTTTAAATGCCCTAGGAACCACAAGTAAGGCAGCAGTCTGAGAGTGAAGTCCTCTATTGCAGTGGTATGGTATTATGAGGTCTTAAAGATAAGATGGAGCCTGATTATTCAAGACCTTGTATGTAAGGAGAAGGATTTTAAATTACATCCTTGATTTAACGGGGAGAGAAACCAATATGGGAGAGATATGGGTTCTCTTTTTTTAGTCCCCGTCAGTATTCTTGCAGCAGCATTTTGGATGAACTGAAAGTGACAACAAGTGCACTTGAAAGGCACCAAGACAACACCCAAAAGGGAATGCTTTTACAGGTGGTGGTCACAGACCATTGCTCTTTCCTTATCCCACCTGACTGATTTTTCTCTAGTTTTGCTTTTTTGCTAGTGCCACTACAGTACCACCACCAGCACATTCAGGTTGCTCAGGTAGTCCAGCTTCCTCAAGGATGACATATCCTTGCATACTGCCACAACTAATTTTGCTGTCTTGTTCAGCAGACTCTGAAGAGAATGGAGGAGATACCATGAGATGGCTCATTAGACAGGAAGAGTGGGACAGGACAGTAGAAGGTCATCAGCCCAGCAGCAGGACCAGTATCTGCTCTTTTGTACCAGGAGAAACAGGAAGAGCAGGAGGAGCAATGCCAGAGCCATGCAGAATCACAAGCAGGCTACTCACAGCCATGTTTCTGACCAAAATGTGAGACACAGACTTTATGAAAATGGCTGGCGTCTTTTAGTGGAAACTGTGTTCACAGCCCAGCAGAGAACACTGGCATTTAACAGACTACACCAGAACCATTTCTGAAAGGAGCAGATACCAGTCCTGCTGCTGGTCTGACGCCCTTTGACTGCCCTGTCCAGCACTCCCTCTGCAATGTTGTGCCAAAGCAGGTAAAACGCATTCAGAATTGTTCCTGCTTCCTCACTGGACAGATTGAACTTTGTGTTACACTATGATCAAAAAGTGGCAGTGTAATATGTTCTTCACACTTAGCTTTAGTTTTAAGATTAGTTCAGGTCAGCACAATAACCTTAAATTAATAACTCCAAGTAACACTAAGTGTAATTTATGTATATATGACTTTTTTTGGTGGAATGCATAAATAAATTCCCAAAGATGGTCAATTTCAGCAACCATTAATGCTGTTGCAGTAGCTCAGTATGTTACATAATTTAAGGGTTATCATGTAAAAAGGGTAAATAATCATCATAAGAAAAAAATGGCCATTATGAGAAAATCAACAAGCCAAATTCCTCACTTCCATAACCAGCCGAATCACATCAGCTGTGCTAACACAATCAGTTAGAGACTTAATATGATAAGCTTGCATTAGGTAACATGACATGCCTTTAGAGCAAGAGCGATTGTTAAAAGGCTTTTATATGCTTACAGAAATTAACAGGTATTTATAGCCTTATGATCAACTTACACTGCATTAGATGAAAACAAATGTTCCCTTTTTAAAACGTTTTCAAGGTAAACCCAAGCTTTAGAATACGGCTTGTAAGATCTATAGGTCTTATGATTTAGTCATGAAAGCTGCATCTTCGCAGTTTTCTCGTGCAACCTATTTATAAGGATTAGATATAAATTATAAATATTAAAGTAAACAGAAAGCATAAAACTTTACTTCTTTTACTTCATGAATGAATCATGAGGTTTATGAGAGTACAGCACAGACATGCACGGTTGGCAGGAAGGGGAAAAATCTTTCCATTTATTTTCCATGCAGGAAATAAGCATTGCAACAACAACAAGAAAAAGGTGAAATAAAAATGCGGGGTCATAAGAGCAAGCCAAACAAACGGCATACTCGCTGAGGCTTCTTACGTCCTGATTTGACCCTCTATTATAGCATCCTGTTAATCCATATTTGAAATGGGGCCAATCAATGCCACTCTAAAACAAGGGCTGGGAGTGTGCAGAGGAAGGCACAGCTGACAAATTGAGGACAGCTCTCTGTGCTGAGCAGTCAACTGAGTTAGTGACTCAGTCTAATGGCACTTCATGCATCTTTCGCCCTGTCACCTTCCCTCATAGTCGTCATTCATATCAACACAGTATGTCTCCACAGCGTGAAAGACATTTGTAAAGCTTTAAGTCTGGAGGATATCATCAATATGGCTGTCTTAAGTATTTTCCATATTTTTCAGCTCTTTTATAAACAAGCCCTTAAAGCCAAGGAGCCAAATCTCAGTCTGTTTTACAAGGTGTGTCTCCTCTTAGGTCCCCTGGTGCTATTTCTGTAGGTGCAGCTGCATTTCTCAAATGCGCCTCTGAGAAAAAGGACAACAAGCTATTCTTGTTGACTTTCAAATCTTGTTTCTTTGCAGCTTTGCACGCCTACAAGCAAGCGGTCAGATCCAGCGTATTTATGATAACTGTGAAAGGACAATATTGTTTCATTATCAACACGCTCCGCGAGAGCCTGTTTTAAATTTAACGGGCCGCACCTCCTTCCTGGTTGTAGCCCTCCCACCGACAGCTGCATATGTCAGGTGTAGAGTTGTAAGGGGTCACAAGGCAATTCATCAACGTCCCGACAGCCACATAGATTACGGGAAGGGAGGGAACGACTCGGAGAGGCGGGAGCGGATGGGGAGTGAAATGGAGTAAATCGAGTGAATGGTTCAGTGTAGCTGGCTGAACTAGAAAAACATTGTAAGAAAAAAAGTGCATATGTCACCCAATTCCCTGTTCAGGAGGTGAAACTACAAAGACCTACAAAAAAGGATTGAGGACAAAGTGTTTTTGGCGGCTCCTCTAAAAACTGAGTTAGCAGCTGTGTGAGAGGCAGACAGCAGTTAAAACAGCAGGGAGGAATGTTCCAAGTTAGACACCACACTCAACTGTAAGCACCTCAAGGTAAAACACACAGTCATCCTCCTACTCTCAGCAGAGCAGAGCTTTTTAGTTTTTAAGTGAAACATCTTCCTAAGTGCCACTTACATGGATTGGTGATGCAAGAAGCGCACAAAAAGACAACCAAGGTGGGAGAGAAAACAAAAGCAAAGAACAACAACAACAAAAAAAATCTGTTGCAAACCAACAGTAGGAAGTGCTGTGAGTCATCCTACACACACACACACACACACACACACACACACACACACACACACACTCACAACACAAGCATGCACACACACACACACACACACACACACACACACACACAACACAAGCATGCACAAAAAACTTAATTAATCTGCACACACATTCTAACAGAGGCATGTTTTTATATATATAATGAAGAAAAGTTTAAGGCAATAATAACAACTACATTGAAGCAGTGACCACAGGGCTGCTAGATGTTAAGATCCAACACTGCCTCCCAATGGCAAAAACAAAATGTTACACATCATTTCCAAAAAAAACAAAAAACAAACAAAAACAAAACCAGACCCGGGCAATTTGAATCAAGTCAGAATAAATACATCAAAAAGCTGAAGCAACCTGCTTCAAGAACCTTTAAGGCATAAATTATTAATGCCTACCAAAGCTGTGCAATTACATCACCAAATAAAAGTAAGCTACCTGCAGGGCACCAATATTCACAAGGGGTCTTCTCAGCAGGTAGCTCCACATGTTTGATTTAGCTTTTTTCTTTTTCTTTTTCTTCCCCCTGGCGTAACCACCAAAGTCTGTGTCTCCTCCAGAGATCGAACAGGGGATCTTACACTCGTCAGGTGAATGATGAGACATAAACTACAATACAGGCCTCTGATGTTATGAACCTGTTCTCTACATTTGTGCTAGATCTCCATCCCTCTCCTCCCTTCAGGTTGTATAGGAGGGGTGTACATTGTACCAGAGGAGGTGGGGGCTCTGTGATTGATTCACTCAAAGAGACTGCAGCTTCTGGATTGCACCACTGGATGACAGCAGATCTTTTGTTTTTAAACCCCAGCTCACATCCACCTCACTTTGCAAGCAGTGCACTAAAAATATAAGCAAACCTACAAGCACGTAGCAGGAGTGAGAAGCCCTTTGTTGAATAGCTTCTTTCCCTTTTTTGGAGCTTAGGTTAGCAACTTGTCATTTGTTTAGAGCACTGCTCAGCTCTGAAGCTAACAAAGAGGCACTCTAAACATCGATTCGCACTGTTCAATAAGCCTTTCTTTGGAGTGGAAATGTGGGGGATTCACACAGCATGTTATGTCTAGGTTTCCCCTAGAGCATTTAAAGAATTAAAAAAAACCACTGAGATAAAACACCTAATTTTAAACACAACTGGAACTAAAGTCTATTTTAATTCAAACTGACAATCTGACTAAGATCTCTCACTTTCTCTGCAGTTGCAGGTCCGGCCTTATTTCAGCTACTATGATGCCCTCTGCTGGATAAAATATCCAATTACACCATTAGTGAGCACAATTATAACATGCAGGCTGACATCTGGTCCTAATCTCAATGCTAATTTGTCACTTTCAGCAGCACAGCGCGCTACCCCTGCAGCTGGAATGGGATACACAATAAAATCAGTCTCTGAAGAAGAGCAAAGGGATGCATGCGGGTGTAAACAATAAACGGCACATGGTAGGAGGCCAGGATGATCCCAGTAAATCTATTCAAATTCATCAAAGAGATCACAATGAAGGCGATTTATGAGCACAGCTGCTTGACTGTTAAGACTCATCCGTGTTTGGAGGAGAAGCCTTACAAATAGATGGAGACAAATCCGAAGCACAAACGAGCCTTTTTTCCCTCTCCTTTTTGTAAACCACATCTTCCCTGCAGTAAAACCCAACACTGCTGTATTTCAGTGTACTTTTAGTAACAAGATTCAATGCTATCACAAATCCAGAAAAATGCTGCGTTCATCCAGTATTTCATGGTTATTTTTGGCAAAGACAAAAAATATATATGACAGCAGGACAAAGCATACTGACCTAATGAGAAACGACATTATACTGTGCAGAAATGCAACGCTAATGTCACAAAACGTACTATAAAAAATGCTACTGTTTATTCAAACAAAAGCAAAGTGTATATAGACAAAATCCACCAGGGATTCTGAGTTTTACTTTCAAAAGTTTTATTTTGCTTTTTAAAAAAAAAAAAAAAAAATCAAACTTTATGGATTTTCTATTCCCACAGAGGCACAGATATTATTTAGATCAAAGAATAGACAAATGTTTAAACTCAATCAGACAATGTCAGAAACTAAACCTTGATCAAAGGAACAGCCCCCATTTAATTTTTTAAAATAACTTCAGTCAAATAATGAAACCTCAAAATAATTTAGATCAAAGAGCCTTTCATCTCTCTACCCCCCACACACGTGTAGATGTGCAGCTCGTTCTGCTAATGGCTGTGCTGGAGGAAAATAAAACAAGCACATGTTACTGAGACAATCAGGAGTGCACGCTCTTGAAGCCCCTGAGTAGTCAAAAAACTGCTTTCATGAGCTCCGCCCTATTAGGATCATCAATTAATTCTCTTATTTATCTCCATTCCATTCCAGAAAAAACCAGCAGGTTTTTTCCGAGCTGCTTGTAGGGGATCCCTGGGTGCCAGCAGGCCAGTTTTAACATTACACCCTCTCCACTGAGTCATAAGTCATCTATCAGTCATCTGTTAACAACCGAAAGTAAAGCTGGAGGCATTATCTTTTCCACATGCCTAAATCACTTCAAATTGCTCAATACAGAGGGAATCAGCTGTGCTGCTCCAGGGTCCAGCGGGGGGTCACTGAACTCCACCTGTCATCATGACAAATGATGCAAGCTTCTATTTTTTGACTGCTTGCCTCTCTGGCATTATGTCTGACCAGAGGTGAAGATCAGTACAAATGCTTTGTTTTAAATCAACCACACTGAACTGCTGCCCTCTCTCTCTCATCCACAATAAAACAGTAAGTCGCATACAAACTACAGACCGGTTAAACCACCATAGAAAGTGTCAGACCTTATTCTGACCACACCTCAGCAGCAGGAATAAAACATGTTGGCCTCAGGTGGGGCTTAACATGTGGCATCAGAAACAGAGACAGTGAACATGTGACCAGGCTGAAAGCATGTAAAGACCACATGGCTTGAAGCTCCTAGGGTTTCTCCTTTTCTAAATCCCTGACAATCTACCAGGTCTTGCACCATTTCGTTCCTTTACAATAAAATATTTCCAGCAGAGATAATACGTTGGATATTTCTCATTGAGGCAATCATACATTCACAAATAGGTAGTTAAATCCATTTGGGAATAGTGGTGATTTTCCAATATATTTGCTGAGCCTCGTTGCCAATTACCGGCATGATAGCAATACAATGGCATTAATCAATGTCAGTTGCAGATGCTATCTGTTGTGTCACATCGATTTTCTGCTCGTTTAGTGTTCGGTGACAGTGTAATAAAGAACTGAATGACTTCTACACAACTATTTTTAATATAGAAAATTTAATATAGAAAAAAGCAACAAAAAAAGAAAGAAGAAAAAAAACATATCAATATCAGCAATCAGGGTATCAGGCAAATTGTTGTTTTAAACACTACAAGACTATTTTTAAACCGCATTTTCATATTTTCTTAGTAGGGACTACATATAACAAATGGTGAAATCTGTTGATGTTCTGAAAGGGAAAAAATGTCAGCTGATATATTAGATTTTTAAAAACGATCAAATATCAGTATCCATCTTAAAAATTTTATGTCAGGGTTAAAAAGCAAACAAACAAACAAAAAAAAAACCCCACACACATCAAAAGTATACTTAAACCTGTCATATTACTGACTTAAAGTCATATCAACATAGTTGATAGGACTACTAATAGGAATGAAAACACCACACACCTAGATCTAGACAACCACGAATAAAAAATGCATCTAACAGTGAGACATGGTAACATCTGTCTGAGAAGTGTCCATTAGTTTACAGTGCGTAAGCCTCACCGTGACGAGACTGTGACAGAGAGCTGATAAGTTCTCCAGACAGAACCTAAAATTGTTCCCGATAGACCATGATTCATTTCCCCAGGAGAGTTATAAACAAGCCTAACTATAAACCAAGGTGGTAATCAAGATCTGATTCAAGGGAAGAGGAATTCACATATGCTCACAGACATCAGAAAACCATTACACAGCCAAGTACCAAATCTACAGTCTAAGGCACCTTGAAACACTTTCTATGTAAAACAAAACAGAACATGTCCTACACACAAGCCTTCATCGACTCAGCTGCAGTGAAACGTTATGCAGTACCTGTTAGGTTCTGTTAAAAGAACAATGGAAACTAGAGAAATCTGGACTAATGGGTCTACCATGAGCACGACATGACTAATCAGTCGATCAGCAAAGCACTCACAGTACTAAAATGTTTGAATTAGCACATCCATGTGATTTCATATCTCCCACACAGTTACCTCCCATATCACAAGAGTAAATTGCACTTTTGATATAGGTGAGAACTATTAAAGAATATATAAAAATCATCGAATTATTGTTTCTGCTGACTGGTCTTTTTAGCTGCTACTATTCATGGTTTTTCTATCCATTAACAATCCATCAAAGAGCATAAACACGAACGATTGTGTAAAGTAAAATATCCCTTTTGGGTGCTATTCTTTTTTTTCATGTCAAGTTAACTAAGGTTCACATGTACAGGCTCTTTCATTGATGCCAATTCCCAAAAGCTAAATGCACCAAGGTTTCTTCTGTCAGTTTTTAAAATTGTCTGCTGTGTTGCAATGATGCGTGGGAGTATAAGAGAGAAAAGCTGGCCTAATTCACACATACCTCTCTTATCCTTCCTTGCAGAAGGCTCTATCGATATCTCATTAGCTGAATGCTTCTGCTAGCATCGCCGACAGCATAGCCAACAAGGTTATGGATCATTATTGGTCCCTGGCTTTTACATAAAGATCAGTTGATGCTTCAAAAACAAAGACAGAGCGTGCAGGAGTTAAAGTCCTGTGCTTTTAGGGTGATGGAAGCTTGAACCAATATGTGTGGACAGCACTAAAGTGCCTACAGCCAGGTTTGACATAAACAGGGACCACAAGAATCACGCTGAACCAAGAGACACAAATATCAGTTTCTGGGTCTCATCTAACCCAGAAACCCCAAATAAGGGCCCTTTCCCCTCAAATAAAAAAATGCTGAGAAAGTCAAATAGTGTCGATAGCGTTATTATCTAAAACAGCGGTCTCCAACCTTTTTTGCGCCACGGACCGGTTTGTGCCCGACAATATTTTCACGGACCGGCCTTTAAGGTGTCGCGGATAAATACAACAAAATAAAACTAGTACCGGTACCGAAAAAAAGAAGATTAATTCATAACACACGTGAAAAGACCCAGGAAAACCGAGTTAACGATAAAAACGATAACAAAATAACGCTGAAAACCGATAAAAACCCTGAAAACCATACATTTCACACCTGAGCCTCAACTCTCGCGGCCCGGTACCAAACGACTCACAGACCGGTACCGGTCCGAGGCCCGGGGGTTGGGGACCTCTGATCTAAAAGTCTAAAACTTCTTCTGCAAGATTGGCCACAAAACAGCATCAGCTAAATCACAGTGATTGCACACCGTGAAATGCATACAATAAGCACACATACACATAAAATGAAGCATGAAATACAGAGCCATCAGGATTATGACCATTAGTACTGAGTGGATATCGCACGTTTGGTCAGACGAAAGTCACAAGCCAGTATAGGCCGCTTTGAAGTCATTTAAAATTGCTTAAATTAAATGAAACCAGCTTTCCAAGATTCAGTTCATTTACCAGCTGATTCAACCAGAAAGATATTCAGATGTGTTCAGTCTTATTGCCACAGATGTATCAACTCAAGCACCTGGTTATGCAGTCTACACAGAATGGGTCGCTCTAAAGAGCTCACTGAATTCAATAATGCTACGGCAATATGATGCCCTTCCTGCAACAAGTCAGTTTGTGAAATTTCTTCCCTCCCATTCAACTGTAAGTGGTTTTACTGCAAAATGGAAGCATTTAGGAACCACAGTAACTCAGCCACAAAGCGGCAGACCACATAAAGTTACAGAGCGGGGTCTCCAAGCGTTGATGCGTTTAGTGTGTAAATAAGAGAATTAATTGATGATCCTAGTGTGCGTTTAGTCCCTGATGCTTGGCTGACTCAACATCTGCAGAGCTCCAAAGCTCATGTTGCATTAACATCAGCACAAAAACTGTGCGCTGAGCTTCATGGCATGGGTTTCCACAGCCAAGCAGGTGTAATGTGTAGGTGAACCAGTACTTTTGTCCAGCTATTGCATCACACCAGCTGAGAGAAAGCACACCATCCAATCAGATCATACAATGTGCAATTTACAAAAGCAGTTGTGGTAAACAGCTGTCTCCATGAAAAACATAAATCACCCTCTGATTCAGAGCCACTTTGGGTATCACTGAAGCTCATAACTGTGAGCAACACAAACAGTATTTCAGTTGTATGACTCTTTGTAGTTTACTAAAATGCTGCTTTGGAGTCACAGCAGACTGTTTCTCTGTTATTATGGAAAGACGCTTTGACATTCAGTCAAAGACATTTTAAAACACTGTTGTACTAACAATCCAAATGTGGAAGTTTCAAACCCAACGAGGCACCAGGAGTGCTCAAAAGAAAGCCCTAGCCGCTAGCTAATTTAGGCACAAAGTGTCCACTGTTGTAAAGAGGTATGTTTTAACCCAAACCAAATAGGTTTTAGTGCCTAAACTAGCTAACAAGTGGAAAGTGTAAAAAGAAAGAAAAAGGCTCAGCATGAAGCTAAACCAGGGTCTCCTGGCTGTTAACCCCAGGAATTATTCTACCAGCAGCTCTCCAACCTCCTAATGAAGCCTCTCTGTTAAATGTGCCCATTGGTTGTCAGAGGCCAATATAACCATTTCCAGAGCTTTAGAGCACAAAGAATCCCACCCAGCTACATAACAGAGAGATGCAGGAGGCACCTGATCAGGCAACATTACTATCATACTAGTCTTTAACTAGTAAACTGTGAAAATGATATGACTTAGGTAAATACATTACTGAGTTGGATGAATGTAACCACAATCAAGTCTTAGCCAACACAATGCTTCTGCTTCAAAGAAATGTCTTTGAAGCATTGTGCTGGCTAAGTTTCTAAATCTGAATAAACATGAATTTTTTGAACATTGCCATTTTGAGTGTGGGTAGGGGTGAAGCCAATTTTAAGCTTGGCAGTGAGCCATCTTCAACTGTGCTTTAGTTCTTGGCAAAGAGCTAACTTCTTGTGTACACATTTGCGCCGTCACACCGAATGACTAATGAGCCTCCCTCCTCCATAAATAAGCAATGAAAACAAACGGGACGAGTGGCAACTCTAACAGCTTGCAGTCCACTTACAGCTAGTTCTAAATCATTACATGAAAACCTGCTATAGATGTGGAGGGAGGTTTTGGATTTTTCAGACATTTATCAAACACTTCACCGCTCAGAACTCATTAAGTCTGACTTGGACCAAAAATACAAAGTTGCTCGAGAGTTAGACACGAAGCTTAAGGCACAGACTGTCGATAAGGAAACATGATGTCTCATTTTTTATTCTGACTGTTAAGACTGGTAGGATGGAAAACAGCAAACTGAGATTCATTGCTGGTGTATCATGTCAAATCAAATTTTAACTAGCAGGCAAAATATAGTTTGTTTTGTTTTTTTACACCATGAAAGCATTTACTCAACCAGCAACTAACCTGAAAAACCAGTTTGCATGCAAATCTGTATGCTGTCTATCAGGGCTCTGAATTCCTATCAATGATAAAAGTAAAGTAATCTGCACATATACAAGCTCACTCACTCATACTGTATATGCTCACTGTACTCTAAGGTAAAACTAACTCACACAGCTGAGAAACGGTCAAAGTTGTAACTGTTAATCACTTGAAAATATGTTAAGTTTTCACCAATCAGCTAACCCTAGCAGCTCTAATCATCACACTCTGCACTCTCAGCATGCGTCAACATGTGCACAGTGCACATTATGTGAGGTGACAAAATCTACCTTGTGGTGGCACTAACTGTATAATCAGAATGATATCATAGCCCATCTATTCACCATTCTGACATTTACGCAGGTTAAATTTCCCATCCTTTTCAAACACACAGTTGAATACACACAGTAAGGACCCTCAGACTAGTGGCAGGCAGTAATAAAGCCATCACACGGGGAGACATTTTGAAGCATTCTCTAAAAGATTCATTTGAACTGGTGGCTAAATCCAGCCACCTTACATGAGAAGCAGAGGTGCATTTATCTGCACCACCAGCAGGGGTCTTACAGTGGAAAACAGTGGGTTTCCTCTCATTCAGAGGAGGAGGAGGAATGCCTGCACACATCACTTTGTGAATTGCAGCACAAATGTGGGAAGGCTGCATTTATCCTTGAGCAAGTACCGTTGATATTTAAAGCAGACTCTCGACTTCTGGAAGCACTCGTCGCTGAATGCTGCAGAAACATACTGCGGAGGGCTGACAGCTGATTAGACTGATGGATCAATATGAGGTGCAGCCATTACTACAGTTATGAAGCCCCTGTCAGCTCACACCACTCTGGCCTCATCTCTCACACACAGCCTCCCAACAAAACTGAAAGCAGGCTGTGTGGAGCTGATACGCCGTATGAAAAGGTGGAAAAGATTGATTTCATTGCAGCTAGTCTCTAAAGGTAACATATGGAGCTTTTTCAACTGCTACTGGTAATGCAATCCCGAGTACGAGGGCACATTTCTGCAAAGTGCAGTAAATGGCTGGAGCTGTTGCTGTATTATAAAGGCTGAAAGACAACAGTAAACCTAATGTAAAGGGGAGGTTTGCAAATGTTTCATGGCACATTAGGGTTTAAGATGCATACTAACAGTGACACATGTACAACTTTTGACTAGCCCTCATACTAAAAGGAAACTTCAACAAAATGCCTTCCGACATTCTATTAAAAAAACAAAAAAATAAAAACCCACCTTGAATTCAAAAGAACATCCAAAGTGAGAGTTTGGGTTAAGGTTATGTCCAGTACCCAGGCATGCATCTCTTTCTAGCTAACTGTGAATCACCTGATCTCAAACAGGCGGCTCAAACTCCAGGATGCAGAAACCCAGCAGGCTTCCATGGCACAGATTTAGATCAAGGGATACACATTTAGCAGTTTGTCCTCCCCTGGGTTTTGTGTGTTTGTTTTTTTATATGTCGTTTCACTGTGGCAAATTCCTCCCGTGTGGTAACTCAGGTGATGCCATTCAGCATGCGATACAAACAAATCAATCACAGCAGCACAGATTATTCAAAGACAGACCTGGCACACAGTTCAAATATTTGTTTAGGCAGGGACAGCTGAGGACAGAGTGTGGGAGGAGCGACTCGCCCACAGAGGAGCAACAAAAGGCACTGTATGCAATCACTGCTACTGTCAGTGCTCATCTCTCTGTCCCACATAAAGTGAACCAAATCCCCTGAAAGTAACTGGCTGTGCATACTATATAGATACTGATTTATTTTCAACAAGTTTTTACATATCTCTACTCTCTGAAGAAGTCGTGACAAACTGCTACTATTTATATCCGTGAGTGCCCCATCTAGTAGCAGTGCACTCAAGTCACGATGGGCCTCGCGCTAAAATGCATGCACACTGGCACACGGTGGGGGGGACTGATGCGCTTGTTAAAAAAAATAAATACATTTTAAAAAAATGAAGTGAGGCGATGCTCAAAAATAGCTATGGAAACCCTTCGCACAGGTACGTTTTATATATAGATGAAGGGCTTTTACAAATGCCAGCAACGCAGATGGGCTAAAGGCTAAGCATCAAGCTCTCTCTTCTAGAAGTGAACAAACAATTACTAGAGATTAGGTAAGGGTTATCACTGTACAAATGAGGTAGTGATATCAAAGGCTAACATCGTAGGGAGACTAAAGCATCTGTGCCGTGGCTGAGCTTAAGAAACACAGATGAGAGCCGTGAAAGGATTAAAAACTTAAGGGGAGAGCCACAAAGAGAAACAATGTCCTGCTAATAGCATGCAAGATGCAGAGCCTAAATAATGCGTACCTATGAAAGCCCACTGTGGGACTGTAGGGGTTGCAGAGGGACAGCGTTGGAAACACTGTTGCCAGGAGAGAGACAGACAAAAAAGCAAAGCCACAGTATCAATAGGACCAAGTAGGTATTAACAGCAGTGTTGAAGTTTCATTTCTACCACTTTTCCTTTTATTTTAACTCTCTGGAAATGTGTGAAATGACAATATGGCCCAATAGTTTAATGGACCCTTTTCACACGAAGGCTTCACTGTGAAAACAGAGATTTGGTTCCGCTTTATAAATAAAGTGGAAGAAAAAAGACAATTTAAAAAAATAAAAAGAAAGAGGCAACCCCCTGCCTGCTTGGATTTGTTAAAGACGAATTCAGAAGTTTAATTTATCTGTATTAGTGGTCCGGAGTCCTCTGTGGACATTTTAACACGGTGCTCCAAGAGCTCACAGCTGTAGAGCATTTGAGCAGAATGATGGCTTCCAAAAGCTCCCTAATCATCACAGACCATCTGGAAAACAACTGGGCCGTGCACTGTCCACTGGACCGAGGTAGACAGACAAGAGAGGCAGAGAGAGAAAGATAAAGCTGGGGAAGGAAAGTAAAAGATTTTTCAGGGTATGATATGGAAGCGGTAACATGTTAAGAGCGTAAGAGATATCCACCACTAATAGATCAGAGAATTGATAACATGGGCAAAAAGTAAAGTATTCCAGTTGCAAATAAAAGTCGCTTTTCCCTTCATCACTCACCGATCAGCTTGCTTTATTTCCACAGATTTCTTTACCATGGGCACCCTGGAAAACAGCTATGAGTAGAAGCTTTATAAATCTCCTCGGGCCTTTCAGAAGCAGCCTGTACGGATTTGAAATGTTCTATATTGTCCTTGTGACTTAAGACTTCATAGCCCTCTGTAATGTACACATTGCAATCAAGGAAAATTGACTATAGTGAAGCGAATGCAGAATGAGACTTAAGCATTATCCCTCGAAAATCAGAATCTGAAAAACTACAACACAGCCAGCATACCAAGTTTTCATACGTAATCCAAAGCATTTGTGGGGTAATAGCAGACTAGAGCATGACCTCCATGGAGGCAGATGTCCCTGGATTCAACCTGACACAACATCAACATTGCAGATTAATACAGGGATTAATCAGGTTCAACAGCTCTCTCAGCATTAAATGAAAGACGCCGCATAACTAAGAGGCTTTAGGACCAAAGAATTACTGTCATCTATATGCTCCCTTACTTAACCCAAAGGTGTGGGCCTACATTTGCTTTATATATTTTGTAAGATTTAACCAGAAAGGGCTCAATTACAGAAATAACTATAAAACAATCACAACATCTGATCACCAGCAAGGCTTGTGTGGACTACAGCAAAGTCATATGTGCAAACACATCCATATCCCACCTAAAACGCCATAGAAGGTGAGTTATGATTATGTTAAAACCCCACCCATATTTTTTGTCCTCCATTTTTTCCTCATGGGATGAAAGGAGAAGCAATCTCTGTGCACACAATTTGTAAACAACATGCACATTACAAAAGGGCTAACTTGGTCTGATGTGGCTTTACACTGAGAAACTGTCTTAATCAGCACCTGGGGCAGCCACCAACATCAGAGCATCTCTTACACATATGTTCACAAGCAGAGCATCTAAACAGATACACACTTTACCCCTCCCAATAGAAGCCAGATGGTGAGGACCCCACCGAGACTTAAAGGCGTGAGAGCAGTGCGAGCAGCTCAAAGCTCGCCTCGCTGACTGTCTGTCTCCCAGTCAGCACCCAGCCACACAACAGAGAGTTATAGATGTGGAGATCAGGATGATGTACAGCAGTCTGGTCTCCCTCTTAAATCACATTACACACACAAGTGCTCTGCAAGAGTACTGAGCACAGACAGTGTTAGTGAGTCAGCAGTCACACACATCAGAGCCTCCCCCTGCCAAGAGGATGAGTAAATATTCTCTCAGCACTTTGCAGTTTGAATAAGACATTGTCCCGTGTGCCTTTTCTTAAAGTTAGTCACGTGTAATGGCCAACTTACAAACAATAACCCAATAGGCTTTGATGTTATGACTGAAAACTAAAATCTGGTTTTCATTTGACTCAAAGTTTGTAATTGAGTCAAATCCAAAATAAGGACAAAATTTCATAATGTACTAAAGAAGGTCAGAGCAGTGACACAGCATTTCATTCACCTCTGTGTAATCTGCAACCGTGAGCTGTATGTTCTGTCCTGCTGCTCCTCTCTGTTGCTCATAGATCTCTTCCTGAAAGGAGCGGGCAGTTCCACCTAATGCTGCTGATACTGGAACACCCTCAAAACCAAGGGTGTGATTTTTTGTGGTGAAACTTGAAACATGCACGTGTGACTAACATCAGTTTGTCTTAAAGTGGTAAACAGAGGAACTTCAAAGCTTTTTTTTTCCAGGCCACTCCACATGGAAAGCAGTTTTGACATCCGTCATTCACCACAGACTTGCATTCAATCTAAGCTATCAATCAACGCTGGCTTTTAGACACGCAGGACTCTTAACCTGTGCACCGTGTATAAATAAATAAAACAAATAAACCCCATACACACAGACGTTGATCTCTTCCTGCTGCGTCCACATGCAGAACATTTTCATACATTTCTGATGTCAGCCTGGTAAAGAGAGTTTGCCCAGAAGTAGCTCATTGTTTTAACATATGACACGAGGAGCGAGCGCTGGATCAGACTGAGAAACCGCTCACTCACTGGATGGCAACTTGTGGTTTTCTAATTCTAATTTTAATAATGACCACAATCTGCAAAATTAACTTAAGGTTTTATTAACATGACCTGAAACCAGTAAAGGCACAAATTCATGAGGAAAATGTTTACAGTGGTCACGGAGTGAGGGAGCTGAGAGGCGCTTTCACAGTCGCAGACATCTAAATAACCACAGGAGTTGCTCTCGACTGGTCCCTTAAGAAGAATGCAGGTTTTTCCATGGGTTCACTTTTCAGACCCAGAAGGTTCATACATCTTTTATACAGCCTGTGATGAGGGACTACAACTCAAAGGACAGCATGCAAGCATATCGCTACATCATCCAGTTGTGTGCATGCAGCATCCCCTGTTTACCACTAGCATCTGTGGTGTAATGAGGTCGATCTAACCTTACAAATGTCAGAAAATTTGAATGTTTTTTCTTGTAAATTTGTGGCTTTATTTCATAAATTTGCATCTTTAATCTCAGAAACTCAGGAGTTTGTTTCTGAATATTAACTCCCTTCTTCTGGCTTTCTAATTAATTTTTCTGTGCACTGTCACAATTCTTTATCACTGAGTAGTTTCTTGTGTGGCCTCCCAGCTTAAAGGTTTGTGTGTCACCTCAATTTTTAACAAGTGCTCAAATTTCCTACAATGTACAAGGAGGAAGTTAGTAGAATCAGAAATGAATTACCTTGTACATGTGATTGTGGTCATCTGTCTTTGTGAGGCAGACTGGCAGGCTTTCCTATGCGCACCCTGTTTCTCATACAATGTCTTGTGGAACAAGCTACAGCTCTTGCAATACAAATGAAAGGAACTGGCTTTACTTGTTCCCTCTATAATAAATCTCTTGATATACTACGAGCCAGGGCACATATGGTAAAAAAAAGCCTTCTCTGCATGACTGATCACAGCTTTGCTTTCACAAGTCAGGGTTTAAATAACCTGTAGGTGTTATCAGACAATTTAATATACAACCTTAACTTGCATCTATTTATTTTCAAGTCCAAGGGCTTGATTCTGTGCCTTCCTCTCCACTTCCATGACTGGATTTTCAGGGTTACATAATCAGGGCTGATATAAGGCTTTGCTCACAGCTATGGTTTATTTCCTGGAGAGAAGGGAGTGTCTTTAAATGTCTGTCATAACTGTCATTCTCACAGTTAAGGAGGGTTCATAGGGACTCCCATCGTTCTTACACAGAAGGATTAGGACCTCAACTCTGAGTTCTTGAAAAGCTACTGACAATGATGCAGCAAACCCAGGTAGAAATGAGAAATGAGAAATAGAGTGAAGTCATTCTTCAATTTTAAAAAAATCATTTTCACTCTGGTCAATAAAAACAAACTCCCCCACCCCCTACCCCATCTTCGAGGGCTGTGACTTTTTAATCTCCATCTTATGATCGCTGATAAGACGCCTGGGTTTACTGAAACTCCAGATGTCATTGTCTGAAAATGAGACTTTAAAAGACAAAAGGCAAGCCAAAAACACTGGTAAAGGTGAATGCATCGAATGCAATAAAATGTTTGTGAACCCATTCGAATTACCAGGACTTCTGCATTGATTATTTGCAATTAGTGCTCTGACTTTCATCCACTGTATGTTTCAGCTGTCAGAAAATTTGAATGTTTTTTCTTGTAAATTTGTGGCTTTATTTCATAAATTTGCATCTTTAATCTCAGAAACTCAGGAGTTTGTTTCTGAATATTAACTCCCTTCTTCTGGCTTTCTAATTAATTTTTCTGTGCACTGTCACAATTCTTTATCACTGAGTAGTTTCTTGTGTGGCCTCCCAGCTTAAAGGTTTGTGTGTCACCTCAATTTTTAACAAGTGCTCAAATTTCCTACAATGTACAAGGAGGAAGTTAGTAGAATCAGAAATGAATTACCTTGTACATGTGATTGTGGTCATCTGTCTTTGTGAGGCAGACTGGCAGGCTTTCCTATGCGCACCCTGCTTCTCATACAATGTCTTGTGGAACAAGCTACAGCTCTTGCAATACAAATGAAAGGAACTGGCTTTACTTG
This sequence comes from Diplotaxodon limnothrissa, assembly GCF_057381915.1. Taxonomy (NCBI): domain Eukaryota; kingdom Metazoa; phylum Chordata; class Actinopteri; order Cichliformes; family Cichlidae; genus Diplotaxodon; species Diplotaxodon limnothrissa. The sequence goes on along the minus strand of NC_140602.1, from coordinate 16,630,009 downwards.
TTCCCTCTATAATAAATCTCTTGATATACTACGAGCCAGGGCACATATGGTAAAAAAAAGCCTTCTCTGCATGACTGATCACAGCTTTGCTTTCACAAGTCAGGGTTTAAATAACCTGTAGGTGTTATCAGACAATTTAATATACAACCTTAACTTGCATCTATTTATTTTCAAGTCCAAGGGCTTGATTCTGTGCCTTCCTCTCCACTTCCATGACTGGATTTTCAGGGTTACATAATCAGGGCTGATATAAGGCTTTGCTCACAGCTATGGTTTATTTCCTGGAGAGAAGGGAGTGTCTTTAAATGTCTGCCATAACTGTCATTCTCACAGTTAAGGAGGGTTCATAGGGACTCCCATCGTTCTTACACAGAAGGATTAGGACCTCAACTCTGAGTTCTTGAAAAGCTACTGACAATGATGCAGCAAACCCAGGTAGAAATGAGAAATGAGAAATAGAGTGAAGTCATTCTTCAATTTTAAAAAAATCATTTTCACTCTGGTCAATAAAAACAAACTCCCCTACCCCATCTTCGAGGGCTGTGACTTTTTAATCTCCATCTTATGATCGCTGATAAGACGCCTGGGTTTACTGAAACTCCAGATGTCATTGTCTGAAAATGAGACTTTAAAAGACACAAGGCAAGCCAAAAACACTGGTAAAGGTGAATGCATCGAATGCAATAAAATGTTTGTGAACCCATTCGAATTACCAGGACTTCTGCATTGATTATTTGCAATTAGTGCTCTGACTTTCATCCACTGTATGTTTCAGCTGAGGCAAAGGACTGCTCAACACCTTGGAGTCACTGAAAGAGCAATACCATAAAATTGTATCAGTAAGCTTTTCAGGATACTGTCAGGGCAGCAGTCCATGACCTACAGCTTAAGAGAGGTTGGGAGATGCAGTAAGATCACAATCCCAAAGCACACAGTCAAATCAGTGACACGAATGGTTAAAAATGAAGAAAAATCCTGTTTTAGTATTGCAAAACTGACCTTAGCCCAATTGGGATGCTGTGGCATGACCTGAAGAAGGCTGTTGAATGAAGACATCCCAGAAATACTGATGAACTGAGGCAGTTTTGTAGGAAGAAAAGATCCAAAATTCCTCCTCATCATTGTGCAAGTCTCATAAGCAGCTACAGGAAATGTCTGAGAAAGGTTGCTGCTGCTGGAGTAGCTCAACTTTAAGTCTAAAAGTTTACTTAAGTTTTTTTTTACCCTGCAAGGACACGAAAACTGTTTGGGTGTTATTACTTTAGTCAGACATGTCTATAACTGTTACTTAGATGACACTGACATTCAGCCAGCTTGCCAACTTCAAAGGTTGTAATATTTCTGTTGTGTTCACAGCTTGTTTCTACAGTCACTGCAACTATGCAGAGGTAAATAAAAATTAAGATATAAAAATACTAATAGCTCATCAACTGGGGATGAACCCCTACGGCCACTCCTGCAAGTGGTGCACCCAAAGGAGGGTGGACCATGTAGGCCTCCAGACAGACAGATTGGTGCAGCATCCTCCTGTGACGCTATACTGGTCTGTTGTGATAAAGAGTAAGACAACATACATTTCTATCCTCATCTATGGTCATGAACTCTCGGTAGTGACTGAAAGAATGAGATCAAGGATACAAACGATGGAAATGAGCTTCCTCCAAAGGGTGGCTGTACTCTCCCTTAGAAACAGGGTGAAGAGCTCAATAATTTGGGAGGGGCTCAGAGTGGAGCCTCTACTCCTCCACATGGAAAGGAGCCAGCTGATGTGGTTCAGGCATCTAACTGGGATGCCTCCTAGAAAGCGTTTTTTCAGGCATGCGCTACCAGCAGGAGGCCCCAGGATAGAACATAATGGAGAGACTTTGTCTCTTGTTCGGGAATGTGTCAGTGTCCTCTGGGATGAGCTGGAGGAGGTGGTCGGTGAGGGAGGCCTGGACATCTCTGCTGAGACTGCTGCCCCAGTGACCTGAACCCGGATAACCAGCCGAGCCGGAGGCAGGGAGGATAGTTGGATGTATACTAACATAATTTCAAACAGAACATCCTCTTTAGGTTCAAAGTGTATTTCTTTTGAACAAGAGATTTAATGTGAGTCAGTATGAAAAATATTGACTTATTATAGGCCAGTATCAACGATGCTAACTGATATCAACATATTAGCATATAACATAACATTTATAGATGCCAGCAGCTGTACCACACAAGATTTGCCCCATACAAATGTCAAAGAGCTAAAAGCTTTTTTGTAAAGAATGAAGATCCCTCCCTTGCACAAAAGATGGAACAGATAATTAACATAGCAAATAAGCAGAACAAAAAAACCCCACACTGCATCAGCAATCAGTCAGATTGTTATTTAAAACACCGATGTTGCTGCATCCCAACAGGAAACCTATTATAAGCAGAATCTAGGTTATCAATTTAAAAAAAAAAACACAGTCATTAAAAAGATTATTATATGAACTTCATTATTTAGTTTTGATGGACATTAACCACCAATGAATATTTGTCTGGGAGTAACCTGACACGTGAGTACACGGGCTTTTAAAGCAGAGAAAGCCAACAGCTAAACACAGATCCACTGAGGAGATTTTTGTCATAATTGACGGCATTTTAATTGACATGCTTTCTTCTGCTCTGAGTGATGAATTATGCAGCAGCAGAAGTGAATAGCCTAATGAAAATGGTAGTTGGAGAGCAGACTAGCACGATATGTATATTTTATGTTGCATTTCACACTGATAAGCTATTGGAAACGGTAAGTTGTCCTCAAAGCTCACTTGCAAAAAGTCGTCAAATGAAGCATTACTAACTGGACAGCCATCAAGCAAAACTGTAGGGTCACATGCAGACTGCTTATTACTCACTCATTAGGCTTCAAAACAAGATAACAGCAGTCTCTTTGACAAACCTAGCGCAATTATCCCTGAGTTCAGCAGTTTGCGGGGTTTTTTTTGTTTTTTTTTCCATTCCCAGACAGAATTAATGAGACAAGAATAGCAAACAAAGACTGGGAACTGACTTCTGCACCTGTCTTTCATAAACATATTTACACTTACAGCATCGACGAGGCAGCAAACTTACAATTAGGGTCACCGCTTTCCTACTATATATTAATGCTATGACACCTTTGCTTCACTCAAAGTCACTTCACCTAAGTTGCCCTGACACACACTTCTGAGAGGTTTTCACAGGTCTGGAATGCTCATTAGCAAAATGTGACAAAACACAGCAAAAAGTGCCTAAATCCCAGGCCCACTTCTTGTTCAAAATGAGGCTTGAGTTAGAATCTGGGATTATGTGCTATGGAGATAAAATGAAAAAACAAATCTGCCAGATGGACCAGTCTCATAAAATACTGTTTCATCACAAATAATAACAAGCTGAACAGATTTGGGTGGCTGCTGGATTTACTCATAGACACGAGGGAGAGAAAATGTCTTAAAATAAAAGTAGAAATGCTTGACTTTGCCTGCAGTAGTCTGCACAGAGCAATGCATATAGTTTTTGTGCTTGTATATACTTTTGTAAAAGATGTATCTTCAGCATCCAGGAGTGCATAGAGGTTAAGTTAATGAGAGATAGGACCCAACTTCTAAGGTGTCTACTATTCTTATATGTGGATTATCATCTCAGAGTAAAGTCAGGAGAATAGCTGAAGTGTTCTCTGATTTATTACCAAGTTCAACAGCTGTGGAGGTGGCCAAAACTCCTGACTTAAAAATTTGGATGCAGTCATACTTAGGTACATCTGGCATTTTTACTGAAGCATCTTAGCAAAAAGGACCGGCACACTTTCAGTGCCTGCAGTCCTGTCAGACATGGAAGCAAAGCACTTGCACTGCACTGACTGTTTTGACTGCCTGTGAATGAAATTAACAAGTTAACAGCTTGCTGATTTCTACCTCACCAGGATCTCTGTTACTTGGGTAGCGAGCACCCACCACCTGCCAGTTGGAACACACCACAAAGTTAAAAAAAAGAAAAAAAAAATCCTATTTTTGCATCAGGCAACCCAGAAACCAATCCAGAAAAGTGGTGCGAGTCTGAGGAGAGCAGTAAGCTATGATTGATTCAATTAACATCTCCAGTGACCTTCACTCATTCAGAACTCACGGCGACACAAACTAATCAAATCTTGGGACGGAGCATGCCTCTAGTCCACACTATCAGACCAACAACCTGCAATTCATCCTTCCCAGCACATCTCATCAGAGGACAGCCTGCGTCAGCACAATCTGCTCCTTGATGCTCACACTGTGTAACCCGACGGTAACAGCCAAGCCACACAGCCAGCATGTGAATAAGCCAGATCCTTTGGCACAAGGTTTTTTTTTTCCGCTTTCTAGCAAAACAGCCACAGAAATTGATCAATAAACGTGTCTATATTTCACACAAGTGTGTGTTTAGAGCCACTGCTTGAATATAAAAAAAAAGGATCTCCAAACTTGTGATATTTAATACAAAAATGATGACAAAGCAATAATAACCTACTGTAAAACGTAAGAACAGCTGTCACTGGGCTAATTGTACTGGAGAGCTTTGAGAGGCTTTTACTGGCAACCTCACACAAAGCCTCAAAATGCCTCAAGGACCGTCCAAGACAGTTATCACATAAAGCTATCAACAAAGCTCTATGTCAAAACATGAGTCACAATGAAATTAACAGGCATGGTTTTACGCAACCTCGTAACGTAAAGCATAAAAACACCTTAAAGATGTCTTGATCGCTGATCTTGTGCCCTAAGTTGACCAAATATTTTTCCAGCATGTGCCACCATCTTTAAAACACTCGCAGTTCTGACGACATGACTCAAATTCTAAAAGCTCTTGCTAAGTTAAAACAACAAAAGAAGCAAAGTCGTTCCCAAGAAACAGGACGGGGTAAATGTTTACTTACTAAAAGAGGACACAGAAGGAAGATGGTGAAAGTGTCGGTCAAATGTTGGTCACATTGCTCCGTGTTACTAGATTTTCATTACTGTTTTAAAAAAGAGGGAATTGCTATTGAAGGTCAACAGAAGGGAGAATCAGTATGCTGAACCCGTTTCTCTGTGTATTTTACTTGCTTCGCTTCAGTTTAGGACAAGCTCAGTTGAATCAGCCATCCGCATATTTTTGTTTACTCTGACCCTGCTGAAGCGCCAGTATGCCAGTATATGAGATAAAAGGCAACGATATCATTTAAAATGCTTTTACTTTTTCACAGTTTTGACTAAAATTCAACCTACGGCTTAAACCAAATGTGTTTTTTCTCACAAAATGCAGATGGCCTGCTTTGTGGGGGGGCAGGATGATTAGTTTGTGAGTTGTTTTACAGGCAACATTACCATGTCATTGGACTGTGCCAAAATCACAGTGATCATCTAATGAATGTCTTCCTCAAGTCTGTTTTGCACCGAGAAGCTGAGATAAAACACTGGAATATAAAATTACTGCCTTTCAGTCCGACTGCCTGGCAGCCTGCCACATGAAGCTCCTCAAATTCATGAGGAAGTCAAAGGAGAGAGGATTCGATGAGAATAATAGGGTATAATATCCTATTTTCATATGGCGCGTATGCTATATCCTCAGTCATTCAGAAGCCTTCTTGTACTTTGGCAGAGATGTTCACATACTACGCATCTATACGTGCCGTGCAACGTAATTGCAAGAGAACATGCAAAATAACAACATATTTCCCCCCTCATACCCTTGGATTTGGAGGACAGATGATGAATCAGACCCCAATGAATGACAGCACTTGTGATCTCTTTTGATTAGCCGCATACATCAGGCTACTGGGGGAAGAGAGCAAAATGTGAAATTTACTGTATTTCAAAGACTATGGCCGACTGCTCACGTAATTCATGCAGAACCTGGGCTTCACACGGAGAGGGTCACGAACTGAACAAAGTGTTTTAGTGGACACAGAGGATATATGACATTCTCCCCTGCCCACACAGCCACAAGAAATTAGCATACCTGAGATATGATGTAGGAATAAAAAAATGTCAAAAAAAATCACTGGAAGGAGACTTTGAATGAGAAGCCATTTACGTTTCCTTTAGCAGAGTGGACTGGCATGTAGTATTTCGGAAATATTCTCCAGCATCTATTTAGGGACAAGTGTCATCCTGAAATGTGAGGAGCCGTATAAACCCAAACAGCGAGGATAACTGTCAGAAAAAGAGAACGCATTATACTTTGGCTCAACTCTTCCAAGCAGACTCAGCTTTGAGCAGGGTAAGTCTGAATAAATACAAACAGCTTGCAAGAGGAAAGCAAGCACACTGTGTCCATGTCTGCCTGTTATTTGCACAATGTAGCTGTGTAATCATTAACTTTTGGGATAGGCCACACAAAAAGGGAGTAAAGGTTCCAAATTTACAACCTCTTTATATTGACACATCCACCACAAGGCGTGTTTTCAGGAGCTGCAGACTATTGAGAGGAGCGTTTCATTCCTCTGAGGTGACTTAAGTGGAAATAAATTAATTTATGCTTGTAATCGAGGTACCACGGTGGCGCGCAACGGGGAAGTGTTTTGAATTTAGATGACATGTTTGTATGCAGAGGTCCTAAGGTTGCGATGGGTGTGCGTGTCATGCGGTAAAATAGGCGGGAAACTCACTTGATAAAGCACCGTGCTCCCTCAAACGTATATCCCTCCTCCCATCCGGTGGGTAAGTCTGTGAAAGAAGGAAAGGTGGACAAATATGTGAACAATCATGCAGCCATCAGCCACATTAAAAATCACTGAGAGGTGAAGCAAATAACATTGATCATGTCATTACGATGCTATGTTCTGTTGGGGTTCTGTTGGGCCTCTTGGGTCCTGACATTCATAAAGATGCAGACCGAGCACACACCACCATGAAAAAGACATTTCCTGATGGGACGACTTGTGCTGCCAGACTGCAAATACTTCTCGTGAATGGTCTTTAACCTCTTAAGACCCGAACTCTTCCAAAGCATGCATTTTTAATTTCTCTTTGATATTTGGGCATATTGGCACTCGATGAATGTAAAAAACAAAGAATTACCAGATTTTTTTTAACCTTATTTTTGTTTCTAAGAAAAATGAGAGCCACATATGAGGATATTCGTTTAAAATTTCGATAGAACAGTGGCAGTATAATGTCCTCCTAAGTGGATATCAGGCCCTTGCAGAGTAAAATTGAGTATTTTGGTCTAAATAACACAAAATGTGATGTCCACATATGTAGATGCCAGGTCCTAGGAGGTTAAAGCTCCATGAGTGAGCACCAGAACAAGTCTAGTCCATGAAGCCCCGCTCAGCAATCCACCTGCAGCCAGTGTAGTAGAAGCTGATGCTACACAACACCTCCAGCATGCATGTATGTATGAGTGTTTGTCCCAGAAAGTTAAAGGTGTTTTGGCCAGACATGAAAGACCCACTTACCCAAAACTAGGCAACCACCTTGAAAATTTAGAGTTTCTCAAATTTTCAAGCAAATTTCGAAAGTTCCAGTTTGTTAAAAAGGAGAAATGTTTAAAAATTTGAAAAATATGTTTTGAAAAAAAGCAATAGGAGGCAAAGAATAAATAAATAAAACTGCTATGAAATTAGAATATGAAAATTGGCAGCTCTCCTCCTAACACCCTCCCATCAGACAAATGCAGGCATCTGCTCGTGCTTCACAAAAGCTAAAACTCACTCAAAGCTGAGCTTCACATGGGATTCAAAAACTGCTCTGCTTTGTAAAAGTCCTCTACTTAATCCATCGCACTACTGCATATTTTCTGCACAAACTTTACTTTTTGCCCAAGTACTTCATTACAAGCTAGATTTTCTAGTGCCCTGAACGAGAGCCCAGAAAAAGTGCGAGTTTACTCCCCTCTTCATTCACATGAATTAGTGAGTGACACCAAAAATATGCTGCCTCTGCCAGCTTTATGCATCACCTTTAGGGTTGGAACTAATTATTCCGCCTGTGCTCAATTTGTCACTTAGTTTCTTGATAAATCAGTTCAGTCATCTGGTCAATAAACTGACTGAGAATACATTCAAATTTTGTGGTTTTGCCCCCGGAAACCACAAAAAAATATCTCATTTACTATTACACAACGCTAATAAAAGCATATCATTGCAACTGAAAAGAACAGAGCTATATCATGATATTAGTAATTATTTTTTTTAGAATAGCTGCCTGCCTTCTGGGCTTCAGCTCTGTGGTGAAATACTGATGGACATTTTTCAATTTTTGATACTAATAGAATACAATTTTTTAAAGAAAAGAAAATGTATGAACTCACACATTATTAAAAAAAAAAAAAACTCATTGGTTGCAGCCATATTCAGATGAAGCAGACACTCTTAACAGGAGAGGGGGTGCTTGAAGTTAAAGAAGAGCTTGCTGCTGCTGTATATAGTTGCATCATAATCTCACCAGAAAAGCGCACTAAGCAGCTAATTGTACCATGTCTCTAAGATAAGTCAAGCTTTTTGTAGGAATATATATATATATATATATATATATATAAGCTCACTGCAAAAAAAATTAATGATGAAATTCAGCAGAGCTATACTTCAATCTGCTACAGTTTTCCTGCTTACCTGTCACACAGGAGCTTACTGTTAAGTAGGGTCCTGTGTCAAAACACTTAAATGCACTAATCTTACTCCCCTGCACGGTCAACATAATGCGTTGGGTTATTCAAAGCCAAAACAAAAACAAAAAAACGACTTCCTACATTTGTTTACGTGCTTTAGTTGCTATTAGGCTAAAGGTCACCTCTTCACTAGTTCTCGGGCGATATTGGCTAGTGTCCACTCTTCAACTCCACTGACTGACCACCCTGGGGAGAGGCAGCAGCGAAGGAAGTGGCACTAGCTGGGCAGAGGTGGGCACGAGAGGGCTCAATTTTCACAGCACGAGCGACAAAAACCCACTCGTGTGTTAAGAAACACGGCGTGGATATCACAGCCTCTCTCTCTCACACACACGCACAGCGTGGGAAGTGTTCGCTTTTGGGTAACACAACAACAACACACTGCCGGGGCGAACACGAAAGGCGTTCAAGATAAGAGAAAAACTTGACAGTGACATCTTTACCTGGAGTTTTCCTGTGCCCGGTTATAACTGCCTCACCACTTACTGGATGCAGCCAGGTTGTACTCTTGGCTTCTTCGCTGTTGAGAAGGAGAGACAGAGAGAAAGAGCGAGATATGCGTTCAAATCCAGCGGTGACTTTGTTCGAAATAGAAACGAGCAGAATGACTTGAAGCGTTTGCCTTTGGAAGGGATATTTACTTAACGAAGAAGACACGTCCATCCCGAGTAACACCATAACTCCAGGAAGACGGGAGACAAGAAATCCACTCGGGTTGTAGCTCCGCCGCCATGTCTGGCAGTACTGTATGACAATCGCGCGGCTCCGCTCTCCCAGGCAGCGCGTACACGGAAACCTTGGCAACGGCGGGTGGCTGAGAGCAGGGTGTAGAGCAGACAGGTAAAGTCCATTCATTTGTATGGGAGAATAATGGCTGGACAGCCGAGGGTTTTTTTTTTAACCCAAAATGTATTTTATTTCTTTACTGACACAATAAAAGAGTTATTTTACTTTTAGGTAAGTTTTTGCATCGCTGTGTACATGGCTTTAGTCAAAAAAGTCCTTTTGGATTTATGGTTCTTTATGATTCTCTACGACTTAAATATACAGCCAGGATATTAAACCACATGTCCAATCAGCAAACTCACATGACAGCAACTCGGTGCATTTAGGCATGTAGACATAGTCAGGGCGACCTGCTGAAGTTGAAAACTGAACATCGGTTTCCCAGCAGCCACTTTTTAAGTGGTATGGTTGTTGGTGCCACATGGGCTGGTCTGGGTATTTCAGAAACTCCTGATCGTCTGTGGTTGGGTGGGATTTTCCCCGAAGATCCATCTCTGGTGTTTACAGATAGTGTAAAAACATGTACTCTGCGCAACAATGTCTCTCACAATGTCTCCTCTCACAATGAAGTGAGAGGACACTGCTTTAAAATGAGAGGGTTGTAACTAAATTAGTTGCTGTAACGGTGTAGGATTAGATATTTTCTTAGTACAGGTAGTCACGCTCAAATCATATCAAACTGTTTTTTGATTTGTTTTTTTTTAACATGAAAATGTATTCAGTATACTACATTGGTCTCCAGAGTCAGCAGATCTCAATCCAGTAGAGCAGCTTTGGGATGTGATGGAAGAGATGTGCATCATGGATGCACAGCCAACAAATCTGCAGCAACTGAGTGATGCTATCATATCGATATGGACCAAAATCTCTGAGCAGTGTTTCCAGCACCTTGTTGAATCTATGTCAAGAAGACTTGACATAGATTTCTAGACATAGAAGGCAAAATGGAGTCCAACCCAGTACTAGCAAGGTGTACCTAACAAAGTGTTCGGTGAGTGTATATTTTCTGTTTTGCACCCTTACACTCTTCACATTCTTTATATGTTTTTTTTTCCTTCTATGTCTCGTCTGTGGGATCTGGTTGCTACATCATAGTACAGATGTCAGTGGTGAATGCAGGCGCCCATCTCACACATTTGTTCCCACCAATAATAACATAACTTCCAGGCATGTTGAATTGGCACCTGATGACTGATTTTAACATTTTTTCTTCTATATAAAAAAAGACATTTCTATCAGAAACGGGGGCAGAAGAGGTCTAAAATTCACCAGAAGGAAAATAAGTGTCAGTAATTCCTTGGGGAAGACCTCGAGACCTTCTGCTTAATCCACACTCACCCCCCAGTGCTCAAACAAAACCTGTGCCCATGGCTGTCGTTGTAGCTTTTCTACATACAAAGGCACATTAAGCATAAGGGGGGGGGGAGAAGATAAACCTGCCACTAGCGCCCCAGGACAAAATTGATCTGCTGGACCTCCAAAAGCCTTTTTTCACTTTAGACATTTTTAATCAAAACTCAAATCCTCTCTCCTCTTCATGTTCAAATAGTGCCCCCGAGTCACATCGGCTAATAGCAGGAACCACTTTGAGGCTCTTATAGTGTTAGATGGTATTGTGCTTTTGTGGTACATATTCCAAAACAAATGATCAATTAAATTAGCTCAAACCAGATGATGCACAGACAGTCTGGAGTTTTCTGAGGAACATCCATTGTCATAGGAAAGTTCCCTTCTTCATGTGCTTGGGGGGCACAGACTGATGGACATACAGAGAAAAATATCCACAGTCTACTACCGCACCCACAGTTTCAACTCTACCATTCGGTTCTTGGCCTCCACCTTTTGTCACTGTGCAGCGAAACTGCAGCATCAGCTTTTCACAGAATACAAAAACATGTTATCCAACACCACTTTGCCAGGCCTGTTGTTGCTTTGTGTTGCATTGTTTTTCTGCACACATGATAGGCCACTGTTTTTGAGCATGTGGTGGTGGTAATGGGTGGTGGACATGTCTGCCAACTGCCAGGTCAACCACTTGGAGAGGAACTCTTAAAGGACAAGGAAGCAGTGAAACACTGAATCCTGGTCAGAAGTCACACACTGAGCTCTTTGTATTCTGTTTACCTGGGGCAGAGTAACACAGTTTTCTGGTAATGTGACGTACAAAGGAACTGCTTGTTTCTTCCCAAGTAAGGGGGCAGTGGTCTAAAAGATGGGAAAATAACAATATTAAAATAAGCTGCGCTTTATTTGCCCTTTTCATGAACTTGATATTGATATGAGAAGTAGTACATGAGCTGTGTTTTAAAATGCACAATCTAGAAAAAGTCCTCCCCCAATCTCTGAAATATAGTTTAAAAATTCCAACTTTTCTTTCTGAAACAGTCAAAATATATATATTTTTTAAGGAAACAAAAGAGACTGTCTTCCCCAGAAAACAACCAGGTACTGTCTGTCATTTTGGCAAGCTGTTATTATGACCTATGCTTACATTATAATGTTAGCCATCTTCTAGGGGGTCTGTGAGTAATACAGGTAATCAACAACTTTGACAGTGTATTTTTGTGCCTAAACCTAACCAAATTACAAGGAAAATCAAAGTAAGCACGCTGAGAGTCGATGCTTTCATTGGAAACAATCACGTTTCAAAGACTCTTTAATTAGTCTTTTTAGACAGAGAAGAGCAAACAACCAGCATAATGATTTAAGTGAAGGACTTGCTGGAAAATGCGGATCTCACCTGCCCTCTTTCAATCCATGATCTTTTTCCAGCATATCTATGTGTAGGATCCATCAGAGTGAAAATGATAAGATTAGAGCCTGACACCTGCTTAAATGTGCTAGCTTACCCGTGAGATCTGAAAGTGAAGTGGTGCCTGAAAGTGGAGCCTTTCACGTCTCAGTTTTCAAGCAGTCATCTTTTGATCTGTTTAGAGAGCCTATAGGCCTGTGTCATGCCATTCATAACTTACAGAAAATGAAAGTACTATTCCCTGTATATCACACAGCACTTGTTTCAGTGAGGTTTACCTTCAGCTATTTTATTTTTTCATATAATCTCAAGTTACAGGGTTGATAAAGAACTTGACAGTATCCCCGCTGTTCTAGTTCCAGTACTGACAGTATTGATATAGCTGAAAGTCCAGCACTGTGGGTCATGTAATTCTTCTTTTGGCAGGGGCAGACATTTCTCAACTGCCATTCACAGTTGCCAGGGTGAACAATGCTCCACTGAGCTATAACTTATGGTCCTCACTCAAAGAGCCTAATACCATTAGCCAAAGTGGGAGTCAGATGAGAGCTGGAACTTGGAGAGGTAGCATTTGTGCAGGACGTGCATATGTGTTTTGTGCAAATGTTTCTTAGGAGCATCTACTGAGTTACAGAAAATGAAAATGAATGGGGAAGCAAGCCAAACAGATCTGCAGCCATTAAGTCATTCGTCAGGCAGTGACATCTCTGGGATCCCAAGCCTCTGGTCACATGCAATCCAAGCACACAACTGACTTAGCAGAAACTTCTGCTGAAACATCTTCCTGTAAAGACAACCCTACTTTATATGCTTATTTTGAAGATTAAAGGTCTCCAGCTGAATAACGTAATGCAAGCAGGTATCAGAAAATTCAGTTCAACTAACAAAACATTAATTAATGTAAAGAAGACCTGGTAAAAGTACAATAAAGAATCTTCATAAAGACACGCGGCGTTGTGTCTGGTTAACATTGCGCAACATATTCTTACATAATTGCTCCATGCTCAGCGAGGCGAGGGTTCTCTGCTCAGTGACACAGGCCAGACTTGAGGCATCAGAATGTAATTAATGGTTGCACATTATCAAGCAGCTGTTTGAGGGCTTTGTTCTGGTGCCAGCTCGGCAGTAGCCTCGTGCCTGTCTGTGCTAGGTAAGAGGACCCTCCTCTTTAGACTGGAACCGCTCGGCATCTGTGCAAACCTCTCATTTGTTGGAGTCACAAGGCTGTGTAGATAGAGCTATCTTTAAGCCTGAACACAGCACTTCAACATGGTCACTATCTTTTTTGTTGTTGTTTTGCCTACTGAAGCTTGAAGGGAGTAATATAATAGTAATAATACCCACAAGTAGAGTGTAAAATCAACACATGCCACAATAACTTCCTGCTGCACTGCACTCTTTTACCAAATCACCGATGGAAATGATTCCCAGATGATGTAAATACGCTGTCATACACTTTCAGCACAGCACTTTTTTTTCGCATTAGCTTGCTCAGCACACAAACCAAAAAGCCATCAGGGTCAGTCAAGTCAGCAGACCAGGTTAATTGGCAACTCTGGAAAAATGGTTTAACGCTTAATTCAGCTGTAGCCGCGCAAATGCACAAGTACCAATATGGATGATTGGAAGGAGTCGCTAGGCTTTGAGAGCTTGTGGAAAAATGACTCTGCTGGACGGTTTTAGTTCTCACAACTCCACTCTGAATCATTAAACACACCTCCCTGAATCACTCTTAGTCACAGCCTGACAAAAACCCAACCCACAAATGACTCTCTGTTCACCAGAGTGACGACTTCACTGGATCTATCGGATTTTTGGGTGCAGTCCAAATATTTTTTTTCTCTCCTACTTTTATGAGACTTCCACTAGTGATATGTGTCATTAAGAATGAATGAGTGGATATGCTATTTTGTAATTAGAGGATGCTGCAAGTGGCCTGACTCGGTTGTAAGTAAATGACTGTGAAGAGGGAGGGTGTTATCTGTGTTTTTTCCCAGATGTACTGTTTTTATTTTTGCTATGTAAAGTGAAACAGAAATGTTTTACTATTTTGCTTTAGGAACCCCAAGCAGCGAGACTAACGGTGGAACCAGGCACACTTCATTCATCTGTGAAAGATGGTCCAGAACTCAACCTCTCAACACTCATGTGTCTTTCAATATCTAATTCAACAAAGTCATCATACTCTTACCTACATGTCGCTCTTACCCCTTACTGGTTTAGACAAGGACCTCTGTGTTTAGATAATGAAATTAGCCGGCCTCCCTGAGGCTCTCCCTGCTTCATAAACTGCTTTATTAATTGCTATCTGCATTTGGTAAGTGCTACAAAAGGCTACTGTAAGTATATCCGCTCGTAACCGGAGCGGATTCTATATTGATTGCAGATGGTGTCATTACTCAAAAAACCCAGCTGTGTAATTTAAGTAATGGAGCAGATTATTAATTAAGATGAAGGGCTACTTAACATTGATCAGGGATCCAAGCTCCACTTTGCTGTAATGCATAAATAACCTGACATGGGTGCGATTCCCCAACACACAGCGCTCGTTAAAGCTCATCGCATGTGCTGATATCACAGATTCTGATACGCAGTACCTCCTGGTTTCATCTTCATGAGTGCAAGGCCTGCGCCTTCACCCTGCAGTGCATTTATAGCTTAAGTAGCAGGATATAGAGGAGTTCGTGGAGAACTACTTGAGGCCAAGTGCTGGTATAATGCAAAAGTGCTCTTTCAAAGGCGTGATTATCTTGGCGTGGCGGGAATGGAAGAGGCAGCATTCCGCTGCATGCACGTTAAATAAGGTGACGTGCCAGATGAGAATTTGTATTTATTTATTTATTGTTTTTAACACAGAAGCTGATGACATGTACTGTACAACACTGCAACCGCAACATCTGTTGGGCTTTGCAACATTCAGGAAATCTCAGCATGCAGTCCTTCCCTGATGGCACACATATCCTGTGTTTGATGGGAAAGCAGAGCAGTGTGACAAACAGGTCATGAGCATCTTCTCGGGGCAGCCAGGGTCATGTGAGCGACAGCGAGAAAGGCTCAAGGCTCGGAATAACTCTTTAAGGCGGAAGGCAGGAACTCCTCAAGGACAACACTGATGCTGGACTTTGTAAACTTGCTTTCTATTTTTTTGTTGTTATTATGCCGTCCAATTCAAGGATTTGAGAGGATCTGTATTAATTCATATTTACTAATGAAACGAAACGCTTAGTTATTTGCACGCCAAAGTACAGATCCTTTTTCCAAGAAGAAAAAGAGCATGTATTTAAAAAAGGGAGCACAAAAGTAGTTTTTAATGATGAATTAAACTGACTCTTATGCCTAACAGACCACTGGCTTTGCAAAAGCACAATAGTACTTCCATCCATCCATCTATTTTCTTCCGCTTATCCAATTCAGAGTCGGGGAAGACCTGGAGCCTTTCCCAGCTGTCATATGGCGAGAGGTGATGTACAGCCTGTACATGTTTTTGTACCAGGTTTTCTAAGCAGGGCTAACACAGAGTGACAGACAGCCATTCGTACTATTTGGACTGTGGGAGGAAGCTGCAGTGCTTGAAAAAACCCACACAGACATGAGGAAAACATGCAAACTCCACACAGAAAGGCCACAGATTCAAACGCAGGGTCTTTTGGCTGTGCTAACTGTACAACTGAATTCTGACCCCTCCAAAGTACTTAAGTTAAAACCAAAATCTCAATTAGATATTCTGTAAAGGAAAGAAAACATGTGACCTAGTCTTTGACATCACAGTGCACATATTTATGTATGAACATCTGCTCTTCTCTGGGGCTATTCTTGGCCTGAAGTTTTTAAAATTCAAGGTCATGGAATAACTGATATAGTCACACAAGCTTCCTCATAATGAAAATACTGTAATGGCTTCATCTGGTTCCCTATTTTGTTTTAAATGAGAAGTTATTCAAATGCATCTCTTTTCCTTTTAGGGGAATTTCTTCATTTGTTTTTTTTACTCTTTACTCCTACGAGTCAGACACAGGAAGTTGTTGCAAAATCTTGGATTTCAACAGAAAAATGGTCACTCCTTTCATCCGCAGAGTTCCTCGTGAATGCCTCTACGTGCTTAATCACGCTCTTCACTGTACAGTTTAAAAAGAGAACGACTGACTTAAATCTACTTGAGCGAAGTCGTAACTGTCACCGAGGTGCTTGATTTTTCACAACCCCGCCGACTCCACTGATACAGGGAGAGATCTGAGCGCGAGCTGCGCTGCTGTATTTATTTGTTTATATAATGATGCCACACTCTGTAGTAACTTTCTCAGATGGATCTGTCAATGATTGATGAAGTATGCAGTCAGAAGTCACACAGCTTTATAGCAGACATCATATTATGCTGATAGGCTGCAGAAGAATTTAATGTTCTGCCACAAATAGGCTCTCTGTAGAGACCTTATAAGGTTTACAGGGTGCTCATACAACCAAAGAAAAACAGGGGTTTTCTGTTATTCTGCATTTGAAGACACTGGTGAAACTCCTACACAATGTTTTAATTTGTTCTATATGTGTCAAACGCAAGAATTTACATTTACTGTCATTTGCAGCTACAGTTTTATCCAAACAGATGCATGGTTTTATTTTTAAAAACCAAGTTAATGAAATTGTTTTAAGAATATCCTAAAATCTAAAAGTTTTTTGAGTGTCTCGTCTGCCTTTGTTTCCTGGTGCACAAGATATCTCGTAGTTCATTTCTCCATATGTGGCAGATTGCTGAGTCACCCTTCTGCTCTGCACCTGTTCAGGTGTAGTGATTTTAATGCTCTCTTTGGAGTGCTGAATGCAAGGCTCCCGGTTACAGCTGGCATTGTCAAAGTGCTCGTAGTTGAGCTATGTGGCAAGATGGCCGGTGTCAGCAACAGTAAAAGAGCTGGGACAGTAAATTGACTCTGAACTGATGAGTGGGAGTGTTGGGTTGTGGGAAATCTGAGCTCATTCCCTCCCTTTTCAAGGTCCAGTAAATATAAGGGTAATACGTCAACATTTCCTGCACATCTCACAGAGATGTAAAGGGGTGTTTACGCTCACTCACCCGAAGGACAAGATGTTGAAAATACAAAAGAGCTTTTTAATGAAATTCCCCACAAAATATCAAACAGCTTTTATAGCTTTTCATAAGATTCTTCAAAATCGTAAGATTAGATCAGAGTGCCAAAGAGAGCGTCTGTATGAAAATCTAAATTTGTCAGTCTGTTGGAGAGGCATTAGGACGCAGCTGAGCGCTGTGGAGAGGTTGTGTCTGGGCCACTAAACAAGTCCCGTGTGCTAAGCAACACTGGGTAAGGGCCATCTGTCTCCAGTACCAGAACGTTCAGGCAAAGCAGGCGGGGAAAGAAAAAGAGTTTCATGTCGCAGCTCCCCTGATCAATGGCTATTGATTCTTCACTTATCTCAAATACAGCCTAGCTGATGAGATGTCACACTTCTGACCTCCTGCAGGGAGAGGGGAATGAGGGATGCTAGCTGGGTAGGCATGGTGTTGTGTTACAGATATACTCCATTCACATATACAAAAGGGGAAAATTTTACTTGCATACCTGTAATGTTAAGGAAACAAACATGCAGGCATAATTACACTGAAATTGTATATTCATGCAATGGAAGGCTGCAATTATCCACCCAGTGAACCATCAACTTTTACAGGTTTGATGTGACAAACCTTGCATGGACAGTTACGCTCCTATCCTCTTTACTGTCCATCTTTTAACCTCATCCCACTGTGGCTCTCACTCTCTTGATGCAGACAGACAATTAATAAGTGCTTTGTTGGCCGAATGGATCACATTCACCACAACTGCTGCGCTCAGCAGACAGCTCAAATAAATAAAGAGCAAGCAACCCCTCTAAACTGACAGTCACAAAGATAGATGGATTGCAAAGTCACAATGACCTTTGACAATATCCTATTTTTAAAGCCTTTTTGGGATCTCACATCTAGAGAAAAAGAAGGGGAAAACTAGCTAGAATAGCAGTAACAGTGGCAAGATAATCAACACTTTTCCAAGTCGTAATAAAACAGCAGAAACTCCACAAAAAGCTAGCTCAAGAGCATGCAAATGCTCCATAGCTTACAGATCAAAGAGCTCAATGACAGGAGATTTTACAGAGCATAGGAAGATGATGGTTTGGTACCACAGAAAAATCCCCCACTGTGACTTTGTGCACTGAATGTTAAACACTGGCCAATTTTTCACCTTTTCTATTTACTGTCGCACATTTTTATGTGCAATATTTCATAACTCCTTTGAGTTTCCAATAAATCCTCACTATATTGAGATTTGAATGTGTTGAAAAGCACAATTCAAAGTATTCTTAAGTGCGACAATAAAGAAATATGCGTTTGAATTTCCTTTTGCAGACATGTGTTGGCTATCACTGTCTTTGACTCTGTGCAGATATGTGATGTATTCACTGTGCCTTGACATCTTGAGTAATTGTGTTTAGACAATTATATAGCATACTGCTTGTGAAAGAGAGATTTCATTACACAGACTTTTCTCCAGTATTTCAATATTTTATAAATGTGACACGTTTGTGGGTATACCCTTAAAACAGGTTGTTGTTCATGACCCCAATCTAAATGGTATTGTATGAAACATGTCATTGGAGCCTTAAGATTAAAACAGCATTGATAAACAACAGTTTTGCTTTAATTAGGTAAAAGTAGGAATGCTAGAGAGAAAAATATGTTGTTACAAGTGAAAGTCCTAGATTCAGAATTCTACATGGGTCAGTATTAACATCAAAATATACTCAAAGCATCTAAAGTAAAAGTATTCATTATACAGTGAGGGGGGTCAGGGAGGAGACAGGAGCCTATCCCCTCCCACTGTCATAGTACAAGAAGTTTTATTATCACTGATTAATTATGAATTAGTTTTATCTCTCACTTTAATGTTGAAGCTGGTAATAATTTGACATGATTTGTTTACTACAGAGCACCTCAATCTATAATAATGTAGCACAATTTACTGGTAGCTGTATTATATTAATCAGAAATTTAAAATAAATGTAGTGCCTCTTGACCCAATCCCACTCCCTTGACATGTCCCTGACATCAAGAAGAATAAGCCAATGTAACATTTATGGAGCTTAGAGACAGGCAGATTTTCTAGTGATGTTAACAATTTGGCTTGTGGAGTACAACCATGTGGTCGAAATAATCACTTTCAGGCAAAAAAAAAAATACATGAGAGGTGAGCACAAATAGCCTTGAGGGTTTCAGGCGTAATTCTCCATCAGTCAGATCTTTGCTGCACGTCATATCTGCTCTCTCCCCACAGCTCATATTTGATAAATGGATAAAATACTGAAGAAATACAAATGAATAGATGAAAATTCATCTAATGATTTCTAATAATTTCACTAAGGGAAATATCTACATAAATATACAGATATGTATTTACTCTGAATAAAATCTTTAACATAACATTTAGAATTTTGGTTTAAGTTATCCACAGGTTGCTCCTCCTGGATTCATGATGTGTAATGTCAACTGTAGCTGGCCTCTGGTGATGAGAGAAATAGAAACTGAACTGCTCAGCTGTTACTCGGTGAGACTGCTCAAATAAATTATTTATTTGAAATGACAGAGTGTGATTCTCTTCTTCGTCTGACCCCGTTTAACCATTATCTGCCTTCTTTGTGGGCAATTTCAAAGGAAATAATACACATTTCATAATGGATAAATTATTAGGAAATGACAGAAAAAGCACAAACTTGCCCAGATTTAGAGCAGAAACCATGGAAATAATTACATTTCTGACTACAGTACTATTCGCTGACAGTGTACACAAAATGAGTGCCCTGATTCCTAATTCGCAGATCATGACTGCTGTGAAATGCAATTAATGGATTCATAATTTATTTAGTGAGCTGTGATGAGCAAGTTCCTGGGAGCTCACTGAGACAGAATGCAGTATACACTCCATACACACTGGGTAAGCACTAGGTGTGTTTCAAAGGATGTGCAAAAAAACAAAAAAGGAACAGTACATCTAAATAATTTTAGATGTAGCTGCAGTTGTGGTTAGAAGTTTACATACACTCATCCTGGGCTTGGCTGCCATGGCAGTTTTGGACTCTTTAAACAGTTCTTTTTCCAGGGTATACACCCTAACTAATATTTGGTTAAATGTCCCTTGGCAAGATCCTTTTGGTAGCCATCAACAAGCTTCTGGGATAATTTTGGCTTAATAGTTTGGCAGTGGTCCACCTCCTTCATTAGTCCATCCACCTTGTGTAATAGTGTACGAGTATCGCTGGCAGCAAAACAGCCCCAAAGCATAATCCTACCACCGCCATGCTTTGCAAGCTGAACAGTGTTCTTACGTTTGAGACCCTCACCTTTACTCCTCTAAGCATACCTCTTGTCATTGCGGCCAAATAGCTCAATCTTTGTTTCATATAACCATAAAGCTTTTCTCCAGAAGACATTTGGCTTGACCGTGTGGGCAGATTCAAATTTCAGTCAACCAATTTCAAATGTCAATTTTCATGGCAGGCTTGAACCTTAGTGGTTCCTGAGTTGTCCCTGAACATCCTAACCCACGGGTGTCCAACTCCAGGCCTCAAGAGCAGGTGTCCTGCAGGTTTTAGATGTGTCCTTGATCCAACACAGCTGATTTAAATGGCTAAATTACCTCCTCAACATGTCTTGAAGTTCTCCAGAGGCCTGTTAATGAACTAATCATTTGATCCCGATGTGTTGACCCAGGGTGAGATCTAAAACCTGCAGGACACCGGCCCTTGAGCCCTGGGGTTGGACACCCCTGTCCTAACCAATTCCCTCTTTTCTGATAGTCATAGTTAGGGTCTTCTTTGAGACCTTGGTAGTGACACATCTGAATAACTTGTACTTATGTACAACTGTTTGAACTGATGATCCTGGAATTGTTTGCTATTAGGCTTCTGTGATGCCATACGCCTAAAAGCCTGGTGTGTGTTGGGAAACTAACCAATTTAAAAATTCTCTACCAGTCTTGCCAAGAACAGTGATAAAATATCCAGACAAATTATGGCAGAATGGTGTTGATGTCTGCCAAAAGTGACTTGTCAAGGTGTAACTTTCTAATGGACATTTATCCAAATATAGGGTCCTATATATACTTTTGACCCTGTGTAGGTTATAGAAAATCCAAAATAAATTAAAACTTGTGCACCCTATTCTTATTTTGTTTTTAAGTATTTAAAGAAGTGTTCTGCAAAATCATTCCACCCTGGAAAAGAACAGTAAAAGAAATCATTAAAACCCTGAAATTACACCCATGATTGTGTGTAAAGTTCTGACTACAGCTGTACATTAAAGAATAAAATGTGTTAAACTCCCTGACACACACCAGGTTAAAGATAAGAATAAGAACCAAAGGTCTCTCTGGGGTGATACAGATGTCAAAACAGCCTATTTTGTGGAATGAGTGTCAAGCAGAGGACACGGTCTATCTCTGTTTTTGTTTTGTTTTGCTTGTTCAAAGAGACAGATGCCATGGAAGCAGTCTGAAAAATGTGAGACAGCAAGTTTCCCTGGATGGCTGCCATGTCCCTGCAGGTACAAGAACACGAGGATTTGGGAAGGAAGCAGGACGCAGGTTGGTGATAATTGGGGGTACCCTCTGGAAATCTCTGCTTTGTAGTTAAGCTTTGTTTGAATATGACGCTATTAATGAGGATGTGAGGGAAACACTTGTAAAGCCACAAAGCCGGAATTTATATCAGCTGTACTAACAGAAATGTTTTGCATGCTGTTCATTTAACCACAACTGGCACGCAGTGAGTGATCTGATGAAGTGATGCTGGTGGAAAAAAAATGTAAATACGACTTCAGCTGAAAGATCCTTCAGGGTATTGTGTTCGTTTACAATACAAACCAAATCATTTGTTCAAATCCACAGGAAGAGGCCTAAATATGTAAAGCCTAAACTCAAATGTTCTCCAGCCAAATTATGCTGCCAGATATTTATCCTGTGCAAGGGCCTGATGGGCTGCACAGTGACTCAACTTCCACCCATTCCTGTCTCAGTATAACAAGTGTTTAGGCTGTTTGCCATAAATCATGTCCCTGCCAGATGTTGCCAAGCAACTGATTAATTAGCAGAGCCTCCTGAGTGAGTAACAGTGGAGCCAGTATGGGAGAGCTCATTTCAGTCCCAGTGGTCCAAAGACCCCACCAGCTTTGACACCTTAACGGACATAGAGAGCCATTTATTTTATATCCACAAGGAGACTTTTGAAGGAATACTTGAGTACATGATTTGGGAAATAGCACTTATTTTCTTTCTTACCCAGTGTTAGATGAGAAGGTGACTACCACTCGCATACTTACGTGACCTGCAGAGTTAGACACAGCAGGTGGTTTGGTTTGATTAATGTCCAAATTTTAAACTGAATACATCTTAGTGTAGCTAATTTCACAAAGTATTATATGCTGGACTAGTTAATCCACTGGTTGCCTGCCAACTGCAGAGTGATGACAATATTCACGTGTTTCTAAATAATATACTTCTTAATTAGTGATTCTTAGAGCTGCTGGTGGAAACTTTATTTTTCCTTTTTTTTACATTTAGTCAGAAAACGCCTGGTTGTTTCTCACTTATGCTTGCAAAAAATAACAACTGGTGATTTAACAGTAGTGAGAGGGTATTAACCTTTTCATCTCACTGTTCACAAGAAAGCAAGTTATCATTATTTCCCAAAATTTCAAACATTTTAACCAAGAGAGGGAAAAATCTATTTATTTAAACACACAGTGCCTTTAAGACGGCTTAATTGCTTATGTAAAGGCAATATATGAAGCTACATTAGGCCTCAGGTACACAGATCTAGAGACTGGTACGTGATAACCACAGATTGCCAGGGTAAACTGTGTATTTTCCGGTTGATAGATTGCTGGTTGGTGGTAGTGTCAGGTGAAATCAGTCACAAAGTGGCACTGCCCCAAAAACCTCATCCAACCTTGCTTTTGTTGCTAGCAGATTGCCACATTCCTCCATTGTTTGGATGCAGAATTATCTGCAAACACTGGGCAACTACCCAGCAAGTGATGGTGAAACAATAGCAATGCGAGCCAGAAACGAAGTCTTTCCCTTCAAAGTTCATGTAAAAGATGGGCCTTGTTGTGCAACAAACACATTTCAAAAGGGACAACTTTTACTTGTTTACCTGGATTTTTTCCCCCACAGAGACAAATATCCTGCTTCTAAATTTGTTGCCTTTTTTTTTCACAGTAGATAATCAGCAGAGGATGGATGGATGGATGGATGGATGGACGTTCCAATACTCATATTGTAATTTGCTTGCGAAAGTGTCCTAATTTTGCAGTTTTCTTGTGCACCATGGTTTTAAGATTTAGTTACAAATCCAGTAAATATGTGTTTTATTTAAAAAGACAGAAAAGAAAGAATTTCATGAGTAAATCATGGCATGAGACTGCATATGTACTGGGTGCTGAACAAGGCATCCTATGAAGTAGGCTTTGGGAGTTTGTTGCCAGTGTAAGTGGATGAGAAAAACCTCTTTTTCTTTTCTTTTTTCCCCAATGATCATAGCTGGCTGAGCCGTAGTTGAACAAACATAGCTTGCATTTTCTGTGCCAGAAATGGCCTCAATCCACAGGACAGTGGGTCACACTTATACATGCGCACAAACACATGAAGACAGATGTTCAAATACTTAACTGACCCAACTCAGACATTATCAGTTCTTCCATGCGGTAGAGTCAAAGCTGTCTAATAGAGGACGGTGGTCATATTTTGATGCCCAACTCCATTTGGGTTAATAAGAGGACTGTAATTAGCTGGGAGGATGGAGAAGGTATATGAACCATGTTAGGAAGCTAAATGGTCCAATTTTCCCAGTCATGTGAATGCCTTTTCCCCACATCACTCTTGGCAGTCAGTGAGGCTAAAAGACACAATTAATCTCCCATGGCTATTATGGACCCAGAAAATAGATGGGGAAAGCACACTGAGACAGAAAGGGGATATGTAATTTGCTGGGGATCACTGCACGTTGGCTGAAACCAGCTATAATTAAAATAGCAGTCAGCAAAAGTTTGACAATTGTGCTATAATTTGTAATGGGCTAATTAAATTAAAACTTCATAAAGGTGCTTTCTAATTATCTTGTAGTTATACTGTTTTGCGTAGCACATACATACAGTGCTAATTTTATTTAGTTCAGTTTAAGTAGCTGGAATATTTTGACAAATTGCAAAGTAACATATAAGGCAAAACCATTTAAATAAACAGTTCCTTCTTAAAAGATTTTAATGTGTTCAGGAGAGGCACTAAAGAGGAACTTGTGGCATCGTCTGAACTCTGCAGTAAGACACCAGAGACGTTCTACAGGCTTTGATAATACCCTGCCTCTGTGTCTGTGTTGATAATACCTCCCTGTCTGTGTCTATAGAACTCATAATTCCTGTTCTGTCAGACTGGCTCTCGGTAACCATTATTTGTCTTTAGTGGCATGAGCTGGATTTGGCAGACCTGTCACTGCATGCACGCTTGCATACTGTTTGCATGTATCAGTATTACACATTCCTTAGGATAGATTCAGATCTGTACCACTGTCTTGATCCTGAGCTGAATAACAAATGAACATCTCTGCCGCCTTCAGCTTTAACTCGCTGATTTCCCTGGGCTGGAATTTCTCCTAATAACCAACTGCCTGCCTCCCTCAACACAGCAGCAGAGAATGAAAACTCTGATGCCTCAACAACTTGCATGCTGCTGGATGGAGTTTTTTCTCCAACAGATGGCCATTTGCTCAGGGCAATAACAATATCACTGGAATGAGATAGCAGGAATACTAAGCAGTTATGAATTTGGGTTCATTTTCTGTTAATTTTCTGGTCATGACAAGATGTGTTCCTCAGTCTACTGGGTTGCCATGTTTAGTTTTCCTGTGATACCTGTGGGGTTTTTTCCTTTCTGTGTGCTTATTTGTTATTTTTGGCATGCCAACTACCTCTGTTACTTTAGATCTAGATCTTGGCTGTTTTGGGTCCCATTATTTTCTTCCTCAATTTCACAGTTACCTATCTAATCTCATTTTGCAAGGCAATTCAACCTCAGTCTAAGTAGCAGTCTGAGAGTGACATCTCCCAGACTGTTACGTATTGTCCACAGCCTATTTACATTAAAGCAGACATGACTCTTTAATGAAGTGTATACCATTGTAGTAATCCTCTTTACTTTTAATGTAAAAACACATAAGCTCTAACTGTGTATAGATGCTTTAGTGTATTCTAGAGCTTTGGTTGCTTCACAGCACTGAGCCGCTGTAGTTATCCCCCGACACCAGGCATTACCACTGGCATTCTGCTGTCTGACTCAAAGTTCCAATCGGCCAATGAATACCAAATCAGCGCTTTTAAATACAGCCAGGAATACACTGTCAAAAGGAAAAATGGTTCGCCGCCACCCCCACCAACACTACCCCCTATTCATCTGCAGAGTCACATTTCAAAAAAGGCGCAGGGGTTTCAGCTATTCTCATCTTGAACATCTCCCACAGGTGTGGCCGTAACTCTGTCTCGACACACTCTTGCACTTAAGCCCTGGGATGATATCAAACCAAGATCTTAGCACAGGACAGTATTGCAGTATTTGTTTCACACCCACCCACCCACACCCACACACTTAGAGAAGCACACATATGAACTGCTAATCTTGTATTCACCATCATCAACTCTCCAGAATGCACAGATGCGCACAAGCAGAGGCACAAAACCTGAAAGCTACGTACACAAGCGTAGTGTGCTCCCAAGTGAGCCCAGCTAACAGACTGTGGAGAGGGAGGTGCAGTGATGCAGAGACATGGGGCCATACGGAGCTTCAAGTTCACTGCCTGGGAATTATCACATCAAACTTGTATGCCCAATGGTTCTGACAAGCCCAAGGCCAAACCATTAAAGCCTGGTGTAGACAGAAATTACTTCGCAGGGCTATGACTGGGCAATGACTGCTGTTGTGCACCAGTGATTCACACCAGCCAATAGGAGACAGATTTACACAGGCAACCAGGAAGGAAGTGCTTGTCAAACCAACACAGAGTTAGTGGATATGCTTACTTCATTCACATGCATAGATTAGTTTCATGATGTATTCACACTTTCATCCACTGTGGCATTTTTGAGAATGTGGACTTTGTTCCACAAAACGAATACCGCTGAAATCAGTGTCTTGTTCTATCGGCATATATTTGCATGATATATTCATACAGTAGCTCAGTACACCCTGTAGCACTTGTAGCAGACACTGGAGATATCACGGCTTCAAATAACCATCCTGTTGGAGGAAACTGTTAGCAAGAATGCATTTGAGCCAAATCAAAATTGAAGTGCGAAGAACACATTTATCTCACGGCTACTCTTGCACAATTATAATATTCCAGTTTTACAGAGGAAACATGACTTAATTTGGGAGCATCATTCACTTCCTGTTTTATTCCAAATCTGGGAGCAATCAGACTTAATGATTGGGGGAATGGACAAGAAGAAAAATCCTTCACACCGTCTCAGATTAGAATGTACATCGCTAACATGAAGTATAAAGCAGCTACGGCTAATAATATACCATTAATTCAGTCGCAGGAGATGAACTAAAGGTTAGATTTAACTTAGCTGATGAAAGTGGTGGATCAAACACCTGCTTGATACCAACAGCTGTAAATAACTGTTGGTATTAGTTAAATGTCACTCAAAAAGCCACGCCCCTAATTATGTACACCTTATAGAATTCATTTCATTTACATAGCGGGAATTCTAAAATATAAAAAGTGGCAAATGAGCCAGAGGAGGTTGCTGCCTAGCACTAATTAGCTCAAGTACATTTAAATGAACTGTGAAAGTGCCTAACTTGCATTAGCAAAGTTTTGAGCAGTCTGAAACTATAAAAATGTCTTTGTGAAACTGTCCCCATGCGGGCAGGAACATGAAGGCAAAAAGTTCTTCTTTTACATAATTTATTATCAGAGTTCCTCTATAAAAGGGATAATAGGGCGAGAAGATTTTACCAAATTAAATGTGGGGTAAAGCGTATGTTTGTGCCATCCAAGGGGGATTCCTAATGCTATGCAGGTTACAGGACTGGCTTTAATCATGAGAAGGACAGATATGGGTTTCTCTCTAAGCATATATAAGACCCTACAATGACAGAGAAAAAACCCAAACAATCAAATGGCCCTGGATGAGCAAACACTTGCTGACAGTGGGAAGGAAAAACTCTTTTAACAGGAAGAAACCTCCAGCAGGATCAGGCTAAGGGAGGGAGGGACATTCAGTGCAAAGCATTATTAAAATTATTACAATTTCAGTGGTCACCAGGACATACACACTGCTTGTGAAGAATCAGCAGTTGGATAATTCATTGACTACCCATAAAGACTATTTTAAAATGCTGTGTCCACAGGAAACGACAGCTGGCCCTACACTACCCTTTTCTCTGATGCAGAATTCTCTCATATTCAGGTGCCAAGTGTCTTTCTTATATTGTTTATGGTACCAGCAAGTCCGCCCTCGATGCCTGGCAATGTGAGCGCTAGAAAGACATAGGGCGTATAATCCTCCTGTTGTACGCTGTGTGTTTTTTCCACACTTGACCTCATAACGACAACGTCTTGTCACTATGGCAACAACTTTGTGTACTACCCCAGAAACTCGCTAAAAACCGAGATTATTTATTAATTTATTTTTACCCCGATATTGTTCCAAATACCTATACTACAGAGACTCCAAGAGCTTCCATATCCGAGGTAGGTTTCCATTTATGACATCGAGTTTTCAGGAAACAGTTGTCTGAAACATTTTAGCCTCAAAACGATACAGCATCTAAGCTAACTAATTCTCCCCCAGCTCTTTTCTAGATAGTGCAGCTAGTCCGTGTGAGAATAGACTAGCTGCACTATATATATATATATATATATATATATATATATATATATATATATATATATATATATATATATATATATCTTATGTAAGACTGCCAAGTTTTCCTGGACAGTTATTAATCAAAGGGATCTGTTGATAAAGTTAACGTAACTGCATGAAACGTTAATGACGGAGAGAGCAGTACTGGTGCCGTCGTGCTGCTCTCATTGTGGTGACAGATGCAGTGGGGTACCAAGCCCACTGCAGGGCTGAGGCGTATGTCTGAAATGTGAAGGGCTGCAGAAGAGAGAGAGATGAAAGCCGTGGAGGGAAAGAGACACACAAAGTCAGAGAAAGTCACAGACATTTTTGTCTCACTGACTGAAGGGAATGACAGGGAGAGGAGAGGGACCAAAATGAGAAAGTTACACAGAGATGTACCCTTAGTATTTGATGGAAGAGATACAGACAGGAGATGGGGGCGATGGGGGGGAGGCATGGAGGATGAGAGGATGGGAGAACTTTGTCTAGAGCAAACACCGTGGCTTCTCTTTTATTCTCTCTCATGCTGAGTTTGAAAAAAAAAGTAGTGTTTTAACAGTGAGCTGAGGTAAATGCTGAGATGCATCTCAGGCTTGACATTTCTACTCACTACTTCCTGTGTATTTTTAGAGAGCAAGCGGTGTATTGTGTCTCTGAAACGGGAAGGTAAAATATCTAAAAGGTGACATGAAAAATATTCTAAGCTGTTAAGTCTTAAATGGGCCTAAATCTCACACTTTCTTCCTTCAACACTATCATTATGGAAATTAAGTGTTGCAGAAAGTCATGAGCATTCCTAAGTTTCATGCGTACTATTTGATTTGCAATTTTTTCAATTCCAAAGAAATGATCAGTCTCCAATTTTTATGGTAGTTCCATTTTAATGGAGAGAGACAAAATATCAACCAAAAACACATCACATACAAGTTATGAATTGATTTGCATGTCACTGAGTTAAAAAAAAAAAAAAGTATTTGATCTCCCAAGCAATACATCACTTAGTACTTGGTGGAGAAATCACTGTTGGTAAGTACAGCAGTAAGTCGTTTCTTGTAGGTGGTTGCCAGGTTTACACACATCTCAGGAGGTATTTTGGCCCACTAGTCTTTACAGAAGTTAGACCACTCCATGAACTGCTGGAAAACCCATCAATGACTCATATTCAGTGTTCTGGCTGAGGGAAGTAGGTTCTCATCTAACATTTTACAGTACTCCCATCCATTGGCCCTCAGTGCGGTGAAGTTGTCATGAACCAATAGAAGAAAAACAGCCCCAAAGCATAATATTTCCACCACCATGCTGTGGAGATGGTGTTGGGTCATTCGCAGCATTTCAGTTCCTCCAAGAATCGCAGGTTGACTTTCTTTTGGTGTCATCTGACCACAGCACTTTCTCCCAAGCATTCTCTGAATCATTTAGATGTTCACTGGCAAAGTTAAGACCAGGACCCTGAAAGACCCTTCTTGAGCAGTAGAACATTTGCCGGCAGTGCAAGATTTCAAACCATTACAGTGTAGTGTGTTCTTGTTGACTGTGGTCCCAATTGCTTTCAAATCATTAACACACTCCTCTTGGGTAATTTTGGGTTGATCCACCACCTTTCACCACATTCTCATTATGTTGATGATCTTGTAGCTCATTCCAGCCTTTTGTAGGTCTAAAATCTTGTCCCTGACATCCCTTGACAGCCCTCTCGTCTTACCCACGCTGATAGAGAGGTTCGACAGAAGAAACTGATTGTGTGGACAGGCTTTAGACACATAAGAGTTAAGATCAGAATGATCTGTAATCGGCTGATTAATTATAATCTGTGTTTTACATGGGCAAACAGCCAATCTGTAGGAGCTGGAATTGAGAACAAATAACATGCAATAAGAGTAACAATAAGAGATTGCAAGGCTGTATAATTGTGCACAGGGATAGATGAAGAAAAGCAAGCCCCCCTCCAGGAGAGCTGAAATCCATCAACTCTACCAAGTCTACGCTGCAGGACTGGAAACTTTGAGTGCCCGTGCACTGCTGACGTTCCTCCACAAGGAGCAGAAGGAACTCACAGCAAATGAAGAAAAAGCAGAGAGTTTGATCGATAGATTTGAGATCAACGAGACAGGTGAGTAAAGGGAGAAATGTGGACAATGTCTTTGGCCTTGCTGTTCATCATCATGGGAAAAAATACTCTATTCTTTGGTGTTGTCACGTAAGGATGCTAATTTAGTTGTAAGAGAATTTAAAGGCTGTGATGCCTGGCTGGCAAAATGAAAGAAGGAAAGAAAAACAAATGGAAGAGTAAGGCACATCAGCCTCAGGCTAATGGACCTGGCTAATGGATGTTCTCCAATGTATTGTGGGCTAATTCACACCAACACAAACAGCAAAACAGAGAAGATAAAAGACTTACAACTAGTCTGTGCCATTAATACACAGAAGCCAGGGCTGTCCAAATTAATCAAATTTTAATTTCAGTTAGACTTTTGTCTTTCACTAATTATCAGAACAAGAGCTGTCGAAACACATACTTTTAGTTTACTAACGTTGAGTTGAGTTCAGTTTTTTAAAATGATTTTGGTGTTACTTCTTCTGAATTATTATTAAGTTCAAGTAAATCAAGTTTCCAGACCTCCATTCTAATTGTACAAGCACAACAAAACTGCAAACATGCCAACTGTGGTGTGAAACATTAAAAACAGTAAATAGGTTTTAAAAGTCCTTCCACTTTATTTCAAAGATATATTTCTGCTCTTTTTAAAGTGTAATAAACCCACTGTTTTACCGAAGTTTGAGAGTAATTGAATTAAATAAGATTGTCCAATGATGTTCATACAGATTTGCGTCATAATTAAGGATCCCTAACAGAAGACCTCACTTTCTACCATTCTTTGCATAAACAAATGTGCTCATGTTTTTCTTTTTCTGCACTTGCATGAAAACTGTATCACACATTTCTCTCAACAAACTCAGTTATTCGTAGAGGAATTGCAATTTAAAAAAAACAACGTATTAAATCATACCATAGTTGGTGATTTTATTCAAAATAAATCAGAAAATCATCCAAACTGCTAAATGTAAAAGCAGATACAGTTGGTATGAACCATCAGCAGTGTAGTCAGTAAAATCAACCGTTTTCACAGCAGACAGTTTGTCACAGCAGGGAGAGCTCTGATGGTGGTGAAAGATATTTTATTAATGAAGTTAGACATGGCACTGAATCAGCTTACACAATACCAGGAACCCACAGCTGGTTCACCCAAATGAAATGCAGTCTTTTTTTTTTCTTTTTTAATTTAATGTCAGATTTCTTTCCATTAAATTCATCATTTGAGCTGACTGTTCAGCTGCATGAGTTTTATTCCCACCTCAGACTAAAGACAATTACAGTACACTTGTGACATCACAATTCATTACCAGCAGAAACTTCACAGAGGCTACATCATGGCTCTGGAGACGCTCCACTGGTCAGTCCTCTGCTGTAATCTAATTTCAAATTTCTAAACAGCTATTTGATGGACTGTCACGAAATTTCACCCAGCTACTTGTGGCTGTAGGAGGATGACTTATAATGACTTTAGTGATTCCCTAACTTTATTATCTAGCATGATCATCAAAGAGGTTTATGAATGGTTTATGAATATCTATAACACACCAGCCGTAACTCTACCAGAGATGTTATAAGAAGGACTATTGTTTTACTATTAAAGTAACGTGGTATAGATAGAAATTAAATGCAGTTATCTGGCTTGATTGTAGATGCTGTTCTTCTTCTTTTTTTAATCCTTAAAGATGAAATTTAAGTCTTCTCAATTCCTCCTCTTCCAGCCAGAGAAAACAGCTCAATGACCTTTGAAGGGTTCCTCAGGTACATGGAGTCCAAAGAGTGCTGTGTGTTCAACCAGGCCCACACATCAGTGTACCAGGACATGGACCAGCCTCTTACCAGCTATTTCATCTCCACATCACACAACACCTACCTGACCGGAGATCAGCTAGTAGGGCAAAGTAGCCTGGATGCCTATGTTAGGTAGGGAAGCAATGTTTACATACAGTGTTCCTCTTCACTTAGCAGTATTTTAAAAAGCCTCGCCCAATGCCAGAGGGAGTACTGTGAATATGTTTTAAGGCACTGAAGTTAAATTGAGAATGCTTTGAACAGATTATATCATAAATAGGTTTTAGTGGATAAGTTGAGTATGCTATACCAAGCACAGCAAATGGAAACAACCCCCCCCCCCCCACACACACACACACACACACACATACACACACACACACACACACACACACACACACAAATATAATCAATGTTTGGTGTATCCAACCTTTGCTTTTAAGTTTCAGTGCCCTCTGTCTCTTCATATAATCCAAGACTGACTCTATGAAATGGAGATCAGGGTTCTGTGGGAGATATATCAACAGTTCTTAGACTCTTTGTTCTTCTTGCCTCTGAAGATAGTTTTTTTATGATTCCTGGTGTATTTGCTGCCTGTATATAAAAGATGGATGTAGTCAATATGACCTTACCCATCGGTTTCTTAATTCTGACTCATCTTTTTGGCCTTTTCCATGTTATTTTTGTATATTTATTTTTTTTGGAGCCAGAAGTGAGCTACTTTAAATGAGAAGAATAGAGTTCTAAGTTATCAGCTAAGGCTTCCAAGCTTGGTTAGCAAACTGTATTCATAAACTGCACGGCTCCATTGCACAGACACACATTCTTTGACAGGTTGTACCACATACTAAGCACTACAGCTTTTCCTTCCCAAGTACTTGCTCATAGGAGGTCTTCTGATTGTCTGGTGTTTTTTCTCATTTATTTTAGGGTTTTAACCTTACACTATAAAGTACCTTGTGGTGCCTGTTGTTGCATTGCACAGAATCGACTAGTTGTTGTATATGTGCCTTTTCAAACATGTGTTGCCAACAGAGAAGTTGCCGAGTGCCCTCTTGTAGACAAATGATCTAACGTCATAACCCAAAACATAGTTGAAGGGTGTTTTTTACTTCTAAAATTTTTACTTTTCGGTGCTACAAATGCCTTTAGTGACAAGAAATAGCAAACGTCATATAATAAATAATCTATAGATTGTAACATTTTTGCACAACCCATTTATATAAATAAATCTTTTTTAAAAAAGCAAAATAGCAGAACACAAAAAATGGCTGCAATGAAGCTCTAAATGCCCTACAACACAACATTAGTCTCCTTCTCCAGGCCTACATGTTTGTCATTTGGATTCTCTTTTGCGCTCTGGTTTCATTGACCCAGTCCTGTGCTGAGGCAGACAGTGAAATTGCTGTGGTGCCTTTATGGGACAATGGAGGTGATTACAAAAGAGGCTGATGGAAGCAGAAGTGCTGTATTTATGGTTCCAGTGAAAGTGCTGAGTTCCCTGGCTGACTGGTAGAGCGAACCCTTCAACCCAGCGGCCCGAGAGCTCTGGTTTACTTAGATAATGATGCAATGATCTTGAGAGGAAAGCAAACTGGCAGGAACAGCAAGCTGCTTTATAGAAATCCCACTAGCTCACAGGTGGGAGAGGGATGAAAATAACATGAAGTGAATGTATACTAGTTACGAGGAATGCATCAAAAATACTAAAATATGCACCCTGGTACTTGTTAAAATGAAGATTGCGTAACTGTGGCTGTGTATGTATCACATTAACTCTCACTTCAAAAACTGTGATATGAGATAATTGTGTTAGGTAAATTGTAAAACATAATGTTGAGAACTGCACACTTCGGTCCCCTTTTTCCAGAAAAAGGTGACACTAGTTTTATTTCAAAGCATCAAAGCTAAAAAGATGAGCAAGCCTTCTTTGGAACTTAGCATTACAATAGAAGCTGAAGAAAAGAGTTAGCTTGGCTCTCTCAGAAGTTCAAAAATGCTTCTGAAGGCACTTGTAAAGATTTGTTTAAAAACGTGTATTTTCACCCAAAACCACTAATGTACTAATGGTCAGTATTTGTAGTCAGCTAGCAATCTGTCAGTGACTGAGACTTATTTTTATAAGTGTGTGAATGGCCTTTGATCGACTTTTTGCACTGCTGACTTCAACCTGCCAGAAAACCCGTATTTATGCAATCTTGTTTGTGTCTCTGTTTCAAGTTTTAGCTGGGCATGTTGTAACTGACTCAGAGCACTATAGTGCAGGTTACCCGATACCTAATGTGAGCACAGATACTTGTGAAGGCATGATGACATCACACCTGGAAAGACTATTTTACTGTCTGCTGTAACTCACCCAAAGAAAGCAAAAGACTGACAGTGTGATACTATGAACTTTGCCTGCAATAACAGAGCCACATTTAACACTTATGTGACATTTTATTACTACAAAGAAAAGCACTTGAAAGCTTACACAGACTTCAGCTGTTTTGCATGCGCCAGGCTCCATTTAAAACACAAATAACTTCTAGACAAGCATTGATTGAAAATGTCTGGAGAAAAAGGCGGATATAAGTGTGTGTCAGTGTTGCATGAAAAAAATATTATAAGCAAAGTGGTTATTTGCCCCAACCTCTTTGTGAAAGTTTTTCTTCCTCCACCGTCAGAAAGCAATCTTGTATAAGATACAGTCTGTACACGTGTGTGCTTCTGTCTGGAACAGTGCTCTGAGGAAAGGCTGTCGCTGCCTGGAGATTGACTGCTGGGATGGGCCAGACACGGAGCCCGTAGTTTACCATGGCCACACCCTCACCAGCAAGATACTTTTTAAGGATGTCATCACCACTGTGGGGCAGCACGCCTTTGAGGTAACAGCATGTAGTTTGTTACATGATTACTGCTTCTGGCGTAGCAGCCAGCTCACTCACTCTTGCCTCTGCGGGCGCCAAGAGACCCTACCGAGCAGCATTTGCTCTCATTAATAACCTCTCTTGCCTTCAAACTGCCTTTGATTTAGCATTTCAGGCCATTCTCTGTGATGTACGACCATACAGAGAGAACAGTCAAGTTGCTGGTAATAGGGTCTAAACGTTCTTTTTTTCTTTCTGGTTTGGATTTTTATTGACAGGTGTCTGCTTATCCAGTGATTCTGTCTTTGGAAAACCATTGCTCCCGGGAGCAGCAGGAGGTCATGGCCGAGTATCTTATCTCTATCCTGGGGGAAAACCTGCTGATAGCTCCCTTGGATCACCCAACTGCGGGAGACCTCCCAAGTCCAAATGTAAGACTCAGAAGATGTGAGAATTAGGCTGTGTGAGTAGCAAAACAAAGAAAGAAAGGAGATGAATCTGTGTTTAACAGTAGAACAGCTGTTGCAAGCGGAAGAATGATGGTGTTTGCACCTGTAAATCCTCATTGTATGCCAGAGCAAAACAAAACAAGAACAAAGTGAGACCTTTTCATCGTCACAAAGGGCCTCATTAGTCTCCCTTCCTAGGCTTCCCAGGCTCCCTGTCCTCCGCAATCATGTGGGGTAAATGGACATCTGCATTTGCAAGCCTCTTTAATCTCAGAGAGTCACAAATCTAACGTAACGTAGTAGACCCTGATAAGTGTCCATCACTTTGAGACTGTTGAGGCACTCGAGCCGACTTCTCCTTTGAAAGCATCTGTCACAGCTCAATATGAAGTGACCAGTATGAAAGACAATGAGACTGCAGTATACTGACTATGACGAGGAGGATAAAGGCTTTGTGGATGAATGTGTGCAGTCTCATGAGAATCTCTTTGGTACTTCTGATTTCTGCTGCAAAAATGAGCTGTGCTCTATCCTTGGAGCACATATTCTCCATATCATTTTTACCTTTATGACTTTGGAAGTAGCAGGCTTACGTAGGAGCCTCAGCTCTAACGGTTTCATCTTGACTATTAACCCCTGCAGCAGGGACAGTTTTCATGTTTTAAAATTATGCAGCTTCACACATGCTCAAGTTACTATCTAATTATAAAAGTGGAACCAATCTGTAGTTTTCAGGATTCCCTCATTACTCCTACTAGTTACATCAAAGGGTTTTAAAGCTGTTTACACAACTTTTTCTAAGCTGTGGAAAAGATGGAAAAGCCAGTTGTCTTGGCTCAGTTTTCAATTATCCAGAGTTATTGTGGGATTAGAAATAAGCCACAGTTAATTAACATGTTATTACACCACTTTATTCTATTTTTACTGTCAGTGTGAGGTGAAACCCCCCTCAAGAACCAATTATTCTTTCCTAAAGTGCATCAACATAAGCAAAGCCTCAATTTTAGCTCTGCAGACTATATAATTTTGTGTACAAGTGATGGAAATTTCAAGAAGTGAAGGGGCCAAGTGAAATTATGAAGCTTGTAATTTTTAGACCATATGGTCTCTTACAAGTTGTTAATGCTGGCATATCTGTAATTAGTTTGAATAATTTGCCTGTGCATACAGCATGCATTGACACTCACTTAACGTGGAGCTTCCTCCAGACCATGTTTCTTCTTCTTTTTTTCTTTTTTTTTGGCTTTTAGCATATTGCTGCTCATTGGAAAAGAGAGCCCTTTAAAGTACTAACAGATATGGAGTCCGGACGGTGAAATGCAGGAGCAGATGTTCGATTCGGTGATTTGATACACCTGCTGCTTCTCTTGCTTTTCTTCTTATCTGCTCTAACTGTGTGTATGTACTGTATGCCCCGCTGTGGATGTGACTCTTTGAAGAACAGCGTCTTTGTGGCAGACCATAGCGGTGGGAGTGGGGTGGTTTGTGCAACAACAACAAAAAAACAAAAAAAACAAAAAAAATTTGGTGTTTGTGCCCAAAGTTTGAAGATGCAGAAACAGTTTGGCTGATGCAAATATGTGGCGTGTTTTAAAAGTGCTGTGTGGATGTTAGTTCGCATTCATTCATGTGTGACTTGATCCTGTGGAGGATTGCCAGGACCTGAAGTATAAGATCCTCATCAAGAATAAAAAGCTCAAGCGTCAGATTGAGACAGAGGATGCTGCAGAGGGAGAGGAGAGTGCAAATGAGGGTGAGGAGGAGGAGGATGAGGAGGAAGAGGATCATCAAACAAAAGCAAAGTTCTGGTCTCCCAGAAAGGCAGGGTCAAAGAAGAAAGTAAGTCAGGGTGCTTTTGTTTTTATTTTATTTTTTCCAGTCAGCTTAAAAAAGAAAAAAGAAATCATCTACAAAAAATAATGTTTGAAATGTAAAGGTAAAGGCATTTTGCATGAGGGCAAAAAGGCATAGCTTTCAACCTGGAACTGTTACTGGAACTTCAATGGTGTTTTTTGTTTGTCTCTTCTGTCCTTAATGCATTGAGTAGAAGAAGAAGGTGGTGGTAGCTGAGGCTTTGTCTGACCTTGTTATATACACAAGGTCTGTCAAGTTCATCAGTTTTAGTCACTCCAGGGACAATCAAAACTGTTATGAGAACACATCTATGGAAGAGAAGAAGGCTTGCAAGCTACTCAAAGCTTCAGGTAGAGTCATTTATTGATTTGAAATCATTAAACAGGAGAAGTAGGATTTATAGATTAAAGTAATAAAGGATGCGTATTTGTAATTGTGAATGTTACAAAATATTATTCGGGTGATCCCAGCAGATTTCTCTTGATTTATCATCCCACTTTTGCAAAGTGCTCAGTGTGCATAATTACATTTCTCATCCAGGAGTCTTCGGATGGAAAATGCAATTACAGTATACTGGCTATAAATTCCCAGAACAGCAAAGGCATATTGAACATGACATATACGTTAGAAGGAAGTAATTTTAAGGAATAAAGCATGAGAACAAAAACCCAGAAATGTGACTCGTACTTTCATTGCTGGGGAAGTGAAAAGAGCCCTCAGAGGTTCAAATCAGCGGATAATCAGTTAAAGTGTCAGCACGCCGCTAAGCCGCAGCATACTGGAGAAACAAAGTGATAAAGAGAAATGAAATCTGTTTCCTGCTGAGGAGGAATGACACTTTTCCACACATACAGCTACATTATGAGCTGGTTGACTTGGGTGTCAGCAACCATGAGCAGTCTCTGCAAATCTAGCTCAAAAGCGTGGTGGTTTTGACAATCTCTGCAGGAAAATCAAACAGCTACTGTGTTAAAGATAATGTATAGACTGAAGCTGTGTGCCATGCTTTTCAGTCCTCAGAAGGAGGAAAATTATACATGGATCAAAATGTAATTTCTTGAGACATTATCTTCCCTTTTTTTACATTAAACAGTATAGCGATTCACTTTCTGCAATGTTTTACAATCACAATTCTTTATATTTGAATAAAAACAACACATTAAGGTTGACAAAACCAAAAGCTTGAGCTGTAGTGTAATGAATTTTAATCATTCCAATGAGAAATAGTGGGATATGTCTATAATCTGCTCAGGACAAATCAAATCCCTACAGATAATGTGTCATGTGCTTCCATTAAACAAATCAACAGCTGTCAAGTCTTAATCGGCATTCTGATTAATGTGACCATTGTCATTGATGCATTGTTTGTCCCGTCTCTCTTTCAGGTTCGGATTTTGTTGAACACAACCAGAAGTTCCTCAGTAGGATTTATCCAACGGGCTTGAGGATGTCTTCCTCAAACTATAAACCTGTGGAATTTTGGAATGTCGGTTCTCAGCTCGGTGAGTTGGAAGACTCACATGGAATACTCAGATACTCGCTCATTATGTACACAAAAGATATTTTAGTCAGACAGCTCCCATTTGAAATGGCTGATTCGTTACAGCAGCAAAGCAGAGTCAGAGTTTGACGTCTGAACTCACGAATGCGTTACAGTAGAGATACTGGGCAGTGATGAGCTAACATCCCCTGTAGCCTATAGGTGGATGCTACAGGCCAGAGGTTGCAGATGGGAGATCTTGCATAAAGATTTCTTTTTTTTTCATCTTAAATAGGGGCAACTGGTTTGTTATGTGGAATTACTAAAGTGATTGTATATACTCTACACATGCACATTCCTATTTGTTTAGAGATTCTGAGATTCATTTAGTTTAGAAAAATTTTCCAAGTGCATGCAGTGTTATCTATTATGCAGTTAAGAAGGCTGCCAGAATTATAGAAATATTTAGAAAGCAGTTAATTAATTAGACCAATCCAATTACAGAAATGAATAGGGCATAAATAATAGATGGTTCCCAAACAGTTTAATTTCAGAATAATTAAAGACACCAAGGCTATGTTCACACTGCAAGCGAAAGTGCATCAAATCCGACTTTTTTGACCCTATGCGACCCATATCTGATCATGGTATGACAGTGTGAACAGAACAAATCCGATATTTTCAAATCCGACCTGGGTCACTTTCGTATGTGGTACTGAATCCGATACATATCTGATGTTTTAGAAAGCGACTGCTGTTTGAATGGTCATGTCGCATTAAATCCGTCTTTTACGTCACTGACACAAGACAGACACCAATTATCAGTGCCAGAGAAGCGCCTGATAAGACATCGCGAACGTTTCCTGGCCATCCCGTGTAGATGTTAGTGAAACTGTTGGGAAGACAACGTTGGAGAAACGTGAACATTTTATTTGTACTGTATAATCTGCAGATTCTGACAGAAATCTGCAACTATCCTTTGAAGCACCGCTCCTCTAAAACAGCAATAAGGATGATTATTAGGCCATATGTCAATAACAAAATAACTTTATAACTTAAAGCAAAATCGGGAAACGTAAAGTCCAAAACAAGTCTTTACATTAAGGGCCATCAGTCAAACAATACTGTGTGGTCTGGGTCTAAACAGAGCGCGTTGTGTGTGACGTCTTCTTTTGCGCATGCGGGACGCTTTGAGCGTTCACACTAGAGCGCGTTTGCTGTCACATTTTATTTGTAGTGTGAACAAGCAGACAAAAAAAATCGGATTTGATCCAAAAATCGTAATTGAGCATTAAGACCTGCAGTGTGAACGTAGCCTAATTCAGCAACTAAGTATTTATTGATATCTTAATGGGCAATAAAAAAAGATCACATATAATAAGAGGAGTTAATGACTCTTAATGAAATAAGCACTGCTTTGCTCTCACTTATGTTTCTTTGAGCGAAACCCTAAAAGTATCAATTTTGATGTGTGAAACTATTTTTTTCCCCCACTGTGTCAACAGGAAAGAAAATACCTTTGACACAAACAAACAAACTGCTTTTTTACTTCGGTAAAAAAGTGCAAAATGGGGATTGCATTTGTCAAATTGCAATTTTGACGCCAACGGTTTTTGTCTGGTGACGAGTTCTTTAAAATGTAAATGCATTTGTAAGCAATGATTGGGGAACTTTGGCCCGGATATTAGAGAACTATGCCCAAATGCCCCGAGACATTGTCCCCAGAGCTAAGTTGTTGGATTGCAAATCATGCATTTCCAGATTTTGTTATGGTCGGTTTCCATTAGTTTCTTAGGCATTCTTAGAGTTGTTTTTGCCACTGCCTTCTGCATTCCTTTGTCTCTGTCATCATTAGTGTCTTGTTGCTTGGTGGGTTTTTTTTTTTTTTGCGTTCTTTCTGTTTCATATTTACATTGTTTTTTCTAATGACCTTGTTTTGGTTTTAATTCCTGTTCATTGGTTATTACCTTCCCTATCCTCAAACACAGGGATTCACCTGTGTTTGATTGTGTCCATCTGTGTCTCATTCCAACATGGGTCTCATTCCTAATACGCCCTCTGTGTAAATATAGGCTTGTCTTTCCCTTTGTACTTGTTCCTTCTTCCTCATCTCTGTCCCCAGCGCGTGCCTGTTTGAAATTTCGTCACCTTTTGGACCCGGTTTTATCAGCTCTTTCGATAAAGCTCGCTCTTTGCATTTCCTTTGAACATGTGCATCTGCATTCAGGCCTTAAGCTCTGTTTAAAAATGTAACAGATTGCCTATGAGGTTAAAGTCACAAGCCTTATCTGTCTGACACTGTCTTTGCCAGTGTTCCTGTCACTCTGTCTTAACACATACTCTTCATACATCTTCATCAGTCAGCCAGTCAGTCACTGACTCTGACATGTAGCCTCGCTGATCGCTGAGCCGTGCAGATGGTGATCAAAGCTGCAGGAGTCTGCGGAACAAAGCAGTAGCCTAGAAGGATCAATTGCTGTTAGATGAGCAGAAGATCCACAGGGCTTCGGCAACACACGGGGAGAGCACAGAAAGAGAAGCTGAAGGCTGCAGAGCAACATGGGGGTTCACACCGAATTGTTTCTTTGCATTATTTATATACGTTATTCAACCCTCATCAATGATTTCTGTCCAGCCAGAGAGAGACTTAATCTGGCACTCTATTCTGATGCCTGAAATCTGTAGTCACTGATGATGTGTGCAGTGCACATGCCAAAACATAACTGTGCACAGCAGAACAGCCCACTGTGCATTCAGTCATTGCACAGTTGGTAATTGTGAATGACTCCCTGATGCAATGAAAGCCATTGTTGCAGAAACATTTCAAGTCATTGTATAATTTAACTCTCTCCTGCAGAATGAAAATGAGCTTTAGAAAACAGAAGGTTTGCAGGGATCATCTCAAGCTGGTTGTTTTATCTAACAAGCTTTAGGCATTTGCAATTTTTGCTCCACTGTGTTGTGTCTCCTTGTTTCATTGTTCAGAGACTGTCCTGTGGTGTTTTGCAGTGGCACTCAATTTCCAGTCTCCGGGCTTGCCTATGGACCTTAATGATGGACTTTTCCAGGACAACGGGGGTTGTGGCTACGTCCTAAAGCCGGCGGTTCTCATGTCCACCCAGATGCGCTTCGATCCCAACAGCAGCCACCACAAGCGTAAATCAACATACCTGCTGCTCAAGGTACACCTATGGAGCACTAGACCCTGAATAATCCACTCATGGTGCATTTATGGATTAAGGTGTAACGTTACCGGACTGTCTGTGGGTATGTGTGCCTCACGTGCATGTATAAGTGTGGATATCCCTCACAATGTAGGGCACTGTGAAGCAGAGCTCATCTTATTCCTTGCACTTCTTGCCTGCAGTTAAATACTTTCCTGCCAGATGCTCTGAACCAACAATGATGTAAAACTCCCCAAGAGTGTCTGTTTAATTAGATTATCTCCTTTAGAAAATTAGGAAAAGAGAGACAGGAGTGATCTAATGCAATTAGACCTGGGGTCCAATTAATAAATCATCTCTCCTTCATTATTTTAAGCAACTTGGGGGACAGTAATAGCAGCACTTGTAATGTACAAAGTCACACAGCAAAAGTGAAAGAAGCTGCCGAAAAAGCACAGTCACATATCTTTTTCTGAGCTCATAAGGAGAACTGTCACGATTTGATCTTATGAGAAGAGATTTGAGAGATATCGAGGTTTTGTACTGCTGAAACAGCATGGGGAACAGTGCGGGATCACATGAAGTAAAGGCAGAGGAGGGAACATCATTATGTTGATATCAGTTTCATGATCGATCATAAGGCGTATAAAAATAAACATATTCTTTAAAGCTTATATCAACTAAACTAAAAGCGCAAACAACAATGAAACAATCTAGTCACATAGGCTTGAGATGTCCATTCATCCCTATTAAACCTTTGTAGCACTGAACAAAAAGCCCCCTTTATCTGCAGAAACACTAGACTAGCACTAGTATACAATACCATCGGTCCATCCTCTTCCGCTTATCCAATTCAGGGTCGCAAAGGGACTGAAGCTTATCTCGGCTGCCTTAGGGCAAGAGGTAGGGCCCACACCCCGGACTGCTTGCCAGTCTGTTGAAGGGCTAACATAGAGCGACAAACAATCATTCACACTCACATTCACACTTATGTGCAATTTAAAATCACCAATTAACCTAACACTACTAACTGTATGTGTTTGGAGTTTGGGACTGGACTTACGCAGAGACGGGAAGAACATGCAAACTGCAAACTCAACACACAAAAGCCCGTCCAGATGCCGGATTCAGACTCAGGACATTGTTGCTGTGAGGCAACAGTGCTAGCTACCATGCCACCGTGCTGCCAAGAAGTATTTTATACTAGTATACTTATTGGCAAATTCTTTCAATACCTGATTTTAAATGTGCAAAATGCCTGACGACCATAAGCCTGCAACTATTGAAGTTTTGTTCAGCTTCAGCTGTGCAAAGAATTTTTTTAGCGAAAGGAGTCACCACAGTAAACATTACCTACTGTAACCCTAAAGTGGCATGTTAGCGCTAGCATTTGACACATGCTAAAGTTAGCATGTAGAATGTATCAGTACACTTTCACACCATAACCAGCATGGCTTTATATGCACAGTGTTGCTTTTCTTTCTTTTCTTTTTTATTTGTTGCTAAAACAACAACCACGGATATTATGGATTGGTGTGAATATTAGACCCACGTAGAAGTGATTGGTTGTCAAAGGTGATTGGAATTCAGATCCAACTTTTAGGAAGGATTTAATATTTGACACCTTGCATCATATTTTTGAGTATAATTTTCTGCATCCAGGGACTCCATTTATGCATGGTATAGAGGAAGTTTTCAGCCTTGGCTGAGTTATGCAGTCTTTAACTTATTATTATTTTATGTTTCTGAATAGAATATCTGTTACACTCCTGTCACATCGCTTTTGTAAATCTTTGAAAATCTGTGTAAATCTTACATCTGACAAAGAAAATGCTTCTTGGTCAGACAGTGTTTTACAAGGACATGCTCAAGTTAAACAAATGCATGTCAGACATTGTCTTCTAATAGAATATGCACAACAACACACATCACGATGCATAAATATGAATGTTGCATGCTTGTGTTTTAGTGTGCCCAGGGCCCCGCCTTTATTTATTCACATCATCGCTCTGTATTATTCGATAACTTCGGGGAAAATCCCGCAATCTCAACACAGCCCTCAACTCAGTGAATCAGACTCATGAGTAGCAGACGGTGTTGTAACTTAGGTAGGAGTGTTTGGGTTTTCAATCTTCAATCTCAGCATTAAATTATTCATCTGTTCAGGAAAACAATATTTCCCCTTGAGCTTTTGCAAGAGTTTTTAGCATAAAACTGTCAAGTACGTGCAAAAGGTTTATTTAATGATGACTCCAACCTGCTAGCTATGAACTCACAAGTAGGGACCATTGTGACTGTGAAGTATCAGAACCTTTGTGGTTTTGTAGCGTGACTACAGAAGAGGAAAGGGACTGTAATTCTAGGCTGGACACTGTAAGGCTACATCAGTGCCAAGCAGGGCATGTCGTGATAAGTACATGCAGGTTTGTCTTTGATCAGGGCCAGTGAGGGAAAGCTCAGTGTGAGACGACTGCAGATAAGCCTGCCTTTCTCCAGACTAGTGTAATTACAAACCCTCCCTCCTCTTCTCTACTGTTTTCTTCTTACTGATTTTTGATTCTTACTGATTCTTACTGTTTCTGAGATTCTCACTAATCATTTACTTAAATTTACTGTATACCTCTGTGTGTGTTTGT
The DNA here is from genome assembly GCF_057381915.1 of Diplotaxodon limnothrissa. Classification (NCBI taxonomy): domain Eukaryota; kingdom Metazoa; phylum Chordata; class Actinopteri; order Cichliformes; family Cichlidae; genus Diplotaxodon; species Diplotaxodon limnothrissa. The sequence goes on along the minus strand of NC_140602.1, from coordinate 16,585,591 downwards.
CCACAGGTGATCAGTGGGTCCAACCTACCCCTACCCAGGAGTGGAAAAGCTCTGGACCCCTTTGTGAGAGTGGAGATTCATGGGATTGCATCAGACTCCTGCAGAAAAAACACACATACTGTCAAAAACAATTGTAGGTGGCACAACACAAACTGCGCATATCACAACGTACCAAGACACAGCAATCTGTTCTCCATTATGTTAGATCTAGCTTCACTTTGATCAGTTCAAGTTGTGTTTTGTCAGAATTAACTCTAGATCATTGACACTCAGCTTTCAAGAAAGTAGGAAGGACGGATTTCATGTGTGTATTTGTACATGGGAGTGAGATGAGACAAGGAGGGAGAGAAGGAGGAAACAGAGTACCAGACGTAGCACTAGAGTGAATACATCTGGTACTCTGTTATGATGTGCATATGAACATTAATCATATAGTCATCTAATAAAACAGGTAAGGTGAATACAAATGTCATTTTGGATTGAGAAACTTGATCAAATTGTTTAAAAGAATTCAGCAAACCCTTTAAAATCCAGTCAACACTGGTCATGTGCTGTCATCTGTGAGTCTGTTGATTGCTGGTCAGTTATCCCAACAGCTTTTAAATTCACTGTTAGATCAAGTGTTTGTGTTTTTTGTGGTCGCTCACCTTAGTGAGCTACAGAGCGCTGCAGTGAAAATGGTTGAAAGTCCAGTCAACACTTTTCTGCAACATTAGCTTGCTAACTGCAACAGAAACTTGAAATGTTGCTTGGCATTTGACATTGAGGTCTTTGCAGGCGACAGCCACTTTATGTTTAGCTTGCACACATTGCACTGGGCACAGGTAAAGTTAAAATGATGGCAGGATTGTCAGGAATGGAAGGCTGTTTTGGAGGGACTACTGCTTGGTAAACCATCTAAAAGGTAGTTTCTCCCTGCTTCACAGTGAGGCATAGTTGGGCAGAATTGATAAATAGTATTAAATATTATAGAAACATGCTCAGAAAATGGAACATGTGCAAAATTGGAAATATACTATTTATACGGCAAGAAGAGTGTACATTTCTAATGAACTTAAAAGTCAGTATTTGGTATAAACTCCTGAATTTTTCAGGACAGCCTGAACTCTCTTAGGCAACGTTTCTTGTCATTTCTCTAAGTAGTCTTCAAGAATAGTTCTAAAGGCTTCTTGAGGGACATTCAACGCTCTTCTTTGGATGCTGGCTGCCTTTTATTCTGTTCTGTCAAGATGATCCCATACTCATACTCTAGAGAGGTCATTGCGTGTTCTGCTACTCAGGTACGCTTTTATTGTATTGGCAGCATGTTTGGGATTGTTGAAATGCTAAACAATAAGGCTATTTTCAATCAGATTCTTTCCAGATGATCAAAATTTCAAAATCTTTGAGAACTATTGCTCAAGACTACTTTAACAAAAAGACAAGAAAGTATGGCTCTTTGGAACAAAATGTAGAGAAATAGGGGGTGTTTCGACAATATTGCGCAGTACTGTATTTGTTAATTTACCACTTGGTTGATCAGCAGCTTGGCAGAGTGGTAAGAGCGGTTTGTACCTGCAAAAATACTGGCACGGTAGCATTGTTATTCTTATTGTGACATCTGCATTTGTTTCAAAGCAGCAAGTGAAAGCGATTAACTCAGGTTGAACAATAAGCTGAATTAACGGTAACTTTACTTTTTGCACAGGTTGTCAGCGTGTATTAGCGTCAGAGCACTCAAGATGAGCTCAGGCGGTGTGTAATTTCAAAAGCCGGTGACAACTTTAATACCACCTCCTGAAACAAGTATTTTAACGCGTAGCTACACTTTTGACAATAATTTCATGATAAAGTAAAAGTCAAGTTTGTAATATTTTGAGCTCGCCTGAAGACAGCTGGAACAAGCTGAGAACCCAACAGTGTCATATTATCACCCCATAAAACAGAGCTTGTTTACTTGTTATTTATCTGCCACTGTACATTAGAATTCATTTGAAGTTGTGTTTCTGGCCTCCAGGTGAATATAAATCACATACTCTGCCTTTGAAATCTGCTTTTGGGCTCCACTAACTTATGACAAAAATATATTTACAGGCTCCAAAATGCTTTCCTATGTTCATTAGCTAACCACTTTTCTTTGTCTGTCCTAAGTTTTAGCAGACTTCAGTGGATATGTAGAGCCGTTTTATTCAAATGATGTAAGACTGGTTAAAGTCAAAGCCCAAAACCATAAATTATATACCGAAAACAATGATCTTTGTAGGCAGGTGATAAATTTCTCTGTGTTCATCATTACAGTTGACGTCTTTCACATAGAGGTAGCGGTGTGATCCAGTGTTTGATCCAAAAATGTTAATTAGCACCTCAAAGAAACATTAACTGACTCTAATGAAGTTGTTAATTCTGTTCTAGCTCTGAGTCCTCGCTGGGATACTGACATGTCCTTCACGATTCGCTTGCCTGAACTGTGCCTCGTTCGCTTCTGTGTCAGAGATCAGACCGGCATTCTCAGCAGTGAGTTTGTAGGCCAGTACACCCTGCCCTTCAAGAGTCTGAAGAAAGGTGAGCCAGCAAGTGCTGGAAGGTAGAGGGTTGTAGGGCAGTCAGATGAAGGGCTAAATTACATCAGGTGACAATGTGGGGCATCATTGTATTTCCCCTAAATTTCCAGTGGTTTATCTGTGCTTCGGTTGAGTTTTTATGGAAATGATCCTGTATGACCATACGTACTGTTCTTTTCAAACCTCCAGGCTACAGGTGGGTGCCTCTCCAATCCAAAGACGGCTTCAGCCTGGATCCAGCCTCCCTATTCGTCTATATCTCGCATTCCTAAAAAACACATCTCCGTATCAGACTCTCTCACACGGCGACACAGGCACACACGCACACCTTGCCAGCAGATAGAGAAGCGTGGCTGATGTGGGAGCAGCAGCGGCAGCAACAATGAAAATATATAAATAAATCAAAAAGAACCATTTCCTCAGATATAAATACCACTTTTATTGTCAGAAAATAGAAGTGCATTTATTTTTTCCCCACTGCCTGCAACTGAGTGCTGCAGAAGAAAAGACCAGAAGGCTCCAGTGAGTCTGAAAACACACATAATAGTTCTCTCCTTGCATCTCTAAAGTAATAGAGACATTCCTAGAGTAATGATTTTAGAGGAGTAGATTGATCTCTTTTCTTTTTTATGTGGTAAACTTGATTGCACATGCTGTATAAGGGTCTTGCACATCCACAACATTTTTTGTGGGGGAAGGAGGTATTTATCGTTAATGATTAGAAAAACAATATATCAGGCCTGAAACGGATGTGTAGCGCCAGGATAAACTAATACTCCACGAGCACAGCTTTTAAAGAGTACCATCTTACAGCCCTACTTCCCTGTTAGAGACCCTTCAGGGAATAATATAAATAAGATTCACAGAGGTATACATAATTTAACCAGATCCAGTTCAGGGAAGTCTATTTCTATCCTCTTTCGCCACTAAATCACTATGAATGAGGCAGAGGAAAGTATGGGTCAGCAGGCCTGTCAAGAGAAAGGACAGCATTAAGATAACACGAAGACCTGGTTGTGCCTTGAAAGTGTGCGCGTCTTATTTTTCTTTCTTTTTTTTGTCATCATGTGATTGTCTGCCTTTGCGTGCACACGTGCTAAATCGGTGTTCAAATGCTCCTGATGGATAAGGCAAAAGGCTGGTGAGGGGGCGAGTGTTAACTCAGCCCCACGGGCCAAAAAGGCAGAGTTGTCATCCTGCTCACACGCTCTCCCTCACCCCCTCACGCCTCCAGTCCCACTGGTCAAGGACAGTGCAGCTGACGCAGCCTGAGGGGACAAACACACTCAGGTAACAAACCGGCGGTGCTGCATCACCTCCTCTTTAATCTGTCGCGTCCACAGCCTCGGCAACGTACACGTTTACAAGGTCTGCTTTTTGCTCTCAGTAAAAACAAAGTCAAGTGCAAACGAAAGTGCCACAGTGATTAAAAAATACGTTTTCTTCATCCATCACCAAAGTAACATTAGAAAAACTAGTGAACAAAAGGCCTTCATTCGATAAAAATTTAGAAATAATAAATTCAGTGTCACACAGTAAACAGTCCGCTGTGTTCTTTCAGTCTGTTTTGTAACTTTATCCACACACTCCCATCTGGCAGTGTTTTCAAGTCTGGAATGGGATAAAGTTGCATCTGATAAATAGGTATAACTGGCATGCAGTTTTGTATACAGTGCATTCTTCCTCTTCTCAGGCATCTCCCTCTCAAATCCATGAATGTGGTCCCTCACTTGATGTGGTTGCACCCCCTGCTGGCAGTAAGCCTGCAGTGCAGCTCTGAGGTCAGATAGCAGAGTTTCCGAGAGGGAACCAGAGCTCCTGATTGAGCAACTTTTCGTCCAGTTTTATGTTAGTTGCAGCCACAAAAGCCTTCTTGCTCTTTACTACCACTTCCAGGACTATCCCATTCAGCTGTGTGACCAAAGTGTACTCCACCTGTGAGTAGGAAGGAGACACTTTAGTTACCTAGCTTAAGATGTGGTTTTATAATTCTAAATAAGAGTTTATAAGAGGCTATAAATTTGTGGGAATATGATGGTTAGTGGGTCAAAGATCATGTTGTAAATCAGACTGCAGCAGCACAGAAGGAACTCTCATTATAATGAAATATATAAACACATTCATACATTTAGTTATAAGTCAGAGTGAGAACAATTTATCTGAAGAAGTATTCAAAACACAAAGCAAAAGAAAAACAAACTTTTTTTTTCATCACAATTAACTGTACATGTGACAGCTAATGCATGATGACAAAATCCAGCTCAAGGGTTCAAGGATGCATCATCATATTAGGTGAAATTTGTGATTGTGGCTGTACTGCACAATTTCTTTTTTGTTGTTTTTTTAAACTAAGCACTTCAGTTTAGAAGTTTAAGTGAAAACAAATTACCCATGTGAAAGGCACGCAGACTAAAAGTATTAAGTACTATTAGCTGATTTTCCACTTGACGCTACTCAGTCGATCACATTTTTGGATTGCCTCAGATAGCTTGGAACCCCAGCCATATAGATATTAAAAAAAGCACCTGGTGCCACGTACTACCACCTAATGGAAAACCCAAAAACTTAGTGGAGCTGAGCCAAGCCAAGCCACTATGTACTAGTGGAAAAAGATTATAAATGTACAAGCTACCCTGTAATACAGCTAAGTACCAAAAGATGTCTTGACTGTGTCTAATCATGGATAGAGAGGAGGAATGATGGCACTACCAGTTCATTGAAGATGGGGTTGACATTATTGCGGACAATCTTTGTCTTCCTCTTGGAGCGCCTCCGAGGGTCTGGCCTCAGGTATGTGATAACATAGGCATCAGGGTTAGAACCGTTCGGGTGCTTCTGTTGAGGAGAGGCGAATGAACAGGAAGTCAGAGGAGAATGAGCACGTGCCACAAGTACACTCAGTCACATGATAGCAACTAATGCATTTTTGCAAACTGCTGAAGATTAAACTGAGCTTCAGAATGGGGACGAAAGGTGATTTAAGAGACTTTGAATGTGGGGTGGTTCTTGGTGCCTGATGGTAAATGACCTGGTTCTTATAAAGCACTTTTCTACTCTACCTCAAAACTCAAAGAACTTGCCTCATTCATACAAGCACTTTGTTTTATGGCTATCTAGCATTTACACTAGTTGTTTTCCGATGAATGGACCGGAAGGTTGGTGATTCGATCCACCATCCATCCAATTAGTAGATGACCGATTCTATCTCCCGAGCCACAGACAATCACTCAATCCAGACAGGAGTGTTTCAGAAACTGCTGATCTGCTTTTTCACCATGTCCTTCTCTATGGTTTATAGGGGAGGTTCCAAAAAGATAAAGAATCTAGTAAGCAGCAGTTCTTAGGACACAAATACCTGGTTGGTATAAGAGGAGAATAACCTCTGGTAGTTCATGATGGTGTAATGGACACGATCGAAGTAAGGATCCTACAGCTTAACACACTGTGACACAAAACTTAAATGATCTCAAACATTTTTCTTGAACGTGACAATGAGTTCACTGTACTCAAATGGCCTTCACAGGCGCCAGATCTCAGTGCAGTCGAGCACTTTCGGGATGAGAGATTCACAACATGAAAGTGGATCTGTGTGACACTATCATGTCAACAGGACCAAAATGTCTGAGGATTATTTCCAGCACCTTGTTGAATCTATGTCATGAAGAATTAAGGAATTCTGAAGGCAAGACGGTCCAACCTCATACTAGTATGACTAAGTTAATGAGGTGAACCTGATGTAGTATCCAGTGAGTATATATCTGATATAGAACCCTAACTATACATGCTTTACTCTTGCTAAATGCTGCGGGACAGTAATAAGAATAAATTAAACTCACAATGTTCTTCAGGTGTTTTATCATTACAGAGAGCTTGTAGTTGACGTAAGTAATGTAAAGCTGGACCTGAGGCTGCTCTTCTGCAACAGATAATCACACAAGTGCAATTAGATCACAGCAAAGGAATTTCTTATAAATAAACTAATATCACACTTTTCTCAATATACCACGCAATCAACGCTCACATTCACATATTTTTTCCATTGTTCTTACCTGCACATTTTGGACCTCGGTTATGTCCTGGACCATCCAGAAACAAGCTGCAGACAAATTCATTCTGCGGGTGGCAAATTGAGATACTTTTCAAGTTCAGCTCTAATGGGGAAAACAGCTAATCACAAAGGACTACTAAAGCAGGGAAGAAACTCACTCCTTTGCAAGGTCCTTCAAAAAGCTCTTTTAGGTATTTATTCAGCAGAGACATCTTCCTGCCTGGCGTGAATGACATCTGGTACCAGCTCGGAAACCTTGGAAGCAAAGGAGTGGAAGCGAAGTCATGCATCTAATTATGTAATTACTATGAGAACGAGCTGTGCAACAAAATATAATACATGAGAGCAGGATTTATGTTAATTTATTCACTCACTGTGGTAGTGTTGATTCAATAAAGTGTTTCTGCAGCTCCCTATGGATCAGCTCAAACTGTCCAAATGTTTTCTCACTGGTCAGAAACCCATCGTCAATGGTTATCCTTAGGTCATAGAGCTGCAAATCAAACACAACCAATTATTACATTAGATAGAGACTACAGGAACTGTGTTAAAAGCTTCCAGGGAGATTGTTTTAGTAGCTTAAATCACTGCTCATATGCAAACTCCTTTATTTTCACTGCATTTTTGCAAACACCTGAATCCTTGATCCTTGCTGTTATTTCTACTATAGACTGAATGTGACTAGAAGAAGAAGCACTTGACATCAGGACAGCTCTTCGGATCAAAGAGTAGTAAATGCTTACAAATACTCCTCACCCAACCCTTGGGAAAGACTTTATAAGCACAAGACTGCCTTCTGACAAGCTGTAAGTGACAGCAAACAATCAAAAAAAAAAAAGTGTGAATTCGCTGTCACTTCCAAGTGTTTTATTGCCTCCTCCAGCTATTTGGGCCTAATAAACAGCCCTTTAGTGCATCAGGTAAAATCTATTTTATAATGGTTTGTTTTGTTACTGAGGCCAAAGTGCAGTTGCAGGCTTACCACATCTTTTCCCTTGGCAGAGTATCCCAAAATGACAGCTTCCTGAATGTTACTAGCAGGAGCAGGAGCACTCTCCCGGGGCAGGGTGCCCTTTGTCTTGGGTTGAGCAATGTTGTGTGCCAGGAAGTTAAACTTGACTGCAACACAGTCCATACTCTCCTTGATCTTCCTACCACAGGTGTAACACAAACAGCAGAAATTAAATGCAAGTTTGTTTATTTGCGGAAGGATTATATGTATTCTTAGGAAGACGTTGCCACACACGTCACATTACTTTGTAAAGAAGGAGGTGGCCTCCAGATCAGTATCGTGAGGTCTGAGGTTGTTCTGGACGTACTGCAAGTCATTAGAGTCCTTCAGTTCTGGCATTCCTGCATGTAGCATCTGGAAATATACACAATGGGTAGAAACCTGTTTTACGGGATGTTTTCCGTTCTCAGACAGAGTTAAAAAGGGACTGTAATGTTATTTAGTCTTACAAGCTCCAACAAGCTGAGTATGAGTGCAGAACGCTGTCTGATTATGTTGTAAGCCTCACAGCAGAGCTCCACGAAGCGATGCAAGCGTTGAGGCTTCTGCCCTCCACCAGTGATGAAGTGGTGCATCTCAGATGTAAAGATGAAGGGAGACCGGTCCCTATTATTGAGCAGGAAAATGTTTTTTGTTGCTCATACATAACAGCACTCTGTCCTTTTTCAAAATGCTGCTTTGCTTGACTTGCTGACTTGCCTTTTAACACCTCCAAACATCTGTGCATTGCCCATTATCTTCCCGAAGTCAATGTGGAACATGTGCCCACTTTTTTTCAGCATGATATTGTCATTGTGGCGGTCGCAGATGCCCAGGATGAAGGTAGCAACGCACCACCCGGCACACGAGTGCAGGAAGTTCATCACAGCCTGCATATAAACAGAAAGTGTTATGCACGAGAAAGATGGAGCAGTGACAGTGCATCGTTAAGAAAAGGCTTTTCAGATGGTCTTAACCTTCTCGTAGTCTTCCTTAGTTCTGTTAAACATGTGAAACCATTTCTCCAGAGTGTCCTCTCGGAGGCTTCCACCCAGACCCCACTCTTTATGAATCTTTGCCAGGGTCACTGCCTCTGGTATCACTTCCACCAGACCTGACAAGCATAAAATAACAAGCTTTGGAAAAACACAAATTCCAAGACTATTTATGGACGTTCAAAAGCACAAACAAATCTATCATACTGACCCCGAGCTTGGCCTGTAGAAATACACTTGTAGGTGATCATTTGTAGATCGAGTCCCTCTTGGAGCCACACTCTGTCCATCGCACGGACAATCTGAAGTACCAGCATGTCCTGACGCAGGTCATCTCCTGTCTGAACAACACGTTTAACTGAGATTTCCTTAGAGTGTCCTCTAATATTCAGAGCTATGTAATAGCAGTTTTGAAACAGATTTAATTTCCCTGGAAGACAACAAGCAAAAACACAGTGTGGATCGATCCAACTGCATATCATTACTCACCTTGCAGATAACATTGTAGTTCTTGGCCAGAGGGTCAATGCAGATAAATGGGATCCCCAGAGGAGCAGCAAATGAGCTGTGGACCTTACAGGCCTGGAAGTAACACATCAAAGAGTAAACACCTGAAATAAAACGTTGCTGTGTGTTTGCATTAAAAAAAAATACTGATGGGGAGGGGAGAGAGCAGCGACATGTGAAGACGTGTTTTTGCGAGCTCTGCTTAGATTGACCATTTGCGTAATTTTCCCGCTCCCCTTCTAGTACATCCCGGCGCGAACCCGTCTCACAAGTGCCTAATCTTTCGAATCAGTTGTATTTTGTAGTCTAAAGCTGTTCAACATGCCTAAATCGCTCAAGCAGAAGCCGGGGCCTGATGCCTCGGACTTGCCTGGTGCGGATCCGGCCGCGGGGGTGGGGGCCGGGCCGGATCTCGACACAATCATGGCTGCCATAAAGCAAACGGAGCAGAATGTGCTAGCCAAGATCGACTCGTCTGTGATGGCAGCTGCAGGTGAACTACACAAGAAAATAGACGACTTGGCGGGTGATTTAAGGTCAGAGGTCCTGAGTGTGCGCGCAGAGTTTGCGAAGGTTATCGAAGACATGCAGAAAGAAAACGCCACGCTCTCGACCCGCACTGATGATCTTGAGGAGGAAGCTAATGGCCAGGCTAACCGTGTTGTAGCACTGGAAGCTAAAGTTGATGCGCTATCTGCCCAAGTCGTCCGGTTGGCAGACAAGGCCGATGATTTGGAGTCCCGGCAACGTCGTGATAACTGCAGACTAATTGGAGTGGAAGAGGGATTCGGAAATATTCGACCGGAGAAAGCCGTGGCTGAATTGTTGAAGGAAGCGCTCGCCCTCGACTATACGCCGACGCTCGATCGGGCGCATAGGAGCCTGCAGCCGAGGCCAAAGGATGGAGATGCCCCGAGACCGATAATCGTCAAGTTCCACTATTTTCAGGAGAAAGTGGATGTTCTTCGAAAGGCCATGGGGGCAGGTCCCATTACCCGTAATGGGAAGCGTTTCTACATCTACCCAGATTACTCGGCCACCGTTAGAAAGAAGAGATCGGCCTTTACCGAGGTGAGAAGACTGCTTCGCCGGTGTACGGGAGTGAAATATGGTCTCCTGTATCCAGCTACATTGAAAATCACGACCCCGGCTGGCGAACAGATGTCTTTCGAAGACCCGATCAAGGCAAGGCACTACGTCGAGACCAATCTGCGCCCACGGGAGACGGAGGGAGAGTGACAGTTAATTCACGGACCACAACAAGTATCACACGCTGCGTGCTACCATTGAGGTAGTATGCACAGGCTGTGCATTGACTGGTGAACGTCGCCACGCTACGGTTGGATGCCCTTTATGATTGGACAAGGTATAGCTATAAGATGTTGGGGATTTCTGTGGATGTCATGTGGCCTGGGGAATATTTTATTTCAGAATATCTTCGGTATCCTCATTGGTCTTAGTTCCAGCCCGACACCATAACCCCAACAGTGCTTTTATTTTGCTTTTTGATGTATTCTGATTAATTAATCCCCTTTTTCTTATCACCAGTGTCATTATTTTTATTGGGTTTTACCCCTTTCTTGTGGGATTATTTTCCAACCGTGAGTGTTCAGAGCCGTACTGGCCTGTACAGTGGATGGGTGCGGACATGCATGCGGCAATAATGATGCTGAGTTAAGGGTCCTATTATACTTTGTTCTGTCTTTGCTGAGTTCATGTAAGAGTTTAAGCTAGTGTAAACGTGTTATATGCCTAGGAGAGAGAGGAGTGTTTTCAGGGCAGTCTCAGGTTTGTGGAAGACCAGCCCAGGGGTCCAGGATGGTGAGAGGTTTATCTATGTTTATCTGTTTGTTTTTGTTAGTTTTGCTTTGGGTTTATCTGTGGTTTATGTTGTGGCTCAAACAGGCACTGAAACACTGAGATATAACCAACGTGCAGGATCAGTCTATTATCGATTGTGGCACTATGACTCTGGATAATGTGAATAATCAACAGAAACCGGTCTCATTCATTAGCTGGAACGTCAAAGGGCTGAATAATTTGGTTAAAAGAAGCAAGGTATTTAGTCATTTGAAATCGCTCAAACCTGACGTGATGTTTCTACAGGAGACACACTTAAATACTAACTCCCAAAAAAGATTAGGTTGTAAGTGGATTGGACAAATATATCATTCACGTTTTAACTACAAAGCCAGGGGAACAGCAATCTTAATTAGGAAGGGGGTTCCATTTGAACACTCTGAAGTGATATCAGATCCTAATGGCAGATATGTTGTTGTAGTGGGCAAGCTGTTTAACACACCACTAATACTGGCTAATATTTATGGACCTAACTGGGACAACGCACAGTTCTTTCTTAATTTTTTTTCGACTCTCCCAGACCTTGTCTCCTATAAACTAATTCTAGGTGGAGACTTTAATTGTGTCCTTTCTCCCCAGCTGGACCGATCAAGCGTAAGGTCGAGCAACACCCTCTCGTCAGCAGCAGTGGCTATTAATTCCCTACTTCGTTCTTACGGCTTATCAGACCCTTGGCGTGCAACAAACCCATCTACGAAGCAATTTTCCTTTTTTTCCCCTGTACATCATAGTTACTCCAGGATTGATTACTTCATTGTCGATAACCAGCTACTTCCCTTAATTTCCAGCACCAAATACCACAGTATAGTGTTGTCAGATCATAGCCCTGTGCAGATGGGTCTGGTTTTTCCAGGTAATGTAGCGCCCCAACGAACGTGGCGGCTAGACCCCCTATTACTTTTATGTGGACGCTTTAAAACGTTTCTCAGCAATCAGATTGACTTCTTTCTAGAAATTAATGACACCCAGGATGTGTCGAGGGGAGTCTTGTGGGAGTCTATGAAAGCCTATATTAGGGGCCAAGTTATTTCTTATGTGGCACACAGAGACAAGGAGCGCTCTAAACAACTTAAAGAACTGGCTGACAAGATTGCGGATATGGATAGGCGTTACGCTCTTTCACCTACGCCAGATCTCTTTAAGGAGAAATTACTGTTGCAAACTGAATTTGACACGCTTATGACATGGAGAGCCGAAAGAAATATTTTTAAATCCAGGCAGGTATATTATGAGCATGGAGATAAAGCGGGGAGGCTCCTTGCACTTCAGCTCAAACAGCGGTCAGCTGAGCGCGTGATTTCGGGAATTGAAATAGGTGCTGATTCGATATCCCACGACCCCCGAGTCATTAATGACCAGTTCAAATATTTTTACTCTACCCTATATCAATCAGAGGTGGGCAGTAATTCATCCGAGATCTACTCGTTTCTTGACTCGCTGGATCTTCCCAAGCTCTCTCCGGACGCTCAGTCGCCTTTGGAACAGCCGTTGTCGATTGAAGAGATAACGAACGCTATTAAATTATCTCAGACTGGAAGGTCGCCAGGTCCGGACGGTTTCCCCATGGAGTTTTACAAGGAATTCTCTTCGAAGCTCACACCTATTTTAGAATCAGTTTATGCTGAATCTTTTGCTACTGGCAATCTGCCGCAGACGCTTACCCAGGCCACGATCTCAGTCTTACTAAAGAAAGATAAAGATCCTGTACAGTGTAGCTCATACAGGCCAATAAGTCTTTTGTGCTGTGACTATAAGATTTTAACCAAAACTCTTGCACTACGGTTGGACCCTATTATTTCCACCATTATTAATGAGGACCAAACGGGCTTCATTCCAGGACGGCAGTCATTTTTTAATGTGAGACGACTGTTTAATGTGGTATTCTCCCCCCATTCGACAATACAACCGGAAGTTATTCTGAGCCTTGACGCTGAAAAGGCGTTTGATAGAATCGAATGGTCCTACCTTTTCACAGTTCTGGAGAAATTCGGCATGGGACCTACTTTTTGTAGATGGATTAAAGTCCTATATTCAACGCCTATGGCTGCAGTCAGGACAAATGGTCTGATTTCGGAATATTTTTCGCTCTACAGGGGGACGAGGCAGGGCTGTTGCCTGTCACCCTTCCTGTTTGACATTGCGATCGAGCCGCTGGCAATTGCTATCAGATCTGATGAGAGGATTAAAGGTATATCCAGGGGTGAGGTAACTCATAAAACTCTGCTTTATGCTGATGATCTCCTTTTGCAGATATCAGACCCAATTGGGAGTATGCCCCACCTTTTCCGCTGGCTGCGGGAGTTCAGCAACATATCGGGGTATAAGGTTAATTTATCAAAATCTTTACTGTTTCCATTGAACAATCTGGCAAAACAGACCACTTATGACGATTTGCCTTTTAAAATTGAAAATGACAAATTCACATATTTGGGACTGGAAATAGCTGGCTCGATTAAGACTATTTTCCAGTATAACTACAGGTCTATTCTGGACAGTACTAAATCTGATCTGGGTAGGTGGTCAAAACTCCCACTTTCGCTGGCAGGACGGATAAATGTGGTGAAGATGACTGTAATGCCCAGGTTTCTTTATCTATTCCAAATGATCCCCATCTTTCTCCCCAAATCCTATTTTGCCCAGCTGGATCGCTTTGTCTCTTTGTTCATATGGAACAAAAAACCTGCACGCATAAGGAGAGCGAGCCTGGAGAGAGCTAAAGCTGATGGTGGTTTGGGCTTACCTAATTTCTTATTCTATTATTGGGCTGCTAACATTGTCAAGCTGACATATTGGATAACTATGTTTGCGGATGGGGAGGGTCCAGTCTGGGCAGATATGGAACTGAGAGCTACACTCCCAATCTCTCCGATTTCGATCTTAACTGCCCCTCTCCCACTGAATGTCAAAGCATCTGGGCTGAACTCCAATTTGGTGGTTCAAAATTCAATTAAGATCTGGGGTCAATTCAGGAAACATTTTAACTTGACAAATACTTGTAGCTTTTCTCCGATAATGTTCAACCATCTTTTTACACCATCTCAAATAGATCATTCATTTGCAGTCTGGCACAGAAACGGTCTGGTTTTCTTTCAAGATCTCTTCACTGAGGATGGCTTTGTCTCATTTAAATATTTGTGTGAAGACCATAACTTACCAAAGTCTCACTACTTCAGATACCTTCAGGCTCGGAGTTTTGCCTCTAAATTTCTCCCAGGGTAACCGTCTCTGCCCTCTAAGGACCTACTGTATCTAGTTCTTAATGTGAGTCAGCCCACTAAAAGAGCAATATCGAAGATTTATGCATTGATTCTTGAAAGCTGCCCTCATACATGGGACAAACCTAAGGCGGCGTGGGAAGGGGAGGTTGGAGAACTCATGTCAGAAGACATCTGGAAGAAAGCCATACAGCGTATACATACGTCTTCTCTCTGTATTAGACATGGCCTGATTCAATTTAAGGTCGTCCACAGGCTCCACTATTCTAATGACAGACTGTCTAAACTGTACCCTGATGTTGCACCGAATTGTCCTAGATGTGATTACTCTCCTGTTTCTTTGGGGCACATGTTTTGGTCATGTCCCTCCCTGTATGGTTTCTGGACATCAATTTTTCAATCACTGTCAGCTATATCGGGTGAAACACTGCGGCCTGACTCTTTGATAGCTATCTTCGGTGTACCTCGGGAAGAGCTGAGACTCTCTCCCCTCCACAAAAACGCAATAGCCTTTGCCTCGTTGCATGCCCGCCGTCTGATACTGCTGAGCTGGAAGGCGTCGAACCCTCCTTCCTACGTCCATTGGATTAGAGAGGTGATGTTGGGATTAGCTCTGGAAAAAATTAGGTATACCGTGCGCGGCTTGGAGAGTAAATATGACAAAACCTGGTCACGGTTCATAACTCATGTCAAGAGTCTGTCTTTTGCCTGATTTATTGTTCTTTACTTGTTGGTAATTTATGCTCTTGCTCTCTTCTCGGACTGCTGTCCATAGTCTCCTCAATGCCCGTACTTTGACTGTTGGGATTTCTTTATTCCCTTTTTCTTCTTTGTTTCTTCTCTCATGTGCCGGGGTCCGGCTGTTGGTGCTATAATGACTGTCACAGATTGGTTTGAGTGTTTCTCCCCTTTTTTTTTTTTTTTTTTTTTTTGTGTTGTGTGTATTGTGCTTCCTGGTTGTGGGGATGCCACCTGGATGGGGGTGGGGGGTAGGGTTCGCAACTTTTGTAAGAAATTCTGGACTGTTTTGTTGGAAAACTATAAATAAAGTTGTAAAAAAAAAAAAAAAAAAAAAAAAAAAAAAATACTGATATATGATGTGGTGGGTAACAATCTTACTTCTAGCTTCACTCCATTCACACAGACAGCAGGATCTAGTGGTAGGCAACAGCTGATCCCATCCTTAAAGAAGTCTTCAATTCTCCACCCTGTTTTTTTCAAAGTACTCTGCAGACAAAAGAGCAAAGCGGGAGAAAAAACACAAAAGAAAACAAAAAATTAAATGCATTTCTTGTACATCGACAGACACGATGATTACAAGGATTATAAGCCAGGAAGTGAATGCACCAATGAGTTAATTACGGACCTTACGACGAGCCTTGTCAGTACTGCGAATGCTACTAGCCACCTGTACGAGCACGGCCATCAGCTTGGTTTCGCGCTGCAGCTCCTCCCTCAGTGCTTGGCCGCAGCACTGCAGCAGGGCAGCGTGAATTTTACTGAACCAGCTCTGGTAGTGTTGGTCATTGCGGGCATCCTCCAGCAGCCTGACATTATATTCTAGCATGAGTTGTAAAGCTTTGCATGCATGATGTTGTCACTTACTGCCTAAAAGCATCATAGAGGTTGAACCTAAACACAGTGAGTCTAGAACTAAAAGAAATAAGGTCGACTGATAAGTGAAGCATCTTAACTGTGTGTGAAAGCCAGTGAAGATTTGCTTTGTTAACACACACTAGAATACAAAGGCAGTTTCCTAAATTTCACCTCTTTTAGCGTGCACAAAATGTACTTCTTTATATATTTCTGTGATCATATTCAATGATATCAGCTCTAAAAATAGCAGCTGCATTTTTATACCAGCTGGTATCTTTAGATCTCTTATTGGGAGGCCCATTATGCAGTGGGCGGTGCACAGTGTCAAGAGAGAAGAGTTAGCGGGAAATCCTGCAGTTCCTCGTATGTTATGGAAAAACTAGTTTAAGTCATGTCACACAACCCTTTACAGTAAGAAAGACATAGCTTCTATTTGTACTATTCAATGAATTCAGGGGGAAGAAAATGACTTGGAGTAAGATTTCAATTTGATAAGTTTTTATGGACTTGTTCTTATGTGATCACTATTTGATCACAAAATCGAGTAGAGTGAAAAACTGTAATAAATAAATCAATATTTTATCAGTAAAGACAGAAGTCTTTCAGCTTTTTTCATGTTAATATGGCAATAAACATTTTCACCTGAATTAAATGCCAGTAGTTTTAGTATTATTCCTCATCAGTTTAGTGTCTGACTCACCAGAAGAGCTGCTGAGCGATGCGTATGTTCCTAAGTGATCTCTCCAACAGCAGCATTACCAGGGGTCCATCCAATTTCCACTCATTCTTCAGTGCCTGCAGGAAATGATCACTCATCAATCACACATCAAACTACTGAGCGTGCAAAGTGTGCCACCAGTTGTCCAATTTATCATCTGAAAAATTTAACTACTTCAACATCATATTTTTTTTGAGATCTCCTTTGAAAGGTTTGAATGTGTGTTAGTTTGCTCACCTGGACCAGCTGTGGTAAATACACCTCCAGATCCCCATCTGGTATCTGCTCAAAGTACTGAACGGCTGTCTGTCGTACAGTCTGATCATGAAAGCTGGAAGTGAGATCAGTGGGAAAGGGTTCAGATCATTTTTGTTTTAAATGAATGAAACATTAACCAGATATCCATCAGTTTCTATTACAAAAGTTCTTTAGTGTTTATTGTCTTGAATTATGCGCTGTGCTTCATTTATGATGATAATGTAGGTGGCCAGGAATATTAAGAAGATTAAAGAAATGATATTCCAGATCCAGGACGATCAGTGTTAGGCTAAAGGAAGCCAGAACCAAAGACTACGCTGACCTTGTTTTAGGGTACCCAGTTATTACCTTGTGTTAGTTGAACTGATAACTACTTTCATATGTTGTATAAATTTTTTGGTCAGCTTTTCTAAGTGACAGCACTTTATTTTTGCATGTAAACGCTGTACCTGTCGCTAAGCAGGAAAAGGGCTTCCTCAGGTAGATAGATAGCCCAGTTCTCCAGTATGGTATAGATTTCTGTCAGGTTTTCAGGATACCAGTGGGAAACTCCGCCCAGCAGCAGGTGGAGGAACGTACTTTGTTTGTCGCTGCTGTGACGTTTCGTCCACAGGAAAGCTTTCTCATTCTCTGTAAGACTGGTGAAAGAAAAATTATTTTAGGAATGTGTTGCTTGACAACAAAACCCTGGAAGCAATCTTGAAGAATTACTGAGAACTCGTAGTCCAAGGTATTTCTGACTAGTCCTGTTCTCAAATGACTCAGGAATTAAGTCATTCTACTCACAAGCAGAGACAATGCTTCTTTGAAACCTCCAGCATTTTCTTTTGCAGTTCCTCACAAGCCTGTGTGAACAATATTGACCCAGGGAGTGCAATGGGCCTCTTATACTCCCACTCAACCTGGTCTTGAAACTGAAGCTGAGGGAAAAGGTAGGAAGATAAAGAGTCAAGGAATGTGGTGTCGTTTTGCTTTTTGATCAACAGAGGGCAGAGCTGTCCAGTATTACTTACCTGCATTATCACCCCAGTGGCTTGTCTGTGGCTGTCAAAGAGGGCAGCGGACGGAGGAAAAGACAGCTCAGCCAAAGTAGACATACAGAGCAAGACGGTGCCTGTTACGAGAGTCCTGCACACAGAGAGAGAGAATACACTTATTGCAACAGAACTACACTGAGCTTGTAAAAACACAACCAGCCTTTAAACACATGCAATGCAAAGCAATTTGAAAACTGTTCTTGCACAGTGACATGTTTCCATCTGTTGTTTTGAGTCTTTAAAGTATTAAAAGAATGAAGCACTTTCATTTTAATGCGTGAAAACAAACACAGAGATAGTGGAACTGGGGTTTCCTCAGTTAACACCAATACATGATTTAATTCACAGTTGCATATACTCGCCAGTCACTTTATTAGGAACACCTGTCCAACTCCTCATCACTGCAAATATCTCATCAGCCAATTAGGTTTAGATTTTTACAGCTAAAATAGCGCTGTTCTGCTTGAGGTTTCTTCCTGTTAAAAGGGAGTTTTTCCTACCCACTGTCTCCAAGTGCTCGTAAAGTCCAATGAGTGTGCATATGAATTTTAAACCAATCCAAATAGACACAAAAACTTTATAGGTGCTATAGAGATGTAAGCTTTAATGACAACTTACCTATCGCTGTAAAGAGGTAGTACAGCCCACGATAAAAGCTCAGCAGTTTTGCCTTTCTTGGAGCCCTTGAGGCGAAAAGTGAGCATGGACTCATAGGGAAGCTGATTTATTGAAACAGGGAATACTATCCTAAAAACAAAGAACATATAGGTTATATATTATTCATTTACACGCGTTGTTTGTCTTGCAATTATTTTACATTATCGTACTTTAGACCGGTTGTAAATGAAGAAAGAGGAAGTTGGACGTGACAAAATAAAATTTATACTTATGGGCACTATCTAAATCTTACATGCGGTTACACTGGATTGTGTTTCCGTGTGACAAGGCAGTGCTGATATTTTCACAAACTCCACTGTCGCAGAGCTTCCTTCCGACGTACGTCAGCTCACACGAAATAGAGAACGACTCGTAACTAAAAGAAGAGGAACAATAAAGCTGGGAAGATCAGTGAATATCAACGGTGTGGTTAACATTCATGCTTGAGCGCGTGAATTGAGTTTGTGCATGCATATATAAATATATAAAAATACAATAACCACACACGTACATGTCTACCCAGATGGGCTGTAGTTTGTAGAGAGCAGCAACTTTGAGCTGGAGGATGTCGCGGTTGTGGTCTACGTCACAGATTTGCAAGCTGCTCGTTACCTTCGGGGCACTGAAGTCTGACTGGAAGTTTTCAAAAAACACCTGCAGCAGCTTTTGCAGCGCCTCGTGGAGAATGAGCATGGCTGGAGCACAGATAATAAACATCACTTAAGAGAGTCCAACTTTTTAGTAGAACCTTTACAGCAAAATTTGATAGCTGAAACATTTAATAATGATCGTCATTGCTTTATGTAGATGTATCAATAACAGGTGTAGTATACCAGAATTGTAGTTTGCTCTCTTTTTCCTTTGGCATTGATAAAATGCAAAACATGGCACTGAAGCAGTGTTAGTAAAGAGTAGTGTACATATAACACCATGTTTGTGCGCCAGAGGCAAAACTGATATGTCTGACAGTGGTCTTCCAAAAATTGTAAATATTTAAATAACAAATATGTTTTTCAAGTTTTTGAGCATATTGAGCATGTTGTTACAAAACTAAAAATTCATAACCATGTAGGTTGGTGGGCAAGTTTGTGTTGGGAGCTCGGTTTCATATCACACTTCTTTCTTCACTCTGATCCAATCATCTTCTTGTCTGTCACATATAGTAAAAGCTATTTCCTGCTCTTTAAAACTCTGCTATTTTATCATTCTGCCTTTAACACCATTATTTCCAGGATCTTTTACCCACTACATGCCTCATCCTGTCTGTTATACAGACACTTCTACTATTGACACTAATCTGCTCTCTTTTTTTTGATTGGAGTCCAGTCACCAACGCTTCAATGAGTAAATAACTTGTTTCACTTTCAAATAGATTCTCCTTATGGAAATAAACCTGACGCCCAAAATAATCTAAAAAACTTCTTTGCTGTCCAGCAACAACAAAAAGTTTACAGTAAATATACACCACACACAACCACACACGTACCAGTATAGATACTCACCATCTGCACACTCACTTATCTCTTCATGACTCTGCAACACAAAAAATGAAACATCTGTCATTTTTAATGTGAACAGGCATTTTTTGCAGGTTTTTAAAGGTACAAGAAAAACGATGAGATTGAGGCAAATTTTGCAGGTTAGTGTGATACTAACTTCTATTTATACTGATGGTTCTGTTTCTGTGATATAACCTACCAGAGGTCTTGGGTTAATCCTGTTGAGGTTGCCAATGGCATCCTCCAGTTCTTGGCACGTGACACCACACAGAAGGTTGCTGATGGTCCGAGCACGGCTCACAATAACACCAATATTCACCCCAGACTGCAGACCATAATAAGACGAGACACAAATGAGGAGAAATATTGGACAACCATGTATTGAGAAAGAAAATCCACTAGCTGCTTTTATTTATTTATTTATTTTACTGACCTTATTACTGAAGAGCTCTTTTGCCTCTCTACAGTAGGTGTTGAGCACACTCTGAAGACTCAGCCTGAGAGGGGAGGAAAAAGTGTAAACAAAGTGGTAGTAAAACCAGCTCTCTTCATGTTTTCTGCAAACAGACACCATCTGACTGTCTCGCCATCAAATAGCTGTCATTGTTAATGAAACTACTCCTCAAAGCTGGTGGTATGCAGTGCTGCTGGTTGTCTTACTTGCTGGTGTTGAAGACGAAAGCAGAAGCAAGGAACCGGAACAGCTGGCATGCAGTGTTGTCATCCACAGCCTTAAAGGGGGCGACATAGATCGGAATGTTGGATTTTTATGGTTATGGTGTCGCTCATATGTGGACAACTTCCATAAATAATATCCAATATGTAGCTTATATAAAACATTTAACTAATTACACGACAGTGAACATGCATATTTTGTCTTTTATGCATTTAAATCTAAGCGCACATCGGGTTCACCTTTATTCTGTTTACGTCTTCACGCTAAATGCCACCAGTCATGGCGTCATGTTTACACAGAGCAAAGTCAAGAGCTCAGGGTGGAGATTTTTACAGCTACAATAGTTCTCACGATAACAAACCGGCCAGGGAACGGGAAGAGTTGTACATTGTTTCAAGACTTGGGACGAAGCGAAAGGATCCTTTCTGTAAGAGGAAATGGAAAAGGACCTTGAGCCACTCACATCTCTGGCCAGTCCACGTTTGATGCTGTTGATGTTTACCAGTCGGACGGGGACTTCTAGATTAAGCTTGTAGTAGATCTGAATTGTCTCGTGCATGCCGAGCAGCTCTTCACTAAAGGCAGACCAAAAAAAGAGTGCATGGGGCGCATTACACCACATTAAACGATGCAGGTTTAAGAGGACGTCATGAGCTTTTGCAGTAAAATCTAGCAATAAACTTACTTCTGGAGAACCTCCTCGGAGTCGCACAGTTTTAATACGCAATGCTCAGATTGGTCAGGAGGGATGTCTAGAAGCTGGGAGATGTCCTCGATCAGACTCTTCACTGTCCTGTTCACTGGATAAAAGATTAGACTTCAGAGACACCACACATGCCAACATATGAAGAAACTTATGAAGCATTTATAGATATTACCTACAAATGACCCTGTTCAGCACAGTTTCCTGGGTTGCGAGGTTGGGTAATAGCTGCTTACTTGACTGCTGATAAGTCTGTTAACACTTTATGCCAATTTTACCACTTATTTATTTTTTTAAGTTAGAAATATCAATAATGCATAATTTCTAAAACAGACTACGAGTAACAAGCAACATTTTATGATCATTTTTCCTGTTTTAAATTCATTTAACTGCCACAGAAACCAAAAGACGGAGGAAGAAACAAATGTTGTTAAGTTGTCTGCAGATACTTAAGGACAGACAAAAAGCAAGAAAATTGATTTGTGGTTAAACTTTGCAACAGAAAATATTATTACATTTGTGTTAGACCTCATTTTCAGTAAAGACCTCAGAAAGATGCTTAGCCCACGTTTCTGCCCAAATACCATGTGTGATGGCTGCACTGTCATCTCAGAGTCAGTGCATGATGACAGAAGAAGCTTTGCAGTGAATTCAGTGATGGGTTTTAAACATTTGAATGTACAAATTGCACTATTGTAGCCACTTTTAAAGGATTTCTCTCTCTCCAGTATTTTGTGACATTGGATGGGAGCTGCTGCTAGCTAACAGAAGCAAGTGAACTGGTATATATACAAATGTTACCTGAGGTGGGAATGGGGATCTGGTTTTGGTCCCACACCACACTGATAGTCACCTCGACCTGCTGCAGCAGAGCACGGTTGATGTCCAGCAGTCGACCGCATACCAAACCGGAGTTGTAAAGACTTTCTGTGTGCTTGTATTTTGACATTAAGCTGCCAGAGACAGTGAAGAAAAACAGGTTGCAAAATTCCAAATGAAAGTATGATTGCGATTAGAAACCAACTGGAACTACAGAGGAGCCGTCCAGTAGCAAAACAATTGACAGTAAATACACAGCATATAAGATTTAAAGTCCAGTGACTAATTTTGTTTGCCTGATTTCTGTCATAGTAAAGGAGAATATTGTAAACAAAAGCATTTTATAGTCATTTCATTTCCACACAAGTTGTTTTTATGGTCATTTTCATACCTGGCAGTTGCAGCAGAAAACGAAACCATTGTCTTGGTGCTGCCCTCCGGAGTGTCTATGAGTGTGATGGCCCATATATCCTGATGAGGAAAAGAATACAAGAGACACTCTTCAGTCTTCTCTCTGTATTTTGGGTTTCGATCTTGAACATTAAGGAGCTTTTTGTCTACAATGAGTATTGGAGATGCTCACTTGGTTGCATACGGTCTTGGAGCGAGTCAGTCTTTGAAGAGGCTCGCTGAAATCACAAGAAACCTGCTTTTTGAGTCCCGGCCTGGGAGGAGGAGGAGGAGGAGGAAGTCGAAGGACCTTTTCTCCTCTCAAACATTCACTGGGAAGCCTACATCTTTGTAGATTAGGAGATCTTGGGGGTACTGGGGGGCGACCAATGGTGCTCTGCTGGTTGGTATTTCCAGGACCTCCGATCTCAAAATTCCAGATATCATTTCCAGGTTTAGGCTGGGTTAAAGTGGGGGATTCTGGGATGTCGTACAAATTAGGCCCATCATTTTGTGATAGGTCATCAATGCTCTCATACAGGTGTATTGCTTCTAAATCGTCCCTCAAAGGCATGGGGAGATCGGTGTCGCTCGCATCTTCTCTGTGGAGTGTTTCAGCTGAGCTTTCCATTGCATTTTATTCATGCAAACAAGTTTTTCTGGATGCTGGTGTTTCACACTCCGCACGGCCTTCATTCACAGCATGGCAGAACAGAAAAAACCTATGTGGTGGTATTATTAATAATGACAAGTTAGGATACTTGATGACTTACATTAGAAAATGCGAATTGTTGAAGGTAGGGCGGGTTTTATGAGCAGAGTCTAACTGAATCTGAAGGTTCAGGCTGGTGTAATTATTAACAAGCTTTCAAATCTTAACAGGAAATCCAACAGAGCACACCAATAAGCCCACAACAATGCCTTGTTATATATCAGTGACACCACAAATAACACATTATGACTTAAATTCTATTTTTAGACAGTATAAAGCTGAACAGCAGGGATTTTTGAATTTAAATCAAACTCAAATCTAGCCTGGTACTTTTTCATATCACGTAGTGTTTTCCCTTCATGTCACAGAAGGTCCTCTATAGTAAAATGTTAAGAGTAGCTGTGAATAACAAGATTTATCTTTTGCAAATTCACGGGTAGATTTTTGTGAGCTTACCGTAAAAGCTCTGATGTCCGGCGTGTATCCTGTTCAAGGTGAAAGCTTGAATGAAGCCAAGCCCAGCCAGTTAGACCTGTAAGAAATCTGGAAAGGTTTGCTAGCTCCTCCCACTGTTCCTCCTCTTCCCTCTCCCGCGTCACAAAGTTGCCCTCTGCTGGACAAAACTGTGTATTACATATGTGTGCGTGTGCTGTTGTTGTACAGGTGAACTAATTCCAGTTAGTTCTTAGTCTTACATTAAAATTTGAAAACACAAAACAATCTTGACTTTTCATTGTATGTTTCAAATGCTGATTAGATTTAATTTGCGTGTGTGTTTTTCACGAGTTAACCAATGGAAAACCATATGTGACATTAATTTTCAAAGCAGCATCACTTCTGACTTTACTGTATGTGTGTCAAAATGTTTTAAACGTGATCATAAACATGGATAAACACGTCTGTCCAGTTCAACTAACACACTGGAATACACTGAATACACTCCTCATGGAGGAATGCTATTGAGCAAGTTGAGATACGCGATCACTGTGTTTCAGTGGGTCACAAAGACTTGAAAGGAGCGAGAACGACATGCATGTTCAGGTAGTCCCCAGGTAGCACATAAGGTAAGAATACATTTAAGAAAGAAAAACGCACATATGTTAAAATGCGTCGCTGTAGTATCCTTTAATCAGCCGCCTTTTCAGTTCAGTTTGAGGCACGTAAATATTTACTGTACTGTACATACAGATTTGCTGGATCTTACATGCCACGGCGACATTTGTTTTTGCGTCTTTCTGTGGGAATGAAAGCAGAGGCACGGCACTGAATGTGTCACACAGGTGCGCAGCACAGACGGCTGCTACAAAAAGGACGATGGGGCAGGAAGAAATGCATCCGAACCACACAACTCCCCATATTTCACCAGTACCCAGCAAACCTGTATTTCCTGGTTACTATTCACTCATCCCTTTGGTTGTGCTCATACTGATTGGATGTATAGTGGCAGTGGTAAAAATGTTTATTTACTTCTGCACAATTCACTTTCAAAATGATGTCTTACACATCTATTATAATTGCACTTCTGTTTGGCTTGTGCTTCTCTTTAGGTTGTTTATATCAGAAGAAAAATGAGGTAACTCCTGAAGTTGAAGCATCATCTTGAGCTCGGTTTGGGCTCTTTTATGTTCAGGTTTCTCTTTCTCTTTTTTTCAGATTGGATGATTTGCGGCATAGGTTGATTCCTTTGTACAGCTACGACCCTGCAGAGGAACAGGAAGACTGGGGTGATGCTGGCAGGGAGGATGAGGATGCGGAGCTCAATGTAGGCTCATTCTTCTAGTAGATTCAGATGAGTTAGAACGAGACTTTATATGTTTGTTTTGATTTTCATTTATGTACTGTCACCATTAAGAATCTTTGAGTTCAGTATTAAAGCTTCTGTTTCCAATTGGCAGCCACCCAAAAGAAAGTTGACAAAGTATGGGACAAAAGAGCTCAAGTAGATTGAGTCCAATAAACTCGACTGGTTGTTATGTAGCACTTTTCTGCTCTACTTGAGGACTCAAACCACTTTATACTACAAACCTCATTCATTAAAACAGCATTTTTTTCTATGCGGATGTGCTTTCTAACATTCACACTCTAATAAACGCATCAGAAGGAACTTAAGGATCTTTCTTAAGGAGTCTTTTAAGGACAATGGAACACCCAGTGATTTGAACCACAAACCTACACACTGGTAGACAACCCACACTATCTCCAGAACCACAGGCACCCTAAACTGGGTGGAAATAGATAGCCACAGAATGAAAGGGACACCATTAATACAAATACAATATTTCCATCTATCTAAGTACTTATGATGGCATGTTGGAGATTTAGAAACATGCCCAAGCGCTCCTTGGCATGCAGGGATTGAACCACCAACCTCCTGATTAGTAGATAACATTCACTACAAATACAGGGCCTTTTAAAACTACACCTGTCCATGTTAATTGGTAAATTTCTATAATCAGTCACATACAACAGCTCTTGTATCATTTGTTACCATGTTAGCATCTTGCTAACAATTTGAACTGTAAGTTATTCTTCAGCTGTACTTTTTCTGCAGCTAGCGGCGTCTGTCATTTATTGTCTACTGATTTGCTTTGACTGGTTAATACTTCTATTTGAATCTGTTTGAACTGTGCATGTGCTCCCTTTCTCATTCTTGGGCTAACTATTTCTGCCCATTACTTTTGTGTGGGCTGTGATCCATGAGGTAGCATGGGTTGTCTACCAGTTCCAAGGTTGGTGGGTTAAATCCTTAGCTGCTCCAGTATCTTCCAAAGAATCCATGGGAAAGATACTGAACTGCAAAGTCCTCCTGATGTACTCATTTGAGTGTGAACATTAGATAGAAAATGCGTAAGCGTAGGGAAACAATTACTATTGTGGATGAGGCTTATAGTATAAAGTTCTTTAAGTGTTTAAGCAGAGTAGAAAAGTGCTATATAAGAACCAACTAAATTTGATTCGTACTTTAAAATGTCACCTTCAGTACCCTGTGTATGATTCACTGAAGTACATCACCAGTCACATAAGTTTTAACACTTCGATTACATATTTTCAACTTCACACTCGTACCCTCATTTCCTGTCATACACGTGGGTGGTAGTGACCATTTCAGCTTATGTAGAATTTGATTTTCTTCACAGGAACCTTTGTACAAGAAGGCACAGCTCACCATTTCCTCTGGCTACGCAACATGATCACAAATTTCAGAAGAAACTCATTTAGGCAAATAAATCTTTATTTGCTGTACATGCTGCACAGCAGCAGCTTGTTGCCTGGATTCAAAGTGTATATAGAGGTTGTGGTTGAAACGTGACTTAAAGCAAACACCAGATGGCAATGTAACACTGCCTTTTTTCTTTCTTTTTACCTCAGCTGAAATTATTTTTTTAATAGGCTGCACAGAGTTTTATTTTAAAGGACAAAGCAAATGTTCTTCCTTTGCAATAAACTGGAAGTTTTAAGTTTGAAAGGTGTTTGTGTGAATTCGTGTGTTTCTTCTTTCACATGTGTGCGCAATGACATTTTAAAGACACACCTGTTTCTGATTAGCAATCAGAAGCTGGCGTTTTAAGGTTGCTTGAGTGGACACGTTCTCACGTTTGGTGGGATTTTACAGACAAAGATGGGATCGCAAAGAAAGACCAGGTGAACAGCACATGCATGCAAATAACTAAGAACCATAAATGCCTTTAATTGAAATATTATTTCAGTATGTATTGTTTTGGTGTGAATTCACATTAGTCTGGCTATCCATCTGTTTAGTCCATGCTGCTTCTTGATCTCCATCCTGCTGGTCTCAGCTGCGATCCTCCCAGCACTGGCTCTAGATAGCCTGCTGTGCTACTACTGTCCTCTGCAGCAGAAAAGCAAGCCCTGCCCCCAAACCACCAGCCAGTGTATGCCCGACCAGCGCTGCGCCATCTCCACAGGCAACTATGGCTTCTTCCACATCTTGTCTTCTCAGGGCTGTGTGGACAGTAAACTCTGTGGCTCCCATAAAGTCATCTCTTACCAGGGAGTCAAATACAATGTCAGCTACACATGCTGCTGTAAAAATCAGTGTAACATCCCGCCCAAATCTGACAGCAATCTGAAGAAGCTACTGGATTTGATTGCATTAAAGGTTGATCATGTCGGGAACACAGATGGTCTTAAGGAAGAGCCTTTGGATTCATGTCCAAATAACACAAGAACAACAATACCTGTCACTGATGCATAGGTACCTGTATTGTTGAAGACTGGGGAGAGTCCTGTTAGCCACTGGCACTTAAATCTTCAGAAGATGAAAGGCATTCAGTCAAATGTCTAAATCTCAGTCATTACTTTAAAAAAAGTTTGTATATATTTAAAAAAAAAAAGAAGTATGATGTATTGTGTGACTTGTATTTATGCGCCAGAGAGATGGACTTGTCAACCATCTTTCTGTAATCCCTATTTCCATATACATGTGTTTAAAAAATAAAAGCGCTGGCATGATCAAGCTTCTGTTGGTGTAGCTGCTCTGTGTGAATTTAACAAGCAGGTATAATCGAAGGTGTGGCCTGTACAGCTGGAGTCAGTGATGAGATTGGAGTTCAGCAGGAGAAGCTCTGAAATGTTTTGGCTGGACTTAAAATCTCTTAAATGAGGTGAGACTGTGCGAAGAAGTCTGGTGAGGAACTTTGTCGCATGGAGTCACACAAACCACCTGCAACTCAACACCTCAAAGACTAAGGAACTGGTTGTGGACTTTGGGAGGTCCAGAGAAGGTCCACTGCCGGTTCAGATAGAGGGGGAGGAGGTGGTCAACAAGTACAAGTACCTCGGGCTGTGGGTGGACAATAAACTGGACTGGTCATGCAACACAGAGCACCTGTATAAAAAAGCCCAAAGCCGACTGTACTTCCTCAGGAGGCTGAGGTCTTTTAACATCTGCAGGAAGCTCCTGAGGATGTTTTACCAGTCAGTGGTTGCAGGAGTACTTTTCTATGCTGTGGTGTGCTGGGGGAGCAGCACAGCAAAGAAGGACTCATCCAGGCTGGAGAAACTGATCAGGAGGGCTAGCTCTGTGGTCGGCATGAAGCTGGACACTCTGGTGACAGTGGCAGAGAAAAGGACATTAAAGAAACTGATGGACATTATGGACAATGCTGGGCATCCTCTGCACACGGCCATAAACAATCAGAAGAGTCTGTTCAGTGACAGGTTGCTTCTCCCAAAGACAAGAACTAACAGACTTAAAAACTCCTTTGTCCCACACGCCATCAGACTGTTTAACTCCTCTCTGGAGGGGAGAGGGAGGGGAAACAGGAGGACAAAGGAGGGGGGAACAACTAAGCTGTAGTGCCTCTTCACCTCACTGTGCAATACTTTTGTTAATAGTCAATGGTGCAATAGACCTCAATACTTGAAATGTGCAATTCACTTGTATTTTTATTTTTTATTCCTATTTATTCTATTTATCCCCTTCGTATATTTTATTTATATTTGTCTCTGTATTTGTGTGTGTGTGTGTGTGTATATGTTACTCTGTAACTTCTGTCGGTGCTGTGCTTTTGGAAAGCGAATTTCCCAGAGGAACCCACCCGAGGGATTAATAAAGTTTTATCTTATCTTATCTTAAGCTTCACGCTAAAATTGTTCCTGCATTTTATCGTCAATGCTGGAAGTAGTCTGAATGTGATTATCAGAGGAAATCCTTCACACCAATACAAGAAATGGTGAAATTTCATACTTACTGCACAGCTGTACAAGTTGACCGGTTTTAAAGATGATAGCTGTGAAGATGTTGTTCATCTGTTTAATATAATGGATTTAAATGGCACTCACTTTGTTTCATGAATGAAAATAATAGCACAGAAAAATTC
Source organism: Diplotaxodon limnothrissa (assembly GCF_057381915.1). Classification (NCBI taxonomy): domain Eukaryota; kingdom Metazoa; phylum Chordata; class Actinopteri; order Cichliformes; family Cichlidae; genus Diplotaxodon; species Diplotaxodon limnothrissa. The sequence continues at coordinate 16,556,527 of NC_140602.1, read as the reverse complement.
AGCAGCAATGTTTCTTTCCAGTAATTACGACCCATTATGACATTTTATCTGTGAGCTATTTAACGTGGTAAATATAGTATCTAAATTCAGCCTTTACCAAACAATAGAAACTTGCAGCTAACTAACATGTAAATTCGGCTAAGGGGCCAGTGACTTATGAATCCTGTCACTTTCACTTTTCAGCCTCTTACCAGGTGCTTCACTCTGCACAGCATTACAGTTTGTTGGGAAAAAATGGCTTCTATGAAACTGTGGAAAGATGTTGGTACTGAGGTTTTCAATTTGTTTTTCGGTTGGTTTTTTTGGGTTTGTTTTTTTTTTAGCACTTTGAGTATCAGAGTATCAGTTTTTCATCAGTCCACTTATTTACTGCAGGTGGTGCTGGAGCTCATCCCAGGCGGGTGGGGGGTGTACACCCTGAACAGGCCACCAGTCTGTTGCAGGGTTAACACAGAGAGACGGCTAACCACACATTCTCACACCTGCAGCCAATTTGCAGTCACCTGTTAACCTAATGAGCTTGTCCTTGAGCTGTGTGAGGAAGCTAGAGTGCCTGGAGAAAGTTCACTGTGTTGACCAGAGTCACTCTGGAGACAAGTGTCGTTTAGTCCAGTTATATTTAGGGGAAGGAGACATTTCTGCAGCTGAGAGACTTCCACTAACTGGTTGGTTTGCATAAAATAAATCTAATTTTTGAATGGCTTTGCAACCCAGACAGAAAAATGCAGTTGATTTATTGATTTAGTGAAATAACTATTTAAAATCTCTTTTTACCAGTGGCCTTTCGGTGTAGATTGCAAAAACTAAACCACTGTGGCACTAAGTATGTGTTTTACCCAAAGTTTAACAGATGCTTCTCTTTTCTTTGCAGCCTGAGCATGTTGAAGCTCCTGCATATCACTGGTTTGTGGCTTCACTTCCTCCTTCCCTCTGTGCTCTGTGACAACTTGCTTTGCTTCTACAGCCCCATGCTGGAGAAAGACAAGACACCCGAATTTGTTGTGACAGAGTGCCCTCCCAGTAAGGTGTGCTTTATGGCAGATGGCCGCTACGGCAACCACAGCGTCCTGTCAGCCAGGGGTTGCATGGCAAAAAAAGACTGCAGCCAGAAGCAAAAAGTCCACTTCAAGGGGACAACCTACACCGTGAGCTACAGCTGCTGTGATCAGCCGCACTGTAACTCGTGCCTGAACATCGCACTGGAACCCCTCTGTCTCACTTTAGCACTTGTAACAGTGTGGGTGATGGTCGGTGATGGTTTGTGAATACAGACATTTTGATGAACATGCTCAGAGGACTTGCTGCAGCCCGAGCCTGGAGTAAGGCTGAAGGTCTGCAGTGATGTGGTGAACACCCAGTCTGAAGACACTGAGGTGTGCACTCTGGTGAAAGAGAGATTTTTATCATAAATGTCTTATTAAATTTGGCTACATATCCAAGACATACACCACCTCTTGCCCATCATCATCAGCCAGGTTCCAGCCCACTACAACGGTTGGATCAATGGCTTATTTTCTTTAAACAGGTGCTTTGTTTTTATAGGTCTCTGAATAAATAAATAGTTGAATAAATTATCAAATTTGATTCCTTTTGAATGTTTTCCCACACTCTTCTGTCACATACAAAGTCACACAGATATGGGGCAAGGATGGTTATGTTCTGTATTTTTCTTATTGTCATAATTTTACAGAAAATCAAAACAATTAACTGCTTCCTGCTCTCACGTGTCAGTTTCCAGGGATTTCTTTATCCCATTGAGTTCTATCACTGAATTAAGTAAACATTTAGGAGCCGCTCACTGGCTTGCATCTTTCTTTACTACTGATATGTACACAATAGATAATTTAGATTCAGCCATACATGGCTTTAAATCTTTGTTGGGATCTGAGAGTGAGAGACACAAATGGGCAAAGGAGAGAAAGTCTAAAGCAAATAAAGTCCAGGCTTATTTTGCAGGAATGAAAGAGAGCAGCTGAAGCAATGTGTACAGTATGAGGTTTGGACAGTTCTTTATTTCCCTTTATAAGGCTGCTGGGTCTCCCCATAGTGGATATACATATATATACAGGAGATTGCTATACTGAAGTTACACTGAGGGCAGAGGGTCCATATTACACAGACTTCAAAAAACAACACTAATAGAGCCTCACCTCCAGGTATCAGAAATCAGCAGAGAGAGGATGGGGTGGGGGGGAAACAGCACAAGAGAAGAGGGAAGTGAAGGGAGAGGGGAGATGATGCAGTCCGAGAGCCTGACTCGACTGCCTAATAACTTAACACTAGAAAAAACATACAGATTTCACGCACAGTGCATCTTAAATAGGTCACGTGAAGAACCATTTACCATAAATATCTGTATTTTTCGGGAACCAACATATATAAAAAAATGATTAAAAAAAACAAAAACAATTGCTGTTCAGTCTTTATTTTTCTTTTTTCTCTCTCCATATTTTCTCCTTTCCGTCGTCTGCAAATCGTTCTTTTGCTTCTTCTTCGTGTGGAGCCGGGGCTTTTCTCGCCCCGCCCCGATGTGGATAAACGAGGAAAAGGAAACAGAACCCAGCACAAACCGACCCTCCCCACCCCGCCCCCTTAAAAGCATATGAATTAGTATAAAACGAACGAACAAATGAACAGAACACCACAGTCAACTCATCACAAAAAAGAACCCACAGACACACAGAACAGCAAGAACACAGTACTTTTTTTTTTCCTTTTTCTTTTCCTTTTTTCTTTTTTTTCTTTTCTTCTTAGGGCTTGATCACCATCACTCCTCCTAATGGTCAGCATCATCATTGCAGTCGTTCTTTCCGGGTGTACTTGTTGGCAGCGGTGGAGCGGTCCTCCCACCCGGTGGCTCAGTGGAACTGGGAGGCTGCTCTCCAATCGGCTGGTCAGTTCAGCAGTGATATATTATCTCTCAATTTCACAGTGTGGCAGGAAAAGAAGGGAGAAGGTGAAGAAGGGGTAGAGGGAGGGGGCTGGGACCCAGAGGGAAGGGTAGAGCAGGTGGGAATGGGAATCGGAGGAACCACAGCAACAATTACAAAACAACTAGAAATTCCGACCATCCCATGGGAACAAGTAAACAAAACAGCCTCTTCACTCCTTCCTTCTGAGTTTCAATCCAGCCGACCCATGGGTTTGGGAAGGCCTTGATTGGCTGGAGCGTAAACTGATTGGATGTTCCGTGTTTGTGGCAGAGGGGTCGGTAAAGATGGGCGAGGGAACTCTAAGGCTGACTGGAATCCACTGGATGGGTCTCAACAGGATGAGAATAAGGATGGTGTGTGGCAGGTCGATGTGTGGTTGGCACGTCAGAGGATGAAATCCCTACTCGCTGGGTTCAAGCACGGCGCTGCAGTGCCCGCCTCTTGCGGCTGTAGTAGTGACGCATGCCGGTCTGTCTGGCAAAGTTCATCATGTAGTTCTGTTTACGTGTGCTGCAGGGATACAAAGACAGTAAAAAAAAAAAAAAAACACAGAGGGAGGGAAAGAGGAGGGGGTGTGAACGTTAGCGACAGAGTAAAGAGCTGCTGCAAAAATCACACATTCCCATGCACGCACTTGAAACCATGCACTCACACGCACAAATGGCCGAATGCAGCTTCCGCACTCTCTCACATCCGGAGTCATGCTGGCTATTTTTTTTTTAAGTCACGTTTCAACCACAACCTCAAACACTCAACGCTTGCATGGATCCCACAGCTCAGAGAATGGGTGGCGCTACTCGATTTCATTACACTCTGCACAAATGAGAGGCAGCTAGATGGTGAATATGGCACTACAATTAGCTACATGTATCCATCGACTAGACCAAATGTAACACGACAAGACAGAAGACACAGGAGTCTACAGACACACTAAAACATACTAGGGAGAAACTCTGACACTGAGTGTTTGAGGTCAGAGGAAACAAAATAATAAGAATTTTAAAAAATAATGTAAAAAAAGCCATAAAGTGCAGGGTGGTGAGTGGGAACGGGTGGTTTTAAATCTAAGTAACAGAGAAAAGCTGCAGTAGATCATTCTTGCTTAGCCTGTTCATTGCCTCTTCCATCCAGCAGGGCGGTGCCAGTGAGCCAGGAGTGCAGCCAGGGCAGGCAGGGGGGGCCTCTGCGAAGCAGGGGGGAAGGGAGGGGGGCAGGAAGGATAGGGCGAGGTAGGTAGATGGTGCCAGTGGGTGTGATGGTTGATGCTGTACAGGCGAATGGTAGCGATGTGTGTGTTTGAGAGCACGTGTGCATGCTGGTGTGTTTCTGACTTGTGGTCAGAAACCAGAAAGAAGTGAGGAGGAAGCTCCTGGCTCAGAGTTACATGTCGTCGTCCTCGGACAGACGGACAGAAAACCATGAGTGAAAAAAAAAAAAGGATGGAGGGCTATCGCGACAGTCGATCCGTTAAAGCCATGCAAGGACGGAGGAGTCTAATGAAACTCTGGTCAACTGTGAGTTCATTTGAGGATAAGGATGTGAGATGCCCTGCACTGCGACTGATGCTGATGTGAATGAATGGAAGAAAAGATACATCGTCATTCACTGCTGAGGCTTGTGTGATAATAAATAAACTACAGCAAACAGTAATCTTTTTCAGGTCTGCTTGTGAATCAGCAGCCGTGTCAAAAAACACTACAGCAGCCTGTAGTTGAGGTGGCAGCAAGAACAAAACAGACAGATACAAATATAGTGATGGATTACATCACACATATACACACAAACACACTACCATTGACATCTGTGCATGTAAATTGTTACATTTAAATGCCGCAGTGATTGCATATTCAAATCATAGCCGCTTTATTTGGAACCTTTGTGACCTTGTGTCGAACCATTTATAAAAAAATAAAAAATGCATGTCAGCAGAAAATTTACCAGCACTGTTCAGGATTTGTTTATCCATCCATCCACTGAATTTTCATGGATATTGGTGTACTTCCTGTGTTAAGAGCTGTCTTTTAAAAACTGTGTGTTGGATCATTTTATCAGTCAGCCTCCAGCTGAACACTGTGAGCAGCTGACCTGCCCTTTGACCTGCCTGTAGGGGCTTACGTGTTGGAGAAGGCATGGAGATGACCATGGTGGTGATGGCGAGGGCTGCGGTGTGTATGTGAAATCAAGGGTGTCTGCGGTGTAATAGGGAGAACAAAAGGAGCGGGGAGGAGGATGAGGGAGGGGGCTGCATTCAGGAAGAGGCGGAGAACTTACCTGACACTACAGCCATGCCAGAGGGAGCAGAATACAGAAGAGAGCAGAGGTTAGAGCGCGAGAGGGGAGAGGCAGTAGGAAGGGACTGCTGTCTCGTAGAAAGGTCTGGGAGGGTATGAGCCCCAGCCTGGGGAGGCGAGGGGCCCAAAGTGGGGAGAAGGGAGGAAGAGAGGAAGGCAGAAAGATAGTCAGAGGTTCAAGGAAGAAACAAGAAAGTGTGGGAAAGACAGAGAGAGTGAGGAAGGAAACAAAAAACATGAAAGAAAATGGAGAACAAAAGAGTAGGCAGAACAAGCGAGGAAACAGTAGAAAGATGTAAGATGGAGATATAACCAAAGGCAGAGGTAAAGAAAGAGAGCAAGATACACAGCAGTAATCCATCCATTGTATGCCAAAAATGTAAGACAAACAGGGAAAGAAAGGGGAAATACGGGAAGAAAGGAAAAGAGGAGGAGGAAGATGCGGAAGTACGGTAGGAATATAAATGTGGCACAAGCAAAAGGAGCGAGCATGACCGCATGATCGAAGGCATCGGTGACGTGAGGGGAGCAAGGAGGCAGGGAGGAAAAGCGTGTGAAGCAAAAGAAAAAGATTGAGCAGGAGGATTGAGAGGAGAATGTGCGAAGGAGTGGTGAACAGAGAGAAATAAACAACAGAGCAAAATGTGAGGATCGCGGTCACTCCTTTCAGCAGACACTGTTGAAACCAAGCGAGTGCAAAGGAGGGAGTGGGACAGGTCGCGGCCATGTAGACCAGGGACAGCTCAGGTTAGGCATAAATGTGTGTGTCTGTATGAGTCATTATTTGCGTTTGTGTGCAACTTTGCATAATCTAGAAACCACATGGCTGTTGTATGTACCATCTGAAATGCTTTGGTTACACATCTGAATGACCAATCAGCACCTGCATGTGAGGGAATTTAAGCAATTTCCCAGAACAACATGCAGAGAATGTATTGAACATGCTTAACAATGTGCTATAGACCATGTTCATGATATCTTCAGTGCCCTGCAGAATCTCCACTTCTCCATAAAAAAAAAAAAGCCTGTCATTAGATTTAAACGCTGGAATCGACTTCCGCTTTGATAAAACAGACTCATCCAGGTTATGAGCTACAATGTAACACACATGTAGAAAATGGGAATGAAAGACAGAGAAAAACAATCAGTGAAAAGGTTCAGTATCCACAAGTTCAGTGAAATCAAATTTAAGAACAGCGCATTACCTAAAAGAAAGAAATACAGTAATGTCGTTTTTAGATGAAATGGATGTGACACCTAAAAACAAAGAAGACTGGTCAGACTGTGATTTCACAGTGGAACAAAAAGACACTTTTTAATAGATGTGAAGTGGCCATCACACTTTCCTTTGTTTTACATGGAAGACAAGAATGATCCTGTTCTCCATCTGTACCACATGTGAATTATTTCAGTTGCATTTTTTTATAGAGTGCCATTCACAACAAGAATCATCTCAGAACCACAGACCGTGTTAAAGACGGATGTAGCTGCACTGAAAGTAGTTTGCAGAGTCCTGCTCATTTTAAAGCCTTGAGCTGAGCATTGTGTTCCTAGCCCGCAAGGTAGCGGCTTGCCAACTTCAAGCTAGCCATGCAATGATGCAAACCCCATCGTATTTTCTAGTGTCCCTTAGGTCAGACCATAATTTACAAACAAGCATCATATATTAAAGAAGACTAGTGATAAAAGCACAAACACAGAGAGCAGCTGTACTGGTGAACTCACTGGCAACCTAGCTAGTACTGGGTTGGATCCTCTTTGGACTTCAGAACTGCCTTAATTCTACATAGCATAGATTTAACAATGGGTCTATACTGACATGACAACATCACACATTTGCTGCACATTTACCAGCTGCATATCCATGATGCAAATCTTCCATTCCATGTGGTGACTGTGGAGGCCATGTAAGTACAGTTTGAGATGATGTGAGCTCTGTGACATAGCATGCTATACTGGTGGAAGCAGCGATTAGAAGATTGGTCCACTCTGGTCATAAAGGGATGGTCGTGATCAGCCAAATACTCAGGTAGGCTGTGGAATTTAAATAATGCTTAATTGATACCAGGAGGCACAAAATGCCAAGAAAATATCTCCCACACCATGACAGCACCGCCATCATATAAGGCAGGATGTATCCATACATTCGTGTTGTCTAAGTGAAATTCTATCCTACCTCTCCTATGTTCCTGCGGTGACAGCAAGGATGCATCTTGGAAACCCAGATACACACACAAATATGTAGATGCATGACCACAAACCCATTACAAAGAGTAATTCCTGATGGGAATTACAAAAAAAATGATCAGTAGGCTCAGATCAGTAGGCTACATCCATCATTTATATACAGTCTGTGTTTAGGACCTCACAGAGCATCTCAACAGTGATGCAACAAGGGACAGATAACTTAACTGCAAAATGGCGATAGTAACGGTAAATCAAGGGTGGATATGTAAACATGTGATTTCCATTTAATAAGAGATTTAGTGAAAAAATAAATGACACACGGTGTATGTGTTGTAACTGCTTCTTGACAACTCAGTGGGAAAAAAAAATTATTGATAACCTGTTTGCGTGGAAGATGCATGGATTCTACAAAACACTGAAAATATGATGACTTAACAGCAGGCGTTGATCTGCTGAACACAGAACAGCCATCCACAGACATTACCCATCACCGCAAAGCATGCTGCAGTAAGTTTTTTGCCCTGATTGCCTGACACCAGAAGCTGCGATTAGCATATAAAAGAAAGTGATTTGTCATGAGTTTAGTTGTGGGTGGCAATCAGTGCACACCTGTGTGCTAACTCGATCACTGTGCGAGGGTGGAGTGCAGAGGGAACCATTTGTACAGTTGAGTCTGAGTCAAAGGTAGCGTCGGGGGCAGATCAGGGCTCTGTGGGGGGCCAGTTCGGGTGGGGGTAGGAAAGAGCCAGATGCCAGCTGGGAATTGGGTACTCACAGAACTACTTCCACATGGTCCAACGCCCACTGGTCGTGTCCTGCACCATCGTGTCTTGGCTGCCACCATCGCAGCATCACCCCTTTAACCCTCGCCTCGCTGGAGAGATCATGGAAATGATTGAAGTGTCAGTGAGGGGCAACACGTTTGTCAGGGTTTATATCAGTGTTACACCAGCCTAATGGCATTTATCAGGCAGGTAACTGTTTATTAAACACACTGTACTTACTACCTTACAGAGTTTTTTCAACTATTCATTTGTTATAAATAGAGTTAAAAATTCCCAGATGATTTAAAAGCCACTTCTCAGAAACGTTTACTTTTTAGAGCATAGTAGTTATTAAGAATTACTCAACATGAATGTTGTATGACTTACTAGCTGCTGCGGAGGGTTATTAAAACTAAGAAAATCATTACACTTTATTAATGATGAAATAAAAAGCACACGGTATTAGTTAAACATTTAAAAGGCCAAATACAAAAAATCCTATAAAAATCAGGCATTAATGAAGGATAGCTCCATTTAAACTGAGCATATAACAATGTGTTTCTGGATTTGTGTGCATCACTTACAGAGGAATGTTGTAGGAAACTCTCTGAGCCTTTATGAAGTCTTTGGGCTGGTGCTGGGCGATTACATGCCAGCTGACTCCATTATTGATGCTGTATTGTAGCAGCACGGCTCGGTCAACTGTGTCAGCTTGATCTAAAGCTATGTTACAGCTTTCCGTCTGTGCCACGCTGCCGATCTGCAGCACAAACATGATCTTACTGTAAAGGAAGAGAAGAAAGGAATAAAAAAAGATTAGAAAAAAGACATTTCCAAGATTGACAGAACAGAGTATTCTGTGGAAAAACAATCTTTTGTGCTTCTGACTGAAGCAAATTGGCCTGTATCTGTATGTAGTGAGTTTATTTATGTTTTGGTAGTACCTGTACCTAGCTCTAGTGAGGTCCAGCGGTTTAGTAACTGCCTGCCTCATCTTACAGCCATTAAAGTAGAGTGAGTCTCCGTGGGCGTGCGGTGACAGCTGCCCACATCCACTGCCCACTCCACCACCCTGGATCAGCTGCCAGCTCTCCTGAGACACGCTGCCTGATTCAAAGTTGTCCTTGATGGAGCTGGGCAAGTCACTGCTGGAGAGGGAGCAATCGTCACCTGTTGGAGTGAGCGGAAGCAGAGGGGAAGAGACAAATATTTAGTCATTTTGACCTTTTTCTACATCATATTACACACGGAGCCTTTTTCTGCTTAACAATTCAACTGATTACAAAAAAAAAGCCGTGTGTCTCTAATATACTGAACATACCATGGTGCCCCTCATCACAAATGCAGACTACTCCACTAGTACAGTAGCCGTGGCCACTGCAGAGCCCCGGGCAGGCCTCGCCGATGTAAACATGGTCCACTGCCCAGCTCTGCCGCTCTCCTGTTCCATCCTTTTGAATCCAGCGGAACTGGGTAGCCCTGGAAATATATGATGAATCACAAAAGCCTCTTACTACTGCAACGTAAAGAGCTGTTGATATGTATCACTTTAAAAAAGAGTGTGTACCCTGAGGAGACATGATCTGGTAGCTGGACAGTGACCCTGGTCCACGTTGAGCTGTTGACTGGACTATAGATTGTGGATTCGTGGAATTGGAAAGGGGAACAGCCCACATTGTTAACTGATGAAGGGAGGCACTCTGACTGCACCAGCTGCCATGAGTCAGACCTAAGAAGGGAAACAGTCAATATACAGTAGATAATAGGGGTGAGGGGAATAAATTCATACAGCATGGTGTTGCAATATTTTGTGTGGCAATATTGGATTAATACAGGGCCCCCAAAAATATAGTTTTTCTTATTTAATAAATTAAAAATAAAACAAATACTGCGATAATGTTAGCAGAGCAAACTTACATTGAATCAACTTTACCGAAAAAACCATCCAACACTAGACACGCTTAGCTACACAAAGGTGTCCCCTGATGTAAAAGCATGCTAAACAGCTCAGTCGTGCAAGTAAAAATAGGACAGAATTGTTGCCGTCTGAGGATTGTATTGAATTTTTTGACATCCTGCAACTGATTGCAATTTTATTGGTGACTAAATGATGGCACAGAGCTTGAGGGTGCTGCACATTTCCCACTTTTGATTGCAGACGTTAGAAGTTGCCTGAAAGGTGGCAACCTTTCTGCAGACAGTCACAGTTTGACTTGGACTGACTGCAGTCACTCTCAGAGAGATGGTCCAAGGTCTACAAATAATTGGTGTCTAATTTATGAATGCAGACATGTTGACGTCAGTTTGAATGAGTTTTTGTCAACGAGCACAACTCGATGGGGACTGAACTCATCCGATTTCTGTCTGATCGTATCAAAACAAGCAGCAAAGGGAAAAAAAGAAGCAACCCTATCATTTTGCTAACTCGGCAGATAGCAAAATGATAGAAATCAGAATAAAATTATATTGTGAGTGAAGTATTATGATAATATTGTATGGTGGGGTGTCTGCGGAGTCCCAACCCTACTAGATACCAGAGCTACCAGGAAATGGGACACATTTAATTACTAGCATCAGGCTGTGATATTCTTACCTTGCATCCTTCCTGTACTGCAACAGGACAGAATGATGGTCTTCACAGGTGTCTGCCTCACAACCAACAACAATCTACAACAGCAAGAGGTATAAGACACCAACTAAGACTTAAAAGACGTAAGATAAAAGACTGACATTACAGTATTCTTTCAGTTCTGTACCTTGAACTGTAAGATATATCCAGGCTGCACAATGAGCTCTCGAGTGGCCAGGATGTTGTGTGTCTTATCTTGGTTCTTGTTGGGCCAGTACAGGTGAAAAGAGGGATTTCCACAGAAACCTGCCGTACGAACGGCATTAGGGTAAAAGCTCCAGCTTTCCTCGTGGGAAACACCCTCTAGCGAAGGGCAAAGAAACAGGTGGTTTCCATCATATTTACTCATTGGTCATGCCATATTAGCACCTAATCGCGTAAAATCATACAAACTCACCGTCATCAAAAGTGTCAAGCAGGGTGGATGGGTTGATGTCCGACCCTCCCACTAATATGTTGTCTATGGCCCACTGAGCTCTTTCCAGGCTCGGGGTGGCGAGGCCAGAGGAAATGGTAAAAGGCTGCCACCAGCGCAGGCGAGTAGCATTAGTTAGGGCTCCTTCGGGCAGCACAATGTAGTCTCTTCTCACCGACACATACTTCAGATAGTCCATCTCGTGCAGCAGCGTCCAGGACACACCTGAAGAAGAATTAAAGGCAGAATGAGACATTTAAAGACCAAAAACAGATAAAAGAGGAACAAAAAAAGGAAAAAACACACAGTGACTCCACCTCCATCAGTAGAGTAATCCAGCAGCACTCCCTCTTTACGACAAGTTGGACGGTGGCACATGGTCATGTTATCTTCACTTCCAATCCTCGCCCAGTATTCCACAAACCTGCAAAAAATAAACACGGATTTAAAAATAAAACTGCTCTTCTTGTAACTTAAAGCTGTCATAGAAAGAAGTTAAATACTGACTTGGCTCCCCGTAGATCCAGATCAACAGTGACAGCCTGTCTGGCATCAGCCCCACCGAAATACAGGGCTGTCCCCTCTACCAACACACCACAGTCCGTACAGGGCTTACCACCCTCCAGCACTTGCCACTGAGGACCTGTTGCCCCTTCCCAGTCAAAACGCTCCTTTAGAGTAGCCTACAGGGTAAACACACACAAATGCACGTGTATTTAAATCACGACCTGCTTCTTTTTTTCTAGTTCTGTGTTTCCCGGGAGGAAAAAAACATGTATTAAAGCTACCTTAAGAGCAGTGCTAGCGTAGCAGTTTGGTCCAGTGAATCCTGGATCACAGAGACAGCGCTGATCCAGACAGTCTCCGTGCCCCCCGCAGTGACCGTCACACGCTGGCCCGATGTAAAAGTTCTCCACACCCCACTGAATGTCTGAGTGCTGCTGGTAAAAGCGGAACCGCACCGCACTTAAGAAAAAGACAAGATAGACTCGTTGAGTAACATGCATACAATTTTTCGGCAACAGTAATGTAACTTATTCATAACTGTATGTGATGGTGCTGCAGTTAAACATGAAGCAGCTCCGGTGGCATTGTTGACGTGAAATGACTTACGTGTCAGCCAGACTTTCAGGCAGAGGATAGACTACCCTCTTCCAGCCATTAGTGGGGAAGAAGACTGACGGCTGGGAGACCTGACCACCACAGCGGGGGTCAGCAGGCAGGCACTGAGGGACCAGGTACTTCCAGGTCACTCCAAAATCTACTGAATACTGAATGTGAACTTGCCGATCTGCGTGACGCTCTGGCAAACTGCAGCCAACAGCGATCTGAATGAAAACACAGACATTAACAAACAGTGATTCAAAAGGTGTAGAGCAAAAAACAAATAAATGTTTTGACAGGTTACTTTAGAATCAGTGGTTACCTTGAACTGCATTACCCAGCCCTTATCTGGAACAATATCATGAGTGACAGCATACACCTCTCTACCGTCGTCATTTCCGCACACCATGACCCCGTCAGGAGAGCCACAGAAGCGCTGCACCGAGCAGTCCTCTGAGAACAACCAGTGATCGCTCACTGAAAACAAAGAACGTTAAGAGAAGAAAACATAAGTTGCTTCTGAGAAGAAAAAAATTAAAAACGCAGTGATTGATTGAACAATACCTATTGGCGTTTCTTCCTGCTCGCTCAGCTGACCTATCCTTCCTAAAGTCCCATCAGCAGGAGCCCTCTCATGGTTAGGCAAGGCCACCCCTCCAAATGTATCAGAGATCTGTGCCCGCGGGTCAGAGCCAGCGATGAGGACGTTATCTAGAGCCCAATCGCTGTGGTCTGCTCCGTCATGCTGAGGCTGCCACCAGCGCACACGTACTCCTTCCTGACGGGCAGCAGGGGGCAGCAGCACATTCACAAACCTGAACAGATGATAAGATAAAGACATTCACACCTATCCCGGTTCTCTCCAGCTGTGTGCAAGCAGGTATGTCCATGGGGGGCAGGTAAAAAAACCCAAAAAACAACACATACCCAGGTTTGGTGTACAGATCATAAAAGATTTCCGTCAGCAGATGCCAGTTGATGCCACCATTCAAACTGTACTCCAACAGGACGCCCTGGTTGCGGTTACTCGGCGGGACCATGCAGCCGTACATGAAATAGAACTGGATGAACTCGGCGTTGGTCAGGTTCAGGTCCACTGTTACCAGCTGACGGCTGCAGCTCTGTGCACACAAAAAGAAATTTGAGCCATTTGGATATTTGGAATCATGTTTCTAAACGGATGATGTTTTTAAATAAATATCCAAAAATCAGCATGCAATCAATCACGATCTGTTGTTTAATTACAGAACATAACAAAAGCAATATGACGAGGTGTAAATAACGATCATAAATCCTCATGTTAGATGTAAACAGCTGTTCCCATGATTTTTCTCTGGCCGTGTCGCCAGATTAACATCAGCCTTCCAATAAATATTCACTTACAAGACTGCTCTAAATGTCTAGGGAAAACTTCAGCTGCTCATAAAGGCTGACAGATAGTTACTTTGTGGTTTGTTTTTCAATCATCTGTTTGCTGCACTGCATCTGCAAAGTCTGCCACAATCTTTGTCATGTTTTAGATTTTTATTTTACTCCACTGTGTGTCTAATTCTTCCTTTTTCCATTGTTTGTGTCTGACTCGGTCCACCAGTCCTTTCTTACCCTTCTCAACCTGTATCAATTTAGTCTATTTGTCTCTGTCAGTTGTCATCTCATCTCCTCCTGCAGTCCCTGTATTATCCCTTCTTTTTATTCTGATGGTTCCCTGTTTCTCCTTTGTTTTTGATGCTTTGTTGGATTTTTTTGCCACCACTATGCACTGTTTTTCTTAACCTTTAAAATCTGTTCAGATAAAGTTCAGATGAAAATATGACCCAGTGCAGAAAAAGACAATCAGAGAAAAAACAGAGAAAATGTGCAGAAAGAGACATGTCTGTCTAAGATTAACAATTTAAGTCTGCACAAATGAGAACATTTACTTGTGTTCACCCATGTGTGCATTGCCCCCTGTAGTATAGCTGCTTTCAGCTCACTTATTCATGAGGGGTCACCACAGTGGGTAGCTCTGCATATTATATGTTTCCTAACACAATCCCCAAAGGATCTGTATCTCCTCCTGGATTTGAAGCCTTCACTTGTTTGGTGAATGTGTGTGAACCCACAACACCTGTGGAGCCACTTAAAATTTGTCATCAGGTAAGAAAAAGAAAAAGAAAAAAAAAGAAGCTATTGCAGGTGATGATTTACAGCTAAGGGTTACAGGCATTCCTTGCTTGTGTCAGGTCATACTGTGTAATGGTTTTTATATCAGAAAATGAGGAAAACGGAGACTCGAACAACAAAGGTGTTTTGTAGACTTACCCCACTGAAGTGCAGAGCAGCTCCAGAAGCCACAGCTCCACACACAGTGCTGAGTTTCCCACCAGTGAGTACGTGCCAGTGACTGAGCGAGGGAGCTCGACTGAAACTGTCCTTCAGCTGGGAGGGCAGAGGGACCACGGGCTCATCGCAGTATTCTCCACCCCACTCTGGGTCACATCTGCAGACACAGATCAGCAGATACTAATACAAGCTAGCCTTCAAAGTATAGTGAACCCGATGAGTTAAACATCGCAACAAAAACACCTTCTATACAATTATGAGTAAATAAAAGCAGCCCAAATATTATTCTATATACCAATTCTGCTTTTAGACAGAACACCTTCTGCTGCTGGCACTTACACGCAGGAGCTTTGTTGGCAGCGCCCATGTCCAGAGCACATATCTGGGCAGCCATCTCCGATGTAGAGGTTGTCCAGAGCCCAGGTCTGCTGCTTGTCAAAGGGAGCCTGCTGGTACCATCGGAACCTTGTGGCTGGAGACCTAACAACATAAATTAAAGTTGGAGATACACATAATTTAAAACAGAATAAAAGCTAGTTCAAGCAGACAACTCAGGGTATACCAAACACATACTGTAACGCTTCTCACTGTCCTGTACTGTAATATACCAAAAACAACTTCCTAATTTGGCAGTCTATTTAACCTGCACATTTTCTCTTCTCTCCTTCTGTCATGTCAGTGCTGCTGCTCTATTGTTCCCTGCTGCTTTAACTGCATCCACTCATAGAGGCGATGTTTGATTATCAAACCCCAATTACTCTGCATATTATGCCTGTTGGGAGTGATGAGTTGGCACATATAAATGCTAAACTGGAACTATCTTTTTCACCTGTTATTTCAAATGCGACTCATCTGAATTAGATCGTACTGTAACTGTTACAGTACAGCCACTTCTTTTCCCCCTCAAACACAAGAGAATGTTGTAGATTTATGATGATACATTTGTTCCTGTTTCTGAATAAAAGAACCGGCCTGCGCTGACCTGGCATATGACGGGATAGGCAGGGTGACACGACCCCACTTGTTATAGATATCAGAAACCAGAAGTCGCTGCAGAGTGTACGAAGAGCAGTCGGGGCTTGTGGGCAGGCAGTCTCTGACCACAGGCTGCCAGGTCAAACCAAGATCCAGGGAATATTCTAACTCTACAGCTGCAGAGAAACCAAAGAGGTTAATTTCTTTATTCCACTTATTTTCTTTTAATACTGTACCAATAATAGCTTTATTAATAGTACTTACAGTAGCAGGAGTTTGTGACTGAGCAGGAGGCAGAAAAGTCAAACTGGATAAATGCATCTTGACCCAGACTGATGTCAGTGGTGACGGCATAGCGTGTGTTGGACTTCTCAATAAAAGCAAAAGCGGGTCCGTCTGAGCCACAAACAGGCATTCGGGTCCCTCCTGGGTGGAGGAGCCATGAACGTCCATCGATTGAGGAGAAATCATCTTCTAGTGGTCCCCAGCCACTGGCACTGCCACCTACCACCACCTATGGATTAAAAAAAGCAAATGTTTGCTTGGTCAATGCAAACAAGGAAGGAATAAAAAGTAAATTAAAAGGTTTAAGATAGTTTAGATAGATAATAATCTTTTTTCAAACCAGTATTTAATTATAAATGATTGAAACACTTGATGAATGGCTGTTTGGATGATTATCAATGTACCTGATCAATGACCCACGGGCTGTAAAAGTGTCCATTTTCAGAAGGTTGCCACCACCGGAGGCGAGTGGACGTGGTGCGGGCACGCAGTGGGATCTCCAGGGCAACCAGACGAGCCTGATTACTGCTGTTGCTGAAGAGGAATTCCTGCAGGAGTCCCCAGGTCAGACCTCCATCCACAGAGAACTGCAGCAGGACCGGCTGAGAACGGGGGTCCGGTGGTGCTTTACCACAACCGAGGCGTAGGAAGAACTGAACAAACCTGAAGAGCCCAACAATCAACGTATGAGATTCAGCTAGATTCAAAGAATGCAGGAGAGGGCGATTCATTGAACTGGGACTGTTGTGGAGGGCTGGCTTGCACCAATAACCTTATAAGGACATAAAATTAATAATGAGAAAAACTGAGTTCAGCCTGTTGGTGGGGCCCTCCACAACAGTCCCAGTTCATCATGTAAGTCCTTAGAAAAATGAATCACCCACTCATCAAAAAATGGCTTAGATCAGTTATTTGGGGAAAAAAACATAAATGTTTATTGCATTCATTCTTTGGTCCAGATGTAGGTATACCTTGCATTTGACAGGTCCATGTCATTGGTGACCAACATGCGTAGGCCATCCTCACTGAAGAACAGGTGGTTCCCACTTGACATGATCCCACACTTCCTGGATGGTTTTCCACCACTCAGGAGTCTGAAGTGTTCAGCGGCTCCCCCTACAGAAGAGGAAGTGGAAAGTGTGTAGAATTTACAAACATACAAAACTTTTTTGCAAACAACATGAATGCATGAAACATAATTAACATAACAAGAGTAAAAAAAGTGGAAAAATAATGCTTTAAAATGTTTAAAATTTTCACTACAGTGAATGAAATAACCCCCAAAAATGCTCACATGCTATTTCACATGGAGACAGAAGGTGATTTCAAGCAGCCATAAAAGTATAAACTTGACTTCTGATGACTTGGATCCATAATTATAATCTAAGTTTAAATATAAGATTTAATATACCTTCAAAGTCCTCTTTAAGGAAGTCAGGATTGGGGGTGTCAGGCACAGAGCAGTCAGGTCCAGAGTAGCCAGGGTCACATACACAGTGACTACCACCCACACAGGCTCCATGACCATTACACATGTCCTGACACTGTGGGCCAATGTAGATGTTGTCTAGGGCCCATGTTGGAGGAGAAGAACCAGTTGAGAAGAAACCTTGATACCAGCGGAACCTCACTGACCTATGAAATAAAAAAAAACTAAGGATTAATGAGGCAGAGAGACAGACACAAACAGACTGCATGCTGCAAGAAACTCATTAAGGAACAGTATACGTATAGTCAAATTGTTATGTATTTAAACCGTTATAGTCCTTACCCACAGAGGCGGAGTTTGCCAAACTGAATTACCTCCCTTTTCCAGCCCTGAGTAGTGCCAGGGAAATAGATACTGGCAGGGTGAAGCTCTGTGGAGCAAAGCGAGGACGGTTGTGGTCCGCCTGCACACAGTGGAACCAAGAGGTGCCACGTGGCACCAAAGTCCCGTGAGAACTCAAGACGCACGGGGTAAGCAGAGGAGCTTTCAGCTGTGCAGCCCACATTAATCTGGAGAGACACATACAAACAACATGAGTGAAGATGACAAGCCAGGATTTATTTGTTTTTACTGTAAGATTTACGACCGTTGCTTTGATCAAGAAGTCAGTGTACCTCAAACTGGATGATGGTGTTCTCATTTACATCAATATCTCTGGTGGTAATAGAGTGCTCTCCAAGCTCACTGGAGACAAACACCATAGCTGACTCATCCTCCTCCCTGCATCAATCACATTTAAGGGTAAAATTATATTTTGCATGTTTCATCATCGATGAAAGCACAGATGAAGCAAAAACCCAAACACAGTCACGAATGACAGTGTCACTGTCAACAAGTTCTTACAGGCCAGTCTTCTGGTAGGGGCAGTAGAGACCAGTGTTTCCCCCTGGAGAGAACAGCCAGTTGGACTCATTGGGGCCTTCCTCAAAACTGTCTATCACCACTGGGGGGTTGTGGAACGAGCTGCCATCAATGATGAGATCATCTATCACCCACACCTCCTCCTTCTTGCCTAAAGGGGATAATATTGTGGAGATTAAACACTCAATCTGGAAATTTGACCTTCCAAGTGGGAAAGCAAATGTGAGAACAATAGTTGTAATATAAGTGAATATGGATGAGCGACATCTAAGCATGAAAGTGCTGGTTTCATACTCACCGCTGTTGTAGGGTTGCCAGAGTCTGAACCGAGTGGCATTGGTCTGAGCGCTGGCTGGCAGTGGCAGGTGAAGGAAGAGAGTGTCAGTTGAAGCTGGGAAGTAAAACTCATCTAAAAGCAGCCAGCTGATTCCTCCATTCACAGAGTACTGCAGCAGCACTGAGTGTGAGCGCTCTGGCACACCTAGAGAGACCAAAAGGATGTACTGTTATACTCATATGACTTTACTTTGTTGTTTACAAAAATGTAGCTATAAAAGTGAGTTTTGCAGTACCTTTAGTGATGAATTTGAAGGAAAACTGGATATAGAGAGTACTCGTGCAGTCAAGATCCCGGGACACAATCATTCGCAGACCATCCTGCAAACAAACAAGTTTGTTGTTGGTCAGTTCTAATGTCAGTGATCTGAAGAGTTCAAGCTGTATCTGTTTGATTCAGCTGGCTCTTCTCTGCATGGTGTTTAGGATGCCTACCCCTTTGAAAATAAGAGCAGTGCCAGACTTAAGAGGCTCTCCGCTCAGAGTTCCCCTCTCGGCTCCATAAACTTCAGGCCAGGTTTCCTGTTGCAAGTTCTCATTAAAGTCCTCTCTTAGCACAGATGGCAGTGGGGCCAAAGGCACACAGTGCGCCCCTCCATAACCCTTGTCACACCTGTGTGAGCACCGGAGAAAACAGAAAGTTAAGAAGGATTTACATCTATGTAAAAAGAGCGACTTTAAATGAGTGAACTGTGTAGAAAAGCAAGCTTTTACATACACACAGTGCCCGTTGTCACAAAGACCATGTCCAGAGCACATCCAGGGGCAGCCAGGAGCAAGTAGCACATTATCTAGAGCCCATCCTTCTGCTCCAGGGGTAAAATGGGTCTGAATCCAGCGGAAGCGAGTTCTAGGAGAACTGAGATCCAAGAGTTTGTAGCTCAGAAGAGTAGCTTAAGAAAAATACAGCAATTCTCTCTACTGTGTTTTAGAACATAAAAACACATACTTAGCTGCACTAGGCAGGTAGACGGTGATCCTCCTCCAGTGTTTGTACTGCGTTGATGTATAGATGGAACTCTGAGTATATCCAGCACAGCCGATGGCTGGGGGCACACACTCTGGTGTGATGAGAGACCAGTGGCGACCACAGTCTGTGGAGTACTCCAGTCGCACACCGTGGGAAAAGGAGGTGGACTTACTGCAGCCCATGCTCAGCTCAAACTGCAGGAATGAAGAGCCTGTGACCTCAAAGTCCCAGCTTTCTGCATATCTGGGTTTCTCTGTAAGCATAGTATAAGAACAACGTTACATGTATCCAGTTCCTTATACTAATTTTTTTCAGTGTCTGTAAATGTCAAAATGTTGTGAATTATATTTAGTTATCATATTGTATAAAGATTACTTATGTAAAAATTCCAATAGGTAGATGTTGAAATGTGGTCATGTTTTGAGAAAAGAGCTTGACAATCAGTGTTTCATGTGTTCGCACAGGCACACAGGAGCTTTATGTTTATAGATGCGTTGCCAAATTGCTCTTGCTGTGGCCGTGTAATGAATGGCCCAGTTGTAATGTACTATTTGTAAATCTGCTACGTGTATATCCGCTCACAGCATGGTGCAAGCATAAATAATAGGCAGGATGTTCAATCAGGTTTGCTCTCATTAATAATGCAGGACCCATGGCGCCACAGTAAATGGGTGATTCAATTTCAGTCTGTTGTGTATAAAATATGCTGTGATGTCCCTGCACTGCTACTTGTGTGGCTTGTTTGAGGCACTTGTGAGTAGGAATGTTCAGTAAGTCCGCGATATATTGGATGAGCTTAATCATAATCACAATGTGTACTATATGCGTTCCAGTTGTTTAATATTTCAACGTCTTTCCATTTCTTCTTGTGCAACTGAGTAGTGCAGCTCTTTTGCTTTGCATTCACGCACTTCGAAATATTCGCACTACAAACACAGCAGCTTCAAAGACTTTGTAGCGTTTTACTGAGGGAGCTCTTGACAAAGTTGGTGTAGCAGCTGCTTAAGTCTTCTTTTAACATGCATACAGTTTCTTACACAGTCTTCCAATTAAAACAACAACTCTGCAATCATAAGAGTGTTTCTCCAACTAAATGTGTGTATGTGCTTAGGACTGGCACTACGATTGAGTGACTCACTGTCAATGGCTTCAGAGTTGAAGGTAAGAGCCGTGTCCAAAGACAAACAGTCCACGGTCACCTCCCCACCTTGAATGCGGTACCAGTTGTGCCTCAGAGGGGTTGTGCCGTCGAACTTGTCGTGAAAACCTGTCCTAGAGCTGTCGTTCATACCAATCAGAACATCATCCAGAGCCCACTGGGCAGAGTGTTTCCCTACAACAAAGGGGACAAAAAATGAAAATGAAAAAGAAATCAACCAATCAAATTTCTTCTCTAATAATATGGCAGTTTTGTGCTGTGTTTTCCTGAGTCAGCACACTAACCTTGCTGTGGTTGCCACCACCGGAACACTGTATAGGAGGTCTTTGCTGGAGGTGGCAGCTCAATGGTCACTACCTGGGGCTCCAAGAAGGAACTAAAATCCAGTTCCCTCAGGAACTGCCACTGGACTCCATTGTTGGTGGAAAACTGGACAATGACACCTAAAGCACACAAGAAAGTGAATGGATCCTTTTAAATGAATGAAACACAAAATAATGTAATGGCAGCCCTGAGGATAACAGACAAACTGTTTAGGAGGCTGGCAGTGTTGGATCTGACACAGCAGAAATTAACAAACTGAACCTTTGGCAATGCTGCAGGCTAAAAATGCACAGTGTGCTGGCTGATGGACAGAACAGATAGCACAGATCAGATCTGTAGCTGCACAGCTCTGGTTGGATCACAAGGCTGATCAAAGACTGAGCAAGAAGGAACAGATGGAGACAGGCCGGTGGTAAAGTGATCAGAGCAGATGTGGAGTTGCTCTCTCTACAGACTGCACTGTTAAGGACAAGCCACGTGGATCCAGCAGAGGGCCTCAACACAACACATGAAGCACTGACATATGGCTTCTGTCGATTGAAAATTACCTTCATTGCGGGAGCGAGGCCTGGTGCAAGTGGGTCCTAAACTCTTGCTGCCAATTCGGATGTAGAATTGAACCAACCTGTATGCAAAGATTAACAAAAGTGAATTTCATATTCCAACATTTTTACACATTAAACTGTCTTGAGTGTTTAGCCCCTTCTTTTTCCAACCATCGGCCCTGAAAGATGAGAATTATTTTGTAATTTTACAGCTAAAATTAAAAAATTAGTCCAGGCGGCCTGTTTGATTCTTGGGTGATAAAGGGTTAAAGGGCGATCGTGGCTCAAAGAGTTGGCAGGTCGTCTTGTAACCGGAAGGCTGCCGGTTTGAGCCCCGGCTCGGACAGTCTCGGTCGTTGTGTCCTTGGGCAAGACACTTCACCTACTGATGATGGCCAGAAGGGCTGATGGCGCGATATGGCAGCCTCGCTTCTGTCAGTCTGCCCCAGGGCAGCTGTGGCTACAACTGTAGCTTGCCTCTACCAGTGTGTGAATGTGAGAGTGAATGAATAGTGGAATTGTAAAGTGCTTTGAGGGCCCTGAAAAGCGCTATATAAATGCAATCCATTATTATTATTAAAGGGATTTGTAGTTTTCCTCTCACCGTGTGTTGGTGGTGTCTAGAGGAACTGTACGTGCTTCTCTCCTTCCAGGACTGTTAAAGTAAAGGGCCTTGCCCTCACCAATGATGCCACAGCCTCCTCCGATGTGTCCCCCACTGAGACTCTGCCAAAGTGGGCTCAGTTTTCCCTCAAAGCCCTCAGTGAGCTCTGTGGGACTAGCCACAGACGGGACACAACTATCCTGCTCCACTGTGAAAAATATGAAGACAATAAAGTTTAAATAAACAAAAAAAAGCCCTGAAATTTCTTTGTCTTTCCTTTCTTTTAATTTCCTTTCTATAATTCTACCTTACCTGTGTATCCCATATCACAGAAGCAGACTCCAGAGATGCAATCACCATGTCCTCCACAGTGGTTTGGACAGGGCTCAGAGATGTAGACCCCATCCAGAGCAAAGGGTGGAGCATCTCTGTACACACTACTCTCCTGGAACCACCGGAACCTCGTTTTACTAGAAAATTAGGCAGGTGAAGCCATTTTAATTGGAGTTTTCAATATTCTCAAATATTTTCAGTCTAAAAATATGTTAAAACAAATCACCCCCCCTCCTCCCAACCCCCCTAAAGAACCCCCCCCCCCCCAGTAGTACAGCTTTGCATCTCATATTACATGCCTGTTACCATAGTTACCTGGCTGCAACATTACGTGGTATAACCACAGTGACCCTGGTCCACTGTTCATAATCTCCAGTGTTGTAGACAGCTGGTTCTCTCAGCTCACGACCGCTGCCCTCACAGACCCCAGCCCCCGGGGTGCCTGGGTAACAGCCCTCTCTCACCAGGGCCCAGGTGCGACCAGCATCATGGGAGTACTGCAGCAGCACTGGTGCAGAAGCACTGAACTCTGATACACAGCCGATGTTCAGCTGGCATGGATGGAGTAGAGGGGAAAAATTGCACATCTTAGGAAATCTCACATTTGCTTTAAGTTGGTTTAACATTCCTACAGTGGGTACTTCGCTACATGCAACCCACCACTGTGTCCTGAAATGTCTTTCTTAATGTCATCCAACTTTTACATTTTTAATTTCTGTAGTTTCCACCTACTTTAAACTGGAGGGTGTAGCCAGGGCGCAGAGCCAGGTCCCTGGTGACAGCCACCCTGTCCCCATCAGAGCGCCCGAACACCATAGCAGAGGGAGTTGGGGCACAGAAGCTGTTGTTGTTTTCTCTCTCCATGCCTTCATTACCTAGCATCAGCCAGACACTCATCTGGTTCAGGGGGTAGTCGAATGCTGGTTTCTCGTAGAAGTTCTTCAGAAACAGAAGATACCAGATTTATTTTTCTGTTTTGTGCTAATATTTTTTTTTGAAGGAAAAAGGATTTATAAAAAGATAAATGGAAGTCTTTTTTATTTAGATTTTTAAGAGCTCATAACTGTTCTATGTCAGCATGGCTGACATGTTCTAGTACATATTAAGAATAAGCCATAGCTGCTATACACGTTCACAGCACAAATTACAAGTTACTAGAATAACTCCTTAAGATGATTCCTGACCTGCGGCAGAGTAGGATTAGCCATAGGGATGATGTGTTTCTCCCTCTCTGACAAAATTATGACATCATCGATTGCCCACTGGTCATAGCCTTCCCCCGAGTGAAGAGGCTGCCACCAACGAAACCTTGTGGAGGGGGTTTTAGAGGTCAAGGGAAGCTCGTAATGCACAAAGCTGCAAAAGAGGGGAGACAGGTTACACATGTTTCTTTTTCTATAAGACATCCACCAAACACTTCATGAGCTCTGTCCTCCTTTCTTCCTCTGCAGGTTTCTCACCGAGGCTTGGTGAAGTCAGTAAAGTACATCTCAGCAATGAGGCCCCAGCTGATGCCTCCATCATTGCTGTACTGCAGGAGAACTCCTTCCTCCCTGCTGTCTGCCTGGTTACACTCCGCCCAGTCTCCACCCACCCGCAGGTAGAACTGGACAAACTCTGCCCATTCAGTGTCCAGGTCCCAGCTCACAAGCTGCCTAAGCCCAGCCTGAGAGGAACATCCAAATAAATGAATACATATTAAGTGTGGGAAGATCAGCTAGAAACACACTTTACAGTCTGACATAATTTTAAAACAAGGGTGGGTACTCCTGGGTACTCCAGCTTGCTCCCACAGTCCAGACACATGCTTATTAAGTGAACTGATTACTTTAAATTGGCTCTTAGTGTGAAAGTGAGTGTGTGTCTCTCTGTTTTAGCCCTTCAAAAGACTGGAAACCTGCTCAAGGTGTACCCCTGCCTTTCCATTACAGCTGAGATAGGCCACGCCTCCTGCCCTGAACGGGAAAAGTGGTTAAGAAAACGAATGGATGGATCAGATATATCCCACACATGGTATCTGGAGCCAGTTGTGATCCAGTAATCAATATATAATTATATGTTGAAGATGGGAAATCTGTTGCCATTTTCTTCGTAAGCAAACTTGGAATGAGGAGACGTTGTTTGCTAAAGCAATGTTCCAGCTGTGGACACTAATTTTTGGCTGCCGCAATATGTGAAACAAGCGATGTGCAGCTGCCTGAAAATTGTGAATCTCCTCTGTCCAATCAAATCAAAAGCATGTGCAATACTTCTCAGAGCTATTGAATAATTAAATAAAAAAATATTTTCGAGCAGAGCAGAGGTAATCAGAGTTCAAAGGGTAGGAATTTTTGGCAGCAAACACTAGAAAGTAATCGGGAAATGGATAGCGTATGCCAAGTTTTACACATATCTCTGAAGTGATTATTTTAATAAAAACAAATTAACTACACTTTTAATCTGGATCTAGATTTAGATCTAGATTAAATACACAAGACAATAACAGAATGTGTCTCAGAGTTCTTTCTAATGAGCGCTGAAAATGAAGAAATTAAATGCTACATTCTTGCAGTGTTAGGAAGGTTTTTTTTTTACAATGTTTGTTCTACTACAAATGTTTTAATTTTACTTTAATTTTACCCCAAAAGTAAACTGAGCAAAAACCACAAGAAGTTAATTTAATGTATTTCTACCTTGCTGAAGTACAAGGATGATCCAGAAGAAACCACACCACAGCCCATGTCAGGCGTAACCACCTCTGCACCTATCACCTCTTGCCATGTGGCGAGCAGTGCATCCTGGGACTCAAAGTCAGAAAGTACGCTAGAGGAGAGTGGGGAGGAGGGCTGGCAGTCTGTTCCAGAGAATCCATCATCACACCTGTAAGAGAAGTGAGTGCTTGAACGTTTTTATTCAAACTTTAATACAGATTTTAACAAAACACCAGTGGAATGGTGCTTGTCACGGTCCTGGGTCGGGTCGACCCAGCATTTTGAGTTTCTTATGTTTTGGTTTATTTTTGCATTATGGATTAGTTATTCTCTGGTGATACTGTTTTGATTACAATTATATTCTGATTCTTTAGTTATCTGATGATGATGTTGATGACGATGATGATTATTTCTGGTTTAGGTTTTGTTATCTTGCCCTTATGTTTGGTTTAGGTTGCCTGTGCTTAGTCTTCTCTGCCCGTATGTCCCTCTGTTTGTCCATGACGTCATTATGCCTGTTTACAAGTCTGTCTCTGTCTGGCGTGTGCTTCCTGTTTTATTTTGTAGGTCTGTGTCCTTTGTCAGTGCGTTCAGCTTTGTGCTCTCCCTGTCTCGTCAGTGTAATCAACATCAGCCGTGTCTCCCAGCTGTTTCCTCTTTGCTCCGTTCACCTCTTGTATTTAGTGTCTGTGTCTTCCCCTACTCGGTGTCGCATCGTTAACGTCTGTTCACCCTCGCTTCCTCTGTGTGCTCCGTTTGCCAGCCAGCCTTCCTGCCTACTTATTCCGTTCTTCCAGTTTAGTTAGTGTTTTTCTGTTCTGCTTCTTACCAGCAATAAAGCTGTGTGTTTTGAATTACTTCCGCCTCAGTGAGTCCTGCATTTTGGGTCCTCTCTTCCTGCCTGCCCACACTCAGACATGACAGTGCTACTGAGAGGTATGAAGAATGTAGTCAGTTTATTGCACGTCTGACCTGCAATGGCCATGGTCACACCAGCCATGCCCATGACACATGTTAGGACACTGCTGGCCAATGTAGATGTCATCCAGGGCCCACTCATCCTGCTCTCCGTAGTAGCTCTGGATCCAGCGGAACCGTGTTGCACTGGACCTGAACACAGAAAGCATCCTGAATGTTTCATAGCTGTAAAATGTTTATACTGTTTATACCAAAGATAATGCCTGTAAATGGAAGGGGGAAAAATGGCAATATGGTATTTGTGTACCTGGCTGATCGAGCAAAATGATTAGAAAGGTCACTGATTGTTAAAAAAATGCATAAAATGGGTCTGAAAAAGCATATCAATCACAGTTTGCTTCTTGGCGCAGACAACTGTAGATTTAATGTATTTTGCAAGGTCAAGATTAACTTAAATGTGCACATTCCAGTGTATGTGTCTATGTGTGTGTTCTGCAGTAATGTCACAGAGAGGGCAATAACATTACACGTTCTCCATGTGGAAGGTAAATTGTGGATGTGTGCGATGTGTTGGCAAATGTTTCGGTGGGGGTTTACTATATGCTGTATGTACAGAAATGATGAGTGGTAGCAGAAGCTAGCGCAGATAGGCAGTTATATTGGGGATTATATAGCAGAGCGGTTCCTTCGTCTGATGTGTTAGTGACCCAAATCAACTGAGACCACCTCATGATCTTTCTCACCTGACCTCGACTGTTTTATTATCATTTACTGCCATGACCCTTTGACCTGTCATCACACCCTGCAGGAGATTAGACCACCTTTATTTAGGAGCTGGGAAGCAGAATGAAATGGAGGTGGAGGTCACAGTGCTCGGTGTGGAAGGTTTACGTGATTACTTGAGGTGATATATGTGTGAGCTAAGGCTTTAACAATATATTTATTTCTCTTATTCGGTACTGGGTGACTGATTCACTATGGGACTTGCTTGAATTCATATTAAACCGAGCGGTTCTTTATCAAATATGTCTTCCAAGCCTAATGCAATGAAATTGCAGTCTTTGTATAGTACATATTACACTAGGCAGTCAACACCAGTTTATAGAGTTAACACTGGTACTGTACGGTGTGAAGCAAATGACGGAGAACTCCCCCATATCATTAGATAACTTGTTTGGGATGATTTCATTTTTTACCAGACAAAAAGTATTGAACCAGACTGAAAAAGTGTGCCAACACTGTCCACCTCACGTCAGGTAAAATTATCTGCTAGGAACTGGCTGTATTTAAGCGCACACCCCTCTTGACAACACAAGCTTTTGAGGCTTCGGCTACATCACTATAATTAGTAAACACAAAGAGCTTGATCACGCCTGTAGAATCGCTTCATGTCTGCACAGCTCTGCAATTAAGCTGGAGAAGGACAGCCATGCTAACTTTTGTTTTCTTGTTGACTGCATTCCAGATAAAAATGACTCATAAGCCAATTTTTGGTGGCTACAACAAACAATTGAGAAAACACATTTGTGTTAATGTTGAGGGCGTGAAGAAGTGTTCTGTTTGCAATGCTGTAAAATGAATTGTCGTATTAATTGCTATACATGGGTTTTAACAAATCCTCATGTGTTGCTTTCTTTTTCTGTCTTTATACAACATTATAGACGTGCACAGCTGCAGATGCATGTCCATGTCTACATGGAAAAGCATTAAGGGTAATAAGTATGGGCGCTTTGCAGTATTCTGATTTTCTGCTGTATGTTATGGTTCTGACTGCATTCATGGCACTGCATGCTTATGAAATGCAAAGAAAGCATGAAATTATCATCAGAGAATTTTTTTCCCAAAGGGCAATTTGTAAAAATGTTCTTCTATGTCTCTACATGTGATCCTTACCATGTCTTCTGAGGCAGAGAAAGGGTTATGCGTCTCCAGTCTTTGAACTCTGATGGGTGGTAGACACTGGGTGCTGTAAACTCAGAGCAGCTTGGCATGCCAGGTAGACAGGCCTGTGCAAAAGAAATGAGCAGCTTCTTACTACACATTTTTACTCATACAGCCGACGGGGGGGAGCACTGACTAACAGCAATTACAGAGAAGGAATTTTTCCATTGCGGACTGCGCTTCGTAGTAAAATTCTTCAAAAACAGCTGCAGTTACAGCCCAAAGCTTCATCATTCACACAATATATAAATATAAAAGGCTAATGGAGGATTAGAGTATCTCTGACCTTGAACACAAGCAAAGGATTAACTGTACAGGACATTCACTGAGTTACATTGTGCACTTGCCAAACGACTGCATTTTCATGCACATGGGAGAATTAGAGAAAATTCACTGATAGAGGGCTCATTATGCTCTATTCAATTCCAAAAGCAATAAAAGTCTTGGCAGATACTTTGGTGCTTTATGAATATTTATGAGCCAGTTATGATCACTGAAAATCTTTGTTGAATCATAGGAAGATAATCTGCTTGCTGATTCAAGTATTGCCGTGTATTTGGTGATAGTGGGATGATTAAAAGTAATTGTGATAATTTCTCATCTGAGACAAAGTACCACATTTAAAGACATTATTTACATATTATTACCAGGACTGTAATGAGTAGATCAATATTCATGATCATGAATAAATGATGCTTCCGTGTCTTTCTCTGGGATGACTATCTCAAGTTTTAGTCACAAACAGATACTGCATGTGCACCGGCCTGTGATAGCAAAAGCCACTGTTAATACATGGGGAAATAAAGGTGACTGTGCTTCAGTCTCCTTACCTCTTTCACCAGGTGCCAGGTGAGACCATGATTGGTGGAGAACTCCAGTCGCACTTGAGTGTCAATGTGAGGGGAGGGCTCGCGGCCACACCCCATGACCAGTGAAAACTGGAGACTGTAGGAGGCTCCGATCTGCATTGATTGAGTTTCCACATAGCGGATACTGGAGCCAGGACTGGGCTCACCAGAGAAACTAGAGTATGACACGGAGAAAAGAAATCCTTATACAAACCATATATATGCTCTAATGCTATAATACTGTTTGTAGAAATAAAGAGAATCTTGACAAAATTTAAAGAGTAAATTATTTTTATACCACCAGAGTTATAAATGACCATTGTGAAGTGTAATTAAGGTATTCAGACATTTTTGAACCGAGTGGAAATTAATCTCTTCAAATACCAAGCAAAGACTAATGTATTAATGCAAAAGAGCATTATGCACCTGAGGGTCCAGTCATGCTGACAGTACGGCTGGACATGGCCGAGATAGAAACCAAGACTCTGGGTGACGTCCAGCACGTTGCTGAAGTCAAGACTTATGGTGTTGAACAGCACAGAAGTCATGCTGATTTCATCCAGGGCCCACACGTCGTGGCCACGGCCCGAGTGGTACGGCTGCCACCAGCGGAACTGCACGCCGAATTTGCGAGCGCCGGATGGGAGTTCGACAGACACAATCCTGATGAAGGAAGGGAAACGGTTAATAGATGTGCGTGTTTGCAACGCGACTACCTATAGCTTGTTAAAAGCTGAGATAGCAGAAAAAAAAAAACTCAGGCATGATTTAGAATTAATGATCTGAAGGATAATTAATAACTACTGTCACAGAATTAAATAATATATTACTGTTTGTCATGTTCACACTTCTGTACGTGTTCATTCTTTAGCAAGAAAAAACCCCCTAAACTGAACATTGCTGATGTTAGTTCACATAAACAGTACGCAGGCACAAACGAGCAAGTGTAAAGTGATACATATGTGGATATAGTGTCCATAAAGCTAAGCTGGTCAGCTGATATTAATCATACAGGCTGACTGAACTGTGACTTAGGTCTGACTTGGATTTTGAGCCCACACAATCACATCTGCTGTTTGTACATTTGGACAAAATGCATGGGCAGGATTTCTATTTCTAACCTTGATTTTTAAATACAGATGTTATGCTGCTGCTATGTTTTCTTTCTCAACAATCATTAGTATATCATGATATCTTATGCAAGCATATACACCGATCAGGCATAACATTATGACCACTCACAGGTGAAGTGAAAAACCATGATTATCTCGTCATCATGGCGCATGTTAGTGGGTGGGATATATTAGGGAGCAAGTGAACGTTTTGTCCTCAAATTGCATGTGTTAGAAGCATCAGTTTGTTTCGTTTGGTTTGAAGAGCACAACAGTGACTTTGATGTGTTGACTTGGCCTTCAAATTCCCGAGATCTAAATCCAATCAAGCATCTGTAATCGAATATATAATGCTATCCCTGATAGAAGTATGTTGTTACAGTACTTATATCTGGCATTAGGTAGTTGCTGAATCACTGTCCTCTGTTGACCTCTCTAGTGGAGATGAAGAGCTGTGTGACATAAGCTGAACACAGCTGAAACCCAGCCCACCCTGTCCACTCTTCATTACACACAAAGATGCCACTAACTGTCTCAATGGGTCCCAGCAGCAAACACCTCCAGCACAAAATTGACAGCACATACGTGTGTTAATGGAGTCACTGAAACCATTCGCACAAAGAGACACACACTCATGAGAAAATAAAAGATTTAAATATAGGAAGTACCTTGGCTCATGGAAGCCCTGATATGCATAGTGCTGCAGCAAGGTCCAGGTGATGCCGTTGTCTGAGGAGTAATGCAGCAGGACGCCCTCCCCTGGCTGGTCTGGAGCAGGACATGAGCTCAGGATGCTCCGACTGCCCAGCCGAAGAGTGAACTGCAGATACCTGCAGGGAATCAAAGATGACAGCGAGAACAAGTAGGGTCAACTGGTTAAGGAGCACGGTGAACGGCACAGAACAAGTGTACAAAAAGGAAATGACAGAAAGAGAGAAGAGGGCACACTGAAAAATTAGAGAAAAAGGAAACCTAGGTCACAAAGAGTGTGTTCAAAGAGCAGAGAGAGTTGGTTAAAAAGGCAGATAAATAGACACTCGTAGAGTGAGGAGGTGGGAGCGAGGTGGATGATGGATGGGATGATTAAAAAAAAAGGTAAAAAAAAAACACTCAGCAAGAGTGTGAATGAGAGTCACAGTTTACACCCATGTATTCATGTAAACTGTAAATAGTCCCAATACAGAGCGAGTTTCTGTCATCTTATGTTTATTTGTGTTTTGGCAGACATATCCTCATCTATACTAATGTAAAATTTATTATAATTTCCATCATCTGTCTTGAGCTGCCAGTCATCCCCCCGCTCTCTGTTGCTGGTTGAGCTGTGCTTTCATTAGCAGTGCAGTTTCCTCTTCCAGGCAGCTGTTCACTCAATCAGCCAGGAAACTGGCATTAAATATGGCCATCAGGTGGCACACTCAGAGCCGCAACAGGCATAATCAATCTAACACAGATGCCATATCTAAATCCATCGTTCGCTCTCTATCATTCTCTCTCATATTTTCATCTCCACTCTCATCTGCAGTCCTCCCCATGATCACAATCCATCTCGGAGCGCAGGAATACAGAGTATGAGGGAATGAGGGGTGGGCAGAGGAGGAGGGAGAATAGATGGCTGCCTGGAACATTTGCAGTATCAATCACAGGTACACACACCTGCTGAAGACAAGCCACAGTTTTCCAAAGTAATCTGGCAAAACTTGTGCTCCCTGATTTCTCTGCTCATGTTTCTATATGCAGTGCATTTCCATTCTGCTCTGCTGTATATAAGTACTACAATTACCTGGCTTGGGAACTGTCTAGTGGAGCCGTGACCAAGTGTCTCCTGCTGTCCCTGTTGAAAACCAGAGCCTTTCCGCTGGCAAGCACACCGCAGCCAAAGCTGACCTCAGCCCCACGAAGTGAGGAGAAGGTATGGTAGGAGGAGAGGCGTGGGCTGGAGAAACCCTCAGAAAGAAAAGCTGGAAAAGTCTGGGAAGCAAGCTCACAAGCTGGACCGCTGAAACCCGGATCACATCTGGGAAAAGAAAGAAAAAGACAGGGGACAATACACAAGATATTTAAAAAAGAGTGAACGATAACAATGAGAACAAAAGACAGAAATAATGAAAATTCGTTAATAAGTCATAAACATAACATGGACGATCTGATTAATTTTGAATGGTTAATGGTGCTGTAAGGCATTATGTGGATGAGCAGGCTCGTTCTGGATTTATTTGGTTTAATAAAAAGTGGATCCTTACTTGCAGCCGGTGCGGGAACAATGTCCTCTTCCAGAGCAAAAACGAAGGCAAGCTGGACCGACATACACTGAAGAGAAACAAATTAATTGTAATTAATCGTCAAAGAATCTCAGATGGAAATCCATCTGAGATTTCTGTAAAGTTACAGATGACATGTTGTCCTCCCCCTGTCCCCCAAAGAGCCAAGTAACTTCCCAGAGGCGTAATCAAGGTGGCTGCCAAGTAATGGGACTTGTTTGCAGTAGCAGTTTGAGTAAACTTTTTATGTGTGTATTCAATTAAATATATAAATATCTGCTATACTAAATGAATAGATACTCTAATCACATCATGTATAATGGTGTTAGCATAAACCACAAATGTGTGGTCACTAAGATATATCACATCTGAACAAGGACAATTAAAATAAAGGTTATTCATGACACTTGTGCAGACACCAAATATATCGCAGGGTATCCTGAGTAATTTTCATCAGCACTTCATATATCAGCACAGTTTGCACAGCAGCTCTGATTATGTTGATTTATATTGCTTATTGTTGAGTTACATTATTTGCATAATTAATATTTCCATCATGCCCTATTGGCACATGCACACAATCTATATATATATACTTCAATGGAACATGTGATAAGAAAAATCTGGCCGTTATGTGCAGCTCATACCATTGTCTATAGCCCACATGTTGCCGGCTCCCGAGCCAGACTGCTTCCAGCGAAACCGGGTTGTCTCTGTCAGGGCGGCATTGGGCAGAGGAATAGAGATTCTGGTCCACCTGTGCAGACAAATAATAGTAGGATGAAAGAAATACAGGAACCCCCCCCAAGGATGCACACATGGAGATATGCACACTGATTTATACCCGCTGTAGTTGTCGGAGGAGTATATAGTGCTGTGAGGTAGATGGGGTCCTGCACAGAGCTCTGGCAGACACTCAGTATGGAGCAGAGACCAGGAACGACCGTGGTTGGTGGAAAATTCCAGACTGACACTAAAATAAAAAGGATCAGAGGACATCTTAGTGACCTAAATTGCTTCTCTTAACTTAAATTAGGTAAAAACTAAGTAAGTGTGCGTGGTGTTAAGTCCACCATCCCTCACTCCACATTTAAATACATCTGAGGGCTGCAGTTTGATTTAAATAAACAGAACTTTTAGTTTGATGTATGCATCATGGAAATAACTGAGTGACCTGGCATGTGTGAGACTCCTTTGTTGCTGCAAAATTTCATGTATTTGACTGAAAATAATGGAGATGTTCACATTCACAATACGCCTGGCCTAGTTTACAATGAGTCACACCTGTTGGCAGGCTGGTAGGAGCCACAGCCCAGGTTGATGGAGAACTGAGCAACATGTGTGTGGGTGCCAGGCAGCACGGGGAGCAGCTGCATGAAGTCCACGGCCCACACGTGACGGTTGGCACCGCCATGTGACCGCTGCTCCAAGCAGAACTGGGTGACTGGTGTTTGCAGCTCAGTCGGCAAGGCCACAGATACCACTGCAGGAGTCTGCGAGAAGAAAGATCGCGGATACAGTGAAGAGAGCAGAGCACAGGGGAGGCTCAAATTAGGGCGGTGACTGTGACTGTTTCTACGTTTGATTCATCTGCTAATTATTTAGTCAGTCGATTAACTGCTTGGTCTAAAAAAAGTCAGAAAAGGCCACTTCTAACTATCAAACTGCTTGTTTTGGTCAAGCAGTTTGGTACAAAAATAGTCACTTTTTGTACGACTCGCAGGCAGCAAATCCTGTAGATGTGAAGCTGAAACAAGTAAACAACATATTTACTTTAAAAATGATAATCGCTTATCAAAATGCCTCACAGCTGTTAATCTAATGCTATTCAATCGGACAGAGCGCTTCAGGCTAACAAAGTTTATGCATGCCCCGTTTTTGGTGTATCTCACCCTGTAAGAAGAGTACGGAAGGGTGTCGAGCACCACACGCTCCCTCCTTCCTTCAGACCGTCCAAACAGAATCACGTCGTGTTCATGGGATTCTCCCGGCTCACAGTCCACACCACCTACACACAAACATGCCCTATTATGCTTATAGACATGCCAAAACACTTGCACACCGTGGTTTATTAACTGCAACTACAGACTCTGGAGCTCTCTTCCTCTGAGCCTGAGTTCTGTGGACTCTGTGATCTCTTTTAAAAAGCAGCTACAAACTCCTCTTTTTAAACTTGCTTCTGGGTAACTTTTGTTTTGATGCTTAAGCTTCTGTTTTGATGTTCTTCTTGTGAAGCACTTTGCGGTATTTATCTTGAAAGGTGCTACATAAATAAAAACTGACTCAGTTTTACTTACAGCTAGACAGAGAGTATACAGATGGAGGATTTCCATACCCATGGTAAAGTAGAAGCGGAGGTTTCCGTAAGACGTGGTGTCGAGGTAGGGGGTGCACACTCGCCTCCGGCCCTCTCTGTCAAACACTAGCGCTGAGCCCGACTCAATCTCTCCACACTGGGTCCCATAGACGGCACCCTCTATGTCCCAGCTGAGTGAAAAACAACAAGGAGTGAAGGGTTTGTAAGAAAAAGACTGATCTAAACACAAAAGGTTTACATCAAAAAGGCAGCTCTATTTCTCTCAAAGGGCTTAGATGTTTGATTTGGCACTGGATGCCCCTCCTGACACAACCCTCTGCTGACTCGCAGGGATTTGTGTCTCCTCCTCGTCTTGAACTGTGTTAACCATTATGCAGTAGAGTTATTAAGGAAAAATAAGCAGTGACTAAAATTTGTGAATAATTTTAAAAAGTCCTGCATCTCCCTCTGGAGTTTTGCTGAAATCAGGAAAGAGTTACAACTACTAAACAAACACATGGTGTCAGAAATATGGCTTAAGCCACTTGGTAGAGGCATGCAGGACGCACTGACACATGCATGCACAAACATATTTCTGCACAGTAGAGAGAGGACTCTCATTAGTTCTGACAGAAGCCGGCTGCTATCTCCTCTCCCCTTTCCCTCTGTCACTCCCTACTTTCTGTGTCTTTGTCACTGCCAGTGTTAAGTTAAATGACACTTGGCAGAGCGGAGTGTACCTTCAACGTGAAAAAATAAAATGAATAAAGAAAAAAAGAAAAAAATCTCCCTGCCTACTTCACACATGTTTCAGTGCCTGACGCCTGATGGGTGAGAGCTAGCACGCAGTGCAGCATGTTGGCATGCAGCAAGGAGGTGTGAAGGTGCGGGGCGGTTGTAGAAGCAAACTCCTGTTTGCAGTCCTTCTCATTAATGGAAAAACATGCTGACAGACACGGTGCATGGAGCTTGTTAATCACTCCCTGGCAGTAACGCCATCTATCATCTCTCTCCTTTCATCTCTCTTCCTCTTGCAGCGCTTCAGACAGTGCTCTCTGCTGTCCGGCGTGTGTGTGTGTGTTACTCTGAACAGATGGACTGCCATCTCTGTAGCAGTCAGAGGCACGGCGTTCACCTGTGTCGGCCCCCATGCTTGACTTGATCTTGTGCGACACGCTGCATGTTTAATCGCTTGACATATGACAAGTGACAGGTGTCAGTGCATTTATGTGTATACATAGACACAGTAATATCTATCTGGTAATATCCCGTCCCTCTGATCCAATCACATCGTGCATAAGATAGCCATTTATGATTCTGTTGACTCTCTTTCAGCCCTTCGTGGTTTGGCTCCGTTGTAGTTTAATCCTTTAATGACAGAGAAGACTCTGGTCTCGAAGCCAAGTTCAGTTTACTGCTTCAGCTTTATTGCGGTGGATGAAACTCCCTGTCAGTAAAGTCTCTCTCAGTATCCTTTAAAAAAGCTTTTAAAAATCTTTATTTATTCATTCATCTTGACTTGACATTTCCTTGATTGTGTTGCTGTATGTAAAGCACTTTGTTTCTCTACCTTTGAAAGAAACAACAGGAGAAAAAAAGATGCCAAATTAAGATAAATATAAATCAAATAACTCAGTAAAGGGGGAATGGACATTTTTAATCCTTTAATGACACAGTCTAGTCTGGAAGCCAAGTTCAGTTTACTGTTTCAGCTTTATTGGAGTGGATCAAACTCCTTCTTAAGGTAGGTATAAATCAAATGACTCGCTACTTTGACTTACTTTAACGGTGGGCTCTCAAAGTCTTCCTCCCAGTAGCTCCGTCCCTCCTCACGGTGCAGATCAATGTCCCTGGTGGTGGCAAAGCTATGTCCAGTTTCCTCACCACCATGGAAATACATGGCATTGCCTTCTGACTGACAGGCATGCTGGAAAATAAGAATACAGATGAGAAATAGGAGAGCTGTGCCACTTATACAACCACATGATTACATGTATTTATTGCTTTCATACTGGAGTTGTTGTAGTTTCTTGCTTAATATATTTAAGATAATCTTAATCTATCTGAGCATTTGACCACATTTCTAAGCAAATGACTGGGAAACAAAATCCTTGAGTGTGCATTGATTGACTGGTGTACCTTGACAGTAGCTCCAGGGAAGAAGAGCCAGTTGGCGGTGTCTGGAGGATCCAAGTTTTCCTCCATCAGGGGGGTCCTGTGGGCGGCGTTGACCAGAAGCACATTGTCCATCCCCCAGCAGGACTCATAGCCTTCAGGGCCTTGGGGGGCCTCCTGAGACCAGCGGAGACGAACTCCATCGGCTCTGGCGGAGTGTGGAAGTGGAAGCAGGTGGATGATGGTGCTGCTGTTGGTAGGAGCTCTGGAGGAAAATAAAATATAGAAAAACAGGTGACTTTCTAAATGTGGAAGTCGTGGTTTTGAAATGATGTTCAATATTTACACAGTAAATAACAATCATCAATCGTTTCAAAGTAGCTGAAATAACCAAATAAGGAGAGACACAGCAGCTTTAAAAAGAAGCTTTCAGAATGAGTTGAAGTGTTTACGTGAAAGCAAAACATCCACTTAGTGCTGCTAAATACTGTATTAAGAAGTCTATTATTACATTATGCTTATGTTTGAAAGCTGACAAAACAGAGAGAGGCGGGGAGAGAGAGGGATTAAAAAACAGGTGGATCATCGAGGCAAACAGGAGAGGGATGACAAATTAAGAGGGGGAGGTGTGAACAAGGGAAAAAAAAGAGGGCGGGTGTTTGTAACAGATGGAAGGACTGTGGGATGGGATGAGGAACAAGGAAGAAAAGGAGGAAAAATACCTGATCTTCTCCAGTGTGATCCAGTCATCTGAGGCGTTGGTGTTGCCACTGAGGCTGTACGACACAGTGATGCTGGGGTCTGAGTAACTGAAGCGGCAGGAGCCTGAGCCTGAGGAACGAAACATCAGCAGAGGACACACGTATATGATCGTCAACACTCGTGTTGAGGGTGAAGCTCCAAAATGTGCCGTTTAGCTATTATTTTTCATCAGCTGAGCTGTTTCCAGCCAGCCAATGAGCTTTTGCATGTGAGGCTGCACAATGCGCAATGGCTGTCTTTCCAGTGATTGCTCCCACATCGCCTCCATTAATGGAAAATAATGTCTAAATGATGTCATGGTGGAACTAACTGATCAGCAGCTTAACAGGGCTCAGTGACATCAGGAAGCTGAATGACGGGGCTGGGCAGAAATGACTGGAGAAGTCACAGAATGACGACAGTACTAACTCCAGCCAGAAACTGTTCATCTGTGTGCGTGCGTGTATGTGTGTCATTATTGCTGCGCATTTCTATTTGCAGAGTCAGAGAGGGATTGGACCGCTTTAAAATATGGTGTCGTGTGGGTGCTGCGAGATTAGGGAGGGTCAAAGGCTACTAATGGAGGGAGACAGGTAACCCCCACAGCATCCCTACCTTTGCTCTCCTCTCCCCCTCCTCCCACTTTACCGACGGTGTGTATTGTCCATGCCTCCAAAATGTTGCGCCGTGCTGTTACATCCCCGCTGAATACAGCCATGCATTAACCCGCTGCCACTTCACAGTACTGCTCTACTGAACTGTTCAATACGCAACACAAATTCATACTGAGGACCTTCAAGCAAGAGTGCAGCCAGACAGAATGCTCTACATTATGTACTCTTATTTCCTCCTAGTCACGTTCCCATGAGAACTGGCGGATGCATGTAATGGACATGAAAAATACAGCACCTCTAAAAACTCTGCCATGGCCTTCTGGGTGTCTTTCCAGAATATTGTAAATCATTCATTATTGTGACGGGGGAGAGGGGAGGGGGTCGAATACAGTTTGTACAGGCTGGCTTCCTGACATCTAACAGTGGAAAAGATGCTTGTTTCCTGAGGATGCCATTGGGATCCTTGCACTGACTGGTTAACACAGGGCTACCAAGGTTAAAATAAATATCCCACACATAAGCTGTCTGAATGTAGTTATTGTCTACAATGTGGAGATTTAATACTCACCCTGGGCAAACTGCAGGACTGAGGCAGTGCTGGTGTTCAGAGGTGCAGTAGTCTGGGGAGGATACACAAGGCAATTTAGGATATTGCGGATAAATAGTTACATTAAGTTATGCTTTGTAAATATATTATAGAATTCTTTAATCTTTTGTGCTGGATTAGCAGTTTAAGAGTAATCACACTGGTGTCATTTGAGACCTTAAACCACTTTATCTTTTAAACGTCTGTTTGAGTGTGCATGAATGTATGCTGCCATTATTGATGTTGTTTTATTTGTCACTGTGTGTAAATGTTTCTGTGTTTCTGGTTGCGCACGCTTGTTGCGCTTGACAGAAGAGCTGCCAGGCAGCGGCATCAAAAATTTTGGAAGAGTGACAAACAAAGCAAATGCTTATCAGAGAAGTAAATAGCATCACAAGCCACTAAATACTTCTATGCTGAAGCCTGGCTTTAATCTCCTACAACTGAATAAACAGTCTGAAATCGAGTTTATAAAGATAGGAAGAGAGCATGGAAACGATTGTTGTGTCCCAACGCATCTGCTGTTTTCTGCTGTACAATAGTGTGTTCAGAGTATAACAGTTGCTGTGCTGCAGTTTGCAAGAGAAGTTTTAGCAAAAGGATAAATGCCAAACAGGTGCTTCAGCATCCTGAACAGGTTGCTGGTAGATAACTAGAAGCAAGCAGTCGTAGTAAGCAGCCTTTTAAAAGGGATTTAAAGAGGATGTTTGTGGCGTGTTGACATCAAAAATTTAATTTGAACAAAGAAATCATGAAATACACCAAAACTACTTTGTACTTCTGTTCCTGCACATCTTAAGGATGCTTCAAGAGGCATGTACGAGACTGTTTTATTTGGAAGTGTTCACTTTTAGTTGTTTTTGTCTGAGGTAAAAACTGAGAAAACATATTTGAATTGATTTCATCTAACTATCAGTTAACATATGCTTAACAAATGTTAACAAATGCTGTTGCTCTTACTTACACGTTAAACAAACTGCAAAATCTGGTACTTGCTTACTCCTGAATTAATCCCCACAGAAATTAAGTCCCATAGAGAAAAACCAGGTCAGGTAAATTTCCCTTCCTTCACCGCAATCAAGCATCTCCTACGTTAGCAGCGTGTGCACAGTGTTCATGGAATATACAAATTTAAACATGAGACTCAACTGTGGTTAGAGCAAGCATGGTGTAATTTACTGTCAGTGTAGTTGTGGCGACTGTGTGGTTGCTTTGGATGTGTGATCAATTGGCCGTAAAATGTACAGCGGCTGCAATGTAGTAAAACATGGCAGTTACCAGCTCGCGCTCTCCGAAGGGCTCGCAGAAAGTGACCGCTCTGCCATGCATCAGTACGCCACATTGCTCTCCAACCTCACAGTTGCTACACTCAGACCTAGAGGAGAGGAGAGAAGAGAAGCCGAGCTGTTAGACAAACTGCAGTGCAGAAGTAGTGACAGTGACTGCACCCCAACATTACAAGAGGAGTCATAACCTTTTAACCTACCAGATGCTGGGGTCTAGCTCTCCTTGTAGGTTGGAGTCAAAGTCGTCACGCAGCACAGCATGTTTTCCATGAAGCTCCACTACACACATGAAGCACATGCTCACTGTTAGACACCGTCTGTACGATACTTTTCATTATCAATTTTAGTTTAAAAAACAATAGCAAGAAGTGGAATGCAGACTGACCAAGACTCGGTCTCAGTGGGGACTCGGTTGGAGCTGAAACAGACAGAGAAGAGCAGAGTGAGTGTTGCTAAGCTATACCTGCATGTCTGTTATCATGTTGCATCTGGATCTAGCAGAAGCTTACTGATCTTGAAGCGCTAAAGAATTGGTGTATTAATGAGTTTTTATCATGGACAAAACTAAACACGCAGACCACACGTGTGTATTTGTCAGAAGAAGCTAGGAAAATGGACAAATCTTGAGCGATCATCTCTGAGTGAAACAAACTTTCGCTGTGTCCTGGTCAGCCATGGCTGCAGTCTCTTGCCTACTGATGTTAATTCCTTTCAGTAATGAAAGGCTGGGCTGTTATGATTAATGGTTCAATGGCAATTAACCGCCTTCCTCCCCAGAGGCGCCCTGTGTGCTGTAATCTGTGGCCGCTGCCTAGACTCAACACTCAACCATCAATCTCTCCTGGGGTATATACGCAGCTCTGAGAAGAGGCGGGAGGTGAATGGAGGGAAGTCATGACTGTTAGGATTTAATGAATCAACTATGGGTCTTAAAAAAAATAGTCGCAAAGCCTTGATGTGACCTTTGTGCTGAAACAGATGGAGGCAAAATACGTAGACACACAGTGAGATTTAAAACTTTAGAAATCAAACTGAGGAAAGGTTTGATAGATTAGCTTAATGGAAGCTTTGTTTCACTAACTGGTGCTCATGCTTTAATAAAAAACAGGAAAGAAGTGACAAATAAAGTTGTGCATAAACTCAGAAGTGCATTAAAAAGGATACTGGTGCAAACTGCAATCGTTTGCACGCCTTTATTTTATCAGGTTAAGGAAATCTCCAAAGTTGATCAAAGCTATCATGCAACTTAGCGAGATTCATTTCTACTTTTAAATTGCAAATAGGCTTTGATCTCACCAATTCCGCTGCACTATTTTACTCTGCTCTGGGATGGTGGGGGGTTTTAAGACAACCTTACTCCTGACTTATGAAACATAACCAGCTGTATTCTCATCCAGGATGAGCCTGTCCACCTGATAAGGTGGTCTAAGATAGCACAGCGTGGATTTGTTCCAAAGTTTAACTTTGAGTTACTTAAGACTCTCTTTCAAGCATTCGAGAAAGCCCACCTAAAAGCCCCTTATAAACAACGGAACCTGAATCGAGAGATGAGGGATTATACAAAAAAAGTGTTCTTACAATTGTAATGGCTCTGGAAACGTCTTTACTTTAAGCTCAGCTTTCACTTTCTTTAGCTGCCCTCATTTCTCGCCACTGGATCCAAATGCCGGGCTTTTAGAAGTGGATTTACGATTCATACAGTGGTGGCAAAGTTTCATGCTGACTGTAGAAGTTTAAGTGGCCTGTGTGACAGAGCTAGCTGGTTCAGTGACTGTGACCACTGCTGCTGCTCTAGTGGCCCCTGATGCTTAGCTAAGGCCAGAGCTCCAGCTTAGTGATGCAGCCCATTAAAAGCAGATCAAAGGGTTATGTTTCCCCCCCTTTCTCCATCTTATTTTGTTCGTTTCTAATCCTCCGGTCTCTGTTGATGCAGAACATGTTTAGAGAAGCCATCAGTTCAAGCATGTGTGACTCTTTCATGCTTCTTGTATCTACTTTACATTCCTATTAACCTCTAATAAAAATGATCCATACGATTGTGTGCTCAGTTTACACGGCCATGTGCTGATCTTACGTATTCAACCTGAAAAGAGCACGTACTTAAACTAATTTCCTCGTAATCCATCCTCTCAAACAGGCATACAGTCACAAACGCTTGGTTGGTGGATAATTCTGCTCTGTATAGTCTTCTCCTCTCTTGCGTGCTTAAACAAACCCTTCTAAATCTCCTCCAGTCTATCTAGTGAGGCCATTTGGCTGGAGAAAGGCCCAGAATTTTTTTTTTTTGGGTGGATAATCCCTTGAAGCTTCCAAAAAGGCCTCATTTACAGTTTTCTTTCTCCCTGCTTCATCACACTCTCCTGCTGTCTCTCTCACTTCTCTTCTATCACAA
This sequence comes from Diplotaxodon limnothrissa, assembly GCF_057381915.1. Classification (NCBI taxonomy): domain Eukaryota; kingdom Metazoa; phylum Chordata; class Actinopteri; order Cichliformes; family Cichlidae; genus Diplotaxodon; species Diplotaxodon limnothrissa. The sequence continues at coordinate 16,514,204 of NC_140602.1, read as the reverse complement.
TCTCTCTTTCCTTCTCACCCCCCTCCATCCGCACCCGTCCTGTCTCTCCCTGCCTAACCCTTTGCGCATCGAGAGCAGACAGTGGTGCTCATTTCACTTGGATTAATCCCCTCTCACTTTCTTAAAGACTTCAATTACTGCCTCCTCTATTAGCAGCTCATCTCTGCTAATGCCTGTATCTCCCTGGCCAGGGCTTAAACACAGAGGCATGCAGAGACACACACACACACATACACAGATGACTTTGCCTTCCACAGCTGACCCAACCCTCTCTGATATTCTCTGTAATACACATGTACACTTGTGCACACAAATAAACAGAAGAAACAAATAAGAGTGCCATTTCAGTAAAATGCACCAGTGCTCAAAGCACATGGGTGCTGATGAGCAGGGTTGGGGTGCTACAATGGGGGACTAAATGAGCATAAGCTTTGGCAGACTCAGACATCTTGGCACAAAGATTGCGGGGCACAAGTCACGTTAAATCTTCTCCCCCTCCGTCTCCTCGCCTTCCAGCTCTAATCTCCTCTTGCTCCTCTTTTCTCCCCACCCTGTAAACTGCATCCACTCTTCCAAACTCCCTTGTTCTCATCTTATTTGCGCTTTTCCCCCCTTCGACTGACTCACATCCTTGATGACGCGAAGTGCATTTGAAGTCATGTTGCTCTCGTCTAACCGGTGGTTGCAATTACTAATGCACCAGGTTGCAGGAAGCTGTTGTTTTTGATCTGCGGTGACTAAAAAGAGGCGCTTCTCCAAGGTTAGATAGCAGCCACTCCAGTCCATTCAGCAAAAACAGGGTGGCCGAGTGAGCTCTAATTGGAGTTATTACAATAATCACAGGTCTACGGTCTGAACCACCAAAGAAGTAAGACTCACACCTCGGTGCCCACGTTATCTTTGTTTTTCTTCGCTACACATGCTTCTTCACCAAAATGGAATAAAATCATAAAACAAGAGAGGCTTATTTGACTTCTTGTTCCTGTCAGTGTGTTAGAAGCATTATTCTTTAACATGTTATCCCCCCTCAGTTGGTAATGTTTAGCAATGAAAGTAATTCCAGCAAAAACTACACAACAAAAATTGGAAAAAACATTTTTTTTTTAATTCAGAAGAACAGATAAGAGCAGAAAATATGGGAAAACATGGCTACAGGAGGGAGTCAGCAGGCCAAGCGAGGGAGACAAACCAACAACCAAGGTCTCACATTTTTTTGTGCTACTGAGCAATATGGAATGGCAAGCAAGATGGCACTCAGCCAGGGAAGCAGGCTGGCTGGCAGACTGGGTGGGTGGCGAGGAGGTGGGAGAGGCTAGGCCACCCGTCCCTTCCCTGTTGCGTTGTGATCAGGCACCCCTTAGGGAGCAGTGGCCTCTTTGAGTTATATGTCCCTTTAATAATCCATCTGGGGTGCAGTGCACTTGGCCAGGCCCATAAAGATCTGATTTATTCTCTTGCTGGAAATGAGACGACTTGGGGATGCTGTGCAGAAAGCAGGGACTGCAGGCCCTGCTGTCAGGTGATAGAACTAATGGACGGCCTACAGCGCTATTCAACATCCTCAATGACTCCACCCTTTAGCAGAGAGCACCCTTTCGTAGCCCTCCCCTACCTTTCTTCATCCCCCACCTTGGCCGCTAATAAGTCTTTCTATGGTCACTCATTAGATGCCTCCCCCCCAATTTGTTCTTATACTTTCAGTTATTTGAAGCTGTAGGAGTAATTTGAATTTTGCCACATCATTCTTTAAAGCATCTCTAAGAGCCTGTGCTGATTGGTGTCACAAACTATTCCGCCATGCTGAGCATTTCATTTGGTTGCAGCAGAATTTGTCAGACTCCCATTACGTCTCGACTTCAGAATCCACATATAAAAACAAAATATGGGGATTCCCCCCCCGTGCAGGTTGTTGGGGTAAAGTAATGGGGTGTAGATCAAAGCAAACTGGAAGGGATGTTAGAGGAATGAATTGGAGGCAGATTGAAGGGATGGGGTAGAGAAGTGTGCTGGCACAGCAGAAAGGAGCTGTAAGCACAGGGGGGAGCAGTGTGTCGGGGACCAGGCATCCCCCAACTCTGCTAGACAGATTATTTTACACACATGTACACAAACACACACACACACACACCCACACAAATCCAGTCCTTGCTTATGTCTTAGCAGGCTATTTTGGGGGGCTTTCTGTTACTGAGAAGCAAAGTGTTGCATATCAGGCGTTCCACCTCGGGTTTAAGGCTTATATCGCCCGTCTCCGTTCTTTATCCTTAAATCGTATATTTACATTAGAATTTATTTGAATTATCTGTGTTGGCCATCTAATTCAAACTCTGACCTTCTTTTCTAGCTCTTTAGCTAATCTGTCCATTTGTTCTTAAAGTCTTCGCCCCAGCTGATCGGCTCTGATTGCCTGCCCTCCGCTTCGCTCCGTCTATGCTTACGTTCTCTTTTTCAACTTCCCTCCCCCTCCTCCGTGGATCATAACCCTGTTTTAGATAGCTTTCATTTCTTCAGCTCTTCAAAGCTGGAGTCTTAAGCATATGAACTTCTAAAGTGGCTTGAGCTGGCCCCATATCTTTTATTTCACTTTGAATGCTAATGTGGAGATTTGCAGTAACTTTGCTCACAAACGCACACACACCCCTGCACTTTCTTTGCCACTGAAAACAGCAAAAAAACCTCTGGTTTTTTCTAGAGGCAATTGTCTTACCTGCTGGTAACTCGGATTTTGTTGGGGAAAATGAGACAGTAACCATGATTTATGTCCAAGTCTCCTCAGCGTTTTTTTTACTTGGTTTTGGCATGATAATACTTTGTATGTTAAACAGCGTTGGTTCTATAACCACACGGTTTATGTGAGGTCAAAGTAGTTCTCAAGTTTCATTTTAATGTCTGAACCTTGCAGTTGTGTGTGTGTGTTTAAAGGTACACAGCTCTTTTGAAGTGGCAGGTTTTGGTCTGTAAAGGGGAACAGAATCTGACTGGCTGTGAGTTAGGTCAGTGGTGAAGAGAAAAATGATGCTCGTCGGCGTTAGGACAACCCAAAGGAGACGAAAGCGGGGGTGGTTGTGGCTCAGGATGTGTCCCGCGGCTCAGAAAATGTCCTTGGGCAAGACACTGAACACCAAAATGACACCGGTGTTTGAGTGTATGTGTAATGGAGCGAGCCGTATGGACAAAAAATAAAAAAGGATGAATGTGTTTATGTGGGTGTAAAAGCACTTTGAGAGAAAATCACTAATCACTACATAAATGCAGTTTATATGGCTGCATTTATAGCTGTATAAAATCAGCTTCAATCATTTCATGTAAAGAAAATAATCAGAAGCTCACTTATTCCCTCATTTCTCTCCTTGTCTCCTTTTGACTTTTGTTGCCCGTGCCAGATTCATTTCTCATTTATAATTCAGATTTTCGGGATTAGTGCAGCATCACAATGAGTGATGCCCCATTAGCTGTCAATTAGCCTGCAACAAGGTCGGACAACCATTCAAATCTACTCTTTATTTTTGGTGATGACATTTAATTACCTCTCCTTCTCTGCCCAACACTTAAATCTGGAATATATGACCTTCAAGCTTTTCATCAACATCGTTTCGTCATCTCCAACATCTTTGTCCTTTTATCTTCCTTCACCAAACGTCTTAGCTACACCTTCAATTTATAGCCCTACAATTCCTCGACTACCTCTCCCCTGTACCTCTCATCGCTTTCGCCATCCTCTATCCGATCTCGGTTCCCTCTCTCCCTGTCGTACCTGTACACGTTCCCTGAAGATTGCATTTAGTGCGTTACCTGACTGCTGGTTTTTCTGTCCATTTCCATTTACAGCTTGTGTCCTCCAAGGCCTTGTAACGTCTAAATCTCTGCTTTTCAGCTTGTCTGCTGTGAGTAGCTGTGTGTTAGTGTGATACCGCGGGGCCTTGGCACTAAACAAGTAAATGACTGTTGTTGGCTGTAGATATTTCATGTGCAGAGGGAAAAGACTGGGGCAGTGTGTCACTGGGAGTGAAAGGATGAGCTCTCGGGCAAGGAGACAAAGGAGAGGAGCCTTGTCGCTCTTTCTCTCTGTCGCTCTTCCAGGCCTGACTGGGCTGACTGGGCTGACTGGGCTCTGTGCCTCATCTCTTCCAAGTGGCATGAAGGCATGAATTTGAACACTCTCTGCTTGGCATGTGCTGCATCCCTACTGGGATGTGCACTTGTAATAAAGAGCCCTCGGAGACCAAGTACAACGATTACTTTTAATCTAATAAAGACCAAGTTCTCCTGTAAGTATTCAGCATGCAGCTCAAATTCTTACTCCGAAACAGTTAGCAAAAACACCCTCGACTGCAGTTACTGTACGTCTCTACTTTCAGCATTAAAGTCCAATTTTGATCCAAAAGGAGGAGTTCTTGAGTGAGGAGGAGGGAGGCTTCTTTCCTGTAAACAAGCAATTATACACACTCAGCGTGCAGAGTGGGACTGCACTGTCTGTCAATAGCTACTTAAGGCTGTCACAGAAAGTGGATGTAAGATGTGTTGGCCATAAAGCACAAATCTCCGGCATAGAGAGAGAGAGGGGGGGTGGGTGGGGGGTTACTGAGTTTAGCATAAGCTGAAATTAAGCTGGCAACATAGGACACCCGAATATCTCTGACTCTGGCTGCATCATTAGGCAGAAAGAAAGCCAGGAAGTGCTGCAATGGCACAGTCATGAAGAATCGCGCATCAACTGCTTTGCCATATTTTGATAATATATGCATACAATTTGACAGACAGTAGTAGGAAGTGAGACAGAGGAGCATTATGCATATAAGTTGGTGCACATGTAACATATAGTACTATGCACAGATATATTTTCTATCTGTAAGAGCCCACGCATTCATTATGCATGTGTTTGCAAAGAGAGGTATGCATGCAACATCCCTGATACTCACCTCCTTGCTCACAGAGCTGCTGGGCCAGCGTGTCTTTGAAAAGGATCTGTCCTCGATATGTTGCCGTGGCGCTGAGAAAAAGCAAAAGGAAAGACGGGAGAAACAGAGAAGGAGAGAAAATCATTATTTAAAAATAAAACAAAAAAAAGATGAAAAGTTTACTTATTTCCTCTAATATTCAATTCAATATTCATTATGGTGTGATTTTGAAGGTAAAGAAATCAGATAGATGCATTTATATATTTATATTGACAGAAATGATAAACAAGTGAAAAGGCATTGCTGAGCAAACAGACAAACAGTACCAAACAGTACCATTACAGTAAAAATAGAGCATGGGTTATACAATATCCAATATCATCATTCCTCGCACTGACACACTGCATTCCTTGCATGTCCGTGTAAATCTAGCTGTATGCAGCGTGTCATTCATAGAGAATGGAATATGAATTTCCTTCAGGTGGCCATAAAATGCCTTATTCATATGAAAATGGAGAATCTTTAAAAACCTAAGAGGGTGAAATTGTTCAGAGTGCACTGAGATATTTTACACAGATACTGAGACATGCTCTACTGTCCTGTAGAATGAGATCCACTGTAATCTGTGACAGCAGAATGACACTGCGAGCACGCTGAACAAGCTGTACAGAAACCTTGTTCATTCAAAAAATAATAACCACAAAAAAAATACCACAGCTGCTGTTGTAGTAGTACTAATCGTAGTAAAAACAGTAAAAGAAAAACGTTTGGTATGTTGTTTATTTAAAAGCTTAGGAGAAGACAGATATAATAAAACGTGAAAAAAAATACAAGCTCATAAATCAGGAGGGAGAATGAGGCTCAAAGATCACTGGGTCTGAAAAAAAGCTGCAATTTTCAGAGAGACCTTGAAATGAGTTGTGGGGAAAATATATAAGTTTTAGAGCCCTTTGAAGCTCAGTCCAGTTAGGAAACTTCTGCACAACAACACTACAGTTGTAGATGGCCAGTAAAAGCCGTAACTCCCCACTTCTACAATATAACCTACATTTTCCCCACATAATACACGGATGAAAAACAACTGCGGTGTGACTGAGGTCGAAAACATAAAAAGGGAGAAATATCGCAGCTCTAATGTGAGTCTGCTCGTGCTGTTACTGCTTGTCCATCAAGGAGAGGAGAAAAGTTGTCTCACTGGGCGCACAGATAAACTTTCAAAAGTGCCCTAATCAGGCTTCGGCATTAATTACTAACATCATATGTGGCTTGTAAACTTAAGCGACCTCCCACACACTCAAACACAACTATGTACACCACCCGCATACACCGATCGAGTCTCTTGAAGGGGTACTTGTAAGCGTCCTCCTTCACAACGTACAGTACAGATGTTACAGTGCACTACAGCAGTTTTTGTATGCTGCGCCACACCCAGTCAACATACTGTATAGGAGGAGAGGAGGGTGTAGACAATATGGTGCTTGCCTGAGTCACCCGTGAGGCTCACAGACTCGCTTCCTTCTCCTTATTCATCACTCCTCTTTCCTTCCCTACAGTCCAACGTGGATTTTGTCTCTCACCTCACCAAACTTGCCTTTTATGGGTGCCGAGGCATTTACGCGTTTGTCTCAGCTCATGAATAATGAATAGACCCCCTTATTAATTAATAAAGACCTCTTGTGCTTGCGCAGAGTGGGGAGAAAACATACTTAATTACAGTCATATTTCAGAATTCGGTGAAAACTAATTTGAGGCTGGTATTTATGAATAAAAGATGGCGCGTAACGAACAGCGGGTGGGGATATAGGAACAAGGCCCTTAAATATTTACTAAACACACTCTCTGCTCAAGTACACTAAACAGATTCTGTTAGGTGCCAGAGGATGTGTGTGTGTGGAGGGCGGGGGTAACGTAATATAAGATCAAAAATGCTTTCTTAGTCTCCAAAAAACACAAAACAAAAAGCAATTAATGTGGCAGATTTTCAATAGAAATGAGAGATATTTCCTTTAAAAAGTATGTGAGAGGTTGGTGTGACTTAATAAGATATATGTCATTAAAGCAGCAGCCAGGAGAGGGCATTTAGTCTGAGCCGACAAGTGTGTGATCAGCACAGCACGACGCCGTCTCTGTCCTGCCGTCACACTCCAGTGGTTCCTCGGTGTGTCTCTCATTACCGTCTCCACTCTGGTAGCCACACACACACGCAGGCAGCGAACAGTACTGATACATGCAAAACAATTACTGCACATCTAAATGTTAATTTGACTTTCTTTGAGGGGTGGGGCAATTAAGGGCCTTAATGTGTTGGTGTTTTTTTTCCACTCTCTTCCCTTCTCTGATTCAACCGAGGGATCATTCATCTTCTGAGAATAAGTGTCATCCTCACTCCTCTCATTAGTCTGAAGGAGAAAATCTGAGACGGGAAAGAGAGGAGGGGATTGAGGAAGATGAAGAAAAAGCTGGGATCTAAGAGAGAAAGAAAGATGGAAAAATGGACGGGGAAGGGGAGGGGGTTGGGTTATAAGGTTCGAGGAAACTGAGACAGGAGAGGGGGGGGGGGGGGGGGGGGTTAGATGGCCTTGTCTTTCAAAGTCCACAATCTGCTGTCAAATGGCGAAGCATTGGAGTAAAGGCAGGAACGGGCACACACAATTGAAGCCATATACGAGTTTTAACATGTACGCAGATGGACAGCCTGTCACTCAAGAAGCTCCCAAAAGGGCTCGGAGTGGGTAATTACCAAGCATGTCTTCCATGTTAGATTGCATGTTGCTGTCGGCCATAAGTATCCCCCAGGAGCCAACTTGACAGCTCTCTACTAAACCACTCTCACATGCACGCATACACATATATTTATATGAACGCAGTGCGAATACAGCCGATTTACCCAAGAACACGAACCCATATACATATTAAATATAGCTACAAGATACGACTTTAGTCAACACTCTCATCCTCTCTTCCTCAAATCCCAATTAAAAGCTAATTTTTTCTCCCGGCTCACTATTCCTGTTGGTAATCATGATTAATACGAGGACTTTCAGTGGGGTAGAGTTCTAGTCGCTAGCACTGATTTGGTGCATTTGGACCTAGCCCTTAAAATAATACACGCTAATTGGTTGATTTATCTTCCATGTTGAGGACCAGCTGTGGTTATGACACCGCAATCAGGGACAATAGAAAAAGATAAAGAGACGGGCAAACTCCACATTCTGGTGTCTTCCAGAACATTTGGCAATCAGGAGCTCTGATAAAAAATAACATGTAGTCTTGATTCGTTACTGTGAAGGTGCAGTTGGCTTTGTGGAATCACATTACTCCCTATGCCTCTGACTGCCCCTAAATTAATTAATTGAAAAAGGCTTTCGGAGAACATGCAAATTTAATGAAGCTCCACAGAAGAGGGATTTGGGAGTTGTTTGGCAAATTACCTGCTTGTTAGCACAGGGTCATTGAGAGTTATGGCTCAGAATACAGCCAGAAGAAGAGCGGTTATTGCTCGGCATACAGCTTGAGGAGAAGAGCAATTGACCTTGACTACTGTTAGCGAGTAATAATTAGGGAGATTAGGAAAACCACAGTGTTTAGGAGTAAATATGCGAGGAAGGCAAGGAAAAAAAATCCGCTTGTAAAAACTGCAGATTTTTAAGTGCAGATAAAGGCATGTGCTGCTAAAAAATGACTTCTTCTAAACTTGAGAAAAAGCAGCAGTAAAATGTCCCCTTTTCTTCAGGACAAAAGGAGGAGACGGGGAAGAATGAGCTGTATTTACCCAGCGTCAACAACGAGGGAGATGAATTCCTGACCGACCGTGTCTGTTATATCTTGTGCGCATTCACAGAACGGGCAGTGCAGAATGCGAATGAATAATTTGACACGAAATACATTTGGGGCAGCCCGGCTCTCCCTGGTTCATTATGCTGCATTTAAAATCAAGTGCTTGCCTTTTTTCAGTCTTCATGCTCTATTTCACCTGGAACTGTTAAGGTGGTCAACATCCCAGCAGGTAGGACAGCGCCCGCTCTCTTGATAATAAGACCGTGCGATGACAGTACAGCACTTATGTGTTGTGGACAATATGTGGCAGTATTGATCAGAGCACTGATGCATACACATGTGTGTGGATGTGTGCCTCTGTGTACACAGGGGTATGTACATAATTACAGGGGTCATGGGCCATCCCTGGGGAAATAAGACAATATCAATAATGGAAACACGTCTGTGGTCAACAGCAACAGGAGCTTGGGTTGTCCAGAAAATGTCCAAGATTTACTGTTAAACTTGAGAAACTGTGATATTTGAAAAGTTTAAGAAAGGTTAAGAACATGAATATGTTAGATATAAGAGTTGCTGTCTTATATGGGAATTTGTGATATATGAAAATTGGAATTATATGGACGGACTGTGTCAGATTTGCAGCTCTAGTCGGTTCTGGCGGGAGGAAAAAAAAGGGTCGGATTTATGTCCTCTGTCATCGTTCACATTTCTCCCCATATATCTGTATCTACATGGCCAAAATGAGATTACCTGGCCTGAATCGATCCCTATGTTCCTCAGCCAAGTGTCTACAGTTAATCTGCCACAGGCTACAGGCCAATGTGGAGCTTTAATGACGAGGAGAGCTCATTAACTACTGATTATATGTTAAAACAGACTCAAAGATTGACTTGAATAACAACAAATCAATGGAGCTGACGAATACCCGGAGAAATTAGAAGCTGGCTGAGATAGATCACCTGTCAGTCCTTTGACCCTTGATCTCCGATTAGCTGTCTATCATTCTGTCTGTCAATATTACTCTGCTAGATGCTTAAGACACAGACAAATTATTATAAGGTGAAATAAAAACTCTAACTTAAATATTTCTGGATGTTAAAACATTTTTTAGAGTGTGTAAAAGCAGTAGCTCACTGCAACAATACAACCATTGTTATTATTTCACATGAAGCTCCAAAAGCACCCAAATAATGTTCTTCCCATGCAGCAGCAGACTGTGCAGTCTATACAATAGTGCACTATATATTTCACAAACTCTATGTTCTGACAGACCTGCTTACTTTGAGCAGATGGCAGTACCAACAACAGCACAGAAACCATTCCTCTTCAATCACAGCTAACAAGACAAGAGAGAGTATGAGCTCTCTCTCTCTGCTTCACTTTGGGTTTTTTTAATTATACCTTTCACATTGCCCCTAACAATGATTTCAGTCTGTCTCCAGTCCACAAAAGAAACAACAGGTAGCAGAGATGAAGATAAGACTAAAATCTGTGTTTGCATACAAACGTCGATCTATATATACACACACACACGTGCGTGCATATAAAGCACAACAGTATGCCATGAGAGAGAGTGTGCCATTAGATCTGCAGACATCCGTTTCCTCAGGGGAACACTTTGGAAAAGGGGCCTCGCATGCAGTAATTAAAGCAATCTTCATCCCAGCAGCTGTCTGACTCCCACAGGGCCACAGTGCAAAGGACTGCAACACGCCCGTGCACACACACACAGACACACGCACATATATACATGCATACGACACACACAAACACACATGAGCGTGCATACATATCCACATGTGCAATCTATAACATCAAAAGTTACACACGGTGCTAAGCTTTTTGTTAAATATGTTTCTCTGAAGCTATCTGTTGGAACAGATTTTAACACTCACGGACACACGAACACACACAAACACTCACACTGATTGCCTCGAGGCTATAAGTGAAGCAAAACAGAGCAAAAGAATGAAAGCAACACACCAATGCATCTTTGCTTTTGCCAGAAGAAGCTATTAACCATTCTCACCTCTCTTAGTACAGCAAAGTAATTAGTACATTATACAACAGTGTGGACTCTCATGTCTGCAAGAAGAACAAAAGTGGGCCACGACTGTTTTGTGCAGTTGTTGAATTGTGAGTTGGAGTGCACGTGTAAAAAAAAGTTTAATCCCGACTTTCAGCATAACAGCAAGAGTTGCATTTCGACCCAGTGTTCACTTCCATATATTAATGAATTATTTTTGATGGCTTCTAGCTTGGATAGAGCTCCCTGACCTGACTGTATGTTTTGCTTAAGAAAGTTCAGCAAGCTTTTATTTCACTGTGTCCTGCTCCAAAGCAATCCCATAGCCCATAGCAATTACACTAAATAACAGTAATATTAATAATCATAGGAATATTCGGCTGTTCTTTTTTTCATACCTTGACATATTCCGTTTCTCCTCAGACAACCTTTTCTCTTGTATATATTCAGAACATTGCATATAATGATCTACATATACATTTCCATTTAAATAGGCTGAATGACCGAATGTAAGCCGAAGACACCTACGACACTAACTGAAGACAACAGACTGCTGGAAATCCAATCCATTTCTGTGTCATCACTTCTGTCTGTTCATTGAAATTGAAAATTCTGCTCCAGCGGCAAAACAAAGGCATGCAAATTTGCTTGACAAAGTAGCGTTGTTCAGCGAGGTGTAAGGGTACAAGCACTTTTGGACTGTCTGTATGCGAGTTTGTGTTCTCCCCTCCACCTCTGCTTCTTCCTTTCATCTCCTCTCCTCTTCTACACCAAGGCCTCTCCTTCTTTTTAGGTGGGAATTTACAGCCACCCAGAAAATGAGTTCTTCTGGATGCCCACGTCATTGCACTCTATCACTCCTGCTAGAGATCAGTTACCAGGAACACTCCCACAATATAGCCCATAAAACTGCTCACAGGGCCCATATTAATGCACCCGGTGGACCAGCTCCAGTTCTCTGAAGGACATGTCGCATCTTTGCCTTTAATTTAAACACTCATGGACAACACTCGTGGAAAATAGCCCTTGTATCAATCAAGGAAGTACTGCCATGGGCAAGGGCAGGAGGCTTCATTATTTACATTTTGTACAATCTAGAAAAAAAACCCAGTTTTATATTGAAATTCACTGATCTGTAAGATCTTACCTGAATTAACAAACGGTGTTTGTTAATTTGTGTTTGAGTCAGTGAAATGTGACACATGATACAAATACAAATAACTTCTAACTAAATTCCAATACTTCAAAAAGGGTCAGTTCTTTCAAGAAAAATATTTAAATCACTTAAAAAAAAATTACATTTAAAACAGCGAGTTCAATGTCATTTTAACGAGATTACATTGACAGCACTAAGTACATTTACCAGCCATTTCATTAGGTACAACTGTTATAGCTGCTTATTAGGACTAATACTAGGACTAAGGTGACTTTGAATGCGGTTGGCGTTGGTGTGGGTTGTTTAAAAAGTGCTGATCAACTTTTCCCACACATCTCTAAGGTTTCCATAGCATGGTTTGAAAAAGGGGCAGCACTCTGGGTGAAAAAGCCTTGCTGATGAGTAAGTTCACAGGATAATGGCCAGACTGTTTCGAGCTAGTAGGCATCAATAACTCCAGTTACCACTCGTTACAACCAAGGTATGCAGAAAAGCATCTCTTCACCCACTGCAGCGGGTGACAGTCCTGTCAGGTACAAACAGGAAACTCAGCATACAGTTCACACAGGCTCTCTAAAATTGGCCAAAGAAAAATTGGAGAAATGCTGCCCGGACCGAGGAGTCATGATTTGTACTGAAGGGTCAGAATATGGTGTAAACCACATGAATGAATGGATCCGTCCTGCCTGGTATGAACAGTTCTGGCTGGTGAGGCTGGTGTAAGGGTGGAATATTTTCTTGGCACACTTGGGACCCCTTCCTACGAACTAAGCATCACTTAAATGCAAGAGCATGCATCACTATTGTTGCTGAACATGCCAATTCTCTTATGACCAAAGTGTGCTCTTTCAGCAGGATAACCCATCATGTCACAAAACTCAAATCATGATTTCACTGTACTCAAATGGCCTCCACTATTACCAGTTTAATCCAGTAGAGCAACTATGGGATATGATGGAAGGGGGAGATTCACATCTTGGATGTGCAGCAGACAAATCTGCACCAACTGTGTGACGCTATCATGTCAATATGGACCAAAATCTCTGAGGAATGTTTAGAGTACCTTGTTAAATCTATGACCCGAATTGAGAAATGAGGCAATCTGAAGTCAAAACTGGCTCCAACCTGGTATTTGCAGAGTGCCTAATTCTAATAAAGTGGTATAAAGTGCATACTCGGACTTGAAAACAGAGCATCTGCTGGTCAGTGATGAGGCTACAATACTGTACTGAACCACCAGGACTGAAAAAAGAAGCCAGTTCTAAAGTACCAGAACTGCCCTTTGTCCAAAAGGCCACCTGATGCTGGCTTCAAAAACCAGCTAATCCCCACAGACTCATATGCAGCCCAACTAAACAGCACTAACTGGCAACTGGCTCTGGCAAAAGTCGGCAGCCTTAACCTAACAAATCTCCCATTCGTGGGACTAATAAAGGTTATCTTTATCTTTAAAAATACAACTAACTCAATAGCTACTGTATGAAGGGAATGGGTCTTTCAAAGAAATATCATACAAATAAAACATGACAGCTAACAAAATGCTAATGTTGTGGCTTCAAAATGCTGAGTCAAAAACCAATCTGCTATGTCACGACTGTCATGTTCATCTCTGATATGGTATAGACTGTTTGCAGAGCTGCTGATGTTACACCACAGAAAAGATTACGGATTCATATTGGCTATTTACAGTTTTATGGACCTATGGGACTACTGGAATTTAACTTGTAAAGAAGATGGATTCGAGATTTTTAGTGTCTAGAGAGGTTTTTATTGCAATTTTATATGACAGATGAGAGTTTCACAGGGAATGGACCATTAAGGTGACAATTTTTTGATCAATTATAGCACCAAAAGTGTCTCTGGCCTTTGCCAGAAAGGCCTTGAAACTTAAATTCCCTGAATGAAACCAGAGAAGGCAGCTCTGGAGACGAGGATATACTGCTCGAGATGGAGATGGGAGCTGCGAACTGGAACAGGGGTGCGGTAAGAGTGTTTGTCTAAATGTCTGTATGTGAGGAACAGTCTAAAGCCAGCTGGAGTGTGACTGGCTGACTTTGATAAGGTCAGCCGCAGGGGCCCTTATTGTCATACAATCATGGCCCCCTGCCAACCCCACTGTCATCCGCACTGGCACACTGCTGCTCAGTGGTTTACACTCAAATGCAAACACACAGCACACGCATGGACACACACACAAATATACTGAAAAACACGGTCCTTGTAAGCCGACACACACTCAACAGTAAATGTGTTTGTTGGCAGACAAAAAAAGCCAGTAAATCTGTTTGGCTCAGTGGATATTGTCTAAATGGCTGCTCCACTTTAGCAAATTCCCCAGCTGAATCTTTTTATGTAAGTCCGTCCACAAAAGTCTCCGTCTGATAGACGACCGCGTCCCTCCAGGAATTCATTGAGGGATTTTTTTGTGAGTACAGCCAAACTGTTTAATTTAGTTGTGTTTTTTATGAAACATTGATAGGAATTTTGTAATCCCCCAGAAATAAAATGGTTTAAAAGTGGATGACTGGTAATAAAAAAGCAAAATATCAGGCATTAACCAAGTCAAACTGCAGACTATCTATGAATTAAAAATCATAGAACGATAATGAGTTTTCCTTTTCTTTCATTTTGTTAAAGAAAAGAAAAAGCACTAAACTCTACTTCATGGAAATATAATCATTGAGATGAGAGGTGAAACGTCTTCAAGAACCTTAAAGAAGTCCTGTCGTTTACCTTCCAAGCTTGTCAGAATACCATGACCTGGATGACTGAGAACCTACACAAACATTTGCATTTACCTAATAAAAAATTATATGCAATGTAAAAATTTGTAGGTCGATTTCTCAAAGATTTTTCTAACGTGGTGCTGTGGTGACTTTGGATTTACAGGAATCCTCTCTTTTCCTCTACACTTCTCCAGCAACAGCTGCTAATTGCATTTTGACTGACTATCTGCAAGTAGCTGTAAATCACCAAGTCAAGAGAACAGGAGGGAAAGAAAGTTTGTGGTACGTTTGAAGGCAGAGAGTTGAGGAAAATGCTCAAAGGTAAGACAAGACAGTTAGAGGCGGAAAGAAAAATAGAAAAAGGAAAATTCAAGGCTGTTCTCAAACATATTTGGCTAGAGCTCTTTCCACCTACACCAATCAAACAACCTGCAGTGTCCAGGGAAACAGACTGAGTACTATTTACAACATCACCAATCCAGTGGCCCTGAGCTGCTGTGTAATGCTCCAGATTTGTTGCAATGGGTTATAAATCTCAATAAAGCTTCCAATAAATAATATGCCCTTATGTAAAATCGTAGAAGAGGAACATCATGTTATTTTTTGGGGGCAAAAAATCTTAGGATATGTTTGCGTATCTTTACTATCTGCAACACACCCATCCTCCCGGGATGGGTGGATCTGATGAGCCAGTCGAACGTTTTCCGATGAGAAATGGTCACACTGAATTAGAGGACGGAGGTATTTCCGTGAATTCTCAGCAAGGCACACATCGCACCTGCCAATGCACAGGTCACGTTGAGCAAGGCAATTAGGATATAAACACATACTATGTCCCCAGTTTAACCTTTTTCCAGTCACCGTGCAGGCTTTCTCTGACAGGATGGCCTTTTAACAGCCTTTCTGTGGTTCAGAGAGAGCAACACCCATGATGTCATCTGATAAACCTCTCCCGAGCTTTGTGGGGCAACACAACACTAACAGATAGTTATAGCTTATATTTGGGTTAGATACATATATAAAGTCAATATAGTGCCAAAATATTATCTACATGCACACGAGTAAAGAAACGGTGCACGCTACTCAAACAGCTCACATGAGTATTATTATTCTTACTGCACCTCTGTACACATTATCTCTGCTAATGCTTTAATCGACAGAGGAATCTGAAGTTTGGTATTTTAAAATAAGACGTGATGATCTTCTCTTCTGCGATAGAGACCGTGATTTACAAAAGAAACGAATGTATTCAATACTTGGAGATCATAAACTTATCAGGAAAGTGTTAACTGAAGTCATGGATCAAAGAAGCTCTATGGTCATTTTCCTGACTTTTATACACTTTAACTTTACTTTAGATACACAGAGGCACCATTCCCACTAACCAAATCCCACTTTAACATCTCATCAACACATAAAACCCAGCCAAGCGCAACTTTCCTTGGTGAAACAGTGGTGCTCGATATTAATTACTTTCCTCTAATAGTAGAGGAAGCCTAACCTTGTGCAGTAATCCATGCATGTTTGCTTTCTCAGAACATCTTTGGTATTTAAAATCTATTGCGCTTAAAGAAAATGCATGCAAACGTGTGATTTTTATAAAATATAAATTCAAAAATTAAACACAAGCATGGTTGGATACAGTCTAAGTGATGCACAACAAAAGATCACATCACCTGCCATTTCTGTCTCAAAACATACGACTTACAGGAAATTGACACAGCCAGTCCCAGGTGGTGGGGCGATCCAGACAAAGCTGAAGCTCGTAGAGGGTTGGTGGCTGACGTGGGAAGCCACCACACTGCAGACAAACTGGGTTCCACCAAACTGACGATCTGGCATCACACCTGCGGCACAGAAGACAAGCAAGACACATGAGGAGACATGAGGACTAGCAGTGAAGGTTCATCTGATGTTTTTTTTTTTTTTTTAAATTGTTTCCTTTCAGCTTGCAGTTTAAAGGCTGCAAAAATTGCTGCAGTTTTCTATGGTTGAATTATTTCCTGTTTTATAGGTACCAGCTGGTTTCCATTTGTTTTTCCCGCTGTACTAAAACTTAGCTTATCCACTCACGAAAACAGAAAAAGGAACTTGCAAAGCCATAAATGTCATGTCTGCTTTTATGTTGGCAAAATTGACATTGCATCCATTAGCTAATCTGTCAAGCAGCCTTACTCAAAGACAAAAGATTACAAGAGAACAGATGTGGTGTCCAGGATTACATTTAATTCGTGGCCTTCTGCATTACAATGCTTTTTGGTAGCTAACGCTCGTCAGCTAATCCTCAGTTAATCCACACTGAGATGCATTATTGCACACTCACACTTACTTTTACTACAATGTTAACAATGTCGCTGTGATGAACCGAGGTTTTAAGAAGCGAGCCCGTCCAGGCTGCTTTTATATTGTAATGAAATGAAATAAAAATAGATAAAAATAAAATCACAATAACGAAGGACACTGAATTTTCTGTTTTGTCTTGTACAAAGCACTGCTATAAAATCCAAATGCTGCATTAATATTTGCACAGAAAGCACACTCAAAGAGTGCAAGAGAGATTCTTAATAAATTCTTATAGCACAAACACTGAAGACAGAGCCACAAGCAATCGTGTAATATAAGAGACTATCAGTGGTGGAAAAAATCTTGTGCTCTTTTATGCTTCAGTTTTTTTCTGTGCTTTCTATGTTCTCCTGTCTTTGCCTTTATGCATTTCAGCATTGGCAATTTAAAGGTTTATTGTTTTTACTTCTTGCCTTTGTTCCTTTTAAAATGGTTTAAAATGGAGCACTGTAACAAAAAATAATTTCCCCCAGGGATCAATAAAGTATTCTGATTCTGATTTTCCCTCATTTCTAGGCCCTGTACTACAAAATAAGTTCAAAATACCCTTCAGCGGCCACACAAAGCTGGTTATCACCTCGCTAAGTGAACCCAGGGTTCCTTCACACTATCACATTTATATGAAAGGGGTCATTTTAAAAGCAGTGTATGAACTTTGTATGAACTTAGGCACTTTGGTCAGTACGACTGAAAAATATTTACTTTATTAATAAAGTAAATCAAGTAAAATAAAGTAAACTCTTATCAAGCAAATCTGGTAAAAATGCCAACTGTGTAAGTTTTCATCTTTTCAATACCATAACTCTATCATTAAATCATGGAAGAATCTGATGGATTATTAAGTATTTTATTAACTCTTTCACCCATAAAGAGAACATGTGACAACCTCCCCTCTACCTTTAATGACCTCAGTATATAAATATCAATAGAGGTTTTTCCAAGGGTAGCTGCATAGGTAGAGATCAGCCCCTCACTAACTTTTGACACACCCAGTTATTTTGTTCTATGGGCAGGCCTGCAAATAGAAACCACTCAGTTCAGAAAAAGCTTCATCAGTGGTCCCAGTAGGTCTTCAAAGACTAAAGAGTGAAATTAATGTTTAAAAGAGAGATTTAGTTTTAATTCTTTCAGCTTCAACCTCCATGATGTTCACCAGAATTCAAACATTCAAACAGGCTTAGTCTATGTGTAAATATCACATGAGGTCAACAAGTACAAATAGGTTTCTTGTTTTATGAAATTGCGCTGGGAGACACTTGAAAGAAGTGGAGGATCTATTGGTTTTGTGAGAGGTAAGTGTGTTAGCCTAACTATTAGCCTAAAAATGCGTCATTAGTATTATATGGATCATGATAAAACACGCCTACCATGTTTTGGGTTCCTGCAACTGTTCCATCGGGTTATTGTCTCCCCAGAAACACTTCCCTTGTGTTTTTTCCTATTTCTGTTTTCGTTTTTCCTATTTCCGTTCTTTTCCTGTGCTTTTGCGGCATTTTTCTTATTGCTGGTGTTTTCTTAAGTTGCAGTCCGTTTGGCCTATCAGGGCCACCGTAGAACTCCCTTTTTTAGTACAAAAAAAAATCCAACGTTAACCCTGAAGTTACCTGGATCAACCCAAATTCTTCTTCATAGCACAGACCTCTGATTGACAACCCTTACCAGCACTTTGTGTACATCTAGTCTTCATCCACCATTTAACTTTCTTTTTTAAACTTTCCTGGTATTGTTTTTGGTCCACATATTTAAACTGCAAATAAACCGCTGACTTATTTCTACTTGCTTTCATTTGCTCCTCCACTTTTTAAGTCTCATGCTGTTTTCGTGTTGTTTTTAAACCACAATCATCCACCAGTTCTCTTTTCTGTACTTCTTTCCCTTATCATTTTTGTTCTCAACCATCTTCTTTCCTCTTTCCCTGTGAGCTGACAATCTGTGACAGTGCTCTTATTAACCCTTGTGTGGTGTTCGTATTTTTGTTACTCAGCCAGTGTTCATGGGTCTGGTGGACCCGCTAGAGTTTTGGCTTTCCAAATTAACACTATCAAACAATTTTATGTTAAATTACTCAACAGATGTTTACTTCATCCCAATTACAAGACATATGAACAGCAAACATGGTTAATTTTTTTCCTTTACCTTTGTTAGATCACATTTATGAATTAATGTGCTTCTCGTTTTTCTTTTATATAAAATGTTATAAATAAATCAGTTATAATCAAGTGGAGTGAGTGGAAAGACACAACACATTTACACGTGAAAAAATAATTAATTGTTTAATTTTTCTTTTGAAAAAAACTGAACACGGGTCTCACAGACCCGAACACCATACAAGGGTTAATGAGCATCTGTGTCCAGCTATGATTGCACCGATGAAATGACATTGTGTCGCACAATCTTTGCTTTATATCACAAAGGGCAAGGGCAGGACACCACCAGACTCATCAATCATCGTATGCACATTCGGAACAGTTTAATTATCTACTGTACCTGACTTTGTAGTGTCATCTAAGAGGTGCCCAAACTGTGCTGCAATTCACAAACACACAAATGCGTTCCCCAGACAGCAATGCATTTGTCATAATATTACAACAGTAAGTCACTCTAGCACTGAGGCCACACACATTCAGTCAGTTTAAAAATGTACGTACTCTCCCATCTGGTTACAAAGATGTGCTCTAAGCGGCAGTGTTTTGGTAGCTCGCCTCTATGTATAACCTGCAAAACACAATCTCCTCTCTGCAATTATAACTTACTTCACTGAAAGTATAATCAGCAATGATTAATAACTGAGAAGCTTTAATATCCCTAGAATCAATGTGCAAATCAATAAGTAAAAATTGTGTACGTATGTGTGTGTGTGGTTGAAAATTCATTATTTGAAAAGAAATAATTCCACCCATTTCTGACAGTAATAAATCTGACCTCACATATTGCATCCATAAATATACACAATGTTGACAGCACCATAAACGTTTCTGTTTGATGAGGCCAGCTGTGTGTGTGTGTGTGTGTGTGTGTGTGTGTGTGTGTGTGTGTGTGTGTGTGTATTTGTGCAGAGCTTCAGTTGTATCACTGCATAAAATTTATACTGAAGTGTATGTGCGCGCCATGGTACAAACAAATCTACTTATCACTGCTGTCGGTTAAAAAGCTCAGGAAAAACGCCAAGGACCGGGCATTGATTTCTGCACCCAAATGGGACATCCCAAGATTCCCCCCCACCCAAACAAGCACAGTAACATCATACTTTTCAACTTCAAACTGAACAGCCGTCAAAGCAACACCATTTACCGCGCTTTCACGTGAAAACATATTGTGCTGTTACGTGTAAGTACACGTGCTGTGTGGTCCTAATGTGTCAGATTTATGAGCTGTTCAGCAGCGCAGCCTTTAACCATGCTAAGGAGGTGCTGGTATGTAATAACAGAATGCGATTTAATCACCTCGTAAAGCTATTATTTTGAAATCACCAACAATTTCTCTGTGTAATGGGCACAATTTACTTCTGAGCACAATCATGCACACAAGGAAATAAACACACTATTAAACCTTTACTGCTGATATACAGAGGAGATGAAATTGTTCCTGTGCAGCCCTTATCCCTCTTTGACATACCTAGGGCTGCACGATTTTGCATAAAATGAGAATCACGATTTTTTGGCTTAGAATTGAGATCACGATTCTCGCACGATTTTCTTTTCCAGTATAAATATTTATTGTATACAGTATAAATTCCAGTATAATTCCAGTATAATAATTCCAGTATACAGTATAAATTCCAGTATAAATATTTCCAGTATAAATATTTATTGCACTTATTAACTGCACATCAACTTCGTAACAGTTGAGACTGAACATAAAAACAATAAATAAACATAAAAACAACAAATGTCTCACATTTTGTTGTTGCTGCAAAATGTTGTACTGCTTGAAATTCCGTCTCCACCGTTGCTCGACGCTGCGTGTATAGAGCAGGTAGTGCAACAATAGAAAAATAGTTGCGGGACGGCACTGTGTAGCGTTTGTCTAGGGTGTTGATCATTTTCCTAAATCCCTCGTTTTGCACAGTGTTGATGGGAGCCATATCTTTGGTCAGGTGATAAGTGATAGCCTCCGTACTTTCTTTGTGCCTGCGGGAGTTCGACGTGTATAGGGAAGCGCTGTATAAGGTTCCCGTTATTGATGTTTGGGTGGTTGACCGGGACGGATTTTCTCCTGTCACTTTCTAGTCATCCCTGACGTGCTCTCCGTTGTTTTTTCCCTGCTAATTTTAGCATCACACGACACAGCTTCTGTATCACGTGGTATAAGGCTCCGCCCTTGTCATTTGTTGAGCAGGAAGAGTGAGCGCTTGTTTTCATGCAGATTACGTCCCGGATCAAAATGCGGTACAATCGTCGTCTTTTTTTTTCTTTTCTTTTTTTTTTAATCGTTGTCATTTGGAAATGAGATCGCACATAAGTATGAATCGAGATCGCGATTTTCTAACGATTAATCGTGCAGCCCTAGACATACCTATACATCGTTCTGTCTTTTTAACACAAATCCAGACCAGTTTCACTGCTGATATGTGCCACATATTTACCAGCATAGCACAAGGCAGCCAAGGCAACAGGTTTCGCTCTAATTGTTCAATTTTGCTGCAGATTAAGAAAAAAAAGCTTTGATTATGACTGTTGACCCATCATTTGAGAATTCCTTGCCGATGTGCAACACAAGTCTAGCTCTTTAGCTAATAGACACTAGTAGATGGCCACAAAGACAGAAAAAGAGCAGTGAGGTGATGGGACTGAACAGCAGAGAAATCAGCGGGAGATGAAAAGACAAAACTAGCCACCATTTTCACTAAATGAAAAATGATATGCACTTGCCACTCACCACAGAGGTGTGTTTAGAAACTTACACTTCACAAACTCTTGCACTGCAACTCTGAAGTAATGAAAGAAAACACACACAGATTTCAACGCTTTAAAAAAAGGCATAACTTAATGAGAGAATGACAAAAAAAATAGAAGAAATTAAGTATGAAATAGAGCGATTGCTCTCGAAGAGCTAAAGGTATGGCTAAAGAAAAGCAGAGCACTTAGGCTATGGTGAAGATGAAAAGGCAGTCTGATGCACTCCAGGACACAGCAGCACTGGGACTTGACACCGCTCACAGAATTTCTATTCCCACTTGAAAAATACACTCAGGCATAAAAATGCAAATAACGATCTCTTATTCCTTTCATGTCTGGGTGTGGAGAGGCAGAGAAAAATCACTATTATTCGATGTGAAAATCTCAAATGTTCCAGTAAAGCAACAAGCTTTAGTGAACCTGGACAGGAAAAAATAATAGAAGTTCTGACATTCACGATTCGGTCCAGGGAAGAAGCAGAAAAACAGCACGACGGCCTCTTTCGTACCTGTGAAATGAAAATATATGAAAGAAAAAGGCCCTCCTGTGACCTTAAATTACTCTTAACTCAGCTGACCTCTGAGTTCTTTGTTAAATTAGCAGCTGGCAAATACCAAACCTGGTAGAAAAACACCTCCTTTATCGCTGATGATTCCCCTGAACTCCACGTGATAAACCCTTGATGCAGTGTTAATTAAAAAGCATCTTTTACTTTGTGATTGCGAGAAAAGATTTTGGTTGAGCGTTCTAAGCATTCTTTAAAAAAAGATTCAGGACTACTACTTTTTAGTAGAAATCATTTTATGCTTCATTAACTGTGATATTTTATTATCCGCACTGGGTGCTATTATCACGCCATCAGCTACATGCAGAACTCGCCTAATGAGCTGTAAATTTATAAGTGCATTACAAATGCCACCAGTGATGCATTAATGCTGCGCGTTAGCATCAGCAGAGTCCATCTCTAATTCAATAAGCAGCCTCAGGAGGATCTTGAAGGAATACTCCATCCACACATTGTCAGTCAAATACGCACATGCAAATACATGCGCGTTCACACGTTCAAACACATGCAGTTCTTTCACATGTAGATTGGATACTTAAGAGCTGTCGGAAGTGATTAATGGCAAGGGAAGATGACCTGCTAACTCCCACGGTATGACGGGCCAAACCTTGTTTCATAAATATGAACCCACACACACATGCACACGGGCACGCAGTTGCTTATACATGCGCTCCCGAGCGTGCCCACACACGAACTCAATCGCACACACAAAAACACAGGAAATGGGTGTGTCTGGATTTTAGGGGTCACATGTTGGTTGTTGGAATGTCACTCCGACATCCATCTCTGCTGGTAATTGTAGTGAATTTTTAAAGCCATCCATAAAAAAGAAAAAAAGAAGTGGGAAGCTGACCGCCTCTTATTTATTCATGTTCCGTCTGCCCATGTCTCCGCTAACAAAGACTTCCCCACATTTTTCCATTCTAATTTTTTTAATATGTAAACACTTCAGTTCACATCTGTGTATGTCCTATTTAAAAATCTCTCTATTTCTCACTTTGCAAAGCTGATGAGCTTTCCACAGCCAAGCTCGAAACAAGTCAAATAGATGGAGTGAGAATTCTCCCCGATGGAGCAGATGGGCAATCGGTGGCTCAGCCTGGCAGCAAGTTAACACTGTAGGACCAGCAGGAGCCGGTCGAACTGGCATTAGAGATGGTAGTTAGGCTACGTGGCAGAGTTTTGAGGATTCAAAAGGCACCATTCAAACTGAAATGCACATTTACCAAAATCCATACGCACCATTTGACATCTGGTCAGTAGCCATTTGCTGCCTAGCAGATGTCTAATGGTGTCCAACTAAGTGCTTTTTAAGATCAGTTCAAGGCAGTTAAACATGCTTTTCCTGCTATGATTGACACAAAGGCACTTGAACAACGTGTTTAAGCTGCTTCCCTGCCATCAACAGTAAATGCTGTAAACTTGTCTGGCTTGCTTACAGCGCTACAGCGCGCGCACTGTGCATTCAGAATCACAGACATGCATGCGGCTCTGTACGCTTGAACTAACAAGAAACAAGTACAATTAAAATGCATGTGTATGCACAGCAGTTTGCTTAAAGCATTAAAACCCTACAAGGCAGTGTAATGTGCTGTAAAGAGGTTATTCCATTATTTGTCTAGGGATCTTATATTTGTCGCTAAGCACTTATTTTAACAGAGAAAAGTCAGTTTCACATAAAAAGCAGAGATGAATGTTTATTACCTTGCGTATCCTCACTCTCAGACAGATAATAGCCTTGCAACCATCTTTTTACCACTGGCTCAGACTTAAAAAGCTAATGCACAGCACGCCAAATAACTTGGCGAGAAAGCCAATTAAAGGTTCATATTTCACGCAGTAATTCTAACCTGTCACAAAATTATTGGAGCATTAACATGTGTTATTAAAAGCCTGTGAATGTATGGGAATCTGTCAAAAGCTGGAATATAATGCCTCTGTCAACACGTTTCAAGAGAAGGCCACACAATGGCCACATAAATGATACATCACAACAGTAGTGACAGCCTGAGTGGGGACCCCATACGCTTTGTGCTGCTGAATGATCCCATGGGATGTGTGTTTTTTTCTGTGTGTCTGATGTGGTGCATTCACCCCTTCTTCCACAGTGCCATCCTCAGCTGGTCAGTCGGACCACTGCAGGGTCTCGTGGTACATGACAACCCACTCTGCTCTGCCATTGGCCGAAAATGGCATCCATCTTTGCCTTTGCCAATCATGCTACCATGGAGACAGGTTGGCAACTTTGAGGTGGTGGCGGGGGTCCGGCACAGCGTTGCCAGGAGGAAGCTGTGTGTTAATATGGGTGGTGAAAGATGCCAGCGGCCAGGGGGAAAGAGAGTAAGAAACTCTGTGGGAAAATGTGAGGGAAAGAGGCTTGCCACATCAATGAAAGACTTTAAATGGTATTAAAGAACACCTGTGGGGTCTGCTAAGCATCAAATGTGCACTGGTGATGAAGTGCAAAGAGAGGCTTATTGTGCATGTGTTTACATTAATGTTTCCATATCCACACAGTAAAAAAATGTGTTGGAAACACCTGACCAATCTTTGCCCGTGTGCATGCGCTCATAGAGCAGTTTCGCTTTCATTTAGACTTCCATTGTATCTCACAGCATCCATCATCCATAAACTCCTGATGGCATAGCTGCACCCACCCACAAAAACACAAATCTATGGCTTGTTGTAGGAGCTGCCAGTATGGCTCCACCCAGCTGACAAAGAGAGAGAGTATTTTGCAGAAAAAAGCATACGCTCATGTGTTTACATTGTTTAACACAAATACTCAATTGCTTCTGTGAGATGCTCTACATATGCTCCTTGTGTCAAAACTGGTAACTGAAAAGTTAAAGTAAGAAGAAAATAAACATCTAATTCGTTACTTGTGCGCTCCTGGCTTCCTTGCTGTGATCAAGAGCTACAAGCCATGCAAGCATAAATGATAAATGGAGTACAGGAACACCAGTGGAGCATAATAGACCCTCCAGAACTAATGTCCCATAATTGAAATGAATGTTGTTCTGAATCAAACAAGTGTTGTGTGTTTTGGAGCCGCACCTTGTATGATAGATGAGACTTAGACTACTTTACAAAAGCCTAAAAAGCCATATTCACAGGCCCGCACAGATCATACATCAAATGCCTGTATAAGAGTATATTCCATCTACACTGCTGAATACAGTATCTGTTGGATCCAGAATGCTATGAATATTTTGATAAAAATATTTTGGTCCA
This sequence comes from Diplotaxodon limnothrissa, assembly GCF_057381915.1. Taxonomy (NCBI): domain Eukaryota; kingdom Metazoa; phylum Chordata; class Actinopteri; order Cichliformes; family Cichlidae; genus Diplotaxodon; species Diplotaxodon limnothrissa. The sequence goes on along the minus strand of NC_140602.1, from coordinate 16,488,581 downwards.
CTTCTCCAGCACTACTTCAATGCGATATGTCCATTCTGGGTGGTTGTTCGAATTTTGAGCAGAGCAGTCACATAGTTTTGCTTTGGAGGAAGCACAGACTAAAATACTGAAATATGAGCTACATCATATTGGATCAGAAAAAAGTGTATGAGCCAAACTTTACCCAAAACCAAGATCATCAGCTGTTTCAGGCTGAGATTCAAAAGCACATAAAAAAAGTGAAACATTTTCAAGTGCTCTCTTACTTCTTTTTAGTCGTATATTTAGACATTAAAGAAGTGAATTAGATCTTCATAAAAACCTGTAATTACACAGAAAAACCACATATCTGCTAGAAGTGCTGTAGGTCCGAGTTCTGGAGGTGAAACGCCATTTTGCATGGATCTATTTTCTTTCATGTTTGACTAACCGTTTGTGTTTGTTATTACGTTGGGCTTATTTGTAGTGATGAAGCTTTATTTCAGTAAACACAAGGTTATAATTATTGATAGGAAGGACAGCCAAAACTATGATAATAAAAGCTTTCCTTTATGTTTTTAATAGAGTCAAACTTCCTAAAATGGGTTCAGTCCCAGGCTCAAGATATGTGTGTTATGTAAACTATGAAGGTGAAGTGGTGCTTCAAGCCCTAAATCAGCAACTGAAAGGCTGAGTGCTGGTGTTGTGGGGCCTGTGAAGCAGCAACCAGTGGAGGACAGCCAGCTTCGTGCCCCAGGAGAGGCTTACCACATTGGGTGGCAAAGTCACTAAACACCCCTTCCCCCAGCCCTGTAGTCTTTGAGCACCATTTTCTTCTTCCAACTCTCCATCCATACATCCATCCATCAGCAAAGCCTATGAGCAGCTGCCTTCTGTGGGTGTGTGTCATTGTAGCTTGGCAGGCACACACCACAGCTTTACCGGCAGGCGCTAGGGCTAATTTGATTTTTAATTCAACACGACTCCTCGGCTAATAGTTTGAGTTGGGGATTAATTAATCTGATTTGACTTGTGCTAATTTCTTGCACCCACGTCCCCGGTCTCCACCCGTCAGTGCAGCAAATAAACAAACCGGTGAGGCCGTGGTCTCGCAGGCCCTGCCCTGACACACATGAGAGAGATAGAGACCTGGGGCGACAGGTGAGGAGCCGATGGAAAAGTAGCGTGGTGCCTGTGCTGCCTTTGTATGCATGTGTATGTCGAGTGTGTTGTGTGTAGCTAAATGTGTTTATGGAGGAGGCTGGAGATGAGCCTGGTCTGACAGAGAAGTGCTGGGAGGCAGTGAACTAATCACAGCAACAGACTGGCTCTCGTAAGGAGGGCGAAACAAAGAGAAGGTCAGTAACTATTTTCACAGCCAAAATATGGGTCAGAGTGGATCTGGGTGAGTTCCTCACAGATAACTTGTATATAATGTAAAAGGGAAAAAAGTGGCCATGCAATAGAGCATCCCTGTTCTGTCTCTGAGGCTTTTAGAGGGTAGAGGGCCAAACCCAGGTAGGGCCCTACAGCAGGAAAAAACACACACTAAGTGTCCTCAGCTCACAGAGTCAGATTGAGCACTTCCACTCTTTCTAATACTCAAGGGAACTTTAAAAATGAATAGACCTAAGAGTGCAGCTTGGATGGCATGCACTTTGTGGGGAAGGCTTTGTAAAATCACTTCCTTTCACTTTGCACACCAATACCCACACGCTTGCAAGGTGCTAGTGGTGGCATAGAATTTAAGCAAGATAAATTTCAAAGTCAGCTTGCCTCGAACTTAAAATGACGCAAACCTTCTGCCGTTGACAGAAATGTGTCAATCGGAGCAGTCAAAGCTGTCTCTGTCTTTATTCTATCTTTATTTCTCTCTCATTCGCTCTGGCATGTTACCACCCTCTCTGCATGGCAGAAAATAACATTGCTCTGCTCAAGAGAGACCACACATGGGAGAAACAGCCTACGCCTGCTGCTCTCTCCTGCAGAATAATAACAAAAAAAGATAATAATAATAAAATAAAACTGCCCAACAGCTCGCACACCACTTTGAAATCTCTATCACAGAGAGTCCAGCTCCTGCTCTTCCTCATTCCTGCTCTCTTAGTCAGCCCTGGACCGGATTTACCATACAGCAAAGAAAAGAAAAAATGTTTATAAAAATACACATGAGTTCTCACATGATGAAAATATGAACGCATACACACACACACACACACACACACACACACACACACACATACATTAGGGCACAAATAGATGCACACAGGCACACATACTGAACACTACACAAATGTAAGCACACCTGGGGAAGCCATGGGAGTTCAAAAAAGCACAGTTTTTTTCCTTCAATAGAGCTAGTGTACATTCAATGAACCAGTAAATTCCCAGCAGCACCAGCAGTAGTGCTCCTACAGGTCTGCTGCACCATCACACCTGAGAGGCTGTTGGGATGTATGGCCAAACAGCTGTGGCCACTGCTTTAGGTCCAACATGAATCAGTAATGAATCGTGTATTCTGTTTGAATTCTTTAAAGGTGGGCTTGCTTTGGCCTCTAAGGACGCTTTCCACATGGAGAGAAGTTACTTCTGACTTCTGGTGCATAATTACCCAAGCACTCCACTGGATTCTGGGAGTACACAAATGTTTAGCCACCTGTTAGCAGCCTCCAGGCATTGCATATTAGTGGGGGGAATATGTGTTAATAAAAGAAAGGGACAGCCTGGGCGAGAAGGTTGGGGAAGTCCAGTGCCAGCAAAACAGGGAGATTTACAACAAGCCGACCCAGTTGATCTTAAGTGTGATCTGACACGCTGCTGCAGAGAACACAAATAACCTACCATACATAACCCGCCTCCTGACAACTCATTTCATCTTCTGCACTAATGAATTCATCATCAGGAGGGATATGCCTTTGGTGTCCCAGCCCTGAGCAGAGAAGGAGTAATGGCTTAGATAAGTCATCATCATCATTATTAACATCATCACTGCTGCCAGCACCTCCTAGTCTCTGTTTGGCCCATAGTTCAGTAGCAACAGTTTGGGACTGTAAAGTGTCCTTGACAGAGATGTGATAGTCAAACTTTGGTGTTCAAGGTTATTGTGAGGATGCATATCAGAGCAAAGGTGTCACAGATGTGTATCCTATGTATGAGAATCAGCGCGAGTGTG